>NC_056663.1:147561293-148880876 GCF_018350195.1 Panthera tigris
GGAATTTTGAGCAGTTATGTATGTGATATTACGACAGATACATACAGATTGAATGCATAAGTAGGTATGAGAATCCTATTTTTTTTTTTTTTTTTTAAGTAGGCTCCACACCCAGCATGGGACTTGAACTCACAACCCCTGGAATCAAGAGTCGGATGCTTTACCGACTGGGCCAGCCAGATGCTCCGAGAATTGTATCTTTTGTTAAGTCAGACATGAGAGAAATTTCAAAGATAAATCCACTCTTCTCACTACATTTTCTTAATTAAATAAGGCTTTCTCATTAATAAAACAGTATTTTCATTATTTTTATTTTTTTAAGTTTATTTATTTATTTTGAGAGAGAGAGAGAGAGAGAGAAAGAGAGAGGGAGAGGCAGAGAGATGGGGGGAGAGAGAGAATCCCACCCTCACTGTCAGTGCAGGGCCTGATGTGGGGCTCAGACTCACGAACTGTGAGATCATGACTTGAACCAAAGTCAGATGCTTTGGGCACCCCAAAACCAGTATTTTTCATGTAAAAATATGTTATTTGTACCAACATGTAATTTATTTATTATTGATGTCTTTAAGTGAATGGATAACTAAACATTTTTAATTTCATATATTCTTAATCTCTACTGTCAGGAGCACACTGTATACACTGTATGTTAGCCAACTTGACAATAAATTATATTTAAAAAAATAAAAAAGAAAAAAAAGAAAAGATGTAGAGAAATATTGGTAGAAGTACATCCACATGGCCATTTTAGAGAATAATTTGCCAATATCTATCAAAATTTTAAACATTAAAAAGCATATCCTTTTATCCAGTAATTCACTTTCAGGAATCCATCCTCTAGAAATTCTGGCTCTGGGATGCCTGGGTGGCTCAGTTGGTTAAGCATCTGATTCTTAATTTCGGCTCAGGTCACAAACTCAGTTTGTGAGTTTGAGCCCCACGTTGGGCTCTGTGGGGACAGGGTGGAGCCTGCTTGGGATTCTTTCTCTCTCCCTCTCTCTCTGCCTCTCCCCTGCTTGTGCACTCTCTGTCTCTGTCTCTCTCTCTCAAAATAAATAAACTTAAAAAAAAAAGTTTTCAAGGATCAATTACATGATAATTCCATTAGGTCCTCATTTAATTTTGTTGAAAGCTAAGAACAAGAAACTACTGAGTTGCAAAAGGTTATTTTCATTCTCAACATCAGCACCAATATTTGAAATTCTTTGTTATGTATCTTGGAGGTGTTCTATGACAGAGCAATTTCCCACAATGAGATTGGTGGTAGGTGAGACAGTCCTTTTTTGGGTAATGTTGGGAAAGAGACTATGTAAGCAGAGAAGGAGAGAAGGAAGAGGAGACATGTTCTCGATCAAGGTCAGTCTTTGCAAAACACACATGTGGGGGTTAAGAATGAAGATGTCACCCTCAAAACCATCTGTTTGTAGCCCTTGGAAAGTCTTCATGTTCCTGCAGGAGTAGCATGCTCCAGGAAGACACCCGGTCTAGATTGTCTAACTGGTAATCATACAACTAAACTGATAATTAAAGCACAGAGAGGAAGGATAGGGGCAAAGGGTGGATCTCAAAGGACAGATAATTTCAATTGGTTACAAGGCTACTAAAAGTTTATAGTGGTGTGGAGTTCGCAGAGCACTTTTATGCACTATCTACTTGTGTAAACCTTGTGGGACATTTATAGCAGGGTTTTTTGCTCCCATTTTACAGATGAGAAAAATGAGGCTAAGAGAGAATGTGTTCTTTTTTTTTTTTTTTTTGATAATGGGTCATCCAGGAAACCATTTGATAGTTCTTTTAATTAGTATCACATGGCACTAATGGAAAAATAGTTTTGGAAAATTCAGTCTTGATTTACTCAATTTGGCCATGAAAACTTTGACAGTTTGTAAGTATATTATTCGTACTCTGCAAATCTGAAACATTGTGGCTAATAAATGGTCAGCCATTAGTAAATCTTTAACCACCTGAAAAGCTTATCATGGCATATATATTTGGATTTGTTCCATACTGATGGGGCTGAGTCAAACATAGTGAGAGATGCTATGAAACCTATCCATGTTTTCCCTTTGTGGGGCTCTATTGTGGTTTCTGTGAATCCTTTCCATTCCTTCCCACTCTGAATGAACTGTGGTGGTCTGAGTTATAAACTCATTCAGACTAAATTCTACCTTTTAGATGTGTGGAGCAAGAGAATCACTTTTAGTGATTACTTCATGTCATTTCTCACTTTTAGATATACCAAAATAAAGCACTAAATGCCAAAATCCCCAACTCTGTATTTAAGCAACTTGAGGACAGGCAGTGTGATTTACAATTCTTTGTTTCCACTTCATATTTTGGGAGTGCTTGTAGAAAATTAAAGCTGTGGCTCTTATGGGAGAGAGTGGGTAATAAGTTGGTTGTGAGGAAATCAGAAATTATCTTTACATTGCTCAATATCCACTTCGTGACTGCAGTGCCTCCTACTCCAAAGAAAGCCCTCCATCTGGAACATCATCTAAGTCCTGATGTAATGCAGTTTCTGAAAGGGTCCCACTTTCTTCTCTCCCCAAAGAAGAAAAAAATTCAGTTTCAAAATACATTTAATACGTATACTTTCCAAGTCCAAGGTGGCATAACGTTACATTTCAAAGACAAATTTATCCATTTGTTTTCAGAAGTCATTATTCTCCAGGAAGAATATATTTTCTGAAACTTCAAGAAAGTTAGGTAAACTAAGAGTTTCTTCTGATACTCTCTAGTGTGTCTCCATCTATTCCATGATATGATCAGTGAAAAAGATTTGCATTTGAGGAGGCTTAGTTGAAAAAAAATTGAAACAGCTTACTGATTTCCTGGAAGAAAACAAAACACTTTTTAAATGTAGGTAAAAGCATATTGGATTGAAACATTTTTACTTGAGGTCAAAATTTCTTTTCTAGGAGTATCCATCTCAAATCATTCTTTTGCTCTTTCCAAGGACATTTGGTTCCAGAGATCTGTACATGTTAAATGATTATTTCTGCTTGTTGGTACTTAAAGAGCTTAGTTTTGCAACATTTCTTAAGTCCCATCTCAAGATAATGGCACATATGTTCACCTACTGTGCTAAATCCTATCTATTACTATGACTATTACTATAGACAGGAAGTATTACTGCTTCCAACACTAGGTTAAGAAGGTTCTGTGTCTCATCCATGATGGGTGAGTGGACAAAAGTATCATGATTGATTAACTGTGACTGCTGCGGGCCTGCGTGTGTTTGGGAGTCAGAGGGAGGTGAGAAAGGGAAAGGACAGTCTGTTTCCAAATACTCCCAGATCAGACCTAAGATAGAAAGTATGTTATGCCAGCAACTAAATGTCTCCTTTCTGGGTTGATACAATAGAATTGGTGGCCCAATAAAAATACTCCCTCACAGTACTGGAACCAACTGTGAGTGTTAGGTATAGGGGATCCCTGGTTTTATTAGGATCTGTATTTGTCGAGGCAAGACAACTCTGCTCCCACCCTGCAGATGACTTTCACAAGGCATTTTCCTGGCTCAGAGTATTTACCATTTGGCAGCCCTGTGGTGGTTTCCTGGGTAGTGTGCATGCCCCTTCGGATGCCTGCAGGGGCCGTCACTTCAAAGTCATCATCTGTGTCACTAGGAGTTGGAGAGAAGCCTTCTGAGGTTCCCTGGATGGCAGGATTCATTCCTGCTTGCCCTGCAGGAAGGATTCCATTCTGGGCATCTGGATTAGCTTGACTGTTGGGCAGGATGGATCCTGGGAACAGGGGCTGGAAAATGAGGCCTGTGAAGATTTGTGGGGCCATTGGCTGGAATGAGGAAGGGAAAATGCAAACAAAGTCAAAAGACACATTTTAATGCTGGTCAACCAGTCTTTTCTCCTTTGAGGGTAGCAAGTTGAGGTAGGAAACGCAGGACCAGAAGGGTAGAGTCAGACAAGATAATCAAGATTGGGCATTCCTTAGAGGAAATGCCTCCTTCTTTTGAGCAAGGCTGATGCTGGTTTTGTGACTACAATTCCATGTTGTATCAGAAAGGACACGTTAGAATCAAGCCAGTCATGGGAAAAGGAATAATGAAAAATTTGTTCATCTCAGGTGTACGTGGAGATAGAACTAAGGCAGAAAATCCATACTATTATGCTGGGCTTTCTCTCTGCTATTAACCTAAATTATAGTCTCTCTTTTGCCCAAAAGTTTTTAAAGTAATTTAAGATACTAAACATTAATGGAAAAATTAATCCAAGTAGTCAATCAATCCTCATCTCACGGTTGGCATCTCTTCAGGTTTCTTTTGATTTATTTTTCAAAGGCATTGGAATATTCAGTTAGAAATATTTCTCTTGTCATTTCAACCACTTCTTTATTCCTTGAGGCTACTCAACAGAATTCCTATGGATAGGTCTGTCAATGATTTGCACACTGGAAATAAATGTTGCTGCCTGCATTTATTTTTTTTCCCCTGGAAAAAATTACTGTAAGAATTTCCTCCTAAGAAAAAATAATTTAGTATAAACTGGATTTGGAGAGAATTCAGGCGGGACTTGTTCTCTGAAACCCCTTAGCTCTGATAATGTTGACATTGAGTAAGAAGGGTTGAGGGCTCATAATTAAGATACAGGTCATTTTCTTTGAGCATAGTTCTTAATTGTAAGTTTGTATAAGAATGGCCTGAGGGGGTGCCTGGGTGGCTCAGTCAGTTAAGCATTTGACTTCGGCTCAGGTCATGATCTCACAATTCATGAGTTTGAGCCCTGCGTCAGGCTATGGGCTGACAGCTCAGAGCCTGGAGCCTGCTTTGGATTCTCTGTCTCCCTCTATCTCTGCCCCTCCCCCACTCACACTATGTCTCTCTCCTTCTCAAAAATAAACAAACATTAAAAAAAAAAAAAAAGAATGGCCTGAGAAGTTTATTTAAAAGGTAATTCCTAGGCTTTATTGTTAGAGAGATTCTGATTGAGCTATTTTAGGGAAGAATCCAGAAATCTGCATTTTTTTTTTTTTTATCAACACCCTGAGTTGTTTGATTTGCGAGCCAACACTGAAGTTTTTGAAAACACTGTCTTAGATTTACCAGGTACTGAAACCAGAATTAGACTTATGGCAGATGAGAGACAGGAATAGAACACAGATGTTTTCAAGCTGGGGGTCATGGCCTCCATAGATTTGAAATAAAGAAGGCAGTAATGCCCATCATTAAAAAATAAGATAAAAAGAATAGACTATAAATTACCAAGTGCATTCTCTACAGTAAGGGTAAATACTATTTCATGAAGTGTGTCTGTGTGTGTGCATGTGTGTATGTGTGTTGTGTTAGCTGCATGAAAAATATAGCTGTTACCATGAGTTTTACTGAAAAAAAGTTTGAAAACCACTGGTATAATGGATCGAAAAATGGCTTTTGATCTGAATATACTGTTTCTTGACCTTGGGACCTAAGGTGCTTGGGTTCTTTGAGCCTCAGTCTTGTTACCTATAAAGTTGGGTTACAACTCTGTTCTTTGTGTTCTTGTGGACTGGCTGGCTCAGTCCGTAGAGCATGCAACTCTTGATCTTGGGGTTGTGAGTTCAAGTCCCACTTTGGGCATAGTTTACTTAAAAATCTGTACTTTGTCACTTGGTGTGAATTAAAGGCAATGTATGTAAAAGATCTACCAAGGTACCTGTTACACAGAATTGGCTTAATGACTGGTAGATGTGGATGTTCCATTGTTGCAGAAAAGCCCCATTACTTGATTTTATTTGTGAACAATCTAGCAAATCTCTACCTTTTTCATAATAGAAAGATTTCAAAGAAACCTGTCTTCCAAGATACTGCCTCAACTCTTAACTTCAGTGTCATGTTTAGATACCGCATTAATTCAAGTCATTTTTTTTCTGACATGACTTAAGGGGAAATGTATAGAAGTGTCTAATAATGGCAAGGTGAGTTTCATTTAGGTTCAGCCCTCTGGTTATTTCTGTGGATAGGGAAGAGTTCATCCATCACTATAAGATGCTAGAAAAAAACCATATTTTCATAAAATTAAAAATTTAAGCCAAGAAAATGAATCTTTCTTTCAATAAATATCAATATGTACATTATTATACATTGTATGACTTTTGATAATTTAGAATCCTAGATTTTAATCTATGCATTTTAAAAATATGCATTGGATTTCTGGATAGAATTGAATTTGATATCAATATAGAGAAAACAAAAGCTAAGTCAAATGAATGGAAAAGTATCTGGAGAAGGATAGTGAAATCTTCAGCTAGACAAAGGATAACTTAATGCAAGGACCTATAAAAATGTTCGGTTTATAGAAGCATGCACGAGGGTTAGCAGGTGTGGTCAAAAGAGATTGTGTGGGGACAGAAAGAAGGATTGTGATAGCAGGGAAAAGAATTTGAAATGCTAGTAATTTTATATATATATATATTTTTTTTTTATATACATTTTATATAATTATATATGTGTGTGTGTGTGTGTGTATATATATATATATATGTATATATGTATATATTTTACCAATTCTTCTGAGCTTAGGATGGTACCCTAAAAGGACAATAATAACACAAGTTATTAGACATATTTTAATATATTTGAAGCAAGATATGTATAACATAACTTAAAAACTTAAGATACTTATAAAATTTGTAAAGAGATATTTAAAAAATTTCAACAATATTTTAACTGCCTCTGTGACTTGTGTCATATAATTCAAGCTGGCACATGATATTGGACTGCTAACACTTATTATCTGAATGATGTGAAGTCTTCTGCATTTAAAAAATTATAAATGTTTCTATTATTAAGTAATACATGAACATTGGAGGAAACTTGGAAAATGTAGAAAGCAACAGAGAAAAAAAGTATAATGCCATTGTACAGAGTTGGATGGATTTTCTTCCAGATGTTTTTCACACATGTCTTTTTTCCATAATAGAAGTTATGTCATTTATATAATTTGGGTCTTACTTTTTCTTTTAATACTACATCAATAATCATTTAACCTTACTAGTGACAAAATCAAATAAATAAATATCCTTTTTGGATGGTCACAAAGTATTTGCTCTATGTTGTACCATTTACTCAAACATTTCCTTTTTGTTTAAATTTAAATTGCATCCAATGTTTTTCTCCACTACAAATATTATTATTTTGATGGATATGTTTGTAAATAAACTTTTGCCGTATTTCAGATTATTTCATTTGAATGTGTTCCTAGATGTGGAATTAAGAATTGATATGAACCAGGGGCTTGGTTAAGCATCTATCATCTCATGTCATGATCTCATGGTTCACAGGTTCAAGCCCTGCATTGGGTTCTGTGCTGACAGCTCAGAGCCTGGAGCCTGCTTTGGGTTGTGTCTCCCTCTCTCTCCCTGCCCCTCCCCTGCTCCTGCTCTGCCTATCTCTCTCTCTCTCAAAAAAAAAATATTGTTGTTAAAAGGTTGTTTTGAATACTGAGATAGTATATAACAAATAACCAGATGCCTAGAACAGTGCCTGGTGTGTAGTAAATGCTCAATAAGTGTTAGCTCATTACTATCAGTGTTCATACAGTGCAAAGTAAACAGGAAACTTGGCAACTATCTGGTGAATTGAGGCAGGATGACATATTTCACACTAAACTGATTTAAAGTAAAAATCACATTGCAAAACAATCTTACCTGGGCTCCAAGGTGTGCTACAATAACTGGCAACATCTGAAAAAGAGTGAAAAATTCAATAAAAAAAATGTTCAAAGTGGATGATATAAATATAGGGACTTTCTTAAGAGTATACAATATGCCTTGAACAAATATTTGTTACCAATGTATCAGCTACAATCATAGAGGCCCATCGAGTTGGATGGGAACTGGAACTCATCTGATGTGTAAAAAGCAGATTCAACCCAGAGGGATTTGGAAACTAGTCCAAGGCAGCACATTAAGGAGGTAGAAGTTACTAAATTGGACGAGAAAAACTAATTTTGGTCTCAAGCTATCTCCAAACTGAAAGTTATTACAAGTAATCATGAGGATAAAATGCATGTATTTCTTTTATATGGCACCTCAGAAGAGACACTAAAAAACAGATTTCTAAAATACAAAGATTTATTGAAGCAAATATATTTAGTCTCATAATGGTTACCTGGATATTTTGCTGTTAAAATAGAGCACTGGTAGAAAATGATGGATGATGTTGTTCTATAATCTTGATACCGGCAGTTCTTAGAACTGAGTGAGAAATACTTTACTGGTCACTGATAATCACACGAATGTTATTGATATGGAGAACAAAGGCAAAAGAAATGTAGATAAAATTAAATTTCCACGTAACCTGCAGCCCACTGACAAATACTTGAGGCTGGCAGAGTATGACATTCCTATAGGAACTCCCAATCTTAATGTTAATGCTTTGCTAGAGGAAAAAGCGACCTTAGCTTGACAATAGCTAGGCCTCCAGGATCCTATAAGTCTTCTTTAACATATGAAAACCTCTTGCGAACTTTTCTTTTTCTCTGCCCCTCCCAACTTAAAAGTATATAAACCAACAGCTTCTTACAATCCCCAGGACAGCCCTTTCTGCCCTCAGTCCTGTGTCCCGGTGTGGTGCTTTAAATATAACCACTTTTTTGCACCAAAAATGTCTCAAGAATTC
This sequence comes from Panthera tigris, assembly GCF_018350195.1. NCBI lineage: Eukaryota > Metazoa > Chordata > Mammalia > Carnivora > Felidae > Panthera > Panthera tigris. Next base: position 147,569,914 of record NC_056663.1, read on the forward strand.
TTTTTTGGCCATTCACTCTCAGACACCCACTTCAAATCACATCATTATGAAGTTTTAGTTGAAAAGATTTTGGTGAGGGGGTTGGCATTCTCTAGTACTCTAAGAGTTAACCTAGAGTTTGTCCAAGAGAACTAGGCTTTTAAAGTTTATTTTAATCTCTATAGAAATTCACATAGTGTCATGAAAGTTATCAAAATGGGGATTTTAATACTAACCACACCAAAGATGCAAAAGTCTTATGAAATGGACTCTTAACTTTGTTATTTCCCAAGACAGTTTGCACAGTAATACCCATAATGCCAAAAGGTACATGCATTTAAGTATATACATTTAAGAAAAAGTTGTACTGTCAATCAGATTCTTGATTACTGACAAAACAACCGAGTAATCTTCAGAATGGCAATGGGAAAGTGGGTTGAGGGGAAGGGGTGCTCAGGATTTGGAAAAAAAGCATAATTACAATTTCTTCTTTAAAGGCCAATTTGAAGGAACGAAAAGATACAAACAGGAAACCACAGATGTGTAAATAAAAAGTTTAATAAAAAATAACTTAGTTATTAACCAGTGTAACAATAAGGAGAAAACATTTTTATAAGTTTTTTGGTAGAGAAATTGTTTGAAATAAAAATAGCTAACACTTCTGAGTGTTTACTGTGTGGTAGGCACTGTTCTAAGTGTTTTATGTTTATTTGCTCATTTAATTCTTATAATAGCCCTAGGGGTAGGTTCAACTTTAATTCCTATTTTAAATCATGAGGAAAGTGAGCCACAGAGTGGTGAAGTAACTTGACCATACATGTAGTGACTAGGGAGCTGGGATTTGACCAAAGTTTTATGGTTCAGGAGTTCACTCTTTTTTTTTTTTTTTTTTAACGTTTACTTATTTATTTTGAAAGAAAGAGTGTGCATGCAAGCAGGGGAGGGAAAGAGAGAATCGCAAGTAAGTTCTGTGCTGCCAGCATGAAGCCTGATATCAGGTTAGAACCCATGAACCCTGAGATTATGACCTGAGCCGAAATCAAGAGTCAGATGTTTAACTGACTAAGCCACCCAGGCACCCCTGGCATTCTTAACCATGTTGGCTTTGGGTTGATAAATGAGAGCTGTGGACATGTGCCCAGGTTTCTGGCAGAGGATATAAGCTACTCTGCATAGGGAGAGGCAGGCTCCAAGGAGCTGGAGCAGCACAGGAAGTCAGGTATGGGGACCCTTGGTGGTGGCATATCCTGGAGACACTGAAGAATCCCTACTGAGAATGGGGATTGATTTATATTATTGCATGTTGGGAGCATGCAGTGTCAAACCCAGTCTACTGAATCTTTAGTAACTTCTGTGGTGCCTACTAATGCTTTTGACTCCAGTGGATGTTTGTTGGTGAATTTGAAGATGTACTAAATTTGACTTCAAGGTTGAAGCAGGGTGACAATTGAAACTGAAGCTGGGGAGTTAGCATATTGATTATATCAGGGGCATGTGTTAAGGAGATTCTCATTTTATTTGCCTGTCTCTAGTCTTTTTAGTCTTTCTCTAATATGTATGTAAGAAATAAGCACTGACTGATAGACAAGATACATCTCAATATTAAAAAAGAAATGTAAAAATTAGTTATGTCACAGAATTTCACAAATATGAATAAATGAAGCAGTATAGAGTTTCCTGTGTTATTTTGGGTAAATGAAAGTACAGAGAAAGTACTTAGTTGCATATGACATAAAACTTAAGTTGAGCAGCTTAAAATTATTTTGTCAGTTAAACTCAGCTTTGATTATAATTACTCATTAATTTAAGCTCGCTCTTATTAAGACCTGGAGGTGTGTGATAGGAAGATTTTAGAATATATTGGTCCATTGTTGTATTCATGTTTCATAATTTGGGAATGTGTATTAAAAGTCTTACATATTTGTATGTCTTTCGATCCCAAAATTCTGTTCCTAAGAACTGGTCATAAGAAAATAATCATTGACATGATCAAAGACTTAGTTAAAGGATATTCACTGTAATATTGTTTATAGAAGCACACATTTGGGTGAAAAAAACTCCACAATTTTTACAATATGATGGAATGCTATGCAATCATTAAAAACCATTTTATTAGTGAATATTTCAAAATACAAAGACTATTAAAAATATATTAAGTGAAGGGGGCCTAGGTGGCTAATTGGTTAAGTGTCTGACTTGATTTTGGCTCCATGATCTCATGGGTTTGTGGGATCGAGCCCCCTGTTGGGCTCTGCACTGGGCATGGAGCCTGCTTAAGATTCTCTCTGTCCCTCTCCGCCACCCCCTCTCAGAATGGATGAATAAACTTAAAAAAAAGAATTCTATCATATATGCATATATATACGTATATATATATGTATATATGCATATATATACGTATATATATATGTATATATGCATATATATACGTATATATATATGTATATATGCGTATATATGTATATATATGTATATATATGTGTGTATATATATATATATGCATTTTCTTTGAAAAATGTACAATACTCATATTTTCTTAAAAAAATCTACTTACATGTGTAGAAAAAGGACTGGAAGGTCATACCATAGAATGCTGACAGTGTTTAGTTCTGGCTGATAGGATTATGAGTGAATGTTCTTTTTCTTTTTGCTTTCTATATTTTCATAATTCTATATAACTTACATCAACTATATATGTAATACGTAAAAATCTTCTACAAAAATGAGACCATTATGTGGGAATGATAAGGGCTGAGTTCATGTGTTTATCTATGAACAACTTAGTCTAGCTGTAGAGGGATCATTGTGTTTTTCTCCAGAGTCACCAAGCTTATTTAGAGAAGTTTTAAGAAGGTAAAACTTGGACTTTGTCTGTAGGTAAAATGCAACACTTTTGACAGGAGTGATGCCCCATGTATGTCATTTATATCTTAGTGGGGGAGGGTTTTTCAGGGTTTTTCCTGAAAGCAAGTAATGATGGGAGGGGAAAAGGAACTAGAGAGTCATTGAGCACTTGAGAGGAGGCATGAAAAAAAGGGCATAAACAGGAGACTGGATTTGCTGGGAATAAACTTTATCCATCTCTTGATTTCTCTTTGGGATGATTGTGGTCACCCAGGAAGTCCTCTATGGAAAACAGCAAGCAAGAAAAGAATCCTGCTACCTCTCAGTTTCTCCCCTTATATTCTTGACTTTTCAGTCTTCTACAGCTCTTCACATTTCCCTGTTACCCGCTACAAATGTATTCTAGAGAGGGTATGGGGTTGCGTGCTTGGCTTTCCTTGTGTGTTTTCATCAAGAACCAAATTGCCAAAGATGTTCTATGTTCAATTGGACATTCCTCTGTAAATTTCTGGGTGAAATTTTCGAGAACCTTAAAAAAAATTCTTTCCTCCCCTTTAGGGTTCCACCTGATAGAAAATGCTCCCCCTTGTTGAACTGAACTCCTGTTTTGAACTTACTTGGGCTTGCAGTGGCTGTTGTGTATTCAATCCCCCCAGGGTCAGTGGGAGGGTCTGGGTACCAGGCGCCAGCCCTGCAGGAGGATTTAGCTGTAGGGCAATGAAAAAGATTGTTATTGTGTTGTTTCAGGTTGGCCATTCAAGAAACCAAAATGTATTTACCAAAGTTAAAATATGTTTAAAGGACAGGTTTGCTATGCAAATATATGTGTTTAGTATGCAGACCTGAAAACTAGTATGCAATATACTATTGCCTTAGGAATTAGGTATAGAGATGAAGTTCAAAGACTTACTTAGTGTACTAGTACAGCCATAAGGTCCAGGACTAACTTTTCCCATATTAAGTTTTCCTTTGGCATTTAACCCATTTTCTTGAGGATTACTTACGTGATTTTATCCTCACTTTCCCTTTTGGCCATAACAATGGTTCCTGGGATTTTTTGATAGCTTTCTTATAAAGACATTAATTCCTTTATAGGTATCCCCATAAAAATTGTGAAGGTCACAGTGAAATATGTAGTCTGAATGTGGTTTAATACTATGTTTCTGATCTTAACAATCAAAAAAGGAATTTATTATGTTTCCTCTCCCAGAGTAAACCATACAGGTAATCCATGAGAAGAGTGAGGATCTTTCTACCCCTTCTAGTTTTCTCTTGTCTCTAGTTTTCTCTTGTCTAGTGGTCATAGCGTTTGTGTGGGTGTGTGAACACTGTAGGGTGCAGTGAGGAAAATATGTTGGAGGAATGTGTAGAGGAGCTTGAAGGAGAGCTAAAAAGAACAAAAGCAGCAAAGACACGAAAATTTGATTAATTCTTTTAGAAACCCTCTTGCTAAGTAAAACTTTGAATGATGTACTGAAGAGTATCCAATGCTCCTACTTTTTTTTGTTCTCTTTCAACTTATCTACGATGAATGTGTGTGTGCGTGTATTTGTGGGAACACACACATGGACATTAAACATTATGTATTGCATTTAACAACGGATATTAAAGTGATATAAAAGAGTCTTACCAGCTGCAGATCTGCGCCCAGTGTGATCATCTGTGTCAGTGGTATTAGACTTAAAGAGGGGAAGACCTGCAGGGCATGGAAACTGATGTGAGACCAGAGCTTGTCTGTTGCCACCATGCTGTCCGTGCTGGATATTCTCAAGTACCTATACTCCCATTACAGGTGGATTTAGGTAGATTTAGGATGAAGGTAAATGGAGGTGAAGCTTGACTCCTTCCATGGCCCTCAGAGGTGCCCTAGCAATGTGTTGAGTTTAAAAGTGTGTCAGTGCACCTGGGTGGCACAGATGGTTAAGCACCCAACTCTTGATTCTCTGGATAAAGCCCTATCTCAGGCTTTGTGCTGTCAGTGTAGAGCCTGCTTGGCATTCTCTCTCTCTCTGCCTCTTTTTGCTCTCGTACTCTCTTTCTCAAAATAAATAAATACTAAAAAATATGTAACTTACTCTCATTTCTTATCTCATACTAAATTAAACACTTTAGTACTTAATTTCACATAGCTAATTTTGTCTTCTTTTGCTTAAACAGCATCCCCAAATTGTATAAGCTTCAGGTTCCTTAGGGAGTGAGATGGGCTCCTGACTTGAGTGTTCTCTAATGTCCACAGACTAAAAAGAGAACTTTGCACTTTGTTGTTATAGTACTATTTCACAACATTTAGAGGTAGGTAAGGAGGGATCCTTTAGAGCAGAACCAGGGTTGGATTGAGAAGGTGGAAGCCAAGAGACGATGCAGTTTTCAAAAATATTTAAATATGTTTTAAAGAAACAGATTTTACAGTGATATAAGCTTATCAGTAGCAATGGAACTTAAGAAAACTATAAGGAAATATGCAGTTATTTTTATAGATTACCTCTTAATCCCTGCTAGCTCTGGCAGATATCACATACAACTATGTCACAGTATTTCAAGGACATTGATGACCACGCTTTGTCAATAGGTGTAGCTATTGCTTTTACAGAGTTTACTATTGGTTGCTAAACAATAAGACAAAAGAAAAAGAATGAAGATATTTTGCTTTTCTTGCTCAAAAATTTCAAAAAGTTTAGTCCTTTTTGTTTTTTCTTCCCAAAAGGAAGCCTTTCTCTCTTGTTCGGGCATAAGACTATGTAAATCTTGATTTTAAATTCCCCAGTCTTAACATGTTTCCTTTGTTGGCTGCAAATGTTCTGCATTGTAGGACTCTTACCTGATTTAGCTGATGTTGGTTTAGAAGAGTTGCCTGATCTAGAGCCAGTTTTGTTGGAAGTCCCAAAGCAGGGTTGAGCTGTGTCTGCAATTAACAAATATTAGATGAGGCAGGAATGTGTCTGAGATTTTGTATCCATTTATTTCCAGGATGTTACAAGTTGTCCCAAATGCACAGATGTCTCTGGAGAAGTTTTAGTTCCCTGGAAAGTTTGGTGTGTGACAGGGGATGGAATTGTAGAGTCGAAAAATGTGAGACCTGAGAGGTGTGGTGGGGAAGGGTCTACTGTGGGGTCGGGCACATAAGTTCTTATGGTAGTTCCTAGGCTTCCTTTTCTGTAACTGCCTTCCTCCTTTTTTCAGGACATGAAAAACATAGTCTGCACCTTAACTCTGTAACATTTGCTTTTTCCCAATGTCTGAAGGTAAGCTGCCATAACTTCTACTCCGTTTTCATGAAGCTTCCTGCTTCTGTCTTGTGCCTGACAAATCATTTCATGTAATGGAGATTCAATCTCCTTCTTGGCCTCCTAGTGTATTAAGAATAACCATTTTGCAGCACCTGGATGGCTCAGTAGGTTGGGCTTCCGGCTCTTGGTTTTGGCTCAGGTCATGATCTCACGGTTCAGGGGTTTGAGCTCCTCATCAGGCTTCATGCTGATAGTGGCGAACCTGCTTGGAATTCTCTCTGTCTCCCTCTCTCTGCCACTGTTCTGTTCTCTCTTTCTCTCAAAAATAAATAAACCATAAAAAATAGCCAACGTGTAGGGGTGAAATGTCCTTGACACCCACATCATCTGGTTGTATGGTTTTGTTCTATAGACGAGGAAACTGAGGTCCACAGAAGCAAAGTTACCTGCCCAAGGTGATACGGTGAACGGCAGAGCCATCCACCAGGATCCCTGCAAGTTCTCTTAGTCCTTGAAGAAATAAATCCTTTTTCATTAGCTTCTCTGCATTCAGGTAGAAGCTCCCTGGCCAGGTTGACTCCAGTTTGCCTGTGCTCCCCGCTGCATCCCAGAGGGCAGCGTGGTATGGCCCTCCAGCGCTGCATCAGCCATTGGGTAACTTGGATATATCCTGAAGCTTCTACTGACTGGTTTCACTCTGGACTTACCCCTTCAGTTGTAAGAAGTAAGATTGTCCTTAGAGGTCCCCTTAAGCTGTAAGATTATGTAAGTGTGTTTTTCATCCCCTACAATCTATTGTCAGCATGGCAGCCAGAGTGGTTCTTTGCAAACGATAGTCTGGTTCTTTCACTTCTCTGCTCAAACTCTGCATTGACTTCTATTTTCACTCAGAGTAAAAATCAGAGACCCTACAATGATCTGAAAGTCCTCATGCCCTGGGCCTCCAGTGTCTCTCTGAACTTTCCATCCCACCCCATTTCCTTTTGCTCACTCTGCTGCTGTCTTTGGGACAGATGTTTGCTGTCTTTGGGACAGATAAGGCTCATTCTTGTCCTAAAACCTCACCTCTACCTGTTCCTTCTCTCTGCAATGTTCTTACCCTAGACATTGGCTCACTCCCTCACCTACTTCAAGTCAGTGCTTGAGTGCACTGTTTTATTGGTCAGGGTCACTTACCCTGGCCTTTCTCCTAAATATGCAACTTGTCCCATCACCAATGTGTACCCTATTCCCAAGCTTTGGATCTACTAAAAACAATCCCTAGGCTGTTTGAAATGTCCACATTTAAAAATTGATTCATTTTTATGGCTTTATGATAATTTAATAAATTCATCTACAAATAATAAAAAATACTTTGTCTATGTGTCATGATTTTTCATTTGGTAAATATCACTACTATACCTTATAGACATGTCAGTGTCACACCCCACATCCCCTGTACCACTCACACTGCTCCTGCTCTCATGTCATTGGCTGTTAGCAATCTGCATTAACCTGCATGCCACTCCTGAGTCAACCTTGCATGATAGCTGTGCTCCTGGAAAGTTTTATTTATCTTGAGTTTTTACAAGTAGTATGGTAATTTAAATACTCCATAGACACCCTATCTAGAAAAACTTTTTGGTAAATTTGTTTAAAGTGAAAAATCCATGTTTTGTAAAAGAATTACTAATTTACCTTGATTCAAATTATTTTTTTTGTGGACAGCTTCTTTAAAGAGGGATGTAGGTATATATGGAGTGAAATAAGGAGATTGGTTCTATCCTCTATCCATAAATTCACCCTGTTCATCTTCTTCATAGAAGTAATCATAGTTATAATTTATAATTTAACATTTCTTTAAAAAATATTTAATATCTACAATCCTTGTGAACACCATGAAGGGTCATGTCTTCCCCTCTGCCCTCCATTATTGTGTCTTCAACAGCTAGCACAGGATTGGGTACATAGAGAGTTTTCACTAAGTATTTGTTGATAGCATAGATGATTATAGACATGTCCAGTGAGTTCACCTATAAATGGGTTTTTTCGATTCTTCTATTTCACAGAAAATTCCTTCTAATTTTTTCTCAGTGTACATGCTCAAGCAGCTCAAATGGTCAAAGGGAAGTCCATCGAGAGATCCAAACCACCTACATGTACGTCTATAAAATATTGGAGGACAATTGAAGTATGTGTTAGAACACTGGTGCTCCTTCCTTTCAAAAAGTTGTTAAATGTGAACGTATTTTTCGGTGAAATGTTCTAAGTAAAAAATGTTAGCCACTTTGTAATATTCCCTTGCTGTTGTGCAATTTGATAACCTTTTTAGAGTTTATATACTTGCATAATTTGGTAGCCTTTTCAGAGTTTATATAGTCTACATGCTTCATGCTTCCAATCAAGAAAGTCAGAAAGTACAGTCTACCTCTTTAGTCATGAGAAAATAATCGATCGCCAAGAAAGTCTTAAATTATTTTTGGAAAGTAAAATAATTATCTACTTTGAGTAGGTATAATTTAAGCATTCCTCCCCTCTCCCCCTGGTTTCTACCCTATTGTTCTGCCAAGATAATTAAAGTTCTATGTTAGAGTGGATGCATTTTTAAAATCTAAGAATTTGAAATATGCACTAAACCGTATTAGTTTATCATTTTTCACTTTGGAAAATAAAAACAGAAAACGAAGGGAATGGGTTACAGGACAGAGCAGTTTTGATGGAATGCAGGAAGAAAGGTCTACAAGCAGAGGGTGCTGCTGAGGCTGGTTGGTAATAAAATAAACATATTGCACTTACTGGTAATGACTGAGTTGATCCTAGAAGATAAAGCAGTAGAATCATAGTCTTCATGTTTCAAAATGCTGCATATAATAACAAAATGATGTCACTCTTTCACTCTATTTTTTCCCCCTTTTCAGAGAAGATTTAAAAAAAAAAGTTCTATTTGAAATATCATCAGTTGATGTTACCTTTCTCTCCACTCAGGAAAATGTACAGGTGAAACAATATCCAAAGTCCAGTTGATTTCTCCAGTTTCTGTGTTGAATAATTTTACCCTTGGATGAGTTGTAAGTTGTAGAAGGAATTTAAACTCATTCCAGGAGGCTGGCAACTGAGACACCAATCAGGACTTAGCTGTCCGTGAAATCATTTGGTTTCTCTCATTTCCCAACACTTCATTAAGTGAGTTATTAGCTGCAGACATCATATTACCCAATGTCTACCATTTGAATAGAGGGTATTTCAGGAAGACATACCTTGTGCAATTAAAAAAAAGTGCAGACAATAAAAAAAATTACAATCCTCTTTCACTTTCATCTCCCTCCCAAATGACTTTCCAGATGTATGTTTTGTCATGTTTGTAATGTTATATGAACATATAAATCAAACATCAGAATGTACAGCTTTGTATACAGTTAGAAAGTGAGGCCTATTATACATTGCTTTGTAACTTTATTATTTAAATAATGGATGACTTCAGGTGTCAGTACGTTTAGATTTATTTCATTTATTTAATGGTTATGTTATATTATGTAACATTTCTTTTTGATGGACATTTAATCTACTTCCATTGCATTTTGTAATTATAAAAGTGGTACAATGAATATCTTTATAAAACTTGTCTTGGGGCGCCTGGGTGGCTCGGTCGGTTAAGCGTCCGACTTCGGCTCAGGTCATGATCTCACAGTCCGTGAGTTCAAGCCCCACATCGGGCTCTGTGCTGATAGCTCAGAGCCTGGAGCCTGTTTCAGATTCTGTGTCTCCCTCTCTCTCTGCCCCTCCCCTGTTCATGCTCTGCCTCTCTCTGTCTCAAAAATAAATAAACGTTAAAAAAAAAATTAAAAAAAAAAACTTGTTTCACACATGTGGGAGTATTTCTGTAGGTTTTAATCTCAGAAGTGCTGAATTAAAAGATATCTATGTTTTAAATGTTAATAGATATGGCCAAATTGTCATCCAGAAATGTTCAATTGCCTGATTTATTTTAAATGAGGAGAAAGACACTGAAACTTAAGCAAAAACACAGGTGTCCACTGAGGTTTGTTTAACAAAAAAAGAAATAAATAAGTGCTCATCATAGGTTTTCAGGGTCTCAGGCTACACTGGGAGTTTTTTGAGATGTGCCACCTCTTTAACAATATTTTTATGGAAATTGGTTGGGTCTATTCAACAACTGCCTTTTCTTTAAAGTTTTTTTAAGCTTATTCATTTTTGAGAGACAGAGAGACTGAGTGTGAACGGGGGAGGGACAGAGAGTGGGAGACACAGATTCCAAAGCAGGGTCCAGTCTCTGAGCTGTCAGCACAGAGCCTGATGTGGGGCTCAAACTCTCGAGCAGTGAGATCATGTCCTGAGTCAAAGTTGGATGCTTAACTGACTGAGCCACTCAGGCGCCAGGTGCAAATCAGTGATGAATCTGTGTTTGCCAAGATTTCACATGGGAGGCCATCTTAGATTTGGTTTGTTTTAGGGTCCAAGTGTCTGTTAATGGAAAATTGTCTGAGGCATTCCAAAGAGATTTTCTGTAGCTATTCAATTCATTACACAACTAATTTTTATTATTGTCAGATAGGGATAGGAATACTGTCTGGGAGGGAAGCACAAAAGTTAGCAGTTGTATGTATGGTAAGTGCAATAATAAGAACAATCACATGTATGAAGGACAGAAATGTTAATTTTGTTGGGGACAGAAAAGAAGAACAAGCTTAATAAGGAGGTGACTCTCAGCTGGGTTTTGAAGGATAAAAAAAAAAATTCATTAAGAACGCAAGCAGAACAGCTAAGGCAGACCAAGTGTCCAGATATGGAGGAATGATGTTATTGTTTCCTAGCACTGGAACAAAATGGAGTGAGGGTAGCAGTGGAAGACAAGGTTGGATAGACGCCTAATTGTAATCTTCCTAGCATTTTGTTTGCTTCTATTACTCATTTTGGCCCTTGGTTAGACATTATCTTATTGGGCTCCTTCATTATTTCCCAATTATATGTTTCTCTTGAATTGGATGGAGAGTCTTAGGATCTTATCTTACATTTGTTTAGTGTCTTCTATGTTAATGACATTGCAAAGCACCAGATGGTCACCACATGTCAATGAATAAATGGTAGATGTATATGCTATAGGGCTTTGAAGCAAAGTTGAGGTGAAAGAAAACTTCAGGGAAGAGATGGGGTTTTAAATGGATTTGAAGAATAAATATAATTGGTGAGACAGAGAATAGTCTGGAAAGGGGGTGAGATTGAGAGGAGCAATGGAATATAAGTGCTGACAGATGTGAAAGGGAGGCAACTTTATGTTCTCACAGGCTTTCATAGATACAGTCAACTCATTCCGTTGTCCAGTCAACTCATTCTCCCAACTCATAATTCAGCCTGTATTTTCTCTGTGTTTTGCTAGCATCATTTCAGAAATAAAAGTGAATGCAAGGGACAAAAATCCCTGCCCTCATGTAGCTTACATTTTGGTGGGGGGAAACATTAAATATTCAAGCACCCTTATTCTATGGGAGGGAGCCCACAACATTAGGGAAGCTACTTTCCCTGGGCACTATTTTCTTTTCTTTTTTCATTTTTTAAAATGTTTATTTATTTTTGAGAGAGAGAGAGAGAGAGAGAGAGAGAGAGAGAGAGAGAGAGAGAGAGAGAGAGAGAATGTGAGCAGGGGAGGGGCAGAGAGAAGGAGACACAGAATCTGAATGAAGCAGGCTCCAGGCTTCCAGCTGTCAGCATAGAGCCTGACATGGGGCTCAAACCCACCAACTGTGAGATCATGACCTTAGTTGAAGCCAGACACTTAACTGACTGAGCCACCCAGGCACCCCTTCCTGGGCACTATTTTCAATGAATGTGTAGGAAGTGAGACTTCCTTATTATTATTATTATTATTATTATTCTTTTTGGTGAAGGCAGAGTTGAATTCTATGGCCCTGTTGTTTTCTGGGCTTAAGTGAGGAGGCTAGTGCTTTATCCCTGGCCTAGAGTATAGTGCTAGCAAACAGCTTGTTGGAACTGAATCACTGTGACTGTCTGGACATTGGGTGATTCAGGGGACTGACAGTGCATCCAATGTCTCCTGCAGACATGCCTCCAACCCCAAGTGGGAATGAGACACGCCTTAGCTCGAAAACTGAGCAGTCAGTGAGATTTGACCAAAATAAACAAGGGAAACTCAGAAGGCTGAGTAATTTTCTTAGACAAGAAATTTTAAGTCTGAAAGCAGGTAACTTACAATAATATAATTATGGATTTAAGTGGCAAGAAATATGTACTATAAAAGGAAATAAATTCCTAAATCATTATAAAACTGAGAGACATCAGCAAAAACAGTGAGGTAATTTATTTTTCTGAAATGACTTAGGTTATCAGAATCATTAAACTAAAGATGACACCTTTTAGACGTGTAGGTCTAGACATTTCTTGATCTTTCTAATTGGTTTTACTTTTGTGTCTTTGAGTTATGCACCTCTTTGAGAATCTGATAGAATCTATACACCATCTTCTAAGAAAAAGGGCACATTTGCTCATGAATACTATGTGTATCAGAAAGCTTTAGAGGTTTTGTGGGTCTCCTGATAGCCCAGGTTAAGAGGGTCTTGTGTAGAGGAATCTTTGTGGACACCTCTAATAATTATGTGATCCTTGAGCTTTCTGGGCTTTCTCAAGTCAAGTAATCCAGTGGATGTGGGGAGATCTGGAATTACCCATACCCAAGGTTCTCTTTGTGAATCCTGGTCTAAGAAGACCCTGTTTGTCAATGAAAGGATAAGGCAAATTGGAAACCTTCTCTCTCTCCTCTCACCACTTGATAATTCAACCACAGTGTTGAAAGAATTTGAGACACATGATGGCTATTGACTATATCAATAGCTTGGCTGAATAAATCAAAAAAATGAATAACTGGAAACTGCAGTTACTATTCCATGATGCAAGGTAATTCCAATGACACCTATTAAACATAAACCTAAATTAAAAAAAAAACAACAACAAAAAAACCCTAAATTGAGCTGGACCAGGCATTGTACTTGATGTTAGGACACAAGAGTAAGTAAGACAGAATCTCTGCTTGAATTCTTGTGGGAAATACTGCAAGTATTTGCTCATGGTCTAACATGCAGGTAAAATGGAAGTGTGTAGTAGAGGTCAGAAGACAGCCTTAGAACATTTTCGTCTTATTTCTCTACCTTTGTTCTTGGTATTCCCTCTGCCTGGGGTCTCACTTTTCATCTCTGCTCTCAATGTTCTCTTCATCCTTAAAGATCCTTCTTTATGCTACAATCTCCATTAAGTTTTTCTTTTTTCCCCCTAATTTGGAGTCAGCCTTTTCCTTTCCTAACAACTTTTGGGAATTTGTAGCTTTCTTATTTATTTTATTCTACGTTGGCTGATGCTATTGCTGTTTATGCTTATGTTTTGATTTCAAGGAAGATCCTGTGTCTTGCTTACTGTAGCATGCACCAAAGTATCTTACATGTGGTAGAATAATTAATATGACTTGAATTGAATTAACACTTGCTTGACTTTGTAAATTTACAAAACTCTTCGAAACTCTTGACCAGTTTGTACTATCCCAGTGGAACGTAGGACATATACTTGGAAATTTGCAGCAGAACCACTTTTTTTATGGAGTATTTTGTTGAATGTCAGAACAGCACTAGATTAAATATACCTAAAATTCTACTAAATAGAATATAATGATATAAGTTTTTACAAATCTTTTGAAGTTCTGTTTGGATTAGGCATCAGAAAATATGTCCAGACTTCTTGGCAGAGTGGATTGTCCCTTGTCAGAGGTAATATAGTATATAATGTCATTAGAAATGTTGGATATGTTATATAAATGTCTATATACTATAAGGTTGAACTCAATAGATTGTGTTAACATTGTACTCTGTTTATGTAGAAAAATTTCTTTCTTTTTTTTTAATGTTTATTTTTGAGAGAGAGACACACACAGAGTGCACGTGGGGGAGGGGCAGAGAGGGAGAGAGGGAGACACTGAATCCAAAACAGGCTCCAGGCTCTGAGCTGTCAGCACAGAGCCCAATGTGGGGCTCGAACTTGTGATCTGCAAGATCATGACCTGAGCCAAAGTTGGACGTTTAACCAACTGAGCCACCCAGGCACCCTGAAAAATTTAACTCAACATTAAAAGTACACACTTGCGAATTAAAAAAAAAGTTAGGATGATTGTAGATGATTTTCTAAAATGGAAAAGAATGTTCTGCAAATGGCAACAAATGAGAATGCTGAGGGGAGGGATAAGAGATGCAGTACTAGTGTAATGGATGAATTAATAATTTCAGCGTTTGGATTATGGCAAAATGGCTTAGATAAGGTTCTGGGATGGTGTTGAGAATTTATATAGTTTCAGAGTCTGTACAATACTGCCAGTGGGGTAGTTACTTTCAGTTTTGTGGAAGTAATCAGGAAAATACATAGTTTCAAAGTCAGATGGAAAGTTAGTATATGATTCTATGGTGCCAAATGGAGACTCCAAAGTTAGATTCAGAGTCCGTATAAGATGGGGTGCCATCATAGGGAGATGCTTTTGTTTCCAAGTAATTGTTGTAGGTTTCAACTTCTGGGCTATTGTAGGTTGGGGTGGTTTGCTTTATGGTTATAGCAGATGTTAGTGTGGAAATTATAGTTTGAGCTGAGTTGCACATGTGGTGGTGATAGTGGAAGTTGCTCCAGAAGTAGTGATAGCAGGGGCAATGAAAGTTATAATAGTGGTTTTTGTTTGAGGGTGAGAGCTTGAAAATGAAAATATTAGATCTGGATGTGGGGTTGGATAGAGGATCACAGAAGGGAAAATTTCGTTTTGATAAGGTTGAGTTTGTCCAAGTCTCTTGTTGATTTGTGGATTTGGACAGAGTTTGGTGAGATCAGATATTTCTTAAGATGGCCTTCGATAAGATTAAGATTTATGAGGGGTTTTTTTGGTGCAAATAATAAATTTTCGAAAACATTTTGATAGATGAGATTTTGATTGACCACAAGGCTTTGTAAGAGTTTTTGCAGAACAAGCAACTGACTAAATAGCTGGTATAAGAAAAACTTTGGACAACACAATTCTCTGCTTAATAGCTGTTTTTGGATGACAATATGGAAAGGCTACACCTGATGAAGCAACTGCTTTTGGATGCATTTTAGATGGGTTGGCTCTTTGCTTATTAATTATTTTTCAGTGGATTTGTGTACATCCAGGTCTTAACTCAACAGCTGTTTTTGGATCAGCTATGAATAAGGAAATGGTCTTCTGATAAGTTAGTTTTAGATGAATTTTGTTAGAATCTGTTTTTTTCAATTAAAAAAAATGTTTAATGTTTATTTATTTTTGAGAGAGAGGAGTGGGCAGGGGCAGAGAGAGAGAGAGGGAGACACACAGAATCTGAAGCAGGTTCCAGGCTCTGAGCTGTCAGCACAGAACCTGATGCAGGGCTCAAATTTACAAGCTGTGAGATCATGACCTGAGCTGAAGTTGGACACTTAACTGACTGAGCCACACAGGTGCCCCTAAGAGGCAGCTGTTTCTGGATGAGTTTTTGATGGTATAACTCTTTGTATATTAACTTGTTTCAAATAAGTTTGTTTGAAGTGGCTCCTTGCTGAATAACTTCCTTGGACAAGAGAATTCTTTGTAGGTCAGCCTTTCTTTTATGAATTTTTGTTGAGTCGGGTCTGGGGTAAGGAGCTGCCTTTGGATGAGCTTTGGACAGGAAACTCTTTTCTGGGAAGTTGATTTCAGATAAGTTTGTGTAGAACTAGGTCTTGAATGAATAGCCATTTGGGGATGACTTTTGGCTGGGGTGGTTCTCTGTATCCAAATTTGTGTAGAGCCAAGTCTTGGCTGACCAACTATTTCTGAATGAGTTTAGGATGGAGCTATTTTCTTCTCATCAGCTATTTGGGAAAAATGAATTTGATCAGACTTGCATTGAGATGAAGTTGGACTGACTGCAGGTGAATCAGATTATGCTCTTTGGTTCTACCTTTCCTTTGCTATTGTCATGGGATTGATCAGAGAGAAGGGTAAGCCTAAAAAACTATCACTAAATTTTAGGGAAAAAAAAAGTATTCAAATGATGGCAATGTTTTTTTTATTTGACTTTTATTTTACTGGGAGGCCTAAGCTAGCTCTCATGTGTGTATATAATTTAGTTCTATGACTTTTTCTCTTTAAAAATATTTTTTTGGTTTTTTCTTTATTTTTCCCCCTTTTATTTATTTGTTTGTTTGTTTATTTATTTATTTATTTATTTATTTTAATTTATATCCAAGTTAGTTAGCATATACTGCAACAATGATTTCAGGAGTAGATTCCTTAATGCCCTTTACCAATTTAGCCCATCTCTCCTCCTACCACCCCTCCAGTAACCCTCAGTTTGTTCTCCATATTTATGAGTCTCTTCTGTTTTGTTCCTTGCCCTGTTTTTATATTATTTTTGCTTCCCTTCCCTTATGTTCATCTGTTTTGTCTCTTAAAGACCTCATATGAGTGAAGTCATATGATTTTTGTCTTTCTCTGACTAATTTTGCTTAGCATAATACCCTCTAGTTCCATCTACATAGTTGCAAATGGCAAGATTTCATTCTTTTTGATTGCCATGTAATACTCCATTGTATATATATATACCATCTCTTCTTTATCCATTCATCCATTGATGGACATTTGGGCTCTTTCCATACTTTGGCTATTGTTGATAGTGCTACTATAAACATGGGGGTGCATGTGTCCCTTTGAAACAGCACACCTGTATCCCTTGGATAAATGCCTACTAGTGCACTTGCTGGGTTGTAGGGTAGTTCTATTTTTAGTTTTTTGAGGAACTTCCATACTCCTTTCCAGAGTGGCTGAACCAGCTTGCATTCCCGCCAGCAGTGCAAAAGAGATCCTCTCTCTCCGCAACGTTGCCAACATCTGTTGCTGCCTGAGTTGTTTGTGTTAGCCATTCTGACAGGTGTGAGGTGGTATCTCATTGTGGTTTTGATTTGTATTTCCCTGATGATGAGTGATGTTGAGCATTTTTTGATATATCTGTTGGCCATCTGGATGTCTTCTTTGGAGAAGTGTCTATTCATGTCTTTTGCCCGTTTCTTCACTGGATTATTTGTTTTTGGGTGTTAAGTTTAATAAGTTCTTTACAGATTTTGGATACTAACCTTTATCTGATATGTCATTTGCAAATATCTTCTCTCATTCCATTGGTTGCCTTTTAGTTTGCTGATTGTTTCCTTCACTGTGCAGAAGCTTTTTATTTTGATGAGGTCCAAATAGTTCATTTTTGCTTTTGTTTCCCTTGCCTCTGGAGACGTGTTGAGTAAGAAGTTGCTGCAGCCAAGGTCAAAGAGGTTTTTGCCTGCTTTCCCCTCAGGATTTTGATGGCTTCCTGTCTTACATTTAGGTCTTTAATCCACTTTGAGTTTATTTTTGTGTATGGTGTAAGAAAGTGGTCCAGGTTCATTCTTCTGCATGTCGCTGTCCAGTTTTCCCAGCACTACTTGCTAAAGAGTCTGTCTTTATGGCCACACGTTTGTGGGTCCATTTCTGGGTTCTCTATTCTGTTCCATTGATCTGAGTGTCTGCGTTTGCGCTCATACCATACTGTCTTGATGATTACAGCTCTGTAGTATAGCTTGAAGTCCAGGATTGTGATGCCTCCTGCTTTGGTTTTCTTTTTCAAGATTGCTTTGGCTATTTGGGATCTTTTCTGGTTCCATACAAATTTTAGGATTATGTGTTCTGGCTCTGTGAAGAATGCTGGTGTTATTTTGATAGGGATTGCATTGAATATGTAGATTGTTTTGGGTAGTATTGACATTTTAACAATATTTGTTCTTCCTATCCAGGAGCGTGGAATCTTTTTCCATTTCTTTGTGTCTTGTTCAATTTCCTTCATCAGCTTTCTATAGTTTTCAGTGTATAGATTTTTCACCTCTTTGGTTAGATTTATTCCTAGGTATTTTATGGTTTTTTGTGCAACTGTAAATGGGATTGCTTCCTTGATTTCTCTTTCTGTTGCTTCATTGTTGGTGTATAGGAATGCAACCGATTTCTGTGCATTGATTTTATATCCTGCGACTTTGCTGAATTCATGGATCAGTTCTAGCAGTTTTTTTGTTGAATCTTTTGGGTTTTCCATAGAGTATCATGTCATCTGCAAAGAGTGAGAGTTTGGCCTCCTCCTGGCCAATTTGGATGCCTTTTATTTCTTTGTGTTGTCTGATTGCAGAGGATAAGACTTCCAATATTATGTTGAATAACAGTGGTGAGAGTGGACATCCCTGTCTTGTTCCTGACCTTAGGGGGAAAGCTTTCAGTTTTTCCCCATTGAGGACGATATTAGCATTGGGTCGTTCATATATGGCTTTTAAGATCTCGAGGTATGATCCTTCTATCACTACTTTCTTGAGGGTTTTTATCAAGAAAGGATGCTGTATTTCGTCAAATGCTTTCTCTGCATCTATTGAGAGGATCATATGGCTCTTGTCCTTTCTTTTAGTGATGTGATGAATCGTGTTAATTGTTTTTCAGATATTGAACCAGTCCTGCATCCCAGGTATAAATCCCACTCTTGTGGCAAATAATTGTTTTTAATGTATTGTTGGATCTGGTTGGCTAATATCTTGTTGAGGATTTTTGCATCCATGTTCATCAGGGAAATTGGTCTATAGTTCTCCTTTTTGGTGGGGTCTCTGTCTGGTTTTGGAATCAAGGTAATACTGGCTTCACAGAAAGAGTTTGGAAGTTTTCCTTCCATTTCTATTTTTTGGAACAGCTTC
The DNA here is from genome assembly GCF_018350195.1 of Panthera tigris. Taxonomy (NCBI): domain Eukaryota; kingdom Metazoa; phylum Chordata; class Mammalia; order Carnivora; family Felidae; genus Panthera; species Panthera tigris. The sequence goes on from NC_056663.1 coordinate 147,588,723, forward strand.
AAGAGAATTGGTGTTAACTCTTCCTTAAATGTTTGGTAGAATTCCCCTGGAAAGCCAACTGGCCCTGGAGTCTTGTTTTTTGGGAGATTTTTGATTACTAATTTGATTTCTTACTGGTTATGTGTCTGTTCAAATTTTCTATTTCCTCCTCTTTCAGTTTTGGTAGTTTATATGTTTCTAGGAATTTGTCCATTTCTACCAGAATGCCCATTTTATTGGCATATAATTGCTCGTAATATTCTTTTATTATTGTTTGTATTTCTGCTGTTTTGGTTGTGATCTCTCCTCTTTAATTCTTGATTTTATTATTTGGGACCTTTCCTTTTTCTTTTTGATCAAACTAGTTAGGGATTTATCAATTTTGTTAATTCTTTCAAGGAACCAGCTTCTGTTTTCATTGATCTGTTCCACTGTTTGTTTGTTTGTTTGTTTTGGTTTTGATAGCATTGATTTCTGCTGTAATCTTTATTGTTTCCTGTCTTTTGCTGTTTTTGGGTTTTATTTACTGTTCTTTTTCCAGCAAATTACGTTAGGTTGTGTAGCTGAGACCTTTCTTCTTTCTTTATGAAGGCCTGGATTGCTATATACTTCCTTCTTTCGACCGCCTTTGCTGCATCCCAGAGTTTTGGGGCTGTGGTGTTATCATTTTCATTGGCTTCCATCTTCTTTTTAATTTCCTCTTTAACTTCTTGGTCAGCTCATTCATTCTTTAGTAGGATGTTCTTTAGTCTCTAAGTATTATCTTTCCAAATTTTTTCTGTGGTTGATTTCAAGTTTCATAGCATTGTGGTCTGAAAATATGCACAGTAATATCTCAATCTTTTTATACTTGTGGAGGGCTGATTTGTATCCCAGTATGTCATCTATTCTGGAGAATATTCCATGTGCACTGGAGAAGAATGTGTATTTTGCTTTAGGATGAAATGTCTCAATATATCTGTTAAGTCCTTCTGGTCCAGTGTGTCATTCAAAGCCGTTGTTTTCTTGTTGATTTTCTGTTTAGATGATCTGTCCTTTGCTGTAAGTGGGGTTTTGAAGTCCCCTACTATTATGGTATTACTATCAATGAGTTTCTTTATGTTTGTGATTAATCGATTTATATATTTGGGTGCTCCACATTTGGCACATAAATGTTTACAATGTTATGTCTTCTTGGGGGCTAGACCCCTTAATTATGATAGAATGCCCTTCTTCATCTCTTGTTAGTCTTATTTTAAAGTCTAGATTGTCTGATATAAGTATGGCTACTCTGGCTTTCTTTTGGCAACTATTAGCATGATAGATGGTTTTACATCCCCTTACTTTCAATCTGAAGGTGTCTTTAGGTCTAAAGTGTGTCTCTTGTAAACAGCATATAGATGGATCTTGTTTTCTTATTCATTTTATTACCCTATGTCTTTTGATTGAGCATTTAGTCCATTGGTGTTTAGAGTGAGTGCTGAAAGATATGAATTTATTGCTATTTTGTTGCCTGTAGAGTTGGAGTTTCTGGTGGTGTTCTCTGGTCCTTTCTAGTCTTTGTCGCTTTTGGTCCTTTTTCTCCCCCATTTTTTCGCCCCTCAGAGAGTCCCCCTAAAATTTTTTTTGCAGGTTGATTTAGTAGTTATGATCTCCTTAATTTTTGTTTGTCTGGGAAACTTTAAAAAAATAACTTTTTTAAATGTTTATTTATTTTTGAGACCAAGAGAAACAGAGCATGAACGGGGGAGGGTCAGAGAGAGAGGGAGACACATTATCTGAAACAGGCTCCAGGCTCTGAGCTATCAGCACAGAGCCTGTGCAGGGCTCGAACTCACTGACCACAAGATCATGACCTGAGCCACAGTCAGACACTTAACTGACTGAGCCACCCAGGCGCCCCTCTGGGAAACTTTTGATTTCTCCTTCTATTTTGAATGACAGCTTTGCTGTATAAAGAATTATTGGCTGCATATTTTTCTGATTCAGCACCTTGAATATATCCTTTCTGGATATAAGCCACTCCTTTCTGGCTTGCCAAGTTTCTGTGGATAGATCTGCTGCAAATCTGAGATGTCTTCCCTTGTAGGTTAAGGACTTTTTTCCCTTGCTGCTTTCATGATTCTTTCTTTGCCTGTATATTTTTTGAATCTGACTATGATATGCCTTGTCGATGGTCTGTTTTTGTTGAATCTAATGGGAGTCCTCTGTGCTTCCTGGATTTTGATGTCCTGTGTCTTTCCCCAGGTTAAGAAAGTTTTCTGCTATGATTTGCTCACAGAACCCTTCTACCCCTTTTTCTCTCTCTTCATCTTCTGGGACCCCTATGGTTCTGATGTCGTTCCTTTTTAATGAGTCACTGATTCCTCTAATTCTTAAATTAGGCTCTTTTGCCTTAGTCTCCCTATTTTTTTTCCTGCTTCATTATTCTCCATAAATTTGTCCTCTATATCACTGTTTCACTGCTCTGCCTCATCCATCCTTGATGCCGTGGCAGTGATTTGAGATTGCAGCTCAGTTATAGCATTTTTTATTTCATCCTGACTAGTGTTTACTTCTTTTATCTCTGCAGAAAGCGATTCTAATCTATTTTCAACCGCAGCTAGTATTCTTATTATGGTGATTCTAAATTCTGGTTAAGACATCTTGCTTATATATGTGTTGATTAAGTCCCTGGCTGTCATTTCTTCCTGCTCTCTCTTTTGAGATGAATTCCTTCGTTTTGTCATTTTGAAGGAAGAAAAGGAAATAATAAGGTAAAAAAATTAAAATTTAAAAATTTAAAAAAAGAAAAAAAAACCAAATAAATGATGCTACATCCAAGTTGTATTTTGGTCTGGTTATTGAAAAGAGTTTTTGGACTGGAGAAAAAAGAGAAAGATAAGGAAAGAAATGAAAAAAAAGAAAAAGGAAAAAAGAAAAAAAAAGTTTGAAATTTGAAAAAAATAATACAATGAAAAAGAACAAAATGAATGATGGAAGTAAAATAGAATTTGAAAAATATACAAAAAAGTAAAACATACAGTAGAAAAAATTAAAGAAAAATATTTTTAATAAAAATTGAAAATAAAAATAATTTTTTTTCTCTTTCTGTATTCAAGAAAAAGAAAATAAAACTGAATAGATGGACCAGCAAACAGACTGAAATATGATTCAAATTATATTGTTTTCCCATAGAAGTCAAACTATGAAGCACTGTATAGTCTGTAAAGTAAACAGGCTGAGAGACTTGGGTTTTTGAAGAGTGAGGTTGGCCCAGTTGGGCTGGTCTTAGTGTAATGGCTCTGTTCTCCACTAGATGGCACTGCTTAGTTTACTGGGGTGGATTGTTGTATGTGCATGCGCAGGAGGGGTGAAAATGGCGTCACCCAACTACTCAGTCTCTAGTATTGGAACTCTGTTCTTCCTGATCAGCAATTGTACACCCGTCCTTTGTCTCTGGCTTGCATCCACTCCCGACTTTTACATTGTCCGTGTCCAAGCTGTGAGGTTGCCAGGCGGCATCTCCCTCCTGAGTTTTATCTCAGGTGCTGCTGTATTTCCCAACCCCTCACTTTTGAGGAACTACGGCTTTGACCCATTCAGATCTTTTGGGGAAGAGTCTCACCGAGAAATGGCCAGGTGCCGGCTGCACCCAGGAATGTTTGCGGGACAGTGCTGTTGCTGATGCCCAGAGACTGCGGCTGGGTGCCAGCCTACCCCAGAAAAAGTTCACGTGATTGTGTAGCAGCAGCATTTCAGGGATATGGAAAATCACAACATACATCTGGCACTAGGCTTCACCCTTAACATCCTTGTTCCAACACCAGGGAGAATGGTTGTCCTCCAGGGTCTCCTGGGATCTTTGCCTGTTGGGGGGTCGCACAGCCTCTACCAAATGTCCTCCCAGCAGGGGAACTGCCTCTCCCCATGTTGCCTTCGGACCCCTTGGACCTCACTCTCTGCTCCTGGGTATTCGCCCTTCGCACCAGAGCACTGCCAGGTATCGGGATGCAGAGTTTCAGACTCTGCACTCCCCCTCTTTATAGAGTCTTAATGGAATTTAAACCCTTTCCTTTCTCCTTTCTCCCTTCTCCCTTTTTTGTTTAGTCCCTGTGGGGGGCCGGGCCCTGGTGCCAGGCTGAGACCGGGTCGAGCAATGTTCCCCGTTGACTCAAGCCAACCCGGTGGTCCCCCCCCCCATTCATGTGGGAGGCCGGGCCCCGGCGCCAGGCTGAGACCGGGTCGAGCAATGTTCCCTGTTGACTCAAGCCAACCCGGTGGTTCCCCCTCCCATTCCCCCACTCTCAAGGGCATACGAAAGCCTTGTCAAGGCTGAGAAAGTTAATTCCTGAAGCCTGTGGTCTGCAGGTGTTGGCAGTAATGCTACCTCCCTTTTCCTACCCTGAGTCAGATAGAAACAAACATGGGAATTGTGTTTTGCTAGCAATCTTATCAACAAGGTCTTGTGACCCGTCTAGAAAATGCACAAGAAACACAGAACTAAATGTTTTGGTGGGCAGCAATTATGTGAAACCTGTTTATTCTTAGAATGACCTAACCCATAAGAGTCTGGTTATAAAAGATTGTGTACAGCAACAATAAAGTCGTCACTTGGGCCATCAGCCCAGGGGACCCTCCTGTTCCCAAACTTTCTCTTCTCTCTTTTTTTCTTGCATTCCCCTACCCTCAGGACCCTGACCTCAGTGTTTGTCACGCCGGCCGCGACAGTCCCCATGGCTGTTTCCAATTTTCCACTTTCTCTCCAGCTGCTTTTGGTGGGGGTGCTTTTCCTGCACTCTTCCCTTGTCTCTGTTCTCTCTCCACAAGCAAAAACAGTTCTCAGCCCTCCACAGCTTCTCTCTCCCCCAGTTCACCTCTCCATGCCACATACCTGCTCAGTTCTGTGGTTCCAGGTTGTGCATATTGTTGTTAATCCTCAAATCAGTTTTCTAGGTGTGCAAGATGGTTTAGTGTTGATCTGGCTGTCTTTCATGGATGGGAGACACAAAAAAGATTTCCATGCTATTCTGCCATATTGGCCCCTGGTTTTTTCTTTAAAGATATAAAAGTTGAAATGAAAACCCCCCAAAATATATTTTTTAATGTTTACTCATTTTTGAGAGAGAGACAGAGTCAGAGAGCAAGCAGGGGAGGAGCAGCAAGAGCACACATGGAGGGACTGGTCTTTGACTAGGTCATTATAACAGAAATAAAGGAGAAGAAGATGGGAACAGACATAGGTTGATTTGTAGATATGATGGCAGTAAATTAAGGGAATCAAGTTGATGGGGTTTTTTGCACTGTGAAATAGTAGGCTAGTTCATTTACTAAGAGTTTAGGGAGAAGGAAAGAGACTGAGATTTTAGGCCAGAGGATACATAACATAATCTTCTGGATTGTGAGTGAGCATGATGACAAGAGACTAGTGGTCTGGGACAGGCATTTCCAAGAATTCCTATTGTTCTGCTGTATGATCATTTCCAGTAACTCTCAGCGTCTTGGTTACAGTGGAGACATTCAGAGGGTTGTTTCCAGGGGGGTGCCTGTATTACTGTGGGCACTTAACCTTGGTGCTGAGGACAGTCATAGCTTCAGGGCACATATGGAACTAGCTAGGGATCCTCACTTGGTATTCTCTCAGTTGGGATCTTCTCCTTTTCCCCACTCTTTCCGAATGACAACCTTACCTTCCTTAACTGAAACAACATGAAGAAAATAAAAGCCATTTTCAGAGAACTCTCTTATCTTCTCAACACAGTTGCACCTGGACTCATTTTCTTCTTGTTATGATGGAAGAAGTATTCATATTCCTACTAATAGACAACTTGTCTACTTTTGTTCTGGATTCCATTCTGTTTTTACTTTCTTAAAGACTTCCTTTTCCAGTTATCTTGCCATCTCTTTTTCTTGGATGATTTCTATCAGCATACCAACATGGTCCACATTAGGAAACAACAAACTTCTCTTGACTCTATGTCTTCATCCAGTACCTGCCTTATTTCTCGACTGTCTTTCATGGGAGTTGTTTGCATTATCTCTGTTTCTTCACCTCCCATTTACGCATATCACAATGGCTTCTGCCCCACACTCCACTGAAACTGCTCTCTCTTCAGGCCTCTAGTGACCTCTATGATGCCAGTGCTAAGGTACAATATTTGGTCTTCATCTTATTCAGCCTTTGGGTAGTGTTTGTATCCTTAACCACTGCCTCTTTCTCGAAGCATTTTCCTCTACTCTCTTGGCTTTCATGATACCACTCTCCTGGTGTTGCTGTTACCTCCCTGATGGTTCCTTCTGGTTTTCTTTATTATCTTTAGAAAAGTCTGAGCCTCTTAAGGTTTAGTGATAAATGTTCTTCCCTTGCCTTCTCTTTCACTATCTTCCCTTCTCTTTCTTTTCATCTCTTCTTCCACCTTTCTCTTCATGTGATCTCACTCAATTCCATGTCTTTGAATACAGTTAAAATGCTGACAACTATCAATTTTATATTTGTGCCTAGATTTTAACTATGAGTTCAAATCCCTGTACCTAGTGGCCTACTTGAGATCTGTATCTGGATATCTAATAGTTATCTTGAATACAATGTGTTTCAAACTGACTACTTGAGTGTGCTCTTTATTCCTTTATTACTTTTTTCCCCTGAAACTGTCATTATCTTGGTAAATGGCACCATAACCTACCCAGTTTTCCAAGTCAAACACCTAGGATTCATACTTTATTTAACCCACTTTTTCATTTACTGTCAGTACTACTTCTAAAATACATCCCAAACCTCTCGATTTTTCTCCAATTCTGTTCTCCCCACCAAATCTCATCTAGTTCTAGGTTTTTCAACCTTGGCATTGGCATCATGGATTAGATAATTCTTTTTTTTCAGGGAGATAATCCTGTACATTATAGGATGTTTAGCAGCATTCTTGGCCTCTACCCACTAGATGTCAGTAGCATCTTTCCAGTTGTGAAACAAAAAATGTCTCTAGATGTTACTAAGTGCTTCTTTGTGTGGGGCATGATTTTACCCAGTTATGAACTACCAATCTAGTCTAAGATACCATTATTACTAACATGAATTGCTGTAGTAGACTGAAAACTAATCTTTTGACTCTTACTCCTGCCTCCTGGTCTCAGATACAATTATCTATGCACAGACTACTACTGGCTGCTTCCAGTCTTATCCCCCTACAGTTGTCTCTCCATGCAGCTACTATAGAATATGTTTGATTTTTTTTATTGTTTACTATAGATTTAACTTTATTTTTCATTTTTAAAAATTTACATCCAAATTAGTTAGTATATAGTGAAGCAATGATTTCAGTAGATCCTTTAATGCCCCTTACCCATTTAGCCCATCCCCCCTCCCACAACCTCTCCAGCAACTCTCAGTTGGTTCTCCATATTTATGAGTCTCTTTTGTTTTGTCCCCCTCCCTGTTTTCATATGATTTTTGTCTCCCTTCCCTTATGTTCATCTGTTTTGTCTCTTAAAGTCCTCATATGAGTGAACTCATATGATTTTTGTCTTTCTCTGACTAATTTCACTTAGCATAATGCCCTCCAGTTCCATCCACGTAGTTGCAAATGGCAAGATTTCATTCTTTTTGATTGCTGAGTAATACTCCATTGCATATATATACCACCTCTTCTTTATCCATTCATCCATCGATGGACATTTGGGCTCTTTCCATACTTTGGCTATTGTTGATGGTGCTGCTATAAACATGGGGGTGCATGTGTCCCTTCAAAACAGCACACCTGTATTCCTTGGATAAATGCCTACTAGTACACTTGCTGGGTCGTAGGGTAGTTCTATTTTTAGTTTTTGAGGAACTTCCATACTCCTTTCCAGAGTGGTGCACCAGCTTGCATTCCCACCAACAATACAAAAGAGATCCTCTTTCTCCACATCCTCGCCAACATTGTTGTTGCCTGAGTTGTTAATGTTAGCCATTCTGACAGGTGTGAGGTGGTATCTCATTGTGGTTTTGATTTGTATTTCCCTGATGATGAGTGATGTTGAGCATTTTTTGATGTATCTGTTGGCCATCTGGATGTCTTCTTTGGAGAAGTGTCTATTCATGTCTTTTGCCCATTTCTTCACTGGATTATTTGTTTTCTGGGTGTTGAGTTTGATAAGTTTGATAGATTTTGGATACTAACCCTTTATCTGATATGTCATTTGCAAATATCTTCTCCCATTCTGTCGGTAGCCTTTTAGTTTTGTGGATTATTTCCTTCACTGTGCAGAAGCTTTTTATTTTGATGAAGTCCCAGTAGTTCATTTTTGCATTTGTTTCCCTTGCCTCCAGAGATGTGTTGAGAAAGAAATTGCCGCTGGCAAGATCAGAGGTTTTTGCCTGCTTTCCCCTCAGGATTTTGATGGCTTCCTGTCTTACACTGAGGTCTTCAATCCACTTTGAGTTTGTTTTTGTGTATGGTGTAAGAAAGTGGTCCAGGTTCATTCTTCTGCATGTCGCTGTCCAGTTTTCCCAGCACCACTTGCTGAAGAGACTGTCTTTATTCCGTTGGATATACTTTCCTGCTTTGTCAAATTTTAGTTGCCCATACGTTTGTGGGTCCAGTTCTGGGTTCCCTATTCTATTCCATTGATCTGAGTGTCTGTTCTTCTGCCAGTACCATACTGTCTTGATGATTACAGCTCTGTAGTATAGCTTGAAGTCCAGGATTGTGATGCCTCCTGCTTTGGTTTTCTTTTTCAAGATTGCTTTGGCTATTTGGGATCTTTTCTGGTTCCATACAAATTTTAGGATTATGTGTTCTGGCTCTGTGAAGAATGCTGGTGTTATTTTGATAGGGATTGCATTGAATATGTAGATTGTTTTGGGTAGTATTGACATTTTAACAATATTTGTTCTTCCTATCCAGGAGCGTGGAATCTTTTTCCATTTCTTTGTGTCTTGTTCAATTTCCTTCATCAGCTTTCTATAGTTTTCAGTGTATAGATTTTTCACCTCTTTGGTTAGATTTATTCCTAGGTATTTTATGGTTTTTTGTGCAACTGTAAATGGGATTGCTTCCTTGATTTCTCTTTCTGTTGCTTCATTGTTGGTGTATAGGAATGCAACCGATTTCTGTGCATTGATTTTATATCCTGCGACTTTGCTGAATTCATGGATCAGTTCTAGCAGTTTTTTTGTTGAATCTTTTGGGTTTTCCATAGAGTATCATGTCATCTGCAAAGAGTGAGAGTTTGGCCTCCTCCTGGCCAATTTGGATGCCTTTTATTTCTTTGTGTTGTCTGATTGCAGAGGCTAAGACTTCTAATACTATGTTGAATAACAGTGGTGAGAGTGGACATCCCTGTCTTGTTCTTGACCTTAGGGGGAAAGCTTTCAGTTTTTCCCCATTGAAGACGATATTAGCGTTGGGTCGTTCATATATGGCTTTTAAGATCTCGAGGTATGATCCTTCTATCACTACTTTCTTGAGAGTTTTTATCAAGAAAGGATGCTGTATTTCGTCAAATGCTTTCTCTGCATCTATTGAGAGGATCATATGGCTCTTGTCCTTTCTTTAATTGATGTGATGAATCGTGTTAATTGTTTTTCAGATATTGAACCAGCCCTGCATCCCAGGTATAAATCCCACTTGGTTGTGGTGAATAATTGTTTTTAATGTATTGTTGGATCCGGTTGGCTAATATCTTGTTGAGGATTTTTGCATCCATGTTCATCAGGGAAATTGGTCTATAGTTCTCCTTTTTGGTGGAGTCTCTGTCTGGTTTTGGAACCAAGGTAATGCTGGCTTCATAGAATGAGTTTGGAAGTTTTCCTACCATTTCTATTTTTTGGAACAGTTTCAAGAGAATTGGTGTTAACTCTTCCTTAAATGTTTGGTAGAATTCCCCTGGAAAGCCATCTGGTCCTGGGATCTTGTTTTTTGGCAGAGTTTTGATTACTAATTTGATTTCCTTACTGGTTATGTGTCTGTACAAATTTTCTATTTCTTCCTGTTTCAGTTTTGGTAGTGTATATGTTTCTAGGAATTTGTCCATTTCTTCCAGATTGCCCATTTTATTGGCATATAATTGCTCATAATATTCTCTTACTATTGTTTTTATTTCTGTTGTGTTGGTTGTGATTTCTCCTCTTTCATTCTTATTTTACTTATTTGGGTCCTTTCCTTTTCCTTTTTGATTCAACTGGCTAGTGGTTTATCAATTTTGTTAATTCTTTCAAGGAACCAGCTTCTGGTTTCATTGATCTGTTCTGTTTGTTTGTTTTCCATTTCAATAGCATTAATTTCTGCTCTAATCTTTATTGTTTCCTGTCTTCTGCTGATTTTGGGTTTTATTTGCTGTTCTTTTTCCAGCTCCTTAAGGCATAAGTTTAGGTTGTGTATCTGAGATCTTCCTTTTTTAGGAAGGCCTGGATTGCTATATACTTTCCTCTTGTGACTGCCTTTGCTGCGTCCCAGTGGTTTTGGGTTGTGGTGGTGCTATCACTTTCATTGACTTCCATATACTTTTTAATTTCTTCTTTAACTGCTTGGTTAGCCCATTCATTCTTTTTTTTTTTTTTTTTGTCTTTGTCTTCATTATCCTCAGTTTCCTCATCTTTATTTATTTATTTTTTCAATATATGAAGTTTATTGTCAAATTGGTTTCCATACAACACCCAGTGCTCATCCCAAAACGTGCCCTACTCAATACCCATCACCCACCCTTCCCTCCATCCCACCCCCATCAACCCTCAGTTTGTTCTCAGTTTTTAACAGTCTCTTATGCTTTGGCTCTCTTCCACTCTAACCTGTTTTTTTTTTCCTTCCCCTCCCCCATGGGTTTCTGTTAAGTTTCTCAGGATCCACATAAGAGTGAAACCATATGGTATCTGTCTTTCTCTGTATGGCTTATTTCACTTAGCATCACACTCTCCAGTTCCATCCACGTTGCTACATAGGGCCATATTTCATTCTTTCTCATTGCCACGTAGTCTTCCATTGTGTACATAAACCACAATTTCTTTATCCATTCATCAGTTGATGGACATTTAGGCTCTTTCCATAATTTGGCTATTGTTGAGAGTGCTGGTATAAACATTGAGGCAAAAGTGCCCCTGTGCATCAGTACTCCTGTATCCCTTGGCTAAATTCCTAGCAGTGCTATTGCTGGGTCATAGGGTAGGTCTATTTTTAATTTTCTGAGGAACCTCCACACTGCTTTCCAGAGCGGCTGCACCAATTTGCATTCCCACCAACAGTGCAAGAGGGTTCCCGTTTCTCCACATCCTCTCCAGCATCTATAGTCTCCTGATTTGTTCATTTTGGCCACTCTGGCGTGAGGTGATATCTCAGTGTGGTTTTGATTTGTATTTCCCTGATGAGGAGTGACGTTGAGCATCCTTTCATGTGCCTGTTGGCCATCCGGATGTCTTCTTTAGGGAAGTGTCTATTCATATTTTCTGCCCATTTCTTCACTGGGTTATTTGTTTTTCGGGTGTGGAGTTTGGTGAGCTCTTTATAGATTTTGGATACTAGCCCTTTGTCCAATATGTCATTTGCAAATATCTTTTCCCATTCCATTGGTTGCCTTTTAGTTTTGTTGGTTGTTTCCTTTGCTGTGCAGAAGCTTTTTATCTTCATAAGGTCCCAGTAATTCATTTTTGCTTTTAATTCCCTTGCCTTTGGGGATGTATCGAGTAAGAGACTGCTACGGCTGAGGTCAGAGAGGTCTTTTCCTACTTTCTCCTCTAGGGTTTTGATGGTTTCCTGTCTCACATTCAGGTCCTTTATCCATTTTGAGTTTATTTTTGTGAATGGTGTGAGAAAGTGGTCTAGTTTCAGCCTTCTGCATGTTGCTGTCCAGTTCTCCCAGCACCATTTGTTAAAGAGACTGTCTTTTTTCCATTGGATGTTCTTTCCTGCTTTGTCAAAGATTAGTTGGTCATACGTTTGTGGGTCTAGTTCTGGGGTTTCTATTCTATTCCATTGGTCTATGTGTCTGTTTTTGTGCCAATACCATTCTGTCTTGATGATGACAGCTTTGTAGAGAGGCTAAAGTCTGGGATTGTGATGCCTCCTGCTTTGGTCTTCTTCTTCAAAATTACTTTGGCTATTCGGGGCCTTTTGTGGTTCCATATGAATTTTAGGATTGCTTGTTCTAGTTTCGAGAAGAATGCTGGTGCAATTTTGATTGGGATTGCATTGAATGTGTAGATAGCTTTGGGTAGTATTGACATTTTGACAATATTTATTCTTCCAATCCATGAGCAGGGAATGTTTTTCCATTTCTTTATATCTTCTTCAATTTCCTTCATAAGATTTCTATAGTTTTCAGCATACAGATCTTTTACATCTTTGGTTAGGTTTATTCCTAGGTATTTTATGCTTCTTGGTGCAATTGTGAATGGGATCAGTTCTTTATTTGTCTTTCTGTTGCTTCATTATTAGTGTATAAGAATGCAACCGATTTCTGTACATTGATTTTGTATCCTTCAACTTTGCTAAATTCATGTATCAGTTCTAGCAGACTTTTGGTGGAGTCTATTGGATTTTCCATACATAATATCATGTCATCTGCAAAAAGCGAAAGCTTAACTTCATCTTTGCCAATTTTGATGCCTTTGATTTCCTTTTGTTGTCTGATTGCTGATGCTAGGACTTCCAACACTATGTTAAACAACAGCGGTGAGAATGGACATCCTTGTCGTGTTCCTGATCTCAGGGAAAAAGCTCTCAGTTTTTCCATTGAGGATGATGTTAGCTGTGGGCTTTTCATAAATGGCTTTTATGATGTTTAAGTATGTTCCTTCTGTCGCGACTTTCTCGAGGGTTTTTATTAAGAAAGGGTGCTGAATTTTGTCAAAGTCCTTTTCTGCATCGATTGACAGGATCATATGGTTCTTTTCTTTTATTAATGTGATGTATCACATTGATTGATTTGCGAATGTTGAACCAGCCCTGCATCCCAGGAATGAATCCCACTTGATCATGGTGGATAATTCATTTTACGTGTGGGCGTTTAGGAATTTGTCCATTTCTTCCAGGTTGTCCAGTTTGTTGGCATATAATTTTTCATAGTATTCCTGATAACTGCTTGTATCTCTGAGGGATTGGTTGTAATAATTCCATTTTCATTCATGATTTTATCTATTTGGGTCATCTCCCTTTTGTTTTTGAGAAGCCTGGCTAGAGGTTTGTCAATTTGGTTTATTTTTTCAAAAACCAACTCTTGGTTTCGTTGATCTGCTCTACAGTTTTTTTAGATTCTATATTGTTTATTTCTGCTCTGATCTTTATTATTTCTCTTCTTCTGCTGGACTTAGGCTGTCTTTGCTGTTCTGCTTCTATTTCCTTTAGGTGTGCTGTTAGATTTTGTATTTGGGATTTTTCTTGTTTCTTGAGATAGGCCTGGATTGCAATGTATTTTCCTCTCAGGACTGCCTTCGCTGCGTCCCAAAGCGTTTGGATTGTTGTATTTTCATTTTCATTTTTTTCCATATATTTTTAAATTTCTTCTCTAATTGCCTAGTTGACCCATTCATTCTTTAGTAGGGTGTTCTTTAACCTCCATGCTTTTGGAGGTTTTCCAGACTTTTTCCTGTGGTTGATTTCAAGCTTCATAGCATTGTGGTCTGAAAGTATGCATGGTATGATTTCAATTCTTGTATACCTATGGAGGGCTGTTTCGTCACCCAGTATGTGATCTATTTTGGAGAATGTTCCATATGCACTCGAGAAGAAAGTATATTCTGTTGCTTTGGGATGCAGAGTTCTAAATATATCTGTCAAGTCTATCTGATCTAACGTGTCATTCATGGCCCTTGTTTCTTTATTGACTGTGTGTCTAGATGATCTATCCATTTCTGTAAGTGGAGTGTTAAAGTCCCCTGCAATTACCACATTCTTATCAATAAGGTTGCTTATGTTTGTGAGTAATTGTTTTATATATTTGGGGGCTCTGGTATTCGGCGCATAGACATTTATAATTGTTAGCGCTTCCTGATGGATAGACCCTGTGATTATTATATAATGCCCTTCTTCATCTCTTGTTACAGCCTTTAATTTAACGTCTAGTTTGTCTGATATAAGTATGGCTACTCCAGCTTTCTTTTGACTTCCAGTAGCATGATAAATAGTTCTCCACCCCTCACTCTCAATCTGAAGGTGTCCTCAGGTCTAAAATGAGTGTCTTGTAGACAGCAAATAGATGGGTCTTTTTTTTTTTTTTTATCCATTCTGATACCCTTTGTCTTTTGGTTGGCGCATTTAGTCCATTTACATTCAGTGTTATTACAGAAAGATATGGGTTTAGTGTCATTGTGATGTCCGTAGGTTTCATGCTTGTAGTGATGTCTCTGGTACTTTGTCTCACAGGATCCCCCTTAGGATTTCTTGGAGGGCTTGTTTAGTGGTGATGAATTCCTTCAGTTTTTGTTTGTTTGGGAAGACCTTTATCTCTCCTATTCTAAATGACAGACTGGCTGGATAAAGGATTCTTGGCTGCACATTTTTTTCTGTTCATCACATTGAAGATCTCCTGCCATTCCTTTCTGGCCTGCAAAGTTTCAGTAGAGAGATCGGTCATGAGTCTTATAGGTCTCCCTTTACATGTTAGAGCACGTTTATCTCTAGCTGCTTTCAGAATTTTCTCTTTATCCTTGTATTTTGCCAGTTTCACTATGATATGTCGTGCAGAAGATCGATTCAAGTTACATCTGAAGGGAGTTCTCTGTGCCTCTTGGATTTCAATGCCTTTTTCCTTCCCCAGATCTGGGAAGTTCTCAGCTATTATTTCTTCAAGTACCCCTTCAGCACCTTTCCCTCTCTCTTCCTCCTCTGGAATACCAATTATGCGTATATTATTTCTCCTTAGTGCATCACTTAGTTCTCTAATTTTCCCCTCATACTCCTGGATTTTTTTATCTCTCTTTTTCTGAGCTTCTTCCTTTTCCATAATTTTATCTTCTAGTTCACCAATTCTCTCCTCTGCCTCTTCAATGCGAGCCGTAGTTGTCTCCATTTTATTTTGCAACTCATTGATAGCATTTTTTAGCTCCTCCTGGCTGTTCCTTAGTCCCTTGATCTCTGTAGCAAGAGATTCTCTGCTCTCCTTTATTCTGTTTTCAAGCCCAGCGATTAATTTTATGACTATTATTCTAAATTCACTTTCTGTTATATTGTTTAAATCATTTTTGGTCAGTTCATTAGCTGTTGTTATTTCCTGGACGTTTTTCTGAGGGGAATTCTTCCGTTTGGTCATTTTGGGTAGTCCCTGGAGTGGTGTGGGACTGTGGGGCACTTCCCCTGTGCTGTCTTGAATAACTTGAGTTGGTGGGCGGGGCCACAGTCAGACCTGATGTCTGCCCCCAGCCTACTGCTGGGGCCACAGTCAGACTGGTGTGTGTCTTCTCTTTCCCTCTCCTAGGGGCAGGATTCACTGCGGGGTGGCATGGCCCATCCGGGCTACTTGCATACTGCCAGGCTTGTGGTGTTGGGGTCTGGCGTATTAGCTGGGGTTGTTCGGCAAGGTACACAGGGGCGGGAGGAGCAGGCTTAGCTCGCTTCTCCTTTGGAGATCTGCTTCAGGAGGGGCCCTGTGGCACCAGGAGGGAGTCCGACCCGCTGGAGGGATGGATCCGCAGAAGCACAGCTTTGGGTGTTTGCGTGGTGCAAGCAAGTTCCCTGGCAGAAACTGGTTCCTTTTGGGATTTTGGTTGGGGGATGGGCGAGGGAGATGGCGCTGGCCAGTGCCTTTGTTCCCCGCCAAGCTGAGCTCTGTCATCCGGGGCTCAACAACTCTCCCTCCCGTTGTCCTCCAGCCCTCCCGTTCTCCGAGCAGAGCTGTTAGCTTATAACCTTCCAGATGTCAAGTCCTGCTTGCTGTCGGAAAACACTCCGTCCGGCCCCTCCGCTTTTGCAAGCCAGACTCGGGGGTTCTACTTGCCCAGCGGGCCGCCCCTCCGCCCCGGCTCCCTCCCGCCAGTCTGTGGAGCGTGCACCGCCTCTCCGCCCTTCCTACCCTCTTCCATGGGCCTCTTGTCTGCGCTTGGCTCCAGAGACTCCGTTCTGCTAGTCTTCTGGCGGTTTTCTGGGTTATTTAGGCAGGTGTAGGTGGAATCTAAGTGATCAGCAGGATGCACGGTGAGCCCAGCATCCTCCTACGCCTTCATCTTCCCAGGATCCCCAGCCCATTCTTTCTTTAGTAGGATGTTCTTCAGTCTCCAAGTATTTGCTACCTTTCCAAATTTTTTCTTGTGGTTGATTTCGAGTTTCATAGCATTGTGGTCTGAAAATATGCACGGTATGATCTCGATCTTTTTGTACTTACTTAGGGCTGATTTATGTCCCAGTGTAGGGTCTATTCTGAGAATGTTCCATGTGCACTGGAGAAGAATGTATATTCTGCTGCTTTAGGATGAAATGTTCTGAATATATCTGTTAAGTCCATCTGGTCCAGTGTGTCATTCAAAACCACTGTTTCCTTGTTGGTTTTTTGATTAGATGATGTGTCCATTGCTGTGAGTGGGGTGTTGAAGTCTCCTACTGTTATGGTATTACTATCAATGAGTTTCTTTATGTTTGTGATTAATTGATTTATATATTTGGGCGCTCTCACATTTGGCGCATAAAGGTTTACAATTCTTAGGTCTTCTTGGTCTATAGGCCCCTTGATTATGATATAATGCCCTTCTGCATCTCTTGATACAGTCTTTATTTTAAAGTCTAGATTGTCTGATATAAGTATGGCTTCTCCGGCTTTCTTTTGTTGACCATTAGCATGATAGATGGTTCTCCATCCCCTTATTTTCAATCTGAAGGTGTCTTTAGGTGTAAAGTGGGTCTATTGTAAACAGCATATAGATGGATCTTGTTTTCTTATCCATTCTGTTACCCTGTGTCTTTTGATTGGAACATTGAGTCCATTAACATTTAGAGTGAGTACTGAAAGATATGAATTTATTGCCATTATGATGCTTGTAGAGTTGTAGTTTCTGGTGGTGTTCTCTGGTTCTTTCTAATTTTTTGTTGCTCTTGGTATTTAATTATATATATATATATATATATATATATATATATATATATATATTTCATCTTTTGTCCCCTCAGAAAGTCCCCCTTAATATTTCTTACAGGGTTGGTTTAGTTTTCACAACTCCTTTAATTTTTGTTTGTCTGGGAAACTTTTTATGTCTCCTATTTTGAATGACATCCTTGCTGGATAAAGAATTCTTGGCTGCATAGTTTCCTGATTTAGCACACTGAATATATCCTGCCATTCCTTTCTGGACTGCCAGGTTTCTGTGGATAGGTTTGCTGCAAACCTGATCTGTCTTCCCTTGTAGGTTAGGGACATTTTTTCACTTGCTGCTTTCATGAATCTGTCCTTGTCTGAGTATTTTGTGAATTTGACTGTGATATGCCTTGTTCAAGGTCGGTTTTTGTTGAATCTAATGCGAGTCCTCTGTGCTTCCTTGATTTTGATGTCTGTGTCTTTCCCCAGGTTAGGAAAGTTTTCCACTATGATTTGCTCACATAACCCTTCTACCCCCATTTCTCTCTCTTCTCCTCTGGGACCCCTATGATTCTGATGTTCCTTTTTAATGAGTGACTGATTTCTCTAATTCTTAAATCGTGCTCTTTTGCCTTGATTTCCCTCTTTTGCTCTGCTTCATTATTCTCTATAAGCTTTGTCCTCTATATGGGTGATTCTCTGTTCTGCCTCATCCATCCTTGCTGCCGTGGCAACCATCTGCTATTGCAGCTCAGTTATAGTATTTTCAATTTCATTCTGGATATTTTTTACTTCTTTTATCTCTGTATAAAGGGATTCTAATCTATTTTTGACTCCAGGTAGTATTCTTATTATTGAGATTCTAAATTGTGGTTCAGACTTCTTGCTTGTGTCTGTGTTGGTTAAATCCCTGGCTGTCATTTCTTCGTGCTCTTTCTTTTGGGGTGAATTCCTTCGTTTTGTCATTTTGAAGGGAGAAAAGGAATTAATGAGGTAGAAAAATTGAAATTAAAAAAATTAAAGTTATAAAAAATTAAAATTAATAATTAAAAACACACCCACACAAAAATCGAATAGATGATGCTAGATCCTAGGTGTGTTTTGGTCTGGGTGTAGAAAGTGGGTTGACAGATTAGAGAAACAAAATAAAAAAAAAGGGGGGGAGAGGAAAAAAAAGTAAATCATTTGAGAATTTGAAAAAATGAATACACTAAAGTAGACTAAAATACACAAAATAGAGAATATAGTAGAAAAAATTATAGAAAAATATTTTTAATACAAATTAAAAAAGAAATATGAATTTTTTCGTTTTCTGTATTTAAGAAAAAATAAAAGAAACAAAAAAGAGAAAAAAGATAAAAAAAGAAAAAAGGAAAAGAGAAAAAAAAGAAATCATTTGAAAATTTGAAAAAGTGAATACACTGTAGTAGACTGAAATAAAATGATGGGGATAACATAGAATTTGAAAACATTTACATAAAAGCAAAATATATAGTAATAAAAATTAAATAAGTGTTTTAAAAGAAACTGAAGTTAAAAATGAAGTTTTTCTCTTTCTGCACTTAGGAAAAAGAAATGAAAAAGAGAAAAAAGAAAATGAAAGAAAAAATAGGAAATTGAAAATTTGAAAAGGTGAGTACACTGAAGCAGACTAAAATAAAATGATGTAATTAAATAGAATTTGAGAAAATTTACACAAAAGTAAAAAATATAGTAATAAAAATTAAAGACAGATATTTTTAATAAAAATTGAAAATAAAAATGAGTTTTTTCTCTTTCTGTATTCAAGAAAAAGAATAGAATTGTAAAAGAGAAAAAGGAAAAAGAGAAAAAAAATTGAATAGATGAACCTGCTAACAGATTGAAGTAGGAGTGAAATTGCTTTGTTTTCCCCTAGAGGTCAGTCCTTGTAGCTCTTTATAGTGCATAGATTAAGCCGGTGATGAGGTTCGTTCTTGAAGAGCAAAGCTGGCCCAGTTGGGCAGGGCTCGGTGTAACAGCTCCGCTCTCCCCTAGATGGCGCTGGTAGCCTACTGGGGTGGAGTGTTGCGGTGTTCGTAGGTGCGCATGCACATGCGCGGGAGCGGTGAAAAATGGCACCTCGCAGGCACACAGTCTGTTCTGCATCAGCAGTCGTGCACCGGTCCTCTGTCTTCAGCTGTAGTCCACTCCCCGCTTTTCCACTCTCCGTGACCAGGCCCCAGGCAGTACCTCTCTCCCGAGTTTTGTCTCAGATGTAGCTGGTTTTCCCCGGCCCCTTACTTCCGAAGGACTGCGGCTTTGACCCTCTCTGCCCCTCTGCGGGAGGGTCTCACCCAGCGATGGCTGAATGAGCAATGGCCGAATCTCGGCTGCACCCAGGAATGTCCGCTGGATCCTGCTTTTGCGGGTGCCCCGAGAGTGCAGCCAGGTGCCAGCCCACCCCCCCAAAAAATCGCGGGACAGTGTAGCCTCAGTGTTTCAGGGACCATGGAAAATCGCAACACACATCTGACACCAGGCTTCACCCTCAACATCCTTGCCCCAGAACCAGCAAATGTGGCTGCCTCCCGGGGTCTGCTGGGACCAGGTGGCTTCAACAGTCTCTACCAAATGTCCTTCCAGCAGTGGAACCGCTTTTCCCCGTGTGGCCCGAGAACCTCCCGGACCCCACTCTGTTCCTGGGGATTCGCCCTTCCCACCAGAGCACCACCAGGTATCGAGCTGCGGGGTTGCAGCCTTTGTGCTCCCTTTGTTTATAGTCTTAATGGAATTTAAACCCTCTCCTTTCTCCTTTCTCCCTTTTTAGTTTAGTCCCTGCGGCTGCTTCCAATTTTCCACTTTCTTTCCAGCTGCTTTTGGGGAGGGATGCTTTTCCCGTATGCTCCTCCCACTCCCCAGTCTCTGTCCTCTCTCCACCTGCAAAAAGTGTTCCCTAACTTTCGGGGCTTCTTGTTCCCCAAGTTCAGTTCTTTGCATCACGTACCTGCTGAATTCTGTGGTTCACGTTGTGCAGATTGTTGTGTTAATCCTCCGATCAGTTTTCTAGGTGTGTAGGATGGTTTAGTGCTGGTCTGGCTGTATTTCACGGATGCGAGACACACAAAAAGCTTCCATGCTGTTCCGCCATCTTGGCTCCTCCCTAGAACATGTTGATCTCCACGCAGCTACTATAGAACATGCTGATAATGTCTTGCCCTATTTAAAACCCTCAGTGGCTTTTCATTGAATTTTGAGTGAAGTATAAACTTGTTACTATGGTCTATAATCTTTTTAAATGTTTAAATATTTTAAATTAGAAAAAGTCTTTAAATAATTTAGTTTTTTGTTAACTTCATCAGGTACTCATCTTCCTGTAGTTCATCATGTCCTTGCCACTTTAGACTTCTTTTTGTGGCTGGTTCCTTTAGCTCTTGGATTACACATCTTCTTCTCAGAACTTTTCTTGAACACTCCAGTGTCTAAGGAACTTCTCTCCATCCCCTTCCATCACACCACTTTCCTTATTTCCTTCACAGTATTAATCACCACTTCTAATGACTTTATTTATGTACCATTTACTTGCATATTCTCCTGGCTAAAATGCAAGTTTCAGGAAAGTGAGGACACTGTTTTTTTCCACTGCTATGTTGGTATCCAGCACATAATAGGCACCTGATAAATACGTATTGCATGAATGAATGAGGTAATTTGGTATAGTGGAAAAAGCAGTCGCATATTAACATCAGACACATTTGTGTTTGAATCCTGACTTTGGTACTTCCTGGCTGATATCCTCAGGCAAATTAAGGAATATTGCTAATCCTTAAATTCTTTGTGTATAAAATAAGCACTTTATCTTTACCTTACAGAGTTGAAGGTTTTTATGGCTCTGAACATCAAGTATTATGCTTGGCATATAGTAAATTCTTAATATTTATTTTCTGTTTAGGGTCTGAGACCCAAAGCTAAGCTGATAGCAGTTTGGAACCTGCGGGAAGGACATGTTCACTGGATCCCTTTGCTCCTGGCCTTAAAGTAATAACAGGTCACTTCTTTGAAAGTGAAAAGTTTCTCTCCCTCCATCCCCTACCACTGCTGGCTCTCCAATTCTTGACTGCCGGTGTCTGTGTTCTAAGCATGTGGGGTTATGGACTGTCAGTATCACCAGTTAATTATACAGGGGACTTCTGTATTTCCTGGGGCTCAAAAACCTATACAGATTAGATGGTACTGAGAGTAGTTTAGATAACCTATCTCCAGGTCCCCACCTTCTCTCTTTTGAAGATTAGTAGCAGAAAATTTGATGTTTCTGAGATACTAATATGTAGAGTTATTTTTCCCTCTTTGTTCATATCCCACTATACAGATTAGCTCTCAATTCTATCTGTGCAACATCAAAAGAGTGTTAAAAGAAGAAGTTCTT
Source organism: Panthera tigris (assembly GCF_018350195.1). Taxonomy (NCBI): domain Eukaryota; kingdom Metazoa; phylum Chordata; class Mammalia; order Carnivora; family Felidae; genus Panthera; species Panthera tigris. Next base: position 147,610,015 of record NC_056663.1, read on the forward strand.
TCTCTAAAAGGAATGCTACTTCCTCCAAGGCTCACACTGTAGCCAGATTTGAAAGCAACATATCTTTCCCCTTCTACATTTGCAATTCTGTGAAGAAATAAAATTAACCAATCAGTAATGAGTACTGTTCCTAATACATGCCTGACACTAACATAAATTGGAGAAAACGTGAAGAAAAACAGTAAAACATCCACGTGTTCTCCAGGACTGTCTTGTAAGCTATCTGACAAAGTTGTGGCATCTGTGAGAATGTTTCTTATTGTCTCTTGTTCAACATAATCTTTGGTAGAGGCACTATTTACCCCCAGTTGGTTCTTGGGTTTGATCTGTTTGTCTTGGAAGATTCTTTGTGACCTGCTTTCACTCTGGGTAAGAGAACTGTTTCTCATCTAGTTGATCTTCAGAAACTATGTCTGGATGAGGTCTTTTTGTTTTGTTTAAGCTTTGGCTGATGGTGTCCACACTCTTTTAGCATATCCACACTCTTCTATATTCTTGGTAGGTGCTACTGTGCATCAGTAACAATTAGCAAGTTAAAGGATAAGATTACATCCTGTGTCACACCTACTTAAAATATGATACAGCATGTTGTTTGCTGTCGTTTCTAAACTGCAGGTTTCTAGATTTCTTAGATTGTATCTTTTATTTTTTTATTTTTTATTTTTGAGAGAGGGAATGTGAACGAGGGAGGGACAGAGAGAGGGGGACAGAGGATCTAAAGTAGGCTTTGTGCTGACAACAGTGAGCCTGCTGTGAAGCTTGAATTCACGAACCGTGAGATCATGACCTGAGCCTAAGTCAGACACTCAGCTGACTGAGCCACCCAGGCACCCCTAGATTGTACCTTTTAAAGAGACGCAGTGATCCCTTAAATAAAATAGCAGATAAAGTAACAAAGCGAATGAAACAGTAGGCAAACAAAACCAAACACCAAGACCAGAATCTGCACTTCAGGAGGACGGCCAGCAGAGGGCGCCTATGTCAAGGCCATGCTTTGCAAGAGGCTGGTGCGCAGTTTTTCTAAAGCCTTGAATACCAGTTCCCTTCTTCTCAATTGTCAGAAATAAAATTCTGTATAGAAAGTGAAATGAAAACAATAGGAAATAATTTTGCAAATTGTAAATAAAAACCTATTTGTAAATAAAAAAGGATGCTGAAGAGAAATAACTTTAATGGAAAATTTGGTCATCTTTTTTTTTTTTTTTATGATTTTGCTTTTTTTTTTCAAAATTTTATTTAAATTCCAGTTAGTTAACATACAGTGCAATATTGCTTTCAGGGGTAGATGTCAGTGATTCATCACTTACGTACAGCACCCAGTGCTCATCACAACAAGTACCCTCCTTAATACCCTTCACCTGTCTAGACCATCCCCCACCTCCCTCCCTCCATCAGCACTCAGTTTGTTCTCTATCTTATGGTTTGTTTCCCTCTCTTTTTCTCTTCCTCCCCTTTCCCTACGTTCATCTGTTTTGTTTCTTAAATTCCCTATATGAGTGAAATCATGGTATTTTTCTTTCTCTGACTGACTTATTTCTCTCTGCATAATATACTTTAGCTCCATCCATGTCATTGCAAGTGGCAAGAGTTCATTATTTTTGATGGCTGAGTAATACTCAATATTATATGTATACCACATCTTCTTTATCCATTCATTAGTGGATGGACATTTGGGCTCTTTATATAGTTTGGCTATTGTTGATAATGCTGGTATAAACTGGGGTAAGAAGGGGGAACCCTCTTGCACTGTTGGTGGGAATGCAAACTGATGCAGGCACTCTAGAAAACAGTAGGAAGGGTCCTCAAAAAGTTAAAAATGGAACTACGATTCAGCAATTGCACTACTAGGTATTTACCCAAAGGATACAAAAATACAGGTTGGTCATCCCAATATTCTGTAACGGTTTTTGACCCCAAATCAGATTTTCTGGAACTCCTTGATTAGAAGTTTAGGATTTTAAACCTATTTCTCTATTATTTTTAATCCTAGTAGTGAATCGACTTGACTCTAAAAGCCCAAACCAGATAATTTACTGAAAAATCAAGGATTGTTTACTCATGCATATTTTAGGAGAACTAATTTGTTTCGAGACTTTCGATTGCAAATTACTCTTTGTTTTTTCTAAGATCTCAAAAGCCACAAAAGCAACCTCCTTAATTTTATTTTTCATTGTCTCAAAACAGAGCCAAAGTTTGTCATGGATGGAGAGCATAACTTTAGATGTCCATTACAGTGCTAGTCTCATGGAAAGTGTGCAATTAATGGACTGTAATATTTTTCCTATTTCAGTCATTAGTTACTCTTTCCACAGGATGCTCAATAAAAAAGGGATCCTTGGTTGAAATGAGTTCTGGAGTGGCTACATACTGCAAGGCTTCTTGGAGATTCACAGTGCTGCAGAGTGTCCAAGTGTTCCAGAAGTCCTAGAATAAATGAATATGTTTCCTTTAACATACTTCAAACTTATTCAATTGTAAAGTTTATTTTCACACAACTACTCTTCTATGGAATATATTTTGAGAAGCACAAAGCACATTATTACTTGAAATTTACTTTTTTGTAGATCTGAATGATACATTTTTAGCTTAAACTGGCTTTTGAGGAGGTTTTAGGAATGACTGAAACATGAGTTTCACATTTTTAATGAATCACATTTTTAAGCACCAACAAACTCTTTTGCATGCATTGCGTAAAATATATAGGTTGATTTAAACATACTGGACTCTTCCTGAATGTTACTTTTCCTGTATTACATTTTTCTGACAGTAATACCAACAAATGTCATGGGGTATGTATTGTCAGAAAGACTCAACCCAGGAATTGTGTAAATCAAGCAGTGTTTTCTTACAGAAGGAGGTCAGCAAATCAGGATTGTCAGCAGAGAGAGCAGTGACTTCCTTTAAGAGAGGTATTAACCTCTTGGTTGTCAGAAAAGATTACACTGGATAGAGCTAAACAGGTGGGGAAGATTTTATTCAAAACTTTTGCAAGAGGAGGAGAGATTTAACTCAACTCCACTGAAACAAGGGTTTTTAAGCCCTGAGATGAACCAGTGGGAAAGTATTGGAGGACACTGAAGTAGGGGAGGGTTGGTCAATGTGATTAGCCCACCTGTATTTGTTAATTGGCATTAGGTAGTTAGACTTGGTCGCTGGCTCCTACTTTCCCACAGAGACTAGGAGATAGGGACACTTTCTTTCTGGATGATTACTTTTCAAAGAGATGCTTTTTAGGTGCTGTAAAACTGGCAAAAGACTGTGAGATCCTTTATCTAGTTTTCAAAGTGGCAGGAGAAGAATTGGCAATTTTAAATGTTCTAAAGAAAATGCTCCAAGTAAAGGGAGGTCAAGGGCCTATAGTCAGGAAAAAAACTTCTCTAAAGTTCAGGGGAGGGGAGGGGAGGGGAGTATTAAGGCCATCCCAGTCATCACTCAGAGCTTCATAGCAGTCCATCTTCTGGGAACTATGCATATCTTTCTAGGTCTAGATGTATACACACACACAAAATGTTGAACTAGTCTTTCATATAGTTAGCATGGGTAAATGTTGGGAACTGTCTTACCTGGACCAAGTACATAGCTCAGAATAGTCCAAATTATACATTCCTCAATATCACAAAGTATAATATAAAGACCCTCAGTACATTTTAAAGTTATTTGCCCTTGAACTAAAACAGGGGGTAATTTTCCAGATGTATCCAGAAGTCATGGATAACAAATTCACTGAGCAGCTGAGGAGCGTATCCAATGAAAAAGTGATATAATGAAGATAATAATACTTACAGGTTTTCTGATATTTTGATCATTATCATCACCATAATCATCATTTTCCTTAACGCCATCAAAAATATTTATTAATGATTTATAGTACATAGAAGCTCATGTCATACACAGCATAGACAAAAAGTAAGAGAATCTAAAGCCTCTAAGGGTGTAGTTCAAAGGTAGAATTATTTATTTTTCCTCTTCTCTGAAGATGGCTCAGCTAGTTGATTGCTTAATTTCTTCTAAAGAAGTGATCTTTAGATAGGGAAAGATAGTGAAAGGTAGGGAAAAGCAGTTTGTTGAACTTCTATGAACTTATTATAATGTAGAACATTTCTTGGGAGGGATAAAATTGAAAGTAGAAGTTTGAATAGTTTTCCTGGAAAAAGTGAAGCTAAACTTGAGACTTGACTTTTGTGAATCTATGTATGGTTTCTTTTGATCATAGATGGATAAGCAAAAAAAGAATCTCCTTAAAATGCTTTATTTTTAAATATCTTATTATTATTAATTTTTCTTAAAAAATTTTTAATGTTTATTTTTGAGAGAGAGAGAGTGAGAGAGAGGGAGAGGGAGAGGCAGAGAGAGAAGGAGACACAGAATCTGAAGCAGGCTCCAGGCTCTGAGTTGTCAGCACAGAGCCCAATGCGGGGCTTGAACTCACGAACTGTGAGATCATGACCTGAGCTGAAGTCGGATGCTCAACTGACTGAGCCACCCAGGCACCCCTTATTATTAATTTTTCTAATCATAGAAACAGCACATGCTCATAGTGAAAACTTTTAAAACAATCTAGATATTAGAGAAGTATATAATGTAGAAAGTTGAAGTCCTCCATAAACACCTTTGCTTCTTTTTAATTTTTAAAAAGGATAATTTTTAAAAATTTGATATATATTTGTACATATTTTTATTTATTTATTTTTAAAAATAACCCAGCATAATTTCTGTGACGTTCTTTTTTGAAAAAATATTATTTATTTATTTATTTATTTGAGAAAGAGAGGTAGAGAGAGAGAAGGTGAGAGAGAATCCCAAGAAGGCTCTGTTATGTCAGCACAGAACCCTATGTGGGGCTTAAACTCATGCACTGGGATATCATGACCTGAGCAGAAATCAAGGGTCAGATGCTTAACTGACTGAGCCACCCAGGCACCCTGTACATATTTTAAAATCCTTTGACAACATTTATTAACAATATCAATATTTTAACAGAATATAATTTATGGTACATATATTATTTTTAAACTTCTTTTTCCCCCACTTATATCTTGGACAACTTCTTTGAATATATAGTTAGGGCCTGACTCTTTCTGAATTATTTTCAGATTATTTTAAGTGTATGGCTTTGCCTTGATTTCCTATTAAAGTCTATTGACAATAGCATTATCACTTTGCTTTTATATAGCTGAAGGGAGCTAAAATTAAATGAACATCTACTGTGCCCCAGTATTGTTCTAGGCTATTTAGGTACTATTATCCCCTTTTTCTACTAGAAAATTTCTGGTTGAAAGAAATCAAGTAATTTGTCCAAAGTACCTAAATAACTAGTGAGTAATTCCAACCTATATGACCAGAAGGACCTTGATTTTTCTGCTACGTATTTCAAAGTGGGTTGCATGGGTTGACTAAATGTAAAGGTAAGTAGTAGAAGAAAGTAAAAATACAGAACAAGCTACCTATTTTAAGTACAGTTTATTGAAATAAATAATTCTAAATGGTAAGTCAGGACCTACTCAAAGCTTTTAAAATTTTATCCACTAGAGACTCTATTGTTTTGCAAAATTCCATCATGTTGCTCCCATAATTTGTCTGGACTCTCAGTGGGGGAAGACACAGTTGATAAGGTCTACTATACATAATGGCTAATGGATTTTATTACTAACACTTTTTTCACCCAGTTGGAGCTTTGGGGATTGAAATTTTTCCTTGCTAAAAATAGGCAATCTTTGACTTAATAACTCTTTAAAAATTTTAGATTTTTCCTATTTATTTATTTATTTTTAAATGTTTATTTATTTTTAAGAGAGAGGTGGGGAGGGGTACAGAGATGGAGGGAGACACAAAATCCAAAGCAGGTTCCAGGCTCTGAGCTGTCAGGACACAGCCTAACACAGGGCTGGAACCCACGAACTGGGAGATCTTGACCTGAGCCAAAGTCAGACGCTTAACTGACTGAGCCACCCAGGCATCCCCTAGACCTTTCCTATTTAAATATATGTTATGAATAGCTTAATTAAGAAGTTTGAGATGATGTACTGGTAATTCCTGTGTAGGTAAGATTTATGGTTATTGATTTGATATGATAACACAGTAATCTGATGTCTCCTTGGAGTATCTTAACTGTGGGATAGAGAAGGATTCCCAAATTATAATACTAATGGAAAACTAAAAAGATGTATACAAATACTGATTTTCCTTAACATGTAAAGCAAGATCAACACTTATCTTCAACAAAGCAGGGCTAGTGGACTGACAATAAACCATGTTGGCATTTCAATCACCTTTGGTGAGCATGTTAATAAAAAGGTTAGATAAACACCCATGCTTTATAGTAAATGGCTCATTTATGATTTTCAGTCTTTTTAGTCTGTTAACCTTTCAACTGGCATTAGTCTACTTTTGTGTCAGGAAGGAGATCTGAGTTTTATTAACCCATAGAGGTTCTTTGGGATAAGGTGGTGAAGGTCAAAGACAAATTGTTCCTGATTTAAACCTTTAAATGTGTCATTTTCTTCTTGCTTTTACAACAATGACTTAATTCTAAAGTCAAATATCACATATGCTATTAAACGAGTTTTGGCTTTAATGTTTATTTATTTTTGAGACAGAGAGAGGCAGAGCATGAACAGGGGAGGGGCAGAGAGAGAGGGAGACACAGAATCTGAAACAGGCTCCAGGCTCTGAGCCATCAGCACAGAGCCCGATGCGGGGCTCGAACTCACGGACCGCGAGATCGTGACCTGAGCCGAAGTTGGCCGCTCAACCGACTGAGCCACCCAGGCGCCCCAAACGAGTTTTGGTTTTCATCCTTGGGAGCTTCCTGGGTGAAATCTGAAACTGGCTCTCATATATGGAGGACAAGGAGAGACCAAAGAAAGAGACAGGGCACTCCAGACTGGTAGTGGCAGGTTTAATAAGGGAACTTACATACGAAGCTTATCTTGGGAGGCTGCAAGACAAGGAGATTGCCATGCCAACCTGTCTGAATCCTAAAAGCTTCTATAGAGGCCTTAACTGGGATCAGTCACATATACTGTCAAGGGCTTTCATGTGGAAAGTCAAGCAGAGGGCACATTTCAAGGACGGTGGAGGGGCTGAAGAGTCTCTAATTGGCCTGGATTCATCTTGTGGATCAACAAGTAGTCACGTCCTCTTGGTGACCTCTTCCAACAACTAAATTCAGCAATAGATTTGAATAATCTTAAATATGTATTTTCATGTGCTTTCATTGTGGTGGAATTCAGTGATTCTGTGAAGTGTATGGAATCACATAAGGAGTCCAACATTAACATGAGGCTTTGGCTTTTTGCCTTGCTTATTTGAGGTAGGCCTGTTATTTTGGCATTGTGTCCAGACCACAAAGGGTACAGGTATTTTGGTTGAGACAGAGATGGAAATTATGGAACAGCTGGAGAAGAAGACAGCCTAGGCTTTTGGGAGCAAGATGTAATATTTGTGAGAAAAACCAAAGAAGATGGAGATTCAAAGGGTAAAGGAAGAGAAGAAGTAACTGTGCACATCATCTTTTCCTAACTTCCTGATTGTTTCAATGTTTTCTCATGCAGAGTTTATGCATCATTCTATCCTGGGAAGACTGAGAAGGAGGAATTGTCAGGTCAGGTATATATTCACTTGAAAGCTGACTTTTCATTGCCTTAAATAATTTTTGGAGGGGTTGACCACAAAGCTCATTCTGTTCCTGCCTGGATACATATATCCACATATTCTGTCTATCCACAAAAGTGTTGAGATTCTGCTCTGCTCCACTGAGGATATAGTAGAGAGCAAACAACATGTTCCTTGTCCTCTTGGAGGTTATATAAAGGTGAAGGAGACAGAGAAAGCAAGTAAACATACAAAAATCTGTAATTAAATTTTTATTAGATTAGGAAAACATATAATTGTGATAAGTGCTAGTGAGAAAATAACAGGTACTAAGAGAGTAACAATCCCTGTTTTGTTCTGTAAATAATGCTCAAGGAGCTAATCTGTCCTCATGGTTTTATGTACTTTACACAGACTGAATCTCTATTTTCTTTCCTAAAATCCTAACTCTTTTCTAACTTCAGCTCTTCAACTTCCTGTCAACATCTTTTGGATTTCCATCAATACTAAAAGTATTTTTGTAAACTCTCCCACAAGCAAGCATTTGTATCCATCAGAGAACTACCATATATTTACTGTGTTTACTGAAAGATGTAGTTTGTTTTGTCTTTCTCCATCTTCAACTTTGACTTCAGACTTGCTAATTTTCCCTGACATTTTTCTTATTCTAGACTTTGTTTTGTGCTTTGGGTCTCCTTCTGCTCTTCTAATTTTGCTTTACTTTCAATCTTGTTTGGTTAATACTTTCACTCTCTCCCAATGCTACAGCTATTAAATACATTCAGATGGCAGAATTATTAGCCTCAATATCCATTTTCTCCACATTATTTTCCTGTTTTAAAATATACTTGTTTTTTTTTACTGATATCTATGGGACAGCCACATTTGTGGACATGTTGCCTTCAGTGAAATTAAGCAATAACCCTGGTGCAACCACCAGGTTCAAGTTATAGATAGAAGAGAAGATCTTGGTAGATCTTATTTTTCAGGTCCTATAAGCTTACTGTCTCATTACAGTGTGGTTATAATATATATGTGTCTAAAATTTTATAAATTAGAAGGGCATATGAAGTGATGTTGAAGTTCACCTTATATTTGTGAAAAATTGGAGTTTTACGTAAAAATGTGTATACATAAAAGAAGGAGTTCAGTGTATGTAAATAAAAATATATTACTATATCGATGGGCCATGGGATATAAGTTGAGTAAGAAGAGAAAGAAGAGACAAAGGAATGGAAGGGAGGTGATGGACCTTGACCAAAGGGACAGCTGGGGAGGTGAATTGATTAAAGGCCAGGTATACCAAAGAATTATTGAGGTTGGAAGTACTGGAGTTGGAAAAATAGAAGATGGTGATTACAAAATAGAAAGCTTGACATTGGGATTTTGGCAGAGGTCCAGTAATTGGTGGCCAGGGTTTGATCATGGGAAAGAGTGGAGAAGTGGGGTGGAGGAAAGGATCATTGGACATGAGGTGAAAGAACTGATATGAGTTCTTTTTTTTTTTTAAGGTTTATTAATTTATTTTGAGAGAGAGAAGAGAGAAAGAGAGAACAAGTGAGCACATAAGCAGAGGAGAGGGGCAGAGAGAGAGAGAATCCCAAACAGGCTCCACCCTGTCAACGCAGAGCCTGACATGGGGCTCTGTCCATGAACTGTGGGATTGTGATCTGAGCTAAAATCAAGAGTCAGATGCCTAACTGACTGAGCCACCCAAGTGCCTCAAGAACTGAGGCCATGTCTTAAGTGAATCTCCTTTGTGATTGTTGGAGTCACCAAGCAAATGATAAATGATAAAGAAAAGAATGGTAGAGAAAAAGTGAACTGGGAAGTAAAATCTTCAGTGACTAGAAGAGAGACTGGGAGAAGAACAGGTAACTGCAAAAAACTCTGATCACACACACTTTAAGGGAGTTATGGGTTTTGAGGGAAAAAGAATCTAGTAGTGGTTAGGAGGTGCCCATATACCATATCTTCAGGTCCTGTGCTTCCTGGCGGTATGAGAAAAAAGCAGTTGATGCTGGAAAGTCTACTTGGAGGAACCCAGTCTCAGTTAGGGAAATCGGATGACAGGAACTTTCTGAATGGTATTTTGCTCATGACTGACCTGTCCTTGAGTCCAGAGAGCAAAATGGAAAGGCAGGAGTTGAGGGGAGCATGGGAGATCTGGTTCTAACAGGGCATATATAGATCTATATGGGGATAAAAGTCCAGATGGCAATAAATAATTTGGAAGTCCTTGACATCTTTCATTGATTGATATGAAAAAGAGAAATCCTTAAATCTCTAGAGAGGAAAGAAAATCACTTTTTTTTTTTGCCACTTTAAATGAATACTATCCAAGTAGAGAACATTTTAAACACAGATAACCCAGAGGAGAGAGAACTGTTTTCAGAATAAAAATAATTTTGAGTCTCTCTAATTTAGGTGGAATTTACATGTAGTTTTTCTAAGAAATTAGGTAAAGACACAAAAATGAAATTTTCAGTGCCTTGGGGTGCTTTGGGTGTGTGTACTGACATTTTAGCCACCTGTTTTCAGAAATAAAATCAGTAAAAATTTAGAAAAATTTCTTTTTCAGTACTACATTTCATCCAGTTTACATAACATGTGACATAATTACATGACACAAATATTTTCCAAAATATTTCACTTTATTGTCCTTTCTTAAAAGCAGAATCAACAATATAGAGGGCAGAGTTGGTTATAGTATATGTCTCAGAAGTGAAACTTAAATTCATATGATCTAAATTCTCTAACTGATATTTCACTTTAATATTCATTTGCCATTGAGTCTCTGAAAGGCACACTAAAGAAAATGATAATAATCAAGAGTTAATAAGGACTGAAGAGTCTACCTAATTGAACTCCCTGACTCTTAATATGGAGCAAGGCAGCCTGGTTTCCAAGATTTAACAATTGTGAATGAATGGATTCTAAGGAACTCAAGATTAATAACGGCCTGTCCCACTGCAGAGATGCTGCCTGCCAAGTACTAAGCTAATGTGGAATGAAAAAAGCAGAGCGTTCTTATTCATGGGTAGGAGGGCAGTAAGGAATAACTACATGATTTTTTGAAAATAACGACCATTTTGTGGTTACTTTGTTTCAGGTACCTATGTCAGGAAAAGCATTTCTTTTAAACTTCTCAACTATTTTATAAGATGAGGCATCATTATCATTTTAATAGATGAGGAATTTGAAGACTGGAAAGGTTGCTCAAGTTCATCCCACCAATAAGTAGCAGGAGTGAGACTTAACACTAGTCTGAATCCCACACCCAAACCTTTAAGCAGTTCACAATGTTTTCTTTATTCTTTTCTACCAGAACAAATTAAATTACAAATTTCAAAGAAATCCCTGAAAGTTCACTAGTTTCTTCTCCTTCTCCAACCCCAGTACTAACCTTTGAGCTTTAAGGGTGACTCTAAAAATGTTTGCATTTGTACATTAAATTATCTACTTCTCTCATTGAGCACTTAGTGGTGTTAGGCAGAGATGGAAGAAGAGCGTAATATTTTAGAATGATTAACTACAGAGTTCTCTTCTAATGAAATAATAAAATACTTCATAATTTCACTTGCTTCATTTTTAATGTCTTTCTAAATACTATGGAAAATTATTTTAGAGAAAAAAAGGCATAATCATGGAGTTGAAAGGCAATATGGTTTAGAAAATTGTGGTATTTAGTTGAGGGTAGAGGCAGGTTTTGGAGTGGTGTAGGTGAATGCTGTAATTTCAGAATTACAGGCATCAAATTATTCATAATAATAAGGTATAGTTTCAAACACATAGTTACTATCGTAGTCAGTGCCACTGTATGGAATTTCTGTTGTTTCATATCCTGACTCAGTGGTCATGCTGAGTGCTGTGATCCCTTCTGTATCAGCTGCAGATGAGGTGTTGGTGGGAGCAGTGGCATTCTGCACAGCAGTGGCAGACGATGTGGTGGTAAGGAGAGTTGTAACTGCGAATGTCATGGTTGTGTTGGGAATCATAGTTGGAACTCCAGAAGGTGCATGTACAGTGGTAATCTCTTGTGTAGTAAAAGGGGTTCCTTGCATGGTGGCAGTGAGAGAAGTGGTTGTAACAAGGGGAGTTGAAGTCTGTGTAGCTGGGGCATTAGATATGGTTGCAGAAGTTGGTAGAATGGTGGCTGGAACTTGGATTTTAGGACTGGAAACCGTGATGTCAGAAGGACTTGTACTTTTGGAGATGAGATCAGATGATATTTTGTTTGTAGTTGTAGCTGAGGTTGCACTGGAGCTGATAATGTGGGGAGTTGTGGTGGCAATGGCAGTGAATGGGGTTGTGTTTAAGACCTGGGCCTTGGTGCTTACCACCTTGCTAGTTGGTTGCACCTGTGGTTGCAGGCTGGGAATGAAGGGAGGTGGATGTGGGTTGCCCGGAGAAAGAGGTATATATGGATGATAGTAGTGTGATCCAGGTTTGTTTTGAATGTGTGGTCTAATACAAGGCTTAATTTTTCCACCTGCTTTAATTAGTGGATTTGGTATCTTTTGATCAAGGGGATATGGGTGTCGTCTTTGACTAGATGATTGTGGACGTCTTCCTTGACCAGATGGTTGTAGAAATTTTCTTGGATCAAATGGCTGTATACATTTTCTTCCACCAGGTGGTTGTAGATTAGTTTTGGTGTGGCCTGGTTTATTTTGGACAAGTGCTTTTGGATTAGGCTTCCTTTGTCTAGTTCTTCTTTTAACAAATTTATTTGGATGTGTCTTGTTTAGCCTAGTTTTTTGCAGAGTTTGTGGGTTAGGATTATGTTTGTTTAGTCGAGGTTTTTGATGAAAGATTGAAGTTGAAAGAGATTTGAATGGTCTGATCACTCTTCTAACAGGTGGATTTGGAGGAGATTGGGATTTTTGAGGCTGTCGTTTAGAGTGTGATAATGGACCAGGATACAATGAGTTGGGTCTATTGTGAATATTTGACTTGAAATGGGGCCTTTTTTGAATAGGGTTATTTTGATAAGCTTGTGGCTGCTTAGGCCTACTTTGAGCTTTTGAACCATACTCAGTTGGACCTAGTTTTGGTTGGCCAGCTTTATTTGGATGAGTCTGTAGTTTTGCCAGTTTTTTTGGGATAGATGGCTTTAAAAGAAATTGTTTTTTAGGAAGAAGTAATTTTGAATTGGTTGATCTACTTAGTGACTGGCCAGCTAAGTTTTGGTGATGTTGGAGCAAGATGTATCTCGAATTTGGAGAAGACTTAACTTGAGCAGATTGTGATCGAGATAGCACTTGACCAGATGAATGCAACTGTCGTCTTTGACTGAACCCATTATTCCTTTCTTGACTCCGACTGGCCTGAAGATAGATATAGGCAAGATCAATCATACTTAATATCTCTATTGCAAAGTATTAAATTACAAAGAATTAAGAACATTTGTTCCTAATAGTTATGGTTCTGGCTCATACAAAAAAAAAAAAGCCTGCATTTATTATTTGTTTATTTTAAATAGTTTGATATATTTTTTCCAATATTTTTGTTTTATTTTATTTTTGAGAGAGAGACTGAGACAGAGTGCAAGTGGGGAAGGGGCAGAGAGAGGGGGAGACACAGAATCTGAAGCAGGCTCCAGGCTCTGAGCTGTCAGCACAGAGCCAGACGTCGGGCTTGAACCCAAAAAACATGAGATTGTGATGTGAGCCGAAGTCAGACACTTTACTGACTGAGCCACCCAGGTGTCCCACAAAAAAGGCCTGCATTTAAACAAATGAATATCTCCTTTATTTCTTTATCTCTTTGTGAAGTATACAAGATCTTGTTACTGGCACAAATGAAGATGAAGCCTTTGTCCGTTTATGCATTTTATGTGTATGCTTGTACTCAAGGTTGTTTTTCCATACAATCTTAACAGATTTCCTCAATTTGAATTAGTTTCTCCCACTTCTTAGAATTTTGTTTTTATTTCTATAATAACACTACTCAGGACTTCATGTTAAAAAATGAAGTATTTATCTAAATTATAAACTTCTAAAGATTCTAAATAAATTTAAACTCCCTGGAAGAAATAATTATCTTTTTACTTATCCTCATGTCATTTTAAATCTTACTATAATTTTTGGTACATATCAGACCCTGAATAAGTTAGTCTTCAATAAACTATTCTTTCTTTACTTAAAAGGAAGTTTAATTTAGGATAAACTGGCTATATTACTTAAAAACGGTTCCATATTCTAGAAATTCTTATTTACATGTCTCAATAAAAAAGTTGTTGCTGATAGTTTTGAACCTTCATAAGGAACTCATACATGTTACTGTAGTCATCCACAATTCTCCATTCAAAGCTTTGAACTTCCTTTTTAGTAAAGAATAGTTTATTGTATGAAATTTCATACAATCTCAGTCCAAGTCATTTGTTAAATAAAATTGAATGTGAAAAAATTTTAGATTGGGTTAAGGATGGAAAGCAAGAATAGGAAAAGCTTTTGTATTAAAGACCAGTATTTATATCCCTTTGCAAACTCATTAAAAACACCACTTCATTTGGTTTGGTTTGACACCAAACCAAATGGAACTAAATTAAATTAAGTTTAGAAAAGAAAGCCATGAACATTTTTGACAGTATTTTTAACAGCTTTTTAAATTTCCTGTAGTTAAGAAAAATTAATGTAAAATTTTAATGCAGGTAAGAAAGCAATAAAACTTTACTCATATCATGGGTATTTAAGAAAGAAATACAGTTACTTGCAGGATAAATGAACAGAAAGGAGGAAGGAAAGGGAAATTTGGATGAGTTCATCTCATTCTACATAATTTTTTGAATAACCTTTCAATCATTTGTCAATCAATGCTTGTGATATATTAATGAACAAAACAAATAAATTCCTGGCCTATTAGAGTTTATATTTTAGTGAGTAGAGACATAGAATAAACAAAATAAGAGAGAAAATTATATACTATTCTATGAAATGATAAATGCTGTGCTGAAAAATAAAGACGGCAAGGGGGTATTAGTGCTGGGATGGGGGCAATTTTCAATTAAAATTGGGTAGCTGGGAAGGGATGCACCGGCAGTCTTTTGAGCAGAGACTTAAAGGAGGTGAGAGGAAGCTATATAAATTCTTGGCATAAAGTATTCCAGGCAAAGGGAACAGCAAGTACAAAATTTCCAAGGCAGGAACATATCTGAGCCACAACAATAGATCAGTGTGACTGAAATGAACAGTCAGGGGGAGAAAAGTAAGAGATGAGAGGTCATGGGCAATGGGGGAGCAATCATGTAGGTCTTTGTAGGATACTGTAAACACCTTGGTTTATATTCAGAGTGTGGTGGGAGAGTTTGATCAGAACAGTGACATAATGTAAGTTGGCTGTGTTGAGCAGAGACTGTGGAGCAAGGATGAAAGCAAGGACACCAGTCAAAAGATGGGTGAAGTAGACCAGTGCCAGTTGATAGTGGTACAGATCAGGATGACAGTAATAGAGGTGGTGAGGTGTTGATTCTGGATAGATCCCATACGATTTCCTGACAAAGATGAGGGGTACAAAAGAAAAAGAGGAATCAAAGATAATTCCGTGATTTTTGACCTGTGTAACTAGAAGATGCAGTTCCATAAATAGAGATGGGAAAGAGTGTAAGAAGAGCTAGGTGAAGATGTGGAATAGTGAGGAGCCCAATTTTGGCTATAAGTTAAAGAAACTTAGTATAGGTGGACATCCAAGTATAAGGGCTGACTAGGAGGTTAGATATATAACTTCTTTTTTTTTTAAGTTTAATATTTATTTTGAGAGAGAGAAAGAGAGTGAGCGAGCACGAGTGGGAGAGGGGCAGAGGGAGAGGGAGTGAGAGACCACAAAGCAGGCTCCATGCTCTCAGTACAGAGCCTGATGTGGGGCTTGAACTCACAAACCGTGATATCATGACCTGAGCTGAGATCAAGAGTTGGACACTTAACTGACTGAGCCACCTGGGCATCCAAAGACATTCCAACATTTAAAAGGTCAAGTAGATAAGGAGGAACAAAGGAGAATGGGAAGCAAAGGAAAAAGGGAAGGAATGGACATTGGTTTTGTGGAAGCCAAGTGAGGAAAGGGGTTCAAGTAGGAGAAAGCGATCAACTTTACCAAATGCAACCATTGGGATGTTAGAGCTAAAGACTGGTTGGAGTGAGTTTAAGAGAAAATTGGAGGAGAAAGAAGAACACTTGAGTGTAGACCCTTTTTCACATATGGAGCAGTAGCTGGGAGACGCATGAGGGGAGTTGATAGAGGTTTTCTTTGTTTTGTTTTATTTTCTTTGTTAAAATAGAAGAACAAACCTTTATGTTGTTGAGAATAATCTAGTGGACAGTGAGAAAAGTGATGAGAGAGGAGAGAAGGGGGTGGTTGGGGTGATGTCCTTGAGTAGGCAAGAAGGCACGAGGTCTAGGACACAAATGGAAAAATTGGTCTCAGCAAGGAGTTTGGACTGTTCAGAATATATAGGTATAGTTGAGAGTAGGTGAGTATAGCTAATTGTGATAGGACCTTGTGAAGGTTCATTTTTATTTTCCTGATGATATAGGAAGGAAGTCATCATCTGAGAATAAGATGGAGAAAGAGGTGTTGGAAGTGTGAGAGGAGTGGGGAAGGTGCTAGTTATCTAGGAGAGTGAAGAAATGTATGGGTGAGAGGAGAAGCAAGGAGGTGTTAATACTGGTAGGCCAGGAACTTTAATTTGGCTAAGGAGAAGAGCAAGGACATGAGGGAAGTTAGAGACAACAAAATAGGCTTAAAGGATTTAGAGTGCAAGACGGAGATGCCTGGAAAGGCTGAAGTGTTGGTTGGGTGGATGATAAGATCTTTTGAGACAGCAGGATCAGCACCTGAGAGGATAGGGTTTTGGAAGCATTTTCTATGTGGACATTGGAGTTGCCAAGGACAAAGAAAGGAGCAACGTTAGAGAGTGATAATGAGCCAGGTGCTGAAACCTTTGAGGAATGAGGACCAGCGATCTGGGACAATTGGTTACTGAAGCAGGACAGGCTGGTGGGTGGTGTAATAGATGATGGCAAATTCAAAGCTAGTGTTTTTCAAGAATGTGGAAGGAAAGAACGGGCTGGAAGCGGTGATCAAAAGCCATCAAAACTCCAGGTCTAGTGGAGTGAAGGAAGAAACCAGCCCCCATCTGAGAGAGGCACCGGGGAAGCCAGAGCCTGATTAACGTTAGAGTGAGAAAGGATTGGGAACATTTATTTTTTTTTATAATTTTTTTTTAATGTTTATTTATTTTTGAGACAGAGAGAGACAGAGCATGAACGGGGGAGGGTCAGAGAGAGGGAGACACAGAATTTGAAACAGGCTCCAGGCTCCGAGCTGTCAGCACAGAGCCCGATGCGGGGCTCGAACTCACGGACCGTGAGATCATGACCTGAACCGAAGTCAGCCGCTTAACTGACTGAGCCACCCAGGCACCCCTGGATTGGGAACATTTAGAGAAGCTGTTTGGGATGTGGGGTCTATCAAATCCATAGCTTCTACTGTCTAGCCCATGTGCTGCAGGCTTTAAAACCTAAACCCCCTCACCAGCTTTCTCCTTGAGTTCTGAACTGCTGCCGAAGTGATGTTATGAGAACAGTGGGAAAGAAAAAAAAAAAAGAAAGAAAAACACTTAGATGCTTTTTCCTTAAATAATTATACCAGAGCATGTGTATGTAAATGAAATTCTGCTTTAAAGGAGTACCTTGATGGGGTGCCTAGCTGGCTGAGTCAATTGAGCACTCAACTCTTAATCTCAGGGTCAAGGGTTCAAGGCCCATGATGGGTGTGGAGCCTACTTAAAAAAAAATGTGGTCACTTGATACTTTACATTCCTGTTTCAATAGTGCTATTGTTCCAAAGTAATGTTTGGGGCTTTTTGTGTGTGTGCGTGGGGGGGGGGGGGAGGGGGGTATTTGGGCTATTTGCCTTCCTGGCTGATTTATTAAGCCCATGTGAAAATATGTTTCTTTCTTTCTTTCTTTTTTTTTTCTTTAAAGTAGCCAGTGTGGAGCCCAACACGTGGGGCTAGAGCTCAGGATTCTGAGATCAAGACCTGAGCTAGGATCAAGAGTTGGACACTTAACTGAGCCACGCAGGCGCCCCTGTATCATTTTCTTAATCATTATATTGAGTATGCATCAGTTTACTACAGTGTTTGGAGTCAAAGATAAACTACGATGAAAAATTTAAACGACGATTGCAAGTCATTGTCGACTACCAGAATAGATAAGGATGGGGAATCTTTGTAATCAATGGGACTTACCAAGAAGCATATGCTCAGAACCCAAAGAATTTGGAATACGATTTTCATGGTTAATTGTTATGCTCTGAAAAAAGCCAAAATGATTTTTCTGTTAGTCACACCCATGCAAGATTGGAGTAAAAATTTCATTCATTTAACGGGCATGGTTTGGGAAAATCTCAATATTTATGACAGAAATAAATCTTTTGATGATGAAGATCAAGGGTATTTATAATATAAATCAATGCGAAGATCAGTTTTTTTTCTTTTTCAAGACTCGTGAAATAAAATCTCAAATAATTCAAATACTGATATTTTTGGAAAAAGCATTTCCCACCCCCCGCGCAATTACTGTGCAACATCTGTAATTCAGGGAATTCAGGAACAAGAAATGTAACGAAATCCCATCCCTGTGTACAATCTGCTTTTTCAAAACCTGTCTATAAACGAAAACACCTTTTATCTTTTATGATACCTGTATGTTTGCAAAGAAGTATCCTCCAGCCAAAGTCAGAGGATATTTGTGCAATATATCCTATGCATCTCTAACCAACCAAAAAAAAATTCTTTACAGGAAGTGTTTAAAGTCCTGGAAGACTATTAGCAAAGTATTGATTTTCCTATGTGCATGTGGTGTAACTTTAAATTATACATAATATTTCTGCTAAGCACCAGACATTTCTAGGAAGATTATGGCTATATATTACATTAACAAGGACATTTATCATCATTTTCCTTTTTTCTTTTCATCATTTTCTTATTTGGGTTCTAAACGAAAGTTCATACCTAGAGACTGATGCTGGAGTAAGAATTTTGGAAATAGATTATATGCAAATTTATCTTCTTACATTCTCCCAAATTAGTTTATGTTTTTACCCATGTAAAAGATAATTTAGTGTTGCTAATTTTAGACAGAAAAGAGCAGACATTGAAATACTCACTTTTTAAAAACATTTATTTATTTTATCTCTACACCAATGTGGGACTTGAACTTGTGACCCCAAGATCAAGAGTTGCAGGCTCTTCTGACTGAGCCATCCAGGTACCTCTGCTCACTCACTTTTAAAAGTTAAACACAATGTATTTAAAATTCTTGGGGTGCCTAGGTGGTCCAGTCATTAAGCATCAGACTTTGGTTCAGGTCATGATCTCACAGTTCTTGAGTTTGAGTCCCACATCTGGTAAGTTTGAGCCCTTCATCAGGTGAGCACAATCCCCCCATTGGGTGAGCATGAGCCCCACATGGGGTATGCATGAGCCCTGCTTTGGGTGAGCTTGAGCCCCACTTTGGGTGAAAACACAAGCCCCGGTCCTCTCTCTCTCTCTCTCCCTCTCTCTTTCTCTCTCTCTACCCCTTGCTCACTTGAGCCCTCTCTCTCTCAAAAAAAATCTTACATATTTAAGAAAACAATTAAAACAAAAGTTATTTATAATGAGATAGTATCTAAGGAATACAGAGAGATGGAAATTGTGAGACGAGGCTAGAAGAAGTGTAGGGGAAGGCAGAACAGCAGTAAAAGGGGAAAGGAGAGAAAGAAAATGGAAGGAGAGGGTCCTGTCTTCTCATGGTATGTGTCTCCCCTCAGCAATCTCATCTAAGCTCTGGCTTCAACTGCCAGCTATATGCTATTGTCTCCCAAATCTCCACCCACACAACAGATCTCTCTCAGAGCTCAAAAACTGTATATCCTACATCCACTTGATTTTCCCTTCGCATTTCCAACAGGAACTTCAAACTGATATCTGCAAAACTAAACCAGGAACATGTCTATTTCACCCCACCCCCATACAATTCTAAGGCCCCTTTGAATAACACTACCATTCACATGCTCGCTGAAAAAGAAAAATATGGAAGTGATTTTTGACTCTTCACTTGTCAAAACTCTTCATTCCACTTCCCCCCTCACATTCCAACAGGATTCAGCACATGGTAACAGTGACCAAATCCTCTCTATTCAGTTCATTAGATTTGCTGATCCTATCCTTTTGGATTATTTCATGTCCCCATCTGTAGTGCAGCATTTCCTAATTTCTGAATGCATTATGTAATTGCTTCCAAACTGAAGCCCTACTCTACCTTACACCCTTCTTTCAACACCTTTCCCTTTGTAACCAGAGTGTCCATTCAAAAATGCAAATGTCTTCATGGTGCTCCCCTGCTTAAAATCCTTTGTTTACTTTCCACAGCTTCAGGATGACATCCAAACTCTTTAGGTGTACAAGGTCCTTTCATTCTGTCTAATATTTTTTTAAACCAGCTACACCAGCATAGAGGTCTGGCAGTTTTCTAAACATACCATGCTCTTGCTGCCTCTGTTCCTCTTACCTGGAATCTGCATTGGCTTCTCTGTCTCCCATTGCTCCTGTGAGTAGATAACTTATACTCATTCTTCTAAAACTTTGTCTATGGCCCCTAAGGCTTCCCATGTCTTCACATTACGCCCAAAGCTGTCCCCTGACCTCTACTGTATTATCTATTCTTCTCCCCAGACCACCCCTACTTACGTCCTACATCCATTTCTTCCTAAGATTGGAACTTAGTGCCTGCAAAGTACCTCACACATAGCTAGCATTAATAAAAGTTTCCTCACTGAGTACAGTTTGGGAGTGAGAAGAAGGATTGGTAGATTATGAAGAAAATGTCTTAAATCTCTTCTACTGTTTATTTGAATAATGTGCACTACTCTTTGAGATAAGGTTCAACTATAGACTAAACCTTAGTGTTTTTTTTTTTTAATTTTTACACTGTAAGATACCCATTATTTCATTTTAAAGCTGAATTTTTAAAAACGAAGTGTTTTTTTGTTTGTTTTAAATTGAATCGTGAAGGTTTTGCCCCCAGAAAGAAATGACTGGGGTCTTATACATGACTTTCTAACTTCAGATATGTCAGTTCAGTTAGGTAGTTTGAATAGCATTTATTATTTGAGAGAGATAGTGGCTGCCTGAAGATTATATTTACATGGGTGTATAATTATTGCAAGTGTTTGGTTAAGTAATTTCATTTTTGATCGTGTAGGCATAATAAATCATGGGAATAAAAAAAAGACACAGTAAAAAACACTGAAGGTAAGAAAATGTGTTCCTGTTCACTTTATGTTTGGCACAGATAGAAGGCGGCACAGGACATGTCGGAGGTTTTTCACAATGACATTTGTTTTCACAAGTACTAACATAGTTTGTTTTCTATGACCTGTTCTGGTGGACATTACAGAAAATTAAGCTATCTTAGGAAGAAAAGTTTATTTAAAGGAGAATTGGATGGAAACTTACTGCAAGTCTATTACATGTTAGGAGAATGTGGTGCACTAAGAATCCAAGAGTAAGCAAAGCAGAGTTCCTCAATTTAATGGAACAAGTTAGGGAGCCAAGCAATAATGAAATAAAGACACAATTAAATACCCAATTAGAAACAGTGATGAGTGCAATGAGTACAGGTGCAATGGAGAGGGTATGTAATGGGACAATTCTGATGGAGAGGGGTAAAGAATACAAAGGGAAGACCACTTTGGTGAAGCAACATTTATGCCAACATCTGTAGGCTGAAATAAAGTTAGCTAGATAAAGAGTATGGGAAGAGGGTTCAAGGCAGACAGACAGCTAAATTTCAAGAGGTCCAGTGTGACTGGAGGGTAGTGGTTGACAGGAGGAGTGGTTGAAATAAAGCCGGAGAAATGGCAGCGGTAAGATAATGTAGGGCTTATTAAAACATGGTGAGGTCTTGGATTTTGCAGTTCATCTTAGTTGGAAGAATTGTTCAAAAAGAACTGTTTCCAAATACAACAAAAGCTCTTAGCCACATTCAGTTGCTGAAAAATTTAAATCTTAAAAATGTTATGTCCACGTCTTTCTCTTAGGACACATTTGAGTTTTGGGATTAGCTACAATTAATATCTCCTAGCATTTCTTACATATATCTTTGATTAAGGACTCCATTGTAAACTGAGGAATTTTAGGTAAGTTCCAAATGGAATGGATATTGCAAATATTTACACACTTACCCTGTTAGGAGCTCCTTCTTGTCAGGTTGATTCTTATCAGCTGCTGTATATGAGCATCCTCTTGATAGTATCCAGAAATTAAAAAGAAGATTAAGAAGGAGAATTTGTAGGAAAATATTGGTGATTACACACGGTCCTTCTGCTGGATTTCTCTTGGTGATTAAAAACAGTTTGATGAGCTTATTTCTAGTCTGATGATTTCTTTTTAAACAATGGGTAGTTGTTGAGTAGATATTGGCAAGCATCTTTTTGCATACATTCTTTTCTTAGGCAAACACAGACTCATATTCTGGTGAACAGACTGTACTTTCAAAGTCAGTTTTGAAAAGTCTCTCAACTCTTGAATCCCTGGGGTGTGTCTACAGGAAGACCTTTAATTAATGGAAACTCATTGTCCTTGGTGTCTTTTAATATTATTTTATATAGTATCTAACATGCTTTCAGGAGGAACTAAAATATCAGGAGAATTTAAGATTGTCCATTCTCTGGAGATGACATCAAGGGGTTAGAGTTAATTGATATTTAATATTAGCAGGTATAGTAAATACAAATATGAGCTACTTACCTCTCTAAGATCCACACCATTACTTCATGCTGAATTCCAGGGATAGTATGACGTCTGATGCAATGTGATGTAGGGTCTTGACTCTCTAGTTAAATATTTGAACATCCAGTACTTGTGAAAAATTAAAGTGAAATGAACTGAAATACGTGGATTGTTTACAGCATGTTTACAATATTAAATGACTAAATTTGTTGAGACGATTGTGTGGGAGAGTTAAATTCAGATAGATTTTACATTAATACAAGTTATTTCTGGTAGTATGATTCTTAAGTATAACTTTTAGTATATTTTTAAGTTCTTTTACTGTGTATATGCATATCTCCAGCACTAATGAAATTTAAAGAGAACACATAAAATCAGTTATCCATATAATTATGTAGGATGAGTTATTTTGAGAAAAGAGTAAAATCTTTAAAATAAGCCAGACTATTTTCTATACTGAGGTCTTTGTTCATGGAGACATTGACATGTAAGGGTAAATTGTAAGGAATATCACAATAGTTTCTATTCAATTTTCCATGGTAGTGTGGATTGTGGAAAGGTTAGACAAACAATTTGCACTTTAGAGCAGGTTCATTTGGCATTTTCAGTTTTTCCTATTTAGACAAGCATCTTAGTTATTGATTGATACTAATATGTTTTTGTCTCCAATGACTATTGGACTTGGAGAAGCTATTAACAAAACTTTGCACATTTTGCACTAAATTTAACCTTCACATTGGCATTTCCTTTTTCTTCTTCATACGACTCCAAACTTAGGAATTCTAAAGTTCAAACAGGCCGTCCTTCTTGTTGGAGGTTGTTTTAACATTTGTGCTCAATATTTCCTTGTTTGTTTCATTCTTCTTGCTCAGGTGAGAAAGAAGTTTCTTACATTAAGCAGAAGGACGTCAGAGAAGTCATGACACTAACTGCTCCTTCTTAAAATCTTCAGGGTGGAGTGCTCCCACCTGGGGATATGTGTAAGATGATTAGTTAAATGTGGTAAGAGAATTCTAGAACTTATTCAGTCTTTAAAAATAAAAACTAAAATAAATTTTACTGATATCAAATGTAGGTACTGTTAGGTCCAAATGTCAAACATTCACATGTCATGTTTCTACTGAGGAACATTGCTTTTTGTTGGTATAGCTAAGCTATAGAATTAGAATAATAGGGAATATGTCACAATGTTTTGTTTTATTTGGTAGTATGGATAAGGAAGATATATGTTGAGAAAAGAAAGGGAGTTTCATAACATGTAGTGACTAATTTACTTTCAGTGTATTGCAATGTAATACTGTTTAGGTGTGTTTGAAGAAGAAATTTACCAATTGTATTGTTTTATTTATTATTATAATTTTAAAATGTTTATTTTTGAGAAAGAGGGCAAGTGGGGAAGGAGCAGAGAGAGAGGACGGGGGACAGATGATCTGGAGCAGACTCTGTGCAGACAGCAGAGAACCTGATGTGGGACTAGCACTCACAAACTGTGAGATCATGACCTGAGCTAAAGTCGGACGCTGAACAGGCTGAGCCACGCAGGCACCCCACCAATTACATTGTTTTAAATAGTAAAATCTCTAAAAAGTTTCTGTATGAAATAGAGTGACAATGAAAATATTTTGTACAGCACGGAGGTTTGATAGTAAAGTTTTAGTTAAGTCATACTTAAAGATGAGTTATGCATTTTCTTTTACTATAGGCTTCATATTTTCTGAACTTTTTCTAGGTCACTGTTGGTAGTAAGCAACATAGTGATATTTTTTGAAAAATTAAAAGCATTAATACGTCTCTACAAAGTAATTCCTGCAATGAACATACAATGATGAATGAAAAGGTAACTGCTTCTTGAGCTCAACTTGTTTTATGAAAAACGCAATGAAAATCTGTTTAGAAATATTTTTATAAGATTCATTGTCAAAAATTATTTATGTATCCTACATAACCTCTTATATACATATGTACTTAAAAAACTTAGAAAAGAATATTCCAAACTATGTGAAAACTTTCCAAAGGAAGAGTTTCAGTGGGTTTTGAAACAGACCATCTTACTAGTTTAAGAGAAAAATCAATTGATATTAGGAAAAGGGATATAATAAAACATTTATAGACTTGGTGAATAGGATGGAAAACAGGTGTCACAATTCAGCAGTCATAGCTGAACAAGCTGGGTATGATAATTTGGTACCCAAATGTTCTGTGTGGATCTACACTTCCTTGTGAGGCTGTGTTTGCAGCTATGACTCCCTATAAAGCCAATTGTTAAACTAAACACAACAGCAAAATTTGAATTTCTGTGTTGTGTAGTATTAAATAAATATTTTTAAAAAGTAATAGAATAGCATTAATTTCATTGCTCCCAGTAAAATAAACTTCTTAAAATTATTAGAATTATTAATGTATTTATCAAAGTATTTGTTATAACTAACAAAATAAAAATTTAAAGCATTGGCTGCCCCCCCCCCCCCCCATCTTCATCTCATTTGTCTTTAATTTCTTCTTGTCTCATTCTCAAAGGAGACTATTACCTTTATCTGCTTGGTTCCTGGGCTTTTAAAATTCAGAATCAGGAGGCCTGTTAGAAACAGTACTGGTAGATCAGAAAAAGGGGCGAGAGGAGCTTAAAATGAAGGGCTGCCTGGGCTAATATATTGGGGAAAGATTTTGGGGGCTGGTGGAAAGTACAAGAGAAACCTGGGGTAGGGATGATATCTTCCACAAGTTTCTTCTCAGAGCCAGCTCTGTGCCTGGCACATAATGGGCACTCTGTAAATATCGGGATGAATGATGCACAATCAACTTGCAGATTAAGAGCAAAGCAAAATGAGCCCTTCAACATTCTTTTTAGCCTACTTGAATTCTAAGCAATTTTATAAAAAGAAAGTCTAGAATTTGATGCTTTGAAAAATGTGGTGCAAAGAATCTAAATAAAATTCGAAGTAGATGTGTGTCATAATTAACCTTTTAAAAATGTTGATTTATTTTTGAGAGAGAGTGTGCAAGCAGGGGAGGGGCAGAGAGAGAGGGGGACAGGAGATCTGGAGCAGACTCCGTGGTGACAGCAGTGAGCCCAACCAGCACTGGGCTCGAACTCAGGAACTGCCATGATCATGGCCTGAGCTGAAGTCTGTCGCACACCCCACTGAGCCACCCAGGCGCCCCTTTCAGAATTATCTTGAAAGCATTTAAAAATGCATGACAGCACTCTCTTCTGTTCAATAGAAATTCTAATATACATTATTTTTGATGCTCTTTTAAAATAATGTTCTCTTTTCTAAATGAGAAATCAGAAAGATACAACAAAGGAATGTTTCCCCCTACATAACCTAGTTATCCATACAATGCATTGTGTGGTAAATTATTTAGATGTAATGGTGGTCTGTTAGCATACAAACAGAGGTCACAGAATCGAAGGACTCACAGACCAAATTCGAATGTTTGAATCATATGGTTTATTAAATCAATTTAAAACACTCATTTTGGGGGTGCTTGGCTGGCTCAGTTGGTAGAGCACGTGACTCTTCTCTTTTTTAAAATTTATTTTAATAAATAAAATAAATTAATAATAATTTTAATAATTTATTATTTATTTAAATGAATAATTTATTATTTATTTTGAGAGAGAGAGGGGGGGAGGACAGGAGAGAGGGAGAATCCCAAGCAGGTTCCACACTGCTGTTGCAGAGCCCAATGAGACATTGGAACTCAGGAACCATGAGATCACGACCTGAGCTTAACCTGGATGCTTAACTGACTGAGCCACCCAGGCACCAGAGCATGTGACTCTTGATCTCAGGGTCGTGAGTTCGAGCCCCATGTTGGGGTGGAGCCTACTTAAAAAAATGGTAAAAAAACCCCCAAAACCCCAAAAAAACAAAAAACCCACTCATTGAGAAGTAAAGGAAAGAGATAGGGCAGATGCAACACACCAGATAGGGTGCAGCTGGGTGGATTCCTGTGTTCCACAGTGCTCATCTGTCCTGTCTCTGACACATTGGCCTTTCCCACAGATGGCATGGTTATGCTGAGGTTTGGACAGGGAAGCTCAACAGGAGGGTGACCTGGACTGGTTGTGTGCACTTGGTTTCTCAAAGAGAGTCAGGGAAAGCAAGCCTGGCTATTGCTGCAGATCACCCACTAGCTTACTGAAAAACTATGGATTTTAGCACATATGGGATCATACAGTGTCACCAACAGGTGGCTAAAGTAGAGATGACAGTTGTTATCCTGGAAGTACCATTGTTATGACCTGGTGTGCACATCTTTTTCTATCTCTAGAGATCTTCTTGTTTGTTCTTGTTTGTTCCTCATTATTTCATTTATTCTATCTTTTAGCATGTCTCACAGGTTACTAAGTTATTTGCTATCCATATTTAACACATTTTATTAATTCTGCCTATGTATCACAAGCCACTTACTTACTCTTTATCTATATTTAACGTATACAGGCATTCCTCAGAGATACTGTAAATTTGGTTCCAGACCACCATAATAAAGTGAATATTACAGTAAAGTGAGTGAAATGAACTTTTTGGCTTCCTAGTACATTTACATATTTATATTCTACTGTAGTCTGTTAAGTGTGTAATAGCATTATGTATAAAAAATGTACATACCTTAATAAAAAATACTTCATTACTAAAAAATGCCAACCATAATCTGAACTTTCAGGGAATCGTCATCATGAATCACAGATCACCAACAGCAAACACAATAATAATTAAAAATTTTGAGATAATGCAAGAAGTACCAAATATAACATAGAGATACAAAGTGAGCAAATACTACAGGAAAAATGGCACTGATAGACTTGCTCCAGGATAGCCACAAAACTTCAATTTGTAAAAAACACAGTATCTTCAAAGGGCAATAAAGTGAAGCACGATAAAAGGAGGCATTCCTGAATTGTGTCCTGCCTATGTCTCATAAGCTACTATGTTAAACACTGCTTATGGATTTCATCCATTTGGTTTGTTTTTCTTGTCTTCTATGGCAATATTGAATATTCTCAAATAGTGCAGAAAGCATGTATTACACAATCCCTTTTTTATGGGCCCCAAATATCCATGCAGTTGATCTTGAACAACATGAGTTTAAACTACATAGATCCACTTATAAGTAGATTTTCCTTTTTATAAATATTGTTCTTTTCTTCTTTATGATTTTCTTCAAAAAATTTTTTTTAACATTTATTTATTTTCAAGAGACAGAGAGAGACAGAGTGCGAGTAGTGGAGGGGCTGAGAGAGAGGGAGATACAGAACTGGAAGTAGGCTCCAGGCTCTCAGCTGTCAGCACAGAGCCCAACGTGGGGCTTGAACCCACCAACAGTGAGATCGTGACCTGAGCTGAAGTCAGACACTTAACTGACTGAGCCACCCAGGCGCCCTTTTATGATTTTCTTAAGAACATTTTCTTCTTTTTGAGAGGGAGAGAGCCAAAGCATAAGAGACCTTTTAAAACTGAGAACAAACTGAGGGTTGATGTGGGGTAGGTGATGGGTATTGAAGAGGGCACCTTGTAGGATGAGCACTGGGTGTTGTATAGAAACCAATTTGACAATAAATTTCATATTAAAAATAAATAAATAAATAAATACATAAATAATAAAAAAGAATTAAAAACATTTTCTTTTTTTCTAGTTTTATTGTAAGAAGACCATATATAATACATATAACACACAAAGTAGGTTGAATGAATGGTTAATGTTATCTGTAGGGCTTCAGGTCACCAGCAGGCTATCATTAGTTAACTTTTTGGGGAAACAAAAGTTATAGGTATATTTTTGACTATGAGTGTTTGGTGCCCCTAATCTTTCTTCAAGGCTCAACTATACCTTACTTTATGATTGTGTAATAACTAAAGTCTGTCTGAGAAAGTGCACTTAGATAATTTTAAGATTATACCTTTGATTATTATCTTATTATCAAGAAAAATTGTTTTAAATAAGATGATATAGTTTACTAAAAAGTTTGGCACACTTTGATAAATTAATTAATATATTTTAATTGTTGAAAATATGTTGGAGTTTGATCTCCTGTGAGTTCACACATAAAATTCATGAGTTGCCTTCTTGGGCAATACACAGATATGCATGGAGCAGGCCCTGGTTGTCCACTGCTTTGGTTTCAAAATTTTTCTTTCTTTTTTGTGGCTCAAGGGAATGTCTTCTAGTGCAAGGGAATGTCTTCTGGTGTGCGGTGAGCTTTTGTCTTTCAAACTCCATTCTCAGTCGTTTAGGCTTTTAAAAAATTTGTTTTAAATATAATTTATTGTCAAATTGGTTTCCATACAACACCTAGTGCTCATCCCAACAGGTGCCCTCCTCAATGCACGTCACCCACTTTCCCCTCTCCCCCACCCCCCTATCGACCCTCAGTTTGTTCTCAGTATTTAAGAGTCTCTTTATGGTTTGGCTCCCTCCCTCTCTCTTTTTTTTTCCTTCCCCTCCTCCATGGTCTTTTGTTAAGTTTCTCAGGATCCACATAGGAGTGAAAACATATGGAATCTGTCCTTCTCTGCCTGACTTATTTCACTTAGCATAACACTCTCCAGTTCCATCCTGGTTGTTACAAATGGCCAGATTTCATTTTTTCTCATTGCCACGTAGTCTTCTATTGTATATATAAAGCACATCTTCTTTATCCATTCATCAGTTGATGGACATTTAGGCTCTTTCCATAATTTGGCTATTGTTGAAAGTGTGTTATAAAAATTGGGGGTACAAGTGTCCCTATGCATCAGTACTCCTGTATCCCTTGAGTAAATTCCTAGCAGTGCTATTGCTGGGTCATAGGGTAGATCTATTTTTATTTTTTTGAGGAACCTCCACATTGTTTTCCAGAGTAGCTGCATCAGTTTGCATTCCCACCAACAGTGCAAGAGGGTTCCTGTTTCACCACACCCTCTCCAGCATCTCTAGTCTCCTGATTTGTTCATTTTAGCCACTCTGACTGCTATGAAGTGATATCTTAGTGTGGTTTTGATTTGTATTTCCCTGATGAGGAGTGACCTTGAGCATCTTTTCATGTGCCTGTTGGCCATCTGGATGTCTTCTTTAGAGAAGTGTCTATTCATATCTTCTGCCCATTTCTTCACTGGATTATTTGTTTTTTGGGTGTGGAATTTGGTGAGTTCTTTATAGATTTTGGATACTAGCCCTTAGTCTGATATATCATTTGCAAATATCTTTTACCATACCATCAGTTGCCTATTAGTTTTGTTGATTGTTTCCTTTGCAGTGCAGAAACTTTTTATCTACATGAGGTCCCAATAGTTCATTTTTGCTTTTAATTCCCTTGCCTTTGGAGATGTGTCAAGTAAGAAATTGCTGTGGCTGCGGTCAGAGAGGCTTTTTTCCTGCTTTCTCCTCTAGGGTTTTGATGGTTTCCTGTCTCACATTCAGGTCCTTCATCCATTTTGAGTTTATATTTGTGAATAGTGTAAGAAGGTGGTCTAGTTTGATTCTTCTGCATGTTGCTGTCCAGTTCTCCCAGCACCATTTGTTAAAGAGACTGTCTTTTTTCCATTGGATATTTTTTCCTGCTTTGTCGAAGATTAGTTGGCCGTACTTTTGTGGGTCCAATTCTGGAGTCTCTATTCTATTCCATTGGTCTATGTGTCTGTTTTTGTGCCAATACCATGCTGTCTTGATGATGACAGCTTTGTAGTAGAGGCTCAAGCCTGGGATTGTGATGCCTCCCGCTTTGGTCTTCTTCAAAATTACTTTGGCTATTCGGGGTCTTTTGTGGTTCCATACAAATGTTAGGATTGCTTGTTCTAGCTTTGAGAGGAATGCTGGTGCACTTTTGATTGGGATTGCATTGAATCTGTAGATTGCTTTGGGTAGTACTGAGATTTTAACAATATTTATTCTTCTAATCCATGAGCATGGAATGTTTTTCCATTTCTTTGTATCTTCTTCAATTTCCTTCATAAGCTTTCTATAGTTTTCAGCATACAGATCTTTTATATCTTTGGTTAGGTTTATTCCTAGGTATTTTATGCTTCTTGGTGCAATTGTGAATGGGATCAGTATCTTTATTTGTCTTTCTGTAACTTCATTATTGGTGTATATAAATGCAACTGATTTCTGTACATTGATTTTGTATCCTGTGACTTTGCTGAATTCATGTATCAATTCTAACAGGCTTTTTGGTGGAGTCTATTGGGTTTTCCATGTAGAGTATCGTGTCATCTGCAAAAAGTGAAAGCTTGACTTCATCTTTGCCAATTTGGATGCTTTGATTTCCTTTTGTTGTCTGATTGCTGATGCTAGGACTTCCAACACTATGTTAAACGACGGCGGTGAGAGTGGACATCCCTGTCATGTTCCTGATCTCAGGGGAAAGCTCTCAATTTGTCCCCATTGAGGATGATATTAGCTGTGGGCTTTTCATAAGTGGCTTTTATGATGTTTGAGTATGTTCCTTTTATCCCCACTTTCTTGAGGGTTTTTATTAAGAAAGGATGCTGAATTTTGTCAAATGCTTTTTCTGCATCGATTGACAGGATCATATGGTTCTTATCTTTTCTTTTATTAATGTGATGTAACACATTGATTGATTTGTGAATGTTGAACCAGCCCTGCATCCCAGGAATGAATCCCACTTGATCATGTTGAATAATTCTTTTTATATGCTGTTGAATTAGAATTGCTAGTATCTTGCATGTGAATTTTTGCATCCATATTCATCAAGGATATTGGCCTGTAGTTCTCTTTTTTTGCTGGGTCTCTGTCTGGTTTAGAAATCAAAGTAATACTGGCTTCATAGAATGAGTCTGGAAGTTTTCCTTCCCGTTCTATTTTTTTTTTTTTTTTTTGGAACAGGTTGAGAAGGATAGGTATTATCTCTGCTTTAAATGTCTGGTAGAATTCCTCAGGGAAGCCATCTGGTCCTGGACTCTTATTTGTTGGAAGATATTTGATAACTGATTCAATTTCATCAATAGTTATGGGTCTGTTCAAATTTTTTATTTCTTCTTGTTTGAGTTTTAGAAGTGTGTGGGTGTTTAGGAATTTGTCCATTTCTTCCAGGTTGTCCAGTTTGTTGGCATATAATTTTTCATAGTATTTCCTGATAATTGCTTGTATCTCTGAGGGGCTGGTTGTAATAATTACACTTTCATTTGTGATTTTATCTATTTGGGTCCTCTCCCTTTTTTTTTGAGAAACCTGGATACAGGCTTATCAATTTTGTTAATTTTTTTCAAAAACCAACTCTTGGTTTCATTGATCTGCTGTACTGTATTTTTAGATTCTATATTGTTTATTTTTGCTCTGATCTTTATTATTTCCCGTCTTCTGCTGGGTTTGGGGTGTCTTTGCTGTTCTGCTTCTATTTCCTTTAGGTGTGCTATTAGATTTTGTATTTGGGATTTTTCTTGTTTCTTGAGATAGACTTGGATTACAACGTATTTTCCTCTCAGAACTGCCTTTGCTTCATCTCAAAGCATTTGGATTGTTGTATTTTTATTTTCATTTGTTTCCATATGTCTTTTAATTTATTCTCTAATTGCCTGGTTGAGCCATTCATTCTTTAGTAGAATGTTCTTTGACCTCCATGCTTTTGGATGTTTTCCAGACTTTTTCCTGTGGTTGATTTCAAGTTTCATAGCACTGTGTTCTGAAAATGTGCATGGTATGATCTCAATTCCTTTATACTTCTGAAGGGCTGTTTTGTGACCCAGTATGTGATCTATCTTGGAGAATGTTCCATGTGCACTCGAGAAGAAAATATATTCTGTTGCTTTGGGATGCAAAGTTCTAAATATATCTGTCAAGTCCATTTGATCCAATGTATCATTCAGGGCCCTTTTTTCTGTATTGATTCTCTGTCTAGATGATCTATCCATTGTTGTAAGTGGGGTATTAAAGTCCCCTGCAATTACCGCATTCTTCTCAATTAGGTTGCTTGTTTGTGATTAATTGTTTTACATATTTGGGGATTCTGAATTCAGTGCATAGACATTTATAACTGTTAGCTCTTCCTGATGGATAGACCCTGTAATTATTATATAATGCCCTTCCTCATCTCTTGTTACAGCTTTAATTTAAAGTCTAGTTTGTCTGATATAAGTATGGCTACTCCAGCTTTCTTTTGACTTCCAGTAGCATGATAGATAATTTTCCATCCCCTCACTTTCAAACCGAAGGAGTCCTCAGATCTAAAATGAGTCTCTTGTAGACAGCAAATAGATGGGTCTTGTTTTTTTTATCCAATCTGATACCCTATGTCTTTTGGTTGGAGCATTTAGTCCATTTGCATTCAGTGTTATTATTGAAACGTGGGTTTAGAGTCATTGGGATATCTTTAGGCTTCATGCTTTCAGTGGTGTCTCTGGTCCTTTGTGGTTCTTGCAACATTTCATTCACAGAGTCCCCCTTTGGATCTCTTGTAGGGCTGGCTTAGTGGTGATGAATTCCTTCAGTTTTTGTTTGCTTGGGAAAACCTTTATCTCTCCTTCTATTCTGAATGACAGGCTTGCTGGGCAAAGGATTCTTGGCTGCATATTTTTCTTGTTCATCACATTGAAGATTTCCTGCCATTCCTCTCTGGCCTGCCAAGTTTCAGTAGATAGGTCTGCTACTACCCTTACGTGTCTATCTTTGTATGTTAGGGCCCATTTATCCCTAGCTGCTTTCAGAATTCTCTCTTTATCCTTGTATTTTGCCAGTTTCACTATGATATGTCATGTAGAAGACCGATTCAAGTTACATCTGAAGGGAGTTCTGTGTGCCTGTTGGATTTCAATGCCTGTTTCCTTCCCCAGATCACGGAAGTTCTCAGCTATGATTTGTTCAAGTATACCTTCAGCCTCTTTCTCTCTCTTCTTCCTCTTCTGGAATTCCTATGATATGGATATTGTTCCATTTGGTTGCATCACTTAGTTCTCTAATTCTCCCCTTGTATACTCCTGGATTTTTTTATATCTCTTTTTCTCAGCTTCCCCTTTTCCCATAATTATATCTCCTCATTCACCTTTTCTCCCCTTTCCCTCTTCAATCTGTGCTGTGGCTGCCTCCATTTTATTTTGCACCTCACTTATAGCATTTTTTAATTCATCATGACTATTTTTTAGTCCCTTGATCTCTGTAGCAATAGATTCTCTGCTGTCCTCTATACTTTTTTCAAGCCCAGTGATTCATTTTATGACTATTATTCTAAATTCTTGTTCTGTTACATTGATTAAATAGGTTTTGATCAATTCATTAGCTGTTTCTGCTTCCGGGAATTTCTTTTGAGGAGAATTCTTCCATTTCATCATTCTGGCTAGTTTTCTGTCCCTTATGTGTTTTGAAAGCTTTTTGTGTGCTCTGCACCTGTGAGCTATATTAAAGGAGGGTCAAAGAATGTCCAGGGCCTGGCCCTTCAGGAGGTGTTTTATTGGAGATTGTTACTTGCTCTCTGTTGTTGTGACTTTGGTTATTATATTACTCTACTTGTAGTTATATTTTGGACCCTCCACCAGGTGTGCTTTGATTTGTTCCTTGGAGTAACCCTGTAAAGGAAAACAGATGGACAAACAGACAAAAACATGCAAACACATAAGCAAATAACACAAAGAAACAAATAAACAAAAAGAAAAGACTAAAGACTAAAAACGAAAAAACCCAAAACACCAACTGCATGTAACGAAGAGGGCAGAGGCGGTGCTGATGGAAGAGCACATACAAAGAGAGAAATGACGAGAGGGGAAACAGGAAAAAAGAAACATTGACTAGGCAGAGAGACTAAAAGGCTTAATCCAGAGAGAGAGAAAGGAAAATAAAGAAGGAAGCAGGGAGAAAGAAACGCAGATAAAGTTACCCAGGCAGAGAAACTATATGGCTTGATTATTGCAGAGAGAAAGGAGTGTAAAGAAGGAGATGTAGAACATGTATCAAGACAATGGATTAAATATGTCTGTTTAGACAAATAATAACCAGAGTAATTAGCCTAGGGGAGGGAAGAGACAAGGTGGAGAAATACCGGGGCGGGGGAGGGGGGCAGAATATATCTATATATCCAGAATAGACCTAGAGTTAATCCAGGCAATGCTGCATCACTTGCCGGGAAGAACTGTCTGCAGGGTCTATGCCTCTCCGGTGGATACGCAGTTGCCCAGTGCTAAGGAGCGTGGTTTGGTGTAGTCTGAACCCACATCCTCTGTGGGCCCCGGAAGTCATCCCTGAGGCTCTGCCTTGGTGGTGGCGGTGTGTGTGTGTGTGTGTGTGTGTGTGTGTGTGTGTGGTGGGGGAAATGGCAATTCCCCAGTCTCTTCTCCCTGGACAGGACCTGGTGGACTCTGTTTGAATCGTCCTCACTGTGCCGCTGGCACAGATGGGGCAGGCCTTCTCGTTCTGCCAACTCCCCTGACCCTGTGTTTGGTTAGGATTCAAAGTCCCGCTCAGTGTGCTCTGGTGCTGGGGAAGCACCTCTCAGTGTTCCCCATATGTGGTTGCTACTGGCTTTGTCTGTGCTGCTACAATTCAGGGATGACAGCCTCTTCCTACTGTGGACTGAGAGCTGCCCTCGTGGATGCAGGCAGACACAGGCAGGCTTTGTCTTTTCCCACAGCACTGCAGGGAGGGGGCATCTTTCTCCTACTGTAGACTATGCCACTGACCTCTCTGCGAGCCCCCCGGGGTGGCGGACGCAGGCAGTCTTTGTCTTTTCCCACAGCACTCCATGGAGACGGCCGCCTTTTCCTACAGCAGACTGTCCCTTGGCCCAGCCACTGCTCCCCGGGGGTGGAAGACAGAGACAGGTTCTGTACTATCACGCAGCCCTTCAGGGAGGGAACCACTTTCTCCAGCTGCGGACTAAGCCCCTGACCTACCACCGTACCCAGGGGTGCCTCCCCTCCTCCCCAGGTGTGCAAACAGGGAGCCGGCTCCAGTCCAAAGAAAGCCCTGCAGTTAGAGATCGGATCCCGCTCAGCCTCAATCCGAGGTCTTTCTCCTGTCCAGATACCGTCTTTCACTTTCCTAGCTGCTCTTTCTCTTCCCTTTGTCTCTCTGCAGAAGGGCGTCCCTCCCCTCTGTGCCCACATGGCCTTTTTTTTTTATTTCCCCCAGTTCGCAGTTACCCACCTATCTTTTTTTTTGTCCAGTTTTCCCATTTTCTTCCTAGTAGATTCAGTCTCTTCTCCTCCCAGGCAATGGTGTTGAAAGTCCTTTGGCTTCTGCACTTCTTTGTTTGAGAGATGCGGGAAGTATGGTTCCCCTTACTTCTCCGTCATGTTGGCCACTCCTCTCTAGGCTTTTGTTAACAAAAGCCAGGATGCTTATAGACTATTTCTGCTTTTTGTCTAGGGATATACTTTCTTCAGATGATGTAGCCCACAGTCTATTACCTGCTGAATGTGCAGCATGGGAAAAGAGAAAAGAAATATAAATTGATATCTGATAAACTGTCCAGTTGGTGTCCACTGAGGTGAAGTTGTGGTAATCATCAGGTCTGAAGGGTCTGAGAAAGCTTCTCTCATGTGTCTGATGTGTTGACAGAGAGGGCTGTAAGGCTGGTCTCATCTGGGGATGTCTACCAGCAAGCCTATGTAAGACCTCTCCAGCATGCTGGTCTCAGGGTACTCAGAATTCTTTATTTCTAGATACATATTTTCTTTTCTTTTTTTGTTTTTACAATTAAAAAAAATTAAAAAAAATCTTTATTTATTTTTGAGGGGGGGGCGGTGGGGAGGGAGAGAGACAGGGAGACACAGAATCTGAAACAGGCTCCAGGCTCTGAGCTGTCAACACAGAGCCCAACTCAGGGCTCCCACTCAGGAACTGCGAGATTGTGATTTGAGCTGAAGTCTGACACCCACACAACTGAGCCACCCAGGCACCCTGTTATATATTTTCTGATATTACTGTAAACTGAATTTTCTTTTTAATTGTGATTTCTTTTCACTAGCTGTGTGACTTTCCATCTCTGGCGCCTCAACAAGAGCAGATGCCTCCAGAACTGACCATTTGCAATGGGTGGATGTGCAGAACTAATACTGTTTCCCGATCAAGAGGAGCAAGCCAAACTTGGTACAACATCCAACCCTATAATCTGCAGGCCTGCACTTCCTTCTGCTACAATGGGTGGACTCACTACAAGACTGAGTTTGGAGCCAGTAGGTGAGAGCAAATGTGTCCTGGTGGTCACAAAGAGGACATCTGCCAGCAAGAGCCCAGCCACCTCCCACCTTGGACCATCCATCATCAACAAGAACTCCAGGTCTACGTGGGCAGCACCTGTCACGTGATCTGCAAGAACAAGTGCAGCCCCCTTCTGCACATGCCCCTTATCGGTCCTGCGTAGCCATGGTTGTCCAGTGCCACCAGAAGCTGCTAGGGTTGTGAAGAGATCTCTGACCTTCAAGATTCAGCTAATACTCTTACACCCCCAAAGCCATAAAGATGTCAGCTGATTTTTCTCGAAAGCAAAAACAAAATATTTAGAAATGCACGTGAGTCTTATTCTAGGCACCTTGCTAAGTATTCCCATTATTTTAAATAATATGCCCATATTTTAGTTTTTCTATATAAATGATTACACCATGTGTAAATAACAATAATTTTATTTCTTTCTTTCAGTTCTTAGGTCTGATTTCATTTTATGTCTTGCAACACTGGCCAGACCTTCAGTGCAATAGCACTCTTGCATAGTACTGAAATTTTAAGTAAGTTTATTTAATGTTTCCCACTTAGAATGATGTTTTTTCTAGATTAAAAACATAGGCATTATTCATCAAGTTAAGGAAGTTCCTTTATATTTCTAATTTATTATAAATTAAAAAATATCAACTGTGTTGAACTTATTAAGTACTTTTCCTTCTACATCTATTGAAATGGTCTTTAACATCTCTGCTGTATTGAATTACATTTATGATTTTTTTTTCACATTTAACCATATTGTTTTTGGAGAGAAAGTCAATTTGGTTGTTTCTTTAATAGGATTTTGGTTCCTAATATCCTATTGCTTCCCATACCACCCCCCTCCACCCCGCCATCTCTTTATAAGTGAAATAAGCCTGTAATTTTCCTTTATTTGGTATCATGGTTAAGTTGGAGAACTTTCCTTCTCTGTCTATCTTAATGCCTGGGAGAGTTTGTACAAAATTGGATGAATCTATATGCTGACAATTTTGCAGACCAACCCTCTTGCCTATAAAACCTCTGGGGCTATTTTTTTCCTTGAGGGAAGATTTTTAACTATTTCTTCAATTTATAAAATGGTTATAGTGCCATTTGAGTTTTTTTCTTGTTGAATAAGCCTGTAAGACATATTTTTTAGGAATATGTCCATTCAGTAAATCTGAAAAATTGTTGGCATGCATTTGTTAATGGCATTTTCTTATCTTACTTTTAACGTTCACTTTATATGTTGTTACTATGCTTTAACTTATAGTATTGTTAACTGGTGCCTTTTCTGTTCTTGATCTGTCTTACTAAAGATTGTTATTTTTTAACTTTTGGCATTTAAAATCTCTACTTTATTTTTGTATTCTATTTAATTAACTTTGACTTATATTTATTGTCTTTTTTGTACATTATTTGGGATTATACTGTTGTTCATTTTGTAACTTCTTAAGAAAGATGCTTAATTCATTTTAAAAGAGTAAAAACTTGACTACAGTATTTGGTCATTTTTACTTCATGTATCTTATAATGTCTCCTAGACTTTGTTCTTATTTAATTATTTTATTGAAAGCTCATTTTTGGCAGTTTTTGTTTTTGGTGTGTGTGTGTGTGTGTGTGTGTGTGTGGCAGAACTCTGTATAACAAAGCCTTTGAGTCTTTGAATGCCTGAAATTTTTGGCCTCATATGTTAGTGGTAGTTGGGTTAATTATAAAATTCTGGGTTCTCTTCCATCAGTACTTTGGAAACATCATTCCATTGTAATCTTACATCCAGTGTTGGTAATGAAAAATCTTATGTTAATATGATTTTTTCTTTCTTTTGAAAGTTTTTAGAATTTTCTCTTGGTTTTGAATATACCTAAATTATAGTAAATGTGTCTCTGTAGAGCTTTTTCTGAATCATTTCTCCTTTACTCTGAGATCTTTTGTCTCTTTAGATCTGAGAAATATATCTGTATTTTCTTTTCAAATATTGTTTTTTGCCCACTTTTCTTTTTCTTTGAGGAATTTTTTTTATTTGGATATTAGCACTCTACTTCTATTCTCCATATCTCATGCTTTCTTCTTTAATAGTTTCTATTTACATGTTCTTGTTTTTTGCTTCTGGGAGAGTTCCTCAATTTGTTCTTCCAATTTGCTAATCCACTCCTCTATTGTATTCATTCTCTATATCCCAATGTTTGAGCTCTTTATTTCAATTATTATATTTTCATACATAATATTTGTGCTTGCTTCTTTTCTGTGTTTTTTAAAAAAACTTTTTTGTGTTTCTAACATCTTTCCTTATTTTTCTTAGTAATTATCAAGATAACAGCTCTTATAGTTCTGCTTCTGATAGATGGAATAGCCCAACATGTATTTTTCTTTTGAAGTAGTTGTACTCTTCAAATATTTTGTGGATTGTTTTTATGAGTTCAGTTTTCCCTAGTACTATCATCTCTGCCAAGCAGTGCGCAGTCCCTGATTGCCCCAAATTGCTTAGGGGTGTGTGTGTGTGTGTGTGTGTGTAGGGTGACTGGCCTTTGAGTCTGTCACTTCTCATTCATAAACAACCTTCAGGCTAAACAGCCACTCTGCATCACATGGAGAAGCAACATTAGGAGGGAATGTAGCTCAGATTATAACTCACTAGCCTTGGAACTTGTATGGGAAAGGTGTAACTCCCCAAAGGGACTTAGTTCCTATTCTATAATTTTTCATAAGCTGTTTTGGGTCGGGTTCCCCAGCTAACAGACCGAGATGAAGATTTCTTTGCAGGAATTTATTAAAGTGTGGTTTCAGGAATAATACCTCAAAGGAAGTAGGGGAAACAGAATTGGGCAGTGGGAGGGGTGAACTGTGATGCTGTTATAGCAGCTGATCCCACAGGAAGTCTGGAGTGAGGAGAGACCTTCAGAGTGTCCAACACTGAGGCAGGGTGGTTGAAATTTGGTACCAAGCTCTCATCCCAATTGACCAGTAATTGAATGCAGGCTATCCCTATGTTTTCTAGTAGGCATTCATGTTCATCACTGTTTTCTGGGGTTGTTTTGGAGTTAGCAGTAGTATTTCTGAGGTGGTTTCAAGTTTGGTTGTGGTCATTGAGATGGTTTTAAGTTGACTGGTGATCTCAGGGTGGTTTGGGGTTCAATGATGGTCTCTTGAATGGATTCATGTTGGTTAATGATTTCTGGAGTGGTTTGGGGTTCAGCAGTGGTTTCTGGGGTTGGTGTGTTTTTAAGTTTAGCAAATTTTTTCTAAGGAGGTTCAAATTTAGCACTGGTCATTGGGGTGGTTTCAATCAATGTCTCAGGTTTTTTGAGGGGAAGGTTTCCTGGTAGATTCAGCATCAGTAGGAATCTCTGGGGTAGTTATGGGGTGGTCTTTTTAGGATCAGCAGTGTCTTTTGGGATAGTTTCATTTTCAGCTGTGGTCTCAGGCATGTTTTGATGTTTAGCACTGATTTTTGATGGGGTTTCAAGTTTATTGCTTGTTGTTTGGTTGGTTTCAGGTTCAAGGGTATTCTGTGGTAGTTTTGGATTCAGTGGTGATCCCGTGGCTGCTTTCAGGTATAGGAGTATTTTCTGGGGTGGTTGTAAGTTTGGTGTTGGTCATTGAGGTTGGTTTGATGTTTTGAGTTCATCAGTGGTCTCTGGGTTGGTCTTTGATTTGGTGGCAGTGCTTTGTGTGGTCACATGTTCACCAGTGGTCTCTGAGGTGGTTTTGGGTTCAACAGTAATTTTTGGGAGTGGTATCAACTTTAATGACAGTTGTTTGGGTGGTTTCAGGTTCAAAGATATTTGTGGTGGTTTTTGGTTCAATGGTGATCTCTTGGTTGGTTTCATGTTCATCATCCTATCCAATAGGATAGTTTTAGACATAATAGTGTCTTCCTTGGTGGTTTTAGGTTCAGCAGTGGTCTCTAGAGTGGGTGTGATTTCAGGTGTGGGTTGTGGGGTAGTTTTGAGTTTGGTGGTGGTCACTGTTTGCTTTGAGTTCTATAGTGTTCCCTGGTTTGTATTTCAGTTCTGTGGCAGTCTCTTACATGAGTTCCTGTTCACCAGTGGTCTCTAAGTGGGTTTTGCTCTCTGTGGTGGTTTCAATTTCTGAGGTGGCCTCTGGGGTGTTTTCAGATTCAGTGGTGTTTTCTTGTATTGTTTTGTTTTCAGTTGTGGTCTCACGTGTGTTTTGTTGCCCCACAGTGAGTTTTGATGGGGTTTCAAGTTTAGTGCTTGTTGTGTAGGTGGTCTTGTGTGTGGTAGTTTGGGGTTCAGTGGTGATCCCTTCACTGCTTTCAAGTATCGGGGTGTTTTCTGGGGTGGGTTTAAGTTTGGTGGTTATCACTAAGGCTGTTTTGGGTTCATCAGTGGTCTTTGTGTTGGTTTTTGATTTGGTGGTCATCTCTAATGTGATTTTGTGTTCAGTAGTGGGCTCTGGGTTGGTTTTGGGTTCAGCAGTGGTTTCCAGTATGGTTTCAGAAATAATTGTGGTACCTGGGGTGGTTTCTGCTTTAGCCACAGTTTGAAGAGTGGGTTTGGGTTCAAAAGTGGTTTTTGTGGTGGTTGTGAGTTCAGTGATCACTGAGGTTGTTTTGGGTCCAGAAATCCCCTCTTGGGCAGTTTTGTAATTATCTTCAGTTTCTTGTGTGGTTTGTTGTTCAGCAGCAGTGTTTTCTGGGGTGGATTCATTTTCAGAGGTGGCTGAAGAAGTTTCTAGAGTAGGTTTAATAATAATTGGAGTGCTGGTAGATTTACGTAGAATGCTAATAGCATTTTGGCTAGGCAGAAAGGAGGTGATGGGTGCTTTTGAAGGGAGTTTTGGAGCTATTTTTTTATGTTGATTATGAAAGACAAAGTTATCAGGACAAATTATACGGTCTAAAAATGGTGTTCGATATAGCTTCTTACAGATTTTTTTATGTGGGTGGTTCTTTTTGTGTTTACTTTTTTCTGTAAAGGGAGCAAATATTTTCCAGTGATATTTGTGTGGTATGTGTGGGAATCTATGAAACTGAATAGCTTCACTTCTATGCATAAAAGCATATTTTGAGAATAATAAAGGATTAGCGTTTGTTTTCCACTGAAGGAGTCCTCTGTTTTTTTTCTTACTTTCACTACTAGGCTGTAAAAAGAGAAAGGAGAATGTTATTCATGAGTAAGAATATTAATGAAATTTGGGTGAATCAAACGTCATTTAAATTTGGAAGTATGTATACTTTTATTAGTTTTTGGTGAAGTATGTCACACATGCATAAAACATAATGTATATATAATTCAATGAATTAAGAAGGCAGATACTTGTGTAACTACAGTACAGATAAAGAAGTAGAACATTGCCATTATTCCAGAAGACCCCTTTAGCCCTTCCCACTTTTTATTCTTCCTTTCTCTTCAAAGTTAACCATCATCCTTTACTTCTAACACTTGTGCAGACCTATTTTTGAATTTTGTATAAATGGAATTATACTATACATCGTGACTTGTGTCTGGCTTCTTTTGCTCAGCATTATGTTTGTGAAATTATTCATATTGCATATAACTGTAATACATTTTTAAAAAGTGTTTTTTTATTTATTTTTGAGAGAGAGAGAGAGAGAGAGAGCGCGCGCAGGAGCAAGCAGGGGAGGGGCAGAGAGAGAGACAGAGAGAGAAAGAGAGAGAGAATCCCAAGCAGGCTCTGTGCTCAGTGCATAGCCCAATGTAGAGCTCAGACTCATAAATCATGAGGTCATGACCTGAGCCAAAGTCAAGACTCAGAGGCTTAACTGACTGGGCCACTCAGGAGTCCCTGTAATATTTTTTTTGAAGTCACCATAGAGTAATTAGTCTCTTCTATAAATCTACCACAAATGTATTTGGTCTATACTTTATGAACCTTTAGAATATTTTCAGTGTTTGGTTATTAGAAATTATATTGCTGTGAACTTTCTTGTATCTGTGTATTAGTATAGATGTATAGGCATTTTCTTGGGGAATATACTAATATTGTTTACTTTATGCCTTGGTATATATAGATCTTGAATATAGGTATATAAAACCATACAGTTTTCCAGAGTGAGTCTGCTAACTTAGGTTCCTGCTGGTAGTGTATAAGAATTCCAACATTTGCTGCTACCAGTGTTTAAAATTTTTTAAGTAAAATTTAATCATTCTGATTAGTGTGTAGTATTATCTTATTATGGTTTATATTTTCCATTATATATGAAGTTGAATTTTATTACATATATTTAGTGCTACTTGAATGTGATCATAGTCTTAAAGATACTCTGTTACCTTCTAGACTCTTTAATGTATTGTCTTTTTGCTTTGAGATCTGCAGTTCAGTAGTTGTTTTTGGGAAAGAGAAAGAGGTGGGATAATATAAGTTTGAGGTCGTTTTTTTTTTTTTTTTCAGGATTGTAATTGTAGGATTGTAATTGTAGAATTGTAATTGTAGGATTGTAATTTTTCAGGATTGTAATTGACTTAGTACTTTTATTTTTATTTTATTTTATTTATTTCATCTTATTTTGTTTTATTCTATTTATTTTTGAGAGAGGGCACGCATGTGCTCCAGTGAGGGAGGGGGCAGAGGAAGAGAGACAGGGAGAGAATCTTAAGCAGGCTCCATGCCCAGTGCTGAGTGCAACATGGGGCTTAATCTTAAGACAGCAAGATCATGAACTGAGTGGAAATCAAGAGGTGGTCGCTTAACCAACTGAGCCACCCAGGCGTCAGTACTTTTATTGAAAAGAGTATCCTTTCTCTATTGATCTACAATGCCACCTTTCTTATAAATTACTTGTCCATTTATGTATGGTTCTGTTTCTGGGCTTTCTGTTCTAGTGGTTTCTTTATCTTTTGACAAAACCACACATCGTAATCACTGTTACTTTACATTATCTTAGTGATCAGTAGAGCAATCACATGAAACCTTCTTCCTTCCTCTCTCTTTCTATCCTTTTCTTTTCCTTTCTTTTCTTTTCCTTTCTTTTCTTCTCTTTTCTTTCTTTCTTTCTTTCTTTCTTTCTTTCTTTCTTTCTTTCTTTCTTTCTCTTTCTTTTTTTCTTTCTTTCTTTCTCTTTTGAGTATCTTGGCTTTTCTTAAACTTTTGAATTCTGTGTAAGAAGGTGTATAGGTGCAGATATGTAATGGAAAAAGGAAAGAAGAGAAAGAGGAAGTTTCTGTCCCAGATTCCCCTGATTGTTTGTATTTCCATGTCTCTGAAGTAAGCCAAGAAATGCTGCCAACCAAGAAGGTACAGGATAAGGAAATAAACGTAGCATTTAGATTCTTACTGTCTAGTGAAAAAAGGAAAGAGACTCTGACACTCAAATTCCAATTATAGAATAGGTGTTCTTATTTAATTATGCAGTCCTTTCTATTCTATCAGATATTGGCAAAGTTTTCTGTGCACCATTTTAATGTTTTGTGATGTAATTCTTTTATGATTTTACATGTCACTTAAATTTGTATTTCCTGCTTATTCTTTCCACACTGTTGTTAGCCATGCAAAAAACTTACACAAAAGAAGAGAAAATCCATGCAGGACAAATAAAGATATTGTATTGGGGCAATTCTCAATTAAAGTTAGCATTTTACATA
Source organism: Panthera tigris (assembly GCF_018350195.1). Taxonomy (NCBI): domain Eukaryota; kingdom Metazoa; phylum Chordata; class Mammalia; order Carnivora; family Felidae; genus Panthera; species Panthera tigris. The sequence continues at coordinate 147,654,064 of NC_056663.1, forward strand.
ACAATACAGGATATGGCAAAAGTCAACTCAAAATGTGGTATGTTGCAACTGCATTATAATTTACCAAATCCAGACTGAAATTTTATACCAATTGTAAATCATGGACTAAAATAAAACTCAGTGAAATTAGATGCCTGAGCCAGAGTTTCCATTCCTTGGTGTTGACAACAAACTAGTAATTTAGCATAGGATAGGCAATAGAGGAGATAATGCTACATTTCTTTGAACCAATTAATAGTAATAAAGGATCACTAATTCTCTTTTGGTAACCAATTAGATTTTTAAATAACAAATCCAACAGAAACAGGACTGTATCCAAACAAACTATATTCAAAGATCACTATCTAAACAGAAGCTATGTCTAAATGACAATATTGATATTTAGAGTAAGGATAAAAACAACAGAATCTATCATTTATTCGCACATAGCATGTGTTAATTGTAGGTTAAGTATAGTTTATGTGCATCACCTTGTCTAATCTTTTTAGAAAATTTTATATATTTGTTTGTTATGGTCCACTGTTAACACTAGGGTTCACTCTTTGTATTGTACATTCTATGGATTTTGGTAAGTGAAAAATGCCATTTGTCTACCATTATAGTATCAATCAGAGTAGTTTCAATGCCCTGTCCTTCATCTATTCATCCAGACCCTCCCATTCCCCACCCCTGACAACAATTGATCTTTTTTACTGTCTTTGGAGTTTTGAATTTTTCATTGTGTCACATAATTGAATCATATGCTATGTAGCTTTTCCAGACTGTTTTCCTTTAGTTAGCAATATGCATTTAAGATTCTTCTGTGTCTCTTCCTGACTGGTAGCTCATTTCTTTTTATCACTGAATTAATACCCAGTATATGGATGTACCATGATTTGTTTATTCATTCAATTATTGAAGCATATCTTGGGTGCTTCCAATTTTTGGCAAATAGGAATAAAACTTCTATAAACATTCATGTGCAGGTTTTTGTGTAGACATAAGTTTTCAAGTCCTCTGGATAGATACTTAGGAGCAGGACTTCTGGATCAGGTGGTAAGACTATGTTTAGCTTTTTTTGTTTAAATTTTCAGTGTTTATTTATTTTTGAGAGAGAGAGAAAGAGAGAGAGAGAGAGAGAGAGCACAAGCAGGGAAGGGGCAGAGAGAGAGGGAGACACAGAATTCAAGGCAGGCCCCAGTCTCCGAGCTGTCGGCACAGAGCCCTATGCGGGTCTCAAACCACGAACCATGAGGTCGTGACCTGAGCTGAAGCCGGATGCTTAACCAACTGAGCCACCCAGGTGCCCAACCATGTTTAGCTTTTTAAGAAACTGCCAAACTGTCTCCTGAAATGGATGTACTGTTTTGTCTTCTCTTTGCTTCATCTTTGAGTAACACTTCAATGTATGTATTTTACACTTTACTCAGATGGGAAAACTGAAATTCCAAGAGTACATAATTTGCCTAAAGTCACACAGCAGAGTAAAGGCTAATGCTGGGATTCAAATTTGAGTTGGCCCGGCTTTGAAGCTGGTGATCTTTTTGTTACACTATGTGTGTCTTTGAGCAACCCAAACACTCAGCTGGGCAGGGTCCTTTAATGGTGTATGTATATGTGGCCAATTTCTAGTATGTATGTATGAATGTATGGATGCGTGTGTGTGTGTGTGTGTGTGTGTGTGTGTGATTAGTGCCTCTGTCCAGAGTTTAAAGCTAGACATCAGGGAGATATTTTATTGCAGAAGCCTAATAGCCTTCCTTATTTCCCTGACCAGAGAGTCACTCTCCGCCTCCTCTGCCATAGCTCCAGGAAGAGATACAAAGCTCTGTGAATATGCTAGAGGGCAGGCACTAGAAGTAACTACTCCTTATTACAACTTCAGTTATAGGGGAAGACAGTTTTCTATCATTAAACTTTGCATTCACTCCATAAAAGCACTTTAAGTAATGTAAATACTAGTCAAGGCCCCAAAATCACATTTTTGAATTCAGGGCTTTTTAATTTTTTTAAAAAGAACTAGAACACTAGTGGCTATCTGTTCTAGGATGGATGGCTGGGAGAAAAAGTCACTGGCTGTCATATGTAAGTTGTTTTGTCAGTTGATGCTGTTCAATAAGTTCCATAAATTATCTTCACACTTTTTCATTCCTTTTTGTGTTTGGTCCTCTAATTGCATGAATACCATTGCCCTGTCTTTGAATTTGTTGATCTCCTCCCCTCCTCCTCCCCATCTCCTCCTCCTCCTCCTTCTTCTTTTTCTTTTTCTTCCTGTCTGCTATTGAATTGCTCTACTTATTTTTTCAGTACAGTTATTGTATTCTTCAGCTCTGATTTTTGTTTGGTATTTTCTTATAATGTCTCTGTTTGTTGAAATTCCCATTTCGTTCATGCATTGTTCTCCTGACCTCAGTGAACATCTTTATGACCATGATTTATTAGGTAAATCACTTATGTCCATTTCATTAAGGTCTTTTTCTGAGTTTTCGTCTTGTTCTTTCATTTGGAGTGTATTACTCTATTACATCATTTTTCTTGACTCTCTAATTTTCTATGCATTGGATAAAACAACCAATGCTCTCAATCTTGAAGGAATGGTTTTGTGTAGGAGATGAATTTTGTTATTCATCCCTGCTCTAGCTCTTGGCTGACTCTCAAAACATTGTGATTATCCAAGTATCCTCTTTGCTTTTAGTTGGATGTGTGTCAAGACTTGTTGGTGTCCCAAAGGAGAGTATCTCAGTTAGGATCTAGATGCAGGCTGATTGCAAGTCAGACTCTTAGGCAGCAGCTTTTAAAGCAGCAAATGTAGGGGCACCTGGGTGGCTCAGTTGGTTAAGCGTCTGACTTCGGCTCAGGTCATGATCTCACAGTTTGTGGGTTTGAGCCCCGCATTGGGCTCTGTGCTGACAGCTAGCTCAGAGCCAGGAGCCTGTCTTCAGATTCTGTGTCTCCCTCTCTCTCTGTCCCTCCCCTTCTCTCTCTCTCTCAAAGATAAATAAAACATAAGAAAATTAAAAAAAAATAAAGTAGCAAACATACCTCTTTAGTGGGATGATGGGAGTTGGGTATTTCTGTCTGATCCCTTGGCCCTGAGCCCTGAAGGCATAGCCAATTAAGAACTGTTTCCTTGTTTGCTCCTATCCCATTGAACTTGTGACCACATCCTCACTAGTCACGAGAACAAGCAGAACCAAGTTAAGGGGCATACCCTGAGTAGCAGCCACAAAAACTGGGGTGTCAGATGTGTGCACAAGTTCCTTTTTGGGAGATACTGGTGACCTGGAGAAAGTGAGAGAGTGTAAAGATGGCATCTCCTGGCTTCTGTGGTCTCTGGGGAGTATTGCAGTTGGCCCCTTGATGTGTTTTAAATTAGAAGCCTGCTCAGGCCAAAGCTTTGAGATAAGCAAACAAACCCCTTTCATAGAAAGGCTGGATGTTTCAGTCCACTGCTTCTGTGCTGGGCCCTGGGGTTAGCTACAGTGAGTCTGCAAGAGTGCTTTAAAAACTTGGGGCCCCTGGGTGGCTCAGTTGGTTGAGGATCTGACTTGATTTTGGCTCAGGTCATGATCTTAGGGTCGTGAGATCAAGCCCTGTGTCAGGCTCTGCCCTGAGTGTGGAGCCTGCCTAAGATTCTCTTTCCCTCTTTCTCTGACCCTCCCCTGCTCATGTGTGTATGTGCACACATGTTCTCTTTCTCTCTCAAAAAATAATTGTCTTAGTTTCCTATAGCCTTGTGGGTCTTGTGTATGTGAACCCCATTGGATTTTAAAGCTAGATGCCTTGGGGACCCATTTCTTAGGTGGAAGTCTTAAAAGTTGGGGAGGCAGATGTAAGGTTCAAACCCTTCACTCCTCAGAGAAGCTGGGAGTTTTGAATTCCCTTTCAGTTGTGTGTTGCTGTGCTGGGGTGGGTTTATGGTGAGATTGTGTTTCAACCTCTTCTCCATGTTTCCATGTGGGTTTTTTCTTATTTGCGTAATGTATAGTAGTCACCTAGCTAGTTTCTGGATTTCTTTCAGAGGGAATTGTTCTGTATGTAGCTGTAGATTTAGCTTTCCATGGAGGGAGGTGTGCTTATGAACCTACTATGTCATCATCTTAAGCCAGAACTTCACATTTGTTTTTCCCAAGCTTGTTTCCTAGTCAGAGTCTTCAGGAGGAACTCAGGGAACAATATACTTTGGGTTCTTCAGTTTCCTAATAATAAAACTTCAGTCTTTATATTTGGAGATCAATTTGGCTGAATATATATTTTGGCTTATATTTTATTTCCTGAGTATCTTAAATATTTTATCCCATTGTCTTGTTATATAGCATAACCATTGAAAAGACTGGCATCAATCTCATTTTATTTTTCTTATAAGTGTACTTGTTCTGTTATCTGGACACCTAAAGGATTTTTTTTAAACATTAAAGGTCAGTAGTTTTACCAGAGTATATATTAGTGTTGACTGCTCTGGTTGGTTTTTCCAGGTACATCAATAGTTTTTAGGAAATGTTTCCTGAATTATACAACTTTAAGTATTTGTTCTGATCCATTGCATTGATTTTCTTCTTCAAGACACCTGTAATCTATCTATCTATCTATCTATCTATCTATCTATCTATCTATCATCTATCTAGGTAAGTATATATGTATGTATAGGTGTGTGTGTGTGTGTGTGTGTGTGTGTGTGTGTGTGTATGCGTGTATCTACATACACACCAGAAAGTAATAGACATAAAATACAGATCATATATGTGTATATATCAGATATATATATATATGATCTTTCCTCCTACTTCCTGTTTTTTTTTTGTTTCTGTTACTTTCTGTTAAGTCTTTTTTTTTTTTTTATAAGAATTGCTATGGTCATTTTTTTTTAATGTTTATTTTTAAGACAGAGAGAGACAGAGCATGAACGGGGGAGGGTCAGAGAGAGGGAGACATAGAATCTGAAACAGGCTCCAGGCTCTGAGCTGTCAGCACAGAGCCCGACAAGGGGCTCGAACTCAGGGACTGTGAGATCATGACCTGAGCCGAAGTCGGACGCTCAACCGACTGAGCCACCCAGGCTCCCCTCTGTTAAGTCTTTTAATCTCCTTCAAAGTTTCTTTTTTTTTATTTAAACATATTTTGTTCCTGCTCATTTCTATTTCTCTTATGTATTTATTTGCTCATGTGATAAATATATTTGATCTTTTTCTTTTATTTCTAATTCTTTTCTGAGTTCTGTAAGCTCTCTTTTCAAACTTTGATTTTGTACAGTCATCTTTTTCTATTTCTTATTTATGAGGTTTTTTTCATAGCTTTTATTTTTTTCCTCCAAATTTTTAACTTGTTTTGATATATAGGGCCAAAATTTTCACTTGTTTTAGGGCATGTGTTTCTGGCATGATTTCATTACCAGTTGGATCATTATTCTGACCATTCTCCTTTGGTTTTTCTTAAAAAATTTTTCAGTGGGTTCTGGTATAATGTTTTGTGGCTACAATTTTTCAGTGGGATACACAATCTGGTATAATTTTTAAGTGGGATACACTCTCTTGTCCTATGAAGGAGAATATAAAACATCATGGATTTCCTAGTTTCTTGACTTTAGGATTTTCTCTTCTGTTGGTATCATGAAATGTTAACAAATTATGGCCTTAAAATTTTTGAGCTCTACCTGCTCTGTTCCCCTTCCCTCACTTCATCAGCACATTCTCTTTTCTTTGTCTCAACAAGTCCCTTTCCTGCTCAATTTAGACACTACTCTTAACAATTTCTCTTCAGCATAGGGGTTCTTTTTTTTTTTCCCTAAAGGGAGCTTTAGTTAATTTACAGAATTTATAGAGGCTGAATTATTCCATATAGTTAGGTTTTTTCCTGATCCCCTTGGCCATATTAGCAAATTGGGGGACTTTTTGTATTGTTAGGGTGAAGAGGCCACTTATTTTGTTTCAGTTGCCTCTCTTAATTATAGAAATATTATTTTTTAAACATTATTTTTTATGGAACTAGATCTCATTTATTAGTATATTTGTGTATATTAATACAAGTGACAGCTTGATAAAAACATTAGCTCCTTGTAGATATGGGAAGATGACTTATGTGGCTGGTGAAAAAAGAAGACTTTTCAAAGTCAAATGCTTAAATGATACAAAATAGCTTGACAAGCTTATGTCAACAGTGAGAACACACTTCCAGAAGAACTAGATGTTAAGATTGCAGTACAAATGACATGAAGTTACTAACCTAGTTAACATTATAAATTGTGGAAACCTTTTTCTGATTCAGTATAAATCAGCACAAATTATTCATGAAGCTTTACAGAAAAGGTCTATTCCGACTTGAAAATCAAAGGGAAAGCTTATGTCTGGATTATTAAGACCCAAATATGTACATAAAGAAGGGTAGTGAAAATGCAAATTGTAACCAAACTATTTAATTTCAGAGAAGAATCACTGTTGGTTAGGTGTTCCTTACTGGTGGCACGTTCACATAATATGAACCCTTGTGGGTACTGTGGATACTCTGATCATCTCTGAACACTGTGACATTTTTGTTATACAATATGATGTACAACTGGGTGGTATTTGATTTTAGTAAGAGAAGGAGCATAGCATGGTGTCAAGTTGGCACCAAAAGAAGATGAATTCCACCCCCTCCTTCCCCCAACACTAATACCCTTGATTCTTGAGGACAGAACATGGGTAAGGGTATAAAACTTTTCCTCAAACATAAACACTGAGTGAAGAATAAGAAGTTAATAGCTCAATATATGCATACAATTCAATCTTTTTCAGTGTGCTTCGAAAAATTCTAGCATTTAGAAAATTCAGAGGACATGAACAAGGCTGAGAATTATCCCTATGGATTTGAAAAGATGGTGTGAATAAAATAAGGAGGACGAAGGATTGCAATTGATAGGACTTACCAAAAAACCAGCAGTCAGAACCCAGAGTCCAAGAATCAGGGATAGTGTTTTCATCTTTTCCTGTTATGCCCTGAAAATGGTCAGATGGTTATCTTTCTTAGCCACATTGTACCAACATACCATGGTATAGCCATGTACCAACATCTCTCTCTCTATATATATACATGCATGCACATGTGCATACACACACACACACACACACACACACACACACACACACGGATATATATACTGGTTAGTATCAGGTTGTTTAATTGAAAAAATGCACTCTTAATTTTTATATATAATCTTCAAAGACATGGCCTTCTGGATGATGATGAAAAAGTGTTCAGGAATTTTACATAAAGAAATGGACCATTTTAAAAAGGAATAAAGCCACTCTCTCTCTCTATATATATACTGCTATTGCTTCTTTTAAAAATTATAACAGGGATTTTGGTTATGGTTATGGTTAGGAAATTTTTTATTTTTCTACATCATACACTTAGATCATGGGTCTTCCGAGGAACTTACGCATGAATAAGAGAAAGTCATGGCACTATTTTTAGGGGACGTAAGAACTTTTTCTAAAAATTGTTTAGTCTTTCTTGAAAAAACTTTTCTTATTCCACAACAGTCTTACTAATTAAGAATTAAAAAAATTCACATCTGTGTTAAACCATTTTCATATTCTCCATACCTCCCATAACCAAGAATAACCCAAGATAGTCTCTTGTCTGTGCATTGGACTAAAGTCACACACCAATCTATTTCTTTCATTGGTTCTGGATGTTTTCTGTTAAATAGATAGATGTCCTTTTAAGGCTGATGTAAGGAAAGCCAGAAGATGAGAAGGACATAGCTCATTAATCTTAATATTTGAATTGTGATTTTCAACAGATGTGGTCTAAAGTATGTCCACAGATAACTATGTTTATACAGTATGAGCAAGAGAAAGTATGTCCTCATAAAAAAAGTAACAGGAAATGGATAATCCTTGGTTCCCTATGTAGAGTTGCAGAGCAGGAAGTTATGTCCTGAACCTGGAGGGGACATTCTTGGAAGATGTGGTACTTGAGTTGGTAGAACATAGATTTGCATGGCAGCACTAGAAAAAATATCCCATACTCCACTCCCAGTGTGGAGGCCAGATGAGGACTAAAAATGTTTCCTGTATTTGTAAAGGCAAAGATGACATCTTTCTCATGGACTCATCATTAAGAATGACCTAATAATGTGAAAGCACTTTGAAAGGTATAGAGCAATTTCCAGGTGTGTAGCCTTTATATAATACCTCAATTCCCAAATCCCCAGCTTCTTAGATTATTTAAGAGACATTTGTTGCATGAATTTTCTATGCCACTCTCTACATGGACAGTAGGGGATACTGAAATAATTGAAAGCAAGTTTCCTGTGGTAAGAAGCTCAATGTCTAAAATAGGAGTCACGCGTAAGATTATCTATAACAAAATTAAAAGGAAACAAGATTATCATAGTGGTCTAACTGAGGTTTGTTTATCACTATCTTGATTCAGGGCAGCTTTCTGTCTGCTGGGGCTTTCCAGATGTGTTCTGTTTGTTGGGGCTTTCCCCTTCATCTAACCCTGCTAAGTGATGAGCTTATAGTTCTCCTTCTAGGAATTCTTTATATCCCTACAAAGAAAACACACATTTTACCTCAGCTTCTCTTACAAAAATTGAAAACTGAGTTTCTGTTTCAAATCTTTTTCTTCGGAATAAAACTTCCATATTTCAAAATTAAAAAAGTGAAAAAATAATATAATGCTACAAGGTTTGTATGCAAAAGGATCTGAGTAAAAAGTAGAATTCAGAAGACTCAAATTCAGAGTTTTCAGTACCTACCTTAATGGGAGGGATGCTTCTCCTCATGGATAAGTCAAAATGTGAGTGAAATTTGATGGTGGCCTGTTGCTGTCTTATGTCTCAGGATAGCAGGTGAATCAAATGTGTGAGCTTTTTAAGGGACATACTGCCTTTTATGGCCTCCACTGTTTATAGGAGATAGGAGAGAGTTTTATTATAAGGGGAAGTCACTTCTTGATTGATAATCTTTATCCACACAGAGAAATGGTATTTCGATGTTTGGCAGCAGATCTCTTCATATCTATTAATTACGAGAACACTGTGATCCTTTGAGTCATGTTCTTTCAGTGAATTTTATGTCTTGGGATTAAGCTATGTAAATTCTTTGGGTCATTGGATTCCCACTGTTATTACTAACTAGATGCCTAATTGTTGATGGTAGCTGTGTACCCATAAGATTTAGCTTACCTTTCAGATAGCCAGGGATTCTGGCAAATATTTATTAAATCTTTAGAAAGCACACAGAATAGTTCCATGTTCTGTCCTATTGTATAGAATGGGCATGGAAGACCCGTTTTTAGTTATTGGAAACATAGACAACTGAATTTCCTACCATACTTGTATCTGGGGGCCTTGTGTGTAGTTCTGCTCAATGGAACACAAATAGAAGAAATGTATGTCACTTCTATGATTGGCCACTAAAGTATATCCTGGTTTGTCTTTCACTGTCTTTAAACAAAATATAAGGGAAAGGAAAGGGTAAACTATGCAAATATTTGGTTGAAGGGAGTTTCAGGCAAAGAGAATAATTGTGTGTAGACCCTGGGTCAGAGAGTGCCTGCTTAGAAAAACAACAAAGAGATCAGTATGGCAGAGGTGGATTTTTCCTTCCTATCTGCTCAAATGTCATTTTTCTCAGCAAGGCTTATCTTCACACTCTACTTAAAATTACAACGTGTTCTCTTTAGCATTTCCTCTGTTCTCCTTGTCCTTTCTTGCATATAGTTGGTCTCTTTGACATACATGGAAGGCAGAATAATGGCCTTTAAAGATGTCCGTATCCTAATCTCTAGAACCCATAAGCCTGTTAGATTACACGACAGAAAGGGAATTAAGGTTGCAGATGCAGTTAAGTTTACTAATTATCCAACTTTAAAATAGGGATATTATCCTGGATTACCTGGATATCTCCAATGTAATCTCAAAAGTTTCTAAAATTGGAATAAAATGTAAAAAAAAAAAAGTGGAAGAGGGAGAGAAGAGAGTCAGAGGGAAATATGACTGTGGAAAAAGGCATAGAAAGAAGACCTGCTTTGGGACGCCTGGGTAAGCTCAGTTGGTTAAACGTCCGATGTGAGGCAGGTCAGGTCATGATCTCTCAGTTTGTGAGTTCGAGCTCTGCGTGGAGCTCTGTGCTGACAACTTAGAGCCTGGAGGCTGCTTTGGTTTCTGTGTCTCCCCTCTTTCTGCCTCTCCCCTGCTCACACTCTGTCTCTCTATCTCTCCCAAAAATAAATAAACATTAAAAAAAAGATACTTGACTTTGAAGATGGAGGAAAGGGACCTCTAAGAAGTTAGAAAAGGCAAGGAAAAGATTCCTTAGAGCCTCCAGAAAGGACCTCAGCCCTGCCAACACCTTGATTTTTAGCCCAGTGAGCTCTGTGTCTGAATTCTAACCTATAAAGCTGTAAAAGAATAAATTTGTGGTGTTTTAGCCACTAAGTTGCTGGTAATTTGCTATAGCAGAAGTAGAAAACTATTATAGTATATAACTTGTTTTATAGTTTGTATGTTTATTTTGTTTCTTGTCAGCTTTTCAATTAACATTTAATTTTTAATACTCTTTTTTTTTAAAAGTTTTTATTTTTTTATTTTGAGAGAGAGAGAAAGAGAGAGCATGAACATGCACACACATGAGTGGGGTAGGGACAGAAAGAGAGGGAGAGAGAATCCCAAGTAAGCTCCATGCTCAGTGTGGAGCCCAACATGGGGCTCAGTCTCATGATGGGGAGATCATAACACGAGCCGGAATCAAGAGTCAGCCTAACCACTGAGCCACCCAGGTGCCCTAAAGTTTAATTTTTAGTAGGTAATATATTTTCATACTTTAAAATACAATACTGTTCACAACGGTATAAAGCCAGAAGTCTAGTTTCCATGATACTCCCTCCTACTAGTCTTGCCTGTCCCATCCCTGTTTTAGGTAAGAAATTTTATTAAACATTTGTTTATTTATGTAGTGTTTTTGAAAAGTATAAGCAAATACATGTATGTATGCATGTATGTATATACATACATATATATTTTTTCTCCTCTCTTACAGAAAATATACTGTACTATATATATTATTCTGCAGCTTTTTTTTTTTTTCACTTAATCATGTGTCTTGAATTTCTCCATGTCAAACATACAAGATTTAGATTTCCTTATTCATTTTTTCAGCTTGACAAATAAAATAAGTAACAAATAAAATTGTAAGATATTTAAGGCATCCCGTTTGATGATTTGGTATGCAAGTACATTGTGAAAGGATTCCCCTCATCAAATTAATTAACACAAACATCATGTCATATATTTGCCTTTTTTGTGTGTGAGAACATTAGTTCTTTCTTAGTAGATTTCAGTGATATAATCCAGGGTCACATCTGTAGTCACCATGTTATATTAGATCTTTAGAACTTACTCTTATAACTGAAAGTTTGTACACTTATACTAATATATCCCTATTTTCTGCCACTCCCTCATCACTGGTAACCACTTTTATATTCTGTTTCTATGAGTTTGACTATTATTTTGGTTAAGATTCCACATGTAAGTGATACCATGCAGTAGTTGTTTTTCTCTGTCTGACTTACTACACTTAGCATAATGCCCTCTAGGTTCATCCATGTTATCTTACATGACAGGATCTTCTTCTCATTAAAGGCTAATGTCCCACTGCATATATATAAAATGTATATTATATGTATATGTGTGTGTATGTGTATATCTATATATCTTATATTTTCTTGATTTACTCATGCACTGACTGATACTCAGGTTGTATCCATACCTTGGTGTTGAGAAATGTGATCATAAAGATGTGATTATGTATTGACCCTTGAGCTTGACCTGGGCAAATGGAGGCTCCTCACCCCCTCCCCTGTCCTTGGAATGTGAGTTCCCCTTCCCTTTTCCACTCCCAGAGGCCTCTCCAAGGACATAGCCTTGAAATAGTTATGTGATGTTGAGAATGCCTGCATGGTATACATGACTGAACCCAGTTAAGTCCTTTTTATTTAATATTTGGCGTGTGGGTGCAGGGATCCATTTGTCTTGCTGCCACCCAAGACAAACCTAGTATGTAAGCTCCATTTGCTTATTAAAACTTCTGTCTACTGATCTGGAATGACTGGCTTCTTTCTTTGGTCTCTCTCCACCTTCCCTGATGGGGGCCAGTTTTAGATTATACCAGGGGAGCTCCTGAGAGTTGTGAACTGGCACTTGTTTGTTGTGAATAATGCTGCAGTAAACATGGGAATATAGGTATCTCCTCACTATAATGGTTTCATGTCTTTTGGATATTTACCCAGAAGTGGGATTGCTGGATCATATGGCTGTTCTATTTTTAATTTTTTGAGGAACTTCCATACTGTTTTCTGTAGTGGCTGCACCAAGTTACAGTCCCATTAATGTTTACATCATCAATGTTCTCTTTTCTCCCATCCTCACCAACATTTGGTATCACTTGTCTTTTTAAAGAATTTTTTCTTAAGTTTATTTATTTATTTTGAGACAGTGAGAGGCAGAGAGAGAGAGAGAGAGAGAGAGAGAAAGGGAGAGAGAGAGATGGAGAGACAATCCCAAGCAGGCTCCAAGCTGTCAGCACAGAGCCCAATGTGGGGCTTGAACCCACAAACCATGAGATCATGACCTGAGCCGAAATCAAAAGTCAGATGCTTAACCAACTGAGCCACCCAGGTGCCTCAGCACTTGTCTTTTTGTTTTCGATAGCATCCATCCTAACTAGGGTGAAGTAGTAGCTCATTGTGATTTTGATTTGCATTTTCCTGATGCTTAGTGACATTGAACACCTTTCCATGTACCTGTTGGCCACTTGTATATCTTCTGCAAAATGTCTATTCAGCTCTTATGCCTGAAAATAATTGTTTTATATATTCAGTTGTATGAATTCCATCTATATTTTGGATATTAACCTTTTATCAGCTATGTGGTTTGCAAATATTTTAGTCCATTTTGTAGGTTTGCTTTTCTTTACATTTATAGTTTCCTTGCTGAGCATAACGTTTTTAGTTTGATCTAGTCCTATTGTTAATTTTTGCTTTTTTTGCTTTTGTTGTCAAATCCAAAAAATCATCACCAAGACAAATGTCAAAGAGCTTACACCCTACATTTTCTTCTAGGAGTTTTATGGTTTCTGGTCCTATATTCAAGTCTTCAATCAGTTTTGAATTGACTTTTGTGTATGGTGTTAAAAGTGCTCTAGTTTCATTCTTTTGTATATGGATGTCCAGCTCTTCCAACACCATTTGATGAAAGGACTATCTTTTCCCCATTTTATATCTTGATGCCTTTGTCCTAAGTTAATTGACCATATATGTGTATGTTTATTTCTGGCTTCTCTATTTTGTTCCATTGATCTATGTGACTGCTTTTATGCCATTATTATACTGTGTTGATTACTACAACTTTGTAATATGGTTTGAAATTAGAAAGTGTGATGCCTCTAGCTTTGCTTACCACCCCCCCTCCCCCCCAAGATATCTGGGTTATTCAGGGTCTTTACTGGTTCCATACAAATTTTAGGATTTTTTTTTTTCTATTTCCGTGAAAAATGCTACTGGAATTTTGACAGGGATTGCATTGAGTCTGCAGATTTCTTAGGGTAGGATGGACATTTTAATAATATTAATTCTCCCAATCCATGAACAGGGCATATGTTCTCATTTGTGTCTTCTTCAATTTCTTTCATCAATGTCTTACACTTTTCAGTGTGCAGTTCTTTCATCTCCTTGTTAAATTTATTCCTAGGTACTTTAATATTGAATTGTCTTCTTAATTTCTATTTCTGATAGTTATTTTTGAGCTAGTCTAAGATGAGACTGGAAGGAACAGAATTAAGTGAGAGGAATGGGGGTCTTTTATTGTCAGTCTGGGAAACATAGGGCAAACACAGAATTTGGGTTGGAAACATATTAATAAGTAAGACTAAGTAAAGATTAAGTTAATATAAGTAAATTAACCACTTTGTTTACAGGATTAACCCCTCCCCACCTCACTCCCCCATGATCAGAGATCTTGAGTGCCCTACTCATGTCATTGGCTAATTGTTGGTAGGGTTGACGAGAAGGCAAACCTTCATTTTTACCCGTCTCACAATCTAAGATATAAGGGACTTCCAAATACACACAATGAAAATTGATTGCCATTTAACGTTTTTATTAGTTGACAGAAAATCTAAATAAAATCATCAGAGTTCTCAGTAGTTATGACAAAAATACCTCCACATCCCATATTAACATTATCTCTACATACTAGATAGGTAGTTTATATTTCTTACAGGATGGAATCAGGGTTTATTTTCAGAGACAATTTTGCAATGACATCAGGGGAGTAGTTTGGTATGGTTTGCTTTAAAACACATTTAAATATATGGCTGAAAGTTTTAGAAAATATTCTGCTGAATACATTTCACATTGAATTAATGTAAATTAATTGAATTACTAAAATGAAGTTAATTGAATTCATAGAAAAATATTATGACCACCATGTGAACATACAAAAAAAGTCTTCTTGTGCTTCACAAAGGTTAGAATCAAGTACATTGGATACAAATTAGCTTAGATATAATACAATAAATATCAACCATAAAGCCTAAACAAATATGTAGTGCCAGAGATATGATTTGTACTTGGCTGCCAGATTTCATGTTCACTGACTTCAAATCTTCACTTCAAATAAACTCCTCTTCCTTGGTTCACATTTTGGGGAATGGAATTTGATTTCAAGATTTAAGATGATTGTTTAAAGAGTTTTTTGTCCCTAATCAGTAAAACAGTGATAGGTCTATCTACATTTACATGTTTTTGTTTGTTTCGAGAGACCTAATTTTATCCCTTTATATTTGTGGGATTAGATAATTCAGGTGGGTTCTTGATTCGGGGTACAGAGTAGTAACTTTATGGTTTCTAGCATTTAGGGAAAAGTAAATGGCTGCTGATCCATATAATTTTCTCTCTTTAGCTAATGTCTTTCTCCCTTCTGTGGGCTATCTCTATAGGTTCCACAAAGTGTTATTAAATTATGGTCATGCACCTGTTTTGTGGGATAGAGGTGGTTTTTCTTGTCAATAGATCATGTGAGGTAAATAGATTGAAAAATTATTGATAGCACTTTAAATTTGAGGAATATTCTAATTTCACTTTCAGATTAGTGTTAAAAGTAGAGGTGGTAGTTCTGCACTCATAAATCATATCCGATGACAGAATACTTCATAACGTATGATGTACTATTTCTTTGATATATTACCAAAAATGTACTTCAATATGTCATAAATATATTGCAAGAATGGATAATTTTCACTTGGCCTGAAAGATGAAGTTGTTTGTCCAACGGTAGTAGTTTGAGCACTGGCTGGAGTAGTAGTTTGGGTTGTGGGTGCAACTGTAGTTTTGGAAGTTTCAGGTGCAAGAGTGGTTGGGAATGGATTAGGTGTGGTACTTGGGGGAGCTGTGGACTCCAGTGGAGTTGAAGAAGGTTGTGGTGCTGGTGTAGTTAGAGAAGATGTAGGTGGGGTGGCTGTAGTCTCTGGCAGAGTTGGGGAAGATGTAGGTGGGGTGGCTGTGGTCTCTGGCAGAGTTGGGGAAGATGTAGGTGGGGTGGCTGTGGTCTCTGGCAGAGTTGGGGAAGATGTAGGTGGGGTGGCTGTGGTCTCTGGCAGACCTTGGGATGATGTAGGTGGGGCAGTTGTGGTCTCTGGCAGAGCTGGGGAAGGTTGTGGTGATGGGGTACCTGCAGAAGAGCCTGTGTTGATGTTTTCAGATATGGTGGTAGTATTCGGAATAAAAGAAGTCACACCTGGAGATTCAGTAATTTTGTTGGAAGTAGATGTGGGACCCAAAGATGGGATTTGAGTGGTAGCCTCTGAGGTTTTACTGTTGACCACGGTGCTACTTGTAACTGGACACTTATGCGGCCAGAGATATTTTGGCATTGGCTCTCTCCTGATTGGGCGTGAAAGCTTTTGGTATCTGTATGGACCAAATAATAAATGCTTTTGAATTAATGTGATCCGGTTAGGTTGACGTTTGAGATGAAATGGTAATCGGTGGTGTAATGTATATCGTTGGACACTACTCCTTTTGTGATGTATTTTCCATGGCTTTTTTTGACCTTCACTGACCTGTATAAAGAAAGAAAATGCAAGAACTGAAAACTTCCATTGATTTATCAACTAGGTGATTATTGCTGAATGTCTGGTGAACAGTATTTATGGAGTTTTGAGAATGGAAACCAGATTGCGGGGGGTTGAGTCATTATTCTTCCAATTTTACCAAATCTCTAATACAGCTTGTTATTAGAAAGTTTCACTTTGTTAAGCATGTATTTCCCAGCTAGCTACAATGGATCTATTCCTGTGTGTTCACGCCTGAAGGATTAGCTAGATCTTCCCTTTGTGCTCATAGTTTCTCTATTCTTCCTCTAGTAGAAAATTGTCAGGTTACTGCCTGAAGACTGGACAAAAGGGTATCCTATTTGCTGCACTCTGTTGATGGAACTCAGTCAAGGACATTCAGTTAAGATCCAGGAATCTTTTCTGAATCACACCTTTCATATATGCTGTCATCAAAAACCAAAACAACAAAATCCCATACAACCAACTTAACAAATATCCTGCTTCAGCTCTATATCCTCTATGTTGAAAGAAGCTTAGTTTTTAGCTTCTTTAAATTGGAAAAATAACTTTGGCCATTACCTTTTCATTTTATCATTATAAAAATTATAATTATGGAAACTCAGAGGTCAGTGGGTCCTATGATATTGTAGGAAAATTTAGCATATTGATGCATTTTGTCTGAATAGAAGACCTACAGCTTTCATCATTTCTCAAGGGTGAACATATCTAAGAAGAACACTGATTTAGTCCAACTCCATACCCAATACTTAATTTTTTCCAGTATACCTGAATGGCTTTCCAGCCTATGCTTGACAACTTTTTCTGATTGGGAACTCACTATCATGTCTCACCAGGTTGCCTGGTAGAGAGTTCTTGATACTGAATGGATATTTTTTAGGGGTGGGGTGGGGGTATTTTCATTCTTAACAGAACAGAGATTTTGAAAATATTTACCATGCCAAGTGAGTCTTACATTCTGCAGAGATGTAAGTCCTACATAGTTCCTTTAGCCATTGCTCATATTATTTGAGTTAGAGTACCATCACCGTTTCAGTCTCTTATCCCTAAACAAAGTGTAATTTGTCTATATTCTTTATTTCTATATTGTATCTCATACTAAAAATTTAAATTCTCACCTATATTAATTTAAGTTGGAAAAAAGAAATATTAACATAAGAATAAGGGGGTACACCCCAAAGTTCCAAGCAAAGATAGGTTACTTTTTTGCTCCTGATAATTTCCACATCAACTTTTTTTTAGACCACCTAATAGATAAATCATTTAAGTCCCACATTATTATAAATGTATCTTCAGAGATGCTTTAGCATAGGGCAAAGGTGACAACTTTTGAGAGACTAGCAGAGTTGTTCAGCTAAGATACTAACATCTGCAGCCTTAAAAATAACTCTGAAAAGCATTAACTGTTTAAAAAATTAAATTACTCAGGACACTTAAGTTTTTAACTGAGAATGTTCATAAATTAAAATATTGGCTTATGATCCTCATAACTTTGATATTTCTGCATAGATCTCTCTTAAATGGGCATAGAATTCCAAAATCTGCCACACTGAACCCAGAACGCTTCTCTGATCATGGAAACTCTCAGGAGATGTTCTCCATTATAGAGCAGGAGTTTTCTAATATAAAATAAGCAGGTCACATTGTCCAAGCAAGTTTTTCCTTAAGATTCAATACGTCATCCAGATAATCCAGAAATTGCTTTGATTGAAGAAGGATGGGGGGCCTCGAATTCCACCAGTTCAGTGGATCCACTTTTCTGTATGGTGTCTGAGGATGCTGTGAAGAACTCTGAGATCTTAGAGGAGCGTGTTTGAAACACACTGCAGCAGACCATCAGGAGAGGTTTGGGTCTGCCTTGCATTTGCCATCAAATAACTGAATGACTTTGGGCAACTCACTTAATTTCAGTGGATATCAGTGTACTCATTTACGAAATGATTTAAATAAAATTAAATTACAGATCCAAAGCCTAATTATATGACTTTTATGCTTTGAAATAGTTTTGCTGTTCATTCCCTTAAGTAGATGAGTAGCTTCATGAGAGCAAGGAGTTTGTTTTGTTAATCTCTGTATGCCCAACACCTAGAACTATGCTGGGTGTGTAACCGGCACCCACTAGACATTTACTGAATGAACAAATGCATGGAATTGATAATTAAAAAACAAGTTTCTCATCAAATAAAATCTTAACATTTATAAGTGTTTATTAGAATGTGAGAAAGTTTCAGCTATTTTGATGTAGATGATCAAAATAATATCTGATATTTTGATATGATAGACTAATTAAAATCCTATTAATTTTAATGTTAGCTTAGCATAGAACTCGCATCAAGTGACCGATTTGACTAGTTTACTTAAAATAAATACTAATTATCATTATGATTGGCAGTTATGGATGGCTCTGACAGAACTTTTTGATTCGATTTAAGGTTAGGGAAGTTGGGAGGAGTTGAAAATGCCTCTAAGGGTTTGAGATTAGATTGAAGCATGGAAGTACTTATAGTAAATAGAAGAGAATATTTAAAGCTCTTTTTGCCTGTTCACACCTGTCATTTGTTTTTGTAAAAGAGTCCTTATATTATTTGTGCACTTTGTGTCAGGCCCTATTTTAAATGGTTTACAAATATAAATGTTAATTCCTTAGCAATACCGTAAGGTAGGTACTATTATTATCCTCATCATACAGATGAAAAAACTGAATCCCAAAGAGATTAGGTAAATTTTAGGAGAATATGTCTACATTTGTAAATAGAGAGTATAGCAATCTTACAGTCATAATTTTTACACCTATATTCTGCTTTACAGTTTGTAAATACATGGGTTCTTACTTATTCTTCAGCAGCTTTGTGATTATTATTATTATTATTTCTGTCATTATTATTTCCACATAGGGAAATTGGGGCCCTATATTATAGCTCAAGATTCATCTGATGTTCAGATGATGAGCATAAACCCACATCTTCTGAACCAAATTTGAGTGTGTTTTGTTGCTATAATCGTGGAAATCAGCACTAGGGTCCAGGGAAAAGCCCAAGATATTTTTTTTTGTGGGGGGCGGGGGGAGATATTATGTGCTAAGTGGGGAATAGTAGAGTACCCAAGAGTAATTCTGTCTACCTTAGCAGTTCTTCTGCCCTCTCTATTTACTCTTTATAGTTATAGTATTCTGAGGCTATTCAGTCTCATTTAGTAAATCTACATTTCACTTATTGATTCTTTACATTTCTCAAAATAAAAGTGAACAAATACATATAGGTATATAGCCCTGGAGATAAATACGGTTATACATAATGCAACTCCTTGAATCACTATTGATTTTAATCTACCTTTTCCAGTAGACCCTAAATATCTTAAAGGTGGGGTCCACTTTGTAATCTCTTGGTTTTGGAACCTGTACTTTCCTCTCCTCTTTTGTGCTTCCTTCATTTTACCTATCCATATCCAAACTTCCTACATGTTTTCTCTAGGTGATCTTGTAAGGTCCCATGACTTCAAATACTTGTTAAACATAAACTTCACAAGGGGCACCTGGGTAGCTCAGTTGGTTAAGCATCTGAGTCTTCGTTTTGGCTCAGGTCATGCTCTCACAGTTTCATGAATTTGAGCCCCATGTCGGGCTCTGCATTGCCAGTGTGGAGCCTGCTCGGGATTCTCTGTTTCCCTCTCTCTCTGCCCTTACCCTGCTCACACTATCTCTGTCTCACTCAAAATAAATAATAATACATAAAAAATAAATATAAACTTCATTCCTAAACTTCTTTTTGAACTCCAAACAATGTATATCCAACTGCCTCTTAACATCTCCTTGGAGAAGTCTAATAGCCATTTCAAATTTAACATAGCTAAAACAGAACTCTTATGTTCATTTCTTTCTTTTGCTACACATCTAACACAGCATAAGTTATGGTAGACTTAGACACCAAAATATATTTTAAATCCATCTTCGTGTTTTGTTTTAATTGCTGACATTTCATGCAAGATGCCATCATCTTTCCAATTTTAGTATATGTGCTGCTCAAGCGAGCATGAGATACCACCATCTTTTATCAGGACCACTGCTATAGCTTCTTGATGGGTTTCTCTACTTCAGCTTTTGTCTCCTGAAATCTGTTTTCTCCCCAGGACCCAGAGTTGTGTCCTTCCCCTGTGGATACTCTAGGCATCCCAAGGCTTCCTGATACACTAAAAATGGAATCCATATTCTACAGCAGTGAGACCCTACATGATTGACTTTTCTCTGTCTCCATCTTATCTCATCACACCTGTGATAAAGTTAGTGCTATGGAAACATCAATTAAAACGAGTGAAGGGAATCATTTCCTTGTGCTTTAATTAGCTGTTTTTTTTTTTTATGTTTCACAGAAGACAAAAGATGTTAAGCTTTTTGGAAATAGGAATTGCATGTTGTAATTTCCAAGTCTCAATTGGGTATATACACTAAATGTTCCTGGCATAGAAGAGCAGTTACTTGGGTGGATACTTACTGAGAAGCAAGCACTCAGTACACAGACACACACCAGCAGTGTCAGGGTTTTCATCGTTTTCTGTTGGCTCTTGGGAAAAGCAGAAAAGTTGCTCATTGTTAGGATGTTGTGAAAGATGGGATGCGTTTTGATAAATGACTGAGTTTTTTTCAAAAGTAGATTTTGAAAGATGGCCATGGGGCGCCTGGGTGGCTTGGTCGGTTAAGCGTCCGACTTCGGCTCAGGTCATGATCTCACGGTCCGTGAGTTCGAGCCCCACGTTGGGCTCTGTGCTGACAGCTCAGAGTCTGGAGCCTGTTTCAGATTCTGTGTCTCCCTCTCTCTCTGCCCCTCCCCTGTTCATGCTCTGTCTCTCTCTGTCTCAAAAATAAAATAAAAAACTTAAAAAAAAAATAAAGACAGATGGCCATGGTTTCTGAAAATTATGTATGTATTTTCACTCCATAGTGGTGAGGCCAAATTACTTCAAGCTAAAACACATTCTTTCAGAGAGAAAGCATTGGAGGAGAGTCAAGAAGTACTATTGTTATAAGCAGTTTGTAGTGTGGGCATTTTCCGTGGATACTAAAGATTGCCTAGGAAGGGCAGGATCCTATGAAAGTTTAACAATAAGAACAAAATAATTTCCTTCTTATTTCTATTCTAATTCTACAAATTTCCTTGTTTGATGAACCATCATAAAAATTATCTGGTATTTACTGAGCAGTAAATGTTCATGATTTTGTAGATGTTTCATGTTCTTTTTAAGCAAGGAAGTGCTCATGGTCTCTGTGTTACTTAGACTGTTACTTAGGACCAAGTGCCATATCAAATGGACTCTTCCAAACTTCATTCTATTGTAGATTTTGTAGATTTTTAAAAAATCCCTGAAGGATGGAATTATGTTTTAATCATTTTTTATGATTGTGGTCAGTACAGAGTGCAGATTTACTGAATTAAAAAAAAAAAAAACTTCCAAAAGTAATTGTACTTTTTGGCTTTAGTTTGTAAGAAGGAAAGACATGGCCTTCTATTTTTCTTATTTTGGTCATGCATGCCATAGTACATTTCAGCTTGATTTTGGAAAACAAAGGTTAAATTGTTATGTAGACAGAGTACTGTTAGGACAAGTAAATCCATGTGCACACGTCATTTTGGTGTGCTATCAGATCAGATACATCTCACAGTATAGGCCTCTGGTTTATGACACTGGTTTTAGAGGCAATCATACTAGTTTTAAATTGCAGCTGTGTCATTTACTGTGTGACTTTAAGTGAATTGCAACCGGAATTCTAAGATTGTCCTGAAGATTGACTGGAATGATCTATATTACAGATTTTACTGAGCACTATGTCTGGTTCATGGTGGTAATTATTATAGTACTAGTATCCCAAGAAGAAAACCACCAGGCCCAGTTGAAGAAGAAATTATTACTATATTATCAGATCCCTAATATCTTGTCAGAGTTTGTTCCCTTTAATTTCAAGATTAAAGAATATTCCCCACTGGGGTGCCTGGGTGGCCTAGTCGGTTAAGCAACTGACTTCAGCTCAGGTCGCCATCTCATGTGATCTGGCTCTCTGTTGTCAGCCTGTCAGTGCAAAATCTGTTTCAGATCTTCTGTCCCCACTCCCTGCCCCTCCCCCATCTGTGCTCCCTCAAAAATAAATAAAACATTAAAAAAATATTCCCCACTGATTCTATTTTCTTCTAATAATATATGAGTTGAGTCCGTTAACATGTAGTTCAGTGGTTCATAAGAAGAGAGAAGAATAACTGTATTATAAAAACTACTGCCATTACTGAATATATGTATATAACTTAAAGCTGCTTAAAGTTTACACTAGATATAATAGTCCCCAATATATTCAAAATATCCATATACCTGGCCTGCTATGATTCTTTCTTGTTAGGATGTTCGATCCAATTGATGGCCTTCCGCTGATCCTTTTAGGATGGTAACCAGAAGCAAAGGAGGAGAAAGCACAGGAGAATTTTCAGGTTTTATAGCTCTTCAGTTCAGTTTTTTTTGAAATAGGAAATTTATTGGATGTAGGATAAGGTCACTCCTGTCAAAGAATCTGATTTTAAAGACAGAGAAAGGTTGTAATTTGCCGATGTTGACAGCAGTCCTTTGTGTGTGACTTTCTTCCTGATGAACATGGTAACAATAAGAGCTTCTCAGTGAGTAATTTACTTGATTGATGAGAAGTGTGATAGTGAGTGATGACACTTAAGAAGACTTGGACAACCATGGCCCAGGTCTTCCCAGCAGGAACAGATCTTCCACGCTTTCCTCTTGGCTTCTCAAAGTATGCAGAGGGATTATCCTCTGACAGCTCAATGAGATGTCAATTGCCCTCTGGTAGATCAATCCCAATCCCATTTTTCCTCTGTCAAGAAATACAACTTAGCTAAGGGCAGAGTATTAAAAATAAGAACCTGATGCTAAATAATGGTAAAGGACAATTGTTTCAGAGCTGAAAGATAAACATTGACTTCTTTCATGTGAGCAGTTTTTGAAATTTTGAATTTTTACTTTGACAAAACTTCAACTACACAGGAAAAGTGAGGACAGTGGTATAATGCACAACCATACACTCATTCCCTAGATTTCTCAGTTGTTTGCATTTTGCTACAGATGATTAATTGATTGTTTTGCTGTAATATTTTCAGGTAAATTACAGAAATCATGAGAGCTAATCTCTAAATATTTCAATAGTTAAAAACACCTTTCTTTTATACCACAGTATCAGTGGCATCTAACATTAATAATACACACATATAACCTAAAATTCAGTCCATATGCGAATTTCCTGAATTTTGCCAAAAGTAGTTTTAGGTTTGTTCTAACCAGGACTCAAATAAGGACCATGCATTACATTTACTTCTTACGTCTCTAGTTCTTTTTATTCTAAAACACTCTGCTCTCTTTTCTCCCATGATTTGATCTCTTAAATAACTAGACCAGTTGTCTTGTAAGTACTTATTTTTAGAAAGATATCTATGAACCATTTTTTAAAAATGTTTATTTATTTATTTTGAGAGAGAGAGAGGGAGAGTGCATGAGAGCATGCATGCACATGGAGGAAGGGCAGAGAGAGAGAGAGAGAGAGAGAGAGAGAGAGAGAGAATCTCAAGCTGACAGCACAGAGCCCAATGAGGGGCTTGATCTCATGAACTGTGAGATCATGACCTGAGCTGAAATCAAGAGTTGGATGCTTAACTGATGACCCGAGGAACTGTTTTTATAAAGGTTTCAAAATTAGATATTTTGACTATATAAAACCATCAAACTGGAATACAATTTTGAAGCTGTGATTGCACTTCTACCCAGTCAGTTTGTTCTTTTTCACATATGATCCCGGATGAGGGCAGGTTCACAAGTAAAAATTGTTTGGGTTTAATTCATTGCTTCTCCACTTAGTAGCAATGTAATATTTGGCAAGTTATCTAATTTATCTAAGCCTCATATTCCTATCTACAAAAGGGGAGTGGCATTTTCCATTTGTAAGATGTAATTATTGTACAAAATTTCTGTGAGAATAACATTAGATAATTTAAAGGGTCTGACAGGGTGCTCTATTTTATTTATTTATTTATTTATTTATTTATTTATTTATTTATTTATTTAAAATATAATTTATTGTCAAGTTAGCTAACTTACAGTGTATACAGTGTGCTCTTGGTTTCAGGAGTAGATTCCTATGATTCATCGCTTACATACAACACCCAGTCAGTGCTCATCCCAACGAGTGCCCTCCTCAATGCCCATCACCCATTTTCCCCTCTCTTCTGCCACCACATCAACCCTCAGTTTGTTCTCTGTATTTAAGAGTCTCTTATGGTTTGCCTCCCTCTCTGATTGAAATATTTTTTCCACTTCCCTTCCCCAATGGTCTTCTGTTAAGTTTTTCAAATACCACATATAAGTGAAAACATATGATATCTGTCTTTCTCTGACTGACTTATTTCACTTAGCATAATACCCTCCAGTTCCATCCACATTGGTGTAAATGGCAAGATTTCATTCTTTCTCATTACCAAGTAGTATTCCATTGTATATATAAGTCACATCTTCTTTATCCATTCATCAGTCGATGGACATTTGGGCTCTTTCCATAATTTGGCTATTGTTGAAAGCACTGCTATAAACATTGGGGTACATGCGCCCCTCTGAATCAGCACTCTTGTATCCTTTGGATAAATTCCTAGTAGTGCTGTTGCTGGGTCGTAGGGTAGTTCTATTTTTCATTTTTTGAGGAACCTCCACACTGGTTTCCAGAGTGGCTGCACCAGTTTGCATTCCCACCAACAGTACAAGAGGGTTCCTGTTCCTTCGCATCAATGCCAACATCTGTTGTTTCCTGAGTTGTTAATTTTAGCTACTCTGACTGGTGTGAGGTCATATCTCATTGTGGTTTTGATTTGTATTTCCCTGATGAGGAGTGATGTTGAGCATCTTTTCATGTGTCAGTTGGCCATCTGGATGTCTTCTTTGAAAAAGTGTCTGTTCATGTCTTCTGTCCATTTCTTCACTGGATTATTTGTTTTTGGAGTGTTGAATTTAGTAAGTTCTTTATAGATTTTGGATACGAGCCCTTTGTCCGATATGTCATTTACAAATATCTTTTCCCATTCCGTCAGTTGCCTTTTAGTTTTGTTGATTGTTTGCAGTGCAGAAGCTTTTTATCTTGATGAGGTCCCAATGGTTCATTTTTGCTTTTATTTCCCTTGCCTTTGGAGATGTGCTGAATAAGAAGTTGCTGTGGCTCAGGTCAAGGAGGTTGTTGCCTGTTTTCTCCTCTAGGGTTTTGATGGTTTCCCTCTCACATTTAGCTCTTTCATCTATTTTGAATTTATTTTTGTGTATGGTTTAAGAAAATGGTGACAGGGTGCTTTAAAATTGTAAACCTTCAACTGTTGAATTGCTATGAGTGGGAAGTAGTAGTTTTTGATGTGGCATTGAGTTAGTGAATATAGAGTATAATACCAATTTCTTTCCCTCTTTTTTGCTAGTAACCAGTCATATATTTGCAATATACTTGTTGTGGTCAAAATTGACAGTGGAATAGAATTTTTACTGATATGAAATAATTTTTTTTTTGAGTCCATGGCTTCATTAGAACAATTCTCAAACTACTTTAAGTTCTTACTCACTTGCTTAGCGATTTATAATGATCTGAAAAATTGATAGGATTCCCAGAAATGTTTATATCCAGTCTTGATTCATACCTGAAGGTTTAGTTTTCTTTAAATATTGGAAAAGCATAAGAAGCCAGTATTGCTTAGCTTTTGTCTTTCAGTAAGTGATAGTATCATTTATTCTTTTTTTCTTAAAAAAAAACATTTTAATGTTTTTGCATTGTGGGAGCCACTTGGCATTTTCAGAACTCATAATCATACAGTAGCAAT
Organism: Panthera tigris; assembly: GCF_018350195.1. Taxonomy (NCBI): domain Eukaryota; kingdom Metazoa; phylum Chordata; class Mammalia; order Carnivora; family Felidae; genus Panthera; species Panthera tigris. The sequence continues at coordinate 147,680,042 of NC_056663.1, forward strand.
TATACATGTCAATGATACAATTTTGGGAAATAATGTATGGAAATTATTAATATCTAGACTATAAATTAGCATTATCCCATATATTAAATTAGCACTGGGTGTTGTGACATGGGGTACAACTGATGATCTCACAACATACTGCCCATTGAATTATGCTCTTATGAAATACAAAATTATAGCTGATCTTCTTCTCCTCACTGCACTTTTACCTCCATACCAAAATGGTTCATAGTTGGAAAAAAAAGATTCTCACCTAATTCAATCAGATTGGATTCAACTAACCAGTTGGTTAGTTGCAAAATCTATTAAAGTATGATTCATAGTAGAAGGCTTTTACCAATGTTTTTTCTACCCTGACACCAATCCCATAGATTTTCAGATATTTTATGCTTTCTAATACTTTGTAAAAATAATTAGAATATGGAGAACATCAATTATTTCAATCAGTGGATTAAGACAGCTTTTTCTATATCAATGTTCTTTTGGGAATTGTTTTCATTGTTTGATTTTTTTTAATTTAATTTTTTATTTTTTAAAATTTACATCCAAATTAATTAGCATATAGTACAACAATGATTTCAGGAATAGATTCCTTAGTGCCCCTTACCCATTTAGCCCATCCCCCCTCCCACAACCCCTCAAGTAATCCTCAGTTTGTTCTCCATATTTATGAGTCTCTTCTGTTTTGTCCCCCTCCCTGTTTTTATATTATTTTTGTTTCCCTTCCCTTATGTTCATCTGCTTGTATCTTAAAGTCCTCATGTGAGTGAAGTCATATGATTTTTGTCTTTCTCTGACTAATTTCACTTAGCATAATATCCTCCAGTTTCATCCATGTAGTTGCAAATGGCAAGATTTCATTCTTTTTGATTGCCACGTAATACTCCATTGTATATATATACCACCTCTTCTTTATCCATTCATCCATTGATGGACATTTGGGCTCTTTCCATACTTTGGCTATTGTTGATAGTGCTGCTATAAACATGGGGGTGAATGTGTCCCTTCAAAACAGCACACCTGTATCCCTTGGATAAATGCCTAGTAGTACAGTTGCTGGGTTGTAGGGTAGTTCTATTTTTAATTTTTTGAGGAGCGTCCATACTGTTCTCCAGAGTGACTGCACCAGCTTGCATTCATTGTTTGAAATGTATCTTCTCTTTTTACTAAAGTTGAGAGTTGAATTCCTTTTAGAGTTTTGAGGAGGTCTTTGCAGGATGATAGAGAATATAGAGTCCACTTCCAGGTTTACAGAAATAATTGAAATTAAAAGCAAATGAATTTGGCAATGCACAGTGGAAGATTGGCCTGGAAAAGTGATAGAGAGCAGTGTCTCAGCTTTGTCTAGTCTTGGCAAGGACTATTTAATCTATGTCTGTATATGCAAGAAGAAAAGAAAGCTTCATTTGTATCTTGCTTAATTTTTGATTTCCTAGTATGATGTTTTATCTGTATTATGAATCCTAATATCTTAAATGTGTCTAATTTCTTTTTGTTTTCAAAGTAATTCCATGTACTTCATAACTATCAATGTTCTAGAATAATTTTTTAGAAGCAAGCATAATATTCTGTAAATCTGTGGGGCATTCATTATGCTTAACATAACAAAACCAGTGGACCAACAATGGATAATTGTGACATTGATATCTTCTTGATATTGCTTTCTCTAAGTATGTCTATTATGGGAAGGTTAAATAAATAGTTTGTACTTTCCAGTATAATATCTCATTTGGTATTTTCCATTTCTCCAACTTAAGTTGGCTTGTCACTCTTTCTTTGTCATGGCTATCCTTTATGTATCAGCTAGGTACTTCTGTATTCAATTTTCTAAAACTAACCCTGGAGATGTTTTCTTATTCTTTTTTTTTTTGGATTTCAAGATTTCATTTTCATTATTTCTTTCTTGTTTGGGTTCAGCAAAACCTAAACTAAATCATTCCATTGAGTAAGACTCCTCCTCATTGAGAGAAATTACAATTATTTTTGTGATTGCCATGCCTGCCTCTAAAGTTTTATGTCTAGTTTAAAGATGGCATTTTGTACTGGAACAGGAGATAGAGACACAGGATAAGAAGGTCTTGGACTTAAAGGGCAGGAAAGGGAACACATCATTCTGTAGTGGAGAGCAGGATCGGTGGACATTTTACAGCAATAATGGAGAAGGTGGTTCTTGGCATCTGTCCATGATCAGGGCTTCCCATAAACGAATTTCTCAGGTTGAGTTGTGAAGTGGATTAACAGCAATTGTATTCATTTTATTTTATTTACCTTATTTACATACCTTATCATTTTATTAAAAAATTTTTTTTAATGTTTATTTTTGAGAGAGAGAGACAGAGTGTGAGCAGCAGAGGGGCAGAGATAAAGGGAGACATGGAATCCAAAGCGGCTTTAAGCTCTGAGCTGTCAGCACACAACCTGACATGGGACTCAAACTCATGAACCACGAGATCATGACCTGAGCTGAAGTTGGATACTTAAACGACTGAGCCACCCAGGTGCTCCATTACCTTATCATTTTACTGCGAATATGTAATAAATAAAACAGTAGTTGAGGTGGAAATAACCTTTCAGGCATATTTTTGAATCCTGTTGAGTTTTGTAGAGGGTAGAATCTCTGAGCACAAGAGAAAGGTCAACTGATGTCTGTGATGAAGATGATTTTTAAAGTGTGGTATAGTCTTCTAAATAACTTGATTGAAAACTATTTTTGTTTTTAAACTTCAATTATTTTTCCAAGAAGGGGTAGAAAAATTAAAAGAAATGTTATGAAGTATAGTAAGCTGTTTGCAATTTCAACTTCTATATAATAAACTATTAAAAAAAACAACAACCTTGATCCTTTATCTAAGCAATTGCTGAGAAAGAGATTGTGTTTAAATTCTCCCTGTTCTAAAAGACAGATTAGGTAAACATGAGGGAGAGACACTCAGAACTGCTTTCTAATTAAAACAAAACAAAATGAAGATATCTAATTAAAGAATAGCCACGGGCAAGTTGCACGGAAATAGTGGAAATCCATAATTTTTCTTTTATTTTTTGCTGACTATAGGAAAGGAAGTAAAAGAAGAGCTCTGAAATTGTTTTTTCTGGTTAGCTGAGCACAAACAAAACAGAAAAAGAAAGATATTAGCAAAGGCAAATTTGCAATGGTTTTGAAGGTTTTCCTGTGGTCATAAGAATATGGACCTTGAGATATCCTAGGAAGGAATTTGTGCTCTAAATGAAGACAATGAATAATAAGGAAAGGTCTAATTGAGCCTATAAAAATTATAGAATGAAATGTGTATTATAATTTAGGTTTAGTGAAAATGGTAACCAGGTTACTACTAGAGTAGGGTTTAGTAAACCATACAATTTGGCCTGTGGCCTGGTTTTATACCAGCAAATGAAGACTGTTTTTACATTTTTGAAAGATTGTAAAAACAAACAGCAGAAAATACCTACAAAACCTAAAATATTTACTATCTTGTCTTTTAAAGAAAACAATTTCTCATCTCTGTTTTAACTAGAGGAACTTATAAAAGAAAATTTATTTCACCATGTAATGTTTGGGACTATTTTCCATCAAAAAAAAAAAAACAGGAATATTTTCCATCAAAAGTTGGTGTATTTCTGCAGAGAGTGATGCAATATTATCCTACGTATTCAATTGTCTGGTCTGCCATCTGACTTACTGGTTGTATGATTTTAAGTAAATTGTTCAACTCTTCTGAGATTTAGTTCCTTTGTTAGTAATGTGATTATGAGATTTATCTCATGGGGTTTTGTGAATATCAAATGCATTAATGCGTGTTACATGCTTAGCAGTATTTGGCTCAAAAGAAATGACCAATACATGTTAGCTATTATTAACTGTGAAACTGTTGGATGCCAGCATTCCAGAATTAAAGCAACAAGGAAACAGATTTACAGTGTTATGTAAGTAGAGGTTTTCGTGACATCCTTGTTTCTGCCAAATGGGGTAATTATATTCAATTTGGAACCTATTTAAGACTTTTTCTTGCCACCTAAAGTTGTGAAATTAACTCCCAACTTTGTCACAGGTGTCAAGAAAATACTTACAGCTGACTAGAGACCGTGCACAAAACCCAGAGTAGAGATAGATATGGAGAACCACAGCACCAAAAAACTACAAAACAAACAAAAGCTGTTTCCAGGTTAATAAAGCAGAATTACAAATATTTTATAGAGCTTGACAAAGAAACTAACCCTTTTCACTGATACCTGATAAAGTGAATTTTGAACCACTGTAGAAGTAGAAATTGAAAACGACCTGCCTCTATCTCATCCTAGATTGTCTTGGTACAAGAACAAGGAGGTTACGAAGAGAAACTCCTCTTCATTCTTGTTTGATGCAAAATATGACAGGTTAAATGGTGTCAGAGGTGTTAATATAAGAGAATTATGCAAAAGGGCTTGTGTCATTGGAGAATATAACTAGCCCAATTGTTTTAAAGGCCGAACTTTCTAAGTGATAGCAACTTAAATGTGTTTCACGGACTTTACCAGTGTAGTGTATCCGATTTCAGAAAACATGATTGGAAGATTACATATGTCCCAGTATATCTTTGGGCATGTCTAGTCATGGTTCACTTAGATGGCTTGATGCAGTGGTCATGAGGAGCAGGAATTTGGATCTGATACATTCACGGAGTTGAGCTTCTTGGGGATAGAGCCAGCTGCAGTTTCTTGGAAGTAGCTCAGTATAGCGGGTGGAAAATGGCATTTTAAGTTAACAGACAATAAATGTAAAACAGATACTAAGGGTTACAGTCCAGTGGGGAGTCTCCTGACGGTTGACAGACAGCGATACAAAATCTAGAAGGGAATAGGTAGCATTTGGAAATGGAGGCCCACAGGAAGGCAGCAGCAGAACATTAGATCTTAACTGGTATCCAGCCTACTCTGCTAGATTTAGAAGTCAGGAGTTTCAAGGGCAAGTACATTCACAAAAGATGAATTTACTGTGTATGCATGGGTTCTTGCTGGATTGCCTCTTCTATTCCATTGAGCTTTATGTCTGTCTTTACAGCAGTACCACATCAGGTTGATTACTTTAGCTTTATATTGTCTTACATTGGGAAGTATAGTACTCCAGCTTTTTCTCCCTTTATGAAATTATTTTGACTATTCTGTTTCCTTGACTTTCCATATACATTTTATTAAAATTTTTTTTTTAATGTTTATTACAGCGAGCGAGCGAGAGAGAGAGAGAGAGAGAGAGATCGATCATGAGCATGGGCGGGGCAGAGAGAGAGGGAGACAAAGAATCTGAAGCAAGCTCCAGGCTCCAAGCTGTAGGCACAGAGCCTGACACAGGGCTTGAACCCACGAACTGTGAGATCATGACCTGAGCTGAAGTTGGACGCTTAACTGACTGAGCCACCCAGGCGCCCCACCATATACATTTTAGAATCAGCTTGCCAATTTCTTAAAAAAAAAAAATGAGATTTTGCTTGAGATTGCATTTGGGCTGTAGACCAGTTTGGAAAGAATTAAATCTTTTTTTTTTTTAAGTTTATTTATTTTTGACACAGAGAGAGAGAGTGTGAGCTAGGGAGAGGCAGAGACAGAGGGAGACACAGAGTCTGAAGCAGGCTCCAGGCTCTGAGCTGTCGGCACAGAGCCTGACATGGGGCTCGAATCTACAAACTGTGAGATCATGACCTGAGCTGAAGTCGGACGCTCAACCAACTGAGCCACCCAGGCATCCCTGGAAAGAATTAAATCTTAAAATGAATCTTAAAATTCCCAAGTGTAGTATGCATGTCCACTTACTTGGATCTTATTTAATTACTCGCAGCATTTTCTATAGTTTGCTATATATAGCTCTTGCAAATTATTATTTAATTTATTCCTAAGTGTTTAGTATTTTGGATGCTGTTGAAAATAGTATTTTTAGATTTTATTTATTAAGTTTTAATTTAAATTCCAGTTAATTAACGTACAGTATATTATTAGTTTCAGGTGTACAATAGAGTGTTTCAATACTTCCTTACAGCACTTAGTGCTTATCACAAGTGCCCTCCTTAATCCCCATCACCTATTTAATCCATCCCCCCACATCCATTCTAGTAACCATCAATTTGTTTTTTTTTATAGTTAAGAGTCTGTTTCTTGCTTTGCTTCTCTCTCTTTTTCCCTTTACTTGTTTGTTTTGTTTCTAAATTCCACATAGGAGTGAAATAATATGGTATTTGTCTTTCTCTGAGTTACTTATTTTTCATAGCATAATGCTCTCTAGCTCCATCTATGTTGTTGCAAATGGCAAGTTTTCATTCCTTTTTATAGCTGAGTGATATTCCATTATAAATATAAATGTAAATATAAATATAAATATACCACACCTCTTTTTTTTAATATGAAAATTATTGTCAAATTGGTTTCCATACAACATCCAGTGCTCATCCCGATAGGTGCCCTCCTCAATACCCATCACTCACTTTCCCCTCTCTCCCACCCCCCATCAACCCTCAGTTTACTCTCAGTTTTTAAAAAAAATTTTTTTAATGTTTATTTATTTTTGATAGAGAGAGAGACGCAGAGCATAAGTGGGGGAGGGGAGAGAGAGAAGGAGATGCAGAATTCAAAGCAGGGTCCAGGCTCTGCACTGACAGCTCAGAGCTTGATGCAGGGCTGGAACTCACGAGTTCTGAGATCATGACCTGAGCTGAAGTCGGATGCCCAACCGACTGAGCCACCCCGGCAGCCCAAATTTCTGAGTTTTTAAGAGCTCTTATGGTGTGGCTCCCTCCTCTCTAACTTTTTTTTCCCTCCCCTTCCCCTCCCCCCATGGTCTTCTGTTAAGTTTCTCAGGATCCACATAAGAGTGAAAACATATGGTATCTGTCTTTCTCTGTATGACTTATTTCACTCAGCATAACACTCTCCAGTTCCATCCACGTTGCTACAAAGGGCCATATTTCATTCTTTCTCAATGCCAAGTAGTATTCCATTGTATGTATAAGCCACAACTTCTTTATCCATTCATCAGTTGATGGACATTTAGGCTCTTTCCATAATTTGGCTATTGTTGAGAGTGCTGCTATAAACATTGGGGTACAAGTGCTCCTATGCATCAGCACTCCTGTATGCCTTGGACAAATTTCTAGCAGTGCTATTTCTGGGTCATAGGGTAAATCTATTTTTAATTTTTTGAGGAACCTCCACACTGTTTTTCAGAGAGGCAGCACCAGTTTCCATTCCCACCAAGAGTGCAAGAGGGTTCCCGTTTCTCCACATCCTATCCAGCATCTCTAGTCTCCTGATTTGTTCATTTTGGCCATTCTGACTGGCATGAGGTGGTATCTCATTGTGGTTTTGATTTGTATTTCCCTGATAAGGAGTGACCTTGATCATCTTTTCATGTGCCTGTTGGCCGTCTGGATGTCTTCTTTAGAAAAGTGTCTTTTCATGACTTCTGCCCATTTCTTCACTGGATTATTTGTTTTTTGGGTGTGGAGTTTGGTGAGTTCTTTATAGATTTTAGATACAAGCCCTTTGTCTGATATGCCATTTGCAAATATCTTTTCCCATTCCATTGGTTGCCTTTTAGTTTTGTTGATTATTTCCTTTGCAGTGCAGAAGCTTTTTATCTTCATGAGGTCCAGATAGTTCATTTTTGCTTTTAATTCCCTTGCCTTTGGAGATGTGTCAAGTAAGAAATTGCTGTGGCTGCGGTCAGAGAGGTTTTCTTCCTGCTTTCTCCTCTAGGGTTTTGATGGTTTCCTGTCTTACATTCAGGTCCTTCATCCATTTTGAGTTTATTTTTGTGAATGGTGTGAGAAAGTGGTCTAGTTTGATTCTTCTGCATGTTGCTGTCCAGTTCTCCCAGCACCATTTGTTAAAGAGACTGTCTTTTTTCCATTGAATATTCTTTCCTGCTTTGTCAAAGATTAGTTGGCCATACATTTGTGGGTCCAATTCTGGAGTCTCTATTCTATTCCATTGGTCTATGTGTCTGTTTTTTGCCAATACCATGCTGTCTTGATGATGACAGCTTTGTAGTAGAGGCTCAAGCCTGGGATTGTGATGCCTCTTGATTTTGTTTCTTCTTCAACATTACTTTGGCTATTTGGGGTCTTTTGTGGTTCCATACAAATTCCATACAAATTTTAGGATTGCTTGTTCTAGCTTTGAGAAGAATGCTGGTGCACTTTTGATTGGGATTGCATTGAATGTGTAGATTGCTTTTAACAATATTTATAAGCTTTCTATACATCCTATTTATAAGCTTTCTAGCATCCATGAGCATGGAATGTTTTTCCATTTCTTTGTATCTTCTTCAATTTCCTTCATAAGCTTTCTATAGTTTTCAGCATACAGATCTTTTACATCTTTGGTTAGGTTTATTCCTAGGTATTTTATGCTTCTTGGTGCAATTATGAATGGGATCAGTTTCTTTATTTCTCTTTCTGTTGCTTCCTTATTAGTGTATAAAATGCAACTGATTTCTGTACATTAATTTTGTATCCTGTGACTTTGCTGAATTCATGTATTAGTTCTAGCAGACTTTTGGTGGAGTCTATCGGGTTTTCCATGTAGAGTATCGTGTCATCTGCAAAAAGTGAAAGCTTGACTTCATCTTTGCCAATTTTGATGCCTTTGATTTCCTTTTGTTGTCTGATTGCTGGTGCTAGAACTTCCAACACTATGTTAAACAACAGCGGTGAGAGTGGGCATCCCTGTCTTGTTCCTGATCCCAGGGAGAAAACTCTCAATTTGTCCCCATTGAGGATGATATTAGCTGTGGGCTTTTCATAAGTGGCTTTTATGATGTTTAAGTATGTTCCTTCTATCCCAACTTTCTCAAGGGTTTTCATTAAGAAAGGATGCTGAATTTTGTCAAATGCTTTTTCTGCATCGATTGACAGGATCACATGGTTCTTATCATTTCTTTTATTAATGTGATGTATCACATTGATTGATTTGCAAATATTGAGCCAGCCCTGCAGCCCAGGAATGAATCCCATTTGATCATGGTGAATAATTCTTTTTATATGCTGTTGAATTGGACTTGCTAGTATCTTGCTGAGAATTTTTGCATCCATATTCATCAGGGAAATTCACCTGTACTTCTCTGTTTTTTGCTGGGTCTCTGTCTGGTTTGGGAATCAAAGTAATGCTGGCTTCATAGAATGAGTCTGGAAGATGTAAAAAATCTGTATTTAAAAACTATAGAAAGCTTATGAAGGAAATTGAAGAAGATACAAAGAAATGGAAAAACATTCCATGCTCATGGATTAGAAGAATAAATATTGTTAAAATGTCAGTACTACCCAAAGCAGTCTACACATTCAATACAGTCCTAATCAAAAGTGCACCAGCATTCTTCTCAAAGCTAGAACAAGCAATCCTAAAATTTGTATGGAACCGCAAAAGACCCTAAATAGCCAAAGTAATATTGAAGAAGAGGACCAAAGTGGGAGGCATCACAATCCCAGACTTTAGCCTCTACTATAAAGCTGTCATCATCAAGACAGAATGGTATTGGCACAAAAACAGACACATAGACCAATGGAATAGAATAGAGACTCCAGAATTGGACCCACAAATGTATGGCCAACTAATCTTCGACAAAGAAGGAAAGAATATATGATGGAAAAAAAAACAATCTCTTTAAGAAATGGTGCTGGGAGAACTGGACAGCAACATGCAGAAGAATCAAACTAGACCACTTTCTTACACCACTCACAAAAATAAACTCAAAATGGATGAAGGACCTGAATGTGAGACAGAAAACCATCAAACCCTAGAGGAGAAAGCAGATCTCTCTGCTCTGATCTTTATTATTTCTCTTCTTCTGCTGGGTTTGGGGTGACTTTGCTGTTATGCTTTTAGTTCCTTTAGGTGTGATGTTAGATTTTGTATTTGGGATTTTTCTTGTTTCTTGAGATAGGCCTGGATTGCAATGTATTTTCCTCTCAGGACTGCCTTTGTTGCATCCCAAAGCATTTGGATTGTTGTATTTTCATTTTCATTTGTTTCCATATGTCTTAATTTCTTCTCTAATTGCTTGGTTGACCCATTTATTCTTTAGTAGGATGTTCTTTGACCTCCATGCTTTTGGAGGTTTTCCAGACTTTTTCCTGTGGTTGATTTCAAGCTTCATAGCATTGTGGTCTGAAAGTATGCATGGTATGATTTCAATTCTTGTATACTTATGAAGGGCTGTTTTGTGACCCAGTATGTGATCTATCTTGGAGAATATTCCATGTGCACTCGAGAAGAAAGTATATTCTGTTGCTTTGGGATGCAGAGTTCTAAATATATCTATCAAGTCCATCTGATCCAATGTATCATTCAGGGCCCTTGTGTCTGTATTGATTCTCTGTCTAGATGATCTATCCATTGTTGTAAGTGGGGTATTAAAGTCCCCTGCATTACCACCTTCTTATCAATAAGGTTGCTTATGTTTGTGATTGTTTTATATATTTGGTGGCTCCCATGTTCGGCACATAGACATTCATGATTGTTAGCTCCTCCTGATGGATAGACCCTTTAATTATTATATAGTGACCTTCTTCATCTCTTGTTACAGCCTTTAATTTAAAGTCTAGTTTGTCTAATATAAGTATGGCTACTCCAGATTTCTTTTGACTTCCAGTAGCATGATAGATAGTTCTCCATCCCCTCACTTTCAAACTGAAGGTGTCCTCAGGTCTAAAATGAGTGTCTTGTAGATGGGAAATAGATGGGTCTTGTTTTTTTATCCAATCTGATACCTTATGTCTTTTGGTTGGAGCATTTAGTCCATTTGCATTCAGTGTTATTATTGAAACATGTGGGTTTAGAGTCATTGGCATATCTGTAGGTTTCATGCTTTCAGTGGTGTCTCTGGTCCTTTGTGGTTCTTGCAGCATTTCATTCACATAGTCCCCCTTTGGATCTCTTGTAGGCCTGGTTTAGTGGTGATGAATTCCTTCAGTTTTTGTTTGTTTGGGAAAACCTTGATCTCTCCTTCTATTCTGAATGACAGACTTGCTGGGTAAAGGATTCTTGGCTGCATATTTTTCCTGTTCATCACATCGAAGATTTCCTGGCATTCCTTTCTGGCCTGCCAAGTTTCAGTAGATAGGTCTGCTACTACCCTTATGTGTCTACTTTTGTATGTTAGGGCCCATTTATCCCTAGCTGCCTTCAGATTTCTCTCTTTATCCTTGTATTTTGCCAGTTTCACTATGATATGTCATGCAGAAGATTTATTCAAGTTACATCTGAAGGGAGTTCTGTGTACCTTTTGGATTTCAATGCCTGTTTCCTTCCCCAGATCACGGAAGTTCTCAGCTATGATTTGTTCAAGTATACCTTCATCCCCTTTCTCTCTCTTCTTCCTCTTCTGGAATTCCTATGATATGGATATTTTTCCATTTGATTGCATCACTTAGTTCTCTAATTCTCCCCTTGTATACTCCTGGATTTATCTCTCTTTTTCTCACCTTCCTCTTTTTCCATAATTTTATCTTCTAATTCACCTATTCTCTCCTCTGCCTCTTCAATCCATGCTGTGCCTGCCTCCATTTTGTTTTGCACCTCATTTATAGCATTTTAAATTCATTGTGACTACTTTTAGTCCCTTGATCTCTGTAGCAATAGATTCTCTGCTGTCCTTATGCTTTTTTCAAGCCCAGCGATTAATTTCATGACTATTTTTCTAAATTCTTGTTCCATCATATTGCTGAAATCAGTTTTGATCAATTCATCAGCTGTCATTACTTCCTGGAGTTTCTTTTGAGGAGAATTCTTCGGTTTCACCATTTTGGCTAGTTTTCTGTCCCTTATGCATTTGAAAAGCTTGTTGTGTGCTCTGCACCTGCTATATTAAAGGGGGATCATACATTGTTCAGGGCCTGGCCCTTCAGGAGTTTTTTTTTTTCCGGAAATTGTTACTTTCTCTCTGTTATTGTGACTTTGATTATTTTATTACCTTAGTTGTAGTAATATTTTGGACCCTCCACCAGGTGTGCTTTGATTTGTTCCTTGGAGTAGCCCTGTAAAGGAAAACAGATAGACAAACAGGAGACAAAAACACGCAAACACATAAGCAAATAAAACAAACAAACAAATAAACAAAAAGAAAAAAAACTAAAGACTAAAAACAAAAAACCCCAAAACTCCAACTACAAGTAAAGAAGAGGGCGGAGGCAGTGCTGATGGAAGAGCACTTACAAAGAGAGAAATGACAGGAGCGGGGGGGGGGGGGGGGGAATAAACGTTGATTAGGCAGAGAGACTAAAAGGCTCAATCCAGAGAGAGAGAAAGGAAAATAAAGAAGGAAGCAGGGAGAAAGAAAAGAAGATAAAGTTACCCAAAGAAACTATATGGCTTGATTATTCCAGAGAGAGAGAAAGGAGTGTAAAGAAGGAGGTGTAGAACATGTATCAAGACAATGGATTAAATATGTCTGTTCAGACAAACCAATAACCAGAGTAACCAGCCTAGGGGAGGGAAGAGACAAGGTGGAGAAATGGGGGCGGGGGGCAGAATATATCCATATATCCAGAATTGATTTAGCATTAATCCAGGCAATGCTGTATCACTTGCTGGGAGGAACTGTCTGTAGGGTCTGTGCAGCTCCAGTGGATACGCAGTTATCCAGGGCAAGGGGGCGTAGTTTGGCATATTCTGAACCCACCTCCACTATGGGCCCGGGAGAGTGATCCCTGCGGCCCCTCCTTGGTGGTGTTGAGGGCGGATTGGTGACCCCCCAGTCTCTTCTCCACGGAGCCAGACCTGTGGACTCAGTTTGAGTCGTCCTCACTGTGCCATGGTCCTTCTCTCTCTGCCAACTCCTCTGACCCTGTGCTTGACTAGGATTCACTCCATGTGCTCTGGCACTGGGGAAGCGCCTCTCAGTGTGGCGTTATGTGTTCACAGCTGGCTTTGTGCCGCTGCACTTCAGGGAGGACAGCCTTCTTCTACTGAGGACTGAGCCACTGCCCTCACTGCGCTGCAAGTCCCCAGGGTGGCGGATGCAGGCAGCCTTTGTCTTTTCCCACAGCACTCCAGGGAAACAGCGGCCTTTTTCCTCCTGCAGACTGTGCCCTCGGCCCAGCCACTGTGCCTGGGGGTGGTGGACACAGGTAGGTTGTGTACTATGTACAGCCCTCCAAGGAGGGAACTACTTTCTGCAGCTGCGAACTGACCCTCTGACCTACCACCACACCCAGGCCTGCCTCCCCTCCTCCCCAGGTGCGGGAACAGGGAGCCGGTTCCAGTCCGAAGAAAGCCATGTAGCTGGAGATCGGATCCCTCCCAGTCTCAGTCCCAGATCTTTCTCCTGTCAAGATACCGTCCTGCCCAACAAGGTAAAATTTAAAAGAAGCAAATTATCTTCTAGAAAGGAAAAAAAACCCACAAAACACTAATTGAAAAAAAACACCTCATTTAAATATATTCTTATTAACTACAGATTAGGCACAACTCAAGAGAGAACTGGAAGATTAATATGAAGAAGCTATGCAGAATGCAACATAGAGAACAAATAAGTAGATAATATAAGAAGTGTTAAAATGGAAGATGGGATGACAAGGACTAGGCTAACATACTTTTTTCTTAGAATGTGGTAGAGGTATTATTTTAAGAGATAACAGCTGGGAATTTTTCAAAGACACCAACCCAGAGATTTAAGAAGCCTGACACCAAATAAATACACAAAATGAAATCTCTCCCTGTACATTATGGTGAAAGTGTAGAGTATCAAAAACCAAAAAGAAATTAATAAAAGTAGCCTGAAAATGAGAAAAGACAGATTCCCTTAGAAATGAAGGTGAATTTTTCATTTGTTGTTTCCATTGACAATAGAAATCAATGCTTTGCTAAAAGAAAAGTTTCATCCTAAAATTTTATGCCTTATGATTATACTGGGCAAAGAAAGTGGTGAACACATGATAAATCTAGTTAAACATTGCCTGTGAGAATTCCATTCTGCTGGATAGTAACAAATCCCCTCCCCACCACTGCCAGTGCCCTCACTCCATTTTTCTGCAGTTTATTTTTACCGTTTTCTTTCCAAAGAATCCCCAAACCTCTTCCATTCTTACTCTCAGCTGATAACCTTGCTTCCTCCTTTCCTAAGAAAATTGAATGATCAGAGGAAAATTTCTTCAAACTCCCACCACAATATCTTCTTTCCTACCAACATTTGCACCCATCTACTCTCATTTTCCCATTTTCCCCATAGATGTAAATCTGCTCTATGAAAAGCTAACCCACTTGTGCTCTAGATGCTACTCCTATTTCCTACTCAAGGATGTTGCTCTTGCAGTCATCTTGCATCAATATTTTGTTCCTCCAAAAATGTTTCTATCAGCATTAAAGCATATTTCTGTTTTGGAAAATAATATTTATTTTTTGCATTAAAAATGTTTTTTAATTCCCATATAGTTAGCATACCATATTTCAGGTATACAATATAGTGATTCAGCAGTTCCATACATCACCCAGTGCTATCACGGACAAGTATACTCTTTAATTCCCATCATCTGTTTCACCTGTCTCCCCACCTACTTCCCCTCTGGTGACCGTCACTTTATTCTCCATAGTAAAAACATATTTTTTGACTTACTTTTCCCACCAGCCATAACACATTCCTTTACAGAAAAATATCTGGAAAGAGTTAATTATTTTTACTTAAAATGCACTTCTATTCCATCTTAAACTTACTTCAGTCAGTCTTTAATCCTTAATCTTTCACAGAAGTCGTTGTTATCAAGATAACCAGTAACCTCTATGTACCTAAATCCAGTGGTCCATTCATAGTCCTCATTTTACTTGATCTATTATCAGCATTTGACACAGATGATCATTCCTTTTTGGAATACTTTGCTGAAGTTGGTTTGGGAGTTGTAACATCGACACTGGTACTGGGGAATATGGTGGAGGGAGGGTTGTTCACAGTTTCAGTAGTAGCTGTGGTAGATGCTGTGATGGTGGTTGCTACTGATGTGGAGGTAGACTCTGTTGCTGAAGAGGCAGGTAGAGTTAAGAAGGCCATGCCTTCTGTCATGATGGTGGGTTCTGTGGCAGTGATGGTGGGGATTGTTGTAGTGGTAGGTTCTGTGAGAGTGATGGTAGTTGCTATTGTTGGGGGTTCTATAGAAGTGATGATGGCTCCTCTTATAGTGGGTTCTGTGGAAGTAATGATGGCTGCTGTTGTATTGGTGGTAGTGATTGCTGTGGTGGCAGGTTTCATGAAAGTGGTAGTGGTTTCGGTTGAGTGTAATGCCCCCGATTTCGAATCCGAGAGACCACCAAGGAGCCGATACCAATGAAAACGCATGAGGGTTTATTTGGAAGCTTGAGCTTGGGCCCAAGTATACCCGATATAGCGGAGCAGGGACTTGGACCCCTAGGTTAAAAGGCGTAGAGGTTTTAGTGGCCAATGAGATTGTAACACATACAGAAAGTTGCATAGTCCTGTCAGTCCACAAGCAGGTGGCCAATTGAATTACAATTTACTCTATAGTAACTGTTTGAACTAGCCTATCACTCTGGTCAGAATTGGCGTGCAAGTTTGGCGGGCAAAAGGCCGGGTTTAAGAATTGGCATGCAAAAAAGGCGGGGTTTACATTCTTTGGCGGTTAAGGGTTCCACATTCCTATATGAGCCAGTTTCCAGTAAGGGTGTGCTCAGCAGCTTGACTAGGGTGGGGGAATGTCTTAACCAATAAGTAGGTCATGTGGGGGTTATACATGAGATGGTGGGTATAGCACAAAATGGAGTTAGTCTTGCTCTGCTTGTCCAGGGGCAGGGGATTTTTGTTAAATTCCTTGGGTCCCACATGTGGTGGTGAGTCCTGAAGTGGTAGTAATTTTGACTGTAGCAGTGGTTGTTTTAATTGTGGATTTAGGGTTAGAGGAGAATCAGTAAATAGGATATGCAGGAATTAGGGAAGATGGGTGTATGGACACATTAATAGGCATTGAGGGTTAGGTCTTGGTTGGAAAGGTGGATTTGGAAAGGATTGAGATTGTTTAATAGGTCCCAGGATAAGGGGTTGATATGGAATGTATACTTGGTTGGAGGAAGGAGTTGGAGGCAGATGAGGAGGAGGAGAAAGAGGAGGATGATGACGACGAGGAGGAGGAACATGCCCTGGTGGACCACAAAAAGGAAATGGTAGAATGCACCTTGGTGGACTGAAAAGAAGAGCAGTAGGTGATAGAATAAATCCTGGGCCATAGAGAGGAGGAAGACCTCATGGAACCTGTCTCTGGTTATAGACTAGAGGAGATGGTGGCTGCTGGCTGAGTAGATACATTTCTCTGGGAACTCTTTGACTCCCGCTGGGCTATAGAGGTAAAAACTCTTTGACTTTCACTGGGCTATAGAAACAAAAACAAAACAAAAAAGATTTCTAAATTTGATTATTTAAAGCTCAAACATTAGTGTATATCATTTTAAAATCATATAGTCAAATATTTCATTGAGAAAATAAGTTAGAAAAAAGAGGGAATAAAGAATGTTCCTTTCTTTCTGCAATTCTGGTCACTCAATGAAAACTGAGATGGCATTAAATGCAAAAACCCCAAAACAAAACAAAAAAAACCCTACAGGTTTAGAGTAGGCCAGATTGCTTTGATTGCCTATTGAGAGAGACCAGTTTGGAAGTAGTTTCAAGTGGAGGTAAATGCTTCAGTGGAAATACCCAGGAAAACATTTTCTTATTCCACATTCCAAGAATTTGGTGAGATTCCAGGTTCTGAACCATTAATTAATTGTGTTGCTATTTATTGAGATATGATTATAAACAACACACCTTTTTAGGGACTAAGGGAAACAGATTTAAGACATGAACTTTCCGTACATGAATCTGAAATCTAGTAGGAGCTATAACCCCTTAAACTACAAGACAAGGCAATACAACAAAAAGTCTGTGAGAAATAGGGTAGTGTGTGGAGTATGGCAAAGACACTGGTGTCTGATTGCTAAAGCCAGTCCTTCCTCTGTTGTACGTTTAAGATGCTTATACTCTCTCTGTTTTCTCATTTCTAAAATGGTTCTAGAAAAAGTTCCTACTTTATGAGTTGTAGTCAGAAACATGGGAAAGCCTTTTGTTATAGTGTGGTTTAGTGGTGTGTGGGGGATGAAGTCATGTAGTCTGAATTGAAATCCCAACCCCTTTCTTGTTTTTAGCTGTGTGTTGTATAGGCAGCTACTTAATCACGTATGTCTCAACATCCTCATCTACAAAATAAGATAGTACTAATTCTACTTTATAGAATTGTCCTGAAGATGAAATGAAATTGGACCTATAAAATCTAATCCATGTAATCAGTAAATGTTAGTCTTTGAATGGAAATTTATTCCCAACTTTATCCAGCTTTTAAAAAATTTTGTTATGATGAGTCTTATAATTTCAGGGTAATGCATATTTCTGTTTTAGAGGTGATTTAAGGCTTTTAGTAGAGATGGGGGAATTGAGTTGAAATTGACCTTAAACTACCAACTTTTCTTTGCCTTGCAATGTCTTTGCTAATGATCTCATGGAACTGACAACTAGAGCTCATGCACAATTTATTAGGTTGCTAAATGTTATTGATACAAGTCTGTTGCTTTGCATTTATAGGATCCAACAAATCTAAGTTAATACTGACTACTTCATGAATTGTTACCTTTTTTAGAAAAAGTCTTACTTTGTTAAAAGTTAACTTTTCTTTCTCCTTGGTGCTGTAAATTGTTTCTATGCCAAAATAAATTTTCAGCCAAGTGTTTTAAATACAAGTTGTGATTTCTAGTTGTAATAGAACCTTGCCTGAAGGATTTAGGATAAGCATTGATAAAACTGAAACAAATTCTGCATGGGTCATAGCCCAAAAAGATTAGAGTGCCTGAAGCAGGCAGAAACACACTTCTTTTAAAAGCAAAAACTATTACTCAAGTGAAACTTTAACTAAAACCTGACTTTAAAAGGTCTAGACTAGATACTTTCTAAAACAATACCTAATGTAGCAATTGCCTTTTATCAGAGGAAATTCAGGTTGTGGGTAGAGTCTTAATGTTGTTAGTGAAAAAAATTATTTAACAGATAAAATGTTTTCTAAAGTAGTCCATATTTAGCACAATTAAAGTCAGTGATTTATGTTTGCTCCCCCATTATAATAGGCACTTTTAGTTCTGTCAGTTCTCGCATTCTATACATAGAGGCTGTGTTTTAAAGCAAATTTAAAATTGTTAACTTATTGTTGAATTTAATCCTTTTGTATTAGTAAATGTGCCTTCTTATCTCTAATAATACTTCTCATCTTTATATGTATTTTGTCTGCTATTAATATAAGTACACCAACTTCCTTTTGGATATGTTTTGCATGATCTATTTTTTCCATTTCCCCTGCACCCCCCCCCCCCTTCTCCAAGTTATTCAGTGGCTTTGTGTTTAAGGAGAATCTCTTCTAGATGATATATAATTTTTGTTTGTTTCAAGCCAATGTATTTTGAGGCAATTTGTTACACAACATTATTGGCATATGTAAATTGTCGAGTTCTATACTGGATGCTTTTTTTTTTTTTTTAACGTTTATGTATTTTTGAGACAGAGAGAGACAGAGCATGAACAGGGGAGGAGCAGAGAGAGAGGGAGACACAGAATCTGAAAGAGGCTCCAGGCTCTGAGCTGTCAGCACAGAGCCCGACGCGGGGCTCGAACTCACGGACCGTGAGATCATGACTTGAGCCGAAGTCAGACGCTTAACCAACCAAGCCACCCAGGCGCCCCTGGATGCTTTTTTTAAATTGAAGTATAGTTGACAAAAAATGTTATATTAGTTTCAGGCATATAACATAGTGAGTCAGCAATTTTATACATTATTCAATGTTCACCATGATAGATATAGTCACCATCTGTAACCATACATTATTACAGTATGTATTACTATATTCCCTATGCTGTACTTTTATTTATTTTATAACAAACTTGTACCTCTTAATTATCTTCACCTATTTCACCCAACCCCCACCAACCTCCCCTCTGACAACCACCAGTCTTTTTCTCTGTAGTTGAGTCTGTTTCTTTGTTTTGTTTTTTAGATTTCACATATAAGTGAAATCATATGGTATTTGTCTTTCTTTGACTTATTTTATTTAGTATAATATCCTTTAGGTCCATCCATGTTATCACAAGTGGAAGATCTCTTTTTCTTGTGGCTGAGTAATATTCCATTACACACACACACACACACACACACACACACATTCCACATCATCTTTATCCATTCCCCTTGGGCTGCTTCCATATCTTGACTGTTGTAAATAATGCTGCAATAAACATTGGAGTGCATATATCTTTCAAATTAGTGTTTTAATTTTCTTTGGGCAAATACTCAATGGTGGAATTACTAGATCATATGATATTTCTATTAGTAATTTTTTGAGGAAACTCAGTACTATTTTCCATAGTGACTTCACTAACTTACATTCCCATGAACAGTGTATGAGGGTTCCCTTTTTCTCCACATTCTTGCCAACACTTGTCTTTTTGATACCAGCCATTTTGACTGGTGTGAGGTGATATTTTATTGTAGTTTTGATTTGCATTTCCCTGATGATGAGTTATGTTGAACATCTTTTCATGTGTCTGTTGGCCATTGGTATGTCTTCTGTGGAGAAATGTCTGTTCATGTCTTCTGCCCATTTTAATTGGATTAGTATTATTACTGTTATTATTACTACCATTATTATTGGTGTGTTGTATAAGTTCTTTATATATTTTGGATACTAACCCCTTATCAGATATATTATGCTAATACCTTCTCCCATTCAGAAGTTGCCTTTTGGTTTTCTTGATGGTTTTCTTTGCTTTCCTTTTTAATTTGGTAGTCCCCAAAGTTTATTTTTGGTTTTCTTTTTCTTGCTAAAGCTGATGTCCAGAACATCACTTTTATGGGTGAGATGTTATCATAGTTTAGGTTGGCCATGGTAAACCCATAGAAATATCCCTCTAGCCTGAGCCTCCAGTAATCCCAGCCAAGGCCCATTAACTGTATCAAATTTTCCTGCAATCAATAAGGCATTAAGACTTCTCTGAACTTAAGTTTTCCATTCATATTCAGACTTGTTACCCATGACCATGCACATCCTAGGTTCAAAGTGGGACATAGGAAGTCTAACATTCACCAAATCTTCACCAAACGGTTACCAAGCATTCTGTGATGTTACATGTTTTGTATACTTTCTAAGTGAATGCTAAGTACAGTTGTACTTGGTGAGGAATATTTTGTTGTGTGAGTTTGAACATCATGGCCTGAACGCAAGACCATTGCTGCTAGTAGAGCCCAGTGGGTGTTGCATCCCCTTAGTTACTATATCAGTCATGGTCCATCAGGAGACACAAATAGCACCAGTTATTTTTAATTGAGAGAATTTAATATCAAGTATCATTAACTAGGCATTATGAATTGTTAACTGGGTAATTGAAAAGGTAAAGTGAGAACACTAAAGTATCATGGAGATAGGAAGAAGCTAGCACTGCTAAGGCTAAAGGAAGAAAGGTAATGTTTGGAACTACAAAAACTTACATGCTTGCAGGAGGGGCTTCAGGGTATAAGACCCAAGTGCAAATAACAAAGATCATGAAGGAACACACAGGGAAGATTTATGGCTGTGTTTAGAAGTGACACACCACTTTTTGCTCTCATTCCATTGCCTTAAGTTAAGGCACATGGCCACACCTCATTGCAAGGTAGGTTGGAAATATAGCCCATCTGTATGTCCAGAAAGAAAAGGGAAATGGATTCTCTATGACACCCTAGAGTTTCTGCTATAATCTGAATTTCCTTGACATTTAAACTCTCTGCTCACTTTAAGAGTTCTCTAAGAGATTTGACACTCCTTTAAAATGACTCTTGAATAAATATTTCCATAAAAGTCCCTTTGACCTATATTCGTGCAGGATTTTCCTGTATATCTGTGAATTTGTTAAACCCATTATTTAATGATATAGTTGGGAACATGGGAGATATTCTGGAGACCCGACCATCTTGGTGTTGCTACATCCATATTGTTTGTAATTGGCATTGCTGAATGACATCACAGTAGAACCTAACCCATGTGGAGAGGCACCTTCAGAAGGCTGCCATTATGAAGTAAACATTACCCAGCATTACTGTCAGAAAATTAAATCAAGAGTACTGAACAGAAACCAAAGTGAGATTATTTTTCATCCTTGTGAGTAGACTTAGCAAGCTCCTGTGTACTCAAGATAAGAGGAATGGTTATATACGTGGTGTTCTTTTTATATTAATGTTTCATCTTGGCTCAAGGTTTAATTTTATTTTCATTTAAACAATTGTCGAGATTTTAATTTGCATGTCTGTAAAGATGAGTGATTTACACTTTTTCTCTTGGGCTGCTCGTAACATAGAGGAGAAAGAGTAGATAAAATTGACTTGTAGTAAATGGCAGGAATATGTAGCTTGTCCTGACAACATAGATTTGTGATCTCCCTCAGCAATGTTCATTAATCTAAGAATGGAAGCAGAGAAGGTAGACAGTGAGAGTTAGTGAAAACTAAATAAAAATGGAATGTTAGAAATTGTGAGCATTGTGTAAAGAATATGGATCTACCTGAGATGGAATCGTGACTCTGCCACTAATGAGCTGCTTGTTCTTAGCTAAGTTATTGTAACTCTCTGAGCCTCATTTCAAGAAGGAAAGCCCTAATGCATGTATTGTAGAGCAGTACACACACACACACACACACACACACACACACGTACAGAGCTGATCCTTAAACAACATGGGTTTGAACTAAGATCCTCTTTTACATGGATTATTTGTAGTACAGTATTGTAAATGTATTTTCTTTATGATTTTCTTAAGAATATTTTCTTTTCCCTAGCTTACTTTATTGTAATAATACAGTGTATAATACATATACAAAATATGTTTTAATTATGTTGTCAGTAAGGCTTCTAGTCAACAGTAGACTATTAGTAGTTAATTTTGGGGGTAGTCAAAAGTTATATGTGGATTTTAGACTGAGTGGGGATTGATGTCCAAACCACCATGTTGTTTCTGGGTCAACTGTATATATATCAAATACGTTTTTATCCATCTTTTTGTATCTATATTTTGCAGTCAGTTTCAAACATATAATGGATTTATAATACTTGGTTGTTGGTGTTAAATGTTGTAGTCAATTTAGTAATAGCTCAGAAATATTCACTGATAACAGCATAATTTTTTCACCATTAGGATCCAGGAAGAGAATGGAAATGAGTAAGTTACAAATGGTAATCATATACTGAAGAATCAGGAGGACTTAAAGAGCCTAGCGATACTGAAAAGGATATTTAATAAAGGGAGAGGAAGGAAAATTTAGAAAGAAAGAAAAATGGACCAGAGAAGAGGTTCTAGAGTCCCAGATTTGAAATGAAGGAATTTTATGGGATGTCTGTATCCGAAGGGATGGTTTTCTGGTGATTTGCTAAAGAGCTTGTATCAGCACATTCCATTATGTCAATAGAGTTTCCATAATGAGCAAGTGCCTTTCTGTCTTGGGGTTTTCCCTTGAATCATAAACTAACTAAACCTGGCTCCTTCCTCACAATAGCACACACAACATTTGCTATAAAAAATGTTCTTCATCCCACTCACTATAAGTTACATGTCTCCAGTCAATTTTGCTTGCTGCCCTCAGCCACATCCAGATCCTTTTACTACTGTCCTTATTTAGCAAGTTTTTAAACAATTCCTCCTCTTTTACCAATACAATATTAGATAGCGGTCTGCTCTCTATTGACTGTATTCCCCTATTCCTTGTTTCTTATCTTTCTTTTGTATTTATGAGCATTCTTTTCAAGCAAATAAGCCATTTTTCTTTCACATAGAAAGGGAGTCCATACAGATAACTACATTTTACAAAGCATTGTAAAGAGTGATTGAAAGAGTAGCAGTGAGGGGTCTTCCACTGTCTATTGACCTTAAGGTTATAGGGTTAGAGTTGTGATTCAGAGAGCACAAAACTGCTCCTCTGCAACTGAACTGTCTTACACCCATGAAGCAGTAGTCAGCCACCTCATATACCTCCATTCTTGTTTTCCAGTGGCCCAAGCAGCCAAAAGATGGCTTTTGTCCTACTTCTGCCTTCAAAATCTCATGTAAATGTTTTCCCACTGGATTGTGTCCAATCACATTCAGAATACCAGCTCTGTCTTGGAAATATAATTCTTAATTTTTCCTTTTCTAACATATAAGAAGTTGCATATAAATTACTGGAACTGAAGACAAACAGCAATAAAACATATTAAATACACTCCTCATGTCTTTATGGCTTTTTGTTGTTGTTGTTATCTAGCTTAGATTATATAGTCCACTTCTATAATCTTTTTCTTGATGCTGTCATAGACCATGTCCATGTTCAGTGCTCAGAAACCTTGATTTGACTTGATGGCACAGTAAGAAATAAAAAATGGAAGATACGTTAAATAACTCGTTCAGCAAGTACTTTCTTAAAAGGCATTACAGTGGACATTTCAGTGGTGATGCACCTCTCCCCATGCACACCAGTTTAAAGTCAGTTATGGGTTCTGTGATTTGGTAGATATTTCAGTCTACATTGGCTGTTGAACTTCCAAAATTTGGGTATGCCTATATAAGGAAGAAGGTAAGTGCCAGGAAGCCACTTAATGCATTTTCTTGATCTCTATCTATTGTTTTTTTGCTTGTTCACATATTTGATAATAATACAAAGTGGAAGTATAGTTAGCCAAGTCTGAGTTGTCATTATACCCAATTTGTAAACTTACACTGGCCTTTGCAGTATAGCTTAGCTCATATATAACCTAATTCCTTGAATAGTTCCTCTTTCCCATCTTTTTTTTCTGTCATTCTTCCCTGGCAAAATTGGGATCCTAGTTAAACTCAGTCCTCCCATTTATTCTGCCCTTGCATATAACCTGTCTGCTCAGTATCTATACTTGGAAGTTGTAGGCAGATTATTAAAGGATGTGCTCCTCAAGATTTCCATCCTCTAGTTATTTAACCAAATACTAATATAGGTACATCTGCAAAAGGACTTTTCAGGTGTTACTAAAATATATATCTTTAAACATAGAGCTTATCCTGGATCATTTTGGTAGGCTGAATATAATCATGTGAGCTCTTAGAAAGTAGAAAAAAATTGTCTGGGAGGAGTCAGAGAGATGTGGCAGGAGTTGAGACAAAAGAGATATGTAGGAGAGATGAATGAACCTTGAAACATTCTCCCCTAGAGCCTCCAAAAGGAATGCAGCTTTGCCAGTAACTTTGACTTCAGCCTTGTGAGACTCCAGGCAGAGAACTTAGTTGAGCCTTGTTATTTTGTAGACTTCTAGTCTGTAGAACAGTGTGATATTGCATTTGTATTATGCATTTTTATTGTTTTGAGATGCTGTTTGTGATAATAATGTTATTGCAGCAATAAAAAATAATACAGAAGTTGGAGATATCAAGCTTAACATATCCAGTGCCGAACCATGATATTCCAAATCTTTAAACTATGATTCCTCTCTAATCTTACCTCTCTCACTGAATGACACCATTATTCACATGCTTGCTTGGGCTCAAAATATCATAGTTATTTATAGATTATTTCTTTTCCTTTAAAACCCAGGTCCAAAAACATAAGAGACTCTTAAATATGGAGAACAAACAGAGGGTTACTGGAGGAGTTGCGGGAAGGAGGATGGGCTAAATGGGTAAGGGGCATTAAGGAATCTACTCCTGAAATCATTGTTGCACTATATGTTAACTAACTTGGATGTTAATTAAAAAAAAAAAATTAAAATAAAAAAGTAAAATCCAGGTCCAACACTTCATAAAATACTTTTGAATATATATATATTTTTAGCCGTTTCTATGTCTGACCACTTCTCCCCTTCTTCATTGATCCCGCCCTAGTCTAAGCCACCATGTTTCCCACCAGGATTCTTGAAATAGCCTCTATTATTGTTCTCCTTACAGTGTGGTACTCAGCAGACAGATAAAGTTTTGAAAATGCTTATTGGAACATGTTGTTCCTTTATGTAAAGCTCCAATGACCTCTCATACATTTAGGATAAAATTCTGATCCTAGGTCCTTTATGATGTTGTCTATCTCTGCCCTTTTGGTAGTATTTCCTTTCAACTCTCTTCCTTTCTCACTAAGTGCGAGCCACATTAGCATTCTTCTGGTTCTCTTGCACAAAAAATTCACTGTTGCTTCAGACTTTTACATGTTGGATCCCTTCTGCCTTCAGTACGCTTTCTTTAGATCTTTGAATACTTAACATTCTTGGAGTCTTTGCTTAAATACTACTTTATCAGAGAGGTTCTTTCTGATTATCTCAGATAAAACGAACTATCAATACCACTTTGTATCTTTTTACCTTTCTTTCTTGTTTTTCAAAGCACTTCTCATTTCTTACATATACATGTATTTACTTTTTTTTTTTTTTTTGGTCGTATTTGAATGGAAGCTCCAGGAAGGTAGTGACTTTGACAGCTTTCCTTATTGCTGATTACTTAACTACTGAAAGAGATTCTGTATCACAGTAGATTCTCAAGAACTACTGTGGGATTAAAGATAAAATTAAGCACATATAAACAAATTAATGCTTAAAATAGCTATCTTTGAGAAATTTTGATTCATGTGATTGTTGACAATGTAAGTAGTTGTTTTTTGAAAGGAAAATGACTTTAAAAGTCAAAAATGTATGAAAGATATAGTGTTCATGATATAATTAGGCCATTTCTGAAATAGTCATAATACTTTTGATTAAAACCTTAACTAATAGTTGGAAGCAATGGAAACTTTGGAGTCTCAGCCATCAGCCTTTCATTATTGATTTCTGAAACCATCATCTATCTGTTCCTTAACTTGGAAAATGATTTTTCATATCATATTCCAAGACTTGTGCCCCATAGTTCACTTAGGTATTTTGGTTTGCTAGAAAGGCATTTTTACTCCAGAATTGAGCAGATAATATGAAAGCTTATTTATAATTAATGATCTTGTGGTACTCAGGAATATTTCAGGGAGAATGCTGTGGGGAGAGCTAAGATTGTTTGAATATCTACTAATATGTTATTTTGTGTTTTGTAGTTGTATGATGGGTCGTGGTACTCAAGAGAGCATCTTGTTGCCTAATCTTACAGCTCCGTCACTCTAAGTACAAGTCCAGATATCTCACTGTATTTTCCCCTAATTACCTCTTTAACTTCATGTTACAAGGCCAGGCTTCTGGCAGTACTAATCTTCTTTGGGCGGAAAAGGGGGGACAGACCCAGGGTGCACATGACCACACTGGAGGTTTCATATTGTTGCTCAACTCTTTATTTTCACTTTGTTGTCATAATGTTTATGTGGGTTGTTTTATAGTTTCTTTCTAAGATTATTCCTCCCAAAGGTTAGAGCTTATGGAATATCTCATTCTCATCCAAAAATTGAAATGAGTCTATCTAAAAAGGTCTTGAGACTTGTCTTTTGGGAAGTAGAAGTGGTAGTTGTCTCTTGGGGAAGAGGAGCTGTTGTTGTCTCTTGGGGAGTAGATGTGGTTGTTGTCTCTTGGGGAGGAGAAACTGTTGTTGTCTGTTGGGGAGTAGAAGCAGTCGTTGTCTCTTGGGGAGGAGAAGCTGTCGTTGTCTCTTGGGGGGTAGAAGCTATAGTAGTCTCTTGGGGGGTAGAAGCTATAGTAGTCTCTTGGGGAGTAGAAGCAGTTGTTGTCTCTTGGGGGGTAGAAACTATAGTAGTCTCTTGGGGAGTAGAAGCAGTCGTTGTCTCTTGGGGAGGAGAAGTGGTAGTTGTTTCTTGGGGAGTAGAAGCAGTTGTTGTCTCTTGGGGAGTAGAAGCAGTTGTTGTCTCTTGGGGAGTAGAAGCAATAGTAGTGTCTTGGGGAGTAGAAGTGGTTGTCTCTTGGGGAGGAGAAGTGGTAGTTGTTTCTTGGGGAGGAGAAGCTGTCATTGTCTCTTGGGGAGTAGAAGCGATAGTAGTCTCTTGGGGAGTAGAAGTGGTCTTTGTCTCTTGGGGAGGAGAAGCTGTCATGGGAGTGGCAGAGTCCGTTTGGGAGGTAGTGGGGTCAGTTGTGGTTGCAGCAGAACCTGTTGTTGTAGTAGTTTGTATTTGGGGTGTGAGGACAAAAGGATACATTAGAGGGAATCTAGGGATGAATGGAAATCGAATTAGATAATGTCTTTGTTGGAAAGCTGGATATGGATAACCTGGGCCATTGGGGAATAAAGGAGGAGGTGGTGGAATTCTCCCGGGGCCAAAAAACTGAGGAGGGGGTGGTGGAATTCTCCCTGGGCCATAAGGTGGAGGAAGGCGTGGAGCAAATCCTGGACCAAAAGGAAACCGTAGAGGAGGAGGAAGCAGTGGCCTAGGTGGATATTGTCTCCTGGGACCTCTGTGACTCTCACCAGGCTGTGGGAAAACAGAAGTGAACAATTTTTAATTAGGTATTTCTAGGTTAAGCATAAGAATGTATACTCTCTGTGGCAGGTAGAATTCTAAGATGACTTCCAAGATTCCTGCCCCCTGCTGGCATATACTGGCATAACCTTATCGGGTGAGTCCTTTTAAAATGGGTTCTGCAGGTCAGACAAATTCAGATATTTGAAACTGCGGTGCTCTTCTATTGGCTTTGAAGCAAAAAAAAATGTGTTGTGGAGAGGACCACATGGAAGTAGATGGTAGTAGCGGGCCCTGTGGCTCATAGCTTGCAAAAAAGTAAGGACCTCAGTCCTATAAACAAGGGACTGAATTCTGCCCACAGCCACCCAAATTGGAAAAGAGGTCCCTGAGCTCCAGGAAAGAATACAGTCCTGACAATACCTTTTCAGTCCTGGGAGACCCTGAACAGAAAATTCAACCAAGCCAAGGCCAGAGTCTGACCAAAGGAACTGTGGGATAATCAATGCATTTTTTTCCAAAGCTACTAGTTTGTGGTAATTTGTTATTTAGCAATAGAAAACTCTTACATACACATCTAACTTACACAGTCTGAAAGTTTGTCTCAGAGAAAGGGAAGAGTTCTCTTTCACCCTCTGAATGCCTAGGCTTTTAAATGAAAGCTGAGGTAGGTTTGATGGGGAAAAAGATCGTGAGTAAAATCATATCCTATGTTTTTGGTAGGGCCTGTGATTGGAATCAATTCCAAATGAGGAAAATGTCTCTTTATATCTCATTCAAGCATTTGGGATTATTTCAGTCTTCGAACTCTAATAAACAGTGAAACACGTTATTGAGCACTTATTTTGTGCGGTACACTAAAGTAGGAGCTGTGGACATGCAGACATGCCTTTTGTAAGTCTACAGACCAAGTGGTTACAGTACAAGACAGTACAAAATGGCCCAAATGGAAGCAGAATGATAGTCCGTCGAGTGTAATCCCAGGGTTTGAATTCTGCCCCTGTTACTTAGAGATTGTGTGAATGTTGGAATCCTTTTGGAGACTCTCTTTCCTCATCTGAAAAATGATGTTCATAATAGTACCCAACACCTACCTTTTTTTTTTTTTAATGGTAGTCACGTTTATTTCTGAGTATTGAGATTATGGGTAGTTTTAAATTCATTTTTGTAGCTTTGTAAAGTTTAGAAACACTTTTACAATTTATGATCAGAATTTTTCCCTTTTTTAATGTGGGATGTTTCAGAAACCCCCCTCCCACGCCAAATTCAAGTTTGAGACAACTTTGAGGTTGTCTGAGATTTGAAGTGGGTGAGATGTCTCAGATTTGAGTCAGATTTGTTGTGAAATATTACCTGTAAAGTGCTTCGGGCGAAGGCTGGCCCAGATACTGTGCTCAATAAATGTTACATACTACTATTTGTTATGTTAACACTAGTACAGTGGTTGCAGTTTTTGGAAGTAAAAGTAGTTGAAAAATCGTGTGGGAAACAAATACATTAGAGATTTAGAGCGATTGGTTTAGGAAAGATTAAGGATCATTGAACCGAGAAGGCAGACTTTGAAAGGAAGTCAAAATAACAAAAAATGGGGAGAGAGCATGCCGAATGGAGTGCAAATATGCCTGTTCTGTAGCGTAAGAATGCACAAGTCCTGTTCTGCTGAGGACTTGTGTCAGACACAGGTGTCTGCATTTCCCTCGTTCTGTTCTTAGGTCCTCCATGTATTTGTTCATGTGGCATTTTGCCCTTGCAAATTCTAAACTTTACGATTATTTTGCCTTCTGACTCATCTGTCTCCCTGATTCCCAATTACAGGTTTTTGAGCAGTGGCAGCAGATGTCAGAGGTACTGAGCCATCACCCATTTATAGTGCCTTAGCACTGCCCTGTGATCTTTTCAAGCATCTCAGGTTAACTGAACCTTATTCCCCAGAGGCCTATAATTTTCTAAGTTTATGCCAATTTTATTGAAGTTCTCTACCTCTTCCTGACCCTCAGTCACCCCACCAGGATGATTTTCCTTCTACTCCAAAATAATGCAAGCGATTAGAAATGAACTTCACCAATATACTGGCCACACAACCACAAAGTTATTAAAATCTACATATTTCCTTTTCCTTTACAAGTATTTTCTCAGAGCTCTGTCAATTTTCCCCTTTCTTCCCCCTGCACTTTAATATGTGTCTTTTAACTGACTTTTCCTTAGGAAACAACTATCATTTATGTTCAATTTACCTTTTTAAAGAGTCTACTTTCAACCATGAATTCCCTTATTACTATCACTGTCTTTTCACCTCTTTCCTTTACAACAAAGCTATGTATTTGGAGTTAATTTCTTGTATTAGTTTAAGAACAATCCAGCTAAGACATGGATACTTTGAATCTAAATTTATCTATATTTTAATGGGATTAAGAGTAGTCCCTTTGTCAGATTTGCTTTGAGGATTAAGTGGGATAATGTCTGTAAAGCATTGGGAAAATTACCTATAACAGAAGGGAGACCCAATATTACTACTTACCCTGCTATATGAAAAGGATATTCTACTCTGCGTTTCTGTATTTCAGTAATTATTAACCATGATGAATCTCATGCAATTAAGTTGGTGAAAGGCCTATTTCTATTTAAACTGCTTATGCTATGGGAGTGAGGAGAGAGACATCTTGATGACCTGTGTGGCTCTCTTTCTTCCCCCTTGTAGAAGTGGCAAAGGAGAAGGTTCAGCAGGTCTGTTAGATTAGTAAAGAACAGACTGAGACCGGTGCTGAGTGCCGAAGACGGCTCCTTCCTTTTGTAGAAGACCTCTATCTGATTAAGGAAATTTCCTTCAATCCTGTTTGCTAAGAGAGTTTTTAAAATAATGAATGAATGTTAAATTTTACTAAAGAATTTTTATACAATAAAAATAAACTACTTACGCTAAACTGCTTGTATTATTGGAACTCTCAAGTTTATTTTGCAAAAAAAAAAAAATCATTGTTACATAATCAAAGCCTAATCCTTTAAAATTTTTTTTTTAAACGTTTATTTATTTTTGAGACAGAGAGAGACAGAGCATGAACGGGGGAGGGTCACAGAGAGAGGGAGACACAGAATCTGAAACAGGCTCCAGGCTCTGAGCAGTCAGCACAGAGCCCGACGCGGGGCTCGAACCCACAAGCTGTGAGATCATGACCTGAGCCGAAGTCAGACGCTTAACCGACTGCGCCACCCAGGCGCCCCAAAGCCTAATCCTTTAAAATAATGTGTGTTTCTCTTATATTCTGAGGACATGAAAATATTGAAAGTCAGCTTTAGGATGGGGTCAGTAAGGCATAATGTAACTTTTAAATATGTCAGTGTGTTTTATTGGTTTATCAAAAATTATGTCATATTTATAATGCACTTACATGGTCAAGGTCAGACTACCTGAATGGCCTATTTAATTGCCTCCTTTTGTTCAAGTTTCTGAGAGTAGATGGAAGAAGCATTGTTTCAAGTTTCAGAATAAGTTTATGTTGTCTGCCTTGTAGAAGTCCTAGTTTTCTGAAAAAAAACCCAAAACTTTTTTTTCCATTTGATGTTAGATTTTACAGTTCTTTGGTAGAAATTACTATGGAATTAATCTCTTCCCAAACTGGAGTTAATCTATCCCTGTTTTGAAGTTATCATTTTAATATTTAAAAAGACAAAAACCTGTGGCTTTTTAAAAAAATCTCTTGCAACTTTGAATGTTTAGTAACTTCTGTGGTGCTTAACCCAGTCCTTTATACATGGTAGGTGTTATATAAACGTCTGTAGGCCCTGAGTCCATGGCAAAATGCATATTCCCAGGTCCTACTCTCAGACACTCTTATTCTTTTGGGATAAGGCCTGGAATACTCTGTTTTTAATAAATGAGTCAAATAACTTTGATTTAGATGACACATGAACCCCATGTTGAGAAAAACTGCTCTAAGTATCTCATTTTATAGATAAAGAAATACTTCCAATAACATGTTCAAAGATATTCAAATAATGTCTTTAAGTATATAGGATCAAAAATCTGCAATAAATTTGCTTTACCTACTTGTGAAATTGCTGATATATGCAGGAACCCATATTTATACATGTCTGTATAATGCAGTCTGATATTATGGATCTAAATTATCCAACATGGTAGCCCTGAGCCATGTGTGGCTATTTAAATTAGATTAGATTTTATTGTTTTTTAAAAAATGTTTACTTACTTATTTTGAAAGAGAGAGAGAGAGAGAGAAATTGAGAGAGAAGAGAAAGAGCCTGACGGGGCAGGAGCAGAGAGAGAAGGAGAGAAAGAATCCCCAGCATCTGGGCGCCTGGGTGGCTCAGTCGGTTAAGTGGCCAACTTTGGCTCAGGTCATGATCTCGCGGTCCGTGAGTTCGAGCCCCGCATCGGGCTCTGGGCTGACAGCCCAGAGCCTGGAGCCTGTTTCAGATTCTGTGTTTCCCTCTCTCTGACCCTCCCCCGTTCATGCTCTGTCTCTCTCTGTCTCAAAAATAAATAAACGTTAAAAAAAAAAAAAAAAAAAAAAAGAATCCCAAGCAGATTTCACACTGTCAGAGCAGAGCCTGACACGGGGCTCAACCTAACAAACCACAAGATCATGACCTAAGCTGAAATCAAGAGTTGGTCACTTAATTGACTGAACCACCCAGATTCCCTAAATTAAATTAGATTTTAAATTTAAATTTAAATTAAAGCCTTAGAACAGTGTTTCATCAATCATTGATAGCTACTAACATATAAGGAAGGGTAACATTATTAATGTGAAAAGAAATCCGAAGTGATAATTGTGAGAGAAATATGAAGATGTGATTAAGGAGACTTACCAAGAAACATGCTGCAAGAGCCAGAAGGCCTGTGATCAGGCACAGTGGTTTCATCTTTATGATTACCTCTGAAAGTAAGCACAATGAATGGCTGATCAGCATTGCTGTAAAAAAGTACTCTTTGGAATGTATTCCAACTCTTTGTTTATGACGTAGTACAGGATAGTATGGTAGTATTTTAAGAAATTTGCCTAAATGTTATTTTGGAGCAATATTGGTAGGTTTTATAACATTGAACTATAAAACGGTGGAATTAGTTTTTGCTTTTGACTTGTAAATGGACACTGGAGGTAATGGCAAAGAGTTATTCTTAAAAGTGTTTTACTTATTGGAAGCCTTTATGACATAAGGTTTTTGCTTTCAGAAATAACTACTTTGAAATGGTACTTATTTGGATTTGAACATCTTGGTATTATTAAATAATGGTTACATTACTTTATAGATTTCTGTAGACTTGTATTTGAGCTATTGATGTTTTCTCTAGATCATGTTTTAAATTAAATTTCTTGGAACACCTAGAAAATAAGGAAAGGAAAAAAATCACCCGGGTAGACATAGTTTAAAGAAAAATTGTCACACAATATTTTTAACAATATTCTACTAAGTTATTTTGCCCTATCATGAGCAATCTCTAACTAATTCCAAAAATTCATATACAAAGACCAGGGTAGAAAAAAGAGAGGTGTCCAGGCATTTTACTGTCAATAGGTTCTAAATTTAGAATATATTGCAAGGACATGATAGCCTGAGTTCTGGGAAAGTAACTTTATGCACCTTTGTGCAGACTAGTTTTTCTGACAGTCAATTCTGACCATCAATTAAATGTGTTAGCTGAACAGTCTTAGTCTTAAAAGAATCCTAGGGACAAAATTTCAGTGAATATTTAATTACAGGTACATATGGTTATTTCTTTAAGCATCCTTTTTTCTATGACACATTTTAATAAAAAGTTTAAAAAAAGCAAAGGCAAAACCAATAATAAAAATATACTGTAGAACAGTTCTCTCAGAGTTATATCTGATAGTATTCTGGTCATTATGAAGCACAGAAGTGTTAAGGTACATTATGGGAAAAAGTTGATTGATTGTGTAAATGGATGGACTTGTCCCACATGCCTAGCATGAATGCTTTATGGTGACATACAGAATTTCTCAAAATTCAATGCATTTTATGGCTTATCAGATTTCATATAAGTATATATTATTCCTTTGGTGAAAATCAATGTTCTATAAGAATCCCATCAAAATGATACCTTTGAAAGTCTGAGAAAAATTTGGTATTCAAAGTAAGAGTTCTTCAATTCATATTTCCACGTACCTACCGTTGTATGAGGATCCTTCTTAGGAGGGCTGATTAATCTGCTGGTCAAAATTATTCCTGCCAATTAGGTGACAAATGAAGGTGAGAAAGAACAAGAAATCTCAGCTCTTATATATATTGCAGTAGATTTCTAGTGATGATAAAGGAAAGGCTAGTTAGAAGATAAAATAACTTGTGGGTTGATGTTCTTTAAACAGAAGATAGGAAAGTCGTTGTTGACAATTTTGCAATCTTTTTCTGCATGTTTTTTTTTTCATTTCTGAGGTGCTTTGACCCGTTCAATAATTGGTGTTTCCTGAGGAAACATGTCATACAATGAGTCACAATGCCTTTTTGTCTAATGAAATAACTTGGGGTTTGTGGTGCACTATTACCTATTGTCTCTTTATTTTAAAGAACAAGTGTAGCTGTTCTATTTCAAATAATTTTAATGGGTCATCTTTTGTTACATGTTACTATCACCATATTTCCTATTTTATCTAAGAGCTAACTGCATTATGTGAGAAATAAAAAAAATCATAACTTTAAAATTGAACTCTAACACAGTCTAGACACACTTTGGAGGAAAAAAAACAGAATTAGAATTAGAAGTCATTATTAAATAGATGTTACCAAATATCACATACAAGTATCTGGCCAGTTATGGACAGGGTATATCAAATATATTGCTTGACTGTTTTGACCACTGTGCTATATCTTGTTGGTTTCACATTTCTATTCTTCTTTCAGTTGAAATAATGAAATTGTATTACTGTTTTATACTTGGACATTTGTACGTATCTGGTCCTATATATTCTTTTTCCAATTTATACAGCAATGGCTTAATTTAGTAAATGTTTTTTAAAGATGAGAAAAATGAATTCTTGGATTAAGATTTGATCTAGATTGGAAAATAGCAAGAAAAAAATCTAGTGGTGAAAGGAAAATAGTCAAGATTCATGCAGTTTTTCAATCTTAAATTTATTTTAATTTTCTGTGTCTGTAATTATGTCAATATATTTATATAAAAGATCCTTAAGTGGAAATTTTTTAGGGCATTTCCTTTTTCTAATGACGAACTATAACAGTGGTCTGAGATTGTCTTTAAAAAAGTCACATTGGTACTTGCTATTACTAACTTGAGAAATTAAACAAAAATATGATGCCATGAAGTTTTTGATTATGTGGAAAATTATACAGAGAGAGTTTTACTTTGAGATGGATATCTATGGGAAAGGCACAGCTTTATATTTTTGATAAACCCAGGCTTTGAGAAATAATAATGTAATCTCTGGTTCTTGCAGATTGTTGTATAATAATGTAATAGCTATTATTTATTAAGCCTTTACCATATAGGATGTGGCAGGATAACTGAGTACTATTATTATCTTTGTTTTACAATGGATAATAATGGACCTATGTCTGCTCACTTCAAAGCCTAAATAATGGGTTAACCAATATTCCACATTGCCTCCCAAATCTCAATAACCCTCATAAACTTAACCAACATCATATGTTATAGTATGCTGCAGAGATTAATCAGGTGCATATATAGTCAGGTTATTTTACTTCAAAGCACACTACAAACATTTATTTGCTGGATAATATTGGACGAGTTATTTTACCTCATTGTGCCTCAATTCCTTTATTTGTAAAATTTGAATATTTCTAATTTTTGTGTCATGGAATTTAGTTATTCACCTTTGTTCACCTACTTATTCAACACTTATTGAATACCCACTGGGTGTCAGACATAATGCTAGTTGTTAAAGTCACAGGATATTTAAAGGTTTACAGTTTTAAAAGTCTTTAAACACACTGAGCCTGGGTGGCTCAGTTAGTTAGGTGACCGACTTTGGCTCAGGTCATGATCTTGTAGTTTGTGAGTTTGAGCCCCCTTTGGGCTCTGTGTTGACAGCTCAGAGCCTGGAGCCTGCTTCGGATTCTGTGTCTCCTCCTTTCTCTATCCTGCCCCTGCTCATGCTCTGTGTCTCTCTGTCTCTCAATAGTAACTAAACTTTAAAAAAATAAAAAAAAAAATCTTTTGGGAGTCATAGGTGGTATAGAAACAAAGAAGGACTACTTTGAGAGCTGATCTTAGTTTTAAATTACTGTACTTAATTTCATTTACTTTGTTGCAATTCATTGTCTTAAAAATTTTAGTGACATAATTATGTGCAATAAAATGTATTACTGGTTTGCTAATCTTAGGCCCCGATTAGTTACTGAACGATTATATGCGCAAATAGTGAAGATGATTCTATCTCAAAATTAACATGGAAAGTTCAATAAACCACTTTCTTGTCTGAGAATGATTCAGTTTGTCAAAAGATGAGTATCTCTTCTTTCTTGTTTTGATGCCAACATATTTATCAGCCAAATGTTTTGACTCCAGGTGTGGACTCCACTGTAATGGATCATTGGCTCTGAAGGACATAGTATGAACATTGGCAAAACTGAAAAACAATTTCCCAATGGGTTGTCATCAGCAAAAAATTAGAGCAACACAAGCCAACAGAAGCACACGTCTGTTAAGAAATAGAAATGGTCACTCCAGTTAATCTTCAATTAATTCATGGCTTTAAAACATTCGGAATGAAAACCTTCTAGAATAGTACCAAAAAAAGCTAAAGTTTCTGGCCATAGGAAGTTCAAGGTGACAGTGGAGTCACACTATTGTTAATGCAGAGCCTTATGTGACAGGCAGAAAATATTTTCCTGATATAATTAGATTTAGCAGAATTAAACTGTCATACAGCAATATATTTAAGTCCACTGTCCTGTTTTGCAGCTCTAGTAATAACTCTTTCTTTGAACGCCTTGGAAAGCATATGAACATGTTTTTTAAAGATTATTTAGAAGTAGATGATTTGGCTTCTGGATTAATAACACTTTAAATATGTATCATGCTTTTGAAATTACAGATTGCTTAAAATTTTTTTGTGGAAATATTTGTTGTGTAGGATTGGTTAGAATTTGTTGTGTGGCATTAATAACAGACTTTGCAGATTGAAGAAAAGCTGTAACTGAATTGTACAGCATAGATACTGCATCAGACCCAGACCAGAAAGTTTTGGAAGTTTATTACAGACTTTTCCCCGAGCTTTCATTAGCCAAAGTTCAAAGAAAAATTCAATCAGCTAAAAAATTCACAATGTCCCTAAAATAAAACACAGTAATTGCTTGAGAAGTACTTTTCCTTCCTACTCAGTGCCTTGAGAAAGTTTCTCATTTATTTTCAAGCAGGAAGCATATTATTCTATAGTAAATGTGAAAGTTATCTTTACAGTTTAACCAGAATATCTCCAGCATTGAATGTAAATAAGTATACAATTGCTGTTTAATTTGAATTTTGCTGGATTGATAACTCCAATCATGTAACCAGATGAATTTAGTTCCCCTTACAAGATCTCTCTTGGGGAATATTCCTGGCTTCATCTTAATTTTCAAAATATATTTCCTTTTTCATATTTTACTTTTTAAAAATATGGTTGCATACAAGTTTTCTCTGTAAACTAGCTCCAATACTTAAAAAATTTTAACCTGTAATACATTTGTTAGTTAATAGATTATGTTCTATTTATTTTCTCATTTAATATGCCAAATAAGTTTAAGACCTAGTCAAGAAAAAATTAACATCCTGGTTTTTGAATACAGAAAGAGCCTCACAGAGGGGCAGAGTTATTACTAAGGCCATATCAGGCTTATTTAATAAGATTTATTTCTTTTTTGTTTGTTTTGTTTTCATAAAATGTATTCCTAAAAAGATTATTTATAGTCTACTTGTAAGAATTTGTTGCTTACAAAATAAGGACTCTAAAAATAAAATATATTGAAACATGATGAAAGTTATATATGTCATAGCCTAAAAGCTAGTGCAAATGCCTTACATAACAATTTCATATTTTGGGGGAAAATGGTGTCTTGTTGACCCCTGCATCAGGCTGTGGGCTCTGTGCTGACAAGGGGATTCTCTGGCTCTATCTGCCCCTCCCCCACTCACTAGCATGTGCACTTGCAGGCTCTCACCCTCTCTCTCAAAATAAATGAAGAAACTCCAATCTCCTGCAGTTAAAAAGGCAGAAAAAATTTGAGGGGCACACTCAGGACTCAATTATTAGAACAGCAGAGGTCCAGAGAAGGTTGAACTCTCAACCGAGACAGATCTGTAATATATAGCTCAGGGCCCTGATGAGGGGGAAATGGGACTCTGAGATATAGATTGACTTTTAGGTCTTTTGGTGTATCAGTTAACTTTTTCTGTGTAACAAACCACTGCAGAAACTTGAACGCTTAACACAGCAACCGTTTAGTATTTCTTAAAAGTCTACGTGTTTATTTAGTAGTTTTCTTGATCTGGCTGGGCGTTATTGATCTTGTCTGGGTTTGCTTATGTGTCTCTGTTCAGCTGGTGAGTTGGGTGGGGGCTGGTGGGTCTAGGATGGCTCTGGCTAGCACAGCTCAGCTGTTTTCCACATGTCTCTCCTATCCCTCTAGTAGTCTGGGCATGTTCTCATAGTGAAGTGAGAAATTCAGAAGAAAAACAGAAATGTGTAAATGTTTTTTTTCAGATCTCTGCCTTTCTTAAGTTTGGGTGATACAATGTTGTTCCAATGTCCAAAATATGCTAATGGTGAAGACTGAAGACAGTGCAAGAGCATACAACTGTTGGGCTTCTATAAAGGGACTTGTGAAAAATTGGGGCTGTTAATTCAAGAAACATACTTATGTCCCCAACTTTCTGCCTCAGTTTTTAATTTTAAAGAATCTAAAATTGGGGTTAGTCCACAATAGGGTTTCTCAATCTAGACACTTGATATTTTGGGCCAGGTAATTCTTTGTTGTGGAGGACTGTCTTGTGCATCCCTGGATTCTACCCAGTAGATGCCAGTAGTATTCTCCCAGTTATAATGGCTAAAAATGTTCTAGACATTGCCAAGTGTCCTCTCAGGGACAAAATCACTCCCATTCTAGATGAAGAATAACTCCTGATTTCACCACTTAATTGACATATTCAGGTTTAGTTCTTTAACAGGTATTTTTGATTTTGCTTATGCTAAGTATTAGAGCTATATTGAGAGTGGATAGTGAGATGTGAAACTGGTGGAAGAAAGGCCTACTAGAAAGCTGTTACAGTTATCCAGATGGCCTAGGGCTGTGGCAATAAGACTACAGAGAAATGGACAGAGTCAAGAGATTTTGAAGGGGTGTATTCAACAGGTCTTTTTTATGGAATATGGGTATCGGGAGGTGAAGTAGAGAACAGTGTCAAGGCTAATGCTTATGAATTAGATAAAATTATAGAAAGAAGTTGGTAATTCAGACAAGAGGGTTAAACTTGACTAAGACATATGCAGATACCTGGAAGGCTATTTCAGGACAGTAGAGGGATGTGAGCCAAGGCAACGAAAAGGAGAATGGGATTTATGTAGTTAACACTGAACCCAGGCTGGAGGATTTAACAGTAGTATGGGTAAATAGCAAAAACAGGGCTTGTAGGGAACCCTGAAAAGGTAACAACAGATGGAACTTCTGCCACGAAAAAAATGAGTAGGTATTGTCAGGAATATTTCAACTGCAAGTGAGATGGGTTTGAGTTTATAGATCTGTTACATGGAGGATATTTGCAGTAGACCAAATGGAGAACTAGAGAGGAAAACTGGGGAAACTGTAGGATTTCAAGGCAGACTTGAGGGCCACTTTGAGTTTGGAGGCCTCAAATTTTAGTGTTCTTTCTCTCTAAAGTTGTGCATTTTTCCAGAGCAGCACTGGGTAGATTTTGTATACATGCAGAGGAAGTAATTATTTCTATTAATCAAATATTGGGATTATATCTGATTTGTGAGTAACTAGAAAAAATAAAAAGAAAGTTGAAGATATTTGCAAGCTAGTGTTTAGATTGATGGACTGTAAAAATCTAAGCTGGATATGAAAGAAAGTTGAAGAGGGGACTCTGGGAAGATGGCAAATGTCCAGGAACTGGAGAGTTTAAAAAGTTTAAAGAGTTGATATAGTGAGAATAATTGAGTACAATATCTGGGAGATGGGAAGTTTTGATCAAAGGTATTTTGATCAGGTATGTCTTGATATATGACTTTATAGGTGATGTATCAATGTGATGATAGGAAGGTCCAGGTTACTTGTACAGCTGAAGGGAAGTAAGGATCATTCAAGATGAGGAGATTAAAAAAAAAGAAGTGATCAAAGAATGGAGCAATCTGGATTTTAATGGATGGTCAGTGTGAACTGTGACATTTCCCAGAACTGTAGTGGCAATGGGGTTGGTCCAAATTTCTTCAGAGAGTGAGAGCGGTGGCTAAGAGCTTAATTGATGGCAGTAATAAAGAAGTGAAGAAGGAGGAGTGGCTAAATGGCACAGGTTTCATTTAATTGGGAACAATTTTTTAGAAGAATGAAGAGTAATGGTCTCTGTGCTAGTTGGCGTATTTATTGAAGCAACAACCACCACCACCAAAATCCTAATGTCTAACAAAAATAAATATTTCTTTCATGTCAAGTGTTGGCAACTGTTGGCAGAATGCTTCTGCAACTCCACTGTCCGTATCTTCCCATTCCAGGACCAGGTTGAAGAAAGTTTCTATTTAGGACATGCAGCTCTTGAGTATAAAGGAAAACAGAAAAAGAGCAGATGTGATGGGATTCCTGTTGTTAATTTGCCTACTGTGACTTGAGTTCACATTTCAGCAGCCAAAGCAGGTCATAGGGCCAAGCCTGACAATGAGATAGGGAGGTATATTACGCAGAGAAGGAGAGATGCCCTGCAAGTTTCATGGCAATGAGTGAAAATGTAAAACCCTGTTTTTATAAAGGGTGGAAGTAAATGATTAGGAACACTACTAGCACCATCTACCACAGTAGGGAGGTTGCAGCTAAGAGAATGATATATCTGCCTCATTTCCATGTGGTTGAAAGTTGAGGAAAAATCACTAGCTTCCACTTGAGAGAGTCTATTTATGTCTTGTAAAGAAGCAGTTTACCCATTGAGGATGATATTAGTTGTGGGTCTTTTGTGGATGGCCTTTATGATGTTGAGGTATGTTCCTTCTATCCCTACTTTGTTGAGGGTTTTTATCAAGCAGGGATACTGTATTTTGTCAAATGCTTTTTCTGCATCTATTGAGAGGATCATATGGTTCTTAACCTTTCTTTTATCAATATAATGTATTACACTGTTTGATTTGTGAATATTGAACCACCCTTGCAGCCCAGGAATAAATCCCACTTGATCGTGGTGAATAATTCTTTTAATGTACTGTTGAATTTGATTTCCTGTTATCCATTAATTAATGAATGGATACAGAAGATGTGGTATGTGTGTGTATATATAAAATGGAAAACTTATATATATAAATATATCAAATGGAATATTACTCAGCCATCAAAAAGAATGAAACCTTGCCATTTACAATGATGTAGACGGAGCTAGAGTGTATTATGCTAAGCAAAATAAGCCAGTCAGAGAAAGACATCTACCATATACTTTTACTCATATGTGGAATTTAAGAACCAAACAGATGAACATAAGGGAAGGGAGGAAAAAAAAATAGGGGGAAATAAACCATAAGAGCCTCTTAACTGTAGAGAACAAACAGGGCTGCTGTAGGGGAGGTGGTAGGGGATGGCTAAATGTGAGGAGCACTAGGTGTTATATACAAGTTATGAATCACTAAATTCTACTCCTGAAATCAAAATTATACTGTATGTTAACTAACTAGAATTTAAATACAAACTTAAAAAAAAATCAGGTTTCTTCCTAGAAAGCCTAATTCCTTCTGCTTTCTCTGAGATGCAATTTTACTGATTATCACCTTTTAAAATTAAACATTAAATTTCTCATTTTCAACTGGACATAATTCCTAATTCATCTTCCCTAATACAAAATTATGCTCTTGACTGGATTACTTTTTCAAGTCATCAGCTTATCTCTTTTGGTCTTCTTTTTTGTTTTAAAATATGAAATTTATTGTCAAATTGGTTTCCATTCAACACCCAGTGCTCATCCCAACAGGTGCCCTCCTCAATGCCCATCACACACTTTCCCCTCCATCCCACCCCCCATCAAGTCTCAGTTTATTCTCAGTTTTTAAGAGTCTCTTATGGTTTGCCTCCTTCCATCTCTGTAACTTTTTTTTCCCCTTCCCCTCCCCCATGGTCTTCTGTTAAGTTTCTCAGGATCCACATAAGAGTGAAAACTTATGGTATCTGTCCTTCTCCATATGACTTATTTCACTTAGCATAACACTCTCCAGTTCCATCCACGTTGCTACAGAAGGCCATATTTCATTCTTTCTCATTGCCAAGTAGTATTCCATTGTATATATAAACCAAAACTTCTTTATCCATTCATCAGTTGATGGACATTTAGTCTCTTTACATAATTTGGTTATTGTTGAAAGTGCTGCTATAAACATTGGGGTACAAGTGCCCCTATGCATCAGCACTCCTGTATCCCTTGGGTAAATTCCTAGCAGTGTTATTCCTGGGTCACGGGGTAGATATATTTTTAATTTTTTGAGGAACCTCCACACTGTTTTCCAGAGCGGCTGCACCAGTTTGCAATCCCACCAAGAATGCAAGAGGATTCCCATTTCTCCACATCCTCTCCAGCATCTATAGTCCCCTGATTTGTTCATTTTAGCTGCTCTGACTGGTGTGAGGTCATATCTCAGTGTGGTTTTGATTTGTATTCCCTTGATGAGGAGTGACCTTGAGCATCTTTTCATGTGCCTGTTGGCCGTCTGGATGTCTTCTTTAGAAAAGTGTCTATTCACGTCTTCTGCCCATTTTTTCACTGGATTATTTGTTTTTCGGGTGTGGAGTTTGGTGAGTTCTTTATAGATTTTGGATACAAGCCCTTTATCTGATATGTCATTTGCAAATATCTTTTCCCATTCCGTCGGTTGCCTTTTAGTTTTGTTGATTGTTTCCTTTGCAGTGCAGAAGCTTTTTATCTTCATGAGGTCCAGATAGTTCATTTTTGCATTTAATTCCCTTGCCTTTGGAGATGTGTTGAGTAAGAAATTGCTGCGGCTGCGGTCAGAGAGGTTTTTTTCCTGCTTTCTCCTCTAGGGTTTTGATGGTTTCCTGTCTTACATTCAGGTCCTTCATCCATTTTGAGTTTATTTTTGTGAATGGTGTAAGAAGGTGGTCTAGTTTCATTCTTCTGCATGTAGCTGTCCAGTTCTCCCAGCACCATTTGTTAAAGAGACTGTCTTTTTTCCATTGGATATTCTTTCCTGCTTTGTCGAAGATTAGTTGGCCATACATTTGCGGGTCCAATTCTGGAGTCTCTATTCTATTCCATTGGTCTATGTGTCTGTTTTTGTGCCAATACCACGCTGTCTTGATGATTACAGCTTTGTAGTAGAGACTCAAGTCTGGGATTGTGATGCCTCCCGCTTTAGTCTTCTTCAATATTACTTTGGCTATTCGGGGTCTTTTGTGGTTCCATACAAATTTTAGGATTTCTTGTTCTAGCTTCGAGAGGAATGCTGGTGCACTTTTGACTGGGATTGCATTGAATGTGTAGATTGCTTTGGGTAGTATTGACATTTTGACAATATTTATTCTTCCAATTCATGAACATGGAATGCTTTTCCATTTCTTTGTATCTTGTTCAATTTCCTTCATTAGCTTTCTATAGTTTTCAGCATACAGATCTTTTACATCTTCTAGACTCATTCTATGAAGCCAGCATTACTTCGATTTCCAAACCAGACAGAGACACAGCAAAAAAAGAGAAGTACAGGCCAATATCCCTGATGAATATGGATGCATAAATTCTCAACAAGATTCTAGCAAATCGAATTCAACAGCATATAAAAAGAATTATTCACCATGACCAAGTGGGACTCATTCCTGGGCTGCAGGGCTGCTTCAATATTCGCAAATCAATCAATGTGATAATCACATTAATAAAAGAAAAGATAAGAACCATATGATCCTGTCAATCGATGCAGAAAAAGCATTTGACAAAATTCAGCATCCTTTCTTAATGAAAACCCTTGAAAAAGTCGGGATAGAAGGAGCATACTTAAACATCTAAAAGCCATTTATGAAAAGCCCATAGCTAATATCATCCTCAATGGGAAAAACTGAGAGCTTTCTCCCTGAGATCAAGAACACGACAGGTATGTCTACTCTCACTGCTGTTGTTTGACATAGTGTTGGAAGTTCTAGCACCAGCAATCAGACAACAAAAGGAAATCAAAGGCATCGAAATTGGCAAAGATGAAGTCAAGCTTTCACTTTTTGCAGATGACATGATACTCTACATGGAA
The DNA here is from genome assembly GCF_018350195.1 of Panthera tigris. Lineage (NCBI taxonomy): Eukaryota > Metazoa > Chordata > Mammalia > Carnivora > Felidae > Panthera > Panthera tigris. Next base: position 147,723,836 of record NC_056663.1, read on the forward strand.
AACCTGATAGACTCCACCAAAAGTCTGCTAGAATTGATACATGAATTCAGCAAGGTCGCAGGATACAAAATTAATGTACAGAAATCAGCTGCATTCTTATGCACTAATAATGAAGCAACTAAAAGACAAAGAAACTGATCCCATTCACAATTGCACCAAGAATCATAAAATACCTAGGAATAAACCTAACCAAAGATATAAACGATCTGTATGCTGAAAACTATAGAAAGCTTATGGTCATCTTTTTTTTTTTTAATTATTGATTTAATTTGAGAGAGAGAGAACCAGTGGGGAAGGGGTAGAGAGAGAGAGGTGGACAGGAGATCAAAGTGGGCTCTGCACTGACAGCAGAGAGCCCAATATGGGGCTGGAACCATGAACCATGAGGTCATGACCTGAGTCAAAGTTGGACGCTTAACCGACTGAACCAACCAGGCATTCCTCTTTTGGTCTTTTTAATGCAAAGCCTCTTTTATTGCTTACTCAGTTTTTACCTCTTTTTATAATTTGGACAACATTGAGACTCATTTCTAAACAATTTGTTGTTCATGTACTCCCTATACTTCTCTTTTTTTCTTCTTCTCTGCCTTTTAAGAAGTATTTAGGGGTGCCTGAGTGGCTCACTTGGTTGAGCATTGGACTCTTGATTTTGGCTTGGGTCATGACCCCAGGGTCATGGGATCAAGCCCTGCATTGGACTCTACTGGGCATCGAGCCTGCTTAGAATTCTCTCTCTGGCCCTCTCCCACCTCTCTCTCTCTCTCATGAGCGTGTGTATGTGCTCTCTCACTCTCTAAAATAATAAAAAAAAGTGTTTAAATATTTTTCTACTCTTGGCTTTTATGAGAAATTTTTTTAGTTCTCTCACCCCTGATTTCTCCTTTTCTGTCGACTGTCCTTGCTTTTCTTCCTTCTGGTCTAAATATGGGTTTCTCTTATGATTATGCCTTTATGGCTCCTCCTCCTCCTTTTTTTTCTCTCTCTCTAGTTCTGCACCCCCTCAAGTCTCCTCCTCCTCCTCCTCCTCCTTTATCTCCTGTTGCTTTCATTGTATAATAAATATATAGAAAAACTTGTGATTAAAAAGACGTGTGCTCTAAACTATTGCTGATAATAAAGACACTATGAATTACATTAATGTGGAGTTTGCACAGTCCTAGTTGAATGAAACTTTTCCTTATAAGACTGTAGGATACGTAGAACACAAAGCTGACTGGCCCATCACTATAGATTCCTTATTTCTTCATTCCATAGTTCCTAGACATTTTTGGCAGAAGTGAAGAGCATGGGCTAGACTACTTAGGTTTGAATGCCTGCTCTTCATTTAGCTACTATTTGCCCTTGGGTATTTGATTAACCTCCATGTCCCTCAGTTTCCCTATCCCTAGAGTGTCAATATTATTTTCCTATAGGGTTATGGTTTTTGTACATCAAGCTCTTAGGGTTTGGCACATGTAAGAAATCAAATGTTATTATTTTTTATAAGCTATATTTTCTATAGATATCTTTTTTATAGCAATCTTCTGTGGTAAAATCTTTACTGATTCTCTCTTCTTTAGAATTAATCTGAAATCCTAATCTGATAATATGATGATCACTTTCCATTATAATATCTATTTTTCTAGTATGTCCTATATTCATGGCCAATTTCTGTTTGGTGGGATTAGGAGCAACCTGACAGTGTGGTATGTATCTTACCCATTTTTGTATTCCTAGAATGACAGGCCTGGCATATTCTGTTCACTTAGTAAATATTTGGAGGGCATGGATATGAATGCTATTTTCTCTCTTACCTCCATGCATTTGCTGTGTTTTTATCAGTGGTGAAGCTACTACATTTTTTTCTGCCACTTGAAATCATTCCTTTGCTTTTCATTTCTTCATGAAACTTAAAAAGAAATCTCCTCAGTGAAATTCCATAAAACATTTTGGGGATCATTTCTTTATGGCCCTCATCATAGTTATGTACAGTCTTGGCCTTTACTTTCTACTCCTTCAGGACTGGATTGCATCTCCTTAGCTAGTGAGTCACTTTCAACCTTTCAATACCAAGATTTTGAGATTTTTTGTGTCTCTTATAATAACTTATCTATTGTAGGTTTTCTATAAGTATTTGCTCTTCCTGAAGGGGAATAAATATCTCCTCCCCTGTTTGCTCATTATTGTTTGTACTTTTGCATATAATGTTTACTATCGATTCCTTATACAGTTTAGAGTTAATTGCCTTATTTCTATCTTTGCCTCTTGAACCTTTGAGGAGTAAGTGATTGAGTTACTTATATTTGTGTTCTTTTGTTCCCTGACCTAGATATAGGTAAATTTTACTAAATCACTTGAATGAATTAACTTGTCAACTAGAAATTGATCTAATATATTTTTGGGTGAAATGATTCACGGAGGGGTTCCTGGGTGGCTTAGTGGGCTCAGCGTCTAACTCTTGGTTTCAGTTCAGTTCATCATCTCACAGTTTATAGTTTGAGCCCCATGTCGGGCTCTGAGCTGACAGCGTGGAGCCTGCTTGGGAGTCTCTCTTTCCCTCTCTCTCTCTCTGTCCCTCCCCTGCTCATGCTCTCTCTCTCTCTCTCTCTCTAAAGAAAAGAAAGAAAAGAAAAGAAAAGAAAAGAAAAGAAAAGAAAAGAAAAGAAAAGAAAAGAAAAGATTCATGGAATGGTACAAAGTGTTAGTTGAACAATCTCTGGAGAAAATTCCTCTTTAGATGAAGGGATAGTGTTTCAGATATTCAGAAAAAGAATATCTGTAGATCTGTAGAAAATTAACTTATTCTTTCTATGTTTTTTGAATCTTTTTTGCCTATGAAATATTTACATTTTTTTCTAGACACATGCTTTGTGTGTTATGGGTCCATCTGAAAGAGTGGAAGTGCCGGTAATACTTTTGTCACTCAACTGAGAAATAAAGAGGAGACCAAGACACATGTGGTCAAATGCATACATATAATTATCTTTGGAAATGTGTACAGTATAGCAAGATTAAGAAGAAGTAGTAAGAACCCACATCCATTTGTTTTTGTTTCTTTTCTTGTATTTTTGTTAAAATTGAAATGGTGAGAGAGGGTGATCACAATATATCAATATTCAGTTTTTCAGGATCTGTAAAAACAAAACAAAATACCATGAGCCATTAATTAAAAGTACATAAGCTCTTTCTTCTCCAATTTTTTAAAGTTTTTATTTAAATTCCAGTTATTTAACATATAGTATAGTATTAGCTTCAGGTGTACGATATAGTGACTCAACAATTCCATACAACGTCCAGGCTCATCACAAGTGCACTCCTTAATCCTCATCACCTATTTCACCTATCACCTTTCCTCTGGTAACCATCAGTTTGATCTCTATAGTTATGACTATTTCTTGTTTGCCTCTCTGTCTCTCCCCTGTCTTTGTCTTTTGTCCACGTATGAATGAAATCATGTGGCATTTGACTTTCTTTGACTGACTTATTTCACTTCGTGTAATACTGTCTAGCTCCATCCAGTTGTTTTAAAATAACTGAATGCTGGGAAGAACGTTAGAAGCTGGAACTTCAGAGTTAAATGGATATGAGTTTGAAGACTAATTTGCCATTTATACCTTGCGGTCTTTGGAAAGTCTCATAAATTCTCATAGCTTCAGTTTCCTCATCTCTAAAAAGCAGACAATGATATTAGCTTTACAGGGTTGCTATGAGTATTAAATGGGAATCAATACAAAGACTTTTTAGTGCAGTAACAGCCCTGGAACTATTCTAAGTGTTCTACAGTTGGTATCCATGATTATTATTTTTGTCACATAATAGGGATAATTCTCATTTCTATTTCCAATTAGGAGCACCTATATTCAGAAATAGGAGCAATATGTGATATTCTCCGATATCTTCAATATTTGTTAAGGATCATGTTATATCATGATGTGTATGTTTCAGTCAATATAGCAAGAGAGCTTTTCTATGGGTTGTGATTTAGTTTATATTTCTGTTCTCAAGGCTAATTGTAATATTTGCTAAAATATTTCATATATATATATTTTGTGTGCCTTATTAGAGTTGGTAGGTCCTGAAAGAAGGAGGGAACATTCCTTTATGTCAAGTACACACTTTGTGGGGTTTAATAAACTTTTTTTTTTTTTTTTTTTTTTTTTTTTTTTTTTTTTGAGACAGAGAGAGACAGAGCATGAGCAGGGGAGGGGCAGAGAGAGAGGGAGACACAGAATCTGAAGGAGGCTCCAGGCTCTGAGCTGTCAGCACAGAGCCTGACACAGGGCTCGAACTCACGGACTATGAGATCATGACCTGAGCTGAAGTCAGACGCTTCACCAATTGAACCACCCAGGCGCCCCAGATTTAATAAACTTTGAAGTATACACTAACTTTTATTTACAAAAGCCCTAATTATAAGTGATTATTTCAGGGAAATAAAACACATTTTAGCACTGGAAACAGAAGGTCAAAATACGTATTAGTGATCTTTCAAAAATCTTTCTTTCTTTTGTAGGAATCCACTAGCATTGCGTTTACAGATATAACCTATCAACTCAAGGAAACCAAATTTAGTTTTTGAAATAAAAAAGTATTAAGAGTTTTTAATCCATATGGCAGAGTTAAAAACTAGTTTTCTTTTGTTTTTAAATATGAAATTCATTATCAAATTGGTTTCCATACAACACCCAGTGCTCATCCCAACAGGTGCCCTCCTCAATACCCATCACCCACCCACCCCTCTCTCCCACCCCCCATAAACCCTCAGTTTGTTCTTAGTTTTTAGGAGTCTCTTATGTTTTGGCTCCCTCTCTCTCTAACCATTTTTTTTCCTTCCCCTCCCCCATGGTCTTCTGTTAAGTTTCTCAGGATCCACGTAGGAGTGAAAACATATGGAATCTGTCCTTCTCTGTATGACTTATTTCACTTTGCATAACACTTTCCAGTTCCATCCACGTTGCCACAAAAGGCCATATTTCATTCTTTCTCATTGCCATGTCGTTTTCTTTTTATTTCTTTTGATGTGGGAAAAACCCACCTGCCCTTATTTAGACACATCGTAAAGTTACTCATTTAGTTAGAAAACATTTTGGAAAGTATTGTTTACCTTGATTTGCCTTGGTCTCCTTGTGGTTTGGTACGTTTGTAATCTTGGACTGTTGTGGAATTTACTGAATTACTTGTTGCTGGTTGACAGTAGTAGGGTTAGCTGCTGGGGCAGTGGTAGTGCCAGCCACAGGGGCATTGGTGATGTCTTCAGGTTGGGGGGTGTTGGGAGCCGTGGTGGTGGATGTCACGCCTGCAGTTTTTCCCGCAGAAACAGTGGCAGTGGTGGTGTTGGCAGCAGCAGTGGCGGTGGTATAAATTAGGATTGGGGCAGCACTAGAAGGGGCTGATGGTGCTTGAGGATTTACAGTGTTCTCAGGTGGTGATATAGGTCTGGGTGGTGGACCAGGTGGGCTTTGGTGATGGTGGGGGTAGTGAGGGGGATGGCGACCTCTGTGGGGTTCATGACGACCGTGGTGACCATATGGACTTCCAGGAGCTGTTTCAGATTTTGCAAAATATCCTCTTGACAGCTTAGAACTTAATTGTTTAAGTAGTTTTAAATGCTCTTCGGAACTTTCACTAAACTTAAGAGAGAATATGAAACACAATTGTTTTATAAACAGGTGAGATGCATAAACCTGAACTCAGGCTTTAAAAATATGTCTATATTATCACTGAAATTTGGGTAAATATTCTAACTTCATTCCTTAAGTAATTTGATTGGTGTTCCTACCAAGTAGAGGGTTTTGAGTTATGACGTTTTGTGAAATATAAAATAAACTGTATCTCTGCTATTCTTAAAGCCTGGTAGTTTATTATAGATTTTCCCAACATGTGATCCATTATAGCCAAAATGTTGAAAAAATTTTGGTGGTCAAATGACTGTGGAAAAGATTTGGGTAAACACATTTCTTTACTATAGGATTTATTAGAGTTATTAATATAATATGCTATGAATATTTAGCATATCCAAGGGATATGTAATATTTCCCAAACTTACTTTATCATGGAAGTGTGTGTATGTGTGTGTGTGTGTGTATCATTTATTCATACTAGTGTTTTAGTGTTTCATGGAGACCCTTTTGGGACATGCTGTTCTGATTTTTATCCTAGAAAATAACATAATGCACTTTATTGCTCTGAATAGAGAATAAAAGGAAACTACGGAAGCTTTGCATTGCTCTGTGTTCATAGACCCCAAATGTGAGATTGATAGAGCATTCCATGAATCCACGTTGTTCATTCACTTGCACAGAATTGCAGACATCAAGAGCTGGAAGTACCTTAGATCAGGCAGTGCATACCTACCCAGTGAAAACCTCATTATAGCAAGGCCAGGGACAATTTTAATTGTCTTTAGTTACATGGGCTTTTAACCTGGTATTCCCTTCAGACTTCCATTTAAACCCTTCTCATTTTGTCTTCACAGGCAGAAGTTGATTCTTGGGATTCTAAATATGACACTCCTCATGCCTCTTCATGAAATATTAGTTGCCAAAGTGAATAAATCCTAAGAAATAGTTGGACACTTGACTTTATGATGAAGGAGAAATAAGTTGCCAAAATTATCATAAACTTTCAAGGTAGGTCTAGAATTTTTTTCTAAATATCAGCACAATTTGTGTCACTAAACCTAGACATTGTTTATTCCACTGTTTGTCCTGCATTAGAAGCAGGAGAATGTTTTGGATTTTAAGGATTCATTTAGGGTACTTGTCTTAGAAGGGGCAAAAGGGAGAGCAGGGGATGTAACGGGATGATGTGACAGTATTTTCAGGTAACACACCCTGCCATGCAGCCCACTTCCACTGGGACACAAAATGGGGATTATGAGAATTTAAAAAAATGGCAGAGAGTGGAAACAGGGATTTGTGATTTGGAAAAGTCTTTCTAGATGATTCTGAATCTTTTTTCCCCATGAAAAACCATTGTTTTTGAGGAAAAAAACCTAGGTTTTTGCATTTTTGGGATCATAGGAAATGTTCCCTACTAAAAAAAAAAATAATATTTATAAAGAGAAAGACATTTACATTGAACAAACAAATGTAGATAGGTTTTGGTACTGAAGTCTAGGTGAACTTTGCTTTTTATGTGCTAAGTTGTTCTGCTTCCACTGCAGATTTATATGTATCAAAGAGGCAGGCAACTGGAGGCAAGGTTTCGGTGTTCACAGAACTATTTCTGCTGAAGGACTCTCTTAGGTTGGGAATAAAAGAAAATATTTGCACCTTATCAACTCTTCAGACATAACTGACTTTTGATTATGAATGAAAATATAAAAAGATAACTAGCAATATAAACAAAACTTACCCTGAAGCTTTTCCGCTTATGTGCACCAGCTGGCTAAATGGAAATAGAGAATACAAATGTATATAAAAAAAATTAGACCCAGAGCATATATGGTATTTCAAGAATACTGATTGTAAGTTGTTTGAGGGTAATATGTGGTTGGGTTAGGTGGATAGAATGGTGTACAGTTTTAGAATTTTGAGTGTCATTGTTAAATGTGAGTGACCTTGTAATAGTTTAGAGCACACAGTTCATAGGATAAGGACAATCAGTTTTTCTGGAGGTCTTTAGGCAGAAGTGCTCCTCTCCCTCTACATTCTCATGGATTGTTGCCAACCAGTCTGTAGTTTACAGGTAGTGCAAGATTTGGCTCCTTTCATCATAATAGCTACCGTTTACTCAGGTGCCAAGCCTGGGGACCACTACAGTATCTTTATAAACTTGACATAAGGAAAAATCAGCCTGTCTTTTTGGGAGAGAAAGTGGGTGATCCAAAGAGCTCTGGAATAAGGTTTTTCACTGGATGGAAATTCCTCGCTGTTACATTTTAGCATGGAACAACAGGGAAGAGGCACTGTGTTAGCAGTACCCGTAAGACATTGGTTGTTCATGAAATGATACTGGATTAGGTTTGCAGCAATAAGCCTTAGACAGTGTAACCTACCCTTTAGATAATGTAATGTAGGTGCAAGCTTACTGTAAACAAACCTAAAAATGTTAAGGGGATAGCAAGCACATGCTTTTGATTGGAGTTATATATCATGTCTAGAATTTTGTAATTTTTTTTTATCCATGTGAAATCCCTTATATGGTTAGAAATGTATTTTATAGTGTTCCCTATAATCAGTTTTCTTCTTCAGACATCCTTCTTTTTGAGGTGCTTACCAAAGACTAAATGTTATTCAGGAATGCTATTGCAGAAGTGGAATCAGAATACATAATTTAAAATCATAACACTACAATATTCTACTTACACATGTTGGCAATTCTAAAGACTAAAAATGTGTGGAAAAAAATAAAAATGTTGATTGAATCTGAAGGTCAACAAAAAGGTTACAAAGAAAGTTAAATTAAGATCTTAGGCAAAAATAAAATTAAACAAGGTTTGTGTGGATTAAAGTTAGGTTAACATAAAACAATGAACTGAATGTACACCTTATGATTAAGAACTAAATAAGGAAATTAACACAGGTGAAGATATGTGATATTTACCGAGAAGCAAGCAGTGACAATCAAGATGGCACCGATCCAAATGAGAGCCTTCATTTTGTCTTAGGGTCTTCTAGAAGCAGGCAGCAAAAGGTGATGCTTTATTGGTAGAAGAATAAAAAAATATCATTTTGTTTTTGCTAAATTTTAACCAAAGGAAAAACATTTATATATGTCAAAGCATGTCTATGGCATATGTTATATATATGGTATAATAAAAAATTATCAAATTTATAAGAAGAATAGTCCAACAAATATGTGCAAAGTTTACGAATAAGGAATTACCATGGCAATACCAATATAGATAAAAATGTAGACAGAAGTTAACCCTTGTCTTACTGTCAAGAAAACATAGAGAACTTATTTTTTGAGCTACTATTTTATAATTACTGAAGAGTTATTTGAGAACCTAAAACCAAATTATGATCAAGACGGTGAAGTTGATATCTTTGCACACAGCCATTGGTTCTATTAACTGAGATAATTTTTTTGAAAAACAGTATGGAAATATGCAAAAGATGAAAATGTTTGTATCTTTAACCTAAATAATCTGTCTTCAGAATGATCTTTAGTAAATTAACCAATAGGAAAAAATTTAAATCATTTTAATGTTACTTATAGGTAAGAAAACTTGGATACTGATAATCATGAAGACTTTATAGAAATTTAAAAAATGCTTGTTATAATAAGTGAAAAGTTTAACTACCATACTGTATGTAAATTATTCAAATAACACAAGTGAAAAGTTTAAATAGCACACTGTATAAATTATTCAAATGGATAAGAGAGGAAATGTAGGGGCGCCTGGGTGGCGCAGTCGGTTAAGCGTCCGACTTCAGCCAGGTCACGATCTCGCGGTCTGTGAGTTCGAGCCCCGCGTCAGGCTCTGGGCTGATGGCTCGGAGCCTGGAGCCTGTTTCCGATTCTGTGTCTCCCTCTCTCTCTGCCCCTCCCCTGTTCATGCTCTGTCTCTCTCTGTCCCAAAAATAAATAAAAAACGTTGAAAAAAAAAAATTAAAAAAAAAAAAAAAAAAAAGAGAGGAAATGTAAATGAAGGATAAAATAAGTGTGATATGATGGTTTAATATGTATGTGTATTTTCCGTTATTAAAATTTTACAGTGTTTTGTTGGTTTTATAATTTAAACACATAAAAGAAATGAAGAAATTGCCATTAAAATAATCTTCTGGCTCTGATTTTGACTTTACCTACTTACATAGACTTACATAGACTTTACATACTTGCATAGACTTTAGACAAAAAATTTTTAACATTAATTTATAACTTAAAAATATGACAAGCAGAAATATGAGATATTCATATTAATATTGCCATTAGTATTATTTTTATTATTCATGAGTAACTTTTAGAAATTTGACATTTCTGCTAAATCTTTTATTTTCTTTTGATATGATCATTATTTCTAGATTCTCCTATTGATAGCAAATGCAAAAAAAACCAAATCCACCAAATCCAAACCTCTCCAATTGAAGTTCTTTGAGGTCTATTATAAAGTTATCTTTTCTTGGGGAACCTGGGTAGCTCAGTTGGTTGGGTGTCTGACTCTTGATTTCAGCTCAGGTCATGATCTCAAGGTTTGTGAGTTCCAGCCCCTCCTTGGGCTCTGGGCTGACAGTACAGAGCCTGCTTGAAATTCTGTCTCTTCTTCTCTGTCTGCCTCTCTCCTGCTCTCTCTCTCTCTCTAGATAAATAAATAAACTTAAAAAAAGTTATGTTTTCTTCATAACTTTACATTTATATATCATACTTCAGTAATGAATCATATATATATTTTTTGTCACTATCCATTTAACTAATTCTTCTCCCAAAGAAGAAAAGTAGCTACGTAGAGGAATCAGTGACTAATTGTTTATGCTTACAAAATCTCATGTTCAAATGTGACCACTTTTCTAATCTTTAAGTTACTGCTTTAAAGACAAGATAGCCGTTGGAGTGCCTGGGTGACTCAGTTGGTTAAACGTCCAACTGCGACTCAGGTCATGATCTCATGGTTCCTGAGTCTGAACACTAGCTGGGACTCTGTGCTGAGAGCTCAGAGCCTGGAGACTGTTTCAGATTCTGTGTCTCCCTCTCTCCCTGCCCCTCCCCCACTTGCTCTCTATCTTTCTGTCTCTCTCAAAAATAAATAAACATTAAAAAAAAAAAAAAGAAACCATGATAGCCACAACCCAATTGATGGAGAATTACTACTATCTTTAGCAATGATTTTATTAAGTAGGACATCTCCTTTTGATTATAAGGGAAAGATCACTGGATCAATAGTCATTGGAATTGAGCTTCAGTTGTCAAACCCTGGTCACATTGTTTAACCTATCTGAGGTCCAGTTTCTGCTTTTAAAATGGAGTCATTAATTTATGATGAAATTGTCACAACTCAATAAACCCAAGAATAAGAATTGAAAACCAAATTAATAAGTGTATCTCCATATGTGAAACAGTCACAATCTCAAGTAAAATATAAGGAGCATTTAGATATTTACCTGCCTTTCCCTTTGTAATAAGAGATAAATAGAATGGAAACATTCAATTGATAAAAATTAAAAAAGGCAGGCCCATTGATTTCTTGCAAAATTAGTAAAATATAATATATATACATATATATGTACATACATATATAATGTGTGTGTGTATATATATATATATATATATTTATACACACACACACACACACACACACACACATATGTTCATGCCACTGAAAACAGTTTTGTTATTGTAGGTACAAAATTATAATATGGATTCATGTCTAAAAAAGGAATCATTTTAAAACTGGGATTCCAGAGGACAAGCTATTTTTATTATTATTTTTTACTGAAATTGTTAACATTTTATTAATGTATAAGTGACTAGAACCTATAGATTGACGATTTATTAAAGCAACTCAATTTATTTTCTATTTATCACATTTTCTTTCATTTTTAAAAAATTTTTTTATCATGTTCATTATTTTGAGAGAGAGAGAGAGAGAGAGACAGAGTGCGAAAGGGGGTGGGGGCAGAGAGAGAGGAGACACAGAATCCAAAGCAGGCTCCAAGCTCTGAGCGTCAGTGTAGAGCCCTACACGGGGTTGGAACCCACAAGCCGTGAGATCGTGACCTGAACCGAAGTCAGACACTCAGCTGACTGAGCTACCCAGGCTCCCCTATCATATTTTCTTTCAAATGCATTGTCTATTAGGATTATATGGAAAACAGTTTGAGATATGGAAAATGATGATTATAATAATTAGAAACAAGATATAATCAAAATCTAAGGAAAACTGATTTAAGTCTTCGAAATTTTAAAAATGATACCATAACAAGGGATCCTCTTTCTGCCTGTCCAGCAATGTCAGCCTTACCTCAGGTTTTGAAGTCTGGAAGCTTGGAGAAAGAGTGCAAGTAATTCATGCCTTATAAAGGATTTTTCCCCCTCTCTATTATCCTTTCTATTTTGTTCCTATCAAACATTATTATTATTATTATTATTATTATTATTTTAGCATTTGCTTCGGGGCTAATCCAAATTTTTCCTGAAGCAAAAAATGGAGTGTTATAATCTTCAAAAGCTGACATTTCTCCTTCTCCTTTTTTTTGGAAACATCACGGCTGATTAACTGTGCATCAGAAAAATTGAAGGCTTATTCTTCATAATTTAAATATAATGCTCTGAGGCAATTTCTTTCCTTTATTTCAGATAGTGTTTTCTCAAATAACTTGACATTTTAGTAACAAAGCAGTAATTATTGAAACTTGAATATAAACCCTAGGTCTGTGAACACTTTCATAATTAAGACTGCTGTTTATATTTGCCTTACTATTGTGTGATAATGTTGTGGACTCTGATCTGGCAGAAAGTATTTGAAGATGGTCGCTTCTTTTGTGTTCATCTTTAGCTTTGTAGGATAAAGTACTTCATTCCTGAAAGTTAATTTTTAGAGATTCTAACATGAGCTCAACTTTAAACATTAGTAACTATAGGGTAGCTGCAAACACGGCATTCTTTTCTTACCTTTTCTGGACATAAAAATGAGAAAAAGGTAGTTAGTGAACCATTTTGACACCACTTAACATGCTGACATTAAGATTAATAATTCCTTAATTAAATTGTCAAGTAAGATATGTTGTGTGCCACAGTAATTATCTTGCTCAGAAGAAATGTACCAGTTAGTAAATAATACAAAATGTGAGCATTATAGTAAGTTGACATTTGCTTTCATGTAAGTTTTACTTACTTGAAAATGTCATACATCATGACAAAGATAGGTAAACATCATGTAATTACACATGAATGGTCTACTGGTGGGTAATGGGATTTGTAATAGTTTTCTTTCAAGTTAGAAGTTAACAATTGTATGTTTTCTGGGCATTAATTTACCCAGTGATGAATTGAAGGTCAAGTGAGAACCTCCAGACTTTTTCTCCTAACAGTGAATTTGAGGGCACTGGACACACTGTCTCCTTGGTTATTGGTTTTTCAGTTTGTTTACATGATAGATCTATATTATATCTATCTATCTATCTATCTATCTATCTATCTATCGATAGATAGATACAGATATAGATATATTTTAAGGATAGCTTATTACAATGAAGGCAACCTAAAATCCAAATCAAGATGCAGACCTAGATCTGTGTGCTTTTACATAGAATATACTTTTGCATATGAAGAAACTGTGACTTGAGAAAATAGCTAGGTCATAGTTTTAACAGCCAATATTTTAACCCAAATTTGTTGATCTTTACAGCTTTTACTTTTCCCTGCAGCAAGATATTTTTAAGTATGTTTGACTTCTGTTAGGAAAATTTTTGATTAACTATGGATACTGAATAAGCTATGGACAGAGAATTATCTTAGGCATTTTTGTGTCTTTATCAACTGATAGATTTTCTGGCAAAAATTTAGGTGATAAATAGTGTTTTTGACCAAGTTAATAGATATCATGAACTTCCTTTCCTTTTCTGATTTTGTTGTAAATTATATCTAATCCAAAATTCTGCAGAATGAGAGGGGCGCCTGGGTGGCTCAGTCATTAAGCGTCAGACTCTTGGTTTCTGCTCAGGTCACGATCTCATGGTTTGTGAGTTCAAGTCCCACGTTGGATTCTATGCAGACAGTGCAGAGCCTGCTTAGGATTCTCTCTCCCTCTCTCTGTTCCTCTTCCTCTCCCCCTCCCTTGCTGTCTCTCTGTCTCTGTCTCTGTCTCTCTCAAATGAATATGACTAACAAAAAATGAAAATAAAAACAATTCTGTAGAGTGAGAGAAAATGTGAGGATTTCAACTTATAGGATGCTTGTTCTCATTAAAGAGAGGCAGCCAACTTGGTTAAGAACAACTACCAATTGGAGCTCATACTCGAGCTTTCATCTTTCTACCTAAAATTTTCATGTTGAAGTGTCTGTGTAGTTAAGGCTGTGCTCATTTTATTACCATTCTGATTGATGGTACAAATGGAATACATTTATATTGATAATTGATACTGATAATTATTCTTACTGATTCCTACTCTAGTTTCTCCTCTCTCTACTTCTTGCTTCCTCTACATACCCAATCCAACTTTTACATTTCCACTAAAATAATCTTTCTAAAACACAATTAACATATTAGCCCCTTAAAACTTTTGATGTTTTCCATTTTCTACAATAGCATCTCTCAACCCATGTTATATAGAGCATTATCTCCTAAGTCTATTTAAAGTTTTTATTTTTTTTTATTTTGAGAGAGACAGAGAGTGTGAACAGGGGAGGGGCAGAGAGAAGGAGAGAGAGAGAATCCCCAGCAGGCTTCATACTGTCTGTGGGGAGCCTGATGCGGGGCTTGAACTCATGAACTGAACCATGAGATCATGACCTGAGCCGAAATCAAGAGTCAGATGCTTAACCGACTGAGCCACCCAGGCGCCCCAGTTCCTAGGGATATTTACTGGAGCTCCTTGAAAATACAGCTCAATGAACACTTCATATACATATTCTTATTTAAAGACTCCAGGATATTCACCCCAACATTTTAGCAATGCATTTTACCTTAGAAGTCTTTTTAGCTCCTGCAAAAAAAAAAAAAAAAAAAAAAAAAAAAGCCATTAATTCCTGTGAAACTAGCTCAGGAATGAGTTGTTATGTGAAATTTTAAGTCTAAGTTGTTAACACATGGTGTGATGGCTAATTTTATGTTAATTTGCCTAGGTTATGGTGACTGTTTGTCGAATACTAGTCTAGATGTTTCTGTGAAGGTATTTTATGGATGTGACTAACGTTTATGATCCGTTGACTTTAACTAAAGCTGATTACCGTCCCTAATGTGGATGAGCCTCATTTTATCAGTCAAAGGCATTAAGAGCAAAGACTGAAGTTTCCTAAAAAAGAAGGAATTCTGCCTAGAGACTGAAACAGGGAATCTGTGTCAGAGGTTCCAGCCTGCAGTATTGCTCTGTGGGTTTTGGACCCAAGATTGTAACATCAACTCAACCTGAATTTCTAGCCTGCCAGCTAGTGTTGTGGGTTTCAAACTGCACAGTCTCCACAATTACATGAGCGAATTTTTAAAAATTTTCTGCATACATCCATACATCTATCCATCCATCTATCCATCAATCATTGGTTCTGTTTCTCTGGAGAATCTGACCAATACACATAGTCTGACACAGTTCGATTATTTTTGCTTTTGTGAGGCTATAATATCAGGTACAACTTGGTTTATATGTTACCATTCTCTCTCAGATTCTCTGTGCTCTAAACTTACTTGAGTATTATTGAGCCCACCAAGTACAGTTGAAACTTGAACAATGTGCGGGTTAGGGGTCCCAGCATCCTACATAGTAGAAAATCCATGTATAACTTTTGACTCCCCCCAAACTTAACTGCTAATAACCTACTGGTGAAGTCTTACTGATAATATAATCAGTCTATTGACATATATTTTGTATGTTGCATGTATGATATACTGTATTCTTACAATAAGCTAGACCAAATAAAATGTTATTAAGGAAATCATAAGGAAGAGAAAATACATTTATAATACTGTACTGTATTTACCAAAAACAAAACAAAACAAAACAAAAACAAAAACAAAAATAAACAAACCACTAACAACAAAAAAACCCCATGTAAATTGACCTGTGGAACTCAAACCTGTGTTATTCAAGGGTCAACTCTACTTTTATGCTTCTGGATTTTTGCCCTTGCCCTTCCTCCCCTCAGCTTGAACCCAGTAATCCCCTTCTTGTCCTGGTAAACTCATTATTTATTTCTGAGTATCCAGCTTATGCCATCTTTCTTCCAAGAGCATTCATAGCCTCATAAATGAAATCACTATTCACTCTTTCATTTAATTCATTCATTTAGTAGATGTTTATTGAGCATCTACTGTGTCCAAAGCTGTCAGAAGTGAGCAGTGGACAAGAGGGGTATGATCTCTTTTCTTAGAATGGGGTGATCAGCGCTGTTTATTCAGGACACTCTATGACTGTTGTTGTGGAGCCATTATTAATACTGTCTTCTTTCAGTCTCACAAGTAGTTTGGTTTTGATGATCAATTATGTGGTCTTCTTCATTATCAAACATACAGTTTAGTAAGGGAGACAAACTTTAAGCAGGTGTTGTGAGTTGAATTATGTCTTTCCCTTACCTCCAAATATGTTGGAGTCCTAACTCCCAGAACCTGATAACATGACCTTATTAAATTTGGGGTCTTCGAAGATGTAACAAAGTTAAGAGGAGGTCATGCTGGATTAAGGGTCTTAATCCGATGACTGGTATCTTTCTAAGTGGAGAGAAATTTGAACATGGAGACACACAAGAGAATATCATCTGATGAGGGAGGCAGAGATTGTAATGATGTGTTCATAAGCCAGAATGTCAAGGACAGCTAGCAACCACCAGAAGCTAGAAGAAGCAAGAAAAGATCTTCCCCTTGAAATTTCAGAGAGCAGAAGCCCTGCTCACACCTTGACTTCAGACTTCTAATCTTCAGAACCGTGAAGAGAATACATTTCTATTGTTTTAAGTCATCTAGTTTGTGGTAATTTATTTACAGCTTTCCTAGCAAATCAATACAACAGGTAACTTGAAAAATTATGTGTGTTACATAACGCAAGGTATTTTGTGCTATGAGACAGTATGATGGGAAAATACAGAGGCCTATCTGGTTGGAGGAAATGGTATTTTGGGAATTTTAACAAGTGTCAGGAAGAGTATAGCATGTTTAGTGATACCGACACAAAACATAACTTGATGCTCTAAAGAAACCAATAGATCTATATAGGTAAGATTTAAGAGTATAAGTTGACAGTAGGATGTCGTGAGGCCGCATAGATTAGCAATGTCCTGATTGTGGAGAATGTGACAAATAAGAAAATGATTTTGGACTTTATTCTGAAGTTGGTGGAAAGTCACTAGAGCATGAAGCTGGAAGTGGCATGATACATTTGTGATATAAAATGATATTCTTGCTTGATAAAACTTGGAATAAAGAAGAGGCAATGGGAATGGAGGCAAGTGGATTCCTGAAGACCCCAGAGGTGAAAACTTTGTTTTTGTTGTTGCACGTGGGAAAAGGGAGAGGGGTGTGAAGGAGGAGTGCCAGTTTCCGGCTTGGACAACTGTGCAGATGGTATCTTTTGTTTGAGATAGAAAATATTAGAAGAGAAAAATGAAGGAAGGGGAATGCCAGTTTCAATTTAGACTTCTGTTATCTTTGAAGTGTATGTGAAAAATGCAAAAGAACATACCAGTGGTATTGTGGAAATAGACTGCAGACTCAAAGTTTAGTTCATGTATCATTTATTTGCTTCTAATCTGCAACAGGTGGAAGAATTGGGTAATGCACATATATTTAACACATACTGGTCCAGTTCCCCAGTCTTCTTGGTACCTCGAAGTTACAAATGTTCTTTAATGTATCCTTATGTAGAACATCTCTTTAGGAGAACTTTATGGTCAGGGTCATTTCATTTTGAAACTGGTTCTCTCTCTCTCTCTCTCTCTCTCTCTCTCTCATTCCCTTTCTCTCTCCCTGTTTGTCTCTCATATTGGATCAGGAATTCCTTAAGACATGAAAAATAGGTTTATGGCAGAGGGTAGGAGGAGCTGTGGGTAAGGGTTACAGTGAGGCTTGTGAATATATGAGGGTTTGAACAGGGGTTACGTTAGGACAGAGAGGAACTTTGGACAGAGGTATCTTGTGTCAAAGCAAACTATGAATAGGATATCTTGTGACTTAGGAGAATCTTTTAT
Source organism: Panthera tigris (assembly GCF_018350195.1). Lineage (NCBI taxonomy): Eukaryota > Metazoa > Chordata > Mammalia > Carnivora > Felidae > Panthera > Panthera tigris. Next base: position 147,741,590 of record NC_056663.1, read on the forward strand.
CAAATACAATAAAGTATAAGCGATATTATTGAAGAATATATATGGTGAGTGGGATACACAGGTTATTACATCTAGAGGTGGTTAGAGAAGCTAGTACTTGAGGTGAGTCATGAAAGATGATTAAATGTTTACCATGTGAAACTGCAGAGAATTCTGGGGACAGAGAGTATGAAGAATAAAGACACAGGAACTTGAAACTGTTTGTATTCTTAGTAGGATACTTCAGTTTTAACCAACAGAAAACTTCAACCCCAACTCATTTAACTAGAATGTAAAATGTATTGTCTCAGGTAGATAAGCAGACCAGGCTTATTATATGAAGGTTTGACATACGATGTGACTACAACTCAGTTCTTTATATTTTTTGGCTCTTATTTCTTCAGCGTTGGCTTTATTTTCAGCAGCATGCCTCTTTGTGATCCCTAGATGGCTCCAGAAGCTCCTTGCACTACATGTTTCCAGACTGACATTTCTTTCAGAAGTTTATTTTCCACAAATGTGTTCTCTTTGCTCTGATTGATTTACGTGCTTATTCTTGAATGACCATGGTAAGGTGTATGGGACACTGAGCAATTAGGTCTTTGATGGAATTGGGGGGGGGGGTCTATCTCACTGAAACATGTGGAGGTAAAAGAGTTGTATTACAAATAAAATTTTATAGCAGGCAGGGGTTAGAAGCTAGGTCAAAAACAGTAATTGTCACTCACATTAAGGAAACTTTAATTCCTCACATTTCTTCATTTATAAACATTTATTGAGTACATACTGGGTACTCTTCAGCTCAGTAGTCATGAATCCCAGCTGTCAGGGAGTATACATTTAGTATTTTGTATAGATAGAGTGTAGTGTGTGAAAGGAGGGCAGGAGAAGTAAAGGTGCGATGAGGAAAAAGGTGGGTGGAGGGAAATCATGTAGAGAGGCTTGTGTGCCTTGCTGAAGAGTTTGGACTTTATCATAAAGACAGTAAGTAAAGATAGCAAGTAAAGGGCTTTAGAAGAAAGATGAGGACTTCAGGGCATAATTAATTGGTGGGAAAGAAGACAAGAGGTGGATTGCCAGTTACGGGATTGAAGGCAGGTTTAAAGAAGGGAGTGGCAGTGGAAATAGAGAAAGAAGTAGGGTTATAAACTGAGTGATTCATTCTTCAACAATTCACACAAAGCTGTGTGACCTTGGGCTTTAGAGTTCTACAGGTGTGGAGAGCTAAGCTTTGCCACTTACTGGCTTGGTTACCCTGGTCCAGTGGCTTTTCTGTTTTTACTTTGGTCATCAGTAAAATAAGACTATCTGAAATGGCCACCCACTGTATGCCCCAAACTCCTTTCTAGAATCATCACTATTTAGTACATTTGAGAATAAAGACTGTTTCACACTTATTCCTTAATTCCCTATCTTAGCTGTGGTCCTTAGGCTCACCAATTCCTTTATTCAAGAATAGCATTCAAGACCTTGTTTCTTTGAGATGTTTAATGAAATTTCAGGGTAAGGAGAAACTTTACTATGAAGGTGCACAATTTAAAATTGATTATTAAGTACCCATTTTTTGAAAAGTCTGATGTCCTCTGACCACCAATAATCTCACTAGCCACTGTATTTTTTTTTTTTTTTAATTATAAAGGTTTGCTTGACACACAATACTGGACACTCTTATTTCTGAACTCTAGCCAGTTGCCAACATGCTCTGTTCTTCCTGTCTTTGTCCAGTCCTATCTGTAAATTCCCATTATCTTGTCTTCTAGCACACATTATCTTTTTAATTGCTTAGCTGTTCTAGTCCAGCTTATGCCTCACTCTCTTTCAGTCAAAGGTAACACCAAACTATTTTTCCCTTCCTTCCTTCCTTCCTTCCTTCCTTCCTTCCTTCCTTCCTTCCTTCCCTTCTTCCTTTCTCTTTTTAGTGAAAGAGAGAGAGAGCGAGCATGTGTGAGTGGGGGAGAGGGGCATAGGGAGAGAAAGAATCCTAAGCAGGCTCCATGCTCAGTGCAGAGTCTGATGTGGGGCTTGATGTCATGTCAGGTCCACGACCTGAGCTGGAATCAAGAGTCAGACACTCAACTGACTGAGCCATCCAGGTACACCCTATTTTTTAAACAAAGCCCCTGAAAGAAACTATGGTTGCAGTTTATAAAATAATTATGCTTTCAGCTTGCTGCCTATCTCAATTCTAAAGTTGATTTGAGGAAAAAAAATGATTAAAACCTTAAATAGCTTTCAACAAGCACAAGAAACATTTGGTTCTTGGCTACTTTCTCAGTTTCAACTTGAAGTCTTTCTCAACTGACACATGTTCCAATCACGTGATCTGTTCATTTCCTTGAGAAACTTGGGCCATTTCTAGCCTCAGGGCTTCGGGCGTGTTGTGTCCTCAACTCTTCATATTTGTCAGTCTTTGTTTAAATCTCACTTTCTCAGAGACAACTTCCCTGGATCTAAACTTATGTGAAGTCTGCAGCTATAATCTCATTATTTTTGTTTGTAATACCCAACACAGTCTGTAGTTGGCATTGCTTCATATGTGATTGAGACTATTTGTTTAATATTTCTCTTTTCCAGTGGATTAATTTCCATGATGGTGGAGGCTTTGTCATTTGGTTCACTATAGCATCCACAAGAGGCTTTTGAGGTATTTGGACCATAGCAGGTACAGAATAAATATTTTATAAATGAAAAATGATGTTGACAATCATTCATCCCCCTGGTGTACACTTTATATTCTGGATTTCATGCATTTGTAAATGCACAAAAGCAGAGAATGAAATAATGCATTTAAACTTCATTTAGAAGTTTAGTGTGAATTTCCCTTTTCCCCTATGTGATTAAATCTTTTATAGACCATTTAAAAAATCCATACTATTGCTTTATATGGGTATACAGAAATGTAACCAGTTCCATGTCACCCGAATTTTAGATTATACTTTTAGTGTTTCTCTTTTATAAACATATAGAATCAAATGAATGCTGTTGCCAACATCCTTTTTTTGTAAAACTGTGAGAGCCAGGAGAGCATACTGATTAAGAGAGCATGAGCTATGAAGGACTGCTTGGTTTGAAGCCTTTACTACATAGTAACTATGAGGCTTGGGCATGTTATATAGATTTGCTGACTCAGTTTCTTTATCGGTAAAATGGGTATAATATTGTTCTTTCTTATAGGATTGTCATGAAAAGCCAGTGTTATTCTAAATGTGAACCCAACAAAACCTGTAATAACTGTCAGCTATTTTAAAGAAAATTTTAAGAAAGTTCTTAGTTGCGAAATAGGCCAAAAAGTTTAAATATTTTTAATACATGTTGCGTGTACTTTTAAACTGCCTCCCAGAAAGGGTGGAGAAATTTGCACTAGCCAACAATGAATATTTAAAATTATCATTGTCAATTGTCAAATGGATATATATACATATATATATATATATTACAAAATGTATGTAATAGTTTCACTTTCTTTAAATACTATAATCATTGAGTTTTTCTTATGTTTACTGGCAATTTGTATTTCATGAATTATTTATCTCTACTGCTCATTTAAAATGCTTTCTTTTTAGGAGTTCTTCATAGAATAAGGATAGTAATCTTTTCACTGCCATGTATAATGCAATTATTTTTCCACAGTTATCATTTGCTTTTTGATTTTATGTTGATTTTCTTTTGTACAGAATTTTAGCTATTTATGGTATCAAATCTATGAATCTTCTTTTTTCCATTTCTTATATGCTTAAATTTTTTGGCTCCATTTGAATAAATATACATGTTTCCTTCTACACTTTTTTATGGTTTTATATTTAAGCTTCTTGTCCATGTAGAATTTATTTTAGATTGTGGTCTTAACACTGTCGCTTAATTTTTCTCAAATAGTCAACTGTCAAGGAAGGCTTAATTACTTATCATATTTCATGGTTTTGAAGTTCACTTTACCATGTAATAAATTTTTTAGTTAAAATGTGTTTCTGAGTTTTAACGTGCTACTGTAATTATGCTAGTCTGTATGTCCATCTAATGGTGTAAATCCCTCCTCCTCCCCCACCCCGAGTGTACCACTTACTATTTACCTACTGTTTTGACTTTGTTTTTCCTTTTTAAAAATATAATAAAATTATGAGCCTCTGTGTAATAATTCTGTCCTTGGTATCTGGAGCTAAGCTGTTCTTTTTTTTTTTTTTAATTTTTAAAAAGATGTTTATTTTTGAGAGAGAGAGAGACAGAGTGCGAGCGGGGAGGGGCAGAGAGAAAGAGAGGAAGACACAGAATCCGAAGCAGGCTCTAGGCTCTGAGCTGTCAGCATAGAGCCCCACGAAGGGCTCAGACTCACAAACTGCATGATTATGACCTGAGCCAAAGTTGGACACTTAACTGACTGAATCACTGAGATACCCCTAAGTTGTTCTTTAAACAAACAATGGATTTTAATTTTACAGCTGACCCTGGAATAGCACATGTTTGAACTGTGCAGGACCACTTATCTACGGATTTTTTATGGTATAGTATTGTAAGTGTATTTTCTCTTCCATGTGTTTTTTTTAAATAACATTTTCTTTTCTCTTGCCATACTTTATTGTATGAATGCAGCATATAACAGATACACAAAATATGCGCTAATTGATTATTTATATTATTGATAAGGATTCCAGTCAACAGTAGACTATTAGTAGCTTAGCTCTGGAGGACTCAAAAGTTACAGGTGGATTTCTGACTGGGAGAGGAATTTACCTCTCTTATCCCCGTGTCGTTCAAAGGTCAACTGTGCTTATATGTTTCTCGTAATTTCAGAATTCTGTACTGGAATATCAAACACATCTACACACAGTAAATCAGTTGCTGTCAAAAGATTTATTGAAGGAAAATCAGCAAGATGAAAACAGACCCATTTTAAAAGTCTGTGACAGAAAAAAAATGAAGATACATGTCCTTCAACTGCTAACCAAAAGCACAAGAAGAGTATGATATCAGTGATTAAGACCTGAAAAAATTGACAAAAATTCAGGAAAGAAATTTTACAGAAAGAAAATTAAATTAATTCATACATTTATATAAAATATTGCTTCTGACAAATTTACATGTTTATGAAATAATCATTTTTTCTTAGTTTGCGTCCAACACAAGCCAGGGACCCAATAAGATTTCTTACATTTCTTACAGGTGGGTGCTAAACAATTACTGAATAGTCTTAATTATTGCAAATATATTTTTTAATAGAAGAGAATCATTGGTTGCATGAAAAAAATCTGTTTAGAATTAGCATTTCAAAACTTTTAATACTACAACAATTTTTTTGAGATAAGTTAATTCAGTTCTCTTCAACTCACACTAAAATGTGCTATTCAGGGTTAACTAAAGTGACATACATCATTAAATGTAGTAGGAAGTGAGCTTTCTTTATTGCTCTCTCTTCATATCCCTGAAGGCTGAGATTAAAGACTTTTATATTAAGGTAAATAGATAACTAAATTAAACCTTTTGATACAAGGGGAACTCTTGTATTTGAGTTTTTAAGTTTCCATAAATATATTCTACTGCATGACCTCTATTGCTAAACGTCTGCATTTTTCTGAGTCTAATACTTGCCTTAAATTCTCACATTCTTTAACTTAATAAGATTTTTGCTGAACAAACTTCTTAGATGTTAAAACTAGCTTTCCAGGCTATTACTCAAGTCTATGTGGCATATGTTTTGTTGCTTTCAAATCAGGAACTCATCTGGTTCTTCCTTCAGTAGCTTAAAGACACCCATTTCAGTAGTAAAAGCATCGTCCTCGTGGCTTAGGGCATCTAGATCAGAGGTAGTTCTTGAAAGTGGCTCACTGTCCTTAGTTACAGATTCCATTGTATTATTTTCAGACAGATCTTTTGTAGTAATAGATGAATCTTCCGTGAGGTTCACATCTACTGATGTAGGGACTACAAAGTCATATCTAGATTCAACAGCAGTAAGCAAAATGGGATGGTTCTCTGCTTCATTTGTAATATCTTTCTCCATCCAAACATTGACTTCATCCATAGACTCTTCATCAGTTATCAGAACATCTTCTGGGTTATCTTTGCACCTTTCAACAGTGGTAGTGAGCTCAAACACAGTGATGAACTTTTCCTCATCAGAATCTGTTAGTTTAGGCACAGCATTGGGGCCATCCTCTGGAATGTTGAGGTCAATTTCAGTTATTTTCTCTTCTGTAAGGGCAGCTATATCTGGAATAGTGGTGAAGTCTTTTTCAGTAGCAGAAGAGATTTCAGCCTCAGGAATAGACGAGGTAGTGATCTGGACAGCCTCATCAGCAGTGACATTGGATTTAACTGAGGAACTGTAATTGTTAACATCGGGTTCATCCTTCTTAGCTGGAAGGGCAGGGGTGTCCACAATGCTGGCGGTGCCATCCTTCAGTGTGCCAGAGACTTCAGAAGTTATAGAGACATATTCATTCCCTGGGCCAGTGGCATCCAAGAGAATATCTTCTTTTGCTATGTTAGTGGAAAAATCTATTAAAGAAACAGTAGCACTTGGTGATGAGATATTACCAATTTTCACTGGAATGAAGTTTTCAGTAATAGAGTCATTAGCCATGGAGTTTGTTGTGCCTATCAGACTAGTAATTTCTTTCTCCAGATGGGTTGATGACCTAATAAGATGAGACTCAGCATCATCTTCTGATTTTGGTTTTTCCTTCAGAGATGTAAACTTGTTGCCTGTTGTTGAAAAATCACTTTCTAGTGTATTGTCATTTACTGAAGTAATGTGGTCTCCTTCTGAGGTCATAGTTGTTTCTGATTTAGGAATAGTGTTGTCATCCCCAAATAAAATGGTTGCTTCAGTTGTTGTTTTGCTGCTTTCTGTTGGAGGATGAGAGCAAATTTTTGGCAAACCATCTTCAGCCATGGGACAAAATGGCACCATGCACACTCACAGGTCTTTCTCTGGGCCCAGTGGTTTCCCTAGGCAGGAGAGTGATGTTCATGATAGTGATTGAGGCATTGGTCATCATGGTGATTGTTGCATCAACCATAGAGCCAATGGCACTGGCTCTCCTTGGAGGTTGTTTCTGTGTCTGATTGGGCAACTGGTTTCAAGAGTATGGATATTAGATTAAAAGGCAGTAGAATCCTCTCTGATTATGAAATCAACATTCACAGCTGGATTTGTCTTCTTTTTGTTTATAAGGGATGTGCCTTCCAATATGGAGCTAGTGTCACTTGAAACAGACATAGCAGAGTCTGCCAGGTACTTTGTGGGTTGAGTGTCAGTGGGGAGAACTCTGGAAGCCATGAGATTATCAGCATTAGTTTCAAGTGGCCTGTCTTTCAAGTAAGTTAAAAGTATGTTTTTGAGGTGAAGTGTCTTCTCTTGAGATTTATGGTTATTTAAATGTCTAAAAACATTGATGGCAGTTTTGGCAATGAATGTAGCATGCAGAAGGTAATTAGGTAGCAAGGATTTCAATTAGTTTTCCTCTTCAGAGAGTGAATTCTCACTTTTTCAGTAAAGATAATAAGTAAGTAATATTTAGGGTTCTTGTAATTTTCTTCTTCATTACAATTCTTACTTTTTTTGTGAATTAACATGCTTAACAAGGACGATATCAGGTCTTGTAGATTTAATTTCTTCAGGAAATTTTTCTGTAGAGTGTGTTACTTCAACCTAATGCCAGGGAGTTGGCATTATATGTCAGAATTCACCGAGAAACAAAATCAAAGTGTGGAATAACTGTATTAGCCTTAAGAATTTTATCCTCAAATTTCAGAGGGAATGTTTCCTATAATGATGTTAGTTAATTCAACCATCGTCATTTTGTTACCATTCTTAATATTTAGCTATTTAGATGAAAGGAGATTATAGTCTGGTGTTAATATTTTCCCAGTGTTATTAGAAGAAAGAGAATTTTCAGACTCAGATACAACTAAATATGAAAAAGGACAACAGTATCAGTCAGAGCAGTGGTTTCCATCTCAAGAGCAAATGCTTTCTCTTCATTAGATTTGGACTCAACCTCCAAGTTTACAGTGTCTTTTCTTAGTTGATTGGCCTGGTATAGACATATACATGACCACTCTCTGTAGAGCTATGATAGGTTTTAAGATGGGAATTTTTCATTTTAAAGACACAGGTAGCTTCTCCAGCGATGTTTTCGCTTCAAGGAGATGTCACTATGAAGGGTCTCAGTGTCTCTATTGACATAAGAAATGCTGTCAGCATCAGGGACAAGGAGGAAAGTCTTTTAAGTTAATGACAGGCATGGCTCTTTATTTCTAAGTCATTTTCAGTGGCAGGAAAGGAAATGAGAAGGTAAACCTATTCTCTGGGTTGATTAACTGGGTTGATTTAACCTCTACTCCACCCCCTCCCCCTTATCTAGTGTTTATGAGGTTTAATTCAGAATAAGCATGGTATAAACAGAAGATTGGTGTCTTTTTGGCAGGAATTCTTTTATTCTGTGTACAAAAAGTGGGAAAAAGGAAGTGTTAACTGTATAATTGCTAGAAGTCAGGTTGGAGTACTTACTATTTCTTATATTGAATAGAGTTAGAATAAGGAGCAAAATATTCATTTTTATAGGCATTTAGTTCCTGGTTAGAAATGTCAGGTGAAATGATACCATCTTTGCAGACACTAATTTGTCAAATAGTCTTTAATTTCAGGGATTACTCTTGTGCTCACATCAACTCTGCTTCTACTAATATAACTGTGAGGTGGGATCACATTGATTATAGCATACAAAGGCTTTTCTTGGCTATACAAAATATTATTACCATTATCTTGTTTTTTGTTTTTTTTTTAACCATTGACCTCTTTACATAGACACTTTACATGGTAAGTGTGTGTCATCTATCAAAGAGAAAGAAGCATATGGTGAAAATCCTGGTGGGACTGCTGGAATTTTAGCAATTTTGAGGGTGGAGCTGGAATCATCTGCTCTGGGGAACATAGGACACTCTTATTGGACCAACAGGTCATTACCACCAAAGATACTAGCTGACTTAAGGATAGAGGATCAGATTCTATAGGTGAGGTTCACTTTATCTGAATAGTACTTTCCTCTATTGTTGTAGTGTCTATTACACTAATGGAAACAGTTTGTCTTTTCTCAGAAGAGCATCAAGTTTATATTTAAGTAGCAATTTCTTCAGGTCCCGGATGAAAAAAAAACCCTTTTGTTAAGTGAAAAAAAAAAAAAAAAAAAGGAAGTTGTTAGCAAAAGAGGGTGAGTTTGCAATAAGGCCTCAGGAATGTTATCTGACAGTTTAGGATTTTCAGTGATACTTGACTAGAAAGAGTCCTCAGATATAGACTTTGAAAATGCTGATGTCATACTGATGCCCACCATTAAGACTGTTTTTGTATGGAGAATATCTTCAGATCTATCAGATGAAATGTAATGTGCAATTTTAAAAGAATTAACTGAGACAAGTGGTGTCTCCTATGGACATTAGAATTCCTACTTTATTATTATTATTATTATTATTTATTATTATTATTATTTTTATTTTAATTAATTTATTAATTTTAATATAATTTATTGTCAAGTTGGCTAACATATAGTGTGTAAAATGTGCTCTTGGTTTTTGGGGTAGATTCCCATGGTTTATCACTTACATAAAACACCCAGTGCTCATCCCAACAAGTGCCCTCCTCAATGCCCATCACCCACTTTCCCTCTCCCCCACGCCCCCATCCACTGTCAGTTTGTTCTCTGTATTTAAGAGTCTCTTATGGTTTGCCTCCCACCCTCTCTGTTTGTAACTATTTTTTTCCCCTTTCCTTTCCTCATGGTCTTCTGTTAAGTTTCTCAAGATCCACATATGAGTGAAAACATATGAAATCTGTCTTTCTCTGCCTGACTTATTTCACTCAGCATAATACTCTCCAGTTCCATCCATGTTGCTACAAATGGCCAGATTTCATTCTTTCTCATTGCCAAGTAATATTCCATTGTATATATAAACCACATCTTCTTTATCCATTCATCAGTTGATGGATATTTAGTCTCTTTCCATAATTTGGCTATTGTTGAAACTGCTGCTATAAACATTGGGGTACAAGTGCCCCTATGCATCAGCACTCCTGTATCCTTTGGATAAATTCCTGATAGTGCTATTGCTGGGTTGTAGGGTAATTCTATTTTTAATTTTTTGAGGAACCTCCACACTGTTTTCCAGAGTGGCTGCACCAGTTTGCCTTCCCACCAAGAGTGCAAGAGGGTTCCCGTTTCTCCACATCCTCGCCAGCATCTGTTGTTTTCTGATTAGTTCATTTTTAGCTACTCTGACTGGTGTGAGGTGGTATCTCATTGTGGTTTTGATTTGTATTTTCCTGATGATGAGTGATGTTGAGCATCTTTTCATGTGTCTGTTGGCCATCTGGATGTCTTCTTTAGAGAAGTGTCTATTCATGTCTTCTGCCCATTTCTTCACTGGGTTATTTGTTTTTTGGGTGTGGAATTTGGTAAGTTCTTTATAGATTTTAGATACTAACCTTTTATCCGATATGTCATTTGCAAATATCTTTTCTCATTCTGTCGGTTGCCTTTTAGTTTTGTTGGTTGTTTCTTTTGCAGTGCAGATGCTTTTTATCTTGATGAGGTCCCAATAGTTCATTTTTGCTTTTGTTTCCCTTGCCTCCAGAGACGTGTTGATTAAGAAGTCGCTGCGGCCAAGATCAAAGACGTTGTTGCCTGCTTGCTCCTCTAGGGTTTTGATGGTTTCCTGTCTCACATTTAGGTCTTTCATCCATTTTGAATTTATTTTTGTGTATGGTATAAGAAACTGGTCTAGTTTCATTCTTCTGCATGTTGCTGTCCAGTTTTTCCAGCACCACTTGCTGAAGAGACTGTCTTTATTCCATTGGATATTCTTTCCTGCTTTGCCAAAGATTAGTTGGCCATACATTTGTGGGTCCAATTCTGGGTCCTCTATTCTATTCCATTGGTCTATGTGTCTGTTTTTGTGCCAATACCATACTGTCTTGATGATTACTCCTCTGTAGTAGAGGCTAAAGTCTGGGATTGTGATGCCTCCCACTTTGGTCTTATTCTTCAAAATTACTTTGGCTATTAGGGGTCTTTTGTGGTTCCATACAAATTTTAGGATTGCTTGTTCTAGCTTCAAGAAGAATGCTGGTGCAATTTTGATTGGGATCGCATTGAATGTGTACATTAGAATTCCTACTTTAAAAAGAGTCTGTGTATCTTCAGATTTTGTAAATTTATTGGAGAAAATAGAGTTATTGATCTTAGTTGAGGTGATTATCATCATTGTTGGAATGTAGCTGCTGAGGAAGTTTCAGGTTCAATATCTTCATTCATGAGAGAAATCTCAGCTTCAGAAACAGGGAGGTGAGAGGAACAGTTATATCTTGAGATTTGGTTATAGCAACATCCACATTTTTGGCCTCTTCCCCTCCAGTGATTGGAATGCTGGGTGCATGAATAAAGAAATTGTAATTGAAGGATGTGTTGGCCTTTGGTGTCACTATTTTTGTTGTTGTTGTTGTTTTTGTTGTTGTTGTTGTTGTTTCCAAGGAAGATGGTGTAGATAGCAGGGTTAGATATGACCCTCATTTCTGCTTTGTTGTTTGTAGGCTTCTCAGGGATACCCTTTGGAGTAATTGTTCCTGTGACTGAAGAATATCAGCACTAAAGAAAGTGTTTCCTTCAACTTCTTTGTTAGCTTGTGGTACAATAGAAATTGAAACCTAAATAATATATATTTTTTATCTTGACAATGGATTAATGTGTATCATTTGTGCTTTCTGAAGTTTGAAGTTCAGTATGTGTTGCTCTGAAATTGGCTAATTTAATTCCAACTGAGAATTTCCTTCTACCATGGAAATGATTTCTGTGTAAGATAAAGATTTTTCATCAGTAGGAATAGTGGTAATTACTTCTGTTAGCAAGTTTGAGTTCCCAGTAATGAACTCAAGGACCTGACCCTGAGGACCAGATCCATCTGGGAGGGAATCCTTTGGCATGTGACAGCTTGAGTAAGCTGCTACAGGGACATGGTCAGAATCCTCGTTCACTGATTTATTATCAGCAATGACATTTTTATTCACAAGGTAAGGCTTTAGGTCAGCATCTTTTAGAGAGTTTGTTTCCACCTGAATAACTGGATCATTTCCTATTCTATTTACATCTGTAAGGTGATTCAGTTCAGCTGTGTCTTTCACTGCAGAAGCTTTAGTTATTTTCCTTGTGTAATAGAAATTTGGTTTACTATATTCATTAGGAAAAAGAGAAGAAAACTTGGTGGTTGTTTTCTTGGGTTCTGCATTTTGATCACGAAATTCATCAGTACCAAAAATTTTGCTCTTGGTGACAACAGTAGCAGATGTGCTAGGTTTGACATTAGCCATGTTGTCTGAAGAACCTGTGGAATCAGCTTGGAGGACAGTATAGACCAAGGGGACTATTTGACTTTTAGTATTTTTTCCTTTTGAGACAATGCCTTTATTGAAGTAATGTGAGTCTATAGACACAGGCTCTGATATTAACACTGTTGGGTAGTAGAGGTTTGTGCCTTTTATAAGTTTGGGAGATGCGGTTTCTTTAGTAGGGACTTTAGAAGTTACGATGAGAATTTCAGGTAGTCCCATATATGCAAGTTTTAGAGACCTGACACTCCCCGATGATGGAAGGCTATAATGGTCAATGTTATTTTTGTTCTTAGTAGAAGTAGCAGGAGCATTTTGCATGTTGGCAGACATCTTTTTCAAAGGATAAAAGAAAGTAAGAGCCGTCTTGATTGCATCTTCTTTGTTTTCTTTCACATTGGAGATGCCATCACTGGAAGGCTGAGCTGAAGGAAAATTACTAAACCTTGAATCATATACTGTAGCTATACCTGTTTGATCTTCAGTAAAGTCAGATATACTGGATGTGGTAGTGTCTCCTCTCTGGGATGTAAATGTTTTATAAATGATAGGTGCTATGTGTCTCCTGAGAAAATTAGCACTGTTTTTAAAAGCATGATTAGTAGTATCCGTTGTGAATGTCTTGCTATCAGCTACGAGTTTTATGTCTGGAGAAAGGGAATGCTCAATTATTTTATGTTCTAAATCAAAGCCTTCAGAGGGAATTATGGTGCCATCATCATCATTTATGGTACCTTTTCCCACAGGTGTTTTGTCAGAAAAACTAGAAGGAAAATTTACATTTGCGTCAATTAGGAAGTGAGTTGTGGGTCTGTGAGCTTTGGTATTGACATTGGCATTAGAATCCTTGAGAGCAATGACATCAGTGTCAGTGCTGTTTTCCTGTCTCAGAATCATAGCTTGGTAGTTTTCTCTGGCTTTGAACACTGGTAATATTATTTTAGATAGACTGTCTGGAGGAGTAACTGTGGTATGTGGTGCATGAGACACATGTGTCTTGGGGGCATATATGAGTGTGCTCATTTTTATCAGGGAATTATCTGCTCTATCTTCTAATTCTGCAGTATGCATATCTGAGACATATTCAGATCCACTGTCATCAGACATAATAGCTGTATGGTCCAAATATGCTGGAGTGATTTTATCTGTAGAAGAAATGTTATCCACTCTTTCTGAAATGTCTTCTGTAAAATAAATGATTTCATATTCAGCTGCCATCTCTCTCTTTATAAGGTCTTTATGCTCAGATATATTCCCTTGTAAAGTGTTCGCCATGTCTTTTTCAGAGGTAATGATAATAGGTGAAATGATACCTTTATCATATGGAATAATTATTTTCTCATGTGGAATGTTATGATCAATCTTCTTCGTCCTGTCTTTTCCCATACTAGTAACAGGAACAAGTTCAGAATATTTGGAAGTCCTCATGGATGTTGTAAAATAAGAAGGAGGAAAATTTGACCTCCATCGAAGCCTATGTAGTCCAGTTGGAGTGTTTGTGATGGACCCTCCTGTGTTAGTAACTTTATCATGAGAGCTAGGCCTAGGTTCTTCTGGAAGAGTTAATGTGGGATTGGCTAAAAAGATTCTTTTTAAATTGGGAGGTGTTTGAGGTTTGAAGGAAGTAGCATCAAATTTAACAGTAAAAGAATCTTCCATATTGCTGTTACCCTTGTAGAGAGGGTTGGGCTCAGTTATTGATGGAAGGATTTTCCTCATAGCTGGGATGAAAACTGTTGTATTTGTAAAATTATGTAATTCCAATTTAGAAGCTGGATCTTCTTGATCAAAAAGATTAGCTATTTTCTTTCTTTCATAGACACTATCTTGAGAGTCTTCTGTAAGGAAAAAGGCTTTCATCATTGCTCTTTGAGATTTGAAATATATTTTGTCAGTCTTAGGTATATAATTCTCAGGAGTATCTGTATTCACAGAGAAAAATGAGTCAGCCTCATCATCTGTGGTACTATCTGAGAAAGTAGTTGATCCAATTGGAGAAACATTCCAAGCCAATGGATAGGAATGAATGTCAGCTTGAGTTATGACCTGTCTCCCTGAAACATCATCTCCATTAATGGCATCGGCATATTCATTTGCTCTTTCTAACATTTCTGACCTATTTAGTAAAGATTCAGATGAAGATTTATCTGTCATTAGGCCAGAAGTTTCAGGATTTTCAGGTGAGGAATTCGGGATAAGTATGGCAGGTGTTAATAGAGATGGGAATCCTCTAGATTTAACATCTTTTCCAGGTAACATTGAATCACCTCCTCCATAACTACGTTCAGTGGGAAGAACAATGGAATCAGCCATACTCCTGGGTGCCTTATTCATAGATGAGGAAAAGAGTGAAGCTCTGTTGGTTGCTTTCTCAGTATTTTTACCAATGAAGGGAAGATCATCATCAGGAATGACGTTGAACTCAGCCAAAGGAATAATGTTGTTCTGCAAATGAAGTATATCTGCCAAGTTTGGTTTACGTTTATTTGCGTCCAATTTGGCTGATATAGTGGTTTTTGCTTCTTTGGGTACATCATTATTATGATAAGCAAACGATACACCTTTCCTATTGAATTGGTTTTTATAATCTATAGGATAGGTGATCACAGCAGGATCAGTGGAATCAGTGAATATCTTGCTCCCTCCCATTCTTATCATTAGTTCTGGGTCTGAATCAAACAGGTACTCCATTCTTTTGCCTTCAGGGATAATGTTGATGGTGTTATCACCAATTGGAGAAGTATTTTCCACAATTGTTTCACCTAGAAACTCAGGTAAAAAAATCCAACTTGAATCAGTAAGAGAATGAATCATGGATCTGGGAACCTTAGTATTAAAATTGACAGAAGACCTTTTGAGAACAGTAGCATCATTGTCAAAATTAAGATTTTTATCTTTGGGAATGAAGCTTTGGTATTTTTTGGTAGTTTTGATAACAGTTAGAGATCCTTGGGATGCATGTTCAGAGGCTGCAGCACTGGCATGGGGTGAATGAGAGTCAAATACTTTGGAGTCATTCCTAAGTGTGGTCTTTCTTGTAAGGGGACCATTTCCATCCCTCACTAGTTCAAAGGCATAGTTATCTGCAACATACTCAAGGGCACTGTCAACGGGTATAATAGTTACTATGTCCTCATCACTTGGAATATTTTCCCTTGCCAAAAAGGTGTCATGTATTTTTTCTGAAATGTCTTCTGTAATAAGAACTGCTTCAGTGGATATATCTTTCCCTATTGAAGTCTCATCTCCAAATTTATTATTATTATTAGTAGTATTAGTATTAATAGTGTTTTTCATGTCTTTTTTTGAAAGAATGGTAGTAGGTGAGATAATGATTTTGTCAGATGGACTATTTCTTTCTCCAGGTGGAATATTATTATTAGTCTTTGTTGTGGTATCTTTTTTCATCTTGATAACTGGATCAAGTTCAGAATACTTAGATGAACTCATGAATGTTGTGAAATCAAAAGGAATAATTGACTTCCATGGTGGTAGGTCATATGTCCCAATTGGAGTGTTTGTGATGATCCTTTCTCCAGTAGCAACTTCAAGTGAAGAGCTTTTATCATTAGACCTAGATGCTTCTGGAAGGGTTAATACAGAATCAACTGTAATGATTCCTTTTAAATTGTGGTGTGCTTGAGGTTTAGTAGAAGTAGCATCATATTTAACAGTGAAAGAATTATCTTTCAATGTACTTGCATCTTTTGGAAAAAAATTGTCTGCTTTAGAAATATGTACTTCCTCTTCCACATTGTTGTTACTCATTGACAGAGTATTAAACCCAGTTACTGAGGGAAGGATTTTCCTCATAGCTGAATTGAGAATGGTTGCATTTGCAATGTGACTTAAATCAAATTTAGTGGCTGGATCTTCTTGATCAGAAAAAATATCTATTTTTCTTCTTTCAGAGACCATATGTTGAGAGACTTTTGTAGGAGAAAAGGCATTCATGATTGTTCTCTGAGGCTCAGAATATATTTTATCTGTCTCAGTTTTAGAGACATCAGTAGTTTCTGTATTTACTGAGGGCAGTGAATAAAACTCATTGTGGGATTGTCTGAAAAAGTAGTAGAACTAATGGGAAGTTTTGTTGAGGTTAAGGAGTTGGGCTTGGGATCAGTTTTATTTTCAGTGGAACTATCACCATCATTAACAGAATTAGGGTATTCAATCATTGTCTTAAACATGTTTGACAATGCAATTGAAGAATTAACCAAGGAGTTATTTGTCACTGGGTCAGAGATTTCAAGATTTTCAGTTGAGGCATTAGGATTGAACATGGACTTTTCTTGGATTTGTAGAGCTAGGAATCCCCTGGACCCAATATTGTCTTCTGGCGGCATAGAGTTACCTCTTTCATAACTACTCTCAGTGGAGGGAGTAGTGGTGTCATCCACAATGTTTACTGTATTCCTAGATAAAGAAGAGATTGAAGCCTTTTTGTTTAAAGTTTTAGTATCTTCATTGATGAAAGAAAGTTTGCCCTTAGGGATGATATTAAACTCAGTCAAAGGAATAATGCTATCCCATGAGTATTGCATCTCTGCCATATTAGTTTTACCTTTAACATTGTCTGCTTGGGATGATAAGATGTTTTCTGCTTTACCTTGGGCATCAGTGTTATACATAGCAGATGAAACGACTTTCCTGAAGAACTGATTCTTATTTTTTAATGGAGAGGTGATAACAATGGGATCTGTAGGTTCATCTGGGAACATCCTTCCCTCTACCATGATTACTGTTTTTTCTGGGTCTGGAATAAGGGTGTATTCCATCGTTTTGTCTTCAGGGAAAACAGTGATGGTGTCATCTCCTCTTAAGGTGTCCCTTTTAAGAGTTGTTTTACCTAGAAATTTGTGAGTACTTTCACTTGTGTGAGTTAGGGGGTGAGTCACAGATTTGGGAGCCTGAGAATTTGAGTTGTCAGTGGAACTTTTTAGAAAAACAGCATCAATGTCAGAACTGGTATATTTTTCTCTAGATACCAAATTTTGTAACATTTCTTTAGTTTTAATCTCATTTGGGGCTCCTTGAAATAAATGTTTAGAGACATCAGCACTGGAGTAGAGTTGATGAAACCCAACTATTTTGGGGTCATAAGTGAAAGTAGTTTTTTTCATAATAGGATTGTATTTTTCTTCCTGTGGTTCTAGGATATATTCATTTGTGACATACTTAAGAGCTCTGTTGTCAGGCACAGTGTTTATCACATACTCAATATTTGGAATATTTTCAGCATCTGAAGTAATATCAGAAATATTTTCTGTAATAGGAACTATTTCATATTCAGTGATTATATCTTTCCATAGGGAATTTCTGTGCACAAATCTTTTACGAAAAACAGTATTCAACATGTCTTTTGTTGAAGTATTAATATTAGGTGAAATTATGGCTTTGTGAGATGGAGTATTTCTTTCCTCAAATGGAATATTATTATACATGTTTGTTGTAGTATCACTTTTCATTTTGACAACTGGGTCAAGTTCAGAACTCACAGACATTATGAAATCAGGAGAAAGGATTGATTTCCGTAGTGGCACATAGGATCCAGTGGGAGCATTATGAAGCAAGCCTGCTGTGCCTGCGTCTTCATCAGGAGGAGTGGAGTTTTTATACTTAGGCTTTAAAGTCTTTTCCAGAAACATGGTGGAATCAGCTGAAAGGATTCTTTTTAAATTGGGTGGAGCTTGAGGTCTAGCAGGAATATTAAATTTACCAAAGAAAGGATTATCTTTCAATATCCTTGAATCTCCTAAAACAAAATTGCCTGCTTCATAACTATTGAGTTTCTCCTCCTTGTTATTAGTCTTGGAGAGAGCGTTGGGCTCAAGGGTTGGGGGAAGTGTTGTTTCCAAAGTTGGAATGAGAACTGTTGCATTTATAATGTGATTTAAATCCAATTTAGCACCTGTGTCTTCCTTAGCAGAGAGTTTAGGCATTTTTTTGATTTCAGAAGGGAAGGAGCTTATTTCTGTAGGCAAAGGAACTTGCATCATTGTACCCAGTGGTTGAGCATCTGTGTTAATTTTGGAAATGTTGGCAGTTTCTCTCTCCATAGTGGATGCTGAATCAGCCTCATCATCTGTGGAATTCCTGGTAAAAGTTACTGAATCGATAGAAGGAATATTTGTGTCCAATGAGTGGGACTGAAGTTCCGTTTGGATTTTAATGTCCTGATTTTTTGAAATATCAGTTCCATGAATGAAGTCAAGGTATTCAGTCCCTATCTCTGAGTCTACTGATACAGACTGTGAGGGTTCAGACAGTAAGTTATCACTCATTAGCACAAAATTGTTCGTTAAAACTTTAGGCATAAGAATGATACTTTCAGTTGTTAGTAGAAATGGAAATTCTCTAGACCTAACATTATTTTCATTAGGTTGCATAGAATCACCCCCTTCATAACTGTCCTTAAAGGAAAGATAAGTGGTATCAGCAACAGTGTGAGTTGTCCTCACAGGTGAAGAAGAAATTGAAGCCCCGTTTATTTTATTCCCAGAATTTTCATCAACAAGGGGAATTTCATTGTTATCAAGGTTGACATTGAATGTAATTGAAGGAGCAGTGGCATTCTGTGAATGATAGCTCTCCGCCTTGAAATTTTTATCTTGATTATAATCTGATTTGGGTGACATTGCAGGTTCCCTTTGGTAATAAAGAGCACTGAATGTGACATATCTCCTCAAGAGTTGGTCTTTGTTTATTACCGGTATTTTGCTAATGGTGAGATCAGTCATTTCATCTGTGAACATCCTGCTTTGTCCTATAGTTTCCATTGATTCTGGATCTGGAGCACTGATATGCTGAATCCATTTGCCTTCTGGAAGAGTGATGATGATGTCATTTCCACTTAGGGTGTCCTTTTCCAGAGCTAAGTCATCTGGTGGAAGCTTGAGGGAAAATTTTCTATTTCCATCTGTGGGTAAAGGAGTCATGGTTCTAGGTGACTTGCTTTTGAATTTGGCAGAATAATCTTTGAGAAAGGTGTTATCTTTGTCAGAGTCAGGGTTTCCTTTTCTGGAGATCAATATTTGGTATTTTTGTTTAGTTTTGGGTTCTACAGGACTTTCATTCAGGAGACTCTCAGTGACATGTGCAGTGGGGAAGAGAGCATGAGATCCATATCTATGGAGCCCTTGAACAGAGGTCGGTGTCTTTGTTGTGGAGCTCTCTCCTTTTTCTCCAACATAAAAGGTATTTTTCTCCAATATGTATTTAAAGGTATTGTCATCAAGCCTAGTGGTCTTTAGATTCCTATTATTTACATTGTTTTCCTCTGCCAGAAAAACCACATCTGACTCTGCTGAAAAGTCCTTTGTAAAAGGAATGACTTCATATTGAGTTACATTATCATTTTCTGTAGAATCTACGTGCCTTTTTTCATTTATAATGTTTCTTATATCATCAGTAGAGATAATATTGTGAGACAAAATGATTTCTTTGTCAGGTAGAACAATGATATCTCTAGCTATAATAGACTCATCAGTCACTTTTATGTTTCTCTCTCCTTTAACAAGCACTGGATTAGATGCAGAATTATTGTTTTTAATAAAATCAGCAATAAAATCAGTAGGAGGAAGAGTTGGTTTCACGGATAGATGTGATTTATCATGAGAGTTTGTGATAGAGCTCTTTAAGTTATCATTACCAAGAGAAAATGAACCCCTAGCCCTGGCCTTTGTCTGCTTTGGTGTGCTCATTGTGGAAGCAGGGTAAAACATTTCTTTCAAAGTTGCAGGTGCTTTCTGTTCAGCAGAAGCAACAAGAGGCTTAAGAATGAAAGGATTAGTGTTCGCTGAATTTACATGTTTTAAGATTATTGGAATTTTGGCTTCAGAAATATAGGATTCATCCCCTACAATAGCCTTATCTT
Source organism: Panthera tigris (assembly GCF_018350195.1). Classification (NCBI taxonomy): domain Eukaryota; kingdom Metazoa; phylum Chordata; class Mammalia; order Carnivora; family Felidae; genus Panthera; species Panthera tigris. The sequence continues at coordinate 147,761,818 of NC_056663.1, forward strand.
TCCTGAGGAATGTATTACCCCCAGTTCCTGAGGTAGTGATTTCTTTTGCAAACGGATTGATAACTGCTTTATTTATATGGTGATTTATAGCATAGTCAGGACTTTCATTTATCTGCTCTTTTTTGTGGATTACAGGTTGAAGAACTGTATTAGGCACAGAGGCTATGACGCCAGTTTTATCATAAATGCTCTCATTTTCAGTGATGGGTATGCCTATGGCTACATTTATAGGGTTATCTGAAAAAGTAGTAGGATCTTCCAGAAGAACAGAGGAGACCATGGAGAAGGGCTGAGGGTTACTTTGCACCTTAGTGATTTCCCAGTTTTGGTCAGTGATAATAAAGTGTTCACCCAATGGCTTTAAGGACACTGATTTATTAGGTAAAGAGTCATCATTTTGACTAAGAGCATCCACAATTCTAGGTCTTTTCTGATTAGGAATTAATAGAGATTTTAATTTTATGGACACAACATCATCTATCTCAGGTATGGTAGAGTCACTGTTTTCATTGCTGTCTTTAGAGTCAAAGGCAGGAGCATTAGGTGAAATTGTGGTAACATTTATTGACATTTTGGTGTCCCTAACAGGATTAGGAGAAACTATTGAGGCTTTTTTGATTATACCCTTAGTAACTTCACCAACATAGGAGATATTCTTTGCTTGGGAGGCAATATCCTGAGCCAAGGGGTAAATGTGATCCTGTGAAGGCATCACTTCAGCTAAGTCCAATTTATTTTCATTGACATTTGAATTTTCTGATTTGATGGTGTCTGCCAACTCTGGGGCAGCTGTGTTACCAACTTTGGATGAAATGCCATTGCTGTAGGAATGACCTTGACTTTTTATGGGGAAAGTGATCATAGCGTGATCTGTGGGCACAGTACCAAATGCAGTTCTCTCTCTCATAGTAACAATTGTTTCTGTGTATGGTACAAAGAAATACTCAATTTTTTTATTTTCTAAGTCAGAAACTTCAGGGAGAATGATGATGGTATCATCTTCACTTAGAGTTTTTTCTGCAGATGATCTTTCTTGAAACTCAGAGGGAAAAGTCTCAGTAGCATCAATTAGGGAGGGTGCCATGGTTTTCAGATGTTGAGTGTTGAAGTTTTTGAAAGAAGTGGCAACAATACCAGAGTCAGAATTTTCTTCTTTGAGAATAATAGTTTGATATTTTTCTTCAGTTTCAAACTCAGGGTAAGTTATTCTATACAGAAGACTCTTTGAGGCCCCACCTTCCAGGGAGGTTGTATGAGATACAAATCCATTTGGTCCGTGTATAAATGGAATAGGTTTTTTAATAGAACTATTCTCTTCCTTCTCTAGTTTAAAGGGATGCTCATTTGAAATATATTCATAATCACTTTTATCAGGTTCAATGATGATCAAGTCCATAGCATCTAGATTATTTTCCTTTGCCAAAGTAGTCTCAGGCCTAAGAATAAAGGAATCATCTCTTAATGTATTTGCATATCCCAGTGATAGAGGGGTACCTGTTCCAGATATATGGTAATAATTTTTCACGTTTGAGTCTTCAGAGGTGATAGGAATGAAGAGGGTCACAGGTATAATGCTTGTGTGAGAATTTGTTGTGCTACCTGTGGCAGTTTGGTCTTTTTCTGTTCCTGGATCAGCTTGCTCATCAGTATAGGATGCATAATTTTTGTTGGAGGTTTCTTTACCTAATAACACAGTGTCTTCCAGAGCAGGGTTTATATTATCTTTCACTGGCGTTCTAGACTCTGGTGTTGTAAAGGTAGATCTTCTTTCAGGGGAAAAGAAGCCTTTGGGGACGTTTTCTTTCATCATTGGATGAAGAATATCACCACCAAAGAATGTGCCATGTTCAGCACTACTGTTGGTGTTTCTTATAATTGCTTTTCCTTGAGACTGAGGAGTAAATTTTCTAAGTAGAGTATTTGAGACTTTAGTCATATAGTTTGATGCAGGATTCTCAAATTCAAGTTGGTCAGCTGTGGTTTTGGTTGTTCCTTTGAATCTGGTGGAATTATATACATCAGAGTTAAGAGAATAATGTTTAGATGTCAAGTTGTTGCCTTTAGGAACATTATCACCTGCAATAGGTGTAACATAATTATTATCCCTCACATTTTCTTCTTTAAGTATATCTTCTTCCTTTGCCATAATACCTATGTCTTTTTGGGGGTATGCTTCATTGTTCACTATTATATCTTCCTTAAAAGTGTCCTTAGATTCATACTGTTCACTGTAAAGCATGGTGTCGACATCTTGAGAAGCGTCAGTGACAGCTATTGTCAAAGCTGCAGGGGTGGACTTATTATGAAAAGTCTTTGGTACTATAGTATCTGCTGAGGAGATCTTTTTTATAGGGTTTGTTGCTTGAGGATGATTGAAAGGGGCAACAGACTGCATGGAAGCAGAGGAACTAGCTACTAATAAAGTGCCATCATTTCTGTATACATTGGGACCTCTTTTGGACGTGGTAAAGTCATCTCCTGGTTTATTAGGTTCATTGTTAAGAGTATTAACTTCGTTCATGGTCAGAATGCCTTTCCTTATTGGCGAGGTGGCAGCTATTGAAGCCAAGTCTGTCACAGCTTCAGTATTTTTATCCTCTTTGGAAATATCATCAACTATAGTAGGACTGCCAAGAGAGATATTTGTTATTTCAGTCCCAGATATTTTGCCTTTATTGAGCAGTTTCTTAGCATTGCTTGATGTTATGGCAGCAAGGGTTTGATAGCCATCTCTATAACCACTAAGCTCTGCATTGTGCATTGTGAAGACTGACAGTTTATGTTTCTTAATGTTGTGAGAAACATTTGGGTTCTCTTTGGTGATATGGAGAGGATTATCAGTGATTATATTGTAGTATAAGTTAGAGAATGTAGGGTGATCTCTTCTACTTTGAGGGATAGAATTGCTAGATGGAAGGAATTCAGTGCCATCTGCTGCTTCCACATTCTGTTTCATAGCTGCACTTTCCCCCACACCATTAGTTATTGTTTTGGTGGCTATAGTATTAAAATGTATTTTGCCATTTCCAGGTTTAGTGACCTCATATAGAACATCAACATTTTCTTCCCCAGGAGTGGTAAGGTCTCCGTCACTTATTGTTACCTCAGCAGTAGGTATACTACTACCTAATGTGGAAAGGGACTTTGTGCTATCCATAGCCACAAATCCATTCCTTTCAAAGCCACTGTTTTCTGATTCAGGGTACTTGAAATTATTTGAAGGTGGAAGGTCTTCTTTTATCTGAAAAATGCCATCTTCTTCCATTGAAGATTTTACTTCCACATAGGGAATTGATTCCTCTTCATTATCCCTTTCTTTGTCTAGCAAATGTCTAAATCTTTGTTTTGGTATAAGAAAACCACCTATTTTTGTACGCAAGGAGTTAATGGCTCCGGTGGGCCTTCCTTCTCGTATGCTGGCCTTCTTAATCATCAATTCAGAGCTGTCAGTCATATTTGTGGTCCTCTTACCTGCACTGGCAGTGGTACTGTATTCATCGGTGGGAGAGGTGAAACTAGCTGTAAGGAAAGTAGACTCCAATGGAATGTTCAAAGGATTTACTGGTACTTTATCAGTTTTCCACTTTTGTATAATGGCATCATTAATGAGATGAGGACTTTTAGCCACAGGATCTGATATCCAAGCACCAGCCAAGGAATCATCTTTAATGAGCAGGGAGTTTTGAGCTTGATTATTTTGGGCTTTGGGCATTAGGGTAGGTGATTCAGCTACTGATGGAAGAGTGTATCCTTTGTTCATAGGAAAGTTTGTTTCAGGGTTGGGACCTGTACCACCATTGGCATGATTACTATTAGTTGAGAAACTAATGGTTTCATCCACAGAGTCAGTAGATTTATCTGAATAAGTGATACTGAGCTTTGAAGGTGAGGTCTTGTCAGCTACACTGTCTTCACTAAAATAGACAGGTCCGGTAGTTCCAGGGTGAGTGATGATAGGAGTGATATTTCTCTGAAAATTGGCTCTTTTAAACACACTAGTTCTTTCAACATCCATTTTGGCTTTGGCATAATTTGCAGTAATTGAGGTGGGGGTTCTATGGTTACCTCTCTTGGTGATGAGGTTTGTGCTATCTATTGTAAAGGGCTTTATTTTATTTTTGGAACGGGGATTGAACATTTCAGGGATGTCAGAAAGGAAGATGATTTTGTTTCTTGACGTTTGGGCATAATCTGCATCAGGGTTACGAGAGTAAACTTTTCTTCTAATTTCTGTTGTGGAAGAGTCTGGATGAAGAAAGATTACTTCCTCTATAACTACATCATCTTGGTCCATATTTACAATTTCTTGGACCACAGGAATGACTTCGTCAATTTCATCACTGCTCACAGCCTCAAAATTATTCCTATTAGTTTTAAAATGTACACTGGCAGGAATATTAGAATGGAGCTTAATTACTGAATCAGTGACTTTAGATCCAGTTGCTCCAGCAATACTGTTATTGTTAGGTGTTGTGATGTTTTCCACCTGTACAGTGTGTCTGCCTCTTATTATTGTATCTTTCTTCAAAGGCCAGGTTATTTTAAAGTTAATGTTGGTGCTCGTTGTTGGCTCTATGGAGTTAGGATTAGTGTAATGCTTTGTAGAAGTGATGCCATTTGTTTTGGAAATAATTGAATCCACTGGTTGCATAGTATTTTTAGCTACCTCCAACGTTGTCTTGGTATCATAAAAATTACCGATAGCATTATTGCTTTCCTTATATGTTCTACAATTAAGAAGAGAATTTATAGTATTAATGGGATTAATATTGGAAGTCGCTTCATCAGTGTCAGTGGCAGTCATGCTAGGTTTGGTATCAGCCTTGCTGTAAGTAATCAGAATAGGAAAAGATTCAAAATCATTGCCATTTTTTGCAAGAGAAATGCTAGGTGTTTGAGCATTAGCTGTAGTTCTATGATGATTCTTCTTGTCTCTGGCATCAAGTACAATAGAATGGTCTTTCTGTGGAACATCTGGAGTACTGCTCACGGTTTTGCCATATTTTTCCAGATAAGTAGTGTCAATTATAATTACGTTTTCATCCTCCATGTCAGGAACATCAAACAGAGTTGTGTAATCTTCTAGAATGTCTATGGCAGCAATGGTGGCTGTTTCACTTTCTTTCATAAGAGCGGTAGCACCAGTAAAGGATACACTCTGTGGCCATGCTTCTTCCTCATGAGAAGTGGTATAAGTTCCAAGGAGGTTGTTTGCATCTGCTGTGACAGTGGTGCTCTCACCTGCAGAGGCACTGAACTCATTCTTAGCATTTTGTATATGTGCAGCAGGATTAGGGACAAAGAATGGTTTAGATCTTCCAGTGGGTGGGAAGAAGCGTTCAAGACTCCGAGTTGTTTTGGAGTCTGTCTGAAAGTGGGGAATAGCAATGGAATCAGACTTATACTGGTGGGTGGTTATGGACACAGGGGCTGAGATGTTATTTTCCCCAGAAACAGCCATCCTGCTCTGTGTTATTGTGGAGTTGGGGGCAAATCTGGAATTTGTGATGCTGACAGCAGAAGTATCCTGCACAGCAGCAGATGAAGGTGAAGCATTGCTCCCTGGAGCCTCTGCCTGAGTAGAGTTGCCTCCTATACCCTCAACATAAACAAAGTTAGCTGAAGTCTGGTTAGTTGAAGGGTTACTTGGTATATCGTCCCCAAATGGGGGAAAGTTATATATCCTAGCTTGAAGAGTCTCTGAGTGGTTTCTCTTTGAAAGAGATCCAGAGTGCCTTGTGACTGTATCAGTAGACTCAGAGTAGCTATTTGAATCATCTGTAGGTGCAGAATTATTTTTTGTTCTGAGGATGGATGAGAGTTGACTTGCTCTGTGGCTCTCTGATGCAGACAAAGGTGGATTGGCAGACAAATGATTTGTGTGATTGTATGTTTCCTCATTCCCATAATACTAAAGGGAAAGAAGTATAACATTTTGGTGAGGTTCCTCTTGCTGATTATATTTTACTAAAAACCTGAAGTCAGTAGTCACAGTGCTAAATTGATCAAATAAAGCAACATTCTGAAGGTCTCTGCTTTCTTTTTTATCCCTTAGTTGTTAGTTTAATCAAATCAGAAATATACAATATCAGTGTAAAAAGGAACAGCTAGCATATTAGGGTTAAGTAGCCTCTGCAAATATAACAAATATAAATCCAGGTGTCCCATAGCAAATTTTCAGTACAGAATCTCTTAAAGTATGAAAGTATAGAGAAGCCCTTTAAATTATATACTATCATGCATTATAGTTTCTGTTATCTTTACTTCATTATGTATGTTATTTATTTTAAGGGAAGGAAGTTTATAAATAGAAAATAGAACATTAAAAATACAATGATATTTTGTTTAGCAAAATATTCTTTCTTGCATTAAACATAAGCTAATGATATCAATCCATGTTTTCCCTCCATCTAATTTTTAGTTTCATAAGGATACTGTTATTCAAAATACTGAAACTTACCATGAAGCAAGCCACAGAATTCAAGATGGTCACAATTAAGACTAGAATCTTCATCTTGTCCTGCTATTCCCTGCAACTAAGTGCAAGATTGTCCTATGTTACATTAGCTCATTGACAACTTGAGTGACAATTTAAAAAACATCAAAAATAATCTCTGTTATATTCTAATATTATTAGCTAATTAAATAAACATTAACTAAATTATGGCTTGCTAATAAGATAGACAATGCCCAGCTAATTCTAGTGCATTATCAGAAATGACAATATGTGGGATAGAATACTGTTTGCTAAGGTCAATTTTAACCAATCAGTGAGAATAGGAAGAATTTTGGCTATTTTCTTTTGTAACTTACAGAGAATCAAGGAGTAAATATTTAAATAGCAAGTACATTTTGGACAGAGTTAGTTATTCAGTGGGGACTTCATCATACAAATTCATCCTTATTCTCATGATGATATCTATTTGTTGCATTTTTTCAGGACTATTTAGACAAAAGTTAATTTATTGAATCTTTCTTCAGCCAGAGTTTAAAATTTATCTAAGTAGATCCCTTTACAAAAGAGTTTAAAGAAAGTGTAGGTATTTGAGGAAAGAATGGCTCCAAACCTTCTGATTTATTCAAGTATTACCTTGCAAAGGAGTTTTTCCTGTCAGCCGCCTTCTAGCTTTGACTCTTGATCAAATCAGCCTGGCTCAGCAGTGCACGAAGAAGATCAACTCCATGATGAAAAAGTCTAAATCTCAGACAGAAACACAAGCTCTTCTTTCTTCCTCCTTCTTTATTTCAATGGGGAAGAGAAAAAGCTTTTTATATAAGGGATTTCTTCTGAGCTAATCCCAGAACAAAAGAAAAGAGAGGAGGTGTCTGTTGGCTTTTGTGCATGTATCTCTCAGGCACAAAGTGAACCTATTAGCTTATCTACAAATTGAAAGGGCCAAGGCTCATATTTTAAATATCATGAAGTCTTTTAAAAATTAACTCTCTAGGGAAACAAACCACAAGAAGTTCTTAATGATAGAGAACAAACTGTGGGTTGATGGAGGGAGGTGGGTGGGACATGGGCTAGATGGGCGATGGGCACAACGAGGGCACTTATGATGAGCACTGGGTGTTGTATGTAAGTGATGAATCACTGAATTCTACTCCTGAAACCAATATTTCACTGTATGTTAACTAAAATTTAAATAAAAAAAGAAATTATAGAATAAAAAAATAGTAAAAAAATGGCACTAGCATCTAGTGCCATTTCCTCCTTTTTTCCTGTTTTTTTAAAACATTGCTCCTTCTGCTTCTACAGCAAAATTTTGCTTCACTATAATCGCATTTAACATGTATTGTCACTAGTTAGTTTACATTAGTGACAAAAACCCCATGAGGCTGTGGTTTTTGTAAGGACAGGATTGTGTTTGGTTGAGTGTTTGAAAAATATGTTTATAGGAGAAGAAGAAATTAAAAAAAAAATAACATGCCCAGTATAATCTTGTTTTTTCTTTTCTACATGATTTATATAGATACAGTGCTGATCCCTCAGGCATCAAATTCCTGGCTGATATAGCTGTTAACTCCAGTTTCTGAAGCTAATTGTCCATTTACATGGAATCCACCAAAATCCATCATCCCTGCTGTGTCACTTGCTGAGGTGATTCATTGGTATATATTCTAAAACCTCCATAAAAATCTGAACTTAAGTTGTTACTGACTTTCAGTTTAGGCTATGCAAGGCATACATAGTACTTTTATGAGGCACAGAGACTCAGTCTGAACTTAATTGGCTTGCTATTTCTTCTCATTTGAAGACATCTCAAAAATTTACTTACCGGCAATTACATTTTTCATTTTTTTAATCCTACATTCTTCTTTCATATCATGTAATCCTAAAATTCTGTAATGGTTGTGATGTATGGATGTTACTAAGTAGAAAGACAAAGTTGAGCTTTTTGTACTTTTGTTTTTCCTTTAGGCTTCCTCTATTGTCCCTATTCTCTGGCTCATCTTAATACTTTTCTGTAGCTGACATTCTTTTATTATGCATTGGAACAAATACTGAATCCCCAAGTTATATCCCAGATTGTCACTGGATTGTTCTTTTAATCAGGCAGAGTATTGATGTACAAAGCCTCTATGTACACCATAATTACCTTCAGATCAAAAGCAATGTGTCATGAGTTGAACAATTATAATGTTATCACTTTAGTAGCTTGGAAATACCATTCCCATGACATTAAATATTGCTCTTTATGGCACTTGAAGTAATTGTTGGAAAGCTAGTGCAGTAATATGTACTTGAAGATGGAGTGTTTATTCAATTAGAGATAATATTTGCAGGTCTTTTTATTTCCAGTAGGCTGCCAGACTCAGATTCAGAATCTCTGGCTGGCACTAATTCATCTTTATAAAATTTAAGGTAGCAAAGATTTCTACATCATGGTTTTCAAAGTTGAAACTGGGACGATAAAATCAAGGCTTTGTTAAGAAACTTCATCCTTAAAATTCTTCTTTTCCTCCTCCCCCTCTTCCTCTTTCTTCTTCTCCTCCTCCCTCCTCCTTCCTCCTCCTCCTCCTTCTTCTTCTTCTTCTTCTTCTTCTTCTTCTTCTTCTTCTTCTTCTTCTTCTTCTTTCTTTCTTCTTTCTTCTTTCTTCTTCCTCTTCCTTCTCCTCCTCTTCTCCTCCTCCACCTCCTCCTCCGTCTCCTTCTCCTTCTCCCTCTCCTCCTTCTCCTCCTCCTCCTCCTCCTCCTTCTTCTCTTTCTCCTTCTCCTTCTTCTTCTCTGTCCAAGAAGTTCTAATCCATTGTTACCATTCATTGAGGTGAATAGTTCATTTATTTTTCTACATACTTTCTAGTTTATGATCTACTCACTATTTCTGGAAGTTGTCATCTATAATGCATAAGTAGGCTAACACCAGTGCTTTTCCATACACTACAATAGTTATATTGAAAGAGGAACCACAGATTAGAAAACAGGTTATTGACATCCACATGCAGTTATCATTTTTACATGGCAAAAGTGAAACCTACAGGCATGGCTCTAATTAATTTTTATAAAATGCTTGTTTTATTTTATTGAATCATCAAGCTTGTTGGTACCATATATTTAATGGATGAGGATACATATCAATTCAACAAGTATTATTTAGTGTCTGAAAGGCACTGGTGGAAAAACAGAAGTAGAATATATAACACTGATTCTCAAAGAATTTATAATATATTCTAGGAGGAAAGGAATACACAGATAACCATGTTTTTTGCCATTTATTTATTTATTTATTTATTGAAACATTAATTGAATGTTGCTTATTTAAGGTTCAGCCCGAGGCTCTGAGTGACATGATGGGGAATAAGATAAGCAAAATCTGGTCTATGAGTCACATAATCAAAGGACTATAATTTTGGGGTTTTACCAGAGAAGAAGAGATTGTTTGAAAGGCTCTTGGCTTTGAAGTTTGGGTGTTTGAGACTGGAGTTGGGGTCAGGGGGACTTACTCATCTAGGGATGCTCAAATCACTCTCCCTCTTCGTGTAAAGACTTTGTATTCATTATGGTTCTCCAGAGAAAGAGAACCGATGGATATATGTATGTGTGTATACACACACACACACATATATGTATAGATACATGTACATATACATATATATACATATGTATATATGTATATATATGTGTGTATATATATATACATATATATATATGTATATGTACATGTATCTATACATATATATGTGTATATGTGTGTGTGTATGTGTATATATATATGTATGTGTGTGTGTGTGTGTGTAGTGTATATACACAACACACACACACACATACATATATATATGTGTATATATATACACATATACATATACATACACACACACACACACATACATACACCCACATAAATATATGGAGATATTTATTATGAGGAATTGGTTCAAATGATTATGGATGCTGAAAAGTCTCATGATTTGCTATTTGCAAGCTGGTGATTCATGAAAGCCAGTGGTGTAATTCCAGTCCAGTTAATAGTATATATCCTGGTTCAAGGGCAGAAGAAAATGTCCCAACTCTATCCAGTAGCAGGAAGCAAAAGGGAGCAAATTCCTTCTTCCTTAACCTTTTTTCTTCTATTCAAGCCTTCAAAGGATTGGATGAATCCATCCTTTGGATTGGATGAACCTTACTGAGTTCATTGATTCAAATGCTACTCTCATTCAGACACAACCTCACAGACAAAACCAAAAATAATATTTAATTTGGGCACCCCTTATCCCAATCAAGCTGACACAAAAAATTAACTATCACAGATTTCATCTCTTGGCTTACTGTGACTTTTTTTATGCTGTAACTTTTTTCATACCACTGCTTTGTCAATTCATGGTGATTTCAATGACATAGAAGGTCCTTTCAATATTTTGTTCTCTCAGTTCCTTGACTCCTTTTTTCCTATATGCTTACTGTTTACTTTTTTTTTAAACTATTCATTCTCATGGCCATAACTAAAACATACCATTCCTAATAATTCCTGTGACAAACAGCTCACTTTCTAACCTCTCTCTGGTGCCCTGATTCTAACATTTCTGTAACCTCATGGATTCCTACAGTCCGTGAATCCTACCAGCTTTTAACACTTTGTTATTCCCCGAGTTCTCACTGTTCTCCTTATCCAGTTCGCATTTTATAAACAACTACTATAATCTCTCCTTCTGCATAAATCAAGTCCTTTGTCTTTTTCTTGCTTTATTGTACTTGCTTGGAAAGCATCAATTCAGAGTAAACATAACTCTCCATCCACTTTGTTCCTGTGCCCAGAGAAAACAATACTTGATTATGACTTCTAAGTGCTTGTTAATGCTAACTGGTAATCAGAACGGTCAGTTTGAATTCATTCACCTTCTCAATCTTCTTTTTTTTTCTTTTCAAATAGTTAAATTCTAGTTAGTTGGCATACAATGAATGCAATGTTGTTTTCAGGTGTGGAATTCAGTGATTCATCACTTACAGCATTCAGTGTTCATCATAAAAGTGCCCTCCTTAATACTCATCACCCATCTAGTGCATCCTCCACCCACCTTCCTCCATCAACCCTAAGTTTGTTCTTTATGTTTAAGATTCTCTCATGGTTTGTTTCCCTCTCATTTCCCCCTCCCATATGTTCATCTGTTTTGTTTCTTCAATTCCACATATGAGTGAAATCATATGGTATTTGTCTTTCTCTGACTGACTTATTTCAGTTAGCCTAATACACTCTAGCTCCATCCATGTCATTGCAAATGGCAAGATTTCATTCTTTCTGGCCACTGAGTAATATTCCATTATATATAAATATCCCACCTCTTCTTTATCCATTCATTAGTAGATGGACATTTGGGCTCTTTCCATAGTTTGGTTATTGTTGATGCTGCTGCTATAAATATCAGGGTGCACATACCCCTTCAAATCTGTATTTTTGTATCCTTTGGGTAAATACCTAATAGTGCAATTGCTGGATCATAGGTTGGTTCTATTTTTAACCTTTTGAGGAACCTCCATACTGTTCTCCAGAGTGGCTGCACCAGTTTGCATTCCAACCAATGGTGCAAGAGGGTTTCCCTTTCTCTGCATCCTCACCAACACTTGTTTCCTGAGATGTTAATTTTAGCCATGCTGACAGGTATGAGCTGGTATCTCATGGTGGCATTGATTCATATTTCCCTGATGATGAGTGATGCTGAGACTTTATTTACGTGACTGGCAGCCATCTAGATGTCTTCTTTGGAAAAGTGTCTATTCATGTCCTCTGCCCATTTCTTCATTGGATTATTTGTTTTTTTTTGGATGCTGAGATTTGTAAGTTATTTACAGATTTTGGATCCTAACCTTTTATCAGATATGTCATTTGCAAATATCTTCTCCCATTGTGTAATCTGCTTTTTAGTTTTATTAATTGTTTCCTTTGCTGTGCAGAAGCCTTTATTTTGATGAAGTCCCAATAGTTCATTTTTGCTTTTATTTCCCTTGGCTCTTGAGATGTGTCTAGTATGAACTCGCTATTGCCGAGTCAAAGTGGTTGCTGCTTGTGTTATACTCTAGAATTTTAATGGTTTCCTGTCTCATCTTAGGCCTTTCATCCATTTTGAATTTATTTTTATGTATTGTGTAAGATAGTGGTCCAGTTTCATTCTTCTGCATCTTGCTGTCTGGTTTTCCCAACACTGTTTGTTGAAAAGACTGTCTTTTTTCCATTGGATATTCTTCCCTGCTTTGTCAAAGATTAGTTGACCGTATAGTTTGGGTCTATTACTGGGTTTTCTATTCTGTTCCACTGACCTATGTGTCTGTTTTTGTCTCAGTACCATACTGTCTTGATGACTACAGCTTTGTAATATAGCTTGAAATCTGGAATCAAGATGCTTCCAGTTTTGTTTTTCCTTTTCAGGGTTGCTTTGGCTACTTGGGGTCTTTTCTGGTTCCATACAAATTTTAGGATTGTTTGTTCTAGCTCTGTGAAACATGATGGTGGTATTTTGATGGGGATTGCATTAAATGTGTAGATAGCTATGGGTAATATAGACACTTTAATAATGTTTGTTCTTCCAATCCATGAACTTTTCCATTTCTTTGTATCTTATTCAATTTATTTCACATATGTTTTATAGTTTACAGAGTACAGATCTCTTACCTCTTTGGTTAGGCTTATTCCTAGGTATCTAATTGTTTTTGGTGCAATTGCAAATGGGATCGATTCCTTGATTTCTTTTTATTTTATTTTTTTTAATGTTTATTTTTTGAATGAAAGAGAGAGATACAGAGAGACAGTGAATCCCAAGTAGACTCCGTGCTGTCAGCGCAGAGCCTGACCTGGGGCTTGAACTCATGAACTGTGGGATCATGACCTGAGCTGAAATCAAGAGTTGGACACTTAACTGACTGAGCCACTCAGGCACCCCTCAAATTAATATCTCCAGGTCAAACATCTAACCTAAATTCTTATATGACAGAGCCTACTTCTTATATGACAGAGCCAATTAGATGCCATGTCCAAACAAAACTTCTAATATACTCAAAATACCACCCAATAAAAAAGCTCCTATAGTTTCTCCATCTTTTTTGTTGACAACTGTTAAGAGACTGAGTTGAGCATCCCTAAAATTTATATGTTAAGCCCTAATTCCTAATGTGACTATGTTTGCAGATAGTGTCTTTAAGAGATAATTAAAGTTAATTGGAGACATAAGGGTGAAGCCCTAATCTCGGTCTGGTGACCTTATAAGAAGGAAAAAAAAATTTTTTTTCCTCCATCTGCATGGTCAGAGGTGAGGCCATGTAAAGACATAATGAGAAGGTGGCCATCTACAAGATAGAGTTCTCACCAGAAATTGAATTGGCTGGCAACTTGATCTTAGATTCCTAGACTCCAGAACTGTCAGAACACAAATTTCTATTGTTTAAGCTACCCACTCTATAGCATTTTGTTATAGTAGCCTGAACAAACTAATATAGCAAGTCAATAATTCCAGTTGTTCAGAAATTTTGGAGTCTTCCTTGACTATTCATTCTATTTTATACCCCAAATCCAATTCTTAGGCAAATATGGGTGGCTCTGTCTCCAAAATATACCTGGAATCTGGTGACTTTTTTCCAGCAACACCACTACCATCTTGGTCAAATTTCAATCATTTCTCACTTTGCTGCTTTTTAAACTAGTTTTCTGCTTCCACTTTCTCTTATATAGTGTTTCTTTTAAATATTAGTCAGATTATGCTACTCTTCTGTTCAAAGCCTCCAGTCATTTTTCATTTTACTATAAATAAATCTAAACTCTTAAAGGCCCTAGAGAATATTATGCCCCATTACCACTCAGAACTCATTTTCTGCTTTCCCTATTTCTCACTCTTTCCAGCCGTGTTACCTTGTTGTGGTACCTAGAATATTTCAGTCATTATTGGCCTTAATGATGAGAAGGAGGAATGAGAATAATTAGAAACAGGAAGACTAATTTTTAGATCATTAATCCCAGTCTAGATCTGAGGTCATGAGTCTCTGTAAAGGGCAAGAAAAGAAAATATCACTTATTTAAAAAAAATAATAAAATAATTGGGAGAGAATCAACAGAATACAGTGGGGATTAAGAGGAGTTGAGGATAATACTGAGATTTGTAGCTTGGGTAACCAGATGCATAACAGATCATGGTAGAGATGGAGACCATAGGACAGAAAGGTGTGAGAGGCAAAGATAACATGTTCCTTTCCAATGTGTAGTATTTGAGATAGATCTGGATAGATACTTTCAGTTCATAAAGCAGTTGGAAGTGGGGATTTAGAACTAAAGAATGAATTGATGAGGCACCTGGGTGGCTCAGTTGTTTGTCAGACTTCAGTTAAGGTCATGATCTCACTGTTTGTGGGTTTCTGTCAGCACAGAGCCCACTTCAGATCCTCTGTCTCCCTCTCTCTGTGCCCCTCCCCTGCTCATGCACTCTCACACTCTCCCTTTCTCAAAAATAAATAAACATTTTTTTAAAAAAAGAATGAAGTGGTAAAGGAGATTAAGAATACACTTGTCTTGAGTACTGAGAAATGTATAGAACTGTTGAATCATTATATTGCACACTTGAAACTAATGTAATGCTATGTTAATTATACTTGAAATTAAAAAAAAAGAATGAAAAGATGAATATCAGAATGATGGTTGCTTTTTGTCAAGGGCAGTGACTGGAAGGAGGCACATGCAGTCTTCTGGTGTGCTTGTCAGGTTCTATTTCTTCATGTGGGTGGTAGTTTGTTACATGGTATGCTCCCTTGGAAATATTAATTGGATTGGGCACTTTGATTGTACTTCCCCCCTTTTTAAATATCCATGTCAACAAGGGCTAGATGTGAATTTCTGTAATTTAGAAATGAATGTTACAAGACACTTCTTTTCATGTGTATTTTAAATGGAAATTTAACACAAACAGTTCTTCTCTTATACTGAATAAATTCTGGGATCAGATTTGCTCCTTTCAGTGCCCTGGGTATTAATGTTTATACTCTCAAAGATTATTATCTAAGTTTGTCAGATTTTCAGGAAATCGAAATTCTAAGTAATAGTTTCTTAATGCCATTTTTTGAGGTACTTTCTTTTATATTCAGCTGTCTTTTTTTTAGTACTTTAGTGGGATGAAAATATTTGAGCATCCAGTGTAATCATCTGAGCCATCTTGCCATGGACCATGTATTAAAAATACCTTAATTTATACACTTATTTCCTTCAGGGAGGATCCAACTTCTTCACATGCATTGAGTCAGCTTTTCTATGCCAAAGATGTTATCTGCAATTAAATTACTTGTGTGTTAATCTTCATTTATTTTATACTAAATGTCGATGTATTTTATAAATGCTAGATCCACTTTTTTCTAGTTCTTTGACCTTGAACAAAACACTTAAACTCTCCAAGCCTCAATTTCCTCATATGTAAAAAGGGCCTAACAGTACAGCCAACTTCATAGTGTTGTGACTAAGATCTATTGAAATTTGATGAATATGTAAAATGCTTTGCACATATTAGTGCTCAGTGATTGTCAACTATTATTGTTATTGTTTTGGAAAGTAAATATTAACCTGGAGAGTATTTAGATACACAGACAAGCTAGGCAATATTAAAACTTCCAGGATAGCCATTATTCCTGTGATGTTGATTTATTTGTGAAGATGGTGTCTCTGGGTCAGGCCTGGTCTAATGGATTCACTAGAGCAATTAATGTAGATGGTCCTCAATTTATGATGGCTCGATCATGATAGCGCAAAAGTGATACACATTCAGTAGAAACTGTACTTGAATTTCAAATTTTGATCTTTTCCTGGGCTAGAGATGCTCTCCCTTGATGCTGGGCAGTGGCAGGGGCTGCAGCTCCGAGTCAGCCATGCAGTCACAAGGGTAAACAACCAACACACAACCATTTTATACCCATACAACCATTCTGTTTTTCACTTTTGTATTCAATAAATTACAGGATCTTTTCAACATTTTTGTATTAGATAGGCTTCGTTTAGATGCTTTGGCCCAACTGTAGGCTAATGTAAGTGTTCTGAGCATGTTTAAGGTCATTTAGGCTAAGCTCTGATGTTTGGTGGGTTCAGTGTATTAAATGAATTTTCAACTTATGATATTTTAAATTTATGATGGTTTTTATCAGGACATAACTCTATCGTAAGTTGAGGAAGATCTGTAATAAGATGCTGCTCAAGGGGAAGATTAGCTGAAGATTTATGCATATTCTTTGTGTGATAAAAATGTCAACATGTTTGTTATTTTAAGAAAAAGGTGAATGAAATGACTGGTTCTCAGTCCTTATACCTTTGATTATTGCCTCTGTTCTTATGTCTTTGTTATGTTATTGGAAGGAAAATAGGCAGTCTCCATCTACATCCATTATCTCTTAAATTCTTTTTAATCTTTTAGACTCAAGTGTGTATAGCACATTGTTTCTCAATTGCCTCTACCAGTGTTCAAAATGTTTTGAATCCATTTAAAGGATGTGGCTTTCTGAGAGTCCCAGGTTTATGTAGAGAGACTCAGTTCCAACTGTTTGGAGTGGGCTAAATGCCCATTCTTTTGTCTTCATCTAAGTTTTAAAATTGAAGCCCTTGAGTTACCAAGACCAGCCGCATCCTTGAGGGTGACCTTAGAGTCCATGTACAGCTCCTCCCTGGATTCTATTTTCATTTTGTTTTTGCATTATAGGAGTTTTCCTTGCTATTACTTTCTTTCAAAGTCAGCTATACATTCAAAATTATATTTATTATACTTAATTCAGAATTTCTCAGCCTCAAAAATTTAATATATATTTTTCATGGTGTTAAAAGTAGACATAATATGAAAGTCATTTCAGATTATGTTAGTGAGCCTGACCCTGTTTTTCATTTCTTTTATGTTCTTGTGGAGCTTGACCGAGGGAAGTTTTCACCCAAACTTTGTTTATAGTTTCTGCATTCCACATGTTTACCTTGTCAAAGCAAAAATTGCAGGATAAAGTTAAACAGGCAAGGAAGACTTCATTCAAGACGATTTCAGTAGCGAACTCTGCAGAAACAAAGGTGAGAGGTATTTTAGAGCTAGGGTGAGCTAGTGGAAAAGTACCTGGAGGATGTTATGGGGATGTTGACTGATGGAAGGTATAGAGTAAATTATGTAATTCTGGAGCCTGCAAATGTTTTACTGTGATTTAGACAGTATGTGCTTGCTAATTGGTGCTTATCTAAATAAGCTCCTACTCTCCTGCAGAGACTGGGAAAGGGGGCACTATCTTCCTTGGCTCCCAGGTCCTTAGGAAAGATATTTCTAGGTTGTAAAATTAGAAAAGAGGCTTTTAAAAATGTTTACATCTCAAAAAACCAGACAAAGAATTTACAATTGCAAGTGTTCTAAATAAGTATTCTAAACCTCCAGGGACCTAGAGTCAGGAAGAAACCTGTCTAAAATTTAGTCACACTGAGGAGAATTTTAAGGTCTTGGTCAACCTTATATTTTTCTTTTCTTTTTTCTTTCTTCTTTCTTTCTTTCTTTCTTTCTTTCTTTCTTTCTTTCGAGAGCGAGATAGAGCATGAGCAGGGGAGGGGCAGAGAGGGAGGAAGACATAGAATCTGAAGCAGGCTCCAGGCTCTGAGCTCTCAGCACAGAGACTGATGCGGAGCTCGAACTCTTGAACTGCAAGATCATAACCGGAGCTGAAGTCAGCTGCTTAACAGACTGAACCACTCAGGTGCCCAGGTCAACCTTATATTTAAGTAATGCTCATAATTGGAATCCCTTTTAGGGGGACAGGCATATTAATCTTTTCATTCATTTCCAAACAGATGAAAGTGATACAAATACACACAGGGAACAAATGATTTTCAAAATGATTTATTGAACAAAAGCTGAAAAATTAAAACTGAACATACATAAGAAGTGACAGAATGAAAGTAGAATTTCTAGAGTTGTCTTATTTCTGAAGTGAGATGGCAGTCATTTCTTGAGGCAATATTGGCAGAGGTTAAGGTGAGAAGTTTAATATTTAGGAAAGTTATGACCTAGGAAAAATGTTGAGAAATATAAAATTAATTTCTACAGTCCTATAAATATCACCTAGTCAGTTTAAAATTACTATTTTATATTAATTATTTGAAATAAATTCCAGTCTATATACCCTCCCTTGCCCCAGCACCACTCTCTTATTTTTATGATAGTTCATGATTCTATTGTAAAGTAAAACATATCTAGTTAGATGTCCTGTGTTTAAAGCATAGCTACCTGCTGTACTCAAGCCCTAGTTCATCATTATTACAACCTAGAATGGTTTTATCCAACTTTAAAACAACTTAAAAAAAAAACCCAAAAACAAAACAAAATAAAAAATAAAAAATCCTTGTAAAAAAGTTTGATATTATGTGTTCTAGCATTCCTTTCTCTGAAATCATCTTAGACCTGCTCCTTGTATTTTAGAGTTTTAGATCATGGTTCTAATCACATGGTTCATTGTGTTGTATTGTTTTTTTTTTATTTAAATTTTTTTTAACATTTATTTATTTTTGAGACAGCGAGAGACAGAGCATGAACAGGGGAGGGTCAGAGAGAGGGAGACACAGAATCTGAAACAGGCTCCAGGCTCTGAGCTGTCAGCACAGAGCCCGATGCAGAGCTCGAACTCACGCACCGTGAGATCATGACCTGAGCTGAAGTCGGCCGCTCAACCGACTGAGCCACCCAGGCACCCCTTGTTGTATTGTTTTTAATGTTTATTTATTTTGAGAGGGTGGGAGAGGGGCAGAGACAGAGGGAGAGAGAGAAATCCAAGTAGGTTCCATGGAGGGAGGGCTTGATCTCATGACTGGACATTATGACCTCAGTGGAATCAAGAGTCAGACACTTAACTGACTGAGCCACTCAGGTGTTCTTATTGTGTTGTATTTTGATAAAAGTTTACTTTATACATTTTTCTAATTTTGTTTTGTTCTCCATGGATTTTTCTTATTAATAGTGGTAGTATTCCCCCATTTCCATCTAAGCTTAACTGAGGTGGCAATTTTGCTATAGTCAAGTTCAACTATTTACAGTAAATTGATTGTGATACTCATTCTTGTGTGTGAGCTTGTATACTTCCCAGTTTCCCTTTATGAAATACTGTCTGCGTGTTTTTACATTTGTAACCTCATCAGACTCCTCACCTCCCAAGAATTTTCTTTAAAAAATGTATAGTTTCTAGGGTAGTGGAACTCAGTAATCTTTATTTTGGAAAAGAAACCAAGTGACTGCAATTCAACGATCTACTAAACTGTCTTCTGGGCTTACTGTTCTAGAATTGTAAGCTTTCTGACTGTTGGCTTAAGTATGAAGACACTTGGATTTTAGTCCTGGTTTTGCCACCATGTATTCTGAATTTGAGCAAATTCCATACCTCTATATCCTATATACAAAATAGGAGACTATCTGCTTTCTCTCATAGAATTGCAAAGAATAAAAATGTATGCATATCAAGAGTAACTAGTTATTAAAGTAAGGTGTTTAGAGAAATATAGAGCACTATTGAATTTCTTCATCTAATTCTTTGCACGCATGATTTACCTGTTTTCAAGATGCTCGAGATGCACCACTGCATTGCTCTTACTATGGGGAAGTAGTGTCAAGGCCAGTTGTAGGTATACTGGTTGTGGTCACAGTAGCAGGTGATGCTTGTGTGCTGCTGTCAACAACAAAGGTGGTTCCAGCTGAGCCTGTGTTTGTGGGGACTGTAGCTGCGAGACTGGTGGTTGTCACTGGGGCAGTACTAATGGCATTAGTTTCAGGTGTGGTAGTTGCTGCTACTGTTGTGATAGCTGGAGCTGTGGAAATCCCTTCTGGAGGTGGGGTGGTAGCATCTGCTGCAAGTGTGGAAACCTCAGGAGGGTCTGTGGATTCTGCAGAAGGAGTCGCGGCAGCATCGGTACTTGTTGCAGTGAGAGTAGTATCATCTGGTGTGGCAGCAGTGACCTCATCAGTGGAGACAGCTGTTTCGGGTTCTGTGGTGACAGAGTCCAATTCGGTGGTTAAATCTTCAGGTACAGTGGTGGAGGTGACACCTGATGGAGTTGTAGTGGCAGTGATACCTAAAGTTTCTGTAGTGTCCTCATCCACTGGAGTTGTAGCCTCACTGGCTGAAGAACCAGGGTCAGCAGGGAGGGTGGTGGCTGGTATGCTTGTACTGGCAGTAGTGGTAGCCTCTGAGGCTGACGGTGTAGTTGGAGCCCTGGTGGAGGCTGCAGCTGTTGCAGTGGTAGCTGTCATAGGAATTGTGGTTGCAGATGATGTAGCCATTGCAGTAGTAGCAACAGATGTAGTGCCTGCTTCTAAGGTTGTGGAGTCAGCAGAACGGGTTTTGGCACCTTCAGCTGAAGTGGTAGCAGCTTCCGTGGTTGTATTATTTGCCGACTCAGGGGTGGTCTCATCCCCTGGGGTTGTAGCATCGGAGGTCCGGATGGTGGTTTCACTGTTGGCCAGTGCACCAGATTCAGTAGTAGAAGCAGCACTTGGGA
Source organism: Panthera tigris (assembly GCF_018350195.1). Taxonomy (NCBI): domain Eukaryota; kingdom Metazoa; phylum Chordata; class Mammalia; order Carnivora; family Felidae; genus Panthera; species Panthera tigris. The sequence continues at coordinate 147,782,772 of NC_056663.1, forward strand.
CAGCTGTGGTGGCACCAGAAGGAGATGTGGTACCAGCAATGGAAGGTGAGCTAGTGACACTTGTGGTGGCATCAACCCCTGGAGTTATGGAGACTACTGTGGCTGTGCTGGTAACTACTCCAGATATTATAGTTGTAGCCGAATCAGTTGTACTCACGGCTGGAGATGTGGAATCTACTGCTGAGGTTGGAGGGTTAGCTGTGGAGGTTGTGGCATCAGCAGGTGCAGTTGTGGCAGCTTCAGTGGTTGTGTCATTGGTCGGTTCAGTGGTAGCCTCTTCCCCTAGAGTTGTAGTTCTAGAAGCCTGGGTGGTAGTTTGACCCAGACTGGTCAGCACAACTGGTTCAACAGTGGAGGCTGAAGTCACAGGGGTTGAAGTGGCAACACCTGCTACCATTGTGCCAGCAGCTGCAGCTGTATCATTAGTGGCTGAAGTTGTGACTGCACCACGGGTGGTCATATCCAGTGATGGGGTTGAAGAGGCCGCTGCTGTGGTGGTGGTCATTGTCCCCACAGATTTTGGGTTTGAGGATCCTGCGGTTGTAGTAGCAGTGATTGACGAGTCTGTTTCTGAGATTGTGGAGGAGTCTGTTGCACCAGTTGTTACCCCATTGAGTGAAGTTGTGGTGGCAGCTACGGTGGTTGTGTCATCGGCTGTTTCAGTGGTGTCCTCATTCTCTGGGGAAGTAGCTTCAGTGGTTGTGTCATCAGCTGTTTCAGTGGTGTCCTCATTCTCTGGGGAAGTAGCTTCAGTGGTTGTGTCATCAGCTGTTTCAGTGGTGTCCTCATTCACTGGGGAAGTAGCTTCAGTGGTTGTGTCACTGGTTGTTTCAGCGGTAGTCTCATCCATTGGTGTGATGGCAGAACTCGGTGCAGCTGTGGTGGCAGTACCAGGTGCACTGGTGGTTGCAGAACTTGGTGCACCTGTGGCTGTGGCACCACGTGTAGCTGGGGTTGTGACAGAACTAGAAGCAGTGGTCGAAGTTCTGGATATTTCCATGGTAGCAGAAGCAAGAGTTGTGGTAGCACTGGCTGATAATGAAGTAGCACCAGGGCTAGTGGCCCCAGTCTCCGGGGTTGTGAGGGCTGTTGCACCTGTGGCTCCAACATATGTGGGAGTTGAGGCTGCAGCAGTGGTGACAACAGTAGCAGCAAGGATTGTGTTTGCTGAAGTTGTAGAGGCAGCTGGAGTAGTGGAATCATCAATCATTGGGAGAGTGGTGTCATCTGTTGTGGTTGCTTCAGCTTCTGAGCCGTTCGTGGTGAAATCAGGTGCAGTGGTGGAAGCAGAGGTTAAGAGGGCTGTGGAGTCAGCCCCTGGGTTTATGGAGGTGGCAGCACTGGAAGCAGCAGACTCTTGGGACGTGGATTCCACTGAAGGTGTCTTGGAGGTGACCACAGATGCTGGGGCAGTTGTAGTGGAGGCAGCACCAGTTGCTGAGTTCATGGTTGGTGTCACTTGGACTGTGGTGGCAGCCCCTGGGGGTAGAGTTTCAGGTGCTCTGGTGGTTGCATTTGATGCCTTGGTTGCAGTGGCAGATGGACTAGTTGGGGCAACTGATATAGATGTTGTGCTATCGGACATGGTACTAGCAATGGTGGCTAAATTACTAATAGTTCCAGCTGCTGCAGTGATTGCATTGGTCGGGCCATCAGTTGTGATGTCTTCTGTTCCTGTTGGCCTTGTTGGAGGCCGTGGTTTACCGGGTGGCTTATGAGGCAAATGAGGGTGGTGATGCTGTTGGTGGTGTGTATGAGGATGTTGTCCACTTGGCCATGGTCTTGGTGGCAGTGGACAGAAACGATGAACCTTCAGTGGACACTTACGTGGTCGATTTGGTTGTAGACAGGGAAGTTTATATTGATGAAGTTTAGATGGAGCATGTATTGGGAACGGTTTTGTGACTTTGTTATGTGGGCGCTTTTTCTGTGGAGTTTGAACAGTTTTAGATCCTTTAGGTTTAGATGATTTCAACCTTTTTTTGGCAAGTATAGATTTCCCTTTCTTTGGTCGTTTTACAGTTTTGCCTGCTGAGGAAGGTGGTCTTTTTTTTCCTTGAAGGGATTTAAGTTGATTTATACCTTTCTTACAGGGCTTAAAGGGTCTCTTTTTGGATTTACTTAGCCTTTTCTGTGCTGCTAGAGATGTGGGCTGCCTTTTTTTAGATGGTTTTATAGATTTATTCTTTGCAGGAACTGTTTTTGCAGTCTTTTTACCTGCTGTGGGCTGTTTCTGTGTAGACTTCTTTTGAATTTTCTTCTTGGCTAGAGATCTTTTTGGTCCTGCTCGAGCAGATTTAGACCCATTGAGATTTCTGGCAGCTAGTTTAGATTTTTTTAGGTTTTTCTTTTTGGCCAGAGTTGTTTTGAGGGCTGGAGATTTGCCTTCCTTTGTTTGATTTGACTGCTTCCTGGCAGTTTTAGACAAGGAGCTTTTCAATATCTTTGGTCTTTTCTTTGAGGCTGGTTGTGTTTTTAGTACTGATTTAAGTGCTTTAGGCTGATTCACTTGTTTCTTGGCAGGTGTGGTAAAGTTTTTGGATTTCTTTGACACTTTATTTTTGGCTATAGATATTTTCTTTTTTGTTGCAACTTTTCTTGGCTGATTAAGCTTTTCCTTGGCAGATGTAGATGCTGTCTTTTTAGATGTAGCTGCATTTTTCTTTTTGACTTTTAAAACTGCTCTTGTTGCTGTTGCCTTAGCTGGCCCTTTTTTGACTGGAGATAACAGTTTGGTTTTTTGATTCTTTAGAGTTTTCTTTTTGGCTAAACTTTTTTGGGGGGCTGCTTTAACTACTTTCGCCCGATTCTGTATTTTCTTGACAGGCGATGACAGAGTCTTGTGAGATGTACTTGGTCTTTTCTTCGGAGCTGAAGAAGTTTGGGGGGAACCTCTTATTGCTGTGGACCTAGATTGTGTTTTGGATACAGACAAGTTTGGTTTATAAATATTTTGAGATTTCTTCTCAGTTAGATACGTTTTTGGAGCTGATTTGGTTGTACGCCGTTTTAACTGTTTCTTAGTAGGCATAGACTGGATTCTCTTGGATTTTTGTGGACTTTTCTTCGAAGCTGAACTTCTATTTGATGCTGCCTGAGCTACTTTTGGCAAATTCAACTGCTTCTTGGCCGACGTGGGCAGAGGTTTTTTAGGTGCATTTTGACTTTTCTTAACAGCTAAAGATGGTTTTGGTACTGCTGGAGTCCGTTTTGACTGTTTCTTGGCAGTTGTCTTCTGACTTTTTTTAGGCTGTTTTAGAGTTTTACTTGTCCTGCGTGGAGCATTTCGTCCTGTTAAACCAGATGAAAGGGGGGGCCCTTTCTTGGCAGAGGCTAACATATTTTTCTTAGACCTGACTTGTAGACTTTGCCTTTCTGATGGCAGGGTAGGTTTTTTCTTTTTACTTGATGTCCTAGAATTTAAAGATAATTGGCTGGCTGCTTTGTTAGGCAGTGCAGGTGAACCAGAGGCATGAGAACGGGTTTGAGGTTTCCTAATGACTTGGGTGGATGGAGGTCTGTTTCGTGATGTCCTGGCAGGGGGACTTTGCACTGGCTGACGGTTAATTGTTTTCCTTGTTGCCTGGTGCTGTGATTGCTGACTCTCACTGAACTGCAGCAGGAGAGAATAGGAGATATTACCAAGTGAAGCATTCAGTCAATTATTGTTTTGTATTTTCACTTCAGTTATGGAAACTGTTCTGCTCTTTAGTTTGGAAAGTCCTTTGGTTTCAAGTGTAATATAAATTTAGAATTAACTGCACTATAATTTAAAAGAACAAGACAATATGTGGATGATTAGAGAAAGTACTGGGTGTTACTTTCAATGCTTAGAGTATTTTCTAAGAGAATCCAACAAAATACAGAAATCTAATTTGGAGAAATCCAGTTCATTGGTTTTATAAAATACCCCATTAAATCTATGAAAACTTGTTTTTCACTTAAAAACTGCAGGATGAAATCATTGTCATCTCCTTTAGGAATTAACAAAAAAATCACATAGTTACCATGTAAACATGTTACATGACTCTCAATGAAAGTGTTACATCTAAGCCTTAGTTTAGAAATTATATAAAAGAGAAGTATTTGATATTGAATTCAGAAAGTTGGATATTGAAAAACTGCAACAACAACAACAACCCCCACCCCCACCCCCCACCATGAGTTTCTCTTGCTTGTAAAAGCTTTGTCTGAGGCATTAAATGTTCTGGGAAGAATAGGACAAGGAAATAATAATAATGACAAAAAAGGAAAGGATCCTTGAATGAAACATTGCTGGTTAAATAGCATGAAACAGACACTTGAAGACCTCCTGTAGTTCTAAAAATAGTGGATACTGTGCTCTGAGCAAAGAGAGAGATAAGGAACTAGTAAATAGTATATGATTAAATCAGAAGAGCAGAAGAAGGTATTAAAAACAAAACAAAACAAAAAAACTCTGCCAGAGCTATAAAAGGGAAAAGCAAAAGCCCACAAAGTTCAAAAGACCAAGGCTCACTCAGAAAAGTACATAAAAACCATGTGCACAAGTCATGTTTCAGATGAGTCAAATATGTATGACAATTGTTTATTTTAGATACCAATAGAAGAGACTATCTTCTTTTTCACTGTGTTTATGCCTTATGTGGAAGAACATACTGCAGTGTTTGATTGTGAGACTATAATAATAGATCCAGAGACTGAGTGACAAACAAGCTAGAGATAAGCTTGCCCTCATGTTTCGTCTTCACAGGGTTATCTCCTTGTAATGGAAGTAGTGGGTGAACATGCACGGGAAGGAGAAGTGGGAGTCTTGGTAATTTCATTGCAAGGTTAGTTGTAGTGCTCCAAATTTATTTGGGGATTTTCTCATATTTATCCTCCTCAACTAATAGTCATTCTCTTCTGCTTCTCTCCCTCTTTTTCTCTTTTTTCCCTTCCACATCTCCCTTTGCTTTGTTTCTTCTCCTCAAGTTCCAGGTGATTTTGAATAAACATATTTTTATGAATGTTAGAAGTAGAAGGTAATTGTTTCTGTTTCTTTCCATCTCATGTGACTGTATCTTGATTTTAGAAATACAATCCCATAATCTCACTCTGATCCCTATCTCAATGTTAATGTAGCTTTCAATTTTAGGTAGTTCTTATTTCAAGTGTATAGAATCTTACCGGGAAACAAATGGCAAAGACCAGGATGAGCCCCGTCAGGATTAAACCCTTCATCTTGTCCTTTTAACCCCTATAAGTGAAGAAACAAGAGAAAATATTTGCGATGTGCTTGACAATGAAAGAATAGGTTTTACCAAACTGCCCAGTGATATAAAATTAAAATTTTAGTAGCAAGTTTAAGAGCTAAGGAATTTTTTTTTCCTAAAATTAAACTTCAAATGTGGATGTTAAGTGAAAAGATACCTATATATTTTTTGAAAACACTATCATTATTTGAAACCACTAAAAATCAGGTTTCTCCATTTGGTTTGCCAATAGGATTATTATTTTCCTGTAAATTCTCATCTAAAAGGAGACCTTCATCTTCTATCAGAAATTATATTAAGCAATCCCTCACCTATCCATTATCCACTTACTGCATGTGTATTTACTCTCCCCCCCATCTCCTCTCCCCTCCACACACACACTACTTTCTCTCCTCTCCCAACTCCCATCACCGTCATTTAGGAAAATCATAGCAGTTGTGACATAAAGAGAGTTCCAGGAAGATACATGGTATGCTCTTAAGTTGAGTGGCCAACTTTATTGAACTCAAATCCTATATGTATGATGGATAACACGGTGCACTATGTAATATATTGCAAGGACAGTTTCCACAAAATCCTGAGATTCTCTGATGCTATTTGACTTTTGCTTTCCTCCTCCCTCTAATTTTTACTTTTTAGTCTACAGGATCCTTTACCTGAAAATGTTTTATAAATTTTTTATGCACTTTGCCTATCAATAATTCATTTTTATTTAAAAATTTTTTTTTTACGTTTATTCATTTTTGAGACAGAGAGAGACAGAGCATGAACAGGCGAGGGTCAGAGAGAGGGAGACACAGAATCTGAAACAGGCTCCAGGCTCCAAGCTGTCAGCACAGAGCCCGATGTGGGGCTCGAACTCACGGACCGTGAGATCATGACCTGAGCCGAAGTCGGCCGCTTAACCGACTGAGCCACCCAGGCGCCCCTCGATAATTCATTTTTAGATGAGGGGTACCTCATCACAGTTAAAGTTATTGAATATATCAAATCTATTTCTGACCTGCGTTAATCTAATTTTTAAGAACCTCATGTTGTTTTTCCTAATATAAGACGGTTTTATGGGTGGAAAGTGTATGATGTTTCCATGATGCCAGTATATAGGCAAAAAGACTTGTAATTCCAGAATGTTGTGAAAGGAAAATGGAAAATAAAGGCAGCCTGTATGTAACTTAGGGAAGCTCAGTATAAATGAACTGGTCTCTGGTAGCATATGGCTTATGATAATGTGATGGGGGCACCCTCAGCTTTAGTGGCTGTCAGTGCCAACTGGTCACCTTTTAGAATCATCATCAGAACACTCTGAAACTACTTGGTGTTTTAGTCTGAGTCTGAACTGAATCAGTCTCCATCAACATCTTCCCCCATAAAACAGTCTCTTCCATGTGTCCCCATTTCAGTGAATGACACAGTATTCACCCAGTAGTTGTGTAAGCCAGAATCCTGAGTCAGGCTTGATTCTGCCTCTCATTCTCCGATGTCCATCCATCACTAAATCCTCTCTATGTTTTACTTTCTGGACAGTTTTGAATCAATTTGCTTCTCTTCATCTTCACCAACAGCATCCTAGCCAAGTTAGCATCATATCTCACTTGAGCCTCTCCTTAGCAAATATTACCTATTAAGTTGCTGGCACTGTTCTAGGATATGCAGAGATAGGGGACATGGGTTCAATATCTTTGACTTGTTAGAGGTTTCATTTTCATGATTATCAAAATAGTCTCTTAACTGACCCACAGCCTTGCTTTTAATTGACTAAAGTCACTCTGATTTTTATAAAATACAAATCTGATTATTCTAGTTTCCTCATTAAAACCTTTCACTGGTTTTCCGCTGCTCTTTATCTTAAAGCCCTCCCCCCTAATTCTTCAAGTGGCTCACAAGGCCCATGGCAGCCCCACTTCTCCTTGATCTTCAGACACATCTCTTTTAGTGTCACTCACATTGTGTGTGTGTGTGTGTGTGTGTGTGTGTGAGAGAGAGAGAGAGAGAGAGAGAGAGAGACTGTTTTCTTCCTCGAAGGTCCTTACATATTCTGTTACACAATTCAATGCAAAAGCCTTTTTATTCCCACCTGCCTACTGGAACAACTTCAGTCAAGTTAGCTAATGATGTGTTTATTGCCAATCTAATTCTTGTCTTACAGGATGGAATTCTCCTCAGTGTTTGACAAGTCCTTCTCTCTTTTCTGGGTTTCTGTGGAACCAACTTATCCTTCCTGTGTCTCTGAAGTGTTTTTTTTTTTTTTTTTTTTTAGGTTCATTCATGGATTTTCTTTCTTCTCTACTTACCCAATTATGGTTCTGACATTCACCCTATTTTTCTCTTATTCTATAGCAACATCTCTGCCTTTCCTTGGAAACAGTATCCATCTCTATGCTGGCTTCTAAGTTTATTGATCAAGATTCATATATCCAACTCTTTCATGGACATCTCCATTTGGTTGTACCATTGCACCTTTAGCGCAGCCTGTCCAAAATTGGATTTATTAGTTCCCCCAGCCTCTTCTCTTGTCATTTGCAACTATGTGGATGGAACCGGAGAGTATTATGCTAAGTAAAATTAGTCAGTCAGAGAAAGACAAAAATCATATGACTTCACTCATATGAGGACTTTAAGAGACAAAACAGATGAACATAAGGGAAGGGAAACAAAAATAATATAAAAACAGGGAGGGGGACAAAACAAAAGAGACTCATAAATATGGAGAACAAACTGAGGGTTATGGGAGGGATTGTGGGAGGGGGGATGGGCTAAATGGGTAAGGGGCACTAAGGAATCTACTCCTGAAATCACTGTTGCACTATATGCTAACTAATTTGGATGTAAATTAAAAAAAAAATGAAGCCTTAAAAAAAAAGAGAAAAGAAACCACATGTTAATAGAAAAAGTAGATTCTAGAGTAAGAGTGCCCTAGCAGCATTGTCATTTATCCACACAATTACCTTGAGAGGGGTGTCTCCTTTGGATCTTGGTCAGGACTTGCTCCTTCTTAACTCAGCAGTGCCTCCAAGACTTGATACCTGCAGATGTCAAGACAACTTATTGAATGATTCTTCCACCTAATAAGGCAGCCATGCCTTCCCTTTGTACCTCCTACTTTTTGCCTATTGGTTGTAGTAGAGAGTGGGGGCTAGGAAAAAAATGTGTATATGCGATTATTTCAATTTAATCTTGAAACGTTTTCCCTTTGGATTTTCTGACTCAGGCACGTTGAGAACTCTATCTTATCTTTTACTTGGAAAAGGTAATGATAAAATCTGATAGTTAACAAAATTCGTAAATCAACACTACAGCTTATATGTATATCACTTATTTTAAGAAAACCATGGTTTGGTTTCTTATTTGCAGCTATAGAATAATTTGTATATTGTCTGATGTTCCCCAATTTTTGGAATTTGAACAACTTTATTTTTGCAGTTTGTTTCCGTATTCCAAAGTTTAATAGATGCAAAGACATGAATGTCTGAGAGAATGTAATAGGAGGTTATAAATAATCTTTCCTCCATTGAATTAAAACACAGTTATTTAACACTTAAAGTGTCTGCATTAAGGAAAATTTGTGAAATATGTCTACCTTGCTGCACTCCCGTTGTACTCCCTCATGATCCTTTTAACTTAGAATCTCCCAGATTTTGAAAATCACATGTTCAGTTACCTAATAATCTACTCTGTAAATACTTTTTTAATTGTCGTGACCATGCAATGTAAGAAATATACATAATTTTCCTTAAGCATACGTTTGTTAATTTTCTACTGATTTATTTACCATGTTTACATATTCATCTGTATTAAGCCACATACCAGAACAAATGGCAAATACATTAATTCTGAAGAAATGTAGCTGTGAGAAATCACTAGTGTATTTAAGAAAAAAATGGAAAAAAGTTTCTAAAGGCAATTCTAGAATGGTACAAAGAGCACTAAACTTGAAATCAAGAGGTTTAGATTTAACTCCTAGCTCAGTCATTTTATTTCTGTGTGACCTTGGTAAACTTATTTGCAAATGCCATTTTCATATCTATAAAATGGGAATCCTGTTCTATTTACCTGAGTGTGTTGTTATTAGAATTAAATTAGAATATTTATTTACCTTGTAAACTCTTTAGCACTATGTGACAATTGTTTGTAATATAATTTATTTATGTATTGAATTTTAATGTATTATTTACAGATGTATCTAACATAACTTTTAATCTCAGCATTACTAGATTTGAAATGACAACTTTGATTTTTTTATTCATTCAACAGATATTTATTGGACATCCACTCCATAGAAAGCATTGTGGACTCAATAGGAACAAGAGAGACCTGGTTCTTGCCTTGAGGGGCTAGGGATTTATTGGAAAGAAATATTATACAAACAGAAAAGAGCGACTTTGATCTATTGATATCTGGTTAACAGAGAAAGTACACTTCCACTTAGCCATTTCTTTTGGACAAACTTTCTTCATTCACCTTTTCTTCTAAGAACCTTGTGTAGGCCAGAAGTCAGGGTTTGGCTGCACTTGAATGACTGGGTGCCTGCGTGATAATCAGTATCATAATAAGAGCTGTGCGATAACAACATACAATATTGTCTTTTCTGAGAATTGAGGTAATCACTTTAAAGTTAATAATATTATGTATACTTAATACTGATACACTAATTTGACTCAGAATAAAGTTGACCTCCTTTCTCTTTTAAGTTTGTCATTACTTTGGAGCATTAATCATAACACTCTCCTTTAGGAAGTCAGTACTATTTTAGGAGTTCCAATTTATGGTTTTTATTTTAATTGAATATTGGAATATGGTAGAAAGGACTTTGGAAGCTAAGAACTTTGGTCTGCATATTCCCTAAATTTGAGTGTATACTTAATTTTGTAAGGACAGTTCACATACGGAAATTGCATCATGTAACATTATAAACTCTATGTTATATAAAAATTATTCATGCTTTCTTCAGTGTGAACTGTATTTTAGAAAAGTAGACCAACCTTCTTGTAATCATGAATACAATGCACAGTTATTAACATATTATTGATATGGAAGAGATTATTAATCATTTATTTATTAACACCAATCATGATTAAGTAAATATAAAATATCTGGATATATTCTTATCAAAATCATTGGTATTAGCATGACCTTAGACATTTTTCTATCAGGTTGTTTTGAAAACAGTAGGAGAATAATCGCTGACGTGTGGTTCATATGCAATTCTTACAGAAGGGAGTTTCGGACCAACTTGGCTATCTGTTCTAGTTAACAGTGAGTGTGAAGTAGGCCTAGTTGAGACTGGAGAAGAGTGTGTCTCATTTATGAGAATGAGGAGTAGCCACTTCTTAGTTCCATTGATACTCAAAGGACGGGTCAGGGCTTAGAAGAACTTGCACCACAACATATTGCGTTTGTCAGCAAGAAAGTCTTGCTGCTAAATGAATGAATGAAAACATGAATCAATCAATTAATATAAAGAGAGCTGGAAAATGTGTGCATTGACAACATTGATTTAAGTCCTTCACTCTTAACTGATCTGTAACAGTTTGTGGATTAGCAGCCAGTTTGCAGACCACACTTTGAGTAGCACTGCTGTGGTTGACAGTTGTCACACGAGAGTGCCTGCCCACAATACCAGATCATTCATGTTTTGGAGGAAAATTTGGACTTTCATATGAGTTATATATTTTTTTAATGTTTTGCTTATTGGTAACATTCAGTTGTTAAAAGTACTCTTTAAATCAGAAAAAAATGAGAGAGTAAAAAATTCAACCCATTCTTTAACATCCAGCTCAGATACCACCTTTTCCCTACACTTTTCTGTTTTTCCTCTATTACTGCCTTGGTCTGTAAGAAATCTCTACTATTTTGGATTGTGCCATCATTAGTTATACATATGCTATATGCCCACCTTTTGTCTTAGCTCCCTTAGACCATTGTCATTATTTGGGGCTTTTTTTATTGTCTCAAAGCACTTAGCACAGAGATTTGCTTTGCTATTTGTAGATGCTCAAACTACGAGGTTGACTGTGTTAATTTAATATATTTAATTATCATAAAAACTCTTTACATAGTAAAGAGTCTTGGACAAAATTTTAGGTGTATAAAAATTCATAAATGTCTAGGAATGAGAAGATCAGTTAGCAGAAATCTTTTAGACGTATGCATTTATGGAGCTAGTGAGCAGATCCAAATTTAAGCCTGTGCTTAGCAGATCCTTATGATATTTCTCATGTACATGTAAACTATCTTCAAAGGCTATAAAAAGAAGGGACATCTTATCTACTAATTTGGTTTGCTTTTATAAACCAATCCAGATTATGAAGGCGTTCCCATCCAACATCATGAGTACACTGATTTAAAAATTTTCTGTGGGATAGTCGTGAGGAAGAGTATTTTAAGACAAAAATTGATAAACTTAAAATACACTTGGCCTGAGGAGAAAAGTAGTCTTCGTTTATTTTTTCTTTCAATTCTAAATTCCTGTCGCATATATGCTATTGATTCCACATTGTATAAAGGAAGAAAGCACTTGTGGTGGGAAATGGAAAGAATAAATATGAGGCAGCCTTTCTCATGAGCTATAGTTTGACAGGCAAATTCTCCTAACCCCTCATCTCCTCTCTTTCTCTCTCTTGCACACAGACACATACAGACCCAATAAAAGTAGATCAATCCCCTACTTATTTCTCAGAAGATATAGAGGCTTTAATGAAGTGGTCATAGAGAGAAGGGACAGGGGCAGAATTTCTCAGTTCAGTTCTCCTTGGATCCCAGTCTATGAGTGTGTGGTTATAGTGATGCCAGTGACATTTTCCATGCAAGACAGCTTCTTGTTGGATTTAAAAAACTCTTTTTGCCTTCCAGTGCTTTATAGCTCAGGAATAATTTAGTCTTTTCTATATAAGGAGGTATCTACAGACCTCTGGAACCCTTTTGGTATGCACCAGGGTCAACTTTTCATTCGGGGAATGAAAGCTTGTTGGTTTTCTGGGTTCTCTGAATAATATCTCTGCCTCCAGTTTTACAGTATCCTAGAAATCTCATATCCCCTATAAGGGATTTGTATTATTCTATAGGTAACACCTGTAAGTGTTCATTTCCTTTCAAAAAAGTTAATAAATTATTATTTTAAGCTATGTGACAAATTTGGGGGATAATATAGTCAAAGTCAGTGAATGAGAGATTTCGTTGCTTAAGAGGGAAATTAAGAGGAGTTAGGGATTCTTGCTTTTAAGACATCAAGGACAATAAAAGACAAATTTCTTCTTTTATGTCAAGTATTGAGGGCTGTGAAATGAATTCAGTCATCATGGTAAAATACAATGATGGTTATTGGGGCACCTGGCTGACTCAGTCAGTAGAGCATGTGACTCTTTATTTCGGGATTGTGAGTTCAAGCCTCACATTGGGTGTAGAGATTACTTTGAAAAAAGCTTTAAAAAAATGCAATGACAATTCTTATGGTATTTCAAATATGTGAAATGATTTGTTGGTGATAGATGAAGAAAGGTTAAAATCTACAGGATAGTATGCTTAAAGAATTGTATTTTCACTGTTCAAATCTTCAGTATTTCATACCTTTGATTATTTGTTGGGGTATTGAGTCAGTACTCAGGGGGCACGTGTAGTAGCTATCCCTTGTAGGTTCTACGGAGTGTTGTCAGTTGTAGGTTCTGAGGTATTTTATTTAGGAGAAGTGGCCGCTGGAGTTGAAATGAGTAACAGGGCATGTGGCATTGGATTCTGGAGTTGCTGTGGAATCTTCTGCAAGCTCTGGGATATATATTCAAGGGCTGAACCATATTCTTCAGTGCCATAGGAATCCCTTCAGGGTTGGTGGCATCTTTGGGCAAAGTGTCAGTTGTTTTGGTAGCAGTGGTGGCATTAGGGGGAGCAGAAGTGCTAACAGTCACAAGAAGAGTAGTGCTGAGGGTGGATGTGTTCACCCCTGGAGCAGCTGTGGTGGTTTTAAGAGCCTCTGCAGTGGCTGCAGTGTCCGTCACAGTACCACTTGCCCTGTTGGCACTCACCACAGTGGCTGTGGGACTAGTCATGGGAGCAGTCACAGCAGTACCACTGTTAGTAGAGGTGGTGTCAACTGCAGAAGTGGTTGCCATAGCAGGAGCGTTAGTGATGGTAGTAGCTGTGTCATCTTCAAGGATAGTGTCTCTTATCTGGTGGTGGTGGTGGTACCAGCAAACTAAGTGATGATTTTAGATGCAGAGGTAGTAGTAGCAGCAGATGAGAAGGGAGTAGTAAGGGCTTTTTCATTAGGTGTAATTTGAGCTATGCTAGCAGTAATGTCATGAGTACCTCCATTGGCTATTGTGGTGATATCTGCAAAGACAGTAGTGGATGCTGCTTGTGATGCAGGAGCTGCTTCTACAGAATTCTCAGAGGGCTGCTTTTTTGGTTGACTTGACAAGGTTTATGAGGTTCAGATGTATGAATTTCAAGTTAAGATGGAGGACATTTTATTAGACAAGGTAGTGATGAATGAGGTTTGCATACATGGCACTTGGGAGCATGTAGTAATGCTGGATCAGATGGAGATTGGTTAACGGGATGCAAGGGTCTCATCTTCTTTGGTTTGTTTTTGGAAGATCGATGGTGGTTTCTGGAAGAATTACATCCTTAGGAGTTGTCTGTGGACTTAGCAATTCCTCTTGAAGCATATCTGGAGACTGATAAATTGGTTGGTGGAGACCTCTTGTAAGAAACTCTCTTTATTTAACTATTGGAAACTTTAGACTTCAGCCATTTAGACTTAGGAACCAGATAGCTCCTTACTGCACCTTGGGAAGATGACACCTGTTTAAGTGCAAGTATTGCAACTGGAGCCTTCTGTTTTCCTGTCTTTACAGGTGATTTTTGTGTAGTATTGGCAACTGAAGACCCTTTTCCTGTATTGTGGGAAGATAATGTCTGCTTGGGTATAGCCTTGGAAATTTTTGACCATTTCTGTTTCGGATTACTAGTTTTCATCCTTTTTATAGCAGTTTTGGAGGATGATGACTGTTTGAACTCAGTCTTATCAGCTGAAATCAATTTGTGTGCAGACTTGTGGATTAAGTTCTCTTTTTTGAAGTTGGTTTTAATTATGGCTATTTTTGTACAATATTCCTAGGTAGAAATCACTTTTTGGTAGAGTGGGCCTTTTTGTTGCATCTTGGGAAGATAATGAGTGCTTGGATGTTAACTTAGAAGTTGAAGATTTTTCAAACTTAGATGCTAGGGATTGGTTTGGTGTTGCAGACTTTTGAATCTGGAGTTCTCTCTTGTCCAGCAAGAGAGCGGATGAAGAATTGAATATGAGAGAGGCTAATGTCTGAGAGGAGAAAAGAGCCCTGAGTAAGGCTCCTTGCTCCACATTTATTAGGATCAGAAGGCTTACAAACATAATGGGCATGCAGAAAGAGATAATGAAACAATGATCATTAACTCAAGTGTGTGAGAAGAAGGGGGTTTCAAAGATATGCTGTGTTAGGGGTTTGGGTCAATGCAAAACAAAATCCTGGCACTAAGCAGATGGCTGTTAACAGCAGGCACCAGGTGCTGTGTCTGTTTATCTTAACTTGCCTAGGGGATAAAACAGATAAGCATGCTACCTCCGGGTCAACAAGGCACTTTTCCTTTGCAAATTATCTCTGGGAAATTTCACCTTGCTGCTGTGGTCTGTTGACCTGTTTTTCTGTTCTTGGATGCTTTCATCCAGTGGAAGCAGCTTTTTGCTTTTGTTCTTTGCTGGGGGTGCTTTCACCCTGTTTACTTATTGTCAGACACTTTTGTCGTAAGCCTTGTTAACCCATTGGTGCGAGTCCAAGAAATTCCTAAACTTATTCCCCACAGTTTGGTAAAACTGATAAAGATGATTTTGGTTGAGTCTCAATAAGTGAAGCCTGGCTCAAAGACTGTGTTGATGTCTGGGCTTGGGCTTGTCTTAGTGCAAGGGGGGGCATGTGAGGACTTGGTTTTTCTAGTTTTGGTAGGTGAATTCAGCCTCAATAGCTTTTGTCTTGACTGGTCATGAGTTTTAAGATATTCAGTTGTCTGCAAATACAAAAGGATACAAATAAAAATATATGTGTGGCATCAAGTCACATGGGTCGTATTTAAAAATGTTCACTAGTAAAAACAAAAAAGTAACCATTTTTAACTTTTTTCATATTTTATTTTTTAAGTCTACTTTTTGGAGCAGTTTTAGGTTTATAGCAAAGTTGAGTAGATGGCACCGAGATTTTCTATATACTCCCTGCTTCTACATATGCAGTTTCTTCCACTTTCAGTATCCACACCAGAGTAGTACCTATAATAATCAGTGAACTTAACATATGCATATCATTATTCAAAGTCCATAGGTTACATTAGATCTCAGTCTTAATGTTGTACATTCTGTGGGTATTGATAAATGTATAATGGCATGTATTCACCAGTATAGTATCTTATAGAATGGTTCACTGCCCTAAAAATTCTTTGTACTTTACCTATTCATTCTTCCTAACTCCTAGTGACCACTGATTTTTTTTTTTTTTTACTATTTTCATAGTTTTGCTTTTTCCAGAATGTGATATAGTTGGAACTATGCATTTAAGTTTTCTCCATAATTTTCATGGTTTGATAGTTCATTTTTCTTTAGTACCAAATTATATTTCATTATTTGAGTATACCACAGTTTATTCACTCACCACTGAAGGACATCTTGGTTGTTTCCAAGTTTTGGCAGTTATGAATAGAACTGCTATAAACATCCATGTGCGTGTTTTTGTGTGGACATGTTTCTGATTTTTTTTTAATTTATAATCCTCTATGTGACTATATAGAAAGGGATATAATAATCAAAGTTCATGGTAAATTTTTTTTAAAGCAACAAAGCTTTCCTTATCCTGGTTATAAGCACAGTGATATTTTACTAAGTTTTTTTTTTTTTTTGCATATGATTGATATGAACCTCTTTATCTTTTTTTAAATGAAAAAAAATTACTTGTCGAAGAGCACTGAAAACTTACCAATAAAAATGTAGCAAGGTTCAAGGTGATCATAGATAAGAGGAAGATCTTCAACTTTTCTTCATGGACTTCAGAAAAAAGAAAGAGAAAAGAAAAGAAAAAAGAATCCATATTAATAGTGCATATAGTGTAAATTATTTTAGTAAGTCATGATATTAAGACTTCTCAATGACCAATACTTTCACTAAATAATTTGCTGGTTACCCACAGACTTTCTGCACCCTTTATAATTTCTAATTACATAAGCATAATTAGAGTAATTGGAGTTAACAGTGTAATTCTTCTTTAAATATAAGAAAAAGTCCATTATTTAAGTAAAAATTATTTTTAAATTATTAAATTATTTATGCTTTCATAGAGTCCTGAAGGGTTGAAGCAAATATTGAAGTTTGCACCCAATCACCAGGGAGTATCTTAGGCAGAATGAAGCATTCCTATTATAGCAATTTTTACTTAACAAAAACAAGCTTGTTTTATGATTTTTACTTAAATTGTGCTTGTTCTATCAAAGATTGCTATTTGGCCATAGAACTTGCACAATTCATAGGAATAAGCTTTGATTAAACTGCAGAGAAAGTGAAACTCTGTTCTTTGAGGATATATGATGAGTTGCCATAGTAATTAGTATAATAATGCTAGAAACAAATTCAGTTTGTCTAAGTCAACAGATCATTCCAGTGATTAATTTAACTGTTACACTTATGTCCAAACTGTGGAAAGCCCAGAGCCTAATAAAGAATCTACGTCCCAAACTCTTACCTGTGTAGATACCTTAGAAGAAGGTTTCTCCTCCTTGTTCTGGTCAGATTTTTTAACTTCTGTTAACCAATCTGACTCTTTTCCAGTAAATAGACTCTGTCTCCAAATGAAAACTAGTAAGCACCCTCTGAATAAATAAACCTTTCATCCCTGGATGTCCCTCCTACTTATTTCTTACTGTGGAGAGACTGAAATAACTTGAATATGAATATTGTTGGCAAGGGTTAATACTGAGTAAAAGAAAGTCAAATCTGCTGGCAAAATCAGCTGCTTGCATGGATTCTTTTTGTGGAAATATGTTTCACTGATAAATTTTGGAAAAAAAGAATAATTTTATTATAGAGTTTTATTATTTGTACTATTACTTGAAATCATTAGTTTAAAATTTATTGCCTAATGGCATGAGATATTTCAAGGTTTTATTCATTAAGGTCCTATTTTAGCCTCCTAAAAATGACTGTAGATATTTTGTTATGAATTATTTTAAAGAATGACTTTTAGATATGGAAAAAACTATGTTAATGCCAAATATTAATTTTATAGGAATGTATCAGAGTTTAATCTTGCCTTCAAGAGTTTCAGGGATTTTTCAGTATATTCCAATAAAATATGTATATAAAAAGTATACAGTTGATCTTTTAAGTCTGCTTTTGTTCATCAGCCTGACTATTAGCTTTATAGCCATGATTTCAATAATATGGGCATCTGGCCACTACTTAAGTATATCATGTTAGGAAGATTAGGAAAAGAATATGCCATAATCTCCTTCTTTTAAATAACCTGCTAAAATTAAGATAATGCATAATATTGATATCACAGTTTAGTTACTATTCTGTTGACATTCAGCTTTCTTTCCTTGAAAATTGAGAGTAAGTTATAAAAACATCCTCTCTTTATACTTTTATATTGCTGTGATTGCTGACAATTATTTGTAGTAATTTTCTTTTGATTTAAAATTGGTTTAACAATATATCACTAATTTTGGCAGTTTGGTAGTTTGATCACTAACTGCTAAGGTCAGCATTTATTTTTTTCCTAGATCTTGGTAAGAGAAGTCTAGGTTATTTCATCTTATTAAATGGGTATTTCAACTTCAGTCATTAATCCACTATTCTTCTATTTACTCATTTGTTTAACAAATATTTATTTGGTTCCTACACTGTATCAGGCCTAACCTTGGACAGACAATAGTAAGCAGGATATAAGACTATAGTTCCTATGTTTGTAGGGCTTGTAGGCCAGCAGGAAAGATAGACAGGCAGGTGTAACAGAGTTTGAGGAGTACTAAAGGAGAAAGAACTGGCAGAGGCAGGATGCTATGGCAGCACATTAGTGGATCATTTAATCTTGGAAGTTCAGGAAAGGTTTTCTTAAGAATGTGATATTTTAGCCAAGGAGTCAACTTTTGATTATGTGGTATAAATTATCAAAAGGATTTGAGTGGCTTCAGAAAAGTGCAGGTGCAGCTAAAGCAGCCACAGGAGTTTTTGAATGTATGGTGTGAGGATGTTAAGGGAGAGAGGTGATGTGGGAAGGTAATAGCAAACTCATGAAAGTTGTCTTTATCCTGTGGGCAATGGATGTGCTTGCAAGTGTTACTTAGGGAGAGTAGGGATAAAAGAATGAACACTGACTGAATGCCCATTTAATATAGGGTACATTAATGAATATCTCAGATTAAAGGTTGTATGTCCTACTAGTAAGAGAATGAAGGCTGGTGGGTTGAATTACTAGCATTCAAAGCTAAATTTTACCACTTAGTGAAGCCCATACATTTTTACTGTCTTTTGTTTAACTATTTTGAAGTTGTTTGCACACATAGAAAATGAGGATCAGTAACAAATTATTTCAAGAGGTTACTGGTGAAGATTAAGAGATTAATATATGTGAAAGTGCTTTATATGTAAGAATTTGTTGTTTTTGTTGTTTTAAAGTAGTTTGCTTCATATTTTATTTTACCTACCAGACTGGAAATGCTTTTATAGTAGTGTTCACATGATTAAGAGCATGGGCTTTAAGGCAAAATTGTCTGGGCTCAAATCCCAGCCCCACTTGGGGAAAATTACTTAATTTATTTTTCTTAACAGTAAAAACAACATGTAGTCCATGGGTACATATTAAATGACTACATATGTGTAAACAAATAGAATATTGACCTATAGTATATATTGTATAACTTGTTGATTGCTTATTATTATTAAATATCATTATTGTTATATGCTCCACAATAACTCTTATACTACCTTGTACCTAGTAGGTGATAAATTTTTTTTAATTAATAAAACAAATTCTGCGTCTTCCACATTTGCACTTTGTTTTTCAAGAAATTAATAATGTTATTAATGGTCATAGTAAATGAGGCCCAGCTATGCCATGCTCCTGACCATCCCTCTCTTCCAGTCTCTAGAATTTGAGCGAGAGAGCAGGTAAAAGGCTAAAAATCATTCCTAATAATAGCACATCTGTTGAGGGTTTCGGCAAAAGATTAGATGGGTGACCAGTAAGCACTTTGTAAGGGTTGAGTGATTTGTATTTTTTCTGGCAGGATGTGTTAAATATGGAGCAAGCAAATAAGCAATCCAGTTATTTTTGCAATATTTGTTTAAGAAAAAAACCCCTTATTTTTGGACTTTGAATATTCACCAATGTTTGTATACTGGAAGACGTCAACTCTAGAAGCTTCCTGTGTGTGTGTATGTGTGCACGTGTGCACACACATGTGCATGTTTATATTTGGACAGATGTGACACTGTAGCTTCTAGTCTGGAGGAATCTAGTCTAGTTTCCATCAACTTCATAATTTTCCTATGTATCTGTGTTAGCAGTAGTGGTCATCTATAGTCTGCCTGTGCCCAGAAATTGCTCCTGGGAATGATCTTATCATTAGCGATACATTGGAACACTTAAATTTAATGTTAACTCTAGAGTTTCTAGGGCTCTCAAGAGTCACTTTTGTGGTCCCTGGGACTGGATTACCATGGCTTAGCTTTTTCCTGGTCCCAATGACTTAGTTGTAAGTTTAGATGTTCCAGTCTCATCCTGGAGAAGATGTTCTTAACCAGTGTTAGACCATGTACCACTTCGAGAATTAGATGCTATTTTGAACTTTGCCCCAGATAAACTTGTTTACTCAAACTCACACTAAATTTGCCTTGGACTTTCAAGGTTTCAAAGATCCCTGAGGTATAGCCACAGACTCCTCAATTAAGAGATCCGCTTGCATTCAAATGGCTTTATTGTGCAAGAAACAAAAAATTAAATGAGACATGGATGTAAAATGTAAGGGGAGAAGAGAAAGGAGCCAAATCCATTGAAATCACTTTCTCTTTCTTGAATGAAGGTGGATGGGTGACCAAAGAAGAGTTTGGAGTAGTCATTTGGTTTCAGCAAGACCTATAAAAAATGATGACAGTTTAGGAATTTAATGTATAATGTGTTAACAGTTTTCATGTACACTATTGTTTAACTTAAATGATTTATCTCTTATGTCTGTATCCAAGGATTTTATCAAATTAAAAATTTAAATATAAATATTTAAATATAAATATTTGAAATTGGCTTATAGTAACTGAGAATAATTGACTTCACTGAATATTTACACCAAGACAATGTCCTTTACATGCTTCTTTATAAGTGATATTATACACTGGTTGTCGCTTAGAAATCTAGGTTCATGAGTTTTGAACAAATGTAACTATTGAAATAATGATTATTCCATTAAAAATATAATCATGCAACATCTTTTGAATCAATAAAATATGTAACTGTGTACTACTTGCTTTCATGTTGTCTCCATTAATTTTCTCATTGTGTTTTCTAAATTTTAATAAGTCAAAAATTTATCCAGCATCTTATCTTCTTTTTCCTACCATATGTCCTATTAAATAGCAACCAAATAATAAAATTTACACATACACTGATCTAAGGAAACCATAATGTATTTTCTGTTTTTCTGCACATTAGACAGCCTGTACAGAAATAGATGGCATAGTAATTAAGCTTTATCATCTGAAATCAGACAGTTTTGGTTTGGTTTCCAGTTTTGAACTTTTGAGCTATGGTAATTTAGTTAAGATCCATAGGCCTGTTTATATTTATTTTTGTGTGTGTGAATTCAACATAGTAATATAATCTGTCTCATATGGTTGCTATAGGAATAATCAGAGGTAATTATATGAAGTAATTACCGTCTAGTAAGGACAAGATGTTGGTTAAAAATAAATTTTATTATTTATTATTTTTATTTTTTTCTAATGCATTATGTTTTGTAGACTGACCAGTTTTTACAATCTTTTCACAATATGCATTGCCACTTGAGTCTTATAGAAACCACAATTAAGAGAAAGTGAAAGTTCAGAGAGAGTAGTGACTTGCCCAAATTCACACAGATGGAAGAAACAGCCCTCTGTGGTCTAATGCTATTCCACTTGTAACACAGATTACTGTGTTGTATTTTAGATTACATAACATATAGGCAGTGTGATGTACTGAAAATATTTATTGCAAAGAAACTCCAAATTTCACAATTTCTCCCCAAATTATTTAAACTCTTTGGTTATTTTCTATTTTATTGATCTTTCCCTTTAACTTCTTCCCATAAGTTGCAAGTTATTTTAGACTCACCCTTATTATTGGATCCAAATAATAAATGGGAATATTGGAATCAAATTTAAGATTCTGAAAATATTCTTTTAGTATGTATGTGCTTTTTAAATTAAGAATTACAATTCTTTCATGGGTTTATCTTACAATATGAGAAATTTCGGGTGCCTAACTTCATGGGTCCTTTCTGAAATGATGTCTGAAATAAAGAAATGTATGGGAAATGTATTTCCTTTTATTCAATTTAGGGCAAAATTAGAGTGGAAGAACATGATCACATGTTTAAAATATATTTAAACTCATATTCTGTATAAATGTTCTAAGAAAATTTATGTTTGAGATAAGAAAAATCACAAGTTTTTACTTCATGTGTGAACAGAAATAAAGTAAAACTAATAGATTCTAGTAGTGTTCCAATTGTTGAAATTAAGTTTGATAATAAAAGCTCAAATTTTTCTTCATTTTGTAAAATAAGATATTTCATTTCTTACTGAAACAGAATCTACTATATCGGTGGTGTGGCACCAACAAAGTAAAATTATAATGAACCCATTTTGACTGCTCCTGTAACAGACTTAATTTGTCTATTGTACTATCTTAGATGTTATGATTGTACTGATGAATCCATGGATCTTGTCTGTATTATTTTTAAAACATTTTTATTAAATATTTTTTTTAAGTTTATTTATTTATTTTGAGAGACAGAGGGCAAGTGATCAAGTGGGGGAGGGACAGACAGGGAGAGAGAGAATCCCAAGCAGGGTCTGCACAGAGCAGAGCCCAATGCAGAGGCTCAAACCCCTGAACCCGTGAGGTCATGACTTGAGCCGAAATCAAGAGTCAGAAATTTAATCTTGTCTTTATTATTTAGTTTTGTCTTTTGCTCATTTACCTGTAATGTCATCTTCTTTGACGTTTCCTTAGAGTTTTTAGACCATGGTTGAAGTCACTGGAACTGTGGTAGTCTCAGGTGTGCTTGTGATGGTGAATTCTGAGGATGCTTCTGTAGTGACTACCGTGTTCACTATTGGTTCAGTGGTAGGAGTAAGTGTAGGCTCAGCAGTAGCAATGGTATTGATGGTAGGGTTGCCTGTCTTATCCTGAATTTTCTTTGGGGGAATGACAATAAATGACGCAGGTAGGTGTGGGTGACGTACCACAGTGGGTGTGTAGGTATTTGGCAGGACTTGCCACTGAGGAATTTGGACATGTGGCCTAACTGCAACTGGTTTTGCATAATATGGATAGGGCATATATTGATTATTAACTGGTACAGCTGGTTTATGTGGGTAGTAACTGGGCTCATAGTGAGGATAGTTACTCAGTACGTAATGAACTGGGATATACTTGGCAGTTTTCTGATTAAGCAATCTTTCATCATTTTCACGGCACTGCAAAAAGAATACATTGTGCAGATGGTATAATTGTAGGCTAGAATCTGAAATCAGAACTTTTTGAAGTAATATATTTTAGTCTTTGACATTGAAGAAATACAATATTGGAAGCAGTGAACTCAACAACCGTATTATTTTACAAGATACGGATTTGTACACTTCTCTTCCATTTCTTGATTTTCAACAAATATTAAAAATAGTATTAGTTTCAAACAGATTAGATGAGGTAATCCATAATGTAAACCACATTGCCAGGTCTTGCATATATGAATAGTGCTCAATAAATGTTGGGCATTATAATAAGTACAATACCTAGAAAAGTCTCATAGAGAGCTTTGACATATTATGCACAAACATAGCACATGCAAAGAAATATATGTGCATATATAGCTTTTAAAATATGTGTATATCTGTGTTCTTATCACATATTTGTAATTGTTTACAAATTTTATTTATCTAGAGATTAGGTTGAGAGCACATTTTTTTTTCTAAACTAATTATAGCAGAATAGTAAAACAAGGTGATGTGGGAGGATTCTTATATTTATACTTTGGATTCTTTTCAGCTTCATTTTATTCACTAAAGATCACTTAGGGAATTTTCTGTTTTTATTTGCCTCTCTTCTATTGGTTATGTGGATTTATAAAAATACGTCATTAAATCTTCCCATGTGAATAAAAACAAATCAACAAATTACACTCCAAAGCAACTATTTCTCATGAAAGGAGACATATCTAAATGTGTTCATTCAAACATATTTGGAAAACAAAAAGAGGAAGTAAATGCAAGTGTATGAGAGTTATTCAAAGATGGGTCAGAGAAGATCCTTCCCCCAGTCAGGAGAGATATTAAACTTTACATTTGTTTTCCTTTTCTCCCCAATATTAAATTCTGAGATAATTTTCTCATGCTGCAAAATATACATGAAAACCAAAAATACGTGACTTGGGTCATAAAAAGAATCCCAAGATTTTCAGGTGAATATTGAGGTCAATTCATACGATTGTTTGCTGAAGTGATTTTTTTGGTAAAGATTATTATTTTATGGGGTTTATTTATTAATTTTTAGACAGAAGGCATTTAAGTACCATTGAACTGTGCATAATATTATACTTTAGAGTTCATGTCTCTACAAGAAATAATTAAAAGAAACTTACAGTTGGTTGTTCTTGGTTTTGCACCTGTGCACCCTGCTGCAGTTCACAAAAATGAGAAATAAGTTAAAAAAAAGCAAGGCAAAGTCCAGATTTTTTGTGGTTTAAAAATCTTTTGTACTAAAGACAAAACGTTGTTTCTCTGTTTTTGCTTTAATATTGTAAAATATTGTAATGCATTATCCATGGTTGTTTAATCTATAAGGTCTGTGAGCCACTCAGGAAGTGATAGCAATAAGCTAATTAAAATCTTTAAAAATCACCACCTGGGGAGAAAATTTTAAGGTTGAAAATAGTATGATCATTTGACTCCTATGCCAACAAATATACATATTTGTTTAAATGGAAAATATGAATAACCTATATTCAATTTGTATTGAATTTACATTGTGTTTTTGGTTTCTTTTTTTGTTTGATTTTTGAATGTACATTATTATAAATAAGAGGGGCATTGAGCATAGTTTTTTCTGCTCTCCTACTAAGATAATTTATGAGGTTTATTTCGATTAAAGAACAGCCTCTTGTATAACATTAATATATAATGTTATATAAAAAATAGTGTTTTTTAATCAACTTTCATTTGTTTTTATAATACTTTTCTTAATTCTGGATTGCAACATGCATAGGGAATCAGGAGTGAAAAAACAATTTCCATAGGCATATATATAGAGCTTTAAAAACTCACAAAGTTTATATGAACTTTTGGGATGAGGTTATAAGATTAAACATTTTTAAAAATGATAGATCTAGTTTAGGACAGTTCACACATATCCTTTGGATATAAAAAGACTCTTTTGGATGATGTTGGTACAGAAAATTAGAAATTTGATAAAATAATAAAACTCACGTATGTTGAGATAGAGATTTCTTTGCTCTAAATGCATTAAATTACTAAACTTACTAAATTACTAAATTAAAACTTAAAAGGTAATATGAATATTGTAGAAAGTTTGCATATACCCCCAAATTGAGATAATCTAGACATCTTCATATTATATCAATCTGTACATATGTTCCTAGTATATGTTCCTGTTAGTACACATATTGTATCTTGCTTTTTTTCCAGAAGCAATATCTCATCTTTTTTTCCCATTTATCATATAGTTTTTATACTCAAATATCTATAGTCGAAAAATAAATGATAAATGATTCTGTCATGAAATGTTTATTCTTTATTGTTAACCGTTAAGGCTTCTTTCAAAAAATGTTTTATTAATAGATAGATGAGTAACATCTGTATATCACTGTCCTTTTTAATAGTTTTCATAGATGCCTTAAAATAGTTTTAAAAAATATAACTTTTGGGGGTGACAAAAATCCTTTAATGGGAATTATCGGATTGCTGTACAGAAAAGTTGTGCCAATTTATAATTCCACCAGTAGGCTATAAGATTGTGCAATTCATCACATAATGTTAATAATAAACATTATCCTAACTATATTTGGAGAGAAGGGACAAATTAACATGTATAAGATACTATCACAAAATATGTATAGTTTTGATTGTTCACAAGATTGAATGGTAAAATCTATAAACTTTCATTCTTTTTGAATTATTTATTCATGTCCCTGGGGCTTGAAGCCTTTGTGAAAATGGGAAGAAGTGTTTGGGAGCTACAGTAAGCTCAAGTAGCTCAGGAAGAGGTTGCTATAGACCAGGCAGTTGTGGATCATGTGATACTGCGATTTATAATAAAAAATATATATTTGGTCTTCATTCCAGGTTCTGGCACAGTGCTGCTCCTAAAACCCTTGTGATTTCCTAAGTGATGGGCATGGGGTTGGGAAGAAGGTGTCTTTCATTATGTTAATGAAGTGAATTTGGACCCCACCTAAGGATGGAGACTGGTTGCCAGAGAAACCAACCTTTTTTCTTTTTTCAATATTTATTTATTTATTTTGAGAGAGAGAGAGAGAGAGCTCCAGCAGGGGAGGGGCAGGGAGAGAGGGGAACAGAAAATCCTAACTAGGCTCCGCTCTGGGAGCGCGGAATCTGACAGGGGGCTTAAACCTAGGAAACAGGAGATCAGACTTGAGCTGAAACCAAGAGTGGGATGCTTAACTCAGTGAGCTATCCAGGTGCCTCATGAGAAACTAACCTTTTGGTTTGAAGGTTGGGGCTTTCAATCCCACTCTGTAATCCTTTAGGGAGGGGAAAGGGATTGGAGGTTGAGTCAGCAGAAAACAGCCAATAATTTAGGCAGTCATCTCTATGTAAGGAAGCCTCCATCAAACCCCAAAAGGATGGGTTCAGACAGCTTCTGGGTTGGTAAGCACATGGAAATTCAGGGAAAGTGACTTTCTTGGAGAGGGCATAAGACCTCTGTACCCCTTCTTACATAGCTTACCCTATGTATCTCTTCATCTGACTGTTCCTGAGTACATCCTTTTATGACAAACCAGTAATCTAGTAAGTAAAACATTTCCTGAATTCTGTGAGCTGCTCTAGCTAATTAACCAAATCCAAGGAGGGAAATGTGGGAAACTCCCATTGATAGCCAGTCTTCAGAACTACAGGCAACAGCCTGGGCTTGTGACTAGTGTCTGAAGTGAGAGCAGCGGGACAGTATGAACCCTCAACCTGTGGAATTTGACACTGTCTCTGGGTAGATGGTTTCAGAATGGAGTTGGAATCTCTGACACACTGCTGGTGTCCAATAATTGCTTGGTGTTGTGTGAGAACTCCCACTCCCAAACACATGTTCGCAATGTGTCCAGGAACCTAAAATAATAATTTTCTTATTTCAGTTTTAATCCTGATTATTCAGAGAGAAAACCTAAGTTCAAAATGTGCTGGTGGGCAAAGTAAAATGGAATTTCCAGGAATAAATGAAGTAAAATAAATGTAAAAGTCATAATAAATTTTAAGGAGTTTGACTCTAAGAATTTACCTAATAGAATTATTTAATAAATATTAGCTTAAAAGGAAGTCTAAATTGAATAATACATGAATTATGAAACAAAGACTAGTACCTTCCAAAATGTATAATCTAAGAGATGGTCATCTAACATCATCTTATGTTTGTTTTCTTGTTCTTGCTATGGGCAAATAAGTGCCTGGGATCCCTGAATAATCTCTCTTTCTTGGATCTCTCTCTCTCTCTCTCAAAAAAAAACAACACATTAAAATTTTTTTAAAAAGTTAAATAAAAAGAATTTATGATCCTGGGTTATGACTTATATATTTATTCTTTAGGAATTATTTTTAGAACATTTTATAACTTAAAAATATTTCCAGAATTGTTCTCTCTTTACCTCCCCAATGTATTTTCTGTATAGTA
The DNA here is from genome assembly GCF_018350195.1 of Panthera tigris. NCBI lineage: Eukaryota > Metazoa > Chordata > Mammalia > Carnivora > Felidae > Panthera > Panthera tigris. Next base: position 147,810,187 of record NC_056663.1, read on the forward strand.
TGAGAATTTTAAGGGTTTTTCATACATGTTAAAGTGTGATTTCTTAATTCCTGGGAGCTAAAATCATATCCAGAATAACATGATTATAATTTTATAATATAAAATCAATAAAACTTTAAGAAAATATAGCAAGTATGCAGTTACTTTGTTACATGAAATATAACTTCACTTTCCACAATAGAACTTTTAAATAAAATTTTCTTAAAATCTTAATACAAATTGATTAGATGAAATCAACTCACCAAAAATGGCAAGGTTAATGCAAGGATATTCACAACTAGGAAAAAAGTCTTCATCATTGCACCTGAAAGTAAATTTAAAAAAATTAAATTAAGAGGATCTGTTATAATTTAGGACTGATTTGGGACAACATTTGCTTGTTTTGTTTTCTTTTTGGTTTAAGGAAAAAACCAGATTTATGGGTAGATTTAGCCAGTGTAGAAAATAATTTATTGTACATTTAAAAAAAAACAAACTTGAAATTAACAGGGTGAATCTGATACAGGCTTTGCCAACAACTAGCATCAGTTTTAGGAAGAGAGTTACAACATACACAAATCAGTGTAAGAGGAAAGAAAGAAAGTGGAAAATTCCACAAGTGTTTCTCTACAGATAGAGGGTTTTGGTTAAGAGAATCATCAAATTCTTTGTGTAGAAGATGGCATATACGTAGGACTTGTCTATGGAGAAGGATAGGGACAAAAACTTTTCAAGTAGAGGAGAAAGCCTTGGGAACATCCATGGACACTTTGAAGGGAGTGGCATTTTATAAGAAGGGAAAGATAAAGTTGAAAAGAAAGTTTAGGGCAGCAAAGGAGAGGTCTTGAATGCCAGGTGAAAGAGTTAGGCATGGCTTTGTAAACAACAGAAACTAGTTGAGAGGTTTTAGACTGGAGATGTTAAGACTATACATTCCTTTGGAAGACTGAGTTCAAGTCCAGTCCCTATCTACTTGAGTAACTTTAGCCAATTAATTTCTCTTGCCTAGACCTTATCTTTCTAATCTATAAACTGAAGGTTTGAACTAAGTGATTTCTAAAATTCTATTAATTCCATGATTGATCTAATGGAAATAGGTAAGATGGAGGGAAGGTGTGGGGCCTGAGACTGCATTCTTTATAATATACTTTGGTAGTAATCATAAATGATATTATTAACTTGATTGTTTTAATAATAAATATAAATATCATAATTACAGTGGTTTTGAATATTTAAAAAAGTAAATTAGTTTTATCCTTCTAATGGAATATAGGGTTGTCACACCTACTTATTTGACCCTTTTTTAAAAAGTTTATTTATTTATTTTGAGAGAGAGAGAGACAGAGAATGAGCAGGGGAGAGGCAGAGAGAGGGGGAGAGAAGATCTCAAGCAGGCCCTGTGCTATTAGTGTAGAGCCTGACACGGGGCTTGATCCCATGAACTGTGATATCATAACCTGAGCCGAAATCAAGAGTCAGACGTCTAACCAACTGAGCCCCCCAGGCCCCCTATTTGACTCGTTTTTAATAAATTGTCTTTTTAGAAAGATACATATAACACTTCAGACTTTTAATATTTAAGTGCATATCATGTTTGTGAAGTAAATACTAACTACATCCTGTTGTAGCTATTGTTTTTGCCATATGTGTAATAAAATTGAGTCCTACCAACAGTTGTACAAAAGAGGTTCACAGAGTTAAAGCCCAGGGTTGGGAAGGGGAATCACATCAGACTCTATTTGCTTCCATTCCCAGGTAATAATGATTTGGAAGACTGTCTACTAAACTGACTTCAAAACTATCTATCAGTGGATAGAAAAGAACTCCTATGGAATCAAATCTGAACAACCTGCAGCAAACTCAGATTTCATTGAGAGAGTGGAGTTCCTTATTAATTATTTACATGCCAATTAATTTTTTTATTAAAATATATTTGACATACAACACTGTATAAATTTACCATATTGTAATATGGTTGCCATTGTAGTGATAATTAACACTTACATCACATAATTACTATTTTTTTTGTTTTGGTTGGAATAATTAAGATCCAGTCTTGACAAATATCATGAATATAGACAACAATATTGTATTGTAATCACCAGGTAACTTAAAATTATAGACTGAACAGTAAATTTTTATGATGTTCTCACAAAATTATAACACACACATGCACACACACACACAAAAATTCTGTAAAGTGATAGTAATTCTTCCATTTTTAGCATCAATAGATATCAGAGAGATAAGCCCATACTTTCCTTATCAGCTACTTAAACCAATGAGTACTTGAAATTGCCTTCATCACTTTGTAAGACAGAAATAATTTGTGACATAGAATTATTTAGCTTTCATGGGAATACAAAAGACATGTTTTAAAACAATAGTTATACTATAACAAATAAAATTAAGACCTTTAGATATAAATATATTTGAAATTAATTAAGGGATCAATCGGGATTATTATTACATGTCCATCTTGCTGAGAAGTTATCCCTTCACATTTGTCTGTAGGTTCTTTGTCTTGAATACTTTCTTTTTTATTTTGGTTATTATTTTTCTAAATTTCAATGATTTTTTAAAAAGTTTTTATTTAAATTCCAGTTAGTTAACATACAGTGTAATATTAGTTTCAGGTGTACAATATAGTGACTCAACACTTACATATAACATCCAGTGCTCATCACAAGTGCACTCCTTAATCCCCATTACCTATTTCACCCATCTCCCTGCCTGCCCACCTTCTCTCTTGTAATCATAAATTTGTTCTCTATAGTTAAGAGTCTGTTTCTTGGTTTACCTCTCTATCTTCTTCTCTAGAATTTGCATTGTCTTTAGTAGTTTATCATATCAAACCTTGGCCTTTAACCCAAAGTGAAGTTAAAAGAAAATTGGATCATAACACCATTCAGAATCTACGGTTTAGGTTAGAAACTAATATCAAAATGAAGCCAAGACATATTCAAACTTAACAATAAAAGTTAAAAGGAAGAATATGTGCTTCTAAAATAACTTTGGTGGTATTATTTCTATTGTAAAAAGAAGTCGGCCTCTCTGGATATTTCAGTATGATTACCTTTCCTTGTGTCTGTCAGGTCTTGCTTGGCAGTAGGTTGAGGTGGCCTTTCAACTGTAGAGAAGACCCAAGGTAAATAACTGAAGACTTATTAAAGGGTATTAGTCACTTGGGTCACGTGATTTATTTTCCTCCTACATTTCGCCGAATAGGAAGATGACAAAAAGGAAAGATTTGATGACAGCCAGGTCATCTTTGGGTCAATCTTTGTGAAATGCAGAAGGGGAAATAGAGTTGTCATTCATAAAGCTTGAAAAAAGACTATTCACACTTTTTGAAGAATGTATGTTTTGTAAACAGAGGAGTTCTAAAAAACATTAATTGCATTCTTAATTAACTTATCCTACCTCTTTGAATTTAAAGCTGTTGTAAAAATGAAAAATAGCTACCCATAACACTGTCGTATTTTAAAGATTTTAAATTTAAGAACCTGGATATCAAGTGATACTACATATATTATTAAGTCTACTTGGTCTTCTTCAAAACTATTGATTTTTAAAAATTAGAAAGATGATCATTTATTGCACACCCAAGAGCAAATTTTTAAAAGTTAAATCTAAATGTGAAATATTTTAATCAATATAAAATAGTCATTTGCATTTGAGCTACAAAATAGAGTTTTCACTAAGCTCATGTACATTCAATACACATTTGTTCATTGATTAAGCTCTTATGAATGACATTTTAGTTTAGATTTTTAGTTTTCAGGAATATAGGTGATTCTGTATAAATAAAATTAAATTATTGAATTGAGGATAATTGTTCTGTCTCAGAGATAGCTCATTCTGACATAAAAGTAAGTTTTAAAAAATCACCAATATGGGGGCCATTTTGGTAAAATACAGCTAACCAAACAATTTGCCGAGCCAATTCAGAAAAGGATATTTTATTCTGTTTATGCTTCTCTGGGGAAAAATGTTAATTGTGACTTCATTTTAGCTGTGAGGTCCTGGCAAGACTGAAGTATTTACAGGAATCAGTGTAAGACTGCCAGAATATGAGAAATAATGTGAGCATTGTAGTATTCCTATATTCTTGTCTTTTTCTTAGAACTATTTTATGCCTTAGAAAATTAGGAACAATGTTCTGAATCATAGAATGAATGCTTATTGAGTTTGAACAGAGTGAATTGAGATTTTCCATTTCTCAGAATAGTTGGCTTTTGCTGTTTGAAGAAAAATGGCAGAGATTCAAAACTGCTAAAACAAGCTATTAGAATAATAAGACCAATCATTCTATATGGTCTGTTTAGTTGCACCTTTTTTCTTTGGTTGTGAGGGTCAAGTGATAGTTGGAAGATTATGGACTGGTCAATGGGGATTGACCAATTATGAAGGTATTCCTTTCTACATGGTAATTTCTCAGTCCTTGGTTTAGAGCCATAAAATGATACTTATTTTCAGTTGAGCCTTTATTTACTTAATTCACAACTACAAGAACTTATTTATTTGTTTATTTATTTATTTATTTATTTATTTATTTATTATTACTATTATTATTATTCACCAAAGGCTCAGAACACTTTTAATAACATTGTTTTAGTGGGAAAATATATTTCAGTAATTATATTTCCCCTGAGAATGCTAGGAATCTTTATCCATACCAAGAGAAAACCATTTTACAGTGAGGTCACCCATCCACCTCAAACACTAATCTGACTTTTTTGAAAAACTGGATATTATTTGTTGAGTACTTAAATTAGCCCAGGTACTGTTCCAGGCTTTAGGGATAAATTAGTAACCAAAGCAGGCAAATATCCTTGCCATTGTGGAGCTCATAGTCTAACATTTACTTGAATACTAGTGACACTGAACATTCCCCATATGTATATTGACCTAAGGAATCTAAGAGAACTAGAGCTTTGAATGACTGGTATAGATGAACTAGGTGAACTCTACATTAGAGCTATTCAGATACCTTGATGTTTTTCAAAGAAAAACAAAAAGGAAGATCAGAACTCCCATGATATGAAATCTCTCAGGAAATTGGGATAGTGATGAACAAGATCTTAAAACATAGAGAGTTTGCTATCTGGAATTGGTTCTCTAGCCTCAATCTAGTCATAAATTCATTTTAGGGGTCATAGTCTACTCCTGAAACATCCCCAGAGTATGGGAGGAAGACCAACAGGGCTTCTTAGTCAAGCTACAGCTTCCTTCTGTTTAGGTCCTGATAATCAGTGTCTGTATAACCATTAACACAGGGAAGCTGAGTAAGAGGCTATTGTGGGTTCATAAGTTCAGATTTCAAGCACTATTAAATAATCATTTTGTGATCAGTGATATGATTATTGATGCAAATGCATGCTTTTATCCATAACAACTTCTTGTTCTGTTAGCATTTCTCACATCTGATATGTACTTTATCTCTATTTTCTTTTCTTTTGGTGGTACTCACATGTATGTGGGTTTTTTTTTTCTGTCTCATTTTATTTCTCAGCTACTTCATTACTACCAGGCTGATCTCAATACTGTATCATGTACTTCAAGTACAACGTTTGTGACAGTAGTGGCAATGTAAATAACTAACATAATTTTCTACAGATTAATTCTTAAGATATCATAAAATTAACATTTTAATGCAGAAGCTTGTATACTTTGGAAACCTTTGCAATGCACGAAAATTCTGGGAAAGTAGCATTAAATGCTCCTAAATTTTTTAAACATTAACAAAACAGAATATCACAATTTTTCTATCCTGTAGAAAATTTATTTAAATAAATTGTGCACAATATATAGTTCTTATTCAAAACAAGGCACTATAGAGCACCTGGGTGGCTCAGTCAGTTGAGCATCTGACTTCGGCTCAGGTCATGAGCTCATGGTTCGTGGGTTCAAGCCCCATGTCAGGCTCTGCACTGACCATGTGGAGCCTGCTTGGGATCCTCTCTCTCTGTCTCTCTCCCCCCTACTCTCTCTGCCCCTCTGCCACTTGCATTCTCTCAAAATAAATAAATAAACTTATAAAATTAAGAAAAAACAAAAAAAAAAACCCAAAACCAATATGTTTGGAGAGTATAGTAGGCAGTCACGGTCTCTGCTTGCAGAGAACATACAAAGAGATAACACTTTCTGTTGGATGTAGATAAGGAGACTCTTTTGAGGCCTGAGAATACATTTGATGTCATCTAGAGCCCATCGAGTTGTTATGACTTTAGTATTAGTGCACATATAAATTTATGCTTTAGCAACTGTTAGAATCCCAAAGTTTCTGGGTCCACTATAATAACACATTAAGAAATACAAGGAGTAATCAAGAAAGCTTTCAATTTTTGTAAAGGATCCAATATGTATCAATTTTGTAAAGGATCCAATATGATCCTAGCACTTTCTGTAACTCTGTTCTTTATTTACTCCAATAGATCTTTTATTCCTCTCATACCATTCAAAATATCCAGGTCAACTATGACATCCATGTGGTCAAATCCAGTGCTACTGTTTAGATCCTTCTCTTCATCAATCTCAGCAGCCTTTGGCATGCTGATTCATCTTTCTGACTTGTAATGATTTATTCTTTTGGTTTTTCCTCTCAAACCATTGGCTGCTCTTCATTTCTCTTTTGGTTCCTCTTATTTTTCTCAAACTCTCAATTTGGGGAAACGTTCATGGATTCTTCCTGGGCTTACCACCCTTTTACCTTTTTTCCCTCTCTATCTTTTGTATCATTATAGTTGACCTACTCCATTCCTATAGCTTTAAATATGATACACATACTCTTAACTTCATTGAACTACATATTCATGTATCTAGCAGTTCTGTTAGTATTCCCGTTTGTATGTGAAGGGGACAACCCACATTTATGAATAAAGCAGAATATTTGATTTTTAGACACATCTCTTTTCTCAACTCTCCTAGTGTTTCCCCTCTTTAATAAATGAAACTATGATGCTCTCTGTGGATAAAGACAAAAATCCGTGAGTCATTTTTTTTTTCCCATCCTCAACAGTCCATTAGAATTATAAGCCCTATCTTTGACGATATACCCGGAATCTGCCAGCACTTTCTAGTCTTAACATTTATTGCTCCAGGGGCGCCTGGGTGGCTCAGTCGGTTAGGCGTCCGACTTCAGCTCAGGTCACGATCTGCAGTCTGTGAGTTCGAGCCCCGCGTCAGGCTCTGGGCTGATGGCTCAGAGCCTGGAGCCTGCTTCCGATTCTGTGTCTCCCTCTCTCTCTGCCCCTCCCCCGTTCATGCTCTGTCTCTCTCTGTCTCAAAAATAAATAAAAACATTAAAAACACACACACACACACACACACACAAAAACATTGCTCCAGTCAATCCCAGCTACTGACATCACACACTTGATCATCTCAGTACTTTCTGGTCTCCCTACTTTTACTCTTGTCACCTTGTAAACATTCCTCACACAGTTATAAAAATGTTATTTTTTGGACATATACCTGATATGATTATTCTCCTGCTTAAAATCTTGCAATGACCTCCTCTAGCACTTAAAATAAATTCCAAGCATTTTCTCAGAGCCTATTAATTTCTATAATTTATTATCTCTCTATCCCTCATATCTTATATTCCACCACTTTTTCTCTCACTCTGTGCCAGCCTCAATAAACTTTCTGTTTCTAGAAGGTGCCATACTCTTTCCCAAATCACTTTTTACTTTTGTTCATAGTCTCTGAAATATTCTTACCCCAATTCTCCTCAAATAGTGTCTTCTTTATATCAGAGATGTTTCTTGCCACATTTTCTAAATAGCCCTTTCCTTTCCATCATCATTCTATTATTTTACCTTATTTTTTCCATAACATATTACACTATGAAATGATTTTCAAAATTTATATATGTCCATTTACTATTCTCTGTCTTCTTTCACTAGAATCTAAGTTCCCCACTGCATAGAATTATGTCAAACACATTTTAGACATTCAAATGTTTGTTGCACAAATTATCTGGATACTTGTTTAAGTTGCAAATTATTAAGTCACTGCACACTTCTGAGCCATAAGTTTCAGGGGAGTAGTGTCCCTGGAAATCTGCACAGGAAATATGTACCTAGGGGTGGCTGGGTGGCTTGGTTGGTTAAGCATCCAACTCTTGACTTCCGCTTGGGTCAAAATCTGATGGTTCATGAGTTTGAGCCCTCCATCAGGCTCTGTCTGTACTTGGGATTCTGTCTCCCTCTCTCTCTGCCTCTCCCCCGCTTGCTCTTTCTCTCTCAAAAAATAAATAAAAGTAAACTTAGAAAGTTAAAAAAAAAGAAATAAGCACCTAAATAGTTTTTTATACACTTGAAAGTTTGGGATTCACTACTTTCTTCTGGATGAAATCAGAACCTGTTCATGAAGAACTCCAGAAGTGGACAGGCATATTCTCTGTTATCCCTGGGATTCGGATTTCCTTCACTGAAGAGCTAGTGGATAAGAAATAGGTTTTCTGGGATTTTCCTGAAAGAGCATTAAAACCGACTTCCCTTTGATTGTCGGTGGAGCTGGGCTCTCACTGGGCTCTCACTTGGAGTGATTGCTGCTAGATATCCTGGTTGTATTTCCTTCCCCTACTGAAGTCTTGGATAGATGAGAGAAGTAATATGCATCTTAAACTGTTGGAGGGAGGAGTCCTTCAGCTGATGGTGCCTTACTTTCACCTTATTTTATTGCAGCTAATTTCTTTCATCTGCCTTGGTTTGACCAAACTTCAGCCATAAGTTTATCCACAGGAATAACTCTGCAAGGTATTATTGAATTCACATAGAATTCTGGAGAAATACTGCCTCCTGGATGTCTTAGTCATTTACATAAGGAGATGACTCATCAGGTGATATTTGTTCTCTATATCTATATGAAATATTAACAGAAATGTTATGTACTGAACAAGAACATAGTAAGATATTTACCACCTTCTCTTTTGTTTCTAAGATCAGAGGTTATCCCTAAGGTTAAGAGAACTTTATATATTCACTTTTTATCCATTAGAAACAGGTTATAAATTATTTTAGTCCCATCTTTTGTTCTTTTTTACTTTGCCCAATGAAGCTAAATGTCATTAAAAATACTCATTTGGGTACAGATTTTATCCATTCAGTAGACATCTGTTTAAACATTTAATTTGTACTTACTTGTCAATTACTGTTTTTTATCCATTAAGGTTCAGCTCCAAGTCACCTGTGGGACCTTTCCTAATTTGTGTAAGTCAGTCTAGTTTCCCTTATATTTTAAAGGTTTATTTATTTAGTTTGAGATAGAGAGAGTGTGCATGAACAGGGAAGGGCCAGAGAGAGCGGGAGAGTGAGATTCTCAAGCAGGCTCCATTCTGTCAGTGTAGAGCCCAATGTGGGGCTTGAACACATGAGCCATGAGATCATGACCTGAGCTGAAACCAAGAGTTGGACACTTTACCGACTGAGCCACCCAGGCACCCCTACCCTTCTGCTTTAAAAACAAACAAATCCCTCTCCTCCCAAAAAGCCTCTGTGAATACTTTATTGGAACACTTATTACATTTATTGAAATTGTATACATGTTACTCTATTCTCACTAGACTATAAGCTACTTAAAGAAGAAAAAAAATCCTTTTGTCCAAATCTCTAACATTTAGCACAATTTTTGACACAAAATGAACATTGAGTTTTTAGTGAATGAATGAAATATGAAAGATTATCTGGGGAAATGTGACTCTTCTTCTCAAGGAGAATAATGGAGATAAATTCAGCTTTTTGTTTACTTTTCCATAAAAGCCTTTTTCAATAGTTTGTATATAAACTCCATGTGAATGTGGTAAGTAGTGTCTCTACAGCTGATTACGTTTTAAAATAATAGTGTGTTCAGGGGCACACTAATTTGATCATCTATTTTAGATGAGATGGTAAACATGCTATAATAAGGTCAGTTTAGTTTGGGAAGCATAGTTAAGCAAAAGATGTATTAAACTGGCATTTTCAAGAATGTTATGTATGTTTGCTATAAATTTTCAAGAGATATTTTGAGTTTGAGCGTGAATATTTAATTTGAGCCCATCTGGTAAGATTCATGCTTCACGATACACACTTTGGGAGACAATGTTCTTGTGAATCCTATTCCCATAAACCAACATTAGATTGCAAAATAAAATGGAGGTTTGATTGACACTCTCTTTGAGAAATTATCTCCCTAGTCACCACGATCAAAAGTGTCAGGACCAGGAATGATGTAGCCCAAATTCCCTGGGGGACTGGCTGATTAATTTTAATAGAATGCATTTGCTTCACAAATACAGTAGTTAAAAGTAAATGATAGTTTCTTCGTTTTTCTCCCCCCAGGGAGTTACAGTGATATAATTTGAAGTGAATAAAATAAAACTTCCAATCTGAGAGTTAAGGACATATATCAAAGCCTAAACAAAGAAAACAGAGGAAAGACAGTAAACTAGAAAGTTGGCCTTCGCAAACTTCAGAGCAGCCAAGCTTTGCCTTTGGCCCCTCTTCAGGGCTTTGATGTCCTACCTTCTTCATTTTCCTCTATCTTGGTTTCCTTTGACTGTCTTTCCTCAGTCATGCAATCACCTCCAATCTGTCAGCTGTAGGATTGTGAAACAATTGCTATAAAATTAATTTACCAAGTTATATTGAGGACAGTCTAGTCTTCTTTCTCTCCCTCCCATAGTTTTAAATGGGATCACTGACTTTAATACCAAAGAATGATCACTGACTTTAATACCAAAGGATGAATATTTAATGTTTGAGGAAGCTCTGATCCTTGAAAATGACCAAGGGAGACAGCAGTTTCCCTGTTCAAGTCATGCTGAGAGGCTCATTAGGCTGACCTTGATTTGTAGCCAGCTAGTGGGTCATGGCAGAATTTCCCTCATTGATGTTGAGGGGTTAGCCATGAACACTTTTAACTTGGAGTGGAGAAATGTAATCTTTGTCCAAAGAGAATTTTTCTTATTTCCTGATAATTGACCTATGGGGACAAAGGTTGCCATTGTGACACAATGAAAGGCTCATTGTGCAAGTAGAATCTTGTTGGATGCTGTTTTGTCATTTACTGCAGGAGAGTTTATTTTCATCACCACCTGCTACCTTTTCCTCTTTCAGGGATTTGTTTCTAGAATGCTCATCATGAGATTTATGGAAGCTGATGATCAGGACATGTTGTTCTATAATAAAGTTTGCAAACTCTTTGCTATGTGCATTTCATTTCTATGAAAGGGAATATATACTTGGTTAACTAAAAGCCTCTGAACTTGGTTTTTCCATAACTGACACAAATGTTAAATCCTTTGAGATATATCATCTATCTATCTATCTATTCTATTGTATCCAACTTGTATTGTCTTGTGACAAAAAATTTTATTTATGACTTCACATTTTATGGCAGTTTCTATGGCAAAGTATGGATAGAAACAAATTTACCCATTTTTTTGGGCTAATGCTATAGTTGATTAAGAGAAAACTGTTACCATTGATATATTGATTTTAAGAAGTTTTTTTTTCAAAAATAGGAATACTCTGCTAATTTATGTATTGATATAGGTCAGAGATATGAAAAAGCTGTTTTGTTTAACATTAAGAATTTGGAAGTTTTCTTAATACTTTTTATTTCTCAAATATTCACTGAGTACTCTGCTAAGTGCTGGGGAATACTTATATTATTGTGTTACTGCAGGAACTTACAGTCTTCTCAAGAAAGATACAGAAATGTAAATGAATTATTTTTTAGAAATTAAAGTATAATAAGATTTTTTTTTTAAAGTGGAAGTAAAATGTAGTGGAGAAAGGTCAGAGTGGTGAGTTATTCTGTTTGGAGAGATAGGAGAAAGCTTTTCATGAAGGTCATGATACTGGATTTAGATCTTGAGAGATAAAGTGGATTTAAACAGTGAACCCGAGGAATGGACGTTGCATGAAGCTAGAGCACCTAAGCAGAGGCACAGGGTGTGAGAGTGAAAGCCAGTTGTGGGGAATGGCAATAGTGTGGCAGAACACCTGGGGCTGGGGGAGAGATGGGCTCATGGCATGGTAATTCAAAAGGAAGCTCAAAAAAAAAAAAAAAAAAAAAAAAAAAAGGAAGCTCAAGGTTACTTTGTAGAAAGCCTTGAATGCCATGTAGGGGGAAATGGATTTCTACTGCAGCTACTATGAAGCCTTCCAAGGCATTTTAGAGGTCGGAGATATAAGTCAGTGTATGTTTTGAAAGATAACTCTGGTGGCAGTGTGACATCTAGATTAGCAGAGAAGGAAATGGGTGGTAGTTGCATTTATTAGCAGGGGTTTGATTTTTCCTCCTGAAATAAACTGAAAACAGACAGACTTTGGTACTGCCATTGTAGAGTCCTAGACTCAGGATTTATTTTAGTATATATGCTGCTGGCAAAAACATAGGAGTTGAATAGGCTTGGTTTGTATTTCTTTTCTGCCATGGGCTAGGTCTATGTGTAGTTCCATAGGACTTTCATGGTCTTTAGTTTCCCCACATATGAATTGTGATTACTGAGCAGAGATTAGGTGATAATTTACTGATCTAATGATTCAGAAAAACACTTTGTAACCTGCAAGCATGGTATCAATCTAGCTTTAGGATCTTACTCATCAGTTTTTTGAAGTTAGATTAAGTACTTGATTGTTTTGATATCCCTTACCAACATATCAAGTTTATATCCTACAGTATATAAATTACACACTCAATTGAGTAATTGAGGCACAATTACTCAAATATTTTTTGAATTAAATTAAATCAACTGCTGGCTCTTGTTAATACAATTGGTGCAACTATACAGCAGAAGATGGTGGATAGACTTTTATTCAAGGTACTTCCAGGACTGGTTGATGTTGGTCACCTCACTCCCCATACTTTAAAAAAATTTTTTTTTTTAACATTTATTTATTTTTGAGACAGAGAGAGACAGAGCATGAATGGGGGAGGGGCAGAGAGAGAGGGAGACACAGAATCGGAAGCAGGCTCCAGGCTCTGAGCCATCAACCCAGAGCCCGACGCGGGGCTCAAACTCGCGGACTGCGAGATCGTGACCAGAGCTGAAGTCGGACGCTCAACCCACTGAGCCACCCAGGCGCCCCACTCCCCATACTTTTTATAGAATGGTTAGTCATCAAGAAATCTATATTAAAATCTGTTAAAAATTATTTTGCATTCCTACCAGCAAAGCACATTTAGAAAATAGGAAACCAAGATCTTCTATTTACTAAAGAAGGACACAAAAGATATCTGTGAGAGAATACTGATGCTACTTCAGTTATATTTATTTTTATTTTATTAGTAGGAATATTGACTCTTCAGGGAAGTGGCTGACATTCAACTTTGTAGAGACCTGAAATAAATGATAAGTGCTCAGTTATTAATCCAGATGGGTAATTTGCTTGTGAACTTATAATTTTTTTACTTTTTAATTACAAAGATTGCTTTATTTATTTAAAAAAATTTTTTTTAACGTTTATTTATTTTTGAGACAGAGAGAGACAGAGCATGAGCGGCGGAGGGGCAGAGAGAGAGGGAGACACAGAATCAGAAACAGGCTCCAGGCTCTGAGCCATTAGCCCAGAGCCCGATGCGGGGCTGGAACCCACAGACCACGAGATCGTGACCTGAGCTGAAGTCGGGCACTTAACCGACTGAGCCACCCAGGCACCCCACAAAGGTTGTTTTAAAAGTAAATCTAGTCCAACGACTGGGAAACTTTATGTTGAAGAAAACTTGAGTAGATGCAGGAAAGAAGGCAGAGGCCTTTAATGGTAGGTAATAGCTGAAAGTTTTTGTTTCCTAAAACAGTCCTCTTGGTCCTAGTGTAATCTTTAGTCTGCATTCCTTCAGTTAAGCCAGTAACTTTGGTTTTGGTATGATGAGATGATAGGGGCCCCTTTTGTACATGGGATATTCAGCCTTAAGGATTTTATTATGATATGACCATCAGAAGCTAGTTTGAAATTTTAATATTAATTAGAAAAATACATGATTTTCTAAGGAATAGTCTGAAGTCTGCCTTAGACCTTACATCCACAAGTTCATCTGTTGTGATATGCACTTTAGTTGAAGTTTTGCCTCCTTTAGACTCCTGATTTAGTCCAAATATGCACAAATGTTGATAGTAGAAAATATTTAAAAAGTTAGAAATATGTTAGTAAGAAAGGAAAGGGTTTGTTTCTATTATATCATAGCAAAGGAGGTATTTAAACTGCTGTGCTACTGTGATCATGGAAAGACACAGGAACTTAACTGCTGAGTGGAGACTAACGATGTATACCAGAGAAAAAGTTGGAAACAAATTGTAACTTAATGGGGATAAATGGGAACATTGCAATATATTTTTCATGGAATGGTACATTATAATTCACAAATAACTTAAAAAACACATGCTTTGTATTATGTGTACTTACCACCTATTTCATTTTAAATTGCAGTGGGACTTTTTTTTCTTATTTACTGGCCACTAGAAGGTGTAGTTGTAGGGTCAGACAGAGGTATTGGAATAGGAAAATTATATGGATACCATGGATATCCTCGATACAGGAATGGTACATAATATGGGCCCAATGGATATGGGAAAGGGGATCCATAAAACTGTGAAGGTGATCCATTGCTCTGAGTGACCTGTTGAAAGAAAGAAATTAAAAAGACTTGTTTTACTTTTCATGCTGGAGAGAGATAAAATAGCCTTTTAACATGTGGGCCTTCATTTTTAAGTAGGGAGTTTAGAAGTTCTAGGATCATTTACCTTTTCTCTGTGTACTATGAACAGGGATTTAATTTACATTATTTTAGAAAATTTAAGGAAATTACTTAAAGATAACTATATCTTCATACCTTTCTGCTCATGGCCAAATTTTTCTGATAATCACTTTTAACTAGAAGGCCAAGAGGGAGGGGGATTAATGAGGGAACATCAGATTTCTCCCTTTGTCTTTATACTAGATCTTTACCCAAACTTTGTGTTGGCCCTGTATCCTCTTTATCTTTCTTTATTTTTCTTTTTTCTGTCTCTTATCTTCTATTTATATCCCTATCAATTTCTGTATCTTTAACACTGTTTGTATCTTTGGCCTCAAAACCAAACTTCCTTTCAGATAATAAGATTTTTATGAGTATAAGCAGATCCTTAAATAAGAACCTTCCTCTTCAACTTTTATTTTTCTTTTCTTAAAAAAATTTGATTAACTATTTAGACAAAATAATCCTTCAGTGAATTTGTCACTGGCAAGATTATCAAACTGGTCCACATCTCCTAATTCTCAAGTTTTAATTGTTATTATCATTATTATTATTATTATTATTATTTTACCTTTTGTGGAATGAACTTTGTAGAGTTAAGCAGAGTGGAGATATGAATAATTAACAGCCTCTATTAGTCTAGATAATTCTAACAAAAATGTCATAACCGAGTATATTTCAGAGTGATTCAAGTTTCATTTTGGTTCCCACTGTTAACATGAGGTGCTGATATAATTCCCTTCATACAAGCAAGATCAAATTTTTGAAGTCTGTTCTGTTGACTGCTTTATATAAACTCTTTAAGGTTTTATCTAGAGTTTGAGAAGGTTAGATAAAGGAACTTTAACCACAGTTATGGATATGTCGCATGGACATCTTACATGTTAAAAAGAGGATATGTAACTTACACTTGGTTGTTCTCTTTCCGGGTCTTGAGTGACCTAAAACTCAAATAGTGAAATTAGTTCAACTCATGTTCATGAAACACACAAACTGAGAAATATATACATATGTGTGAAGGAAATAATTTCTCTACTACTTAATATTATTTTATACTATCCAGTTTTTAAAAATCTAGGATTTGAGCATCCAGAAAACATTAGAGTAACCCTTTTCCTGGAAAGTGTTAATATGTATTCTAAATGATTAAAATTCACCACTGTATCAATGCTATGTGGATTGAACGAACTAAGCACTGAACAATATATGATTTACATCATGTTAAAGGGGCAGATATCAGGCATGTTTATAAAGTAGGAATACAGTGTGTGTGGGGAAAATTCCCAGGATTCTCGAATTAGAACAAAAAAATTCAAATTCATAAATACTCTGAAATATTGACCATAAATACTCTGGAATATAGAAACAGATACTTACCGGGAAACCAGCAGTTACTGCCAAAATGGCTGTGATCAGAAGGAGAACTTTCATCTTATTCAGAAATATCCTAGAAATCAGGAGAAAGATCAAATGTTAGCATAAATTTAGAAAATCCAGTTGTAGTACTGATTATGTTACTAACAACTCTGACTTTAGGCAAGTCACTTAATCTTAGGGCATCAATCTGTTAATGGAGCACATTGTTTTTTTAGGTAAAATCAAAGGTACTTTGCGACTTTACAACTATGTTACCTCAATTCTTTTACAAATCAACTTTCACATATCATTTCAGAATAATACCTCTCCATATATGGTAATAAAGGTAGTTTCTGGAGTAAAATACAGCCTTAGTTTATATAGAGAGAATGGTAGTGTGGGGGTAAGCAGTTGATCTCAGGATGTTCAAAACATGGTAATAATGTCTATAAATTAGTTTCGGTGAAAGAATGATTTGAATTGGTTCTCAGGAAACCCTGAAAATTCCACACTATTTAGAAGGACATATTTTTGACATATGGGAAAGAACATTTCCAAAGCATTTCATTTTATATTTTAATTTCAGTTGTAGACTCTATCTTATCATATATGTTGTTATAATGAATGTTATAATTGCTAATAATTTTTATAAAACTGAGCTAAATTATGTATTTAATTAATTTATTTATGCAATTATAGGCCAACACATTACAAAGTTTCTGAAGATTTTTTAAAGTTTTACATTCAGGAAAATGTCAATTGTCCATATCATTATTATTATTTGGGGATGGCTTTGGCCAATTAATGGAGATTCTAGGGGTATTTTATCACCTCTTGATGCTTCCTAAATTTCTATGAGATGGAAAAATAAAATGTAAAAGAAAAAATGTACTCACATTTTGAACTCTGTCTTTATTTTTGATCATATTGTTCAAAATTCAAATTGGGGTTTGGAAAAATACCAGATGATGTTGTTGTAATAAGACAGGCATTTAAAATTGCAGTGAAGTTTAGAATTCTATGGGAGGACTTGCAGAATAGGCAATTTTACACACACACACACACACACACACACACACACACACACTTCTCACAGACATAAATAAACACACACAGAGCATAACTTCTAAGCTGCAAAGCATTGTACTGGGTGCTGTTGGGTATAATGATAAAGCACGATACCCAAAATCGCTAATTACTAAGTTTACAAATTCAAGCAACCATTGTATGACAGTCTCAATAATTTTAATTTTGGCATTTTACAGGATATGTCTGTCTACTGTTTATCTATCATCTATTTGTATCTATCTATCTATCTATCTATCTATCTATCTATCATCTATCTACCATCTATCATCTGTCTATCTATCTACCTAACATCTATCTATCTATCTATCTATCATCTATCTATCTATCTATCTATCATCTATCTACCTTAGTTTATCATATTTAAGACCTCTCTTACCTCAGACTTCTCAGCCAGTTCCTTCTCGTGGATGCTGTTGTAAGCAATTAGAAGTGACTGGCCCTGGATTATTACAGCTATTTTATAGACTCAGAAGTGAATGGTATGGAAAAGTTTGTGGCTTGAAAGCCTCTCCCTGGGATCAGTTATTACTGAGTTGAATCATCAACTATCACAATGTGTTGAAATTGGGGAATAGCCAATGTTTGTGGTTTCATTGAAACTGAGTGACTACCAAATACATCTATTTGTGATCAAATTTTCTGTCTTGTATATATAAAGCTTATAATATCATATAAGGTTGCCCCATGCTCTTATTTTTTTTAAACTTAATTTCCATAATTAAAAATATTTTCTAAGCATCTTATCAGTATTGATTATAATCTACTGGATAGCATGTTTGGTAGTGTTGTAATTTAAAAAAATAAAGACTATTAAAAATGTTAAAGAGATTAAAATCTTTTGCATGATTCTTTCAGCTCTGATTTTAGTGATCAGAGTTAGAGCTTCACATATCAATGGACCATATCTGGGAGGATCAAAGCATCATGGTTACCTTATGAAATACTATATTCTCTTTTTCAATTAAAGGTGCACTTAACACAATAGAAAGGATATAACAGTCAAATGTGGGACTGAACACGAGAGCCCTCAAAAACTTCAAGAATTACCTTAAATATGTATGCAGATTGCATGTCTGTAGTCAAGAGTTATAAAAGTTGGGCTTTTTTACCATTTATTTGAGAGTCCTCAAGAATATTGTATCCTTTCAGTTCAATTTCTCTGTCAGCAGAGTTTATATGATCCAAATTTTAGTAATGCATCAAAATCTGTCCTTTCTCTTTTTTCCTTTATGTGAATTAGAACTCAGAAAAAAAGTAACATTTAAGTGCTCAAGTGCAAACCTAACTGCTTTATATGTATTGTCACGTAATCCTCAAAACAACCAACCTTCAGAGCCCAG
Source organism: Panthera tigris (assembly GCF_018350195.1). NCBI lineage: Eukaryota > Metazoa > Chordata > Mammalia > Carnivora > Felidae > Panthera > Panthera tigris. Next base: position 147,828,681 of record NC_056663.1, read on the forward strand.
CATTATTGTTCACATGATCCCCATTACAGAGAAAGAGAAGTAGAGAATGCTAATTACTATATATTATACTGTGGCGGAGATGGTACTGAACATCAGTAATTTGGGTCCAAGCCCACCCTCTTAACTAATGCTTTATACTGTCATGTGGCAGAAGTACAGAAAAATCACTGAAAACCCAGAGAAACATTAAACTTTCTTATAACTGAACGTTCTAGCTTATCTCACTTATTTAAAGCAAACTGCCTCTGGGGCGCCTGGGTGGCGCAGTCGGTTGAGCGTCCGACTTCAGCCAGGTCACGATCTCGCGGACCGTGGGTTCGAGCCCCGCGTCGGGCTCTGGGCTGATGGCTCGGAGCCTGGAGCCTGTTTCCGATTCTGTGTCTCTCTCTCTCTCTGCCCCTCCCCCGTTCATGCTCTGTCTCTCTCTGTCCCAAAAATAAATAAAAAACGTTGAAAAAAAAATTAAAAAAAAAAAAATAAAGCAAACTGCCTCAATCAGAAATCTAATTTATTAAACCTAGCATGTTGCTGTACATCAGTTTAATTTGGGCCAATCTGAGGTCAGAGTAGATTATCCAAGGACTAACGGGTGTATCTGTATGTATATGTGTGTGCATATGTATGTGTGTGTGTTTGTACATGTGTGTATAACATACTGTTCATTTCCTTGTCTTACAATCTGTGTTTCCATTTCTTTACTTACATGAAATTGTTCTAACAAAAGTTTCCAGTTACCACTTTTTAAATTAATTAATTAATTAATGTTTATTTACTTTTGAGAGAAAGACAGAGAGACAGAGTGCAAGCAGGGGAGGGGCAGAGAGAGATACACACACAGAATCTGAAGCAGCCTCCAGGCTCTGAGCTGTCAGCACAGAGCCAGATGTGGGGCTTGCACTCACGAACCGCAAGATCATGACCTGAGCCGAAGTCAGAGGCTTAACTGACTGAGCCACCCAGGTGCCCTGCCAGTTACCACTTATTGTGAAAACCATAGATGTTCTTCTGTCCTCATGTTATATTATATTGTTTGGCATTTAAATAGTGGTGACTACTCCATCTGGAAACCCTTTTTTTCTCTCCTTTAGCTTCTTAAAGCCACTCTCTTCTGTTCTTTTTCAACTTTTCTAACAGTAACCTTAAGTCTTATTCACTGATTCTTTTCCCTCAACTTATTGTAGTTGACCTCTTATCTTAGTCCACTCTTGTTATGAATCATATAATCGACTTCTGAGTCCCTAACCTATACCTTTAGTCCAGAGTCTTGTCCTGTAGAATGGAATATCTAACTGCATATTTCATTTAGATATATGATGGATATGATTCAAAACTAAACTTACTATTTTTTCCTTGAAAATCTGCTTCTCACTTTTATTTAATCCCTCAGCTAATGGTCATACATCACTCATTCATCCAAGCCAGAAATCTGAAACTCACCTGTACTTTCCTTGTCCCTTCATTCTGGTAATTAAATTTTCCTTTATACACTCTGGTAATCATTTTCTTGCATTCTCATTGCCATTTCCTTAGTTTAGTTTCTCATTCTCTTCTGGACTATTATAATAGCCTCTTAATCAGATTATCTACTCTAATACTCTGTCTCTAATCCACCTTCCTCAGTAATGCTATAGTGATTCTACTAAGTTGGCTTTCAAATGTTTTTAAATTCACCCATGGTTAAAAGAATGTATTATATGTCATAACTTAGTACATAGACACACACACACAGAATTGAAACAAGATTAAAAAATAGTAGCTTTACTTATTAAGCTTTTTAAAATGCACAATACTTTTTCCATCTTTGTTGAAATATATTTGACCTATAACATTGAGTAAGCTTAAGGTATACAATATGATGATTTGATATATGTATATATTGAGAAATGATTACTATGATAAGGTTAGTTAACACATCCATTACCTCACATAGTTACCTTTGGGAACATGTGTATGTATATGTGTGTGTAGTGAGAACATTGAAGGTCTACTCTTAGCAAATTTCAAGTATACCATACTAATACAGTATTAGTAACTATAGTCACAGTGCTGTATGTTAGGTCCCCGGAAGTTACTCATCTTATAAACCCTCCACTCCCCAGCCCCTGGCAACCACCAATATACTCTATGTTTCTGGGAATTTGGTTTCTTTACATATAAGCAAGATCATGAAGTATTTGTCTTGCTTATGAGCACTTTTCTTATGAGTGGTTTTGCTTACTCAATCTTTGGTTTTTATTTGTGCTGGCCAACAGGTAGTCCTGATTACTAGCCAGCTGTATAAGGCTGCGGATGTCCTGTTATTGAAATTCTAGCTATCAGGAGGCAGCAGGGATAAGGAAGATGTCAGCCATGGAAACTCCCACACTAAATAAGGTAGTGAAAGCTCTAGATTTGACAGATATGTGTTTAGATTTTTAGATCTTATTCCTTATTAGCTGTGGATGGGAAAGCCACACTTTTGAGTCTGAATTTTTTTATCTTTAGTGTGAATATAAAAATAATTATCCTGGAACTGGCAAATAAGTGAAATGAAATGTAGAAAAGCACTCATCATGGTATCTGACTTCATAAACGATGGTTTCATGAGCATCAGAGCTGAAGCTTTGAGTAAGTCAGGCCTCTTCCTGCTACATATCCTCAGGGATCCTTAGGTAATTATGTTCTCCAGCTAATCTAAAGATATAGGAAAACATATTATATAGTAATTGGAACCAGATATGAGCTTAATATGTAGTTAAATCTGAATATAAGTGGTGGAATTTTGAAACCAAGTATTATCAGGAGGGAATAATTACTCTTTCTGGTTGGTGATCTAACTTCATCCTCCACACCAACCCAGCAAGCTCTAACAAGCTGTAATCCTGGCCTCTATTACTTTCATGTGTTAAATCTTAATTCAAATGATTAGAATATAATAAACAGAAAACACCTTTGCCTAAAAGAACAAAAATTATATATTTATATAATATATATAAATTTATATAAATTTTATTTTATAATTTATATAAATAGTTTATATATTATATATATAAAATATATACATTATATATATATATATAATATATACATTATATATATTATATATATATATATATATATAAATCCACTCTGCAAAGTCTTCAGCATGTGGTTGTCCTTCAAAGAGCAGGTGCAACCAGGATGTTCTGCCCATGAAAAGGTTGTGAGTGACCTTCAGAAGCTGGGCAGGCTATCATAGGAAAGAGAGCATAAGTTTATTTTTTGGGTACTCAGATGGAAGAAGAAAATTAATATATAAGATATTAATATGAAAACATCCAAAATGTCCATTGATGGATGAATAGATTAAGATGTGAGATACATGTGCAAAAACTCACACAATGAAATTCTACTTGGCTATAAAAAGAAAAGAAACCTTGTATAAAATCTTGTCATTTACAACAGCATGGATGGACCTTGTCGGTGTTATGCTAACACAAGTCAGGCAGAGAAAGACAAACACCATGTGATTTCACGTATATGTGGAATCTAAAAAGCAAATCAAGCGAACAAACAAAACAAAAGAAAGCCAAACTCAGAGAAACAGAGAACAGATTGGTGGTTGCCAGAGAGAAGGAGGATTGGAGGGTGGGCAAAATGGGAGAAGGGGGTCAAGAGGTACAAACTTCTAGTCATAAAATAAATAAGAAATGGAAATGTAATATACAGCACTATAATCACTAATACTGTATGGTATATTTCATAACTTAATATGGTGATTAGTAGACTTATTGTTGTAATTATTTTACAGTGTATACAAATACTGAATCATTGGATTTACACCTGAAACTACTATGTCAATTATACTTCAAAAAAGATATTAAAAATAATCTATAAGGAAAAACTTTTTTAAAAGTTAAAGACCTATCTCTGCAGGTATTCAAGGAGATGTTGAGTGACTATAAGCTGTGGTGTATTAGAAGGGGATTTTATTTTATTTTATTTTTTTTTAATATATGAAATTTACTGTCAAATTGGTTTCCATACAACACCCAGTGCTCATCCCAAAAGGTGCCCTCCTCAATATCCATCACCCACCCTCCGCTCCCTCCCACCCCCCATCAACCCTCGGTTTGTTCTCAGTTTTTAACAGTCTCTTATGCTTTGGCTCTCTCCCACTCTAACCTCTTTTTTTTTTTTTTTCCTTCCCCTCCCCCATGGGTTTCTGTTAAGTTTCTCAGGATCCACATAAGAGTGAAACCATATGGTATCTGTCTTTCTCTGTATGGCTTATTTCACTTAGCATCACACTCTCCAGTTCCATCCACATTGCTACAAAAGGCCATATTTCATTTTTTTCTCATTGCCACGTAGTATTCCATTGTGTATATAAACCACAATTTCTTTATCCATTCATCAGTTGATGGACATTTAGGCTCTTTCCATAATTTGGCTATTGTTGAGAGTGCTGCTATAAACATTGGGGTACAAGTGCCCCTATGCATCAGTATTCCTGTATCCCTTGGATAAATTCCTAGCAGTGCTATTGCTGGGTCATAGGGTAGGTCTATTTTTAATTTTCTGAGGAACCTCCACACTGCTTTCCAGAGCGGCTGCACCAATTTGCATTCCCACCAACAGTGCAAGAGGGTTCCCGTTTCTCCCCATCCTCTCCAGCATCTATAGTCTCCTGATTTCTTCATTTTGGCCACTCTGACTGGCGTGAGGTGATATCTGAGTATGGTTTTGATTTGTATTTCCCTGATAAGGAGCGATGTTGAACATCTTTTCATGTGCCTGTTGGCCATCTGGATGTCTTCTTTAGAGAAGTGTCTATAGAAGGGGATTTTAGAATGGTTCAATGACCTCTCTATGCCTTTTCAATTATAATATTCTCAGACTGGATCGTAAATGGGGATGAGTACCTAAAGGAACAGTTTTAGCAGTTAATGCAATAAAAAAAAAAGTCCAAAGGTTTATTTTCATTAAAGGATGAGAATTAGTGGTAGGGATATGCACATTTTAAGCCATACTCTGGGAAGGCTTATCGGTGGATTAACTCAATAAAACAGCAGAAATACCTTGTTCCACATCTTGTGGCTGGCAAAATTTGTAGAAATTCAATACATACACATTCCTTAGGCATTTCTACTATTTTGGTCATTGAAAATGATGAGAAATGATCTAACCTGTTCAGTACTCAGGAGGAATTTTTTTATTTAAAAAAGTTTGTGACCTCTTCTCTTTGAGAGAATGAATAAAGATAAATCTCTGAATTATCTTCAAAGCCCCTGTAAATGTTATACATTAAACTAGAAGTGATCTTAGTTGTTGTAGACTCTGGGTCTGGAGTTCTCTCTTGCCTAGCAAGAGAGCGGATGCTGGATTGAAGTGTGACAGAGGCTAATGTCTAGGAGGAGACAAGAGACCCGAGTAAGGGTCCTTGCTCTGTTTTTATTAGGATCAGAAGGCTTACAACATGATGAGAGTGCACAAAGAGACAATGAAACCATGAACATTAACTCCTGGGCATGGGGGAAAAGGGGTTTTGAAGATATGTGGTGTTAGGGGTTTGGGTCAATACCAGACAAAATTCTGGTGCTGGGTAGAAGGTTGTTTACAGCATACATGAGGCTCCACCTCTGTTTACCTGAGCTGGCCTAGGGAACAAGAAAGACAGAGCATGCTACCTCAGGGTCAACAAGGCACCTTTCTTTTGCTAAATAGACCCGCTTGGGCAACTTGGCCCTGTTTACCTGTTTTTGTCCTTCCTTCCAGTGAAAGCAGCTTTTTGCTATTGTATTAAATTGGAGGGGGCTTCCGCCCTGAATACCTAATCTTGTTTACCTAATCTTGGATGTTTTTCAACCTGAGGTATCCTATTCCTATACCTTTGTCTTATACTGGGTGCTTTTGCCCTGTTTACCTAATCTTATTTACCTAATCTTGTTTACCCAAACTTGGGTGTGTTAATCCTATGGCTTTCTAATTCTTTATGCCTTGTTTACCCATTGGTGCAAGCTCAGAGAATTCCTAAATTTATTCCCCACACTTAATGACTGTGGATTCCTGCAAAAGAATTCAAATCCTATATGTCCAGGTTGTAGAATCTGAGTGGTTGTCAATTCCACAATCTCCCTGGCACACCTAACTTCCATTTGTTAGGTGGTCATAGATTTCTCATGCCTGGAGTCAGCACCAGCAAGTGCCAGAGTCATGGGCAGACAGCCCCATGACCACCATACTATTCCCTAGAATGGGCTTGGCTTACCATGGGACTAATTATGTGCTTAAAAAATAGTTATTGAGTGAACAAACTGGGCTCATCAGAAGTTGCTTTGTATATTTCTTGGTGTTCTTTATCAGTCATACAATAGCTCAAAACCAAAAGGCCAATAACTGAGAAGCTCCATTTATTAACTGTCCCCATACTCACAAGGCATGGTTTTATCAGAATATTTTGAGTTTTATACCAAATTCTATTGATAGTTTGATATTTTGCACATGGCTCAAAGTATGGAAATTAACATACATATATATTTCAAAAAGTGTTTGTAGCCCATTCCAGAAACTTCCCTTTCTTTCTAGAAGATATGTAACTTATTTTCTCAAAATCAAACTAATATTGGTTAAATACAAAATATAAAGATTAATGACCTCCTTCTATGTACTATATTTTCTAAAATGTTTGAATAGAACCTAAATATTTTGATACAGATCATGACTTATGGTGCTGCTACCCTGTGTGTGTTACACAGAGCTCTGTAGATAATGCCTATGGTTCCTTCTAAATAGACGTTTTCCCCTGATGCATGTTCTTCATGCAGAGATTAAGAAAGTGGCCTGTAGTCTCATGAATCCAGGATCTGAATCATGCCTCTCCACTTACTCAACTTGGATAAGTCTCTTTGCCTTTTATAACCACCCATTTATTCAGCATTAAAGGAAAAATAACATTTTTCCTGTTTGCCTCCTAGCTTTAACAATTTAAATAAAGCTGATGTTTTCTATATGGCAGTGGATTGAAATCAAATTTTGAACTTGAACTGCTAGTCTCCTTCAGGTATGTATCTGATCTCCATAGTACTCTAGAATTTCAAGTTTCCCCCCTTGATTTTTATGTCTGAATTATTAAATTATAAGAAGCTTTTTGTATTTAATAGAGATTAGAGTTATACTAAGTCCTACAGGATCTAGTATACTTACAAAATGTTCTATTAGTTTACATTATTTAAGGTAAAAAATGCTTATGTGCTAGAAGCTGATGAATGCTTTACATGAAATATATTCACAATAGCCCTATGGGATAAGCTATGTAATTTATGTCTATTTTTACAGATAAGGAAAATGCAGCTTGGATAGCTTTGGATTTCAGAAAAAGAAAAAGAAAACAAAAAGAAAGGTACCTGAGATCACAAATCTAGTAAACTGTGTAACTGGAATGAATGCAAGATTTTTTCCTAACCGTAATACACGTAACATGAAAAGAATTAGGGAAAAATCCACATAGTGAATTACAAGGGGGCTATAGAGATTTTAAATAGTTGTATAATCTGTTATTTTAAAAACTTTTTATATCAGAAGAGGTTACATTGCAACCCCTTTTGGACATAAGGCTACAATCTATAATAAAGATAGTCTTCTAATTTTATATATAATAATATATTAAATTAAATATTAACATTAAAAATAATATAATAAAATTAAAATAGTTACTATATATTCAAAAAGATAATACTTTTTTTTTTGATTTGGGCAAGGGAAGTTTTGGATTAGTCACAAAAATATTTTTATAATAATTGGACATCTTAGAAGGCAAATATTAAAAGCTGTTTTTAAGCTATGTCAAACAGAATTGTTAATGGAAATTGATATTCAAAGTGTATTGGTGACATTTTTGTGTCTTCTTATTTGAGATAATTGGTAAACAATGCTGCTCAGCTGTTAGCCCTTGCCTTTTAAGTTATGAAATTATCAATGGAGATTCAGGTTGTGTTAAAACTTGGTTATAGTCATTAATTTATGAGTTTAGTAATCATTTATTGTGCTGTAACTAGAAGTCAGGTACTGTGGAAGTCACTCTATAGTACTCAGTAGCGAAGACACTGTTCATGCCTTACTAGAGCTTATAGCCTGTTAGACAAAATACAAGTAACAACTGAATTTATAAGTGAAATGACTACTTATGGGTACTGTAGAAATACAAAACAGACACCCTAGTATAATATAAGGGATCCATGAGAAAATATACCAGAAAATGTAAAGACCTAAGAAGTGATATAATATTAGTCAAATGAAGAGAAGGAGTAATGTTCCAGGTAGAGGGAACAGTGTGAAATTTCAGGTATCAGGGGTTCATGGCATATTTTATGAAATGTAAAGGAGTTTACTTTGGTTGGAATGTAATGATCAAGGGGTTTATAACTGATGTATTAGTGGACCAAGTAATATGAACCATTGAAGCCAATTAAAAGAATTTGGTGTTTAAGCAGAGACCAATGGGAAGGTGTTGCATGGTTTTAAGCACGGCGGTAACATGATCAAGGTTCCATTTTTGGATGATCACTTTCTTTGAGGGGGAACAAATATGGAGGTGGTAATATATTAATCCTCATAAGAGATGAGTATTGCCTTCAGGAGGGTAGAGACAGTAAAGATAAAGATATTCCAAAGGTATTTATGAGAGAAAATCTTCAGAATATAGCTTTCCACCTTCTGTTAGTGACAGAAAAGTTTATATTGAAATAAACCTCCTGCCAGTAACAATTATATAAACTCTGGACATAATATAAAAAACAATGTTTGGAAAGCATTGGTGAATGACCAAAAGCAGGCAGAAACTTAAGGAAATTAGGCTCTTGCAAGAAAGATTAAATCTGCATTTATAGAATTTTTCCCTTTTAAACACTCTTCATCTGCAGGATGTGGGGGTGGCGGCATCCTCAGTAAGGAAATCATAGTCTTTGAGATATCAGAGGAAGGAGTTTGGGGATGCCAGAGTGGGGAAGTCCCATAATGGAGGGAATGTCTGAGGTGGAAGCCTCAAAATCTGTGTATAAAGTGTTCCCAAATTCTTGGGTAACCACTAAAATATGCCTGTGCAAAGCAAGATTTCAAGGATCCCAGGGAAAAACAATATCTGGAAAGTTGAAGAGGGGAGTAGAGATTTCAGCAGCTTCCTATTGCTGTGGAGACTGAGTTAGGAATTAGAGTTCCATCAACTCTGAGGAGCTTGATAAATATAAATTTTCTATTCAAGTACCAGAAGGTGAACCCTTGTGGTACTGGAACCCTTCTGGCCATGTTAACAGGGCTCAGTTTTGCTCTGGCACTGAGGATAAAAGTGAAATGAATATATGAATAAGTTTAAAAAAAAGGCTTCATAAGACCAGTGTGATCCTCCACTATATTAACTATTTGAGCACAAATTACAACATTCTTCAGAGGAAGGTAACAGAATGCAGAGTCCCTATGATATAAATCATTTACAAAGACAGCATGCAAAAAAAAATTACTAAATATGCAAAAAAATCCAAAGTGTATCAGTCAAGATTTTCCAGAGAAATAGAACCATAATATCCATTTTCTGTTACTACAGTTGATAATCAACAGGGATTTGATCTGCATAGGTCCATTTAAATGTGGATTTTTTTATAGTAAAGTGCTATAAATGTATTTTCTCTTCCTTACAGTATTCTTAATAACATTTTCTTTTCTGTCATTTACTTTATTGTAAGAATACAACTATAATACATACATATAACATACAGCATATGCCTTATGTTATCAGTAAAGCTTCTGGTCAACAGTGGGCTACTAAATAGTTAAGTTTTGGGGAAACCAAAGTTATATATAGGTTTCTGACTATGTGGGAGGTTGGCACCCCAACCCTCATGATGTTCAAGGGCCAACTGTATATCTATGTCTGTATATCTTTATTGAGGTTTATTATGAGGTATTGGTTCATGTGATATGGAGGCTGAGAAGTCCCACAGTCTGCCATCTGCAAGCTGGAGACCCAGGATTGCTGGTGGTGTAATTCAGCTTCAGTCTAGAGGTCTGAGAACCAGGAGAATCTATCATAGAAGTCCAATTTAAGAATCAGAGAAAATGAAATTAGATGCCCCAGCTCAAGGGATAAGTCAGAAAAAAGGGGCAAATTCCTCCTTCCGTCTTTTGTTTTATTCAGGCCCTTAGTGACTTGGATGTCACCTACCTACATTGGGCAAAGCAATCTACTGCACTGAGTCCACCAATTTAAATGCTAATCTCACCCCAAAACACCTTCACAGACACATGCAGAAATAATGTTTAATTTGAGTGCTCTGTGGCATGTCGAAATGACACATAAATTACCCACTCTACAAGAAAATGTTACCCACACTCAGAAGTAAAATCAACCAATAAAAACAGACCCACAGACAGTCGAGGAATTGAAATAAACTGATTAGGATTTAAAAATAGCTAGGATTAGGGGCACCTGGGTGGCTTAGTCAGTTGAGCATCTGACTCTTGATATCAGCTCAGGTCTTAATCCTAAGGTAGAGTTCAGGCCCTGCACTGGTTTCTGCACTAGGCGTAAAAATAACTAGGATTAAACATGTTAGAGAATTTATAGGAATATGATTAAAATATTGACTGAAAAGTTTGATAATTTTTGGACAGATAAGAAAGTTGTTAAAAAATCAAATAGTAATCCAAGAACTTCAAAATTTAAAAACTTGAATTAAAATTCATTGCATGATATTAAGAGCAGAAGCAGATTGGCTATAATCGAAGAAAGGACTAATGAATTTGAAAGTCAATAGAAATTTTCCAAACTGAACAACTGAGAAAACTAAAATTAGCAAAGGCTCAATGCTCTGGGGAATAGTATTAAACAATCTAATATGTATGTTATTGAAGTTCTAGAATGAGAGAAGAGAGAAAATGGAACAGAAAAATGGTTAAAGAAATATTGAGAAGATTTTTCCAAATTTGGTAAAAAGCCAACACACCAATCTAGGAAACTCAGTGCACAGCACGTTAGATTAATACAAAGATAACTACATTTAAGTCTGTTACAGTCAACCACTAATACCAAAGATACAGAGAGAGTCTGTTAAGCAGCTTAAGGAAAGAAAGATACATTGCATATAGGGAAATGTCAACATTAATGATAGCTGATTTTTCACCTGAAGCAATGGGAACTAAAAGATAATGTAACAATGTCTTTAGAGTGTGAAAAGGAAAAAAATATCAGCTTAGAATTCTACATCCAGAAAAGATAATCTATAACAATGTAGGCATAATAAAGGAATTTTGAGGTTTAAGTGAAATTATACCAGATGAAAATTCACACCTATAGGAAAGAAGTAAGGAAGAGCACTGAAACTGCTGACTGTGAAAGTAAATGTAGGTGTTTTCTTTTCCTTCTTAAAATCCTTTAAGAATTAATATTGGGGCACCTGGGTGGCTCAGTTGGTTAAGCATCTGACTTTGGCTCAGGTCATCATCTCACTGTTCTTGAGTTCGAGCTCTGCATCGGGCTCTGTGCTCTCAGCGCAGAGCCCATCATGGATCTTCCATCTCTCTCTCTCTGCCCTTACCCTGATCGTCCTCTCTCTCTCTCAAAAAAAATTAAAAGAACATTAAAAAAAGAATTAATAGACAAATGTGGAAGTAAAATATGTGAAAGTATTAACACAAAGGACAATAGTATATAATATGGTATTATACAATTGTAATATAATTTTGTTACAGGAAAAGAGGTAGGGTATTAATTCTACATGGCCCACGACAAATTAAAGATGTGTAAAATAATCCTCAGAGAAAACACTAAGTGATATAAATTTATTAGCTAAAAAGCCAGTAACGGAGATAGAAAGGAAAAATAGTAATACAGGTTTAATCCAAAACAAGGAGGGGAAACAAAGCACACAGGAGAGAACAGAAAACAAGTGAGTAGACTTAAACCCAATCATATCAACAAATACACGAAATTTGAATGGACTAAATATTCCAATTAAAAGACAAATTTTGAGGCTGGATAAATAAAGTAAGAACCAACTAACTATATGACATGTATAAGACACATTCTTTAAATATAAAGACAAAGTTGAAAGTAAAGGAATGGTAAAAGATATATCATGTAAATACTGAGCATAAGCTCGTATGTCTTCATTAATATTAGGCAAAGTGAGAGTCAAAACATGGTGTATTATTGGAGATAATTAGGGTCATGTCATAATTAAAAGATATCTCCTTAAGAAAATATGAGTCCCAGATGTGTATGCACCTAAAATCAGAGCTTCAAAATATATGAAATAAAAATTGACAGAAGTAAGGAAGAATAAACAAATCAGCACTTGCACTTGAAGAGTTTCACATCTGTTTTAACTCTTTTCCTATATTCAAAATATAGGAAATTTGAATGAAATAACCAAATTGATCTAATGAATGTAGAAGATGGGACCCAGCAACTGCAATATAAGCATTATTTTTAAGTGCACAGAAAATATTCACCAAGACAGACTATAGTCTGAGGCACAGACTAGTAACAATAAATTTCAGAGGAGTAAAATGATATAAAATATTCTGGCAGAATGGGACAGCTGTCAGATATGTCTGACGTTCTGTTCTGAGAAGCAGTGGGCCAGGGACCGCTTACACCTAAGATGACTAAGGATCTTCCAGAGGTGGGTGTCCAAGTCAAACTTAAGGCAGCCCCACTGAGCAACCAAGACTGTCAGCTGTACCCAATTGAGTCTCAGAAGCAGCAAGGACCTCTGGTGGGTTCCAGCCAGAACTGAGCAGGCATTCTTAGCTGAGACACTAAGAGATGGTTAAAGCAGTATTGGGACAGACAGGTAGCTGATTTCCAAGAGAAAAACTGGGTTGGAACTGATGCAATCATGGTCAGGAATGAAGAAATAAAGAATGGGGTGTTTGGAGGTCACTTATTTGGAATGTGTTAAGAGAAATAGTTTTCCTTAAAAATTTCACATGATAAACACATTGCAGAAAATTTTGAAAAAGTAAAAGCACAGTACTTTGATGTTCTTACCTTGACACTTTGTCTGTGTTACTTTGCCATCATTATTATGTGTGATTTGGGGGTAATTTTATTCACAGTTAATTTATGTTGAGTTTCAAATTAATATTATATGAACATACTTCATTATACATGGCAGCTAAATACCGTGTTAATGAATGTTTTGTAGTTCCCTTTTGTTAGAAGGCTTCTTTTTTTGTTGTTTTGTTTTTTTTTCTGGTAGTTTGGTAAAGCTTCAGTAAATTGCTGTGTATAACAGATAGGATATTTTTCTTATATATGCATGTATGCAATAAATTAGATCAAGGAATATAAACTTAATTTTATAAATTCCCTGTTGCTTTGAGAAAATGGAATGCTCATTACAATACACTTTTACCTACACTGGTTGTTTTAATTATGTATCATTTGTGCCTACTGAGTTATAAATACACATCATATTCATTATCAAATAAGATGTGAAATACTTTCCCATGCTTATTTACTAATTATTCCTTTTTTGTTTTGTCTTTTTCTCCCTTTTTTGTTTTCAACAAAGGATTTGAATCAGCTGACAATATAATAAAAAGTATTATCCATGAAAAAGAATATATTTTCTGATTTCAATGTGCTTAATTTAAAGTTAATAATAATAACATATGTTGAAATACTCAACCATTTAGATATATATCAATTCATTTCTCAATAATGCATGAGTTAAAAAAGAAAGCAATGATTAGAATTTTATATCTTTAAAATGTTTATATAAGAATAGTGTGGAGGTTCCTCAAAAGATTAAAAATAGACCTACCCTATGACCCAGCAATAGCACTGCTAGGAATTTACCCAAGGGATACAGGAGTGCTGATGCATAGGGGCACTTGTACCCCAATGTTTATAGCAGCACTCTCAACAATAGCCAAATTACGGAAAGAGCCTAAATGTCCATCAACTGATGAATGGATATTCATATAAACAATGGAATACTACGTAGCAATGAGAAAGAATGAAATATGGCCATTTGTAGCAATGTGGATGGAACTGGAGAGTGTTAGGTTAAGTGAAATAAGTCATACAGAGAAAGACAGACACCATATGTTTTCACTCTTATGTGGATCCTGAGAAACTTAACAGAAGTCTATGAGGGAGGGGAAGAAAAAAAAGAGGTTAGAGAGGGAGACAGCCAAAGCATAAGTGACTCTTAAAAACTGAGAACAAACTGAGGGTTGATGGGGGGGTGGGAGGGAGGGGAGGGTGGGTGATGGGTATTGAGGAGGGCACCTGTTGGGATGAGCACTGGGCGTTGAATGGAAACCAATTTGACAATAAATTTCATATTAAAGTAAAATAAAATAAAATGTTTACATAAGAATAAAAGAAATGTTTAGTATCAGTGATCTAAGCTAGAGGTTGGCAAATTCTAGCCTGAGAGTCAAATGTAGACCATGCTTATTTTTGTAAATAAGGTTTAATTGGAACACAACTATACCCATTCATTGACATAACATCTAAAACCAATGTAAGAAGAAACAAAAATTGAGACAACCTATATTTAATGAAGTATAATTAAAATACTCCCCCCAAGAAAGCTCTGGGCCCAAGTGACTTTACTGGTGAGTGCTATCAAACATTTAAAGAAGAAATAATATTAGTAGCACACAGACTCACTTAGGAAGATCAGAGCATTTCTCAACTCATGTTATAAAACCAGAAAAACCCCAATATAAAAACTGCCAAGGATATTATAAGAAAAGAAAATCGCCGACTAATAGCATTCATGAACACAGATGTTAAAATCATTCATATAATATTAATGAATCAAACCCAGTGATGAGTGGAAAAAGCCCTCGTAAAGGCCTGAGAAAAAAGGGAAAACATTTTAGATTTCTTTCTAAAGCAGCATGGCTGTATATAAACTTTGTTTAAACCAAAAGCCTGATTTATGTCCCACCAAGCATACATTGCACACCTGTTTTGTAAATAAGCAGCCTAAAGGAAAACCATCTAGTCTTTAAGATATATATTTTTTTAATTTAATTTTTATTTTTTAATATATGAAATTTACTGTCAAATTGGTTTCCATACAACACCCAGTGCTCATCCCAAAAGGTGCCGTCCTCAATACCCATCACCCACCCTGCCCTCCCTCCCACCCCCCATCAACCCTCAGTTTGTTCTCAGTTTTTAACAGTCTCTTATGCTTTGGCTCTCTCCCACTGTAACCTCTTTTTTTTTTTTTTTTTTTTCCTTTTTTTTTCCTTTTTTCTTTTTTTTCCTTCCCCTCCCCCATGTAGTCTTTAAGATATTGATCCATGTTCCTGCTCCTTGCATTTCTTGAAGTTAAATACTTATTATTCTTACCTATATGTTAATCTATAATCTTTTGAACTTCTACAAGATGTAAGAAAGTATATAGCCCTGTAAAAACTGTTCATTTTCTGAGCACTTTCTTCCCTATGAACAGCATGTTTCCTGGGTACCTGTCCTAACTTAGGCTCAGATAAAGCTCTCTTACTTTAGGATTCTAAAGGTTTATGCATTTTGTGTTGATATCAGCAATATTTTAAAAAGATAATGCATTACAACAAATTGGCATTTATTTTTTTAAGCGTGGAAGTTGATTCAACATTAAAAAATTAAACAATGTAATTCACTACATAACCAAATCAAAGGGAAAATTCATATTATTATTTCAGTGAACACAGAGAAGTCATGTGACAGAAGTCAGCTAAAGATTCATTAAAAAAAAAAAATTCTCACCAATCTGGAAATAAACGGGATTTTCACAATCTGATAAAGGTAATTTGTGGAAAGTGCACAGATGACATCATACTTAGTTGTGAAATAATAAATGTTTTCTTCCTAAAAAAGGGACAGTGGAAACATGCCCATTTTTATTCCTTCTAATCACCATTACAGTGGATACCCTAGTCAGTTTAACAGGGTAAGAAAATGAATTACAAACATATAAATTGAATAGAAACAAGTGAAATTATTTTTATTTCCAGAAAATATTATTTTTTAGGTAGAAATGATATGGAATCCTCAAGTACCTATGGAAACTAATAAATATATTTAGTGAGATCTTATCATACAAGTACAATGTATAAAAATCAACTGTATTTCTATATACTAAAAATGGAAAGTGAAATTTAAAAACATAAAATACTTAGAAATAAATTTAACAAATTTGGAAGACCTCTACATTGAAAGCCACAATATACTTAAGAGATAAACTTAAAAAGGGGTCCTGGGTGGTTCAGTCAGGTAAGCATCTGACTCTTGATTTCTGCTCCGGTCATGATCTCACGGTTCATGAGTTCAAGCCCTGCATTGGGCTCTGTGCTGACAGTGCAGAGTCCATTTGGGATTCTTTCTCTCTCCCTCCCTTTCTTCCCCTCTCATGTTCTCTCTCACTCTCTCTCTCAAAATAAATAAACTTAAAAAAAGATACAAACTAAAAAAGACCTAAGTAAATATATATCATGTTCATGAATTGAAACACTCAATATTGTTAAGATATCAAGTCTTTACTAATTGATCTAGAAGTTAAGTACCATCCCATTAAAACTTGAGGAGAGTAGAAATTGGCAAACTGATTCTAAAATTTATACAGAAATGCAAAAGATATAAAGTTATAGTAACCAAGACCATGTGGTATTGATGCAAAAGCAGAAAAACACTTAAATAGAATAGATTATAATCCAAAGACAGATGCAGATAAAGTCAATTGATTTTCAATAAAGATTCCAAGGCAACTCAATTAGAAAATGATAGTCTTTTAAACAAATGATGCTAGTGTAACATAAACTAGGTATCTGTGTGGAAAAAAATTTTTCTTGCCCTATCTTCAGACTGTACATAAAAATTAATAGCTATAGAACTAAATAATGTAAAAGCTAAATCATTAAAAAAATCTTTAAGAAAACATAGGAACATATATTCATTACTTTGGAGTAGGCGAAGATTTTTTTAATAGGACACAAGAGGTACTAATCTTCCAAAAAATGACAAATCGAACTACATCAAAATAAAAAAAAAGTGTTTTTAAGAAACTCCATTAAGAAATGAAAAGAACAAGATACACAATGGGAAAAGTATTCAAAATACATTTATTTGACCCATAATTTATTAAAAACTCTTACAATTCAATCATAAATGACAGAAGATTTGATTATAGTTTTTGGAAATGAAGAAAAATAAATGCCCAGTTAGCATAGAAAAACTGTATTAGTCATCAGGCAAACACAAATTAAAACCATGAGATGCTGCTTTATGCTTGTTAGAATAGGTAATGTTAAAAAGACAATTTTGAACTATTTCATATATTTGACTAGCTATACACTAAACTATTTAATAGATTAGGCTGAGATATAGGTGTAGGAGTCAGTGGTTATTTATAAATGTTTTCTAAAGTCAAAAAAATAATCACAACGATGTCCATGCAGCAATTTTTGAGAAAGAGAAGGGGATGGAGGTCAAACTTTTGAAGGTTAACCTTTGAAGGGAGAGCAACTCATGAAATTGGTTAAAACACACACACACGCACACACACACAAATGATGATTGTAAATGTTGGCCAGAGGTAGAGGAACTGGAATTCTGATACATTGCTGATCAGAGTATAAAATGGTACAGCCACATTGGAAACTACTTATCAGTTACTTACCACATACACTTACCCTATGATTTTGCTTTCCTTCTTGTTATTTATCAAAGAGAAAGAAAATGTGTGTTCATGATAGAATTTGTGTAAGAACATTCATAGCAGCTTTATTTGTAATAGTCAGTAATTGGAAACAACCCAATGTTCTTCAGTAGGAGAATGAATAAAGAACCTGCTACATTCATACAATGTAATACGCAGCTGAAGCAATAACATGGATGAATGACAAAAGCATTATATTGAGTAAAGGTTTCAGATACAAAAGAATATCTAGTATATGATTCAATGTATATACAGTTCCAGAATAGGCAAATATAGATAGATAGATAGATAGATAGATAGAAAGAAAACAAATTTTAAAGTAGTAGCCTAGCATGAGAGTGGGAGACTAGATTGACTGGAAAAGAGCAGGAAGGACTTTCTAGGGGTGATAGAAATGTTCCGTGTCTTGATAGGGGTGGTGGCTACAAGGTACATACATTTATGTATGTACATATAAATATATGTGTCTGGGAATAAAACTCATCAAACCCACATACTTAAAATCTATACATTTAAAAGTGATACTAGACTATGATGATAGATTGGATATGGGTTATGGGTATAACGTTGAAAATGGGGTCATGTATGAATTCTCTATTTCAGTCTTGAACTAATGCTGCTGTAGTACATTTAGATAGGAAGCAACCAATGGAAAAAGGAGAAAGTTGGTAGGGAAAGTTTTGATGAACATTGGAAACCATTCCCTATGAATTCATGGTATGATATGTGTTAAAAAAAAAAAAAGACCTCAAGACTGTAAAAATGTTTCTCTTAATTGAAGTGTGATGTCCCCTCCCCCCCCCAAATATTTAAAGCAAGCAAGAAAACAAACAAACAAACAAGACCATTGTGAATTATAAAATCTAAGCAGAACTGATTTTGGACAAATTATTCTATGTAGAATTTTTCTGTTCAAATCAGTACAAAGTGAATTGGTTGAGCTGCTTCTCTGCTTCACTTTTTTTTCACTGGCCTGGGATGGGGAGATTGGGATAGTAGGGTTTAAACAAACAAACAAGCAAGCAAAGTATAGTTTTTTGCTTGTATTCTGGTGATATTTCCATTAACTATAACTTCTTCTTTGATAACAAAAAGGTATAGTTTAAAGCTCTTTTATGCAGTACTTTGAAAATGTAGAATATTTTATTGATAGCAAGTCTATTATTTAGATTTTCAAACATAGTTGTTGCTCATGAATACCTTAATATGACTTAACATCTTCCTGAAACAGATTGGATACTGAACAGTCACAGATTAGGGAATTTATTTTTTAAGCTAAGTCACTAAATTGGATCTGTTAAAGCTATCCAGAGTAATAAGGTGCTGTTAATATTTCCTAGAATAAATAAATAATTTCAGCATGCTTAGCTTAATGTTAATGTCTTTATAAAAACATTCTCAGAGTAACTTAATGTTTAACATTGTATGATTTTATTTATGCAATACTTATCCATTGTATGCTTCCATCTGTTAATATTGTATTTATGTAATCCTCATATTTTTCACAATATTTATTACTGCAATCCCTGATTTGCAAATTCTTGATTTTCATTTGATGCTTAGAGTTTTGCCATTTTCCCTGAATTCTGCTTCTCCTCACTGTGCCCTTGAACACAGTAGCTATGTTGTGCTTGTCTCTGCTCTTTAGTCTCTGACCATCTCCTTTCTCCTCCTCCTTAATGAGAAGTTGAATGTGTGCTATGTTCCATAATGTTTTCTAAATAAACAGCATGAATTACCTCATGTAATTTTTCATGAACTCTTGGAATTTGGGGGCACAATGTTCCTAAGTGCTGAATACTGCTTTTATCAGACATCTGGATGTGTGAATCTCTAGGTCATGTCCAACATCAAGAGGTCAGTTACCTAGAATTACATTCATTCAATTCACTAATTTAGGGGAAAAGGATGAAATATAAGAGGAAAGTAGAGTAGGTGATTATTGGGTTGCTCTTCCATAGGTAAGTAGCAGTTTCCAGAGTCATAATGATATTAAATTCTGGAAAAGGTATGATTCTGGGATTTTTTTATCAGGTTTAAAGCCTAAGATACTAATCAAATTTGTTTGAAACCACCTAACACATAATAATCATTCATTCAGTCACTCATTTATACATTCAGATTTCTTTCTGTGTGCATATACTCACACACATCAACACACACCTACATACAAATATGTAAAGCATATTAAGTGTCAGTTCTCCTGTTTTCTCAGAATTTCAGCTGAAGCTCCAAAGCTGAGAAAATAAGTAAGAAGTCCTCCCATAATCACAGGTGAAAGGGGGAAAATTAGTATTTTCTGAGTACAGTAAAACCTTGGATTGTGAGTAACTTGTTCTTCAAGTATTCTGCAAGACTAGAAAACATTTCTAATAAATTTTGACTTGATAAACGAGCGATGTCTTGCAATACTAGTAGCACGTGACAGCTAACCTCACATGGTCACAACTGAGCCAATGGTTCTTGAAATTCGCTTTGATATACAAGTGCTTTGGATTATAAGCATGTTTCTGGAACAAATTATGCATACCAACCAAAGTTTTACAACGTATTTTGTATGGCCAGCTATCTTAATTATGTTATTTCATGTACTTCCTTCAGAAGTTCTGAAAGATAAGTATTGTTATCTATGTTTTACACCTGAGAAAACAAATTTCAGGTTAAGTGACTTGCCAAAGGCTCAAAACTACATTGAGAGCCAGATCTGATGGAATCCAAAATCTGTGCTCTAGTTTTTACAGGATGCTGCCTCCTCAAAGCCGCCATACGTCTTCCTAGGGAGCTACCCTTTTAGGTGATGACATCCACCTCTCTATGTAGCTGTGTCTTACGGGGAGTGTGCACTTCATGATATCTGCCACTAAATAATTTTGATTCTAAGCGGAAGTGCATCAGAGGGAGTCTAGCTGAATGGGCCTGGGGGTAACAATGAGATGATATGTCAAAGACAGGTACACACTTTAGGTCGTTAGTCACAATCACCACACTCACAAATCCAATGACAGTGTATCTTTATTCTCATTTTCCAGAGCTATTCTTTATCAATGAAATCAATGATCTAGTTGATTCAGTGATACTAGCTTCATTCTCATTCTTGTGACTTTCTAGATTATGCAATGATAGGATATTTGAAAAGAAATATAATTTTGTAAAGACGGGACTTATTAAATGATTGTATTATTTTCTATGACTTACTTAAAGAGTGCAATGCTATTTGTAAGTAAAAAGAAATTCAAGAGAAGAGTTTTTCATATATTTCAAAGAACTGGTATTAGCATTGAGAAAGCAAATAGCCTAAAGTGATATCCGAGGCACCGCCACTTCTTTTTCTCTGAAAAATAAGATAGGAGTATATTTTAATACCGGAGTGCTGATGCATAGGGGCACTTGTACCCCAATGTTTACAGCAGCACTTTCAACAATAGCCATATTATGGAAAGAGCCTAAATGTCCATCAACTGATGAATGGATAAAGAAGAGGTGGTTTATATATACAATGGAATACTACTTGGCAGTGAGAAAGAATGAAATCTGGCCGTTTGTAGCAACGTGGATGTAACTGAAGAGTATTATGCTAAGTGAAATAAGTCAGTCAGAGAAAGAGAGATACCATATGTTTTTACTCAAATGTGGATCTTGAGAAACTTTAACAGAAGACCATGGGGGAGGCGAAGGGGAAAAAAGTTACACAGAGGGATGGAGGCAAACCATAAGAGACTCTTAAATACTGAGAACAAACTAAGGATTGATGGGGAGTGGGGGAGAGGGGAAAATGGGTGATGGGCATTGAGGAGCGCACCTATTGGGATGAGCACTGGGTGTTGTATGGAAACCAATTTGACAATAAATTATATAAAAAAGGAGTATATTTTAATACCAATAGACTGTTTTATGTAATATTTTCTAGATATTTTCCAAAATGCTTAACAAAAAGTTAGAAAACTTAACCTCTGGCACTGTTGTCACCTAGAGTAAAGGTCACACTATACTGAAATATTTTAGTATTTCTGATTAAATAACTTGAATTGAGTTGCATTATACAAAATGTCACATTATAAAAGTGACTTTTCTAAAGAGGTGCTAAACTATTCAATTCTGGTTGGATTTTTGTAGATTTTTTTTCAACTGAAGAATGCTAAGTATTCATTTTCATAGAAGGAGGAATCAGAAAAGACTCTTAGCAGGGAGGAGATTTCAAAAAAACCTTTGCCTTTTACTTTTCCCTTGAGGCCAGATTGTTTGCCTTTTAGTGTCTGCTCTTTATTTCTTGGTGCCATTCCAGCTTGCCCTTCTATCAAACACCCATGAGCCTCGGTCAACCAAGCCCATTAGGACAGGTAATTAATTAAGGTTATATTTGATAGAAAAGTCATGGAATTTTTAATTTCCATGAGATTGTGCAATTTTTTTTAACCCTTGGAGACTTTATTTCATTCCAAGCCAACACAGATGTATTGGCAAAGTTACTTCTACCTTGCAAAGCAAAGTGATGATTTAGGAGAACTGATTCTATATTGTGTTTGTAGAATGTCTTTTACACATTTACTACCTATGTTTTCAGAGTTAATACCAAACATATAGCATAGGCATACATGATTCTCAAAAATTTATTTTTATTTTAAAAAACATTGCTAAAGTCCCCCAAATTATTAGCTTTGCAGGACTATCTAAACACTAACTTCCCCCCTTTTGGTAAGACCTCTTCATTAGTTCCCCTGACAGTTTTTTGTTTCTCTTTTAATTTAGGGTATGTCATGGTATTTAATGCATGCCTCTTGGCAAATACTTACCAAAAACTCTGAACGATTAGGACACCATCTTATGGTTCCTTTCGGTAATCAGTATTGGCCTAGTGAGAAAAGGACATTCACAAGAAGTTCTTATTAAATAAAAATTAAATTGTATTCTAATTAATTGATTATGAATAATCAATTATTGGCCTCCCTATTCAAGGTAAAGACCACATATTTTACTATATCATTACCTCTCTCATTATTTCCATGACTAAGTCCTATAAACATTAACTTTATATTTTCTATTAGATAACAATTTCTTACATAAAATGGATCTTTGTTTACCTTCTTTTCCATCACCTGGGGGGTAATAGTTGGGTCTATAGCAGGAGCAAAATAATTTGTAGTGCTGGGTTTTTGTGAAGTAGAAGGAATGAAAAGTCCTCTGTTGGCATGCTTAAAGTTTATCATTTCTTTTTGTGCTCCTGCTGGCTATGAAGAATTAGAAAGAAAACTAAGTGGTTACCGGTTCAAGTATGAGGTCAAAATTGGGAAGAATATAAAGCAATAGGATTGAGATGCAAGGGATGCAAAGGATTGAGAAGTAAATGACTTCATTGGTTTTCTAGGTTATAATCTATCATAGAAAGACTATAAATAAATACCAGCAAACATGGATGTCTCTTGATACCTGATTTTAAGTGAGTGTACCTAGGAGTGTATCTTATATAGAGTAGTAAATATTTGGTAATCTGCATAAATTGAATCTTGACTGGCATAAGATTATGGGTGGAAAGAGGAATAATTGTTGATGGAAAAATAATAATAAAGTTTTCATTAAAATGCACAATAGTGCGGGAACCTGTAGGTTGTCAGTTGCTGATTTCTGGTAGGTAGCACAGTGTGGTGAGGAATCTTACCATCACAACAGTTTCAGAAGCTGTGTCTGTGAAGGGATCTAAGGCTAGTTGCTGCTGGACTCCCGGTATAACCTGAAAAATTGGAAAGTTTTTAAAAAGCCTAAATTTTTCATCTATAAAATAGTGGTTTTACATTCAAGGCAGTTAACACACGTCTCAACTTCTTTAATTTCAGTTTCTTAAAAACAAACATAATCATTTAGATTCGAGAAAGAGAAAAGTAACTTGTGACATGGGACATACAACTCTGCTTGTGTTGTTAGGAGCTTGCTGGACATTCTCTGCTGGGCTCTGGTGTTCTGTTGAATATTAACAACCCTGCAGAATACCAACATCAGACAAGGTCATGTCTGAACATGATGAAGAACAACAAAAACAAGATCACTCTGTAATTTTGTGTAAAGCAAGGTCACCATGCTAGCCACAAAAATACCAGGTATCCTCATATCCTGGATAATCTGAGTAACTCTTCTTTTTTTTATGAATCATAGCCTTTGCCTTGCTTTGTTGTTCTTATCTTCTAGGTAAGAATTGTTTAATTAACCAGTTGTAGAACTATCAATCATTTCTTGAGAATACCGAATTCAGAGTGAACCATTACTTCCTGAAGTCTCCCCAAAATCACCTGACAGAAGCCTAGAAGAGTCACCTTCCTATTAAGACACCCCCAGGGGTGCCTGACTGATTCAGTTGGTTAAGTGTCCAACTTTTGATCTCAGCTCAGGTCATGATCTCATGGTTTATGGCATGGAGCCCCATGTAGGGCTCTGCACTGACAGCACAGAGCTTGGGATTCTCTCCCCCTCCCTCTCTGCCCCATCCTGCTCATGTGCTCTCTTTCTCTCTCTCAAAATAAAGAAATAAACTTAAAAAAAGATTTATTAAGAAAAAAAGACACCCAGAGTTCCCTATGTGTGTCCTCCGCTGTTGCAATGAGTAGATAAATCTAATTTTGTTCAACTATGGTGGTGTTCCTGATGGGTTTTGGATGAAGGGCACTGATGGATTTAATAGGTCATGAAGCAAGTCATTTGAAAAGTTAGTTTTGTTTTTAAAGAAAAATATGCATTACTTACAGGTTCTACTTGTACTGGAATATATCCAAATTGGGTATAGAATGGCATCTGTCAGATTTTTGGAAAATGTGTTAGATTTGTTGTATGATTTTGTCATAATTTTATAATAAATGATGACTTAAAATTATATATAATATTGTATTATATTATAATTATATTACATACTTTTTAAATAAAAGTTCATATCTTCTAGGTGATAAAAATTGATAAATTGCCAAGCATCTTTTTAATACTGTATTATTCCTAGCTTAAAATTTCCCCTTTCTCTCTAAATTAACACATCTCAGAATTACTACTACCAGTCTCTTAAAGCATAATTTTCAGTTTTCTCTAATTTAGTTTTAGAGTGGTGATAAACTACTAAAAATTTCCCCCATTCTAACTAAAAGAAATCTAGTTATGTATGTGCCACCTGGAATTACATTAGAATTCCAAAAATGTATTGCAGGGCCACAAAGCTCAATATAAAGTTATCTAATTGTACCTAGTGATCCTAGGTGCCGTCTGTCATGGGGGATATTTATTTATTTATTTTTTAATAATAGCCACATGTAAATATGACAAGAGGGATGCTGGTAACTTTCAAAAAATTAGAAGATTTTTTCCAAGATGATGCAACCTTTGGCCTCTGATTTTACTGAAGTCCACTCCCTGACTTCGTTCTTTTTAAAATTCAGCTTCGAGCACTTCCATCTTAGTGATATGTTAGGAGAATGCACTGTATCTTTTTGTCACCATCAGTCTAGGCTGTTGACTTTTGCAGTAAATATACTCAGATATTCTCTTCTCTGAAAATTTACTATAACTTCTCTATTCTCAGGAGGAACTAGTCAGATTACAATTAACTAGTAGTTACCTGCTCCTCAAATTGCTGCTGTCCTGTTTGTGGAGGTGACTGTGTGGCTGTCTGTTGAGGTTGTTCCCAAGGTAGGAGCATGTAGACTGGATAGTACTGAAACATCTATTTGTAAACAGAAAAGTACATAAGAGCTTCCATTAGATCCACATAGGTCTTTAAAAAAGTCTTCTAGGGGTGCCTGGGTGGCTTGGTCGGTTAAGCGTCCGACTTCGGCTCAGGTCATAATCTCACGGTCCGAGAGTTCAAGCCCCACGTTGGGCTCTTTCTGACAGCCCAGAGCCTGGAGCCCATTTCAGATTCTGTGTCTCCCTCTCTCTCTGCCCCTCCCCTGTTCATGCTCTGTCTCTCTCTGTCTCAAAAATAAATAAACGTTAAAAAAAAAAAAGTCTTCTAATGTCAATATTGTTTTACAGCTGATATATATATATATATATATATGCATAAAGTAGTCCTTCTTTAAGCACATATATGCATATATGCATAAAGTAGTCCTTCTCAGACTTTAGAAATAACTCATATTACACATGATGCTGGACTTTAAGATTGCACTTAACAGAAGACCATGGGGGAGGGAAAGGGAAAAAAAAAAAGTTAGAGAGGGAGAGAGCCAAAGCATAAGAGACTCTTAGAAACTGAGAATAAACTGAGGGTTGATGGGAGGTTGGAGGGAGGGGAGGGTTGGTGATGGGCATTGAGGAGGGCACCTGTGGGGATGAGCACTGGGTGTTGTATGGAAACCAATTTGACAATAAATTTCATATTAAAAAAAAAAAAGACTGCTTGGTCAAACACATTAAGGAAGTAGTAAAATAACAAGATTTTCAAAAATGGCACCTTGGGCCTTACATAAAAACTGTAGATTTTATATACAGACATCATGTACAAATTACTTTGCGAATATCTAAGAAGAGAATAGTTTAGCAGCATTTTCCCTGTTTTGTGAGAATCACTATTCTGCAGGATATGGTATTAGAAGTTCTATGATAAGGGACGAATTCTCAAGAATGTTTTGCTTTAATAATTGCCATTTTGAGACAATCCTTATGCATTTTTAGAATATTGGGCAACCCAGAAATAGACAAGGAAATGCTTTAACTGCAAGTTTAACATGCCACACATTATCATGTATTGGCTTCCATTTATAGCTGTGTGTGTCTACACATGTATATTTGTTTACAGAAAATGGGGACCTTAGTATGTACATAGAGTTTAGTATGCTGTTTTGTTTCCTTGCATAATTAAATAAGAGACAATAATAGATATAAGAGTTAAAAAACAACAACAAGTGTAGTTTGAGAAGTACATTTTATGCAGTGGTTCTTACTTTTGGCTATGAGTTAAAATCACCTATTTAGCATTTTAACAGATAATCATACTTGGGATCTACTCATCAGGTCTTGATTCATTAGGTGTGGGCAGGGTCTGGGCATTTGTAATTTTGAAAATTACAGAGGGTGGAGAGCCACTGGTTTAGTGGTTAAAAGAAGGATGAAGAATTATATTCCCAGTCATCTATTTACTTCCATTAGGATTGGGAATTTAATCTCATTAAGACTTAGTTTCCTGATCCTTAAAATGAAGCAGTTTCACTTACCAAGTATAGAATGAGGTAATGTCTAGAAGTAACTTTTATTTTATGATAAGGGTGGGACAAAATTACATAATTATGATTACATGGGAGCCAAGTGGTGTAACTTTTGATGAAATGGTCAGTTTTCTGCTGGTGAATAATTTATCTATGTCCCTATTTCTTTGAACCTAGTTTATTATAAAATTAATTAAACTAATCTTAAGAGGGTTTTTCGTATTACTCTAATGATTATACTAGTTGGCATTCATTTTTTAAGATCTCTTATTTAATAGAAATCACCATTTGATTGTAATATGAAGTTAAATTGAAAATACACACAAGAACCTGGAAATATTTTGAGCAGAGTGCCATACTGCCAGATAACATGGTAAGCGTTTTTTATCTCTTCATCATATCATAATTTATCAATTTAACACATCTACCTCTAAAACAAAATTCAGGGTTGGAAAAAGTCAGCCTACAGTATTTTTTTAGTTCCCAAATGCCAGTACAAATGCCATGCAGAGGGAACGTGACTTACGGCTTGGTGAGCTCCTTTATTCCCAATACACTAATGCCCTGGAAACTCGGGAATCTCCTTAGCTGTTCTTCCTTCAGGAGTTATTATGTAAGCCTAAAATTAACAAACTGATGCAATCCCAGCAATGGTGGCACTAGACAGAGATAATTGTATAAGTTTCATAGCCCTGCTATAGGAGTCAGAGCTACAAATATAAAAGAAAGCATTAGGTGGAGAGTATATATAGCCATCTGTCTGTAGGAGTGACAGTATTCCATTTATTTACCTGTGCTTGCTCTTGAGGCATTTTGAAGGAGAACACATAGGGCATAACCTGCCGAAAAAAGGTATAAAAAATTATACTTGACTTTTGAAAATATATTTTAAAAATATTTTTTAATGATTATTTTTGAAAGAGAGAGAGAGACAGAGTGCAAGTGGGGGAGGGGGGGGAGAGAGAGGGAGACATAGAATCCAAAGCAAGCTCCAGGCTCTGAGCTATCAGCACAGAGCCTGATGGGTGCGAACTCACAAACCAGGAGATCATGACCTGAGCAGAAGTTGGATGCTTAACTGACTGAGCTAACCAGGTGCACTTAAAGATATATTTTTTAGATGTTTACTTATTTATTTTGAGAGAGAGAGAGAAAGAGAGAGAGAGAGAGAGAGAGAGAGAGAGAGAGGATGCACACTTGTGAGCGGACACACATGAGCAGAGGAGGGGCATAGAGAGAGAGATTGAGAGAGAATCCCAAGCAGACTCTGTGCTGTAGTGTACAGCCAGATGCAGGACTCAGTCCCACAAACCATGAGATCATGACCTGAGCCAGAATCAAGATTCAGATGTTTGAGGCTCCTGGGTAGCTAAGTCGGTTAGGTGGCCAACTTTGGCTCAGGTCATAATCTCATGCTTGGTGAGTTCGAGGCCTGCATCAGGCTCTGTGCTGACTGAAACTCAGAGCTTGCAGTCTGCTCTGGACTCTGTATCTCTCTCTTTCTCTGCCCTATCCTGCTCACACTGTCTCTCTCTCTCTCTCTCAAAATGAATAAAACATTAAAAAATGTCAGATGGTTAACCAACTGAGTCACCCAGGCACCCCTGTACTCGACTTTTTAACATAAAATTCTGGAGCTGTTTTTCTTAGACCTAGCCACTACATGTGTAATTTATATACAAGAATTCTGTGACAACAAAAGGGTATCTATTATGTGTATGTCATTAATGAAAATTGTTTCTTTTTTAAAGATGAAATTTCTCTAATTATCTTTTCTAAGACTTGTTTTATCACTTTTGATTTGTGACTGTGATATAATAGCTGATTTAAATAGCTTTTTTTTTCATGTGAGAAATCAGAAAAGATAGGGAAGTACTTCCAGTGATGGTAGAGAAAATTATGAGAAAGAATTCTCTCTCAGTAACCCCTGTCTTATTTTAAAGAACTCCTGTCTTGTTTTTTGTTTGTTTGTTTGGATTTTGTTTTTAAGAGATAGAGAATGAGCAGGGGAGAGAGAGAGATCATGACCTGAGCTGGAATCAAGAGTCAGACGTTTAATTGACTGAGTCACACAGGCACCCTGCTCCTGTCTTATTTTAAAGCTGATTCATAATTCATTTTCACATTCAAAGTGAGTTACCTCTCCAAAGAATAATATGGGAGAGGCTCTACTTACATGATTAGAGCCCTGTTGGGTCTGTGGTGATGTTTGAGGCTGTGAGGGGTCCAGCTGTCCCACCTGAGATCCCTGGGCAAAACTGACCCATCCTGGGAAAGGTGTCTGATTTGGGAACAGTCCAGCCAACCGGTCAAAAGCTGATAAAGAGAATTGGGAGAGCCCTGGAATTTGAGCTTGCTGCTGCTGTTGTAGAATCCCAGAGAAAGGAGGAATCCATGAATTAAATGGGCCCTGGGAGGACATGAAAGAAAGGAAGAATTTCTCTTTCATTTCAGAAAGAATTTAAAATCAGTCCTGAGCAAGAAAAGGACAAAATGTAAACGATTTCTGCAATTCTACTGCAGCATTATAAAAAAGGACAGCATTTTAGGACATTATGAGCTGTGCAAATAGCATGACCAATGCTGAATTCCCAGAGATCATAAAAAATATGGGGCAGAGTGAGGTGGATGAAGGGTATGGTTTCTGCAGTTGCCAGACTGGTTGTAAATCTTCTTCTTCAACTGAGTATGACTTTGTGTAAATAGTTAATTTAACTATCTCATAGTTGTGAGAATTTGTGTCTGGTATGTGTCAAGTTCTCAGTAAATAAATCTTAATCAGATTACAGCTTTTACTTTTGTCTTCAAACAAAGGTCATTAGAATATATGGGATGAATCCATAACCTTGATAATTGAGATTTCAGAAATGAAATCAGAAAACATTTTGTCCTCATACAAACTACTGTAAAAAAATGTCATAGGCAAATCTTCTTAGAATAATCAAAGAGGTACCTGAAACTGTAGTGGCTGAAGCTGAGCAGTATTAAGATTCAGAAGTAACTAGAAAAGGAAAGATAATATGAAAACCAGATTATTACACATGCTAAAACGATTAAGAACGATGTTTACTACAAATAAAGAACAAGTCAGAGCTGACTGATCCGTTTCCTGCTAGTGGTGTTTTCTCACTAAACTTATGCTAAATTACTGTGATTAGAGATTAGGATTTAACCACCTCTCCCCTGCTGTGTATAAACTTGCAAAACTTCAGCCCATTCCAGTGGGTTAGCCACTCACTTTATGCTCTTAAACTCCTATACACATCTGTATTAGGTGCTATTAGAATAAAAATATATATGACATACTATCTCTGCCTTTAAAGAGTTTACTGTCAAACAGGGGAGCAAAATGATATTCTAGAAATAACCTGGTACACCCAATAAACATCAGTATTGGAAATGTATTTGGATATAAGAGCTAATGGATAGGCATGCAGGGTAAATTAATGAAGGCTTTTATCTCTACTCTACTGGGTTTCCATAGAAAGAAACAACCAAGATGGAGAGATCGTTGTAAGTATTTCAACTAACCTCATTGCTGTTGCTTGCAGACATAAGGCGCTGTGGGATAAGCTAAAAAATAAACAACAAACAAATGGTGAAAGAAGGATTTGTTAAAGGTTCCCCACAATGGTTTTAGTTATACCATAAGATCACTTACTGGGGCTGACATTGTGGCTCCCAGAAGCCCAAGAAGAATTATAGTTTTCATTTTCAGATGAAATAGCTAGAAAATAAGTTGTAAAATTGACCTTTAAAGAGAACCTCTGTGTAAAAATCATGATAACAATAATTTGTTAGTATTGTTCCATCAGAGGAGTGGTTGGGTGAATTCTATAGTATTTACTTATATATTAGGATTTAAAATAAAAAAGGCATACTTATAAATATCTATAACAGACCTTATTCTTTTTCTCAGAGCAGCTCTTTATAAAAACCAGAATTGTTTGCTTCTCCTCTTAGCTTGACCAAATCGTTCATTTGGTGGCATGTGATGTAGTTGAATGAGTTAAAGAACAAGGTGGCATCCTCCCTTGCGATGTTTTGTACTTAAGGGGATGGGTCCTTCTGATCATGAGAGGCCCATCAGTAGGTCTTTATGATAAAGATAATTTTAATGTCTGTTTAATGTAGTAGTAAAAATACTACAATAAATATCTGACAATAGCAGTCTAATAACAGATAAAAGTTCATTTAAAAATCTAATGACATTAAAGTATCTTAAAACTAGGCAACTGAGTCAATATTTTTCTAATTTGGGGAAAGATTATCAAATAAAACTGTAATATTGATTTATAGTGTAACGCATGGAAGCATATTATATCTTGTCCTCCAGATGTAAAAACTCCTGCCCTAATTCAAATTACTGACCTACATAAGCATTTAGGGTGACCCTGGTAGTTTATTCTACAGGAGTTGACTGATTTGGGCCCTTAAAATTATGAAAGCAAATATTTTGGTATCTTACCTTAATCCTTTGCCTAAGAAGAGAAATCTAAACCCATGCAAGATCTGTGTTCTTTTTATCTTTCAGCTCTGCTGCTTGAAGCTTCTCTTAAATTTAAAAACCCATCTTTAGAAAAGAATGACCAATCATTTTTCAAAGGGACTAGTGATTTAGTGGGTTTCAGACAATGGCTTAGCTAATAACCACTTTCCTAATCATCAAGGTAGTACATGGGATTCCCACACTTTTAGTAATGTCCTTAAATTATCCTCTGACAAATGTTTCCCTGTGATCATTCCTAGCTTCTGCTTTGGTTATGACTACATCTTCTAGAATAATTTCATTCTGCTCCATTTATCATCTTAAAATGGATACAGTAATAGAGTAGCCTTTAGGCCTTTATTCAAGGATTACTGGGTGATTATTTTTTATTTCAAGAGTAAAATACAGAATTACTAGATGTAAGAGGTCTAAAAGATAAAAATCCAAAACCTACTCAGAGGCAGTTAAGATTCTCTGGTTCTTCAGTGTTGGACTGAGTAAATATGAACTAATTTTATTTAGGTTCAACCTTGAAAATATCAGTATATCTCCATTTACCTACAGAATGAAATCCTAAAATCATTACTAATTTCTATGTATCTATGACACATCTATGACCCATGTGATCATGTTGCTTGGAATAAGTAATTTAATAAATATGAAGCATGATGGCCTACATTTTAAAAATAAATGGTGAATGTTTTGTGTTTTAAAACATCCCTTTTGCTAAATATGATTTTAGCATTCAAAATACAACTGTTATGATCCATACTTCATTGTTACTTAAATTTTCTTCATAATGTGTTTTGCATTTGTCTTGTTTTTCTTTGCTGTTAGTATTGACCCTCTTCTAGTAGACAGTCCAAGATCATAAGCATTGCCATAATGTATTATCAGTTAATTTCCATTGGAAGAGTTCTTTTGCTAACTTAATCTTGAATAACTAATGGTAGCTATCATGCAGGAAAACAACATTATTACCTTTCAATGAATTTGTCTTTCTTAGCAGGATGAGACACTTCTTGAATTTGCATGGTTCATTAATGCTGAAAAATATGCCATTTTTTATATAGCCAAAAAAATAAAAAAAAAAAAAGAAAAGCTACAAGGGAAAAAAATAGTAAAGATAACAAGACCCCTTCCTTTACTAAAGCAGAGAAGCCACAACTAGGATTTTCTATCTGTTAGAAAGGAACTTTCCCAAGATTTACAAAAGTTTCCTTTTAGATTAGCCAAATATTTAGACTGCCCCAGATGTTGATGCAGATTTAACTAGAGCTTGGTGGTTAATGTAACCAGTTGTTGCCTGGAAAATCCAGTATTTGGGTGGGTGGGTGAACTAGATAGATGGCTCTAAATTGTCTGATGACATACTTCCAATTAATGACCTTGGTCTATTCTGAATATTGTCAAATTAAATTTAGTACACCATTAAGGTCTCAGTCTCAGAGGTTTTCTGTTGCATTGTTGGGGTCTTAGGCAGCTAACACTACTACCGAGCCAGAAAGTTGTCAGGGCCTAGCACTGGAAAAGTTAGGGACTGTATCACAGAGCCAAAATATAGTCAATGTAAAAATCAGCTTGATGATGAATAGTTTCAACTAGCTACATTCCTTAAATGTGAAGGCAGTTGGAAGGAAATTTCTGTTATTGTTTTCTTTTTGTTTTTATTTTCCACACTTGAGTATTCTAAAGCAAAGCAGTTGAAACTCTCCAGTTATACAACAAATTGAAGTAGAAAAGAGCAGGTTATACTTTCCTACCTGATACCTCCCTATATCATTGGTGGCAAAGTTATCTCTGGGCAGGAGGGAAAGTAGCAAGGGGTTCTCATTTAATTCTTACCACACCATAGTGTGGATATTGTCTGTGTCTCTTTTTTACATTGAGCTATGTTGAACTTATTCATTTTTTTTTGGTCCATTCACCCAGTAGCTCTTCCATTGACTTTGTGAAATAAATAGGTTCTTTTATTCAAAGAAGAAAAAGGTGATACACATCCAGAGCAATGTCAGTCTTTATGGATTAAGGTACAGGGACCTTAAGTTGAGGAAACCTTACAATGAGGATATCCTGAGCCAGAGATTGTGACTGTGACTTCATTACTTTGTTTTAGTTTGATGACCAGAACACCAGATACCCTTTTATTCAAATAAAAGTACAAAAACACACATCAGTGCCAAGTACATATGACTGTTGGATTATGTACCATTAAAATGATCCGTACCCTTACTCTGTTCCAATAACGTAGATGGTGAAGCACAAATAACAATGGCTTATATATTAGTCCTTTCAAAATGTTATCTCTGCTTTCCTTTCCCTTAAACCAACCTGAAAAATCAGTTAAGAGGTTGACAGAGAGCCATGGTGAAGTAAATCAGTATTCTGCACATCAAGAGAATAGAGTTTGAATTTTAGCACTGCTTATAATAAAATAATTTTCTTGTATTTGAGTTATAATTTTCTAGGAGCTTCTAATGACATATCAAGGTAAACAGGATACTTATATCATTGCCACATTTCAGTGAGAAAGCTGAGGCACAAGGTTCAGCAACTTCATTCATTCATTTATTCATACAACACACGTTTATTGTATAACTTCTATATCCATGTCCTTATTGGGTTTTGAGAGCTTAGTACTAATAAAACAGACATGATTTCTGCTTCATGGAAATTACTGTTAGTTTTCTACTATCAAAGGATTTCCAGAATAATGGCCAGTATACTGGTCTTTTGATTATTAATCAAGTAGTCTTTCCAAATCACCAAGCTGCCTAACCAGGGAGAAGAGAGACAGCACAATTCCAAAGATAATTAACAACAACAATAACAAAATAATAAATGATAAAAGTGAGTATTTTCATTTATTGCCAGAGTTGAATAATGAATCTCAGTTCAATCAAGGTAACTGGTGACTCTTAACAATTACTTCGTTATTAATTTGTACAGTAAATACAGAGGATAAGCAAGCTGTCAATCATATCTTTTCTATTACATAGTAGAGTGCTTACTTCTAACTTCTATGAGACCTTACTGAAGTGCCCCCTTCTGTTTAATAGTGTACATTACTGGATATTAATCATCACCTGCCCACTATGCCAATACATTCTAGCTTAATGGCTTTGGCTTGATAATATGAGTCTAAATTTATTATATTTCAGATTTATAGGTACAAGCATGTGAATTATGTCTATAAAATATAATTTCCAGGATTAACTTGTTCAGGAATAGAGATATTAAGAAAAATAAGGTTATATATACCTCCTCTTTTCAAAAAAGGGCCCAGGAGGTTCAAAGTAATTGAGAAGCCACTATACAATTAAGCTTGGGCTACAAAACTATCAACTGAGTGTAATTCCATAAAGTGTAGCCTGTAGAGCATTCTGTGGGAGGCACATTGTCTCAAACACACCCCATCCTGGTTTGGGCATAATCAACACTCGCCTTTTCTGAAAAGCACTTCTTTTGTCCTCTAACCTGAAATGGTTTCTTTTTCTGCTGAACTACTATCATATTTATTTGTGTCCTTTGCTCTTTGTAAATTTCAGACAACTACTTTCATGACCCATGTATCTGTTTCTTCTTTTTGTCTGGCACTAAACTGGTTTCTGTATGATAACTTCTCAGAAACAAACTCCATTTTAATAAAAATATTGTAGTTTTAGTAACTTGATTTAAGATTAGGGTCTTTGGGTGATTTCTGGCTTTTCCCCCCTGACATCTAGCCAAGCCCACACTGTGGTCATGGGGCTTCTTGTTAATGTTGCGGTCAAGGACAGTAGTCAGACCAGTCTGACTTAATTCTCCCTCAGAATTGTGTTGATTGTCTTCTTTTTCTATTTTGTTACATTAAGAGTGTATCTCCTTAACAAGATTTTATGCTTTCTGACAGCACTGGTATTTTATGGCTCCAAATTTTGCTGTCTTGTCTTCCTTTTTTCTTCTTCACTTCCTTTTCCTTGACTTCTTCTATATATTTACTCATTTCTTCTTTTGTCTCCTACTCCATTTATTTCCTTTTCTTCCACCTTTCCTGGTTTACAAACTGTCCAGTGATCTGACTCTTGCCTTGTTCCCCTACTTGACTGCTTCTCATGTCAGTCCTTGTTCACCAAGCTCCAGCAATGCTAGTTTTCTCTCTGAAGTTTGAACATGTAAAATCTATTCCTGCCTCAGGGCCTTAGTTGTTTTCTACACCCAGAATGCTGTCTCTTTGATCACTGAGGAGCCAGAGTCTTCTTATCATTCAGCTTAGGAGTCATCCTACAAAAGGATGTTCCCAGACTACCCAATCTAGAGAAGCCACCTCTGTCATATCACCCTACTTAAATTCTCTGCAAAGGCTGTATCACTGTTTCATAACTAATAATTTGCTTACTTATTTATTTATTCTTTTTAGTAGTATTAATAATTATTTGTTTTTATTTTTTACATTCCATTACTAGAATATAATTCCATTACAGCAGAATCTTTTTTTTTAACTTCTTTATCTCAGTGCCTAGAGTAGTGTCGGGCCCATAATAAATACTCAAGTATTTGTTGAACGATTGTATGAAAATTCTTATGACTTGGAAATTCCAAAGATACACTTACAGAGTGAGATTAAATGTTACTTACAGCACTGACAGATATGGAAAGTCATTGAAGTGTTTGATGAGGAGATATTATATTGTTTAATAAATTACTCTTCTTTCTAGAAATTTATTCGTTATATAGGCATATTATAATACAACAAAATTATTAATGCAGTGTCTTTCATATTCCAAACAAAAATTATACCTCTGGCTTGGTTTAAACACTTTTCTAATATAGAGTCTGTTACCTCATTTCTGGTGAACTTACATGAAGAGTTTGGTAGAAAAGAGTGGTCATTTGTAATTATGTGTTTCTCTATTAGTAATGTCTTAGTCCACACCTTAGCAATTTTAGAAGTGTCTGCTTTTTTTTTTTTTTTCCTGCTTGCTATTTGAACACCAAAAGGAGAACTGATATTTGTTGTTTGGAAAATGGCTCAGTGTCAAGTCTGATTGTAGAATTAAGGAAAGAAATTGGAGCTAAATTGTTAGACAGAAGGATTAGAAGTAGGAAAAAATCAGTATAAAATTTATGAAAAATAATGTTATAAATGGGAATTGTATGCTGGGGGTCACTCAACATAATAGACTCAGATTATGAAGACGAATATAGCTAAAAGTGCTGCTAGATATTATTCTGTCATTCTGCTCCACCTTGGATATAATTCTGTCTGAATTACCAGTGTTGGGTCAGTTGGTCACCCGTATTCACCTTACCCTGTCCTTTGGAATTATTGATGAAAAAAACTCTTCTTTAGTTTCTAACTCTTCTTTTTCAGAATCGTATTTGTCTCTGTAGTGGATGCTGTGATGTCCCAACCAGAGCCCCGTTCTGAAATGAAGGATTTATTGCCCTAGCTTCTGGGAGTGCTAACAGCAGTCAGCCTCTTCAAGATTTGCCTCTCCTGCCTCCCTCAAGGGCTTCTCTCTTCCCGGGCCAACAAACACCCTGTAACTAGTCCACTAAAGGCCAGGCCTCTTACCACCCAGAT
This sequence comes from Panthera tigris, assembly GCF_018350195.1. Taxonomy (NCBI): domain Eukaryota; kingdom Metazoa; phylum Chordata; class Mammalia; order Carnivora; family Felidae; genus Panthera; species Panthera tigris. Next base: position 147,865,587 of record NC_056663.1, read on the forward strand.
CCAGAATTCTGTATTGGGATTGACTAAAGCCTTTGTTGACACAGCAGCTGATCCTGCTTCCTTCTCCTCCATTCCATGGATGTTAAGTCTGAAGACTCTTAATAATTTTCCTGCATGTTAATCTCTACCTCAGACTGCTTTGGGGATCTCAACCTGAGACAGTCACCAAGTTGTTAATCATGGAAATATTACCTTTGAGTGACATGTTCTAAAGATTTGATCATATTTCCTCAAGTGTTAATTTCTCATCACGTTAGCCACTTCTGAATCACTAGAGAGAATAGATTATTTGTATTGAGAAGTAGCCTCTAATGTGCTACTCTCATTTATCATGTGTTGAATTGTGGATGTCATTATTTCTGTGCCTTAGGCCATGGTCTGATATACAGAACTAAGCTTTTCATTAGACTTTTACTGTTATATATTTTACTGTATATTGAATAAGAACAAATATTATCTGAAATAATGGCCATAAAATGGTTAAATGGGAAAACTCCAAGGCCCTATATATGGAGTCCATGATGGGAAATTATTGCTGGTTATTCTTTTCATATAATGGTTTCCAAAACTTGCCCCCACCGCATCATTGCAAAGTATTTCTGACCAAGCTTGAGAGAGAGAGAGAGAGAGAGAGAGAGAGAGAATGAGAGAGAGAGAGAACAGAGATCTCACTAGGGCCAGAAGCACCCAGCAGCTTTGCAATGTTCACACCAGAAAGTTTAGGACGGCATACATTTGTGGAGTAAGTCAGGACTAAGATAAACTAGGGCTGTGGATACTTAATTTCCAAAAACTTTTACAAAACTTAACAGTTTATTGTATTTATTTGTTACCAATTTTCAACTCATCTCCATCTCAAAGAACTTCAAATACAGCTCAAGATTAAGACTCTGGAGCCATTTTGCCTGGCTCCACTTTTAACTGCCATCTGCAAGCACTTGAACTGTGGACAAGTTTGAAACCTCTCTGAGGCTGGGTTTACCTTTCTGTAAAATGGGGATAACCTCATTGGGTTCATAAGATAATTATACTCTGTTCATATAAAAAGTATCTGATCTTAGTTACATTGGGATTAGATCCTAAGCATCTTGAGTGTCCCCAGGGCCTAGCACAAGATTGACTCAGAATGTTTATTTGTTAAATGTATGAAAGAATGAAGCATAATACAGAAATATATTTTCTTACAGAGACCAGCATGGTAAATTGAATAGCACTTGATGTAGAAGAATAGAAGCAAAACGCAAAAAGCCAGCGTGATGTTAGAAATAGAGGATCCTGGGTGCTTGGATGGCTCAGTTGGTTAGGCGTCCGACTTGTGCTCAGGTCATGTTCTTGCAGCCTGTGAGTTTGATCCCCACATTTGGCTCTCTGCTGTCAGCATGGAGCCCACTTTGGAACCTCTGTCTCCTGTTCTCTCTGCTCCTTCCCTGCTCGTGCATGTGTGCTCTCTCTCTCTCTCTCTCTCTCTCAAGAAATAAACATTAAAAAATTTAAAAAAGAATAAATAGAATATCCACAGAACACTTGGGTAAAAAGGTAGGCCCCTGAAACAAACTAACATATATATTATTGATCAACTAGTCTGTTAATTAAAAATATTCTTGAAAAAATTTCCAAAATACAAATTTCAACATTTTATTAAGGAAAATTCACTTGTTTTTACCAACTCCTCTTTCCCTCAAATTCTATTCTTTCTTTTAAAGTGGTGTGCTGGTAAACTGGAGCTCTGACAGCAAGCAAATAGCAAACCTCTTTTTTGTTGTATTATCTAATTTCCATACTGTAAATACTCCCACCAGGGTCCATTTCAAATTACTGACTGTTTAGCAAACTAGCTTTTAAAATTCCTAGTATTAAAGTTTGAATCTCAAAATGCAATAAAAGTCAAGTCCAACAAATTAATGCCTTCGCATAATGGATTGTGCTTGAATCACCCAAATAATGAAGTTTTGTTGCCCTAGTCAGAAGTATTTCACATGGTATATCTCATATAGCTGTCAATTTATGCTAAGGATATAGGTGTTTAGAGATATGTGAAACTAACATTTGTTTACTGCACTATATCATGTTCTCAGCTATGTTTTCTAAATGCATTTTTTCAACTGATCCTCATACGAATCTGCATAGTATTTTCATTATCATTTTATTTACATGGAACCTGAGATTCAGAGAAATTAAATAATTTGCCTAAGGTGGTTTAGTTGTTTAGTGATAAAACTCTGATTTGAACCCAGGTCTTTTCACAAAGTAAATACTTATTTCTACACTGTTCTCTAAGTGTTTATATGGGACAAAGATACTGGATAATTTTTTCCCATGTACTTTTGAGGTACATTAAATAAACATCATGATTTTCTTGCTTAAAATTTCTTTCTCATGGTTTGTTGAGGATTTGCACATTTCCTGAAAGTATAATCTCTGACATATATTCTGTTATAGTCAGTGTATCCCAATTTCTGGATTTTTGGAAGCTTGCATTAGATCATTTGAGAATTTTCTAAGACAGATACTAAGGCAGAAATTTTATTTCTGTCTTTTTAGTAGTCTTAAGAAACTCCTTACTGATATAAGGAAATATGTCCAGGATTATTGTTCTAAAAACAGCTTAAGGGCCCTCAGCTGAGATGATAAGCCATGAAGATCTCCTAAGAACAGTGCTTATTGTTCTGGTCACATTTCAATGAAGGAAGTTTAATTTTCTCTATTCCTTTTCCAAGAAGGTCTTCCACCTGCAAAAACAATGACTTAAAACAACAGAAGCCAAGAACTAATAAATCAGTGCCACAGACAAATTTCCTCATCAGGACTGCTTCCAGGAATTTAGAAACTGTGGAAATACCAATATTGTGTCTTCATAAAGTATCTGCTTAATTGGATATTTTAGATTCAGCAGCCAGAACCATTTATAAATTACTAGTCAATTTCTATTTTTGCCAAATAAGAATTGCCTGGGATTTCTGGTAAGTGGTAATATTACTTACAAAGACTTCTGCTTTCCTTCTGAAATTACGTTCATGACTACATTAGATACCTCATCAAATTTGTAAATGTATGTACTGTCACCTTTCATAGCTTATTCTTGCTCTTGCATTCTCTGGTTTTCCATGTATAGATGTGTATACCAAACATGTAAACATTTTACTTGCACACTTCTATCTATAAAGCATCACATTTGGTATCTGTTTCTGAATGATGATATAATTAGAACAAAAATACTGCTTATTAACATTTGAATTGTGCCAGGTGTCATACTAAGCACTTTATATAAATCAACTCAATTGTATTAATCCTCCCACAACCTTGAGTTTTAGATATTGATATTCTAATTTTATAGTAAAAAACATAGAAATCCCTGAGATTCAGAAATCTTCCCAGAGGTGTGTGGTTAATGGGGCTCTGGGGGGCAGAATCTGAAGTCTGTACAATTCCAAAATCATCTTCTTAACAACCATACTATACGGAAGCACATAATTTATTAAAGACCTATTCCATAACCTTCAAGGTTTGCATTTTCATATATGTGCAAATTTTAGGAAATCACTTAGTTAATCAAATAGTGTTTTGGCATGGATCCGATGGGTGTGAACCTATATTTCTACAAATGTACTTTTCTTCTTTTCTATGCTGTTATAAACTCCATAGAGAATTTAAGATATTTATTATTTTATATATTTTTGATATTTTGACAATATTTTGTAATATTAGGACAATAGTATTTTTATTAAATTGTCCCTTTCTGCTATGATACCTATTTTACATTATTGTGGAAAATATCCTTTTGTTACGCTGTCACTTACCAGTCAAAAATGAAAAAAGTAGTGTTTTGGAGAAAAATTAATTATAAATGCTATAAAATGAGTTCTAGGCCCTGAAGGTATGAACGAATGAAAGAAGTATTACCGAGAAAGATTCATGAAATTGGCAGCTAATCTCTATAAAGGTGACTAAAGTAGCCCATGGATAAACATTGTGTAATGATTTACAAAATGTCTGAGTTTGGGTTATCTGTCTAAGCCTGGACTTTGAATAAGTGTTAGGTTGGGTTGAAATGACTCTTAAAAACCAACGTCAGTGAAGCAATTTGTGGGAAGTCATTTTGATATAGCATGGCCTGTTTGGTTGCTAGTACAGCAGAACTACTTGGACCCTCTTTCTTCAGTAATTACTCATCCTGATTATTCTGGAAGGTAAAATTTACCGAGTAGTCATGTTATCATGTGGCCCAATGAAGTATCCTCATTGGGTTTTCTCATTGCTGAAACAAGAAATTTGCTTTTCTTAGGAATTTCACATAAACTCTAAGTCTAGAATCACCACTGAAAGCTAGAATAAACAAGTAAAATCTCTATCCAAGAAGACTTTTTGAAGACGCTTTTAATATTTCTCTGTACATATATATCTGTAAAGGACTAAGAGAATCAGTTTATGTCGGATGGTGGAATGAAGTTCCTGGCTGTATGTTTCGTAGGTGCTTCAGAGAACTGACTTAGATTCAGAGATTAGATAAGCCTTTGGATAAAATTTCTTTTGGCACAGGTGGATACAATTAGAGTCCAGAAAGGAATAATTGTGAAGACCTAGCCTAGGGCCAGTGATGTGCACCCACAAGGCTGTGTTTTAGAAATCTCTGGCAGTTCCATTAGGATATTAGGAAATTGTTGGTAGGAGAGGTTCCTAGAAAGCCAATGCATTGCTTTTTTTTCCTTTAAATGTCAAAAGTACCAAAGAATTCAAGGACATATACTACCCAGTGATATGTGCTAGTTGGGGGAGGTGGGATGGTCCCCCAATTAGCACATATTTCTGGATATGTAACTTCCATGCAGCACTAGGCCCAACATAGGTCAACTTCAGCAAAACTGCAACAGCTATTTGTGAAGTACAATTTCATCAAAATTTGTGAGTTCCAAACTATTGCCAGTATAAGTGATAAAGCCTGAAGTTTATAACCGACCAATGTTCTTTGGATAAAAATATGGTAAAGAGAAGATCTCTGATAAAACACATGGTAGGATAATTTATTAGAATAAATAGAAGAGTGCAATAAATTTATTCACTAAATTTATTGCATAAATGACATTGTTGATAGCATGGCTTCATCATCAAAAAGTGTTGAGTTTGAAGTCCATTTGAGGCATTTACCAGCCATATAATTTTGGGCAACTTAACTAACTTCTATGAGCCTGTTCTCTTCTCTGTAAAATTGGACAAATTACATGCTTATCTACAGGGTATTGATGGAAAGTAAATGCTGCTAAATGTGAAAATGCATTGGTCACTATAATAATAATTTTCAATAAACCATATTAGGGGAAACTTGACACATTTGATTTTCTAGGGAGAAGTGTCTAAGAGGCAAAGTTAGTTTAAAAAAAGTGTCCCAATCTGACTCACATATATGTGACTATCTAATTTAAAATTATCATGTTGCAGTTTAAAATAATAAAAGAAAAAGTTACTTGGATAAAAGGTTAGCTTTATCAGTGAGGAATAAAAAAGCGACTGCCCATATGACTATCCCGTGCTGTCCTACATTTTTTTTCTCAAACTTTTGCTGGTTTATTGATGATTTAATATTCATGATATACTCTCTTTGCTAAATCTTGGTATCCCCTATTAAAATGCAAATGACTTTATCCCTTCAACCAAACATTATTTATTATTAGCAGTGATCCAGAGATATTTTACTCAGAACGCTTACAGTCTAAAATATGAGAATTTTGTGTAAATGAATGGGTGAGATACTGTTTGATGAGAATTGAATAGAGGTAAGGTCATGGCACATATGCATTAAGGATAGAGTGAACTGTTTATAGGGAAGAGAAACCCTGAGCTTGGCCCTGAAAGAGGAGTAGGAATTCACAGGGAAGACATATATGGAATGAAAATTTGAAGCAAAGTATAAATTATGTGCAAATGCCTGGGGCATGACATAAAAAGTTGGTACTTATGGGGGCATAACTATTCAAGATAATTGGAATACAGATTCCTATGGGAAATTGTTGGAATGCAGTTTGGAAGATAGAGGCCACATCATACAGGGCTTTCTAAGACAGCAAATGCACTTAGATTTTATCCTGTTGACAGCTGGCCTTTATCAATTAAGCAAAGGATGCATGTATTAGTCATCCTTCTTTCTGGTCACATGTAAAGTTCTACTTTCTAGCCCTTTAAATTAGTGACTTGCTTTGGCCTATTACATATGAGCAGGAAATAGTATGTGTCACTTCTGGCTAGAAGCTTTCGAATAATTCACCACTCTCTTTCTCCTGGGCCACTGGCAATGTTCCAGATGCTAGGTTTTCTATCAACATTCATTTCTACAACCTGGATCCCCCTGATGAGAACAATATGGAGAAAAACTTTAAATTGACCCACAGTAAATATGTAGTGTAAAGGAGAAATAAATCTTATAGTTTCAAGCCACTGAGGTTTTGGGATTGTTTGTTACACAGCATAAATTAGCTTATACTTATTATTACACTGCAACATTATTACCTCACCATGACCCTTCCTTATACTTCATCTGAATAAATTTTTCCCATAATCCGACTAATGCTTTTTCCTAGGATTTCTCATCTGTCTGTTTTCCTAATAGGGTCACCATTCTAGCTCTGTGATACATTACTTGCATGACTTCAAGTGAGCTACCTAACCTTCCCAGGCCCTAGTTTTCTGCTCTGTAAAATAAGACTAATAATATTTGCCTGTGGGTCTGTTGTGTTGGAGGAGGTCATTGAGAGGACATGACTGTTGACTGATCTGAGGCTGGACCAGGGCAACTGGATGCTTTTTGCCTCCTCCTCTGATCTTGGAATGTATATTCTGTCTACCACTGGAGACAGTGGAGACATTTTCAAGGATACCACTTGAGAGAGCAGTGTGTTGTTAAGATCATATAGATGGCTTATGTGACTGAACCCAGTTACGTTCATATAGATTTTTAAGATTCTGGAAGGCTAGGGCAGAGATTTAATCATCTTGTGGCTACCCAAGATGAGCCTTGTATGTGAATTCCCTTGCTTCTTATAACTGCTACCTGTTAGTCTGGAGTGACCTGCCTCTTTCTTCCATCTGTTTTCCCTTGCCCTCCATGTACAGGGTCTAGTTTCAGATTTTATTCAGGAAGTGCCTGAGGTTTAGAACCAACATATTGTGAGAATTAAAACATGTTATAGGAAGTACTTGATCATTGTCTTGCATATAATGGGTAATCATTAAATAGAAACTGTAATCATTATTACTAATATTGGTAATATTTCCACTTCATTTATCTCAAACTCTCAACTCCTGGTGCTCAATGTCTTTAGTAGGTTATCAATGCAGTGACCAATCATGGCCTCCGCTTGAACTTCAAGTCCTATAACTATTACTGATGCCTCAGCAATTTTTGAGGTTCACTGATCTAGAGATAGTTGTGATGTTATCAGTTCTCTATGATTTTTAATTGCAGCTTCACTACCAAGTTGGTTCCTATTTATGAATATATACTTATATATATTTCATCAATTATTTTACTTTAGGATGCACAATCCTCAGTGTCCATGAACTATTCATACAGCCAGTCAGCGTTACAAATGTATGACTCTATTTGTATATAGATGGGGTAGATAGTAGAATATACATCATCAGATTGCCTTGGTAAGAATAAGCTGCAGGTAGTAGGCTGAGAGGTCCCTAAGTGAAATGATGCTCAAGAAAAGTGTGTGTGTGTGTGTGTGTGTGTGTGTGTGTGTCTGTGTGTGTGTGTGTGTGTGGGTTTGACAGAGAGAGAGAGAGAGAGAGCGAGAGAGAGGGAGAGAGAGAGAGAGAATATATGGTTGGTGATGTAATTTTGTTGCAAGATTACGTTCTGCTTTTGTTGCAAGATTTCCTGTCTGCTTTTGGACAGTCAAATCATTAACATAGATTGATTAAAATGTAAAGAAAATTACTGAATAAAGTGTGAAATCAGAGACTTGGACACCTGAGTCTTACTAGCTCCTGGTGAATGTAATTATCTTTAGATGCTTTACCTAAATAATTCTGTGGCTAATTAAAGAAACTAAAATTTTATCTTAAGTACCAGTCACAATTGTGTACAGCTACTGAGAATGTCTTACTGGGATTTTAAAGCTAAGTCAATTAGAAATGATTGCAATGGGCACAGGAGGGGCCCCAGGACATGATAAAATGCTCTGTGAGCCGTAAAGCAGGGTAGGCATTCAGCAACGCGTGCAGAATCTGTTTGTGCAAGACTACATGGGGGTTCTCTCTTCATCAAGTACACATATGTTTAGTGTTTTGTTTTTTCTTCAGTGTCATTCTTTTTTCCCTAATAGAAACTATACACTGTACTTTATCATGACACATTCTAAATTTTCCTCCATGCCATGTAAAATAAATTCCAAATAACTGCAGATAACTAAACTTAATTTTAGTCAACTGAATATGTTAAAGAATATGAAAGGCTACACATGCTAAGGCTGAGGGACAAATTGCACTGAATAGATTTGTGGTGAGAGTACTCATTTTTTAATCATCAATGTGGATGCATACCTGGCATTTTTCTGTAAGTGAAATAAGGAGTTGTAAAATGCTGAAAAATTCAGACTGCTGTCAGAAAGGCTCTGTATCTGTTCAAATCTAGTATGTGATGGATAGGCGCCATTTATTTGGCTTTTACTGTTTAATAAGTAATGGCAATACAGAGAACCATTTTAAAGGAAAGATAAGGTAGTGGTATCCTTTGCAGTGGGAATCAGAATCTACACATGATTTTTTTTTAATGTGACAGACTTTTGAATGTTAAATGCTAGAGGAAATTCAGTGCCAACTCAGAAGCTTATAAAATGGTTCCTTAACCCCTGTGACAACATTAGGAGGTATATACAGCTTCCGTAAGAATTCCCCTAAGGAGAGCATAGACGAAGGTCATTTATGGCAACAAAGGGCAAATTCACTCAAAGCATATACCAGGGATTAAAGTTTAGTACAAGGAAAATAAATGTGACAACGGAATCAATAAAGACATTCACAAACAAGAACAGAGACATGCTGTTTGCCAGCCAGAGAAAAGCCAAAGGAAACAAAGACATGAGGAAAAATAAAGACATCTAAATTTACCCTAAATAAACTCAATGACTTTTTCAAAGTGTTCCGTGCATAATGCTGATATTTGGTTCCCTAAATCTTAAAAGGACAGACCAGAGGCCAGTCACCTGTGTACATACCCAAAGGCATAATTGAACAGTATTTTTGCCAGTTGTCTCTGTGGTTTGGCAATTTCAAAGGGCTGATTTTTTTCCCCATCCATTTCATTCACCTGCTTATCACTTGCTCACTGATGCCAGAATTTTCCCTAAAATTGTGTGATTTCATCTTTATTAAAACTTTTAAAGTCTATTTAAGTGTTGTCTTTTACATTAGAGTTTTAAGCTCTGTTTACATGCTGCCTTTTCATTTACCTAAATGAATAAGTGCTGAGAACTTAGACTCTCAGAAGGTTGGAGATGGAACTACAGGCAGTCCCCAGAAAGAAGTGGTTGGAAAAGGTCACTCATGCTGTTATGACATCTGGAGAGACCAAGGTTAGGTAGGAATAGACGAGGAAGAAAGTGAGGATATATATTGGGGCAGAAAGGATCAGGTTTATGAGCCTGGGGGGCATGAAAGATTTTTGGACCATTGTATAATTATTCCTGGAAGTGGTATCCTTGAAAATTGTCCTTTGTGTATTGTCATTTTCTTGACCCTTCGGATGGCTGGGGTTAAAGAACAATTCTCCTGAGATAAGCAAAATTTCATTCTAAATTAGACAAATAAATGCCAAGTATTTATATTATTGTTAGATTTGTGATATTTGAGGCATTTGGAGGATTAATAGGGAATTCCAGGGAGACAAGTGAGATACTTAAAAGTCTAGCAAATTGATTTCTGCATGTAGGGTAAAGGACTGAGATCTTTTGGTTCATGTAAAATAGGACTAGCAAGTACCATAGGTGTCTGAAATTATATCGCATGAAGTTACAAAGTGGTGTCTTGTACTTCTCCCCTGTATCACCCTTCTTCTGGAGCTTAAAGTAGGAACGCTGCTTTGATATTTTTCTAGAGTCACCATTGGATGCTTTGTTTTCTTTCTTCTGGAGAAATTTGTGATAGAAATATAGCTTACAGTGAGTCTGCAGGGATTGAAATTAGAGAATACAAAAAATATTTTAATGTGAAAATTCCTTTGCACCTATGAATCTTTAATAGCAAAAGAGTTGGAGGGCTTTACAGATATCATACTTGAATCCCTTCTTCATGTGCATCATCCTGCTTTTCTATTGCATATCTCAGAATGAATCAACATCTTTCCATAATTATTTGGTGATTTAAGCAGCAATTACAACGTACTAATCAATTTTGCTCCTGTGTTTTGCTATCAGACATCAATTATTTACTTGCAGAAAGACTTTCACCTAACTTTACTGCAGATTGCCACCCCCCCCCCCAGCTTTACTGAGGTAAGACTGACAAATAAAAAGTATACATATTTAACGTATACAATGTAATGGTTTCATATGCATTGTGAGATGATGATCACCATTAAGCTAATTAACATAACATCACCTCACATACCATTTGTGTGTGTGTGTGTGTGTGTGTGGCTAGAAAACTTGAGATTTAGACTCCTAGCAAATTTCCAGTATACAATGCATTGCTATTAACTGTAATCAGTCACCATGCAGTACATATCCAAAATTTATTCCTCTTATAACTGAAAGTTTGTACCCTTTGACCAACATCTCCCCATTTTCCCCACCCCTAGCCAGGTAACCACCATTCTACTCTCTGTGAGTTTGACTTTGTAAGATTCCACACATAAGTGAGATCATGAAATATTTGTCTTTCTGTGTCTGGTTTATTTCATGTGGCATAATGTCCTCCAGGTTTATCCATGTTGTCACAAATGGTAGGATTTCCTCCTTTTTAAGGTTACACAGCCAATGGTTATACATAAAGACCTCAGTATCACTAATTATTATGGAAATGCAAATCAAAAGCACAATAAGATATCACCTCACACCTGTTAGAATGGCCATTATCAGAAAATCAAAAGATAACAAGTGTTGGCTTGGATGTGGAGGAAAAAAAAAACCCTGTGCACTGTTGGTGAAAATGTAAATCCGTGTAGCCATTATGGAAAAAAGTGTGAAGGTCCCTCAAAAAATTGGAAGTAGAACTGCCATATGATCCAGAAAATATATCATTTCTGGGTGTATATCCAAAGGACACAAAATTAGTATCTCAAAGAGTTATCTGCACCCCCATCCTCATTGAAGCATTATTCACAGTAGTCAAGATATGGAAATGGATAATTTTACTGCAATTTAAGAATTGAGAGTGGTCATGGGGCACCTGGGCAGCTTATTCGGTTAAGTGTCTTTGGCTCAGGTCATGGTCTCACCGTTCCCAAGTTCGAGCCCCGTATTGAGCTCTGTGCTGACAGCTCAGATCCTGGAGCCTGTTTCAGATTCTCTGTCTCCCTCAGTCTCTGCTCCTCCCCGCTCATGCTCTCTCTTTCTCTCTCAAAAGTAAATAAACATCAAAACAAATTTTTTTTTAAATAAAAAAAATTGACAGTGGCCAGATTTTCACAAGAAACTATGATCTTTCACAATAATTTCAGGCCTTGATTCTTTTCGTTGTGGCAAAATTGTTATTTTCACCTTCTTTTGATTCTTTGAGAAAGCTGAGGTTGAATCAACCAAAGCTGTATAAAAAAGGACAAAATACTTGGAGCAAATATAGTCAATTGTGTGTGTATGTGTTGTGTGTGTGTGTGTGTGCGCGCACATGCGAGAGTGTTAGAAAAATCAAATGGAAATAGGCCTTTTTTCATAGGTCATTCTGTAAACAATTCTGCCTTACCTGGATCCAGAGACTAGGATAATAATACCACATAGCTTTTGTCCACTCTGTTTAAGTAATTAAGAGATTAAGTAGAAGAACTGTAAACAGAAGCTAGTTTTTTTTCTTCTTCTCTAAAGGTATTATCCAATTATAGATAAACAATTATATAATTTTTTAATGTGTGTATATACTAGATATTGCATGGGACATACTTATTAAAATATATCATTTGAAATTCAAATTTACTGGATATCTTGTTTCTCATTTATTTATTTTTGCTAAATCTGACAACCCTACACATGAGGAAACATCCAGAGGAGACGAGGATGCAAACTGTGCAGAAAATGAGCATTCCAGGCAAAGGGCACGGTAGGTGCAAAAGCCATGAGTTGAGAGCAATATCCATGGTGTTCAAAGAATAGCAAGAAGGCCAATGTGATTGAGTAAATAAAGCCAAGGGAAGATATAATCAGAGGGTTGAGAGGAACTGACATTTGAAGGGACTTTGACTTTTATTTGGATATGGGAATTTCTTAGAAGGCTTTGTGCAGAGTGACAGGATATGGCTAGCATTCTGAAAAGATCACTGTGGCAACTATGTTGAGAATAGGTCCTAAAGGGGAAGGATGAGCAAGCAGTGCAGTCCTGGGGCTACTGTGAAACTCAGATGAGAAATGATAGTGATTGTGACTAAAGTCCTTGTAGTGTATATTATGACAGGTGACTGGATTTTGGATATTTTGAAGATGTGATTTACTCATGATCTCATATGTGCCAAAGAGAAGAGTAAAGGATGACTAGAATAATACTGTTCTTATTTTCTGAGCTATAGGAGGTCATGCATAGAGCATTTTGTGTGTCTTTGTAAGACCTGAGGGGAGCACCTCAGATTTTTTTCTAACAATAAGATCTCTTTGTAGTAATACAGTGAGCTTCAAAATTACAAGTTGTGTACATTTTTTTGGTATGGATGTGACACTCCAATGAAATATTTGAAAATAAATAAACACCCAACAGCAACAAGAAAAACTCAAAATGTTAAAATATGTAAGTCCTGCAAATAAGACCTGAGACTTTATTAAATATCTAGCAACTAAGTATGAATGCTTATGAACCAGCAACAAAACTGAATGCAAATTCAGAAAAAAATCACAGGGCAGTGTTTTAACATATCACCGACTTTATGTCTCTAGATTAAACTAATAACAACTGGGATGTGGGAAGAATAGGTAAGACCTGGTGACTGGTGAAATAAAGGAGGAAGGGAATGTGAAGTCAAACTCCTGTCTTACTTTGAGCCACTTCAAAGATGGCCCTGCCCTTCCCTGAGATGTGAAATGTAGGTTAGGCATAAAGGAGTAGGGAGAGAGTCACCACTGATAGCTTCCTCCCCACCTGTTACTTCCTGTCCTCTTTCAGGGGAGGATGGTTTAGGAAAAAAAAAAAGAACAAATTTAAATGAAATAATTTATACAGTTTATTTATGAACTGGATTTATCATCCAGAAAGTTTATTGTTTCACATATTTTCAATTCTAACAATTATCTTTATAGGTATAGAGTTTTTCCTTAAAAGAGAACAGAAGAAAACCCATATATGTAATCATTATATTTGCAATTAAGCCGACTGAAAAAGAGAAAGCAAAAGAGACATATTTTGATATAGAATCAGAAATAAACTTTTAAAGAAGAAATATTTTATTTAGATTTTATTTCTTCATCTCTGAAAAAAAGAATAATGTTAAGTTGGCATTTATGCCATATGTAAAATCTCAAAAACGGAATTGGAGTTTCTCTGACTTTATAATTTCAACATTTTCTTTTTTCTTGTAAGTTAATGTTTCTTACATAAACCCCTGAGAGTCAATAGCCTTTTAAAATAACAGAATTGTGATGGGCTTAGGCATTGGAAAAAATTCAGAACTTTCTTTGTATTTTAGTGATTCCTGTCTGGATATGCAGCATGTGTGGTTTCTGATTATCTGATCAACACTATCTACTCATATTGTCATTGGAAACTTATACTTGATGAATTTTCTCTACTTCATATTGAGATTCTTTTCTAAGAAGCTTTAAAAAAACTATTACAAAAGAATAGTAATCATATTCATTTTCCTTAACTAAGTATAGATTCTGTCTTAAACTGTTCAATATTATCTCCTGTCATACAGTAAGAATAATCAAAAGAAAAAAGAATATAGCGATTGTCATGAGTTAATGACTTTCAGGGTTTTAAATCACTGGAGCAATGTATATAGTTAGAACTCTCATCACTGCTTTAAATCTGTGTTTGAAGTATACTTCAAGTTACTGATTCCTACTCAGCAGAGATTTTCATTTGCCAACAGACGCCTAAAGCTTTGCTGTTTTCCTGCAATGAATAATTGTAAGTAAATATAAACTGTTTGTAGAGGGATGAAGGAACAGGACATAGAATTAGAATGGCCAGATTGCCTCTGTGTTCTTATTGATAACCTTGCTGCACAAGTGTGGACTCTGGACCAGTAGTATCAGCATTGCCTTGGATCCTGTTAGAAATGTAAAAAGTCAGGTTCCACTGCAGACCCACTGAATCAGAACCTACAAGATCCCTGGGTGATGTTTATGCCAACTGGAAAAGCACTGGAGAGAGAGCGGCAGAGGGAGGGTAAGGAGGGACAAACGGAAAAGAAGAGGGATAGGGTAGGGGGAGGAAGGGAAGGAAAGAGATCTGGGTGGTTGAGATTGGGATGGGGATTGAGGAGGGATTTGAAGAGAGGAGGAGGGAAAAAGAAGGGTTATAGATGTTTTAGCTCTGTGTAGTTTTAGTATATATTTTACAACTGTGGTTCTGAGACAGAGGCAAGTATGAGGAGCAGGTATTGGGTTTTTATAATGTGTATGACCCTCAGATGTTACTCTTCCCTTTTATTCTAAATTTATTTATTTATTTTTAGTAATCTGTACATGCAGGGTGGGGCTCTAACCCACGACCCTGAAATCAAGACTTGTATGCTCTTCTGACTGAGCCAGCCAGGCGCCTCTGGTTACTCTTCCTTTAAGTTGATAACTAATATTTTTAAATATTATAGTAATAATTTCCTTGGATTAATTTAAAGAATAACTTTAATTTTGCAAATGTGGACTGGTTCTTTCCAGATGTAATGAATTAAAAATTTCTCCACGTATTCATGAAGTGAGTCCATAATCATTTGTCTTCTATAGTTTATGTCCTCAACATCCTATTCTCTTCCTTTATTTTAGTAAAAATATCTCAAGAGCTGTCATTAATGACTGGCCCAGTGGTCTTTTCTGCATGTAAAATTTCGTCTTTTAAACTGTTTTAATCCCATCATCCCATCATCATGTATGATTTATGGAAGTGCCATAGTTTTCTCTTTTATAGATATTTTCTAAACTTCTATGACCAAAAGAAGAATTTTTATGGTGAGAAAAATGTGGTTTATTTATAGTACTGAATCAAAGAATTTCAACTAGTCACTCTTTGATAACATATTTTGAGTCCTGTGATATCTTCATATTTCATATTAAGGATAAATATAGCTTTCCAGGAGCTGAATCTTTCTAAAATAGAGATACCGTCATAACATTTCACTTTATGAAAGTCCTTAATAACTTTTTTTTCCCTGAAGGAAACATTTCAAGGCATGTCGTGGTCATCCTGACCTCCTCTACTCTGGTTCTTGTCAGTCTTAGACCCCTTCCTTTCTGTGCTCATATGAACCACCTGCCCTGGTGAACCACAGCTCTACCCAGATAGCTAGATGTGTGCTTTGAGCCAAAGAAGCCACTCAGGAAGTGAATCATTGAGAGAATGAGTGGGAAGTTAACAGGCATACAAGATGAGGAAATGCTACCTAGGGAAGTAGACATGAACAAAGGCAGAGAACAAGAGAGGAAGGTAAGCTAAATTTCTGTCAAGTGTTTATTGTCCCTCACCTGATTGTGAGGTCCTCAAGGCCAGAACCATGTCTTATTCATCTTTTTAGTCTGGTCACCCACTTTTCAGAAGCATGTTCAAACAAAGTGGGTTGAGTGATGCATTTTGAGGGAAAAAGTGAAAAGTTCCAACTTCACAGTTGCTTATCATACTTTGAAAATGTAGGTAAATAAACAATGTTTGCTTGAGACCCAAGAATTCTGAGTTTCATCTTTGTAAACCTGTTAGAAAATAGCAGGGGTATTAAGTTGGGTTAAGAATTTTTGGGGGTGCCTGGGTGGCTCAGTCGGTTAGGTGTCTGACTTCGGTTCAGGTCATGATCTCACAGTTCATGGGTTCGGGCCCCACATTGGGCTCTGTGCTGAATGCTTGCTCAGAGCCTGGAACCTGCTTTGGATTCTGTGTCTCCGCTCTCTGCCCCTCCTCCACTCATGCTCTGTCTCATTCTGTCTCTCAAAAATAAATAAATGTAAATTAAAAAAATTAAAAAAAAAGAATTTTTCAGGAAAAGTCAGATTTTTTTTTAATGTTGCACATACTAATAGGGTTTATTCTACTCATAATTTTCCAGATTTCACTGCAGGCTCATTTTGTGTTTATGCTGGGAACCCAGCATTTCATTATTTGCAATATCTATATATTCAATGAAGTACTTTAAAAGTTTTATATCAGGTCTTTAAAATATGATCAACTCTATTGAAATTTTTCAACAATATGTTTATATTAATGCAAATCCAGTTTTTAAATTTATTACTTAGTATTGTAATAAATAATTTTAATTTATTATAGTGTTCCCAGTTTGGAATATTTATCTTATTTATAATGTTAAACATGGGTTTGGGTATAAAGTAATGATCTTGCTTATGTTTCATTGAGTTTCTCAAGAAGAAAACATTGTTTATATAAATGAGTAAATTGATATAATGAAATCAGACACTACAGAGAACTTTTGCAGTCTTAGGGAAAAGGTGGAAAGCAATGATAGTTCCAGGCATTTCCACCACATCCAGCCACAGAAAGAAAATAAGCATTTTAGAATTACTTTCTTAGATTATTAAAGTTAACATAATTGCACTGAAGAATTTGGATCGTTTTAGTTGCAAAATTATGTGTTTTTTTTTATTTAAAAATTTTTTTTCTTAACGTTTATTCATTTTTGAGACAGAGAGAGACAGAGCATGAATGGGGGAGGGTCAGAGAGAGAGGGAGACACAGAATCTGAAACAGGGTCCAGGCTCTGAGCTGTCAGCACAGAGCCCGACGCAGGGCTCGAACTCCCGGACCGCGAGATCATGACCTGAGCAGAAGTCGGACGCTTAACCGACTGAGCCACCCAGGCACCCCGCAAAATTATGTTTAAAAAGCTAGAGACTGAAAAAGCAAAATATGTATCAGTGTCTTAAAACTGCATGTTATATCTTCAAGAGAGAAACTTGGAAAGCAACACATTTTAAATTTACTGAAAAACATTTCTATTCTGCTCTCTGCTGACACTCAGAATGAAAGGAAAAATCGTTAAAAGAAAACTGAATGCATTTTATATTTGATAGTAAAAGAATTCTTGGTTTGGTCTCATTTAAAGGGCATTTGGCAGAGGGTTTAGTAGCTGGGACACTGATCTGTGGCCTGTGTAGAAAACAAAGTAGAGTGATACTGAATGAGGTGTAGAACAAGATCATGCCGCGATGAAATGATATGTTATTAGTATGTGGATTCTGTCTTTTCTTAGCAATATCAAAATTTTACCAATCTGTTTTTCTCTCAGAATGGCCAGCATCATAGCACCTATTAATTCATATGTAACGGTTTTGTGTCACGTCTAGAATTCATAAATAATTTTTTTAAAGTGTTGGGGCATCTGGGTGTCTCAGTCGGTTGAGCATCTAACTCTTAATTTCGGCTCAGGTCATGATTCCAGGGTCATGGGATTAAGCCTTGCATTGGGCTCCACGCAGAGCATGAAGCCTACTTGGGATTATCTCTCTCTCTCTCTCTCTTTCTCTCTCTCTCCCGCTCTCTGCCCCTCTCCCCTGCTCATGCTTTCTCTCTAAAATAAAGTAAATAAATAAAAAATAAAAGTGTAGTGTAGCATGAAATACAATAAATATTATTTAATATAAATATTATTTCCTGTACACATATTCTATATAACATGAGATGTAATAAAGTTTTCCATTATAATGTTTCCATTATTGCATCATACATGATTTGTTGGCAAATATTATATTTAAAATACTTCACTTTGGTAATCTAATTCAAATCTTCAGTAGATGCTTTAGGAAAAGATTGATCATTTTCAAGGGTGAAATTTAGTACAGTGTAGTACCAGAATGTCATTCTATATTAAGCCTCCCTCATATACTCAAATAATTAAAAAATTTTTTTTTTAGCTTTTATTCAGTTTTGAGAGACAGAGACACAGTGAGAATGGGGGACGGGCAGAGAGAGAGAGGGAGACACAGAATCCCAAGCAGGCTCCAGGCTCTGAGTTATTAGCTCAGAGCCTGACGCGGGGCTCGAACTCACCAATGGTGAGATCATGACATGAACTGAAGTCGGACGCTAAATTGACTGAGCCACCCAAGTGCCCCCCAAATAATTTAAAAAATAAACATAAAGCCAAAACGCCTGGTACATATTAGTACCTCAATAAACTGTTAATTGATAAACATATTCTCTCAGTGGTTTTAATCTGTGTGTGTGTGTGTGTGTGTGTGTGTGTGTTTACTTTAAATTCCAGAAAAATACAGACTTGAGAGAGAGAGGGATTATTTTTTCCAGACATTCTCTAAGCATTAAAATTCTAGTTTCCCTTTGAATTTATTATATAGAAGTTTTAAGTTCTGTTAAGTGACTTTTTTATCTTTGAAATTATGTTGGCAAACTGTTAATAATTTCTCAGCTTGTTAAACACAATAATATATGTCAATGTAGTTAGTAAAAAATAATAGCAAATTACTTCAATCTGACAAATACAATAAAACCTTGGATTGTGAACAGTAAAAACTTGTTCTTCCAGTGTTCTGCCAGGTGAGCAAACATTGCTAATAAATTTTAACTTGATAAAAAACGAGGTCTTGCAATCAAGTAGTACTTGATGCCAAATGGCACATGATCATAGTTGAGCCAATGGTTCTTGAAATTTGCTCTGATATACAAATGCTTTGGATTACAAGCTAGTTTCCGGAATGAATTACGCTCACAAACAAAGGTTTTAAGTGTATCAAAAGTTGTAGTAATTAATGTTGAAAGGAATATGCAGTAAGTTTTTTATTTTCAAGAATGTGCTCAGATTACTATGTTAATGTACCATTTTAACAAGCTGTCCTTGCACTCTCATAAAAGGCAAATATAGAGCTTTATAGCACCAATTTGTTTTCAAGAACACTTCCACGTATTTCCAGATCCTAAGTGCTTGTAGCATGAAGTTCCATGATTAATTTGGAAAGTTGTTTACATTACCTACTGAAGTTGAGCGTGTACATACTTTACGACCAAGCGATTTCATCTCCGATATAAATGACTGATACGTTCAGCAAAAGACATGTACAAGGATGTTCATAAAAGCATTACTCACATAAATGTAAAATTGGAAAGCACAAATGTGGATACATAACTTGTGGTATTATTACACAATGGAATATTACACAGCCATGAAAATAAATTATTGTTCAATGCAAAAGTGTGCCTGAATCATATAAAATGAAGGAACCAGATGTACAACTGTATTTACAGTATTTTTCTATTTATGTAGAGTTAAAAAATCATATTAGATGTCAGAATAATATTTCTTCTCTGTTTATTATTTAAAAACTCCTAGATCTGGGGCACCTTGGTGGCTCAGTTAAGCATCCGACTTTGGCTCAGGTCATGATCTCATAGTTCATGGGTTTGAGCCCCACATGGGGCTCTGTGCTGACAGCTCAGAGCCTGGAGTCTGCTTCAGATTCTCTCTCCCTCTCTCTCTTTCTTTCTCTCTCTCTCTCTCTCTCCCCCTCTCCCACCATGCTCTGTTTCTGTCTTTCAAAAGTGAATAAACATTAAAAAATTTTTAAAAAAGCTTCTAGATTTTATGTGAAAGCATCAAATATAATGCCTGGAAAACAGTAAGCAAATAACATTTTTTAAAAAGGTCTCCTCCTATGGGAGAGCAGAAGTGCAATTTGGTGCTAAACTGTATCTGTAAACATTCTCTATTATATTGTAGACAAGTCATAAGGTTAGACCAGAAATGACTATTTTTCCATACTCAATTGATTTTATTTACTCAGCAAAGAAATATTTTGGAGGAAAAATCCCATTGATATTTAAAATGACACAGCAATAACGGGATTTAGTATGTGCTTACTAGATTACAGATATATTACATAATGTCATATGACATACACAATAGTATTAGTTGAGAAAATACTAGTTGAGAAAATCAACACTAGAGAAATTTAATAATTTGCTTTGAGTTACAATGTTTTTATTTACTGAACCTGGGATTTGAACCTATTTTATCTGATTCCAGCATCCATACCATATAATCATTAAACCAATACACTGTGCACAAATATTTACACATATTTAATCTGAGTTTATAAAATATTTAAAAGCAAAACAGCTTAGAACCTATTTTTATATAATCAGAAATAAATCATAAGTTACCTTGTATCTGTTAATGGTGAGCCTAAATCCGAAGTATATCGGATTACCAGAACATCAGGGAGAGTCTGTTTTATAGTCAGGTGTTCAATATGATTATCACTCTGATCATGTTCATTTTTATTTAAGTACTAAGGAAATGATAGAAAGAAGTATAATATCTATGCTGATGAGTAGAATAACATTCTTTCACATGTTTTGCTGATTTTAATTCTAGATCCTCAAATACATTCTATCTTTGCTCATTGGTGATACTGGTACCAATGCCCTATGCTATGAAGGCTGAAAGGTTACCCTTATCAACCCTTTAGAGATTTGTTGTGGATAATGGGCAGGCAGGATAAAAACTCACACTCTATTCTTTCCTCCATTGAATTTTCTTGGCAGATATATTGGAAACCAATTGGCTATGAATGTAAGACCTTATTTCTGGACTCTCAATTCTAGTCTGTTAGTCTATCTGTTTATCTTTATGTCAGTGCCATGCTGTGTTGATTAGCTTTGTAGTAAACTTTGGAATTGGGAAGAGTGAGCTAACTGTTCTTTCACAAGATTGTTTTAGCTATTCAAGATCCCTTGCATTTACACATGAATTTTAGAATCGTCTTGCCAATTTTTCCAAAAAGGGCAATTTTTCTGGGATTATGAGAATAATTACACTGAATCTATACATCAATTTCAGGAGTGTTACCATCTTAAAATATTGTCATCTGATCCATGCACATGGGATATCTTTTCATTTATTTAGGTCTTTAAATTGTTATTTCAATGATGTCATCCTTAGGAATGATAAACTTGATATCTAGGTTTCATTCAGATCAAGAGATAAAATAAAATGCATAGAAGAGATTTGGAATACAGTGGATTTGCTGGTGACTGACCATGAGTTTCATAGGGTATACTGGAAGGGTCGCAGGAAAGGGTATCAGATGGTTCAGAAAATGAAATATATTAAGCCATGTAGGGATTAAGGTCTGAGGGAAAAGTAAACATTTCTATGGTAAGAAAGGATGTTAATTAACTTTTCATAAATTTATTTTCTATTTAGTTATATTATTTTGAGAAATGGCAGTTTACATATTGTGCCTATTTTATTGGTCTCTTTGTCATTTTCTTATTGATTTATAACCATAGATAGTATATCTATACTAGAAATAAGGCCTTTCCTTTATACACTATATATGTATGTATATGTGTGTATTACATATTTATGTAAACATAGGTTTATATAAATTTATATTCATAAATATTGATTTATATTTACTGATATATATTCATATATTTTTTCTTCCTGATATATGGTTTGAATTTTCATGTTCTTAATGATGATATTTAATGAAAAGTCTTTTTGCCCTTTTAAGTGGATTCCAGTATGTCAAGTTTGTTGTTTGTGCTTTACTCATTTTGTCCAAGAAATCTTTACCCTACCCAAGGTCAAGAATAGCTTCTATGTCTTCTTCCAGAAGCTTTATCTTTTAGCCTGACTTTAAGGTTATGATATAATGCAAATTAATTTTTATGTGTTGTGAGGTAGAAGACAGTGTTTATTTTTTTCATGCATATATCCATTCCTTTCAACATCATCTATTAATTAAAACATTCATCTTTTCTTATGAAAATCAATACTTTGTCAATAATTAAATGACAAGATATATGTGGGCCTATTTTTGGAGTCTGTTTTATTCCATGATATCTTTACATATTCACATATTGCCTTATATAATATGCTTAAAATTTGCTAATACACGTTCTCTATTTTGTTTTCCTTTTTCAAACTTGTTTCAGCTACTCTATGTTGTGTGTTTCCACATCAATTTTAAAAATAAATACGTTAATCAAGTTCTACCCAAAGAACCCCAATGGGATTTTGTTTATGACTGCATTGAAAGTAAAGATCAGTTTGAAGAGAGTTAGACCATTAAAATGTAAGGGAGAAGATAGGGACAAGCATAAATAAAAGCCTAAGAATGCAGTCAAGAGTTCCTGCAAAAACTTTAATGCAAAAATTTCAAATGTATTTAAGTTTTTGTTAGAAAGATCCCTTCCCATCAGTGGAGAGTAGATTGAGGAGAGAAGGGCTATTCTGGAGAGACTGAGTGGGATAAAAAGAAGTGTGTGGAAAGGAGAATGAAATCAGGGAGAGCTACTAATAGGTCCCTTTCAGTGAGAAGAACTGAGGCAGGGTCAGTGAGAGTGAAGTGGGAGAGGACTGATAGAGACATCTGGAGATTATAGAAGAGACAAGATGTTGTTATTGATAATATTTATTACTTCCCACCATGCTCAGTCATGATTAGGGAATTTGGATGGAGTTTAGGCTAAAAGTTTGTTATGGAAGTACAAGGTCTCTGATGTCAGTGGATTCAAATTTAGGAAGCAGTGTGTTGATTTGCATTCTGGATGCATCCTTATTTCATTATAGAGTTGTAACAAAGTTCACCAAAAGGTGGCTTAAGAAGTACCAATCTAGGTCATATACCTAATACAATTTTATTTGAATAGAACTTTTCACTGTTCTTCCCTAAGAACCGTACACATATTCAGCTACATATACCACATCTCTACTTGAGTGTCTGCTAGCATCACTTATTTCACACGATCAGAATAGATTTTAATCTATTTTTCTCCCACCCCAAACCTAATCCATTAGCTAATATTCTTTCTCTGCCTTCTCATTTTCACTATCTCCATTTTTATAATCTCACCTGCTACCATCCAAGGCCAAACCATCAGAATCTTCCACTAGACTGTTGCAGTAACTGTGGAACTTGTCTTTGTTTCACCTTTATCCCTCCAGGAGAGAATCTGATGTCCACCCAGCAGCAGAAGTAATTAAAAAAAAAACTTTAACGTTTATTTATTATTGAGAAACAGAGAGAGAGAGCATGAATATGGGAGGGGCAGAGAGAAGGAGAGACACAGAATCTGAAGCAAGCTCCAGGCTCTGAGCTGTCAGCACAGAGCCAGATGCGGGGCTTGAACTCACAACCCTACAGATCATGACCTGGTTAAGTCAGATGCTTAACCAACTGAGCCACCCAGGGGCCCCAATAAGTAATTTTTAAAGTGAACATCAAATCATGACACTACTCTGCTAAAAGCACTCTAATGCTTTGTGATTGTAAGTCAGACTAAAATGTAGCACGTGTATACCTCTCTGTCACATTATCTTTTGCTTTTCTTTCTCCTGTTCACTGCTCTAGCCACACTAGTGTTCTGGCTTTTTTCTGAGATTGGCTGGCTGTTTCTTACTTTGGAGCATTTGTACTTTCAGCTCTCTCTTGATGGAGTATTCTCCTAGAGTTGTATATGACTTACTTCTCCCCTCCATCCAGCTCTCTGCCCAACCCTCACCTGCTCAAGGAAGCTTTCTTTGACTTCCAAAATTATACAGGCTCTGTGCCAGCTTAACTTGTTTTATGTTTTTTCTTCATAGGTTTTAAAAATACATACATTATTGCAAATTACTTGTTTGTTGCCCGAGTGCACCTCCAGAATATAAGGTGCATAAGGAAAGGAACTTTGTTTTACTGCCATAGATGATTATCTCCAGCACCTCTATTACATGCATGATGTGTAACAGACACTCAAAAATATTCATTGAATAAATAAATAAATAAGGAATGAAGTGAAGGTAATTTTCTGGCAAATGGATAAAAATTACGGAGATTTACTGTATTTTGCATACTGAATGACCCACAAGACATTAACATTTTTTATATATATCATATATGACAAAGAGAATCTTAAGAGGTATCCAATTAAACATTTCTCTCTGATTCACTGAGAAGATCCAGATAATGTGCTCCTACACAAAAGTGTATTATTAACAATGCTTAAATTTTTGTGTCAAAGTATTTTGAAATCTTCCAAAACTCCCTGTCACAGGACCATGTTCTAGTTTTCTAGCATCTGTTTTATCCTAATTTCTTCGAATGAAATAAATTATTATTTATTTATCTTCTGCTTAGTGCCACTGTAATGTAGTTTCAGTGAGAGTTGGCTCCTTGCTATTTTAGTTCACGCCTATGTTTCCAGTATCTAGAATAGCTCCTGGCACAAAGGAGAGTGAAAAGCTATTTACTTAATGGATATCTTTGGAGCAGAGCTTAGAGAATATCATGGTGGGGTCTTATTCCTTTAGATATGTTACTTAGTCTATGATTTGCTATTGTTGGGTCTTTTGTTTTGCAGAAGAAATGAGCTACACTTAGAGAGTGGTAAAGGGTATGACACTGTATGTGATACACGTATGATAAAAACAAATGGTGACATTAAGGGCAAGCCAAGCAACTAATAATAACCTTGACTGCTGTAGGTAAATCCTCTGGAAATTAAATAAACATGTCAACAAGGTATATGCTTGAAAGAGAGATTTATTAGTGAAAGTAAAGAAATTCAAATTCCAGAGCTGTTGTTATCCATTTCCTTTGGTAGACATGATATAACCCACAGATGCCATCATAGTAGAACCAAACTCATGTGTATAGAACATAGAGTAAGAATTTGATTTGTTAGATGAAGTATGTACATCGATGTTCAGGAAGGAGATGTTTCAAAGACCCATATCTGAAGATAAAAAATTATTTGGTGTTAGTAACTCAAAATATAAGAATTGCATAATTTCACTTGACTGTCCTTCAAATTCTTCTCTCCCCACATATTCACCCTACTACTACATCACTATCAGACACTGTTATTGTTGCAAAGAGAGTAAATGCTCTATTTCTCCTGTTTTTGGCTTCATTTCAGGATGGATAGAAATGCATGTCTAGTTCTGACCAGTGGATTCTGAGAAGTTACATGTGCCATTCTTGGTTGTGGCAATTAAGAATGGGCATTTTGCCTCCACTCTGTCTTACTCTGACGTCCGGATTTTGGAGGCCATATGTTCTAGAGGTAGTATCAGAATGTGATGTGAGTGAGGAAGAAATAATCTTCTATTATGTAAGACACTAATATTTTCAGGAATTGTTACCATAGCATGATGAGCCTGTTACAAATAATACAGTGACTTAATTTACATCTAAATAATGGTATATTCAATACACACATGACATAAACATATATTATTTTTGAAATATAACATGACTAATAATCATGGAATCCCATTTACAGTTTTAAATAGATATTTTATTTTTAAATGTCTATTTACTTTGTTTTGAGAGAGAGAGAGAGGGAGTGAGCAGGGGAAGGATAGAGAGAAAAGTCGACAGAGAATCCCAAGCAGACTCCTTGCTGTCAGCACACAGCATGATACAGGACATGACCTCAAGAGCTGTGAGATCGTAAGCCAAAACCAACATTGGTCGCTTAACCTACTCCAAGGAGAATACTTGGGAAATGGTAGGAGATCAATACTTGCTTTGAAGAGATTATATCTGCTGAAAAGGAGAATTGTAGTTCGGTATTAAGATGTACCTGGAAGTATGCTGAATCTGTAATTTGGTATTTATGGGTTAAAGGCTTAGGAAAGAAATCAGTATTCTTCCAAACTTACTGATCTTTCTTATGGTTTTATTTATTTTGCAAAGAGCTTATTGCAGGAAAAAATGCTTACTTAAAAAATCTTGGAGCAATAATATTTATGTTTATGACTTGCTTACTATGTATACTTCATCTCATGTGGTACTCATAACTCTATGGGTCAGTACCAGTATCCTTCTTATTTTACAGATGAGGAAAACAAGGCACACAGAAAGTCAATATTTCGCTTGGATTTTCCTCTTACAAAATGTCGATCCAGGGATATAGACTGACTTGGCCAGACACTAGCATCATAGCATTCATATTTTGTATCCTGAAAATTCTATTCCTATCACACATATTCTGTTTGAGTTTATTTACTTTGTCAAAAATCATTTCAGAGGAGATCTATTACATTCACAGATGAATATGAAGTTACCTTGTGTTCTTTAAATGGGTACAAAAATTTGAGATCCATCATCTTCCAGAGAGTAAGGCAAATTTTCTTCTAGAGGCTGGCGTTCAAACTGATCAACATTAAAGTCAATATCACTTAAAATCTAAAGATAAAATACACAAAGGAGAAGGAAAATGTTTCTGTTGGCAAAAATAACATTCTGACTGAAGGCTTGCTTATTTTGGTTTTGTGACAGAGTTTTGAATATATTCTTTCAGTGCTTATCAGAAGTATTGCTACCAGTTCTTTCTGACATGAAAACATGCTCACATTCCTATATAGGTTTTCCTGACATACTCCAATGCCTCTACATATTCTATGGGGCAATGGGTAGGCAGAATAAAAACTCCCACTCTGTACTTTTCTAGAAGGTGGCAGATGATAAAAAAGAAAATCCCTATGGGGAGAGAAATCCCCACCTCCCTAGAGAATTTTTGGACTCTTCTGATACCTCTCCAGAATGTTCCAAAACTCCAGGTCATATTACATCATAGTGGTATGATTACAAACATATCCTTGGAATAGAAATTTCTTATTCTTTTAAACATTTTTAGAAGTTTATTTATTTATTTTGAGAGAGACAGAGACAGTTCAAGTGGGGGAAGGGCAGAGAGATGGAGAGACCGAGAATCCCAAACAGGCTCTGCACTGATGCAGGGCTTGAACTCACAAAACTCTGAGATCACGACCTAAGGCCAAACAAAGACTCAGATGCTTAGCCAACTGAGCCACCCAGGGGTCCCAAAATTTCTTTTTAAAATGAAGACATTTAAAGGGGCACCTAGGTGGCTCAGTCGGTTAAGCATCAGACCGGATTTCGGCTCAGGTCATGATCTCCCGCGTTCCTGGGATCCTGCATCAGGCTCTGGGTTGACAGCCCACTTGGGATTCTCTCTGTTCCTCTCTTTGTGCCCCTACACCCCTCTAAACAAGCAAGCAAGCAAACAAACAAACAAACATTAAAAAAAATAACATGAGGATATTCACTAATGATTCCTGTAACTAAAAGGGAGAGTGTCCATATACTTGCTTTACAATGTCTATATCCTTTTATATCTCTTACAGTATTTTTTCAGTAACTTCATAGTTTCATTTTAAGCTAAGTAATTATTTTTGTACCTGAATATATTTCCTTATCCAGATTTGAATACTAATGACATGACAAAGATATTCCATCACAGGCAACACAGTAATACCAAAGTTCTACTTTACTATATACCTTCAAATATAATTCATATATTTCCAAACAAGATGTACCATTGGTCCATTACCCAGTTATAAAAATAGGTAGATATTTCAATCAAGGAAAAAACCATCAAAGCGCACAGGTAAGATTTAGCATTCATGTTGCCCTCTGATTTAAACTTAAGTGCATAAATAGGAGGAATTTATACATTATGTTGTCTTACATAGAGCTCAATCAAAAGTAAAGGACTCTAAGAAGCAAATGGAGGTGCCTGGCTGGCTCAGTCAGTAGAACATGCGACTTTTGATCTCAGGGTTGTAAGTTTGAGCCCCATTTTGAGTGTAGAGATTAGTTTCAAGGAAAGAAAAGAAAAGAAAAGAAAAGAAACAAATGAACCTATTTCAGAGTGCCAAATGAATGCATTGGAATACTCTGGAAAAAAATGCAAAAGACTCTATTGTCTGAATTTATATTAAAGCTTTTAAAGTTTAGGAAGATAGCATTAATATTATATCACCTAAACTTTTTACAGTAACTATAGTACATCAGTTTTCATAAAATGATTTCTCTGAGAGTGAAGAAATCAGTTGCTGCAAATGTGGTATTAGAAAATATAGAACTAACAGTTATCTTTAAATGTAAATATATTAAAATGTTACCTCTTCGCTGAGGGAATCATAGTTGCTTTGAACATTTCCCCACTAAAAAAAAAGGCAAAAAGTGGTATACTTCATTTAGTTATTTTAATATTTTAATTTTTAGCATATTTTCTATTAGAATACATAGTTATTTTATATTGAAAATGGCTACAGAAGAAATTGTTAGCAAAATACACTTGTCTGGGTCTCATAATTAATTACATTGTGTAGTCATTAAAAAAGATTATCTCGGGACACCTGGGTGGCTCAGTCAGTTAAGTGTACAACTCTTGATGTAAACTCAGATTGCGATCTCAGGGTCGTGATGTCGAGCCCCTATTTGGGATCCACTCTGGGCATGGAGCCTGCTT
The DNA here is from genome assembly GCF_018350195.1 of Panthera tigris. NCBI lineage: Eukaryota > Metazoa > Chordata > Mammalia > Carnivora > Felidae > Panthera > Panthera tigris. The sequence continues at coordinate 147,894,168 of NC_056663.1, forward strand.
AAGATTCTCTCTCTCCCTTTCCCTATGCTTCTCCCCTTACTCCCCTCACACTCTCTCTCTCTCTCAAAAAAAAAAACAAAAAAACATAATGCATTGTGTTGCTGATAGAAAATAGTATTTTCTCTGATAATTTTTAATTTCTATTTTGGATTAAGATTTTGACTACGCACACACATATATAAATATAATACACACATGGATGAACACACCTATTGTATTTTATTGAATACTCCACTTTTTAGCTGATAGCAGACATAATTAACATAATGTTTTTAGATGCCTGCAAAGGCCTTGAATAAGGATCATCAAATTGATAGGATCATATAGGAAATACAGTCCATGTTTTACTCAGATATAATGCATTATATCTTTGATCTGGCATAACAACGATCAATTAAAGTGAAAGTATTGATCCATTCATCAACGTGGATAAGTCTCAACAACATTAAGATTGAGGGAAAAAAGCAAGTTGCAGAAAGACACATACAATTGCATGTCTTGTTTATGTAAAATTTTAAGCCCTCACAAACCCCCCTTTAAGTGCCATATACATGCATGGTAAAATGGTCCCCTTAAGTGCCATATACACACATGCTAAAATGCTACAAACAAGCCAGGGGGGGCATCTACACAGACTTCACAATGGTTGACATCTGGGATGAGGCAAAGGACAATCAAATTTCCAGGGGAAACTTCAGCAGGGCCGACAACATATGTTTCTTTCACCACAAACTATAAGGTTCAATGTGGTAAGTTGTTTACATTTGTACAATATAAGTGGTGAGAAAATGGATTTTTAGAAATTCCTTTTAAATATTCAGGTCAAAGCAATGCACGTTTCATTACTGAATTTATAACTTAAGACACGGTCTCACCATACACAAATTGCCTCCTTAGACATTTTTGAAAAAACAGTTGTAAAGGTCTCACTCATATTCTTCTTTTACTTACTGTTCTTTGCATGAGCACACTCAAAATACTAATCAAGACCAGGAATTTCATTGTAGATTTCTGTGGGGGAAAAACATTAACGTATGTGCTTCAATAAAGTGGAAATTTATACCGGCAGCAAATCATCTGATTACAAGGAACACAAAAGGGAGAGTTAAAATAAGAAAGGAAAATGAAATGGTCTCATGTGTACACAATGTTTTACCTAGACTTCCTTATTTCCCAAAGCACTTCACTTACGAGCTTTTTAGATGAGAGCAAATTAAGTAATGGATAAGGTCATGTCACTAGAAAATGATTTTCTCAACCTAAACTCTACCTCTTTAGAACTGTCATTGCTCGGGGGTACCTGGGTGGCTCAGTGGGTTAAGCATTGCAGTTCAGCTCAGGTCATGATCTTGCAGTTCAAGAATTCCAGCCCCCAGTGGGCTCTGTGCTGACAGCTCACAGCTTAGAGCCTGCTTCCGATTGATTCTGTGTTTGCCTCTCTCTCTGACCCTTCTCTGCTTGTACTCTGTCTCTCTCTCTCCCTCTCTCAAAAATAAATAAAAACATTAGAAAGAGAAAAGAAAAAAGAACTTCTATGGCACACCTGGTGGCTCAGTAGGTTAAGTGTCTGACTTCAGCTCAGCTCATGATCTCGTGGTTAGTGAGTTCGAGCCTGGTGACAGGCTCTGTGCTGGCAGATCAGAGCCCGGAGACTGCTTCAGATTCTGTCTTTCTCTCTCTCTCTGTCTGTCCCTCCCCAACTCGCACTCTGTCTCTCAAAAATAAATGAACATTAAAAAAAAATAAAAAATAAACTTCTTAAAAAAAAACTGTCATTGCTTAAACTCAGCCTTACCTTTCACTACATTAAAGAGTAAATTCATTTCCCTATAGAAAATGCTATTCCATCCTAATTTCATGTGTGGCTAGATTAGCTGATGCTGGTGAACATCTCCAGAACACGTCCATTTTGTATGTTGCTGCCACTCATTTCTATCTACTCTTATTTTTTTTTAATATTTATTTCTTTTGGAGAGAGCACAGGCTGAGGAGGAGCAGAGAGACGGGGACAGAGGAACCCAAGCTGGCTCTGCGCTGACAGGCTGACAGCAGAGAGCCCAATATGGGGATAGAACTCAGGAAGCCCAAGATTATGACCTGAGCCAAAGATAGCCACTCAACCAACTGAGCCACCCAGATGCTCTATCCTCACTTTTTATACACGCACACGCACTCACAAACACATGTCACAACATTGGCCTAAAGGGTAAATCCTTCCTATTAAGGATGATTAAGCATCGATCTTACACTCAAGAATAAAGGTAGGAGGTATTTTATTTATCAGTATTTCTCCCTATATACGCAAGAGTTTTCAGAAAGGAAGATATCTCTACAACTCACCCAGTGAAGAGAAATAAGCTAATGTAATTATTCTATAAACATTTTTCTGTCTGCCACTCAGAAAAATTAGGTTTCTGAAATTCTGTGATCTGACTGCTTAGGGAATTGTTAAACTCCAGATATTTTGTAGATCTTATAATCACAAGGATTTCACCTAGCATATTTGAGACTACTTCTATAGTTATAATGCAGTTCTGAACAAGTTCAGTGAGATTTGAAATATATATTTTTATAATATATATAATATATTATATATATTTATATATATTTATTTATTATTCTATAAAGTCATACATGTTCTCATTCATGAAGGACCATTCTTTATGCATACTTTTATCCATACCAGCTAGACGCAAGGCTTGACACATGTTATGCCATTAAATAAATATTTCAGGAACATATAAATCAGCTAGCCCTGGTCTCAGTGAAAATATATATCTTAGTCTAATGCATTTGTGAAATTCCTAAGGAAAAAAAGTGCACAACTTCATACTTTACCTAAATTTTTCTATTTATGTGGTGCCCCCCCTCCACTTGGAAAAACAATTTGAAAGTCCCCTGATGCCCCTCGTATACCTGGAGGTAAGGCTATATGAAACTATTATTCACATGTCTGAGGAAAATTACTAGCACCTCTATAATTTATAATTTATGCTGTGGATAAAGAAAGTTAAAATTCTTAATTTTTCATCATTTTATGCTGTGGATAAAGAAAGTTAAAATTCTTAATCTTTCATCATTGTCCTTGCTTCATCTTTTTTTAAAACTTTTTTCCCAATAGACTTCATTTGGTGATATTCAATTTCACCAGTTCTTTGATGCACAATTTCCCACATTAGTGTCTCTGAAATTCCATTTAAAATATTTTACAATATAATTTTGTATTTAAAAAGTTATATTTTTTTTTACACAGAAAGTCACAAACTAGATAAAAACATTTCATGGTGCAGGGATATTATTAAACCTTCTAACTTAGCTTAATTGTCTGCATAGCATCTATCTATCTATCTAATCTATTATCTACTTTCTATTTAATAGTACTTAAAGTAATAGTTTGTCATAGGTTGAATATGGAAATGTTGTATCATAATTTTCCTTCTTTACTCATAAATGTCTAAACTCTCAGCTGTAAAATTTGATAGCATAATGTTTCTTTTTTTTTCCTTGAACAGACGACCTGCTGTCATCAGCAATAACCACCCTGACCCCACTAGAAACCTGGAAGAATGTCTGAAAACAAATGCTGTTTATAGGTAGAGAAAATAAATTCTAGCCATATTCATCAAAACAGCTCATGGGGGACAAATTAAACTCTGAGTTGCACAACTTTCAGAGTTTACATTCATGTGAATTAAAAGCCACTTCCAATTTTAGCCATGAAAATATAGGTTCAAATAAAATGTTTATATGAGTACATAATGTAGCTACAGAACATTTTGAAGGAAGCATACAGAGAAACATATTAAGTTCATTGGGCCCATTGTTAAATTGTTTTAGCTGCCACTTTATACAAAATAATATGCTATGCACTGTGATAATTATGAAGAACAGTAAAATATTATTACTATAACATTCATATTCCTTTCAGGTTTTAGAATCCCAAATTGTACCTTGAAATTGAATAACCGAGCAACAGTTACCATTTAAAAATCCTTTCTGAGATACCACAGAGGGCTTACCTTCTGATTTCACATTCCCCTCATCTACTTCAGAATTTGTCAAATAATTGCATATTCACTAATTCATGTTCTGTTTAGAGCAATGAATATAATGTTCTTATTTTCTTATAATGATCTTAATTTCCAACCAAAGATCTTATAATCTTAACTTCCATTCCTGGTATCATCAATAAATTTTTTCCTCCTGTAGAACATACCTAAAAAGGATTAGATGTACTTAAATAATTTTTACTAGTATTACCTGATTCTCAAGATCTGTAATAGGCAAAGAGTCTTTCTAATATGACCTGAGACTCAGCCCCACAGCTATTTAAACAGTTTTTTTGTGTGTGCGTAGGGCAAAGCTGTTATCTTTCTTCATGTCAATCTTTTCATTCAAGCATCCCCAGAACTTTATACGGTCAGTCAAGTAATCATTTCAAGGACATTTATCTTTTCCTGAAAAGTTTCATCTTTCTATTTTAATGAGGGATCATAGCAAGTGTAGGTTGAAATGTCCATTTATGCTATTTTAAATGGATCTCTCAGAGGCTAAGTCAGTGTTTTCTCTGCACAAATAAAGTGAAACATGTCCTTGGTAGAATAGTAGAGTTACTTATTCTTACTGGAGAAAGGGCTTGCATCGATACCTAGTCTAGATATTTAATTTCTTTGAAATCTTTGTCATAATTTGGACAAGGTGTATATGGCAGTGTGCAGTATCTTAAACTAATGAGATCTGGTGGACATTTCATAGGATCCTTTTGAGTCTTCCATTAAAGAAGAATACCGAATGGGGTGTGACGTATACAGTGCTAGAAGCAGGGAGGCCAGTCAGGAGGTTGTTACAAAAATCTAGGAAATATGTCACAGTTGTATGAGCACGGGAATGTTGACAAATGACTCGATTCTGCATAATAGGAAGTTTCAACTTGCTGGATTTAGTGAGAGATCATATGCATAATGTTAGAAAAAGAGCAGTCAAGGATAATACCAAGGGTTTAGTCTTCAGCAAATGGAAAACTAATGTTGGCATTTATTGAAAAAAGATAGAACGGGTAGGGTAGAAGGAAGATTGGGAGATTGGCATTCAAAAGATATAATAGTTGAGATGCTTATTTAACACACAAGTCAAGTCAGACAAGCAGTTAAATATATGAATCCAGAATTCAGAGGTTATATCCAGGTTTTAGATAAAATTCAGGAACCACCATCATGACAGTATTTAGGTGGCATTTATGCCATGTGATGAGATGAGACCAACAAGGGAATAAGTATAGAGAGGAAGAGGAGAAGCCAAAGACTGATGATCCCTGAGACCCTGAAGTAGTAAGAAATCGGGGTGGGTGGCAGGGAATGGGGGGAAGAAAAGGAATCAGCAAATGTGACTGACACTGAAACCTCATGGAACTAGGAGAAAATGCATAAGAATGTCTTATGCTAGAAGATTGCTGAAGGATATATTTTAAGGTGGTGGGACTGTGCAACTTAAATGCTGTAGAAAGGTCAAGGAAGGTGAGAACCAAGACAAGACCACTGATTTGGTAGCATGGATATCACTGGTAACTGGCCAGAAATTTGGAGTGAGGTTTAGTTTAGAAACCCCAATGGAGCATGCTTAAGGGAGATTCAGAAGCAAAAGGTCTAGGAAATATTTCAAGTGACAGAATGGCCACAGATACGTATCGAGCAGGGTCCAGTCAGAAGAGAAAACACAAGGATTTGAACAGAAGGAACATAATATAACTGATCGTGTTAACCAGGTAATTAGAGAAGTGAAAAGGCAAAAAAGAAACTTTAGGAAGCACCTACCATCCATGGGTTTAGGGGAACTGAGAGAAGACATGGTTTTAAAAGCTTACTGTTTTGGACTTAGACTTTTTGGGGCTGGGACCCAGAATTCTGATGATGAGGCACAGACTGGCTACTGTCACTACCTCTGAGAGGCAGTGATGAGATTGGTTTGGGGTGTAATGGAAAAATTGCAAACGTGGACCAAACGTGTTGCTACTACAATGATTTGTCGCTGCTGTGATAAAGATACATTGTTGGGGAGAGCTGATAGGCAGAGAAAGGAATAGAAGGAGTGTCTGTTACCTCTTTCTGAGTACCCGTTATGGAAAAAGTCTAGTAGATCACTGGCAGAAGGAGGAAAGGAATATGGTTTGGTAAGGTGTTCAGCCTTACCTTCACAAAGAAGAGTACAGAAGGATGGTTGTGAGCTGAGAGAGTAGCTTAATGACAGTTACAGTTCATCTCTTTGGTTGCTCAGCATTTAACACTCCCTTATACATATATTTTAATTTCCATACAACAAATGAACTTCATGCCTTCACTTAAGAAGGTCCAACTGTCCTGCATGTTTATTTTGCTTTCTGCTCAGGCTTCAGGTGATTGGGGCTCTTCACCTGAGTTGGGGAAGTGACCTAGACTTTTGTTTCTGGAAGGTCAGGATCCTCACTGGTCCCATCTTTTCTCTTTCATGTTATATAATTTTCAATTAGCTTTTCCTATTAGAAAAGAAGAAAAGAAGCACCAAAACCCCCATCCCCACCCCTGGGCTGTAGGCTAAGTGTATCTTGGGTCCATTGTCTGGGGAGACCTGATTTTGTGTCTCTCTGTGTGTGCTTATAGATTCAGTGGTAGTCTGGAGTCATCCCAAGTTCAAACTCAGTTGGAACATTTTGATTCTCAAGCATTTATTCTTCTCATGGGACGTAAGATCTCTGAATCAGCAGAGTGCAGAACTATGGAGTTGAGAAACAACACTTCTATTGACTGGGTTCCTAAGCATCAAAGGTAGAGAAGCTACTCACAATTCCACCCCACTATTCCAGAAGCTATGTAGTATAATCATGGTGGAAAAGAATCATATATTTGAAGCCAATACTGCAGCTTATACTGCAGCTTATAAGATAGAAGCTCATCTTTTGGGGAATCTTTGTCTACCAACCGGCACCATAACTAGTTGCTAGTAGAACATTCTATCTACCATTCTATCAGACCAGGTGCTTTTGACGATGGGTTACCTGGCAAGACCTGTGAATCCCTTGGCTGTTCTTCTTTTCCTGTGAAATGAGTCCTAGAAGGGAGACAGTATTATGTAGAATATTATTGTGGCAAATAAGGTATTTTGTAAGTCTGTGGATGACGTTGCTGGCAGAATATTATGAGACTGGAGAATTAGTAGCTATCAAGGATACAAACCTATGTCTGTGAGAACAAAACGTTGCTCCTTTCATAATGGGAATAGTCTCATAGAATCAGTCTGTCACCAGCTAGGCCCATTGATTTCTTTGGGGACTGATGCCGTAGTGAGGTCTCACTTTGGTCTCTACTGAGGCCAGGAGTAGTTGAGTCACATCAGACTATATATAAGTGAAAATCCATGTTTTCAACGCCTTGTCGGCCTCCATCTGCCATTGTGGTCACTTTTGCCTGAGCCTCTTAAATAAGCTTGTGATGACTGGGGGAAAATGATGGCCAACGTTCCCAAGCATGCCGTCATGTGCTGTTGAATATTGACAACTTCAAGCCCTTGATTAGCATTCACATCATTTTCCAGAAGCTAAATGGAACAATATACAGCAAAGAAAACTATAAAATCGAGATAACACCCATAGGGAACCCTGCAAGTGTACTTTTCTAATAGTGATCAAAAGAAGCAAGAGTCAAAATAGGTATGTAGTAGCATTTGTTTTATAAAATGTTAAAAAATAGGCAAAACTAAATGATAGTAGTTTAGGGAATGCATCCAAGGTGGTAATATTAAAAAGAAAAACAGAATTAATTACCTTAGCCCACCAGGAGTTTTTAACTCTAGAGATAAGGAAGGGGGTAGATTGATAAAAGGACACATAAAGGTGTCCCATGAGGTGGTAGAAATGCTTTATAACCTGATGTGAAATTCCCAATTGGTGGTGGCTTCATGTGTCTTTGTGTTAGAATTGTTTACTGTAATGTATATCGAATGGACTTTTTTGAAGTGCCATGGATCTCAACAACAACAACAAAGCTTTAAAATGTAAAGCTAAAATTTTTGACAATTTGAATGTAATAAAACAATGAGGGAGACAAAGAATTGGAAATTCTTTGGAAATTGGAAAAGTTCCTAGTCTTCTGGTTTGGAGGAATTTCCTGTGTCTCAGACCTGATCCCTGTCTTCTCACTCCATGCTTTGTGCTTCACAAAGGACCTGACATCAATTCAGAACATGAGCATTTACTTTTCACTCACCTAACCCCCGTCAATACAGTCAAAAGAGAAAGAGTGAACAGTAATGAAAGAAACCAAAATATTATTGTAATGATAGGTGTAACTCAAATTTCATACACTCGCAAATAATGAATCAGAACATTTCACAGTACTTTGCAATAAAAGCATAAAAAAGATGACACTTCCTCTATGATAAAATGTCATGTTTGTTCAAAAATGCCACGTTCTGTTGGATGAAAACTTTTCTTCCACCCTATGAAAAGCTCAACGAAAGACTGTGTTCCAAAGGTGATACTATTATGTCACATAATGTTCCACTAGCAATTATGATTTGAGAAGGTTTTCTATTGTCTTGATATTTACACTTTAGTTCATCTTCTTCAGCTTGTCTTTTAGCTACTCACATTTGTAAATTCTTTCACAGGGCTGCAATTTATACCGAAGAAAAGAGCCCGAGTCTTGACAACAAAATCATTAAAACTGACTTCAACGTGTGATCACAAATGTATCGTAAAATATTTAGAAGTGGATAGTGAATATATAATGAAAGAAAAGATACCATTACATTGGTCTTAGTGTCAGATTATTGGCTAATTCAAATTCAGATTAGTCCCTATTTGACTCTAGGATGGGGAGGCAAATTTATCTCAAACAAAAAATTTTCTTAGTTTCTCACTTAAAAAAAATCTATCTCCTAATGGCTACACAGAATATTAGTGCTAATATTCTGATCCACCATAAGATTTGGGGCAAAATTACATACACAAGAAATGTTCCTAAGAAATTATTTCAGACTAACTATACGATAAAGGTTTTTAAGAATCCCTTCCTCCTTCATTCCTCAAGTCCTTTTTATCTCATTCTCTCTCTCTCTCTCTCTCTCTCTCTCTTTTTGTTAATAAAAAGATTGATCACCCAGTATATCCCAGGCATTGTTGTCGACCCTGATAACAAAATGGTGAATAAGACACAGAAATTTCTACCTTATGGAGCTGATTTTTGTGGAGGGTAGATGAGGCTGACAATAAGACAAATACGCAAATAAATAACAACTTATAAAAGGATACTCATAGGGGTGCCTGCCTGGCTCAGTTGAAGAACAAATGACTCTTGATCTTCGAGTCATGGGCTCGAGGCCCATATTGGGTGTAGAGATTACAAAAAAAAAAAGTAGACTTTAAAAAACAGAGAACTACTTGGGCACCTGGGTGGTTCAGTCACTTAAACGTTGGACTTCGGGTCAGGTCATGATCTCAAGTTCAGGAGTTGGAGCCCCGCATCAGGCTCTGTGCTGACAACTCAGAGCCTGGAGCCTGGTTTGATTCTGTGTCTCCCTCTCTCTCTGCCCCTCCCCTGCACTCTCTCTCTGTCTCTTCAAAACAAATAAATAAACTTAAAAAAGAAAAAAAAAAGATAAGACCACAGGTGGAAAAGAGGAAAAGAGAAATCCACTGTTACTTCTTGCTTCTACTCTTACCCACCATAACTGCCCCCACATGAGCCTAATCCACTCTGCTGTAGAAATAATGTTAAATAAAACATTATTCAAATCATATCACTTCTCCACTTATAAGCCTCCTATGCCTTCTCTATTAACACAGAAGATACGTGAAGCCACTCACCATGGACACAAGAATTACCTGTTCTAATTAATGACTTTTCTGACTTCGATTTCTGCCATATTTTCCATCTGGCTCAAGGTCTGAGGGCTCTCTGTCTTTCTCCAACTGTTTTGTGTTTGAGCTTATCCAAGAATCTCTGCACTGATTTTTAAATGGCCAGGTGCCTCGTTACCTTTGGGTCTTGCATAAATACCTTGTTTCTGAGGATCTCTAAATAAGTACCCACCAATCCAGCAGTTTTATGTCACTGCCTTCTTTTCCTCATTGCACTATTAGTAGTTCTCTTTTTTTTATTAAAAATTTTTTTAATTTATTTATTTTTTACAGCTAAAGAGATACAGTGCGAGTGGGAGAGGGGGAGAGAGAGAGAGAGAGAGAGAGAGAGAATCTGAAGCAGGCTCCGGGCTCTGCTCAGACACTTAACCTACTGAGCCACCAGGTGTGCCATAGAAGTTCTTTTTTCTTTTCTCTTTCTAATGTTTTTATTTATTTTTGAGAGAGGGAGAGAGAGAGACAGAGTACAAGCAGAGAAGGGTCAGAGAGAGAGGCAAACACAGAATCAATCGGAAGCAGGCTCTAAGCTGTGAGCTGTCAGCACAGAGCCCACTGGGGGCTGGAATTCTTGAACTGCAAGATCATGACCTGAGCTGAACTGCAATGCTTAACCCACTGAGCCACCCAGGTACCCCCGAGCAATGACAGTTCTAAAGAGGTAGAGTTTAGGTTGAGAAAATCATTTTCTAGTGACATGACCTTATCCATTACTTAATTTGCTCTCATCTAAAAAGCTCGTAAGTGAAGTGCTTTGGGAAATAAGGAAGTCTAGGTAAAACATTGTGTACACATGAGACCATTTCATTTTCCTTTCTTATTTTAACTCTCCCTTTTGTGTTCCTTGTAATCAGATGATTTGCTGCCGGTATAAATTTCCACTTTATTGAAGCACATACGTTAATGTTTTTCCCCCACAGAAATCTACAATGAAATTCCTGGTCTTGATTAGTATTTTGAGTGTGCTCATGCAAAGAACAGTAAGTAAAAGAAGAATATGAGTGAGACCTTTACAACTGTTTTTTCAAAAATGTCTAAGGAGGCAATTTGTGTATGGTGAGACCGTGTCTTAAGTTATAAATTCAGTAATGAAACGTGCATTGCTTTGACCTGAATATTTAAAAGGAATTTCTAAAAATCCATTTTCTCACCACTTATATTGTACAAATGTAAACAACTTACCACATTGAACTTTATAGTTCGTGGTGAAAGAAACATATGTTGTCGGCCCTGCTGAAGTTTCCCCCGGAAATTTGATTGTCCTTTGCCTCATCCCAGATGTCAACCATTGTGAAGTCTGTGTAGATGCCCCCCTGGCTTGTTTGTAGCATTTTAGCATGTGTGTATATGGCACTTAAGGGGACCATTTTACCATGCATGTATATGGCACTTAAAGGGGGGTTTGTGAGGGCTTAAAATTTTACATAAACAAGACATGCAATTGTATGTGTCTTTCTGCAACTTGCTTTTTTCCCTCAATCTTAATGTTGTTGAGACTTATCCACGTTGACGAATGGATCAATACTTTCACTTTAATTGATCGTTGTTATGCTAGATCAAAGATATAATGCATTATATCTGAGTAAAACATGGACTGTATTTCCTATATGATCCTATCAATTTGATGATCCTTATTCAAGACCTTTGCAGGTATCTAAAAACATTGTGTTAATTATGTCTGCTATCAGCTAAAAAGTGGAGTATTCAATAAAATACAATAGGTGTGTTCATCCATGTGTGTATTATATTTATATATGTGTGTGCGTAGTCAAAATCTTAATCCAAAATAGAAATTAAAAATTATCAGAGAAAATACTATTTTCTATCAGCAACACAATGCATTATCTTTTTTTTTTTTTTTTTGAGAGAGAGAGAGAGTGTGAGGGGAGCAAGGGGAGAAGCATAGGGAAAAGGAGAGAGAGAATCTTAAGCAGGCTCCATGCCCGGAGTGGATCCCAAATAGGGGCTCGACATCACGACCCTGAGATCACAACCTGAGTTTACATCAAGAGTTGTTCACTTAACTGACTGAGCCACCCAGGTGTCCCGAGATAATCTTTTTTAATGACTACACAATGTAATTAATTATGAGACCCAGACAAGTGTATTTTGTTAACAATTTCTTCTGTAACCATTTTCAATATAAAATAACTATGTATTCGGGACACCTGGGTGGCTCAATTGGCTAAATATCTGACTTCTGCTCCAGTCATGATCTCACAGTTCATGGGTTCAAGTCCCAGGTCAGGCTCTGTGCTGACAGCTCAGAGCCTGGAGCCTGCTTCCGATGTGTCTCCTTCCCTTTCTGCCCTTCCCCTGTTCACACTCTGTGTCTCTCTCAAAAATAAATAAACATTAAAAAAATAAAATAACTATATTCCAATGACAAATATTCTAAAAAGAAAAATATTAAAATAACTAAGTGAAGAATACCACTTTTTTCTTTTTCCTTGGTGGGGAAATGTTCAAAGCAACTATGTTCCCTTCAGTGACAAGGCAACATTTTAATATTATTATGTTTAAATATAACTTTTAGTTTTAGTTTTTCTAATGCCACATTTGCAGCAACTCATTTTTTAAATCTCAAGAAAATCATTTTATTAAAGCTGATGTATTATAGTTACTGTAAAAATTTTAACTAATGTAGTATTAATGCTATCTTCATACACCTTAAAAACTTTAAATTCAGACAGTAGAGTCCTTTTACTTTTTTTCCACAGAGCATTCGATTGCATTTATTTGGCACTCTGAAATAGGCTCATTCTAGTCCATTTGCTTCTTTTTTCTTTTTAAAGTAATCTCTATGCCCAGTATGGGGCTCAAAATCATGACCCCAAGATCAAAAGTCACCTGCTCTATTGACTGAGCCAGCCTGGCACCCCCATTTGCTTCTTAGAGTCCTTTACTTTTGATTGAGCTCTTTGTAAGACAACATAATCTATAAATTCCTCCTATTTATGCCCTCAAATTTAAATCAGAGGGTGCAAAGTGGTAACATGAATGCTAAATCCTACCTGTGTGTTTTGATGTTTTTTTTTAATTGAAATATTAATCTACCTATTTTTGTGACTGGCTAATGGATCAATGGTACATCTTGCTTAGAAATATACTAGTAATTACAAAGGGCTGAACTTTACCACTCCTCTGTTCCTCAATGATGGGATATCTTTTCAGGTCATCTTTATTCAAATCTGGATAAGGAAGTATATTCACCTATAAAAATGATTACTTAGCCTCAAATGAAACTATGAAGTTATTGCAAAAATACTGTAAGAGATACAAAAGGATATTGACATTGTAAAGCAAGTATATGGACACTCTCCCTTTCAACTGAAGGGATTATTAAAAAATGTCCTCATTAAAAAAATGTTTATTTATTTATTTTGAGAGAGAGAGAATGAGCAAGCATGTGAGCGGGGTAGAGAGAGAATTCCAAGTGGGCTGTCAGAGCAGAGCCTGAGGAGGGTTTTGATCTGACAAATCGGGAGATTATGACCTGAACTGAAATCCAGAGTTGGACACTTAACCGACTGAGCCACCTACATACCCGCAAACAAATGTTTTAAAGTAATTCAGGAAAAAAAGTCAGATTAATGGTGTCATATTTCCACATATTTTCCTTCAAGACTTTATTGAAGTCACCGACAAATTAAGAGAGAGAAGCAGAGGGTAACAAAATTAGTTTAGAAAAGGGCATTCAAAAAAAAAAAAAAAGAAGGAAGAAAAAGGGCATTCAATATAGTCACTGGTATGTATAATTGACTAGAGGCAAATAGATCATATTCCTACAAGACTTTTTATTGAATTGGATTGTCAAAGAAATCTTGAGCTCAGACTAAAAAAAAATCATTTGGCTATTTGAGACCTAAAATAACAAATTCCACAGCAGAAGACAGGCATTGAAAGCCACCAAGAATGGAAAATCCACTTTAAGTATGACTGAAGAGAACAATGGATCTAGTATTTATTTCCAGAGTGAAAGAAAAATCGGGGAACTTTCCTCATCTCAAGTCTTTATAATTTCTGCTGAGTGAGATTTTACTATTGTTATGGACAGTGATCATTATATCCAAATGGAGGTGGGTTTTTTTGGTATTTTTTTTGTTTGTTTTTTTTAATGCCCATCTCAGTTTTATCACTGTTTGTTGGGTATGTTTGTGGGGCAGATAACTTGTCTTTTCGGTTCACTTTTCAGGAGCAGAAGGAGTCCTGAGTTTTGGTAGAGAGTTGGAATCCTGAATTTTGTCTTACTTGGCAAGAAAGTCACAGTGCTTTATGCTTGGGAGGAAGAGTAAAATGGATGCTTTTTATTTAGTGAGGGGAGGTGTGCAGATACAGGTTCTATATTTACCAACTAGTTTTTCTTAATCATCATTATTATTACATTGGGAACATGTGACTGCCTAATAAATAATCGAAGATGGGCAGAAGCGTAGTTCCTTTTTCAGTCCCGGCCACAAAACTTCTTGAAATCTTTCACTTCCTTCCCCTATCAGCTTCTATGGAAGCAGCATATTTTGAGATAATGACATACAGTGAAAGGAACACAGATTTTTCGATTCACTATTTGAAGGAAAGGCCCCTACCAGAACCATCCAACTTCCAATGGACTGTGGTATAATTGAGAAAAAATTATTAGGTGAAACTGCTGAGATTTGGGGTTCTATTTTATAGGAATCAGTTTAACTATTGCTGGAGAGAAGCCGTAAGGTAAACAAATATATAAAATCATAAGGGTAGTGACAAGTCCTGTTATTGCGGATAAGGATTAGGAATTATTCTGATACTGGGAGTCATGCAACTCTTTAGGTAGGGGAGTGACACGATCTAACCTAGGGTTGAAAGAGAGGATGGATGGACAAAGGTGTCTGCAGGGGCAGCAGTTAGGAATCTGTTGCAGTAATTCAGGTAAGAAATGATGATGGCTTTGGACAGATGGTAGCAGTGGAAATGGTGAGAATGTGTTCTGTTGTGCATGGATCCCAAAGGTAGAACTGACAGCACGTACAGACAGCCTAGATGTGGTTTATGAGTGAAAGGGATGGGTAAAGGAGGCCCCAAGAATTGTGTGGCAGTTTCCTGACATGGGAAGGATAGCAGGAGAGACAGTTTGCCATGTCTTTAGAACACGAAAGGTGAGCAGTTCCATTTTTATTCCTAGAAGGCTCAGGAATAAGTCAAACTGAATGTTTCTCAAGCCTACCTAGTTAAGGTTGACTTACGATCAGTGATTAAAAAACAAAATTGCACATTGGGGCGCCTGAGTGGCTCAGTCCGTTGAGTGTCCAACTTCAGTTCGGGTCACGATCTCCAGACAGTGAGTTCGAGCCCTGCTTAGGGCTATGTGCTGACAGCTCAGAGCCTGAAACCTGCTTCGGCTTTCCCTCTCTCTCTGCCCCGCCCCTGCTCCTGGTCTGTTCTGTCTCTCAAAAATGAATAAACATTAAAAGAATTTTTTTAAATGCACTGAAATTAAGTAATACAAATTCCTTCAAGTTAATAAGCTCTCAAAAAATTAAATTTCTTTCTCCTTATAAAGTTATCTTTAAAATTAAAAATAAGGCTCCCTCACTTTTTTATTGCAGTGAGTCTGAGCATTGCATTAGCCCTGCTGGATGGAGTTAGATCTTGTCCTCAGCAACAGCAATCAAGGCCATAAATTCTCATTCTTACAGGTTTCCAAGAGAGTTCCCAGAAGTGAGTGTAGTGTTGATCTCTGTCGTATTGCTTTTGCTTGTCAAAACTTAGTATGTCAGAGGGTAGAGAGATAATGAAAAAGCGGAAAAGACTAATGTTACCACTATTCTGTAGGCTAGTAGCTAGTTTGTGCCAGTTATTTTAATTTATAACTATGTAAGTGCTGTCATCAGGAGTTTCTCAGATGATTGTCATTTGTAGCTTCATCTATTTCATTGGGGGAAATTTTACCCATGCATAGGGTCTTTTTAGACAGTGGCATTGAGATTTCAAAATTTTTGAGTATTTTTGCATGTTGGGACATTGATGTTATTTAACTTTTATCCAAGGTTTCCTTTGTCCTTTTAGCATTCCTCCCTCCATCTTTTTCTTTAAATTTTATTTACTAACTTTGAAAGGGAGAGAGAGAGGGCAAGAGAGAGCACAAGTCGGGGAGGGACAGAGAGAGAATCCCAAGCAGTCTCCAAGCTCAGCGCAGAGCCCAATGCAGGGCTCACACTCACAAATTGTGGGATCATAACGTGAGCCAAAGTCAGGAGTCCAATGCTTAATCAACAGAGCCACCCAGGTGCCCCTTAAAGATCTTAATTACATGTTTGTTGCTCCTTTTGTGTTACTAAATACACAATCCTACGATGAATCAAATTAAAGAGATGTCAAAGTTTGTGCCCTTTTGGGCCCCAAAGAATCAAAATTCAAAATCTTTTTCTCAGCTTCTGAATTTTCTGGGTCACTAGAAACCCATGTCACCATATGAGCAGCAGGAACCTCACTTCTGGCACACTTTTCCACCAGAAGTAGTGTATGACTCCAGCCTCCCTGTGCCCTCAATTCTTCTACTATTGTACGCAGTTCCAGGGGAGCCTTAAAAATGTTAACTGATTTCTTAATTAAGTTCTTTTTCTTCCTACCTCATGTAGGATCAACTCTATTTGCAGGCTCTCAGTCGTTCACATTTTCTTTCCCCTGATTATCAGGTTCAAATAGACTTCACTAGGAACTGATTTATGGGGATTCGCGTATTTGTAGATATGACACTGTGAGTTTGCCAAAGCATTTGTTCATTGCCCAAATACAGTCCATCTTCTCATGTCTGAGTTACTCTTATCAGCCCAATACCTAATTTCAGCCTGATTTCTATCTGTTGTCACTGTGGTAGGGTGTGAAATGGCTCCAACTTTGTTCTAATCCCTAGAATCCGTGAATGTTACCTTATTTGGCAATTCGTAGGTCTTTGAGAGATGTGATTAAATGGAATTGTGAATTTAAATGTTGAAATGGAGAGACTGTCCTGGATTATCTGAGTGGGTCCTAAATGTAATCAGAACATATTCCTATAGAGGGAGGCAGAGGAACATTTGAACACACCCAGGAGGGAAAACCTTGGAAAGCACAGAGCAGACAGAGGTTTGATGGTGCATTCCTTGAAGACTGGAATGATGCAGAGGCAAGTTAAAGAATGCTAGCAGCCACAGGAAGAAGCTGGAAGAGCCAGAGCTCTCCAAAAGCCTATCGAGGGGTTCATGGCCCTGCCAATACATTAATTTCAGCCCAGTAAAGCTGATTTTCGACCTCCAGAACTGTGAGAGAATGAATTTTTGTTGGCTTATGCCTCCAACTTATTGAGAATTTGTTGCGACAAAAAAATGAAGATAGCCATCATGTTTAACTTCATGCCAGTTTGTGTGTCTTCTAATTTCTAACAAAGTTCTAATTCCATGTACTTTGGTATGCTTTCTCATCCTCCTGCTGATACTTTTCTAAATGAGTAATCTTTGGTAAACCATTTATCTTCTCTGTGACTCATTTTCCTAATGTTTAGGATGGGAGTGATAATAATATCTACTTCATGGTTATTATACAAGCTTAAGTTAATATTTGTTAGGAGCTCAGAACAGTGCCTAGCACTGGCAAACATTATGTAAATTGATATTAAATACATGTTTTATTTATATATATATAAAATGTATTGTCAAATTGGTTTCCATACAATACCCAGCGCTCATCCCAACAGGTGCCTTCCTCAATGCCCATCACCCACTTTCCCCTCTCCCCACCCCTCATCAACCCTCAGTTTGTTCTCAGTATTTAAGAGTCTCTTATGGTTTGTCTCCTTCCCTCTCTGTAACTTTTTTTTTTTTTCCCCTTCCCCTCCCCCCTGGTCTTCTGTTGAGTTTCTCAGGATCCACATATGAGTGAAAACATATGGTATCTGTCTTTCTCTGCCTGACTTATTTCACTTAGCACAATACTCTTCAGTTCATCCATGTTGCTACAAATGGCCAGATTTCATTTTTTCTCATTGCCAAGTAGTATTCCATTGTATATTAAACCTCATCTTCTTTATTCATTCATCACTTAATGGACATTTAGGCTCTTTCCAAAATTTGGCTGTTGTTGAAAGTGCTGCTATAAACATTGGGGTACAAGTGTCCCTATGCATCAGCACTCCTGTTTAAACAGTAGATGAAACATTTGGAGGGAAGGATAATGGGGGAGAGCCGTGGAATGATGGTTGTCTCCCCTTTAACTGCCTTATGTCACATTTTCAAAAGAAATAATTTGGAAACAAACAATTAAAAAATTCTATTTGTATGTATGGGGTTTTTTTAGATAGTGTTTATTCAAAACAAAGACATATTGCCATTATATATTTAAATCTCTAAAAATTATTTACATATTTAGGAAATAGCCGTTTAAAATTTTGGATGGAAAAAGTACATCATAAACATCATTTCTATATAAATGAAGTCTGATGAAAAAAATACCACAAGCCAATCAATATGTGAGACTGGTGGTTTTAATATACTAAATAAAAGTCTTTGGAAAAGAAAGTAAATATTTGTAGATTTCATTGATTTCTGCAACAGAATCTGAAAAAAAGGAAAAGAATATATTAGTTTTATATAATAAAATTACAAAATTACTCACACAGCAAAATTGCTTTTGTTTTTTTTATGATTTTAATGTTAAAGGACTCTATTGAAACAAGTCCATGTTATGATTAAAATGCACATTTAAGACAATCAAGTTTTTCTTCTATCTTCTTGTATATATTATGCACAGTCTTATAACTATTTTACAATGTAATTTTAATTCAATATTTTTTATTATTAAAAAAATTTTTTTTAATGTTTATTTGTTTCTGAGAGAAAGAGAGAGAGAGACAGAGACAGAGACAGAGACAGAGTGTGAGTAGGGGAGGGGCAGACAGAGTAGAGGAAGACACAGAATCTGAAACAGGTTCCAGGCTCTGAGCTGTCAGCACAGAGCCTGATGCAGGGCTTGAACTCAGGAATGGCAAGATTATGACCTAGGCCAAAGTCAAACACTTAACCAACTGAGCCACCCAGGAGCCCCTTAATTCAATATTATGCTTTATTTGCATGCATGTATGTATTATACAGGATTCCTTTGTGTGAGGTCTTGGGTTCAGATCAACACAATCTTCTGATACTGAATGATTTGAAATAGAATTCCTTCTCTGCCTTGAGAGACTTTTAGAAAATAGCATACTTTCTAAGTTAGAAACTAAGTGAATATAGTAAGAAACTAAACATAAATGCTTACTGAAAATGTGACATTATTAAATTTGTCTAATATCTTGAACTAGTTCATCAACAATAATCTTTGTCTTATATAATAATAAAATAAGTAAAAACCCAAGGAATATAGTAGTATTAAAATTTGGAGTCTTTTAATTTCCTTGGCAAGAGCTGTCATTAAGAGGCATCACCAACAGTATTAACTCCCATCACATTTGATTTTCAATTCTACTTTAACTGCTGATATCACTTCAGTAGAAATTCTGATTTGACTGACAGTAAAACAAAGCCTTGCCATTTTCCTGTCCAATTTTATAACAGTACAATTAAAGCCGATTTGGGAAGGAATGGAAGAGAACTTGCAACGAGGGTAACCAAGTTTTTTGTTCAACAAGAGTAACCAACTCAGGTGGAATGAGTCCAAATGAGCTTTTTGAACAATGCCTTTCTTCCCAGGACAATGTTTAATGGGGGATGGATGTAGTTTTGTGGAGGAAAGGGGTGGGGACTGGGAGATTTCAGATCTAAATTTTTGTGTTTGTTTTCTGAGACAGTGGCTTTTGGTGTGGGGTAAGGATGGAACTTGATTGGATAGCATACAGAACGATCTGTGACAACTTTAGCGATGGTTCCTCTTCTCCACAATTCAACCCCCATACCTCCTATGGAAGTTTCTTCCTTATACAGACCACTATTATTTTAGAATATTTATCGTAATCAAT
Organism: Panthera tigris; assembly: GCF_018350195.1. Taxonomy (NCBI): domain Eukaryota; kingdom Metazoa; phylum Chordata; class Mammalia; order Carnivora; family Felidae; genus Panthera; species Panthera tigris. The sequence goes on from NC_056663.1 coordinate 147,914,018, forward strand.
TTGGTTCAGTTTAAGAAAGATCTATCTATGCAGTTCCTGAACTTCTTACACAGGACATGAGTTCATAATTGCAGAGATTTTCAGATGCAGGGTATCAATGCCTCTCCACACTCCACTTTCTTGGTTTCATGTCATAAAAATATATTCCCAGGTGATTTAAAATGATGAGATTTAGTCTATTTAATGTGTGATTTATTTATTTTAATGTTTATTTATTTTTGAAACAGACAGAAGGTGTGAGCAGGGAAGGGCAGAGAGCTAGGAAAACAGGATCCAAAACGGGCTCCATGCTGTTAGCAGAGAGCCCAATGCGGGGCTCAAACTCTTGAACTCATGAACTGTCAGATCATGACTTGAGCTGAAGTCAAATGCTCAACGGACTGAACCACCCACGTGCCCCATAAGGTGTGATTTTAAATCTCAGTATCATATATGACTTACAGAAACAAATGATTGTTACTCTCTTCTCCAGAAAATTTCATTTCTTTACCTAAAAAATAAATGTCATGCATGCTAAATATACTTTATTTCATAATACTGGGCCTACATTTTCTGAATAATCTTCATTCTCTAAGAAATTGTATCCTGGTGATCTCTTTATAACTCGTATTTAGAATACTGTATATTGCCATCATATTTAGTTTTTGAAAACAGAGAGTTGTTCAAAGCATTCTTCTCAATGAAGCTCCTTGATAAATTCCTTTGACTACAGGATAAAGTCCAAGTATTTGGCAGTGTTTTCAAGTCCCGTTTTTATCATACGTCTTATTTCTTTTTATCCATACGCTCCAACATTTCCCCTCTACCCCCATGTGGGCCACAAGCCTATGCTTGTAAATGGAACGTGCTTTAGGTCAAAGCAACCCACTGAATGACTATGTTAACGTGTGGAGCATTGTAGAATAAGGCTAGCTCTTTACACTCCTCTGGTGCCATGTCAAACCAGCTTTTAACTTGATCCTGATCTTTATCAAAAACAAAGGAACAGGAAGAGAATTTGTATCTCTTTGTAGGAAGCAGATGCTAAGAGTATTCCATTAATGGCAATGTACTGAAGAAATTATTCACTGGTGGATTTAAGCTCCCATTTCTTTTCTGCCTGTGCCCAGAATTTAGAGTATCTTCTACGTAGTTTGGAATCCCACTTTCCCTTTTATAAAATAGGCCAGTTGCTTGGACCACATATACTAAAACTTAGGGAATAGGTGTTTCCTAAAGATTTTTTAAAGACTGATTGTCTTAAAAAAGTCTAGAGAACTATACTTTAGGTCAAGATGAGTAACAGGAATTGGATTTACACCCTTACTTGAAGTAAATTTTAAAAAATGTACCACATATATGAGAAACAACAGTTTCTCGAGATCTGAACATTAAGCTAGGAAAGACAGCGATCCCTAAGAGACGGGAAACAAATGAAGTGAACCCTACGATCGCCCTAGCTTACTGCCTGGAGAGTTTCCAGGCCTTATTAAGGGAGATGGAGCTAGGAGCCCAGGAAGACAAGGTAGCTGAAATTCACAGGGCAGAGCATTGGAGCAGAAAAAGAGGGACAAAGATATACATACAAAGATCTAAAGAGGTTATCCTCATATTTTCAACTAAGTATAGATTATTCATATGAATATACCACCTGAGGCCAGGTAAAGAACCACCTGAAAGACAAAATGGAACAATATCTGGTGTTCACATAGGGCAGGGGAAAGTTTTTGATCTCATAAGAGTAAAAAAAAAATCTCAAAATTCACAGGGCATAAGCTTGAGTACTCAGAACGGTTTGATCCCCGTAATGGGAAAAATTAGCCTTAGATAAGAATATTCCTTTGTTCCTGCTTAATAAGGCTTGTAACCTAATGCCATCTTAAAATAAGGCCCTTGAATATGTGTATATGTGAAGACCAATGGTTTCCCCTAATTTCAAAATAATTACACTGAGTGAAAGAAGCCAGACACAAGAGTATTTACAGTCTTGTCCTACTTCCGTGCAGTTCTAGAAAATGCAAACCAACCTGTGGTGACAGAAAAGAGGTTGGGGATAAGAGAAAGGGGAGGGTGGGATTTTTTTTTCTATTGATATGTACATATGTGAAAACTTATCAAAGTGTACCTTTTCAGTACCTATAGTGTGCTGTATGCTAACTGTATCTTAATAAAGCTGTTCAAAATGTTTAAGCTGATATTTGTTTGCTTATGGAGAGATTCAGTTTCTTTCTCTCTCCTTCAAATTCCGTGCATCACAGGAGTTAAGACTTAGGCAACCCACCTAGTCAAAAGTGGAAGGCTGAGGTTCCGGGGCAACAGGTTCGGCATCATCAGGCTCAATCGCCCCAGGGTCAACTGCAACAGGTTCTGCGTTTGGAGGTGGTGTAGTACGTGTGCATACTTGAGGTATAGCTACATAAGGTTCGGCAGCAGTAGGCAGGGGAGCATTGAGAAGAAAGGTCCTTCGGGTTTATGTGAGTTAGGGACAAAGTGGGGAGATTCCCTAGGAGGAGGAGAGGGGATCCACCAAGTAGTTGCAGGAAAACTAGGAATGTGGTGGAAGGGGTCTCCAGGAGAGGTGAGAATCCAGGGAAATGAGGGCACCCCTGTATCAGGGTCAGGATTCCCAGGGTAAGGGGGGATTTTATTCTCTGAAGGACGAAAAGGAGGAGCAAAATCCCTGTCTGACAGGGGATAAGGAATATTCAGAGATGGGTTAAGTGGGTAATGATTGCCACCATAATCCTAAAGGAGCAGCAAAGAAGTCAAAGTTGATTGTTTTTATCTATCCTATCTATATATTACTTACATTATGACTGTAATGATATATGATGAGTGAAGATTATTTTTGTAACAATTCCAATGGAATCTCTTTCTCAAGGCTAATACGCTTCTGTAATTTTTGAATTAGGAGACTAATAATTTCTGGAGAAAAGTGAATAAATCTCAAATTAGGGAGAAATATTTTGTGTTTCGGCAAATCAGAGTGTTTTAAACTGCACAATATGCCAGCTTAGGCCAGGACAAAAAGAGAAGGAGAGAGTGTGTGCAGTATAGGATTGGTATTTCCAGGCCTCCTTCTCTGTACCCTCCGCCCAGCCCACTGATCTCATTGCCGGCTCCCGAGAAGTCCAAAGTTCTCCACCAAAGCATTCACTTTGTTATACCTCTTCCAGGTGCCCTTTTGATCTCCTTCCCATCCAGCAGCATCCAATTCCACTCATCAAAGCCTAATATCTCAAACTGTTATTAAGAAGGAAAGCAGACTGGATGTGAATGAGTGACTACTGGCGTTTTTTTTTTTTTAATTGAGATATAATTGACTATAGTTAATACTGTATTGTATATTTGAAAACTGTTAGGACAGTAGAGCTTAAAAGTATTTGTCACACACACACACACACACACACACACACACACAAAATAAATAAATAACAAAAGCTTTCACCACAAGGAAAAAATTGTAACTGTGGTAATGGATGTTAACTCAATGTGGTGATCATTTTGCAACATATACTGCTGGCTTTCATATTTAGTTTTCCCTGTGGTGTTTGTGTTTTAAATGAGATTATTAATGTTACTGATGCATTTACTGTTAAATTTCACATGATTTCTTTCAGTATAAGTGTTGACACATTTTCCTCCAGTTGCTATCCAGATTTGTCTATTACATGTATGTAAGATTATTGGGGCGCTGCAAGGTCACAAAATTACGTAGAAATTTACAAAAAGTTAAGACATGTCTTGGTCTCATCTACATGACATTTTATTTCCTATCATAAATTTGTCAGTTTCCATGAGCAATTTTGACACATATTGGTTTATATATCAAGTTCCTAGATTCTTTGATACATTGCATAGTTCAATTATAATTTAAGGAATTTTAAATGTGTATAACATAAATATTTTAAAATATAATAAACTATATATATAATATTTTTAATGTGTTTATGTTAATGCTAATCAGTTGATGAACTTATTTCATTTACATGTATGCCAAGTTAACTAGTCAATGGCAGACACCATTTATGAACTAGACCCAATTTCATATTTGTTAGAAGATATGTTAGATAAATTCTTTATCATCAGTACTTTTCTATTATATATAACTTTATACAGCTAATTTTCAGTTTAAAGCATTTAATCTTAAGTGCGGGGAGTGTAACTGGGCAAGATATCAGTATGAATAAGAAAATTACAGGATGTATAAATATACATGTGCCTATATTTATACATGCATTTTAAATGAGCCCATCATAGCAAGAAAAGAGAACATGTTTCTAAATTACTTTCCAAGCCTGTCAAGGAAAAACATAATACTGAATTACAGTAAAACCTTGGTTTCAGAGCATAATTCATTCCAGAACAAGCTAGTAATCCAAAGCACTTATATATCAAAGAGAATTTCAAAAACCATTGTGATCATGTAACATTCAGCATCACGTACTATTCGTATTGCAAGACTTCTCTCGTTTGTTAAGTTAAAATTTATTAGAAATGTTTGCTCATCTTGCGGAACACTCGCAGAACAAATTACTCGCAATCCAAGGTTTTACTATATTTAACATCATTAGAAAATACTATTTTAAAAAGAAAATAATAGAGAATACATTTTAATATCTTACAAGCAAATATGAATATATTTTTTACCCTTTCACCAGATGTGAGAAATTTCTAAAACAACAAAGAAAATAGTGTTTTTAAACTTCATGCCCCTGAAAAATATTGTTCTTTAGATCTCTACCTATATTCAGTGATCATAACTGACAAAACTCTCTAAGTAACTTAGGATTTTCTTTCTTAAGTGGTACAGTTATTTGCCTTGTTTTCCCGTGACTATGTAGACTCTTCTGTTATTCTAAATACTTCTTAAAAACTAGATACTGAATAACCAATATTAATGTTCTATTAGTGACAATATTTCATACAATCATTAAATTTCTCATACATATTTATTTATAAACTTTCATACATAGGGCACCAAATATTTTGATTCAATTTTGTGACTAGTTGCTTGTATATACCAGTTATTTACATTAGAACATTATTTGTGTTTACCACAAAATCCCCTGTGACTAAACTAGGCTTTGCAATATAAATTCTCAGAAAATACAGATGTTTCCTCAGCAGCTTTGGGATATTTAAGCTTTTTGTCGATGGATATTCAAGGATTTATTTTTTAAAAGTATAAAATGAGTGCCTACTATGTGCTCTCTGAGTGCTAGACATTGGGTTCCTAGGTACTGGAAAGAACAAACAAGGTTTCTTTGTTCAGGGATGATTTCTAGGCCTCCCAGCTAGTCCAGCTTCCTCATTAAAATTTAATATTGTATAAAAACAAAACACATGAATAAAAAGTAAAGTCAGGGGGCGCCTGGGTGGCGCAGTCGGTTAAGCGTCCGACTTCAGCCAAGTCACGATCTCGTGGTCTGTGAGTTTGAGCCCCGTGTCGGGCTCTGGGCTGATGGCTCGGAGCCTGGAGCCTGTTTCCGATTCTGTGTCTCCCTCTCTCTCTGCCCCTCCCCCGTTCATGCTCTGTCTCTCTCTGTCCCAAAAATAAATAAAAAAACGTTGAAAAAAAAAAAAAGTAAAGTCAGATCTATAAATACAGAGAACAAATTGATTCTTGCCAGAGGGAAGGGGTAGAAGGGATGGGTAAAATGGGTGAATGGGAGAGGCGCCTGGGTGGGTCAGTCAGTTAAGCCTTGGCCTTTGACTCAGGTCATGATCTGGCTGCTCATGGGTTTGAGCTCCTCATGGGGCTCTGTGCTGACAGCTCAGAGCCTGGAGCCTGTTTTAGGTTCTGTGTGTCTGGTCTCATTTTGCCCCTCCTCTGCTCATGCTCTGTATCTCTCTCTCTCTCTCATAACAGTAAAAAAATTAAAATAAAAAAATGGGTGAATGGGAGAGAGAGATAGAGACTTATGAAATGAGTAAGTCATGGGAATCAATGGCACAGCATTGGGAACATGGTGAATGGTGTTACGTAGCACTGTGTGGTGACAGATGGTGGCTAACCCTGCAGTGGGCACAGCATAGCATAAAGAGAAGTTGACTCACTATGTTGTATACCCAAAACTAATGTAACATTGTGTGCCAACTATACTCCAATAAAAAATTGACGAAAAAGAATTTAATATCGTATCTGATATTTCTTCCCAATTTTAGGTTGGTTTCTTGAATTACTGAGTTAAAAATGTTTGCTTATGCATCATATTTTCATCTTAAGGTATGATGCGTGATGCACAAGTGATACATGTTCCAGAGTGTTCACACAGACACATGTCAGTGAGTTGTATTTGTGACCACACAGCCCTAGACTCTTATAATTAAAATATCAATTCTTATAAGAAATTCAAAGTAACACCTCCTACTGTTCTCATTTTAATGATTATTTCAAAACCTTTCCATTCCTTTGCCATATATCTCATGGAAAAGTGTGCACATCCAGACCGTATCTCTTGGCTTTCCTTTGCTGGATTGTCATGTTTCTCTACAGCATACTTGTAGATGGTACAAGTATAGTTTTTTTAGCACACTCCTGTTATCAGCCCTTGAGGCAAAAATGACAACTTACAAAAAGTCATATACTAGTCAATCAATGAATGCTGTGGCCTCATACATAGGGGTAATTTGTGGGTATTTTCTGCACAGAAATCATCTAGCTGTTTGGGACACATTCTTCCTATTAGTAATTCCTAGATCATGCTATCTTCTACTGTAATCTTTCATACAGGCAAAATCTTTCTGGATTCATTCCTTAATTTGTTCAAATAAATTTAGTACCTTGTCATAAATTTTATTGGGCATAGGAAAATATTTATCACTCTGCAGAGGGAGTGCCCTTACTTAATACTTCTGCTCATTGAAAAGAAATAAAGACCCCATGGGAAATATGTTAAACACAAATATATTTGTACTCCATAAACATTTTTCAATCAAATTTAACAGCAACAGCAACAGTAGTCATAAAATTGTATTGTAAAGAAATCCAAGACTTTTAAAATGTAAGATACACTTTAAGATAAAAACAAGCACATTCATATGCAAATTAAAAAAGTTTTACCTCATGAACATGGAAGAAGCACTTCTAAAACAAAGGAAAAATTAATTCCCTATGGTTATTTGACAACATCTGCACCCAGATTTCCATATTACTGAAGAATTTGTACAGTCTTATTAGTATAGTTTCTTTATTTTTGAAGTATGAATCACTAGTATAAATTGTTTGTTATTGTTATCAACATATGGTTTAGAACTAGGTACGTGCTCTCAAAAGTTTTACTTTGGCTGATGGATTTTGGTTTGTAATTTTCTACGTGTACATCAGTCTTCCCAACCAACTGAAAGATGATTCAGCTGTTATTCATATACCTTTCACCTCTCAGGTTTTGCTTGCATTAGGTGTGTGTGTGTGTGTGTGTGTGTGTGTGTGCACTTGCACTTGTGTGTATATGTGTCACTTCTTTACAGTTGCAGTTGTTCTTCAATATTCAGTTGTTCTTCAATTAAGCTTCAATATATTTTAGAAATTCACCACAGATTATGCACAAGATAAGAATAAAAAATAGTGGAAAACTCATCATTTGCTATTTTAAGAATTAGAATTTAATTAATTTTAAGAGATAGGATAATATCTTGAAATTTGCACAGGATGACAATAATAATTGTAAAATAGTTAACAATATCAAATAGCATTTAAGTTCCTATTGTATCCTAAGTATTCTGCCAAGCACTTTAGGTAATTATTTAATTCCCAAAATGATTCTATGAGGTAGGTGTCATAATTTTCTCCTTTTACAAAGGACAATGTTTAGCACACTCATTGGCTAGGATTAAAAATTTTCCTACAGCTATTTTTTTTTTTTTTTTGCAGCACAGTCTCATTTGTTTATGCCATGTTGAAGGTTGCTATGTCCATTTAAGCATTAAGTATATTTAAGTATACTCCACCAAATATTCCTTATGACTCTACCTAAATACCTTCAGCAATGAAACATCACTCCCACAGGAAGCCCAAGCCAGCTTTCCATAATTTGAAGACATAGACTCTTAAAATAATCTACATGGGATTCTGATTCCATGTAAGTTTATCTTCCTGTAGCCCAGTGCATTTTTGTACTAACCTCTTCTCCTTGCTGGGTAGCCATTTTCAGTTAACACAACTTTATTATTTTATTTTTTAAAATTTCTTTTGAAAAGTTTGTCACAACACAGGGACCTGGCTGGCTCAGTCAGTTAAGCATCCAAATCTTGATTTCTGCTCAGATCATGATCTCTCTGTTCCTGGGATCCAGCCCCGTGTGTTGGACTTTCGCAGAGCCTGCTTGGGATTCTGTCTCTGTCTCTCTTTTCTCCTCCCCCCACTCCTATGTGCTCTCGTTCTCTCAAAATATATAAACTTTTTTTTTTAAAGAAAAGTTTGTTATAACAAAACTCATGCCTATTAACATGTCTCTCTGCTGCACTGTTATCAAGACTATAATAACTTATGTCATTAACATGAATCTCTCCTTATCTACAATTATTCAATGGTTGTACTGTGGCTATAATTTTAGGAGTCTATTTACTTGCCTTTGTAAAAGCAACACACAAGATGCAAGACCATAATAGAAGCTTCATTTTGAGTGATCTTATGAAGATTAATTTTATAGTGGTTGTTTCAGAAAATATACAATATATATCTTAGTTATTTCTCTTTTCCTAGAGAGAGACAAAAGAATGCATGGCTTTATTAGTCTGAGTAGAAGCACCCTTAGCAGAAAATTTGGTCCTGCTATTAACTACTGTCCCCATGACCTAACAGGAATGATGCTACAACTCAAATTACCTGCTTTTGCAAATGTCCTTCAATAATTAATTGGCTTCTATCCAAACTTCTTTAAGTGGGAGTGAATTGATTTAGTTACATAGGGATACATTTTTGCAATTAATTTGTCATGGAGGGCTTAGCATAAACCATAACCAAGGTATGTGCCTTGGTTAGGCTCAGTCTTCTTCAAAGATAGTAAACTCAATCTCTGGTTGGTTGAATATTGGTTTATGTCTTCTCCCTTCTTCAAAATCATAAATTATCTCCCCTCTTAACAAAAAGTCAACATACAGACTTTTATATAATTTTATATATTAATATTTAATAATATATTTAATATATTATTTATTACTTATATATACCATACATATATAATTACACATTATTATATTATATATTTCTTATTTATATATTATGTATTATTATTAATATATATTATTAAATAATGTATTATTTAATAATATATACAATTTAATAATATATATTACAATATATTACAATATATTACAATATATTACAATATACAATATGTTACAATATATTATAATATATATTATTATAGACATTTATTAATATTATTTAGTACCTCAAATTTGAAAAAATATGAATGCTCAATACGGAGTAATTTATTAGGAGTAATAATATCAGGTTCATGATATATTGCCAAATGAATATTCAGATGTTAAATATAGCTAACATATTTAATGGACTATTTCTAGTTATGGGTGATTTTAAAAATAATTTAAGTAATTCATTTTATCTTCTATAATCTATAATGTTTTTGTGAAGTGAAAATGTATTACTTGTATGCTAACTATACAAAGCATATTCTAATAATACAAAATGTTTTCAAGTTTTAGTTGAGACTGTGAATGCTTAATTACCTAATTTGTAACAAGACCTAGGCTGCAAAATTATATTCATGGGCAAAGCCCTGGAAATTATATACTCCATCCATTTCTCAAAACATATGTTTTATTTTAGGTCGCTTGTTTACATGTTCAACATGGTTTTGACCACATATTGGATGATCTTTGCTGTAATGTTCTTTGGTATTATACATCTGTTTTTTTGTTTTGCTTTGTGGTTTTTTTTTTTTTTTGAGAGACTATGTACGAAAGACATCAATAGGTTTTATATTGTTTTTAGGTAGTAAAAATATAGGAGACAAAGATCCGTGCCTCATTCTCTCTCCCAATAAGTAGCACTGAAGAAATTCCTGACAGGCCTGAACACTTAGCTTTTCTTCAGCTATGGATACACTTTCATGTCCTAGCTACATTGATATTACTTATCTCTTGTTTTTGCATTTATTTTTGTTTTTTGCTTACCATCAATTTCATAGTCAAATATCTTGGCCATATTTAGAACTCTACAGGGCATGTGGCACCTCATTTGGAGATGCTTACTTCATCTCTGGCTTTATCTTATTTCCCCCAGTCTTGTTTTGTCCTCATCAAAATACTTATATCTTTTTTAAAAAATCCTGTTTTACTTATTTTGCAAGCTGTCTTAAGTCCTTTCAAAATGGGTTATATTATAAACAGAGGAACAAATTAACCAAACAAATCTCCTAAAATTGTTTACAGTGCCAAAATTCCCTTCTGCTATATTTTAACATTTTTGTAAAAAGAACATAAAAATGTTAGTTGGTGAAACAAAAATATCATGAATGTATACCTAAAGAAGACAACATTGTAGCCTTCAATATAGACCAATTATTTTTAAAGTGGCCTGTGCTTCATGGTAGACCCTAAAGATTAACAATATAAAGTTAACTGATGTATTCATTGATCTCTCTAAAACCATTCCTTTTAGCTTTTTCTGGGTTTCTGAAACAGAGTATTTAATTGGCTGGTTCCAGATTTTCATATACATATTATATGACAAATGTCTAATTTGCCATAATACTGTCATATTGTCTAATAATTATCTAATAATTGTCATATTACATGGCACTAGAATAACTTAGAAGAACCCATCCCTTATCCCAGTATTATTTTGGGAACCTATCAATTTGATTATATACAAAGGCTCCAAAACATAGATAAATATAGATAAAAAAACTATGAAAGAAAATGCATATTCACCTTTTTAAATGTGGTTTAGAAAGAAATTCTATATTAGTAGTTCAAATAATGCTATCTTAAATTATTATATTACAGATAACCCAATAAGCATAGTTTTACTTCATTTATATTTTGTCTTAATGTGGCTATTAAGTTAACAAAGCTCTTATGCGTTAGAAATTCTATTAAAGATGAATAAGCATTTCTTCTTCATAAAGAATTTAAAGAATAAAGTTTTCCTATAAGAATAATAACAAAGGATAGCTCAATTATAATTTTAGAGTTCTAAAAAATCAAAAATGGAAAAATTCCAGATTTATCAATGTTTAAAAATCCCTCCCTTGTCCCACTGTCTAAATTTATTTATCTACTCATATATCACTTGTGATTTAGTCTTTTGAATCCTCCAGAAGAAAAAAAGAACATTTATGTCTCATTCAATTAATAATTTTCCATTCTCCTTTTCCTCAATTTTTTTTTCCTTCCAATAGCTTTTAAGTGAGAGGGGATTATTTGACCCCACTCTTCAGTTCTTCAGAACATGAGAATTCCGGAGTAGAACAAACCCATCCTTTTAGGGTTTATGTGAACTCCTGAGTCCAGTCTGAACCTAAAGAATAAAAAAAAATCCTGTACTTAGTCTTCTCTTATGTAGTCTTGAAGTGATATTCAGATATATGGTGGATTAGATTTACATACCACACTGTGTTAATAACTTCTTCAAACCTGGAGAGAACGTAAATATGACATGCATTTATAGTCACCCTATTAACTGAGACCTAAGGGAGAATCTTTCAATAATGGAAGCATCTTTATATGAGGGTGGAGGGAAGAATACCTTGTTTCCAGGATGGAAACTAATGGCTGTAGATTTGGTCTTGCTCTGGACACTGTGCCTCAGTCCCTTTCCTCCGGGGGTACTTATAAGAAGTTTTTAATTTAATGTTACTTCTTTTGTTTTGAAATAAATCAGCTTCATATCTGAAAAAATAAAAAACTATGAGTTTTACTTATTTGGCTGGAAATTATTCCCCTTATTTCACAGCATCATAAAATCAGGGAAATTCCCATAATGTGGCAGTAAAAGACAAATTGAGAACTGTATTAAACTTAAATACTAAATGCATTTTGAAATATTGATTACTGGATTGTTGACATTAGAAAGGGTGATGAAGGAATTTTATAGTTTATTTTATGTTAAATACGGAATAAAATGGTTTAACATAAATATTTTTTTAAAATACCAGTGTGGTGGGGGTGCCTGGGTGGCTCAGTTGGTTAAGCATCTAACTTCAGCTCAGGTCATGATCTTGCAGTTCGTAGGTTAGAGCCCTGCGTCAGGTTCTGTGCTGACAGCTCAGGGCCTGGTGCCTGCTTCAGATTCTGTGTCTCCCTCTGTCTCTGCCCCTCCTCTGCTTGCTCTCTCTCTCTCAAAAATAAATAAACATTAAAAAATAAAATAAAATAAATAAAATAAAACAAAATAAAAACAGTGTGGTGTATTTTTGCATATTAGTGTTACAAACATGAATTACCAACTATGAATAAATATTAAAAACTTAAAGAGCTCTTCTGTCTTGTATATTTATTATTGACAACCATGTATTTCTAGCAATATGCAATATAAATAAGAAATGATAAAAGACAGTACTGGCTGGCAGTGCCCAAGTCATAAAGTAATGTGAAGTGATTTAGCTTGAATCATAGACAGGACTGTAGTATTTGTTAGAGTGAGAGAACCCTCCTTTCCAAATATGTAACTTTCTTTCTGTGGAATCAATTAGCATAAACCCCCCTCACTAATGGCCTCACAGAAGGAAAAGTGCTCACATACAACCATAAAAATTTTAATCGTATTATCTACTAAACTACAACATATTTCTGACATTCAGCCAAAAAAAATGATGTGTGTGTGTGTGTGTGTGTGTGTGTACATGACAAACAGGAAGGCAAGAAAGAGCAGTCTACAGATTAAAAAAAGCAATCGTCAGAACATGGGTGAGTTATTACAGTGACTTGTTGGAACCAACAAACAGAGAATGTAAATAATTTTGAATAATATATTGAAGAATCTAATGGTAAGGTAGACAAGACTCAGGATCACATAGGTAATTTCAGCACAGAGAGGGAAACTATAAGAAAGAATGAAATGGAAATGCTAGAAATAAAGGTTGACTAACAAAGAAAAAAAATGTATTTGGTTAGCTCATCAGTAGGCTCAACGCAGCCCAGGAAAGATGCAGAGAACTTGAAGATAAGTTTCCTTCTTTCTTTCCTCCCTCCTTCCCTTCCTCCCTCCCTCCCTTTCTTACTTCCATCCTTCCTTTTTTCTTTCTTTCCTTTCTTTTTTTTCCTTGCTTTTTTTCCTTCACCTGATCATTCACTTAGACACATAGTACTGTTCTAGACCCTAGAGAATATGAGAAATGCAACCCAGTGGATAAAAAATAATCTGGGAACAAAATTAAAATAAGGTCTTTGGAATTTAAAGCTCCAAAGATGCCACTTTTTTATGTACGAAGAAGTTAAAAAGGCGTAACGTAATTAATCCTCTGTCTCAGACTGTTATACTAAAAACATGGGTGCTATTAATTCTACTTCATGATTCAACAGGATGGGAAACCTATGGATTATATTTGACAGTTGGATAGAATGGACATGAAAAATAAGCTTACCAGTAGCTTTCTTTTGTTATATACAATATCGTACTTCACAAACAGTAGGTGATTTTAGAATAGTGATGGACCAGAACATACCCTGTGCTTTTGTAGTAATGGAAATAGGATGCCTTTTCCTCCATTACTGACAGCTACTCTCTTGGAATGGTCAAGGTTTTTAATTTACTAGAGAAATAACAATATACTACTGGGGTATCTGGGTGGCTCAGTTGGTTACGCATTTGACTTCAGCTCAGGTCATGATCTCAGTTTGTGAATTCGAGCCCCATATCGGGCCCTCTGCTGACAGCTCAGAGCCTGGAGCCTGCTTCGGATTCTGGGTCTCCTTCTCTCTCTGCCCCTCCCCTGCTCATACTCTGTCTCTCTCTCTCTCTCTTTCTCAAAAATGAATAAACATTTAAAAAAAAAAATATATATATATATATACTACTAAGTATTATTGCTATAAGTATGCAAAAAATGGCCATATTTTTGTAATGTTTTCCTACTTCAATATTTTCAAAATCTCTTCTAATCGCCAATGAAATAAACTTCGATCTGGAGAGACTGAATCATTGACAAATCTTTGAAAATTATTTAGAAATCACCAAAAGGAGCTGTAATAGCTGCTATGTTCCAGTTTAATTTACTATAATAAAATATTAGGTCAGGGCATCTGGGTGGCTCAGTTGGTTGAGTGTCTGACTCTTGATTTTGACTCAGGTCATGATCCCAGGATGGGATGGAGCCCTGCACCAGGCTTCATGCTGAGCATTGAGCCTGCTTGGGATCCCTCACTCTGCCCTCTCCCTCTCCCTCTGCCCCTCTCCCCGAGTCACTCTCTCCCTCATGTGCGTGGCTCTCTCTCTCTCTTTCTCTCTCAAATAAATAAATAAATTTAAAAAATTAGGTCTAAAATATATAGAGTAACTGAGACTTTATCTGAATACTGGATAATGTTTTGTCTACTAGGGAGTCAAGTGAAACTCTGCTTACACATTACTCCTCATATCGCTCACATTTTAATTTGGGAAGCCAACAAATATATACATATTTAGGAGTCAGCTGGGTTCCCCTCCCTAAATTTGAGGGACAGCAGTTATAGAGCTGAATCTAGAGAACTGGGAGCTGATTTTAATTGGCTGATTACATGTGGCAATTAAAATGGTTAAAGTGGATAAGATCATATAGGAAAAAAATGTACAGTTAAAAAGAAGTGGTTGAAGTCAGAGTCCTAGAGAACATTACTGTTTTATTCAAGGAGAGGAGTGCATGCAAAATACCTGGAAGAAATAGCTAAAGAAAGATTTAAAAAAATTACCAGGAAATAAATCTTAAGCGATAGTTACAAATAGAATAGTGCCCTGGAGGCAATTTACTCATTTTCTACTACAATTTCCTCATCTGCAAGGAATATTAATCTTTATTAGTAATGTAATGGTAATATTAATGGTTGTAAGTTTAACTGAGGCAAAATATAATGTACCCTGCATATAGATGCTCAGTCGGTTTCAGATATTATAATCACCCTTATTATTTTTGCCACAATCTGTTAAAAAGGAGAGATTACAGAGGAAATTTTTAAAAGCATCAAAAGAGTTATTATCTTTGACATAGAGGAAGGTCACCATATTCGTAGAGACTTGAAGGAGACAGTTAAAGTCATATTGAGAGTTATCAAGTTATTGGTATATTGTACTAGGTAGTGGGTAGTATTTAGGCTGGATGGGCTCAATATAGTCTATGAAATAAAAAGGGAAGTTATTTTCTAGTAAGATGAATTGGAAGCGTAAGAAGAGTTGAGGAAGGCAGATAACTCTAATGCCAATAAGACAAAGTTTGGTAAGTGGTCTTTGGTGACCAAAAAAGTTTAGAAAACTAACTTACTTTAGGATTCATCTGCTTGGATGGAGTGACAGTAGAAATCAAGTTCATGTTTGGGTGTTTTCCAGGTAAGACTTAATTACAGAGAGGCAGGAGGGTTATAGGTACCATCGAGATAATATTTGAAATAAGGATAAAGTCTGGGCTGTATAAGAAAGGGAGTGAGGCCAATAGGGAATAGAGAGAATGGAATATAATCAGAGTGTTAAGGCATGGAGTATTCTGTGAAGACAAAGAACAATTCTCTTAGCTTCTTCCTGTTCCACCATTTCAAAGTATATGTCATATGTTACTTCCTTCTGAAAAAAACTTTGTGTTCGTATTGAGTAAGAAAGGACATGAGGATAAGAAGGATTGGATAGAATGGAGTATAATGGAAGGATTAAAAGATTGGAATATTCTATGAAATCAAAGGAAAAGTCTCAAATTTTCAAATCTTTTCACCAAAGACACATGTCGTATAATGTCATTATCCTGTGTACACCCCTCCCGTGTCTTCCCATCACAACCAAATGCATAACACAAATTTCTAAGCTCAATAACCTTCATCTTTATCCCCTACTTTCTGATCTCTAATGTAGTTTTCTTTAACTTTCTCTTCCCTCTGTCTTCTCTGGGTATTTTCATCCAGAGTTTTTCCTTATAATACATGCATGTACCCACTTATTTGCATTTTGTGTTTCTTCATTTGTCAGATACCAATAAAAGGGGGGGGGGTGCTTAGAAAGTTTGTGTTCCCAATGCCTGACTCCCTTCTTCAGTAAGACAATGTAAACTGAGAGGAGTGAGGGTCTGTGGTTGAGGCTATGGCAATTTATGAGCATGAATGAGAGAGATGGTAGAATTATAGCTGAATACAACTTTGAACCCAACTGTGGTTGGAGAATATAATCTGTAGTGTTCCAAGTTATCCATTATGAGAAGTAAAATCTAAGTGTACAGTTATGTCAGTGAGCCAAGCTCATTTAAAGTCAATTGTTACAGGACTCTTTATAATATTAAAAGCCTAGTGGGCCAGTCTGAACAATGGAAATGATGATTACACACCAAAGACTGCAATTGAAATTTTATTTTGGGGGAAAAAAGGCAGTTCTATAACTCAGAAAGAATGATGAAAATATCTTAAATAATCATCAGCCCAGTTTGTATGAAACCACAATACAGACCCAATACACTCAACATGAACTAACAGGAAAAGTATAAACTATTCGGGAAATATTCTGCACAGTCTTCCTTTGGCTCAACATTTCTGCCCTATTAATAGGTCTGTCCAAGCATGCTGGTAGTAATGAAGTAATATGGTAGATAAGAAAATGTAGAAGATAGATTTTCCAGCCAAACCTAAAAGAAAAAAAGACAATCCTGTATTACCTATTAGATTTATTTCCAGAAATAATGTATGTCTGTATATAGAACACACAAATACGCAACCATTCTCGTCTGGCAGAATGTTATTATTTATAAGCATTTTTAGTTATTTCCTACTACCCAAATGATATCTAGCATGTAGTAGGATTTTAATAACTATTTGTTGAATAATTAATGAGTGGATGAAAGTTAATAGCCAGGTTCTTTAATCTAGCATACAAAAGGAATGTTCACATTTATTTATTAAATGGTAAACATTTACATTTTCAGCCAACTTTAATGGAATACTTACTTTTATTTTCCAAAATGTTTATTAGTCATAAAATATTGCTGTTTCCTATATTTTAATTCTTTTGATCTAAGTGCAATATAGATTTTAGTAAAGGAATTTTATTGTGATGAATGACTTTGGGCTGATATTTTAAGAAATCACTTTACAATTATTAAAGTCTTCAGAATCTATTGTACATTTTTTTTTAGTTTCTCTGTTTCTTTTGTAATTATTGTAATTTTTCTGTCAATTCAGTATCTTCTGCCTTATTCCTGCCCGCCCCCCCCCCCCACCATTGGCTTGCTTAGTCTATTTCTAATTATATGAGAGGACTTAGTTGAGGACTTAACTCCAATACATCACTTGATCTTCCTGTACTACCATATCTTCATGCCTCTAACTTAGCATTTAGTACATTGTATTGTCATTTTTGCGTCCTTGTGTAGAACAGAGCTTAACGAGGGCAAATTTGGGATCTTATTTCTATCTCTTTCATGTGTCTCACATGATAGAGCACATGATCAGCATTTTAGAAATGTAGAAAATATATAAATGATGATAGCAAGGGGAGTATTGCTATTTATAAAATACAACTGTATTTTCAGCTCTTACCCATAGTAGTTACATTAGTATTTTGTAAGTTTATTTTTATTTATTTTGAGAGAGAAAGATAGAGAACAGGTTGGGGAGGGTCAGAGAGAGCGGGGGACAGAAAACCAAGCAGGTTCCTGCTGTCAGTGCAGAGCTGGATGCAGGTTTAAACTCACGAACCATGAGATCATGACCTGAGTCAAAATGGAGTTGGACACTTAACCAACTGAGCCACCCAGGCACTGCTGTATTTTTCTCATAGAAGATTGTTTAGTGAATCTGACTCTTTTTCATTATTAGAAGGACAAAAATGACATGACAAAGCAAATCAAGTTTGTGACAATGTACCTAAAGTTAAAGTATCCTCTCAAAAAATAGCTTATCTGGACTTTGGGTACAGTGTGGCATTGGTAGTGGAAGGTTTGAGCCCTAGGGCCAGAAATCTGTATTAGACTCTTGGCTCTTCAACTTTTGCGGGGTGATCACTAACAACTTAACTTCCATGGGCCTCAGTTTTCTTATTTCAAATTGGCTGATCATATTAACTACCTCATAGGTTTTTTTTGTAAGCATGAAAGTAGTTAATGTAGGCAAAGGACTTAGAACAGTGACCAGCACATGGTAAATGCCTTAATACATTACTGTTATTACTAATTTCTCTGAAGCCTACTTTGCTCTGTTGCGTATAAAAAGAACAAAGCGATAAACTGAAGGAGACAAAATTCTAAGACAGGAAATAACATATACTGTAAGGAAAATATAAGAAAAATTAAAGGTGAGTACATAAAAGCAACACTGATGTTCATTGGTTTCCTTGGATCTCCACCATGGCTTTAAAGCAGTGGTTACAATATCAAAAAAGTAAACTAGGAAAAGTAGGTTTTGGGTATCAAAAAAAAAAAATGATGATTTTTTCTCCAGAGAAAATGATGCAGAGAATTTATTTTAAAATGGCTTGACTTGTGCAGGAAACTCCCTTGATAATTATATATTTTCCAAACAGAAATGCTGAGTCTTCACTTCTTGGCTCAACTCAAAGATATGGGTAAACATCTTTGTGGACATTAAGTTTGTGACAGTTTCCACTCAATGCCATTGCTTCTGGCTGAATGCATCATCAGCTACAGAGAAAATTTCTTATAATTTATTTTCTTAATTTATTTATTATATGTTTTATAAAATATTTATAAAACACACGAAATAGGTACACAGGTAACTTACATTTATGAATCAACAATTCTTATACAAAGTATAAAGTATTTCACAAGCCAAATTATTATTTAATTAAAATGGAAACTACATTGCTTAACGATATTAAGGTCACATTCTTCACATAAAAATTCTATTTTAAATAATTGTTTATGTTTTAAGCCTAAAGGCACTTACCAAAAGAAGTAGAAGCTGTTAATTCAAGATTCTTAAAAGTGTCTCTTTAAAAGAGAAATAAATGACATGTTTTAGCTAAATGTTTATAATAACAAACAAAAATAATATTTAAATCTCCATGGAAATATTTAGAACAGATTTTAGGTATCTCATAGTCAAACTATAGATACCAAATTCTTATTTTCTCTAATAATGTGGAAGATATCTTTAAATGCTACATGTATATCTAAGAAACTAAATCATGTTTTAAAAATATCTGAGGAATGAAGTGACTTATTCAAAATCAAAAGCTTAGTTATGTCAGGTCTTCTGACTCTAAATTCTATATTACTTATATTAAATTGTCAGTTCTCTGGGTTCAATTTCTTGCTCTCTCATTTATTGTTCATGTTGAAAAAGAATGTTTCCTAAGTCACATTTTTAAAAAAACAATTAAATAAAGGAGAAATGTTAAATAGAGTATGGACTACTTTTTAGAATTTCAGATACTTACGTAAAATGGAAATAGTATTCTCTGTTAACTACCGCTAAAAACTGCTGTAGGTATCAATTGAAATTTTATAAGCAAATACATCAGAAATTTAAATCTAATGTAAATGCAATTTATCACTATAATTATTTTTATTATAGCTGCATTTGCACCATATCATTTATAATTCAATTTCCAGCCTAGAAATATTTAATTTTGTTTTATCTTCTACTAAATAGAATCTGTTGGAATTTTACTTCTCTATTTCATTTCCTCAGCTTATTTTTACTACAAAAGATAAGTCCATTTTTTAAATTAAAAATGAAAAGGGAGAACTTACCAGAGTAGGGGTAATTTGGTAAGCATTTATCTTATTGTGATTCCATGGTTTCAATGCTGCCTGATATTGCTGAACAGTCTTGAGATATTGGGGCAGGGTGAACTTCTGATAATATTGGTTGATTTTGTTCTAGAAAAAATGTAAGTAATTGTCTTAATATTTCATGTACCAGAGCATACCTGGACATAACCAAAAAAAAACTAAAACTTGGTTTGTTTGGGTAAATTCTAAATGATACTAAAAGACCTAAACCAAAGAAAGCTAATTCATGAAATGTTATTTCTATATTTGCATTCATAGAATGAACTATAGAATTGAGAAGATTCTTGGTTAATTCAGACTTCAAGCCCAAAATACTTAAAGAAGAAGTACTTGTAAGAAAGCAAGAGGATAATATTCTTTGCTAAAATAAGTTTCTCAGATTGTGGTTGCATTTCCAGGATCAGTAGAAAAACATGGTTTCCTTACAGTCATATACATAGAATGTGTGATTAGATTTAGTAGAATCTGTGACACTGAACCAATTATTAATCTGAGTGTCACCTTGTAGAAGTAAATGAATTCATAGAGAGCAATTTGCAGAGAGCCTGTCACCTATTTTATGATTAATATATATTTCCCTCCTCCATGTTCTATTTTGAAGCATCTATGTGGGCCTGACTGTAGATTACTATAGGGATTAAAACGGGAATTAAGCACAAAGGCATCTCCCTTCAGGATAATTTCCTGTTTTTCCAAAATGGACAGTTGGTGGGTTTTTAGAATAACCAGAGGATAATGGCTAGGTGGATACATGCAATGCAATGGTACAGTTGATTCTATGGGAGAATATTTTTCCAACAGTTTTGACAGAGTATAAGGAAGAGTTTTATTGAAATTAGAATTTATTAAAAACAGTTGTTGAGAGGAATGGAGTTCAGCGATGTTCATCTAGTCCAGTTATGTTATAAATGTTTGTATGGAAAATTTACCCAAAGTGTTAGGTACTTCTTTTCTTCTTCAGTCAGCTCAATTTTCTGTTAATGACAAAAATAAACTGTGACAAATAAAAAAAAAAATGGGATGGTATTCAGTTAATTTGGTTTGAATGAAAATTACTTACTTTGGTGAGTACTTCAGTTGACTCCTTAAGGAAAGAAAATAAGAATCAGCTTTACTTGGATAGCCCACCAGTAATTTCATCTATGTCATTACAGTAGGGAACTAGAGCTAATTATTTTAATAATTAAAGGCCAAGCCATGGCTGCCAAGAAACAAAGTGCTATTTTATAGGACTTTATTATGACTTAAGTGAGTTTTAATATTCATTATCAGAACATTCTTTATGTCAACATAAAGATCCTGGGCTGAAAATATATTTTGTTTCAGATATTCTATTTACATTGTTCATATAATGTCAAATTCTCATACAGTATAGGCAGATGCAAACTAAATAGAGGGAGAATGAGTCAGAGAGAAAGAGAGAGAAGAAAGAAAAATGATGCAGGCCTGTGGAGGTATGTGGCAAAACCTGTTTGCCATTTCCAGAAAGACTACTGTTTTTTCTTAGTGCCCACGGGCCCAAGCTTGAGTTTGAGAGAAAGGGTAACACATGCTTGTGAGGCATTGAGGAAGAAGATGTTGGACTGTGCCTCAGGTCACAAGACTCTGGGCCATAATCCATGCTTCATTTTCTCTTGAGATGTTTTCCCACTATGTTCATGGATTTGATTCATTCTACTACAGCAGGTGTTCTTGTACCTGTGATTTACATGATACATAACCCAAACCAATATTCAACCCCTAAACAATATGAGAGGGAATCAGGGTAAATTGCAAGATCCTGATTTGCCATTGACTTATTTAAAAAATGCATATTTGCAATGAACCAGAGTTCAGCTATACATTATCAAAAGTATGAGATAGAACAAAACACTTGACTGTGTACATAATTCATTTCAAATCTCTAAAATGATTTTGAGTCTGTATATATTTCTTATGAAGGTTTGTCTTTATTGCCAATATTTCCTTATTGGATATTTTGATATGGCTCTGTTTAAAAATTAGCAATACTTAATTTACTTAAAATAATTAACCAGTACCAGGGAAGCACAGTATTTCTCAATAAACTATTAGGTTATTTTATTTTGTTTTATTTATTTTATTTTATTTTTTAAAATGTTTATTTATTTTTGAGAGAGAGTGCGTGAACAGGGGAGGGGAAGAAAGAGAGGGAGACAAGAGACAGCAGAATTCCAAGCAGGTCCTGTGCTGTCAACACAGAGCTTGATGTGGGGCTGGAAACCAGGAACCAGGAGATCATCAAGACTGATGTTTAACCGACTGAGCCACCCAGGTGACCCTTGGCTGTTTCATTCTAAAAGTATCATTTCCTGGGGTGCCCAGGTGGCTCAGTCAGTTGAGCATCCGACTCTTGACTTTAGCTCAGGTCATGATCTCAAGATTTGTGGGTTTGAGACCCACCTTGGTCTCTGCACTGAGAGCATGGAGGCTGCTTGGGATTCTGTCTCCCTCCCCTCCCTCCCCACCCCTTTCTTTGTCTCATGAAGTAAATTTTTTTAAAAAGTATCATTTCCCTCACTAGATGAGCTGCTAGAAGATTTCTTAAGAAATAAGATCATCATTATACTTATCATCAAAATTTGGGGACCAAGGTAATTAAATCCTTAACAGTATATTCTTAATATTCATGAAATTAAAGATCTTTTTGGGGGCACGTGGATGGCTCAGTAGGTTGGGCTTCTGACTTCGGCTCAGGTAGTGATCTCACGGTCTGTGAGTTCGAGCCCCCAGTCTGGCTCTGTGCTGACAGCTCGGATCCTGGAGCCTGCTTTGGACTCTGTGTCTCCCTCTCTCTCTGCCCTTCCCCCACTCACACTCTGTCTCTCAAAAATGAATAAATGTTAAAAAAATTAAATAAAAGATCTTTCTCATATTACAAGCATATTAGTACGATAGGTGAAAAAGGATTGCAGTAAAATTTCAGTTAAAAAAACAATAAAAACTAGTTTTTTTTTTTTAAGAAGCAGTGGAAATCGCATATTTATGCCACAAGGAAGAGTCTTGTTTACATGCAAGAAAGAATTTAAGCTACTTGAGAAACCCAACATTAAAAGGTAGAGAGAAATTATATTTTTAAGTAACTTAAAAATATCACTCTGTTTCATTAAAAGAAGAGCATTTTATATAGGCCTAATTATTACTATTTTAATATTAGCTTTGAAAAAATATGAATTAAATATAGCTTTATATAGTATCAATACTTACCATATCAACAGTCTTCCCTGAGGTTTCCTTAAAGAAATAAAAAAAGAATTAGATACTTTATTCCCACTGTATTGATTATACATAATTTACTCTTGAATATATAGGGAAAAAACTCCTCTTTCATAAAGAGGAAGAATATAATTAAACTTATTTTTATTGATTCTTTTAATCGTGGTTACATACCTAAGATCTAAGATCACGTAAGATCTAAGATCTAAGATCACGTAAATATATATACATTTAAAAATTTGTTTTTTAATGTTTATTTACTTTTGAGAGAGCAGGGGAGGAACAGAGAGAGAGGGTGACAAGGAATCTGCAGCAGGCTCCAGGCTCTCAGCTGTCAGCACAGAGCCAGGTGTGGGGCTTGAACCCATGAACTGTGAGATCATAACCTGAGCCAGAGTCTGGAGCTTAACCAACTAAGCCACCCAGGTGCCCCTATATTTCTTAAACGAATGATGAATGACATATCTCATTAATGAAACAACAAATAGATAAATAAATCTTATCTGACTGGTATGCATAACTACATTATTTTCCTGCCTATGTAAATATAAAATAAATAATACTTATTGTATAGCCATAACAAAATAAAAAATAATTTCTTAAATATATTTAGTATAAATGGTTTTGATTTATTTCCTGAGATAAGCCGCCAGATTCCTTTAAAATTTCTTAAATTACACATTTTAATCTTATTTTAAAAATTGTTATATTTTCGTTTCTTTTTTGGACTTTTATTCATTCTCAGAGACAAAATAAGCAAGACAAAACTAGGCTATTTCTTGGATGATATGAAAATGACTTTAGTCATTTGTGGTATGCAGGAAGACATTTGGAAAATAACACTTTGTATAGATCGGAATGAACAAGAGTCCTTATCGAGAATGATACTTTGGATTGCTCCCACTTCATTTGCAAATTTTAAGATATACACCAGATCTCTTGGTGTGGTAGCAGTATTAATGAGTGACCTTTAAAAAAGTAGTAGTATTAAAATAAAGTCTCCTAGCACAAATCTAATCTTCATTATCTTTGGGTGTGTACATTTTTTTTCTGCCCTCCCCAAATTTTTCATGGAGATCTGAAGTGCCAATTCTCCCATATTCTGTAAGTCTAAATTTATTGCTTAAGAAAACTGGAACAAAGACTGTTTAGGGCAGTGCATATTAAGTGTCTAATATCTTGCTAGTTACTGAGATATTATCTTTATAGTAAAATGCCTTACCTCACTGGTGGAGAGCTGTTCTCTGTTCTGTATATATGTATATTAAAAAGAAAAAGGCCAAGGGAGATTTCGTTATTTATTTTTGAAATGAAGAAAAGCTCCTTAATACAAAACTGTTTTATAAAACAAAATGGAAGAGTACTTGGAACTTGGGCAAGTTACTTCACTTCCCTGCATTTTCTTACATTATTGTCTTTTTTGCTACATAAAGATAATGATAATCTATCTCTCTCCTACATTAAAGAATTGTTTGAGGAACCAAGAAAAATGATATATGAGCAAACATTAAGGACATGGATACTAAATTTAAATGAAATTACTTATTTTTCATTATGGTTACAATTGTATATGTTACTACAATTTGGACTGTATTGTTTGTAATTTAATTTCTGGACTATAATATTTTATTGTTCTGTGTTCTCAGAACTTGTTGGGTATCTAGCTATTTTACATATCTTTATCCTGATCTCATCCCTTACCAAAAACAAAAATAAAAGCAAATAAAAAAGAAAAACAGTAAATCAAAAAAGCAGCACTTACCACAGTGGGAATAAAGGAATAGGCCATTCTCTCAATCTGATCCCATGGGTTCATAACAATCTGAGGTTGATGAAGAGCTTGGAGATATTGGAGGAAGTTCAAATTCCGATAAAATTGGTTGATTTTGTCCTAGAAAGAAGGAAAATGATCAATATTGAGTCCAATAATAAGTCCAATATTGAACCTCCTCCATGAGTCAAAGCAGGTCTCCACAGAACCAAATTACACAGATAATTTGTAAATGGTGGCAAATTTACCTAACAAAAGAATAATCTAGTCACTTAAAACTTGTTGTAACTGTGTTTACATTTGTAGTAAATTGCAGAATTAAAGAAATCATCTGTTTAATTAAGGCCTCCAGAACAATACCTTGTGTGAAAAGAACAAATGCATAAGGAAAGAAAAAGACATTTTTTTGAATTAAAGGTAAGTGTCTGTCATTTCTTTCCCATGTGTATAAAAATTCTGGTCTGCAGTCAGATAGAACTGAAGTTTAATTCCCTTGATCCTGGTCCCTGGAATCCATGACCCTGATCATATTGCTTAATCTCTCTGAGCATTACTTACCATGCAGGATTATAGCTGGTAAAATATATAGCAGTTTTCATAGTACCTACTATTTATAAGAATATAATATAAATAAGGTAAAATGAAATATCTATCATCTATATCTATCTATCATTTAACTATGTCTATCCTGCTCAATAAAAATTCTAGTAAATGCCAAAGCCTTTGATCTGACTCTAAAGATTTTTTTTTAGAGATTAAATATGAAATGACAATAGTATCTTTCCTTAAAATTTTCATTTCATAGAGATTGAAAGTAAATGGGTATATAAAATATCATTTGGTAGAATTGCCTGAGTATAATTATTGGATAAATCCACAACATTAAGAGTGGTACAAGGCAGAAAGCTACTGGAAGCATTTTTAACAAAGTATAAGAATGGCCTTTACAGTAATTACAGTTTCCTAAAAAGGGAAGGTTTATTTGGAGGGTGCCATTTTTAGTGTTCAAAGAAAGACTATTTCTGTTTAAAAAAAGTTTAGAAGGAATGTCTATTCTGTATAGCGATATGATAACAATATTTACCACTTTTTTAGATGCATCTACTGTGTTCCAAACATTTTTAAACATAATTCATGTACATATCATCTAATATTATTCTGCAGGGTCAATATGACTATCTTCACTTATAGTTGAAGAAACTATAGCTTGGAGAAATTAAGTAATAATTTGAGAAATTATGAATGGAACACAAATTGCTGAACTCCAAAGTGTGCGCTCTTCCCTTGTGCCTATGGCAAACTTTTCTAGTTCATAGAGGATGGGTTATATGATGTATGGCATAGAAACCTTTACTCTTGAGATATCTATCTATGATGCCATTGTCAAAAGTTGAGTGGGCAATAATGTCATACTTCAATTATGCTGGTATCTAACTTCCATCATTTAAACTTGAAACTAATCTTCGAGGTTTGTAACTCTTTCAACATCGGCCGGATAATTGTTCAACACTTATTTTTCTTAAAACACATTCACAAATTTGACAAGATAGCAGCCAGAAATTAAAGTAACAAAAATAGAAAAAAAAATGCCTACTATAAATTTGAGGGTAAATATCTGATCGGTATATAATGAGTTATGTGAACATTTGGGAGAAGACATAGCCGTAGTTAGATGGTTGAAACTGTGATTTGTATGAGAAATTTACCAGTTGCTGTAGGTAGATCTTCTTTTCCACAGTGGGCTTAGCTTTCTGTTAGGAAAACAAAAGCACTTGCTATAAAAATTCACAAAAAGAAAACATTGCTAAGTGACATAAATCCATTTTGTTTGAATGAACGTTGCTTACCTCTGTGAGAACTTCAGCAGACTCCTTAGGGGAAGAAGAGAAGAACTACTGTAACTGCATGACTTCACCTTAGAGTTGTACTAGAGTGGTAAGGGTCAATTTATTGGAATATTTGGGGCCCATGCCACCGCTACTGAGAAATATACCGTTTGTATCATGAATTCAATAAATTAAAACATTCATCATCAGAGCCCTTGCTTTGTGTCAAACTCATAGCATGCAACTGAAAGTATGTTTCGTTTCAAAATTTTCAACAATTCTACATTATTCATACAATATCAAGGCCCTAGAATGAATGTAAGTGACAAAAAAAAAATGAAAATTGCAAAGTAGGCCTAGTGAGGTGTGTGGCAAAGTAAATCCTACACATTCTTTCTGGAAGATATAAAGTTATTTATAAGTGACCATTGGCTCTCCATTTGAGTTACCCATTTGCAGTTTAGGAAAGAGTAAAACATGCTTCCTAGACATATGTAGAAAGATTTCAGGATGGGCCTCAGGCCACAGGGCTCAGGGCCACAACTAGGCCTCTTATTTTCCCGGGCATGTTTTCACATTATGCTTTTTGCTTGGATATTTCTACCATATGAGTTATTTCTGAAACCAGTGACCCACACATCTTAATGCCTTCCCTTAATCACCCCCTTTAGACAAGAGGTTCTCAAATTTAAAGTATATCAGAACAATGCCTGGGCGATTCTGATGCTGCTAGTTGAGAAGTAACACTTTGAGAACTACTGCACTAAGCAATATTGAGAGGCTTTTCAGGATAAAACTATGTTGAAGGCAAATGGTAGGCTCTTGATGTGACACGAGCTTGATTTAAAATGCACTTTTCTCTGGAGTCAGATATCTGATGCCTCTATGAAAGGCACCAATGTACATTGTGGTGTAGATAGCCACTTTCAATCCATTTGGGTAAGTGATTTCTCCATTGTTTACCCTATTTGTGACTTTAATAAGTTAATGCACACTTTGCTGGAAATCTGGTATTTCTTGATGAACTTGCTATTTGATGTTAAAAGAAAAGGGCTCTTACTTCACTAGATGACCTGCTAGAATATTCCTTGAAAGATAATAATAAATATCAAAATCCAGCCACCATAAGAAATCCTCAGGATTATTCTTGAATATTAGTAGTTATTGGGGATATTTTTCATATCACCTAGATGGTCATTAATATGATAAGTTAAAAGGATTAACATAACAGCAATAAAACCAGGTTCATGGTTGCTCATTATTAATCACCTTTGGAAAACAAGTGGAAGAGATAAAAATCATCTTGTGATTAAATGGAAGTGTCTCAAAAGAATATGGACCAATTTAGGTGGATACTACTAAGGTGAGCAGGGAAAAATTGTCATTTTTAAGAACTTATATATCTCTTTCCAGTTTTATTAAAAGAGGATACTTACAGATATTCCCAATTCATTTATGTTTCTTGTGATTTCCTTGAAGAGAGAAGAAAAATAATTATATTTTTTATCTCCACAGCATTGTTTATAAACATTTTATCCTGATCATAAAGGGAAAAATTCCTCTTCCATAAAAAGAAATGTTAAATAGATTCATTTTAATTGTATGGGTTTTGTATGAATTATATTAGAATTTCCCATTTGGTGACAAACATACAATCAGCAGTATTTATTGTCATATTTATTGTATGTATTGTATCTCCAGAGAATGTTCTATTTATTATTGTATCCCTACAGACTAAACTAGTGTTTGAGACATAGTTCTTGTTCAGTAAATTGGCCAAAAGAATGAATGAACACACAAGATTAATTTAGGCAATGCATGGATAAACTTTTTTTTTTCATTTTAGTAGTCACTATTTATTTCATTCTGAATTGTAAAAAATATATCAGGTCAACTAACATTTGTCTTGGAAGTAAATATATATATGCTTCTATAGTAAATTCATTTAAGTTTAAATGAGTCAATTTCAAGAAAATATTACAATAGGAAATAGCTTTTAAAAAAGAAAATGTTAGGGGTGCCTGGGTGGCTCAGTCGGTTGAGTGTCCAACTTCGGTTCAGGTCATGATGTCATGGGTTGTGGTTTCGAGCCCCACATCAGGCTCGCTGCTGTCAGTGCAGAGCCCACTTTAGATCCTCTGTCCCTCTCTCCTGCCCCCCCCGCCCCCCGCCACTCACACACACTCTCTCTCAAAAATAAACAAACAAACATTTAAAGAAGAGAGAATAGTTTAAAAAAAAAAAAAAAGAGAAAGGCGAATGTTAAGTTTGAAGCTTTTAGGAATGAAAACCATTAAAAGATAAGTCCTCCATTCCTCACAGAATGTGGAAATCAGTGTATTAGTTGATCCATGCAAAAATATATTTCCTCCAATTTAATTATTGGTAGAATTAGGATAAGAGGGTGCAATTTTAGTGTCATTCTTTTAAAAAATCTTGGTTTTCAAATTTCATTCACTTGGAATATGTTTTCCAAATCTAGGTTAATGTCAATGTTTTTTTTTTTCAAAATAATATAATATTTTTGCTTCACATTGTCCTACAGATGTGAAATCAATATATACTTCACAGGATGTGGGACAAATGTCTCCCCCCAAAAAGAAAATAATACCAAGAAAGATCGCATTTACTGAAATGAAGTATAATATTCTTGGTCATAATGTGATATCAAGAAAAATCAACTTTGTAAACAAAGTGTACAGAATTAGGGAAGAAAGGTAAAGATGATGGACCATTAAAAAGAAACTCAAAGATATTCTGCTTTAATAGCATGTCTTGCACGTTCTAGCCCACAAATCTTTTCCTACTATCCCTTTCATGTTAGTCCACAGCATTTTGGTAAAGCAATGGAAAGCCTCGCCATTTTTACAATTATAATTAAAAATAATACTCATTTTGAGTTAATGAGAAAATGACCTATGTTTGAGAGAAAAAGATACCTCATCAATCAGGAGTAATAGATTAAAAAATTAAACTTTACCTTACTGGGATGAATGAACACTTTCTTTTCCTGTTTAAATTTCTACAGAACAAATAACTTCTTTTATAGTGTTGATTAAATACAAAAGTAAAATTATATGTAATTTAAGTTAGGACTTACTTCTTGGGAGATGCTGGTAGATTCCTTCGAAAAAGAAAAACAATATGACTTACTTACCTAGATTATATTCATACTAGCAATAAATTGTCAATCAACAACCATTAGGTAGATAACATTGAGTCTCTGCCTAGGTTAAAGAACAAAATTGATCAAAGTTTCACTCCCTGTATGTAATTAACTTACTATATTTCAGATAATGAGCTCATTCCACACTATTTTCAGTTATGAATAGCTGAATCAAAAACTTTCCTAAATATCATCCACAGAGAAGAAAAGAGAAGATTTTCTATTTTCACTGTACAATTTCCAATTTTCTTTTATTTTCATTACTTTTTCTTTGGTATTTTTTAAAGAGACAAAATATATCACAGGAGACAAGAAAATCCTTTAGTAACATTGAAAATTCTGTGGACACCTGTTATGCACCTATGGATAGAGTCATTTGGAAATTAGCACTTAATATGGATCCAGAAAAACATGAGTCTTTATTGCAGAAACATAAAGTGGATTCACAAAATATACAGTGTTTATCGTGACTTCTGAGCGAATATCATTAATATTGAGACAACTTAGGAAAAACCCAGAAATTTAATCTTGGTAGTTAGAATTTATAGAGCTTTGGTCTTGGTCTTTATTCATCTCTTTTTTTTTTTTTTTTTTTTTTTTTTTATGGTTGCACTTCCAATTTTTTTTCTGGCACTATAGTTGTAGTCTTATTGGTAAAAAAAATATTGTAAATACTTACAAGTTCAGTGCATTTATGTTTTGACTAGGTGAAAGGATTTTATGTTTTATTAAAGTGTCTTACCTCACTGGAGGAGTGATGTTCCATCTTTTGCATTAAAAAAAAAAACAAATTTCAGTTTTATTGGTTATTTTAAAGTGAAAATCTGTCTTGTTGTTGTTCTTGTTTTGGGGATATGGAGCTTCTAGAAATCCATTTCTGGGAATGCTTAGGGTTTAGTGGGATGTTTCCCATAATATTAATAGATAAATCATTTTATACATCAAATAAGTCATTGTTATGGCTTAACATATTTCTTACTTTTAGGAAATGATTGGGTTCTTGGTTTTTAAGTATTAATCCTGTCACAGCCTAAAATACAAATGTAGATGTGCTACAGAATATTAAAATGTTATAACACCATGATATTATATTTTATTTAGTTTATGTTGATTTCTAGATTTAATTAATCTTTTTTTTTTTAATTTTTTTTCAACGTTTTTTATTTATTTTTGGGACAGAGAGAGACAGAGCATGAACGGGGGAGGGGCAGAGAGAGAGGGAGACACAGAATCGGAAACAGGCTCCAGGCTCCCAGCCATCAGCCCAGAGCCTGACGCGGGGCTAGAGCTCACGGACGGCGAGATCGTGACCTGAGCTGAAGTCGGACGCTTAACCGACTGCGCCACCCAGGCGCCCCTAGATTTAATTAATCTTAAAGGAAAGTTTGAGGACAATTACTGACTTAGAGAGAAAGGGAGAAGTGTGGCTAAGACTAGTAGATTATAGGCAGAAGAAATAATCAAACTTGGTGTAAGATTGCTCATTGAAGTGTTATTATGATTATTTTTTTCTATTTACCTAAATGGAATTCTTACCCTAATTTTGCTCCCGAATTGGCTTTGAATTTAAGAAATAACAAAAAACTCTTCAAGATATATATGTGAGATAGGAAACAGAGGATGCAGAGAATTCTGATCCCCTTAACGTATGGTGCAGTTGTGGGGAGGGAGATATTGGGTATGGAAGAGGGATTGACAGTGGGGGTAGAAGGGAAAGGAAAAAATCAGTTACTTCTGAGGAATTTAGTAGATTCCACGTGTGTGTTTTCAAAGCACTTCATTGACATGACATATCTAGTCCACTGTATCATTTTGTGGTATATTTACTATATTCTCACTGGAAGAATACGATGCCTTGAGAAGTTAAGGGATTATTTTGCAGTAAGTTATTTGGCAGTGATTTTCAAAGAGAACCACTCTTTAACACATCACTGTTTCCTGTCTAAACAGATTCTGAACTACTGTAACCAAGAATAGTGAAATTCTGACTCTTCCTTGAGAGATGGTTTTTGAGTCTACATTTTCTCTGTGGCTTTCCTACACTTTTCAAGGTATCCTTGTTTCATCTCAATATATTTCTTACGTTTAGGAAGCGGTTCTTGGAGTCAAAAAATGTTCCCCAGTACATTCAAGCAGATATGGGAGGAAGTTCATGCCTTTTAACCTATAGCTGACATCTCCTTCATCCTATAAGGAGAGTACTTTATAAAAAGTGTTTTTGTCCACCTTGATACCTTGTATAAGGCAAGGCCAATGAAACCTCTGATTATAGGTTTTAAAAGTCACACACTTGTCTCTATTTCTTGCTCCCTACCCTTGCCATCGTCTGCATAAAAGATTCACTCTTCTTATATTTAAATAAGAATAGATAATCATAAACATGTCATTATACTTACATGCTTTGCAAGAGCAGTAGCCAAAAGGCAGGTAAGAAGGAAGAACTTCATGTTTACTTAGTTCTGTAAAATAGGTATATAGCAAGTTAATAAGTTTTATTCTCCTGAAAAATTACACATTTTCTCAATAATTGTACATTAATTTAGCTTTGTTCCAGGCAGTTAGGAAAGTCTAATGAAAACTTTGATAAAAGCAGATTCACTTGAGAAACACATGGATATGAATATGACAAGTTCTTTATAAAGAGAAATTTTATTAACAGAATATAATGTGAAATCTTGGTTTCTAAAATGTCGAAGTTCCTTTTTGGGTATAGCAAGTTAGTAGGGTTTTTTTTTTTTTTGCCCTATATGTAATTGGTTAGTTTACTAACTTACTCATTCAATGACTAGTTGCTACATACAACATATCAGACATGAAGATACAGTGATGA
Organism: Panthera tigris; assembly: GCF_018350195.1. Lineage (NCBI taxonomy): Eukaryota > Metazoa > Chordata > Mammalia > Carnivora > Felidae > Panthera > Panthera tigris. The sequence continues at coordinate 147,946,713 of NC_056663.1, forward strand.
AAAATAAGTACACTCTATCAGGCCATTTATTTATAACTCTTCCTCAATCTTGTGGACAAGGACTATCAGAAATGTAAAATAGAAGAGAAACTCATGTTTAAACAGATATCAGGTGCATCAAAACATGCAGTCTGGCTCCTTCATGAGAAGTAGCAGGTGGAAATAATATTGTGATGGGTGCAAGGAGGTCTGGGTGCCTCCCAGTCTGAGACAGGCTGCTGAAGCTTGAATAAATCATTAAACATCACTGCACCTCATATATGTAGCAAAAGAGAGACTGCTAATAAGACTGATTTCTGTAATCCCTTCCAGCTCAATCTCTAATACCATGACTATGTGTTAGTCCATAAGGTTTGCTGACTACATATCAACTTCACTTTCCTATTTGTTAAACAAAGAACTGAAAAGTGAAATAATTATTCTAATGCATTGTTTATATATAACAGTGTCTTACTGTCTAGATCAACACATTAAATTGATTATTTTTAAAGAGTAAGATTTTGTTTTACTCAAATAGTATTAAATTTGCTGGTGATCTTTACCTATGCACTTCTGGGGAATGTGTACATATAGGCATTACTCTGTCCTAGGATTTACATTGCCTAAATTTCTAATTAATTTCTCATTTTTACTAAGAATATCAGGTATATTTGTTTACTGTTACAAGATGATGCATAGGATGTTCATTTTAGAAGCATTTCATAGTGATAATGCTTTATAATATTATAAACATCATTTTGCCTCTTAAAATATGAAATAAATTTATTTTATAACAGCTTACTTCAATTTTACTTAGACATTTGGTTCTCCAGGGATAAAAGAAATTGGAACGTAGATGCTGAGAGTTAAAGTAATGTTTTTAGCATATTGATAAATGAGAAACATAGAAATTGTTGCAGTTACTAAATACCTGCTATATGCCAGACATTGTAGTAGTTACATTGCAAATATTATCTCTGGTCTCCAGAGCAGCTATGTTGGGTTACTGTGTCTGATTAACACATGAAAGAAGTGATCCAGGAGTCCACATCCTAAATACACAGTACCCTGGATTTCCAAAAACCTCATTATGATGACCTAGCTCTTAAAATAAGACTTTGGCACTTCGTAATAAGATAGAGTAGTATAATAAGCATTTTACGGTGTCTATACATTAATTGTACCCAGAAGCACTGAAAAGTAGCTAAATCAGTAGCTTACGCTCTAAAACAATTTCTCAAAGGACCTTAAAGTACACTGACATTAATTTCTTTAAAAATATTTTTTAGAACTATGTTATTATATTTTACAATATTATAATGCATGTAGAATAACAAAAAGGATAAGTGAAAAATATTACCTTGCTTCTTAAATGGAAGACAAGAAGTACAGGCAGTCAGATATCTGAAATGGGTTATCACTCACTATTTAAACCTAGTTCCTCCACGATATGGTAATTCTGTGGTTTAAAATACCTGAAAAGGATTTGAATTCTGAGAAGCCATGATGATTAGAAGTAGTTTCTCCATCCAATATTTGTACCACATATTCCAAGGAGCACTTCCACTTAGCTTGATTTAGAACATGATAACAGGAAATGAGGATGTTGTAATGTGTAGTGATTATTCCGTGTTTGTGCAGCTTACCTCTGCTATGTACTGGTTAAGTGGTTCATGATAAGTATTTATTTTTTTCCTAGAGGCACACCAGTGTCCCTTCTTATCAAAAACATCTTGAATAAATACCTAAAGTGACATTTGGGATATGTTAATTAAAATTTCATTAACGTATGAAAAATAATACTCCTTATATTTATTGCTTACCATTTGCCACCACTAAACATGGTTATCGTATGTAAGTCCATGCGATATAACGGGAAATTCAGCAGTCCTACGAACTAGCGGTAACTTTAATAAGGATTTACAGTCTTAACTTGTCTCAGTAGTTTCTGAATCTGTAAAATATTAATAGTCATGCTGAATCCAATTATAAATTGTAACAATTAGCCACAATTTATGCAAAGTGAATTGGTATCTACATGGCACCTACTTTTTCACAAGTCACAAAATGAAATGGCTGTGGTAACCAATCAGATTACATGTGTACTGAAGGTAGGTCCAGGTTTAAGGAAAATAAAGTATTGTGGGGACTGTAGCCTTCCTGAAAGTTCAAGCCTAGCCTGAAGGGAAAAGCCAATACTCAGCTCCAGTCAGTTTTGACATGTAATATACATGCTCTATAGCTGCCACATCTTCCATTTTTTTTAAAGATAAGCCAAGCGCTTCATTACTTATTCAGAATTCTTTGTATATTGATTGTAACGAATTAAAATTCTTTAAAAATATTGTGTCTGCTGACAGAACCAAAACACAACTGGATCTTGCCCAAGTGCTGCCAATTTGAGATTTCTGGAGAAAATGCTAGGTCCTAGGCTCACGTAATTATTAGAAACGGAATCATTTTGGAAAACCAAGTCTTCTGATTTGCTGAAGCATTGATGTTTAAGTATCAAGAAGGTAAAATCCCTAATAATTTTGTGTAGAAATCTTTGCAAAATTTACCACACACATGACTACACTCTCAACACTAGGGAAGACCAATTATTAATATTTGGTATTAACCACAGATAGCTTTTCCCCCATGGGATTATGTTTCATGGAACTGCCATTTTTTCATCTGTTTCAGATTTTTAATTTTTTTTAATGTTTATTTTTGAGAGAGAGACAAAGCACAAACAGGGGAGGGGCAGAGAGAGAGAGGGGAAGACACAATCTGAAGTAGGCTCCAGGCTCTGAGCTGTCAGCACAGAGCCCGATGCGGGGCTCAAACTCACGGACTGTGAGATTGTGACCTGAGCCGAAGTCAGAGGCTCAACTGACTGAGCCACCCAGGTGCTCCATTTCAGATTTTTATGACTCTTTTTCTGCTGCCTATCAATCATCTTTTGTTTGTTTGTTTGTTTTGTTTTTGTTTTTGTTTTTGAAATCATTTAAGTAACTTTGTCCTCTGGAGAAGAAGAAATCGGACTTTTCATTGTTGCATATCTGCCACTTTAGTTGGTCTGACACTTGGTTGATATTTAGTAAATGCTTTCATTTCACTTAACAACCAGGACTACTTGCCTTCAGCAGCAACAGCTTCTGCTCTTATTGCTTTCAGTTTTTGAGACCATAGAAACCAGACAACCATGCTTGTTGATTTCTGTGACTCTCCCAGTAACTGTTCTATGGGTTCCTTCATTATAAGACATGAGTCCATCTGCTCCTCTCCCAACCCCTAAGAACTTACCTATATGTCTATCCCCTTCTCCTCTTAAAGTTTTATTTGCTTCATTTGTACTTGCTCCTTTGCTTAGTCTACAGGATCCTCAATTCTTCAGTCTACAGGTCCCATGTCATCATTCTGTGCCACCCACACTGGCTACATTATGCATTTCTCCTTTCACTCATCACCAAACTTCCTGAAGGACTTCATACTTGTAGCTTCTTCCTTCTAACCTTCAATCCATTGCTTCTGCACCAGTTTATCTTCCATTGGCTAGATAATTGCAATGAATTTCTTATATGTCTTCCATTTTCTTGTTATCTCTAAAATGCACTTTCCACACCTTTCTCACAAATATTCTCTTTCTAAAATGTATGTAACAAATCATGTTACTCAACCAAAACATTTGTATAGTTTCTGATAAGAACAGATACTACACTTGATCTTAGCCGAAAGGCCAAGGAGCGCTGTATGGTTTCTTATACTGTCTACGGTAATGTTCAAGATATTTAACAGAGAATTCAAGATCATTCAGAATCTTCCCAGGAGTCATTTCTGACCCCACTTCCTGACATTTCTTATGCCTTATCACAATCTTTCCAGAGCACGCTATGGATGTGTGTTAGAGCACACTATGACTGGGAATGGCCTTCTATCACATTCTCTGCCTTGTAAATGCAAATGAAATTTGAACCATCTCTGAATAGGTCTCCCAAATCTTTTATATACTTGAATTTTTCATATATGCTATCAACAAAATATTTGTACAGATGCTGAAGTTGAAAATGTAGTTAATACTCTCTACTTAATTCAGTGAACAATTCTTGAGTACTTAGTGTGTGCCAGGAGTTATCCTAAACATCTGGAAGAAAGCTATGAACAAAAGAAAACGTGGTTTTCATGAAGTTTATATTTTAATTGTTTAAGATATTAACACATGATAAATAATAAAGCATTGGTTCCATCACTGCATGCTATGGGAAAACTGAATTGAAGATACTGGATAGAAAACAGTCGTAGGGATGAGGTGTTCATTATCTAGTAAGATGGCCATGAAAGGACTCCCTGAGCAGAAAAGTAAAAATTTGAAGGAAGTGAGAAAGTAAACCTTGCAGATATTTCAGAAGGCACTCATCTGCAAAGGTCCTAGAATATAAGTATGCCTGGCAAGATTCAGAAATATTGAATAGATCAGTATGGTTGGAAAATAGTAAATTTGGTGGAAACAAAGAGAAAAAATGAGGCCAATGATACAGGGCTCTTGAGTATTGCCAGGACTTCAAGAAAGCAACTACACTGAATGGAAACTGATGTCAAGCAGAAGATAACTCGGGAAAAAGCAGACTGAAGAGGTTAAGAGAAGAGACATGGCCCATTTAGAGACTGGAATAATAATCCAGACACATGATTATGGCAGCAGTGAGGGTGATGAGAAATTGTCACATTCTAATTATACTTTGAAGTTAGAGCAAATGGAATTTAATAGATTAGAAGTGAGGCATGAGAGAAAGGAAAATTTCACTAATTACTCCAGATTTTTGGCTTGATCACCTGGAATAACCTGGTTACCATTGACTGAGATGGAAAAGATAGAGACAAGGCTGGTTTGTGGGGAAAACATGAGGAGCTCAGTTTTCTAAGAAGTTAAGTTTCAGGTGCCAATTATAAATTTCATTAGAATATAGAGTAAACAGTGTACAATTACACTTACTTACCTAATGGAATTGATGACAATACTAATGGACATACTGAATACAAAACCCTTCTCAGTGTCAACTATCAACATCCCAGCCTTTGCTGATACGACTGATATGCAGCTAATAGGAGAATGGAAAGAAAAGGAAACTCTTACCATTAGTTAGAAATAAAAGGCTCGGAATGGGGCGCCTGGGTGGCGCAGTCGGTTAAGCGTCCGACTTCAGCCAGGTCACGATCTCGTGGTCCGTGAGTTTGAGCCCCGCGTCAGGCTCTGGGCTGATGGCTCGGAGCCTGGAGCCTGTTTCCGACTCTGTGTCTCCCTCTCTCTCTGCCCCTCCCCCGTTCATGCTCTGTCTCTCTCTGTCCCAAAAATAAATAAATTAAAAAAAAAAAAAAGAAATAAAAGGCTCGGAGTAGACAAGTTCAGTAGGCTATAAATACACTGAGAGAAAGGAAGTTCTATAGTATAGGAAGTCCTATATTATTTCACTGGGAATGTGTATGTACTTGTTGTCATATGTTTAATATCTTACAGTGATTATATCTATAGTTCATCAAGACACTCACACACAGAATGTCCTTAGGTATAAGAATGAGGTGGTCCAGAAAGAAAATAATGTGTGGAGGAGTTTGTACAAAGTTGAGAGAATTAAGAGGTAGGTCATGACAAAACAGGTACAAAGGCCAACAGTTCTGTGAGAATGGAAGAAAACTCAAACACGGGTTAATAAGAGCTAGGAATAATTCAAGAAATTTCAATTATTAAAAATGTCATAAATAGATTAGTGCATAAGATTAGTGAATATCATTAAAAATGTCAATAATTGGCTAGTGAATGTTGATGCCTTGGAAATAATTTGGAACCTTTCATTAATTTCTAAGTCTGAGAGGAAGTGGCCTCCGGTAGGAAAACAAACATGAAATTAATGTGAGCGATGAAGAATGATTTGTGAGAAATATATATAACTACTTCTATTTCTATAAAGGTTTAATTCAGTATTTTTTTGTATGTTTTGAGAAATCTATTAATACATTCTTACGCACGTTCCAAAAATACTTTTAAATTAAACATCTACTGTCTATTGTAATAGCAATGTGCATGTGTAGTACAAATATAAAGTAATGCCAGGGAAGGAGACAAATTTCAGAATCATGCTTACCGCTGAGGAGCTTGGTTGGAAATGGAACTGAGTGGGGAAAACAACACTTCAGTTGTATTGATAACAATTTCTCTTTTCATTAACTAAGAGTTTTTAAAAAATTAAGGTATAATTTATGTTCAGTGAAATACACATATTCTAAGGTGTTGGAAGGCTGAGCAGACATGAAAATGAGAGAGACTGTGGGGGATCCTGGGGGCTCAGTCAGTTAAGTGCCCAACTCTTGATTTCGCCTCAGGTCACAATCTCAGGGTTCCTGAGACGGAGCCTTGCGTGGGCTCTGCACTGACAGCGTGGAGCCTGCTTGAGATTCTCTCTCTCCCTCTCTCTTGGCCCCTTCCCTGCTCACATGCGTGCATGAACATTTGTGTGCTCTCTCTCAAAATAATTAACTAACTAAATACATAAATAAATAAACATTAAAAGAGAGAGAGAGAAAGAGAGAGAGACTGACATATGGGAGAAGAACCAAGTTTGATTGTGAGAGAAAGATTGGCAGGACCTGAGGTAAAGGCCCACAGGAGCTAAGGGTTTATATTTCATTTTGGGGACAGTGGGCAGTATGAAATACTTTAAGCTGACATGTGACATGGGGAGAATTGCATTTTAAATTAATCATCATGGCATAAATATAGAAAAGGACCGAAGAACAGGCGAAACAGAGGCCGCATAACCATCTAAGAGGGTGTGAATAGATTGCTATGTAATTATAAGGGCTCATTTGTAGAAACGGCATTAGGGGTGATGATTAAGACACAGACTGGAGAAATGTTTAGAGCAAGAGGTGGCAGACTGCTAAACAATCAATCAAACATTGCACAACACTTTTTCTTCTACTATGAGAAATAGAATTGGGGAAAATTATTAACTTCTTTCTACTAATTTCTTAAAAAGAAAATAAAAACATTTTTTACTGGCTTTACTGTAGTTCTCTAGCTCAATTGTAAGCAAGGGAATTTAGAGCCAGTACAGTTAAAAATGAACCATATGTGAATTGGACATGTAAAAATTAAAAGTTAACACGAGGAATATTTTATAATTACAAAACTTACAAAACTTTTATATTTCATCTAGTTAAGAAATGTTAGAGAATAGTAAGTGGATTTCTCCTGCAATTTGTGTCGATAATGATAAAAGATTATGGAATGATATTACACCTGAAAATGGAAATATTACATTTCTGCTATCAGCATTTTTTCCATTTTAAGAGGTATTTATGTAGAGAAAAGTGCACCGTTTATAAGTATACAGTAGATAAACTTTTTATATGCATTTACCTGTGTAACCTCCACTTAGATCAAGGTATAGAAACTTTCAAGCACCACAGAGGCTCACCCCTAACCCCTGTCAATAATCCATCCAAAAGGCGACTACTGTTATAACTTCTAAATCATGTTTAGTGGCACCTGATTTTGAACTTCATATAAATGGCATTATATAGTATATATCCTTTGTATTTGGTTTCTTTCACTCATATCTGTGAGGGTCATCCATATTATTGCATGTAGTGATAGTTGGTTTATTTCCATTGCTGAGTAATAATCCATTGTAGGAGTAAACTATAAATCATCTATTTTCCTACTGATAGACATCTGGGTTGCTTGCATTTGTTTTTGCCTTTTGTGAATAGCACTGCTATGAACTTTCTTCAGTATGTCTATTGATGGGTGTTAGTACATATTTCTTTTGGTTATTAGAAAATTTTAATGATCAAACCTGTGAAAAAGTGGTAATGACTCATGTATTATTTTACTTACCACTTATCTGCCAGTTTTCACCATTTATTTACATTAAGAACATTGGGTGTTATTCAGAATATAAACTATTAAGAATATCTTAATGAAGTTTTCCAACATGCAAACGCTGTTCATAATTTTTAACAATGTCATGATGTAAGAAAAAAATGCAAACATAGTCCTACTTTTCTTTGATATTATATTTAAATTAGAATAAGGAAGAAACTTGGAAAAACTGGTCTTTTCCTATCAAAAAATCTTATTTGCTGGCTTTGGAAAAACATTTTCAAGGATACAATTTTAAACATTTAAATAAGTGAAATTTTCTTCTTTTTAAACAATTAAGATGTTAAGTATGCTGGTTGAGTAAAACAAGGATGAACAGTTAGTGTGTGTTATTAATAATGCAAAATAAAGGAAACTTTTTAATGATGAAAATAAAAATATAAAAAGGATGCAAAACTTAGATATGAGAATAAAATAACTTAAAAATGTCATGTCAAACTTTAAAACAATAGTTAATTTTGGGGCACCTGGGTGGCTCAGTTGGTTAAGCGTCCGACTTCGGCTCAGATCGTGATTTCAGAGTTCATGAGTTTGGCCCTGCATCGGGCTTCCTACTCTTAGTACAGAGCCTACTTTGGATCCTCTGTCTCCCTCTCTCTGCCCCTCCCCTGTTTGCTCTCTCTCTCTCAAAAAATAAAAATAAATAAAAATAAGTAAAAATAAAAAATAAACAAATAAATATTTAAAAACAAAACAAAACAAAAGTTAATTTTGCAAAAAGACTATGGAAGCCAAGAGATAACATACATAAATTCTGAGTATAAATTCCGAATTTACCTTGAGGCTAAAAGTACAATTAATCATGGGGTGCCTCAGTGGCTCAGTTGGTTAATCATCCAACTCGATTTTGACTCAGGTCATGATCTCACAGTTTGAGACTGAGCCCCGTGTGGGGTCCTGAGCTGACAACATGGAGCCTGGTTGGGATTCTTTCTCTTCCTCTTTCTCTGCCCCTCCCCTGTTTGTGCATGCACACTCTCGCTCTCTCTCAAAACAAACAAGGAAATAAACAGATTTAAAACTACAAACAAAGGTATAATTAATCACAACAAAATATATATTAGACTTTTAGGTAATAAATAAACTTACAAGCACTCACAAAAATAAATTAGTAACTCATCCTCCCTATTGGAAAGTGTCCTCTTTTTGGATCATAAAAAAAATCTATATAACTATCTATATTTATCTATATCTATATCTGTATCTATATCTATATCTATATCTATCTATATCTACATATGATTGAGGGAGCTAAATAATTTAAATAAATTATTTTGCATTTGTTTTCTAAGTGTTCTAGCTAAGTAGGCTTCCTTTAAATAACTATTGAATAAATCTGACTTTTAAAATATGCATTGCTCGGGGCGCCTGGGTGGCTCAGTTGGTTAAGCATCCGACTTCGGCTCAGGTCATGATCTCACGGTCTGTGAGTTCCAGCCCCGTCAGGCTCTGTGCTGACAGCCCAGAGCCTGGAGCCTGTTTCAGATTCTGTGTCTCCCTCTCTCTCTGCCCCTCCCCTGTTCACACTCTGTCTCTCTCTGTCTCAAAAATAAATAAACGTTAAAAAAAATATAAAAAAAAAATAAAATAAAATATGCATTGCTAAGTCATGTACAATGTTCATTCTAATGTGATTATATTCTTTTTTTCCCCAGTTTTTCTTTATTCACTTTTTTCTTCTCTCTCTCTCCCTTCCTTTTTATATTTCCTTCTCTACTGTATCAAACAACAGATATTCAGCACTATTATAGGCACTGAGATCACATTACTGAATAGATAAAAACATATGGATAAAGTGAACATAAGGGATTTGGAATTAAAATTCAAATAATACTACTTTAATGTAAATGGAGATGTTTATAAACCACACTGAAATTTAACTCATCCTATATTTTATATTGGAATACTAAAGTGTTATATATTCTGTAAGGTATATTCAAATTACACTTAACAAAATAGGAAGTATGTGGAAAATGTTTGACATTCAAAAATAACAACTGGTGATTGTAAGCAAAGGAGTGGCATTCTTATTTTATATATTATCTTATATTCCATGACTAGTGGGTGATCTTAAAAAATCGATAGATCAGAATTTATACTGCTGTCTTCAAATAAAGAAGGAATGATTCATTTTCCTCCAAGACTAAATACTATGCCCTTGAAAATTTCAAGGTGTTTTATTTATAGAATAGCTCAACAAAGAGATACTGATATCTCAAAGAATGGTACTCTAAGGGTGTAGCCCATAGACAACTGTTATAATGAATTTTCTTGTTCTGTTTTGTAATCTCCTTTAATGACAAGATGACCTTTATTATCAATTCATACTAATGAGAGAAAGCTGGAGAGTCCCTGACAAATTCTTAGAGTATATTTTTAAGCCCCCAGAGCTTAGATACATATTATATTACGTTTCATTCTCTTGTAATATAGAAATATGAGAGGAAAAATTTGAAACAATTTTTGAGTGCAACTACATATAAGATATAGTTTTGAGTACAAAGAATTCCAATGAAAACATATCGACACTGTGCTCAAGGTACTTACATATTAATCTGGAACATAAACAAATATATAGAGACATTTAGGAGATAGTTGAGTATATTTGGGGAGTCATAAGATATAGATAGATGGTAGTTAATGTGGGTAAGTGATATAGGAAAAATGCAATCAGATAAGAAGTAGACCAAGGTCAGGGGCGCCTGGGTGGCTCAGTCGGTAGAGCGTCCGACTTCGGTTCAGGTCATGATCTCACTGTCTGTGAGCTCGAGCCCCGCATCTGGCTCTGTGCTGAAGTCTCAGAGCCTGGAGCCTGCTTCAGATTCTGTGTCTCCCCTTCTCTCTGTCCCTCCCCTGCTCATGCTCTGTCTCTCTCAATAATAAATAAATGTTAAAAAAATTTATTAAAAAAAAGAGAAGTAGACCAAGGTCAGAACCTTAGAGAACATTAATGTTATGTATGGGAAAAAGAAGATGAATCCGTGAAAACACCTGGAGGAAGTAACTACATGAAGAGATTTATGAGGAGAATTTCCAAGAAGACAAACATAACTAACAGAACTGAATAAAATAGGCATTACAAAGATAATTACTTATCTCTTTCAGCTTCAATTTTCTCATTTGCAAGATGTTATAATAACAGTTTTGAGGGAAAAAATGGTGAAAAAATGCATATAAATCACACTGCACAATAAAGTTGATCAGTAAATTTTAGAATTTATAACTGTCATTCTTATTTTTATCACTGTTATTATCATAATAAGAAAACAGATTGAGTAGGGAACAAACAGGCAGAGAAGTTCCCTTCAATGTAGAGGAGAACCACACATCTTTTGAGACTGGAGAAAAAGCTAATATTCAGATATAGACTGAGCTATAGAAGGCTCTGACTAAAAGGTTGATTGTCTATAGGTCTCAATATTTTCCACAAAGGAGGGCAATGAGAAAAACTATTAGAATAAAGCAAGTATAGAAATGAATTGAAATGTGGACACCTGGGTGGCTCAGTCTGTTAAGTGTCTGACTTTGGCTCAGGCTGTGATCTCACAGTTCGTGGGTTCGAGCCTCACATGGGGCTCTGTACTGACAGCTCAGAGGCTGGAGCCTGAATTGGATTCTGTGTCTCCCTCTCTCTCTGCCCCTCCCCACTCGTACTTTGTCTCTATCTCTCCCTCAAAAATAAATAAACATTAGAAAAATTTAAAAAAATAAATGAATTGAAATACTGTGTGGCTATAAAATATCATCTTTTATATTTTAAAAATATTATGTGGAAGATGGACACCCGTGTATCAGAAGGAAAATCCACAATTTTGTTAACTCTATCCATTTTCTCATATATGGAGATAAATGTCGCAATAAAATTGGAGCCTTGTTACTTATTTTAACTATTTAAATTAATATTTGACTATTGACTGTGCTTATTTTGACTTATTAAAGTTAATATTTATTTTTTGTTATTTCATTTCCTGTCAACATTTTATAACAATAAAATAGATAGAGCTTCTGCCAAAATCCAATGTTCCACGAAGTTTGATCTGATAAATTTGTCTTCAACAAAATGTGTGCTTTGAGATCAGAACTTTATTCATGTCTCACTTAAGAAGTTGAACCCTATCAAATGAAATTTAATCTACTCAGTTTGGGTGTTGGAAGACTCATGTCCTTCAAGTGAGGCTGGTGACAAGTTTACATGTGATAGAAAAATAACTTTTCACTGCCTCTCCAAACAAATTCACTTACTTAATTTAATTATTTTTGGTTGGATGATCACGTGTACTGAAAACAATCTTAATCCAAAGCAGGATCCAGGCTCTGAGCTGTCAGCACAGAGCCCGATGCGGGGCTTGAACTCATGAATTATGAAATCATGACCTGAGATGAGGTTGGAAGCTCAACCAACTGAGCCACCCAGATGCCCCTTGAAGTTTGATTTTGTATGTTTTAAGGAAATATTTCCAGAGCATATTAAAAAAGCCCACTGGAATTCTCTCCCTTAGCCCCCTTTCAGCTAATATAAAGGAGAAGGTGTATATTTGAAGGAGGCAGCTAGATAATTTATATCAATAATTTTCACAAGAGGTTCCTAAACATTGTACATAGATGCATATAGGCTTTTCCCCAATGAACATCATCTTTTAAAAAAAATTTTAACGTTTATTTATTTTTGAGACAGAGAGAGACAGAGCATGAACGGGGGAGGGGCAGAGAGAGAGGGAGACACAGAATCGGAGCAGGCTCCAGGCTCTGAGCTGTCAGCACAGAGCCTGACGCAGGTCTTGAACTCACAAACCGTGGGATCATGACCTGAGCCGAAGTCGGACACTTAACCGACTGAGCCACCCAGGAGCCCCAAAAACTAATTTTAAATGTAACTGGATCCTTATTTTAGCTTGTAACATTGAAATATATAGGTATTATTGATTCAAACTATATGGGAAGTGTGCAGATTATGCTTAACAGAAGTAACAGATGACAGACACAAAAGTAGCATTTTTATGTTATCTATAATCTCATACTCATGAACAGGAGATGGTTTTAGAAGACCGATGAGCAAGGGCATGTCCTACAACTTTGCAATAAAGGGGGAAATAAAGTATTTTTATCTCCAGTACTCAGTTCCATGTCCTTGAAAATGAAAGAGTGTTTCATTTGGAAGACAAATAAAGAAGAGCCAATGCAATTTCATAAAGATGGTGACCTAAGGATGCAGTACATGTGGAGGTTTTATCCTACTTTTCCCATTTTAATTGAACTACTCCAATTAGTAGGAAAAGAGTCTCTTACTGCCAACCTATCCAAGTGACAAAAGTTAGTCTGGTGAGTGCTGGGGGAGAGCTCAAATCCTAGAAGCCTATTTAGTTATCTGCAAAAGCAACTACATTAAATAATGTATTCCTATTTCATATTAATATAATAAAAAATAGAGACAACAGATTTGGGACAAAATGCGAGTTCACTTGGATGTATTGGCTATTGTAAATATGCTGCAATAAACAGGGGTGCATATATCTTTTCAAGTTAGTGCTTTCTGCTTTCTTTGGGTAAATAGTAGTGGAATTACTGGATCATACAGTATTTTTATTTTTAATTTTTTGAGGAAACTCTGTACTGTTTTCCACAGTGACTGCACCAATATACACATTCCTACCAACAGTACACGAGGGTTCTTTTTTCTCTATATCCTCGCCAAGACTTGTTATTTCCTGTCTTTTTGATTCTAGCCATTCTGACAGGCATAATGTAATAGCTCATTGTGGTTTGATTTGTATTTCTCTGATGATTAGTGATGTTGAACATCTTTTTATGTGTCGGCCACATTTCTTCTTTAGAAAAATGTCTGTCCAGGTCCTCTGCCCATTTTTAAATGGATTATTTGTGTTGTCTATATTGAGTTTTAAATTCTTTATATATTTTGGTTACCAATCCCTTATCCGATATATCTGACTCACTTCATCTGGAGTGATATTGTGGGCTCTCTTGTGCGCAGACAGGAACTGTGACTGCCTACTTGAGAATTTAGGTGAAAGTTGTTTGGAATACACACATGGGAGTAGGAACAAATTATAAAGATGTTACAGTGAGGACTAAATTTTCCTGAGAGATAGCTGTAGTGGGGCTTCTAAGCTGAAGCTTCCAAGGCACTGGGTCTACGAGGCACATGCGAGATAGAAGGCCCTGTGAGTTTACAAAGTTACTCCAGTGCCATCCACATGGCCTTAGTTGTTAGAGAACTGGTTATTTTGGTTACAGTGGCCTGGTCTCTAAATGTGAGGAATGGAAATAGAAAGACCACACAGATAAAAATACATCCGATGAAATATGGCCTTTTGTAGCAACATGGATGGAACTGGAGAGTGTTATGCTAAGTGAAATAAGCCATACAGAGAAAGACAGATACCATATGTTTTCACTCTTATGTGGATCCTGAGAAACTTAACAGAAACCCATGGGGGAGGGGAAGGAAAAAAAAAAGAGGTTAGAGTGGAAGAGAGCCAAAGCATAAGAGACTCTTAAAAACTGAGAACAAACTGAGGGTTGATGGAGGGTGGGAGGGAGGGGAGGGTGGGTGATGGGTATTGAGGAGGGCACCTTTTGGGATGAGCACTGGGTGTTGTATGGAAACCAATTTGACAATAAACTTCATATATTGAAAAAAAAATAAAAATAAATAAATAAATAAATAAATAAATAAAATAAGAAAATCCATTAGCGAAAAAGAAAAAGCATCCGAAATTTTAATGTTTTGGCAAGAGATGTGGGCTTCTGTGTCTCAGCCAGAGGCCTAGACACTGCAGTTAAGCGTCGATACAGTTAAAATGATAGCACAATCCAGATCTAGCATATCCAACATGAACGGAAAGGAGGCATACAAACAATACAATGTTACATACAATCTTCCTTTGGCTCAGGAGTTTTGCCTTTTCAACAAGCAAACATATTGATATATTAAGTGATATGATAGATAAGGAAACTATGCAGAAATGACTTTTCCAATCAAACCTATCAATAAAAAGAACATATATGATTAGCTATAAAATTTATATTGCAGAATGTACATATGTAATACGTATGCATTGTATGTGTACATATATGTATGCTTAATACATATAAGCATGCAAAGATACATTCTGGCTTAGCAGAAATATAATTGTTTATATATATTACTAAATAATATTTACTAGTGCCAGCTATTTATTTTAATTATTCTTTTCTGAAATATCCAGATGAAGAAAGTGGTCTCGGGATCAGAAACTAAGCAGTTGCTGGATTTCTAGAAGCATTTTAGAACGTTACAACCCCTAGGATAGGTTATCTCAGAACTATTCAAACATTGTTTTTTCATGATATGGTAATTCTGTGGTTCAAAATACTTAAAAAACCAGTTGAATTCTAAGAAGACACTATGATTAGAAATTTTTTTCCAGATTACTTCCCTACAGATTCCAAGGAGTGCTTTAACACAGTTTGATTTAGAACGTGATAACAGGAAACGAGGATGTTGTTATGTATAATGATTACCTATATTTTGTGTGAAGTTTCTTCTGCTATGAACTAGTTTTTTGATTGAAGAAAAGTTTCTTTGTACTTTTTCTTCTTTTTGTCCTGGCACCTCCTTTCCTGTAAAACAGTATGGTGTTTTGGATAAAAATATGTCTCTAATGCTTTTCCAGCTGAATAAATATCTGGAATGAATTCTTAGTTTTCTTTTTATCTCTTGTTTTGCTTCTATAAAAATGAAATAATGATGATAAAAATAACAATATTACCTAATGTAAAGACTGTTGAAAAGTTGGTAATAATGAGTATAAAATACATATACATTTCTATGGAAACCCCTAAAGCGGATTACAAATTCAAAAACCTACATTGACATTGCAGATGATATAAATGTATAATGAAGGTCCAGGTGTAAAAAAAATAAGACATGGTGGGACCATGGCTTCCCTAAGAGTGGTCTTCATCTTGTAAAATGAAGAGTTAATAGTCTGCTCTAGAAAATTTTGACTTATACAATTAATGTCCTTGTCTTAGTACATCTTCTAATTTTGAAGGATAGGAAAATAGTTAATTTATTCATTATATATTGTGATTAAAAATATTTGAAATATTGTGCAAACCAATCAAACACAACTAAGTTTTGCCTAAGGGATGCCAGTATGAGGCTTTTATGCAAAATACCTGTATATAATGGTTTGTGTTTATTGGAGAGCTAGTCATGTTTGGAAAGCCAATATGCTGGTTATCTGGCAAATGCGGAAGCTTCATTATGTTAACTTATCATTTTGTGTAAGAGTTTTTCTAAAATTTATCCCACACACTATCCTTGTAAACAATAAAGGACAATGTATATGAAATTTAGCAGCTGGTGACAAAGTGCTTTCTCTTAACGTAGTATTGTCTAGCACTTAAAAAATTGTGTTTGATTTTACATCTTCTTTGTTACTGTCAGTCAATTATGTTGCATTATGTCAAACTATTTCACTAAATCACTTTTCCATCCAGAGTGGAGGAAACCGGACTAAACCACCTTTGTAGTTCCAGCACCTGCGCTGACCTGGCGTGTTGTGCTGTTCAGTAAATTCTTTACTGCCTCGCTTGCTTTTTGAGCCACCTCTTTGACTCTTATTTGCGACTTCTAATTCAAAAAGACTAGAACTCACGCAACCGTGCTTTTCCAATTCTCCCCCCTCTAAAAAAGTTTTCTATGACTTACAAATTACTGAGTGCCTACCTACTTGTCTTCTCTCCTCTAAGACCTTTTCATGCGGTTAACTTCTTTCTCATGTATCTTCGCTTCCTTTGTACATGATCGTGATCATTCCCTAAGTCTACAATGTTCTTTGGGATTCTCTCTCTGCCCCTCCCCTGCTCTCTCTCTCTCTCTCTCTCTCAAAATGAATAAAATAAACCTAAGTAAATGAATAAATAAACAAGCACCTGGGTGGCTCGTTTGGTTAAGCAGCTCTTGATTTCAGTTTAGGCAATGATTTCATGGTTCATGAGTTTGGGCCTTGTATCAGGTTCTGTGCTGGCAATGAGGACCCTGCTTGGGGTTCTCTCTATCTGCCCCTCCCCTGTTTTCTCTCTCTCTCTCTTTCTATCAAAATGAATAAAATAAACTTTAAAATAAGTAAATAAAAACAATGTTCTTTAGTTCTCTCTTATCTCAGATACCATCCCTTCAATTTGTGCCCCCGCAAGTCACACCACAAATTCACTCTTTGCACTGACCCCCCCCCCCCCCAGCTTCTTGGAAGACTCCATGTATGTGCTTTCTTCTCCCTAACCCTCCAGCCCACTGCTTTTGCACCAGACATCTCATCATCTCCTGCACGGAGAGTCCCTCTGGCTTCCAAATTGGTCTCCAAATTTTTATCAGTCATTTCCAAAATATATTTCTACAGCACCCCCACAATACTTTTTAAAACAATGGATATTTCAGGTAACTTAACTGCGTAAAAACATTTCTCTGGCTTCTTATCATGTCTGAGGTAATACTGAAGCTTTTTCACATCATATTCAAGGCCCTTTGAATTTTACACAGCAGATATTGGTGGCTCCCATTCTTGTTCATCCGGTGCCATTCCACTCTTCCTGAGAACACTACGGATGTTCACATCTCTGTGACACTCCATTTTGCCTCTGACCGAGGATGCCCCACTGACTTTCCTGACGGGGTACCTGATAAATTTCTGTAGTCTTTCAGATCAAGTTCAAACTTGAACACAGCTGTGAAAATATCCTGCAAATACCACAGAACACAATTCCTTATATTGTTTATGTAAAATGTCTTCTATTTAATAAAAACAATAAACAAAAATGAATATGAAGTTAGAAGCTGCTATATAACTGAAGATTACTAAATACTTACTGAGGACTTAATATATGTTGGGAACCCTTTACACATTGAGAATAGACAGTGAACAACAGTGGCAAAAATCTCAGACTTCATGGAAGTTATACACTAACTGGAAGGAGACAGAACAAATGTGATAAGCAATAGGTGGTGGGTTTGCTAGTGATATATACTAAGAGAAAGATGGTATGGAGGAAGATTAGACGTTTTGGTAGGAATGTATTTCCAATATTAGGTAGTGTGGCCATGAAGTGCCTTCCTGAGCGGAAGAGTAAGACTTCAAGGAAATAAAAAGTAGAGTATAAAGATAGAGAGAAGGGAGCACTCCAATCCAGGCCATGGGACTGGCCAGAGAGGGGAGCACACCTGGAACACTTAAAATAATAGCAAATAGAACCAGTGTGGTTGGAATTGAGGATATTTGGTGAATCAAGGTCAAAAAAGCAAAAAGGGCCAGATAATACAGGATTTTTAGGACACTGTAAGGACTTCAAAAGGCTTTTAATCCAGAAAACAGCTTCTGGTGATGACTGCATTTCAGAGACTACATTCACCCTCATGCCTTAAGTACCTTAGGAGAGAAAACAATATATGATATCTCAATTTTAACATATTGTACATTAGGAATTTAGAATGTATCCTCCAGAGAAGAGAATAAAGGCAAGATAAATCCCGTGATTGCCCCAGCCTGTTGGCTAGAGAAAATTTACCAACTGTACACAACAAGGTGGTGCCTAAAAGGAATCCACAATTCCCCTGACTTGAGGAGAAATAGTTGAGATTAGTGTAGGCATGGGTCTGCAATTAACGTAGCCAAACACTGAGAAGGAGAACATTCTAAAAGCAGGAGAAAACTTCCCAGAGAAAGAATACTGGAGATCTGAATCTTCGGCTGACGTTTGATTAGTAGAAATAAATGTGAAGGAACCCCATGAGGCAGGGACTGAACATCAGAAAGGAGCATGTATATAGTCATTGGGAAACAGATCAAAGAGATGTGATCAGTGACAGACCTGATATATATTGGTATATGTAAAAGATGAAACAGCAGAGGAGAAAAAAAAATCACTCATTTCTCTTAGGCTAAAGTCTATACAAGGACAGGTGAAATTAACTAAAACTCAGGAAGAGAAACAACAAAAAGTTCTATTTGGAGTTTGTTAAGTTTCAGGTCTTGTAGGGCTGGTTCAGGACAGAACACACAACACACTCAACTCAACATTCTACCAGCTTCCCTTCATCTTCCCTTCATTCCTCAGCCTCTGAGTCTCAGCACCCTCCTTTTGTTCCTTTCAAATGTCTTTGGCCCTTCACATTTCTCTCTGCTGTGTGCAACCCTGTGGGGTTGGCTTTAGTTTGGGCTGCTTTTCTCTGGAAGAGAAGCCCTGTCTGCATGAATTTTGGTGAATAAAACGTTCTATCTCATAAAAATTGTCATTCAGTGTAATTTGTAAACTTTAAGCTGTCAATATTTACAACCAGTAAAGTATAGCTAAAAAAAGCACAGCTGAGATTTTCTTCTAAGCCACTTGCTAAATGTGCATTAGTTTTCCTTATGCGTATGATTAAAATTAAAGGCAAGATTTTGATTAGTATTCTAGAGGTTTCATGAAAATTGCATGAATTGGAATGTCTTCTAGTACAGAAGATTTCAAGGATAAAATGAAATTGCTTAGATGATTTTCATGCCCCTTAAATAACCACTCAGGTATGTTAAGAATTGCTATGTCATAAACTACTTTATTTCATAATCATTGTCCCAGAAGGTTATGAAATAGCACTGTGTGTCTTTTCTTTAGAAATTTTGGTACAGTAAAGACTATTATGAGTTTGGGCCTATAATGGTTGCAGAAAAATTATATTGGGAATCAAAATAAAGATGGGAGGAATGGGTTCAGTTGTGTCCCTCCCACAGAAGATACACTGAAGCCACTAACCCCAGTAACTCAGAATGTGACCTTATCTGGAAATACGGGCCACTGCAGATGCAATTGTGATGAGTTCGTATTGGAGTAGAGTGGGCACTTAATCCATTTGACTGGTGTATTCCTAAGAAGAGAGAGACTCACAGGGAGAAGATTGCTTTGAGGCAAGAGAGGCAGAGATTGAAATAAAGCATTTACAAATCCAAGAATTCCAAGATTGCCAATAAATTGCTAGAAACTAGGTAGAGGTGAAGAAAGATTGTGCCCTAGAGATGTCAGAAAGAACAAGGCTCTACCGATAGAATATGAGAACATAAATTTCTGTTGCTTTTAGCCACCAGTTTTGATATTCTCTTATGCACCCCTGGAAACAAATACAATGAGAGAACCAGTAATTGCTTGATAAATCAATTTATTATTAATGACAATTTTCTTTTTAAATTTTATAATTTAATTAAAACAGAGGGAAAAAAAGGAAATTTCAAATAGGAGACTCCCATGACTATTGTTTTAAAAATATTAATCATTGATCTCAGGTGTGGATTGTTCATGTAATACTATTTGATTGGAATTCTCTTTTGTTTTGAAAAGTTAGAATTTATTGATGGGTCCAGTTTTTTGGGGGGGGGATTTTTTTTCTTTTAATGAAAACATTATATAGAAAAGACGCAATTATATAGAAAATATTTATTTTGTAATATCACAGCATGTCTGAAATAGCTATAGTTTTAGCTACAGTAGGAGCTGGCTTTGATCTCTAATAACTAAAGTAGAAGTTTTAGTTTTTGAAGTTTTATGATTTTTCTTTGAGCTATTGGAAGTAGTGATCTGGGAAAGAATGGAGATAATGGATCAGAAAGTCATCAGGACTAGAACATAAGGCTTCCAAAAGCACTATGATGTTGATACAATCCAAAGAATAATGATAATATGAAAGTATAATAATAAGAGCTATTTGTAGTTTCTTTGGGTTTCCTAGCACCTGAATCTCTCCTATGCTTCGAGACTTCCTCAGATGGGTCCAGTTATTTTTAAATTCTGATATACTACATACCATAATAAAAGTAAAAGTGTAGTGTTTTAATTACTTTTCAAAACATGATTTTAAAAGCACTTTGAGAGTGTTTATTATATCCGGGCTACAAAATTTTGCTAGGTGGGTAAAGGACTTTTGAATAGGAAGAATCATCAGGAAAGACAGCAAATAAGACTTTCCACCAAGTCTGTGGATAAAGAGAAAGCATTCTTTTTATTAAATTTGAACTACAGATCAAGTCATTGCTAATACCCTTATGCTTTCTTGTTTTTTGATTTGTATCTAAATATATTCCTCTGTGACTGACCAGGTGTTCACAGTTGCCCATTTGTTACCCTTTGCTTGGTCTGGATTAGAGGCTTAAGAGGCTTCTCTCCTTCCTATAGGCTCTGAGCTCTGTTTAGCCCAAGTCTGAAGAAGCAGTAAGGATGGAGCGTGCCCCCCTATAAACTTATCCTGAGAATCAGCTAACCACAGTGCACACTTTCTCTCAGATCCTACTGGTTTCCCCCTGCTTGCCCAAGCTCCCTTCAAAAGTTTCTGCTGATCTTTGCTTACTTCTCTTTAGGCAGTGAAAGAAAAGGTTTCTCTGTTGGATTTTGAGACACTTGGCAGATTTCTGAGGTTTAAGCATTCTCCTCATTTAGGCAATGGGTTCCGTTCCGAATAAAGTCTTTCCTTAACTAAGTTTGGGTTTGCTTTGATTTGACATGACACAAGATCCCTTACCAAAAACTGGGCCTTGGTTAAAATCATCCACAGAGAAAAGCTGACTAGAATTATTCTCAAATACTTATATAATCAGACTCTGCTTTAGAGTAAATTGCTACCATCTCGATTAGTTTTTTTTTTTCCCTTAAGCTCTTATATCTTGTCCTAAATTATTTTGGTAGTTTCTCAGTGGCCTTCTTCCTTGTCTTTCTAGATTCCTCTCTCTCCAGCTGCCATAAACCTGCTGGTAACATAGTCTTAAATACACATGCAGTCACCTCACTTCTTTATTAAGTGATATTCTGACTGATGATTGTTTATACATTCATTTTTAAAACTAAATAGTAAGCTGTGGAGTACAGAGAATCTGGCTAATGGTCTTTATATTTCCAATGGCTGTCTCACTGTATGATCCTTTTGTGGTCAAGTAACAGCCCATGCCTGCATGAACACGAATTTCAGTATGACCCGTATGTTCGCAGATGATTATACAAGGAGTTGTATTTATTCGCAATTGTTTCTTTCTTATCTTTGAAAGAGCTTCTTTATTTCTATTGTTGTAGGGTCCCCTCCCTAAAAAAACAAACAAAACAAACAAACAAACAAACAAAACAAACACATGATATAGGAATTCCACTTTGGCTATTTATCCAAAGCAACTGAAATCAGGATATCAAAGAGACACCTACATTCCCATGTTCATTGTAGCATGATTGTGCAACAGCAGCCACAGTAGCAAGATGTGGAAATAGAAGTGCCTTGATGGATGAATACAGAAAGAATATGGAGTATATACACACACTGGAATATTATTCCTCTTTTTTTAATGAAATCATGCCATTTGGGGGAACATGGGTGGTCCTGAAAGATATTATGGTCAATGCAATAAGCCAGACCTTAGAAATGCTTAGAAATGCTTAGAAAGATAAGCATTGTGTGGCCTCACTTATTTGGAGAATCTAAAGAGTCAAACTTACAGAAGCATAGGGTAGAATGGTGGTTCCAGGGGCTGGTGTTGGGGCAATGGGAACGTGATGGTCAGAAAGCACTGTTGTGGTCCTGCCTGATAAGCAAGTTCTGGAGACTTCCTGTGCAGGGTAGCAGAGTATCTATAGTCACCAAACTGTACAACATACTTCCAATTTGCTAAGTGATTAGATCTTATGCTAAGTGTTCTTACCACACACATGCACACAAAATTATAATCGCAATAAATGATGAAGGGGGTGGGAGAAAATGGGAGGCAATAGATAGGTCTCTGATTTTGATAGTGGTGATGGTTTCCTGGGTGTTTACTTATCCCCAAACTCATCAAATTGTATACGTTAAATGTGTACCGCTTTTGCATCTCAAACTCTATCTCAGTGAAATGGTTTTAAAAATAAAAAATAAGTGGGGCGCCTGGGTGGCTTGGTCGGTTAAGCGTCCGACTTCGGCTTAGGTCATGATCTCACGGCCCGTGGGTTCGAGCCCCACGTCGGGCTCTGTGCTGACAGCTCAGAGCCTGGAGCCTGTTTCAGATTCTGTGTCTCCCTCTCTCTCTGCTCCTCCCCTGTTCATGCTCTGTCTCTCTCTGTCTCAAAAATAAATAAATGTTAAAAAAAATTAAAAATTTAAAAAAAATAAAAAAATAAGTTTGTATTGTTTTAAGCCCCTAGGTTAGTGATAATTTGTTGCAGCTGCCATAGGAAATGAATACAGGTGGTGTGGGGGTATTATAAATAGCCTGGGCTTTGGAATCCAACGGACCCAAGTATTGATTTTTTTTCTCTAACAATATACCTATTGTGCAATTTGGGATGAGTAACTTAATTCTGTTCAGTGCTGGATTCTTTCTCTGGATGTAATCATACTACTTCAGCAGGATTGGGTACAGATTTAATAAAATTACTTCTGGGAAAGCATAGAAAGTGATAATCTCAAGTATAGAAACTGTTCTTACCACACACCTGCTGCCATTTTTAAGCTTTTGCTCTTTGTCAGACTGTGTATATGTGCCTTACGTTCGTTATTACGTTAATTCTCCAGCAACACCTTTAAGTTGTCATCACACAAGAGAAAATAGGGTTCAGACAGGCTTAATTCCTTGGCCAGAATCATGTCACCAGGAGATGAGAGCCATAATTGAAACGTGAAAAAAATATGTCCATGTAAGTTTATCTACAGGAGAGATAGGCCACACCGATCAGATTCTTTAAGGCTCATACTTGAAAGTGCCCTCTTTCAAAGAAAACCACAAAGCAGAGTTATTTCTAGATGCCTAATGCATTCATTGTGTAACTGAGACATAGGTCATTGGAGTCACACTGCATTTGATCTTCTGTATAAGTAACATTTTCATTGTGGTCACAAATACTGGGTGTATATAGTGTGTGTGTGTGTGTGTGTGTGCGCGCGCGTGTGTGTTACAGGGACAACCTACCAGATATACATTGGGTGTATGTAAAGAGTGAAAGGCAGAGGGGACAAAAATCACTGTTTTCATTCAGGTTAGATTCTGTATAAGGACAAGGTGAAAATCACTAAGATTCAAGGAGGAGAACACCAAAGAGCTCTTTGGTATCCGTTAAATTTCAGAAGTCTCTTACACACCCAGTGTGTAAGGTGGAGGGCTTAAAGGCCCATAACACACCCAACTCAACATTCTGCCAACTTCCTTTCCTCTCTGCTTCTTTCCTCAGCTTCTGAGTCTCAGCACCCTCTTTTTTGCTCCTTTCAAATATCTCCGGTCCCTTCACACCTCTCTCTGCTGTGTGCAACCCTATAGGGTTTGGGGATTGGCCTTTAGTTTGGGCTGATTTTCTCTGGAACAGAAGCCCTGTATCCATGAATTTTGGTGAGTAAAATGTTGCAGCAAAATATTGTCATTCAGCATAATTTGTAAACTTTAAGTTGTCAATATTTACAACCATTGTACAGCTGAGATGATCTTTCCAGCCACTTGCTAAAGTGGCTTGCTCATTAGTTTTCCTTGTGAGTATGTTTTAAATGAAAGGCAAGATTTTGAATAGTATCCCAGTGATTTCATGCAGGTTGCATGAACTGGAAAGTCCTCTAGCAGAAAGCATTTCAAGGCTAAAATGAGATTGCTTAGATGATTTTCATGCCCCTTAAATAACCACCCAGGTATGTCATGAATTGCTATGTCATAAACTACTTTCTTCCATAATTATTGTCCCAGAAAGTTATGAAATAACCACTTGCCATTCTCTGGAAATGTTGAGATGGTAAAGAATATTATGAGTTTTGGCATATAATAGTTGCAGTAAAATTATACTGGGAATCAAAATAAAGATAGGTGGAAAAAGTTCAGTGTGTCTCTCCCACCAATGATATACTGACATCCTTACCCCAGTAACTCAGAATGTGACCTTATTTGGAAATATGTGCTGCTATGGATGTAATTATTTGGGAGAAGTTCACACTAGGGTGGAGTGGGCACTAAATTTGACTGCTATCCATTTGACTGCTGTCTTTATAAGAAGATATGTATATATATATATATATATATAGAGAGAGAGAGAGAGAGAGAGAAGATAGATTTGAGATAAGAGAAACAGATTGAAATCATGAATTTACAAACCATGGAATTTTAGGATTGCCAGTAAGTTGCTAGAAAGTATGTAGAGTTGAGGAAAAATTTTGCCCTGTCAGAAAGAGCAAGTCTTTTCCAACAGTTCTATGAGAGCATAAATTTCTGTTGTTTTTAGCCACGAGTTTTGAAAATCTGTTATGGCAACCCATGGAACCAAATACAATGGGAGAACCAGTACATGCTTGATCAATCAATTTATTATGGGTGATGAGTTTTTAGACCAATTTTATAATGCAATTAACACAGAAAGAAAAAGGGAAATTTCAAAGAGTTCAGAGACTACCATTGCTTTTGCTTTAAAAATATTGAACATTGATCTCAGGTCATGTTGCTCTTGTAACACTATTTGATTGGACTTCTTTTTTATTTTGAAACGCCAGAATTTACTGATGGCTCCATTATTTTTAAATTCTGATATACTACATACCATAATAAAAGTAAAACTGTAGTGTTTTAATTACTTTTCACATGATTTTAAAAGTACTTTGGGTGTATTCATTATACCCGGGCTACAAAATTTTGCTAGGTGGGTAAAGGACTTTTGAATAGGAAGAATCATCAGGAAAGACAGCAAATAGGACTTTCCACCAAGCCTGTGGATAAAGAGAAAACATTCTTTTTATTAAATTTGAACTACAGATCAAGTCATTGCTAATACCCTTATGCTTTCTTGTTTTTTGATTTGTATCTAAATATATTCCCCTGTGACTGACCAGGTGTTCACAGTTGCCCATTTGTTACCCTTTGCTTGGTCTGGATTAGAGGCTTAAGAGGCTTCTCTCCTTCCTATAGGCTCTGAGCTCTGTTTAGCCCAAGTCTGAAGAAGCAGTAAGGATGGAGCGTGCCCCCCTATAAACTTATCCTGAGAATCAGCTAACCACAGTGCACACTTTCTCTCAGATCCTACTGGTTTCCCCCTGCTTGCCCAAGTTCCCTTCAAAAGTTTCTGCTGATCTTTGCTTACTTCTCTTTAGGCAGTGAAAGAAAAGGTTTCTCTGTTGGATTTTGAGACACTTGGCAGATTTCTGAGGTTTAAGCATTCTCCCCATTTAGGCAATGGGTTCCGTTCCGAATAAAGTCTTTCCTTAACTAAGTTTGGGTTTGCTTTGATTTGACATGACACAAGATCCCTTACCAAAAACTGGGCCTTGGTTAAAATCATCCACAGAGAAAAGCTGACTAGAATTGTTCTCAAATACTTATATAATCAGACTCTGCTTTAGAGTAAATTGCTACCATCTCGATTAGTTTTTTAAATTTTCCTCAAGCTTTTATATCTCATCCTGAATTATTTTGGTAGTTTCTCAACGGCCTTCTTCATTGTCTATCTAGATTCCTCTCTCTCCAGCTGCTATAGACCTGCTGGTAAAATAGGCCCAAATACTTCTTTCTGAAATGATTTTCTGTGTGTGTTTTTTTACATCCATCTTTAAAACTAGATAATGAGCTGTGGAGTGCAGAGATTCTGGCTAATGGTATTTATATCTCTAATGGCTGTCTCACTGTTGCTCGTGATCTGGTCAATTAATAGCCCATGCCTGAATGAACATGAATTTCATTTCAAACCTTATTTTCTCAAATAATGACAGAAGGATTTTTATATATTTCCAATTGTTTCTTTCAATCTTTTAAAGAACTCCTTGATTTCCATATCTTCAAATTTACTATGCAAACTAATTACATACTAAGTAATTACATTTCTTGGTACTTTAGGGGGTTAAGGAATATTGAATCATTATTGAAAAATTGATTAAATGAATTTTTATCTTTTTTGTTCCCTAGTCACTTTTCAATCTGAATACTATGATTTCACACTTAACATAACCAGAGTATTTTTAACATTCCCTACTTAGACCAAGCAAAACATAGGCACACGGCAAAATTCCCTGAGGGAAAACACCACCACCACCACCACCACCACCACCACCAACAACAACCAAAGCCAAGAAACAGATGGGAAACAGCAGAGCACTGTCTTTCTGAAAGGAATATTGCTGAGCACTTTTACTTGCTAATGCAATGTTGACAACTTCATCCATTTTTTTTAATCCTTCCTTGATTTAGTCTTTCATTCAACTTATCATCAAATCTGTTGATTGCCTTTACTAAGGGTCTCTTTCTCATATTTCATGCAGACTCTTTCTATCACCGACCTATTTCTGTCTCTCCGCCCTTCAGCATAACTATAGCCTACTCGTTTCATCCATGTTAATCTCTCCCAAACAATATTTTATTTAATTACTTAAATTTCTTTTAAGTTTATTTATTTATTTTGAGAGAGATGGACAGAGCATGAGCAGGGGAGGGGCAGAGAGAGGGAGAGAGTGTGTTCGTACTGTCAGTGCAGTGCCAGACATGGGGCTTGAACTCACGAACCGTGAGATCATGACTTGAACTGAAATCAAGAGTCAGTGGCTTAATTGACTGAGCCACCCAGGCACCCCATCTCCCAAAAGATATTTTAATATATCCTTCCTTGATCAAATATTATTCATCTATTACCTAATGGTTAGGGAGTCAAGTTCAGATTCTTTGCCCTATCTTTAATGGCAATAGGGAATTAAATTTGAATGAAAACCCCATGTGCATTTAATTATAATTCAAATCCTTGGGAACTATTTTTACTCTGAAATGTAGGGCAGTCTTATTTTTCCCCCAAAATATTGCTTAATTTTATGGTGAAATATTGAATCATTCATAGAATTCATAACATTCAATGTTGAGTTAGATAAAATTGACATTCTAAAAGCAAATTGGTAATATCTCCTTTCCTTCTTGTTGGCATTATATTCGACCAGTTGTCCCTATCCTATTGCTTTTCAGAATCCCCAAGGAAAAGTTTCAAACTTTATTGTGTTATGAATCTTATAAAAATACAGGTTCTGATTGTATAGGTCAGGGTGTGGCCTCAGACACTAACTTTCTGACAATTGATACAGCTGCTATAAAGATTAAATTTTAGAAGAAAACGTTTTTTTTTTAATTTTTTTTAACGTTTATTTATTTTTGAGGCAGAGAGAGACAGAGCATGAACGGGGGAGGGGCAGAGAGAGAGGGAGACACAGAATCAGAAGCAGGCTCCAGGCTCTGAGCTGTCAGCACAGAGCCAGACACGGGGCTCGAACTCACGGACCATGAGATCGTGACCTGAGCTGAAGTCGGACGCTTAACCGACTGAGCCACCCAGGCGCCCCAAGAAAACGTTTTAAACAATATTAGGCACAGATTTAGGGGCAGGACAGCCTGCCACCTGCAATTATAACAATTCTGACCAAGGTCGTTTATGAAATGTGTCTTAATAGTTTCACCAATTCAATGAATTGGCTCAATATCATCATAATGCCTGTTTTGTCCATGAGAAAATGAAGATTAGGAAAGATTAGGAATAGCTCAAGGTCGTGAAACAGTAATTATCATAAGCAGGACGAAGATAATGGTGTTTCCATTCTCACATCCCAGCCCTTAACCATACCAGGACAGAAGATTTCTTTTGGAAACATGTTAGTAAATAACTTACATTTTAGGAGAGCCACACCAGCAACTGGGGCTGCTTTTGGTTTAATACCTGGCTTTTGTTTTTTCTTGTTTTCATGTCACCATTGATAGTTCTGAAGAATATAAAATGTTACTAGACCCAATTTACCTCTGGAATCATATCCTGGGATTACGGAGCAAAATTGAAAGGAGGTGGATAAGGAACTGGTAGGTCATTTATTGGAAGTATCCAAGGATATTGACGTGGCTGATTTAAATACCATCTCTAGATAGAAACAAAATAAAGGGACAATTGCAGAGAATTGAGACAATGACCGTGTAAACCTATTTCACAATAATTTTCATTAAAAACTTAGGTTGTTAATGTTGGTAGGAACTTATACATCATCTACATGATTGTTTTTTTTTAAACTTGGGTTAGGCTTCCCTTTTTTAAATGTTTAGAAGAAGATAAAAATGATAAAACATTTACTTTTTACCGTTTGTTGACAATTTGCCATTTCATAATACATGTGGGGCCATTGATTATAGCCAACCACTTACAAAAGGTTTCCATATTCTTTATAATATTACCTTCAAGCTCCTACTTCAAGCTTCCTACCCCCTTGAATATTCCAGGGAGAAGGAAAGTTACTAATCCAGGTCAGGTTGGGCTGCTACTTTGACTTTTGACTTACAATAAGCCTCCTCTCTCTTAGTAGTCCCATATTCTTTAATATTAACTCTGTTAATCCAAATGTCCCTCATCTCTCTTTCTAATTCTTTTTATTTGGTGCCAATTGGCCAATTTTGGTGCCAATTTATCTATTTATTATATTACTAAGAATTTTTGAGACCTTATCTCACTGATATGACATGTCAAAATAATAAGGGATATCAATAGTACATTTTACTAAGAAAAATGTTAAGTAACTGAGGTTTTCTATCTTACTTAACATGGTCATTTAACTTAACCTAATGACTTTATCACTCTCCAAAAGAATCAGAGGGTGGAGACACCACTTCATACATGTTATTAGCAGCCTCTATGCTCCGTTAGGCATGTATTGTACTTAAAAGAATTACAATTTCAGCTCTTTTTCTGGCCGTTGCAATTATTTGTCAGACAGAGATACTTAAGTATCAAGAGAATAGTTGGCTTCTTCAGGGTGGCCTTACAAGTTTCCATTTAATTGTTACTAGTTGCACAAGACTTGGGGTCTTTTACCAGTGTATCATAAATAAGTAAAATCAATGTGTACTTTAATCATTAATTATATGGAGATGATTCAGAGATGAGTATTGATTCTTCTCATAGAATAAATATTCACGAACAGAATACGTCTGTACAATACCACATTATCAAGGGAATACTCACAAACCATGGAGGATACCTTCCATGTCTCTGCTAAAAAAAAAAACAAATTAAAATGTTAATACATGCTTAATTATCAAGTTTACCAGTGAATGAAAGTGTCTTACCTCTTCAGATGAATCAGCTCCCTGGGAAAAAAAGAAAAAATAATAATGAACACCTTCATTTTATAACTCCAAATTGAGTGTAAAAATGCACCAAGCTGCCATAATTATGATTAAACATAATGAAGACAAAGTCTTAGTTGCTGATACACTAAACTAGTTTTTGTTGTTGTTGTAGTTGTCTAATGACATCTTTAAAATGAATGAAGAGTAGGTTTTGTTATAGTTAATTTATTACATTCTAATATCAACTCACACTTGCCCAATTTTGTGTGTGTGTGTGTGTGAAAGGAAGAAATACCAGTCATGTATGAATGGTAGAGAAATTGAAAAGCTATACTTTGGACTTGTTTAAAACAATTTTTTTAACAGATATGTTTCATGTAGGTTAAGAGCTACTTACATGAAAATGTTTTATGTGATTATTAATAGAGTCTGGTATTATGTTTTTCTCTATTCTTGAATTTTTATTTTTCCAACTTCTGTCATTTTACAAAAAATAAATTTACTGTGATACCATACACAATCTTTTTGAAACATCCACTAGACTTTGTCGGATTAGTTGGAAAAGTATTATTATTTCTTGATGAATTTCTCTGTAACTAGACACAAAGAATACCAAAGCAAAAGGGACCATTAATTTGAAAAGAATAATAAAAAAAAAAGATAGAGGGAGGACAATGAGGAGGATATAAAGGAGGAGTAAGAGGAAGAAGAGAGGGAGGATGAGGGGAAGAACATAAGGAGGAGGCTGATGAAGAGGAAAAGAGAGAGGGGACTGAAGGCGTTAGGAGGAAAAGGAGGAGGAGAAGGAAGTGAAAAAGGAGCAGGGGAATCAGGAGGGGTGTAGGTAGAGTAAGAAGACAAGGAGGAAAGGAGAGGGCTGAAGAGCAAAAGGGGAAGGAGAAGAAGGGGGAGGTTAGAAGATGGAGGAGGAAAGGGAGGAGGTAGAGGAAAAGGAAGAAGTGGAAGAAAAAGAAAGCTTCTAACAGGGCAGTTTTACCTGGTGACACACAAGTAAATGACAATACAGGCAGGAGCTCCTGAAATTTGTTTGGCCTAGACCTTATAATATTTAAATGTCTTTTATTAGCTTCTCAGTCCCACATCTTTATGAAGTTCTTTAAAAATTTTTATTTTTACATTAAATTGATTACATTTGAGTGTCCGTGTTAGTTTAGTGTGTGTACTCAAGATTTATTGTAAATCCTTAATGAACATATTTAGATTGATTAAATGAAAATGCCCATATAAAAACTTTAAAATTGTTAAAGCCATGTTCAGGAAAATGCAAACATAGGTGAAAATACAATAAGGAGAATCCTTGGATAACTACTAAAAACATATTCTTCAAAATTCCCGGATATACTTACGATCATGGCAACCATGAGAGCCATGATAAAGGCAAAGACAAGGATCTTCATATTTGGCTGAGTCCTGTGAAAGCATATGTGAAAATCAGTAGCACATTCATTCCTATATTTATAATACTGGAAATGCAAAGACAATTGAAACACATTGCCTGACATCAGGGAACCTTAGAGACTGGTGGGGACCTTGATTAGTAAAGATAAGCACCATGATGTGGAAATAGTAAGGGCTATGGAAACACTCAAAAGGGACATCTTGAACAGACCAAGAGGATGGGGGCATTAAAGTAAAGCAAAAGCGAAAATTGTGCTAGGCTATATAGGATAAGTAAGGAGAGGTGCTGGGAACCAGCCAAGGGACACAAACGAGAGAGAGGATTGCATGTTGGAAATGACATCACTCAGCATGTAAGGGGGACACTGATGGAAACAGACTGGCTCCTTAGATTGTTGTGAGATTATAGGGTCCACAGAATGACAGGAAGAGAGTTAAAGCAGTGTTTAAAGAAATGTTTAGAAGGAAAAAAAGCAAGCAACAGGGACTGATTTTATAACAGAGTGCAGGAAAATGAGCCAGGTTCCTGGCTTGAGAATGGTGTAGATGATGTGACCCTGGTATTAGAGCATGAATGATACCTGGCAGAGAAAAATCAATTTGAAAAGAAGTTTCAGGGAGAACATCTGTAGATACTATGACAAATTGAATTTGTAAAAACGATATGCTTCTCCAAATTTTCTTCTTTAACCAAATTAATGCTATCTCAGATTATTTGGTATTGGTTTGTAATTCTCTCTATGCAAGTGAGCACAATTTTACTGCTGTTGAAAAAGAAAGAAAATAGATTACTTATTTCTGAATTGAAGACATATAAATAAAAACATTTTCAAACTATAAAATAAATAATAGGTATTGTCTTTTTTTTTTTTTTGAAGCCACCAGTTTAGGCAGAACAAATAGTAACAACTAATATCTAGTGATGGAAGAGACTGTTTTTCTGCTAAATAACTCTAAATATTTAACATATGAAATAGAACTAAGGCTGATGGCATTTTCCATGTTCCTAACTGCTTATTTGGCCTTATTGGTTTAAACCAGAACTGTTACATTACATTAAACAAATTATAAAAATTAAATCTTCTTGGTGAAGTTTTTCTATCATCTACTAGTTAAACCAAATATTCAGTCATATGATACAATACAGGGTGTAACTTTTAGTGTTATTACTGGCATTTTGTTGAAAGTAGAGGATTGAGAGAAATTTGCAGAAGGCAGTCTTGCATAGATAGATAGATGATAGATAGATAATAGATACACAGAATGATAGATAATACATAGATAGAATGATAGATAGATGATAGATAGACAGAGGTGGGCCTTTGAAAAAATATTTCTCAAGGAACACAATGATACATAGTATAAACTTTTTTAAGCCAAATTATGATTAAAATGAAAATGAGTTAAATGAAAGAAATTATTAAATTAAATAGTCCTTTATGCCATGTTAATGATGCAGAAAAACAACTATTTTGAATGATGAAAAGAACAAAGAAAATGTTATGGACAATGAATTAATGCTGGGAATAAAGTGATATTTAAAAAAAGATGACTTAAACCTTTGAAATACACACATTTCCAAAGGAGAGCTGACAGTATTCAAGAATTCATTTTCTCATGAAATTTAAACTCCAACTTTAAGCTACAGGTAAAAGTAATTATTAACAAAGTCAATGTCACATATTTAGTCAAAGAAATAAAAAGGCTTTTAGAAAATCCCACCAGCAGAGGTGATGGACCATATCTCTTCTATTTTCCACATCATTCTCTTTATACAATCATTGCTGTCAATTCAGAGGCACTGAAATCCTGAACTCAAATTTAGATCCTCACATCAGGTTATGATGTCTTTCAATTGTTTCTTTATGACAAATTATCAGTCAGTAATATACATTTTATAAATGGTTTTCAACTGATTCTAGCAAACAAAGATAAAAATAAGACATCATATTTGATTGTACATGAATATATTACCTGATATCCAAGATAAGACTCAAGAGTCAGAGGCTGAAATTCTGAAGCCCTGAGAGATGATGTGCTTTTCCTGAGAACTGATTTAAATACACTAATCCTCCATGTGTTATTCTAAATCATGTCAAATATGAGATCATATTATAAAACTGAAAATAATGCCGAAAATCTGTCCCCATAGAAACCAAGATAAACAGAACACAGTGATTCACAATAGAAGGTTGTAAAGCAGATGGCCAGGAAACAAATGGATCCATTCAGTAAGAATCTCAGTGCTAGTCTAGGCATTTGTAAATAAGACAAAAGGAAAAGTTAGGCAAAAGAGTCAATCAAATGTAAAATGATGGAAATGGAAAAAAACTTTCTTTGGAACACCATCTACCTTATTCCAACAAATATATGTCTGAAATAGAACTACTCAATGCCAAAAATGGTATCATTTAAAAAATTTTATCTGTCTAAAATGTGGTGGCAACTGTCATAATAAAATTAGTCTTCACTTATTTCAGTATGTTTGCTGCAATTTATTAAACTGTGCTTTTATTCTACTGACTTTAGAATATTTTAAATCTTAATGTGTATCCAAAATTTGGCAAAACTCACTAATCCACTAAGTGCTGTATGACAAAATAATTCTTATTTTCAAATCAAATGGCCATAGATGCTTAGTACCACAAATCTCACAGGTAACTGAAGCTATTTGTGGATTTAATTTATTTCCTCTGAATCTTTAAGGGTTCGTGTTTCTCTGTGAAAGCCATGTGTACATGATTACAGTAGATAGAAGGGAAGTTTCCTTTCACTTAATCTCTAGGTAAATTTGTATAACAATTCATGTCTTTTCTACTGGTTAAATAATTCACTGTAGTTAGAGCCGAATATGAGAAAATCACTTTAGGGTTTGTAGATTTTTTGTCCTAGTCCATTATTACTCAAAATGTGATCAGAGGAACCATCAGAATCAGAATCACCTGAGAGTTTGTGGAAATGCAAGTTAATAGGCCTTCTTTCAAGACTGACTGCATCAGAAGCTTGGAGGCAATTATTTGTGTACCATAAAGTTTTAAAAACCAAATGATAGACTCATAAATGTATTATTTGTTTATAGTTATAGACTAGATACTATAAAGAAAATTTAAGGTTTAATTATTCTCAGGTGTTTTAAGAAAATATTCATTAGGTAAATCTTCTGTGCTATATTTGAGCCATCTATTAGAAATTGTTGTTATTCTCTGGGTAGTATACAAAACATTACAAATGTTTTATAAGGTGAAGAAAGAATTGTGATCAAATTCAATTTATTTTATATTCTTCATTGATTTCTAAGCCCTATAGATATAAGGTTTCTTCTCAAATGCAAAGCAAAACTAATCTTTAGTATATTCTCAATGGAAAAAAAAAGATATATAGGGTTTAGTAAGTATAAGTCTGATTTTTAATTTTTTTTAATGTTTATTCATTTCTGAGAGACAGAGAGAACAGAGCGTGAGCTGGGGAGGGACAGAAAGAGAGGGAGACAGAATCCAAAGCAGGCTCCAGTATCTGAGCTGTTGGCACAGAAAGTGACACGGGGCTGGAACTCATGATTGCAAGATCATGACCTGAGTTGAAGTCGGATGCTTAATTGACTGAGCTACCTAAGCACCCTGAAACAGGTCTGATTTTTAAAATAAGTCCTGCTTATTAATTTTGGAATTGTCATATGACTTCCTTCCTAAGTATTCTCTTTCTCTGTCCCTCCAAGTCTCACTTACTTTCTTCTTT
The DNA here is from genome assembly GCF_018350195.1 of Panthera tigris. Lineage (NCBI taxonomy): Eukaryota > Metazoa > Chordata > Mammalia > Carnivora > Felidae > Panthera > Panthera tigris. Next base: position 147,981,855 of record NC_056663.1, read on the forward strand.
CACTTAGGAAGAGAAGCATGGGGATTATGTGTGACAGTGGGAAATAAGAAGGTGGAATTTAAGCACTATAACCTTTTTGTATTTACTATGGTGCCGCCCTCAGGGACAGTAGTTCATTTTATAATATTGATGGGCCAGAACATGTCCTGATATTTTATAATTAAGTAAGACAGTTATCATTTCTTCTATAATCAATCACCATTCTGTTTGAAAATGTCAGGGTTTACATTTACAAAGGAAAAATAAATAAAGAGCTATTGCTATATCAAAATGTGACCTTCATTTGGAGGCATTATTATGTAAACAATGATGGGTATTTGTGGTGGTATTTTGCCGGATATATTTTCTCCCTCTCTTTCTCCTCCACATGTTATTTTTCCTCCTTATTCTTCATTTGTCTCACAATGAAAAAGTCTATGACAAAATCCATGATGTTTATTTATTTAACGTAAAAAACATTTTGTGCATATTCTCTTGTGAGTCATGAAAATGAAGAGGGAATCCACAGTAGATTAGCAGATGTAGAGGAATGCATCAGTGGTCTGGAAGACAGGGTAATGGAAAACCCCCAAACTAGACAGCAAAAAGCATAAAAAATTTTAATAAGTGAATATAGGTTAAGTGATCTCTTAGACAACATCAAAAAAAATGATCATTTGCATTATAAAGGTCTAAGAGGAAGACAAAGAGAAAGGGACAGAAAACTTTGTTATTTATCTATCTATCTATCTATTTATTTATTTATTTATATTATTTGAAGAAATAATACCTCAAAACTTCTCCAACCTAGCAAAAGAAATGGACATCCAGGTTTAAATGCATAGAGAATTCTGGACAAGATGAACCCATAGAGGTCCACTCCAGGAAACACTAATTGAAATGTCAAAGATTAAAGATAAGAGAGAATTTTAAAGCACCAGAGAGAACCAAATGTCACATACAAAGGAAACCCTGTAAGTCTATTAAGTGATTTTTCAGCAGAAACTTTGTAGGCCAGAAAGGGATTGTATGATATATACAAAGTGTTGAAAGGAGAAACTCTATAACCAAGAATACTCAACCCTTCAAGGTTATCATTCACAACTGAAGGAGAGATAAAAAGTTTCCCAGAAAAACAAAAGGTAAAAGAGTTGGTCAACACTAAACTAGCCTTATAAGAAATGTTAAAGGGAGTTTTCTAATTGGAAAACAAATGACCATAATTCGATGTAAGAAAATGTGGATAAAAAGATGTAAAATATGATAGCATATACATAAAAAGTAGAAAGTAAAAAAAAGAAGTTTTTTTTAGAATGTGTTTGAACTTAAATGATCATCAACTTAATATAGACTGCTATCCATTCAGGATGGTGTTTATAATACTCACGGTTAACTGCAAAACCCCAAACTTATAAGAGATGCACAAAAAAAGAGAGAAAAAAACCTAAACATAACTACAGAAATCCATGAAGATTGAGAGCAAACAAGAGGGAAAGAATTGGTATATACACACACAGGTGCATGTATACATATGCATGCACACACATACGCACAAACACAAACAGGAATATTACACCGCCATAAAAAGAATTAGATGCTGACATTTACAGCAACATGTATGGACGTAGAGGGTATTATGGTATGTGAAATAAGTCTAATAGAGAAAAACAAATACCATATGATGTTACTATATGTAATCTCTGAAAACAAAAAAACAATAAATAAACATGCAAAAAAGGCAGATTCAAACCTATCAATTCAGAGAACAATCTGATTGTTTCCAGAGGGAAAGGGATGGGAATGATGGACAATGGGGATTGCTAGTTACATGCTTCCAGTAATGGAATGAATGACCCATGGGAATAAAAGACACAGCATAGGGAATATAGTCAATGGAATTATAGTAGCATTCTATGGCGACAGATGGTAGCTACACTTGTGGTGAACGCAGCATAACATGTAGAGGGGTGTATCTGTGTTGTACACCTGAAACTAATGTACCACTGTGTGTCAAATATGATCAAATTTTAAAAAGAGAAATGGAAAAATTAGATCTTTTGTTCCTATAGCATTTATTATAGGATGTGTCCTTTTATCATAAGAGAAAAATTGTTTTTTAAAATAATTTCAGCACTATTTGCAGTGGCAGAAATATTGTCAGTTCATGGACTGTTGTATCTTCAGAGTCTTAGAATAATGTCAGGTATGTAGTACCTACTCTATGGATATTTGAATAAATAGATTTAAAGATGAAAGTAGGCAGTACATGAATAGAAGAATTTTCAAAAACTTTTTGTTTATATTAATAAGCGTCTGAAAACTGTACATGTAAGTACATGATAACCTTGTGACTTGGGTTATGATTATATAAAGTTTCTCTTAAAAAAACACTGGTAACCAGTCTGGGGTAAAAATATTAGATTGTCAAAGGCAGGGAGTCCATGTGAACTCTGAAATAAGTGTTTAAAATGATCCAGGATGAAGCCCACGTGAATGGGAAAGTTGATGCCCAGTGGAAACAGGTGGGATGGAATGCTAAGGGGTAACCTCAAAACAAGATGATTCTTTGAAGTCCAGCAAAAAGTCCTCTTGATGTACTTGTTTCCCCTTCTCCAATATACATCACAAAGTGACTCTTTAGGCACAAATTGCAAGGCCATCAAGGCCTGTGCCCGGCCCTTTGAGCGCCTCCCAGCCCCCACTGCTCTCAAGCCATGCTCAGCTCCCTGGAGTTCTCTCCTTACTCTGCACAGAAACCAGCCTCAGTGAAGTTGCTCTTTCTGTGCTCTTCCTCTGATGATTAGAATGTGAGCACCGTGAAGCCAGGATCTTTGTTTGGTTTTCTGTTGTACAATAACAACCAGAAAACATGTTTGGCACATCATATGTGCTCAACATTTGTTGGAAAACAGTCTAACCACCAATGGAGGGCCTTAAAATGTTTAGGTTCCCAGTGCCTGACTCACTTCTTATTGGGGTGATATTGTGGGCTCTCGTGTGGGCAGACAGGGACTGTGACTGCTGACTTGAGAATTTGGGTGAAAGTTGTTTAGAGTAGACACGTGGGAGCAGGAAGAAATCACAGAGATGTTATAGTGAGGACTAACCTGTGCTGAGGAACCACTGTAGTTGGGCCTATACACTGAAGCTTCTAAGGCATTAAGTCTACGAGGCACATGTAAGATAGAAGGCCCTGTGAGTTTACAAAGTTACTCCAGTGCCGTCCACATGGCCTTAGTTAGTTGTTAGAGAACTGGTTATTGTGGTAATAGTTGCCTGGTCTCTAAATATGAGGATTGGAAATAAAAACACCACACAGATAAAAATGCATCTGAAATTTTAATGTTTTGGCATTGTGGGGTTCTGTGACTCAGCCATCATGCTGCAGACTTCAGTTAATCGTCGATACAGTTAAAATGATACCGCAATCCAGATCTAGCATATCCAACATGAACCGAAAGGAGGAATACAAACAGTGTTACACAATCTTCCTTTGGCTCAGGAGTGTTGCCCTTTCAAGAAGCAGTCAACATATTGGTATGAGGTGATATGATAGATGAAGAAACTATATAGAAATGATTTTTCCAGTCAAGCCTATAAAGAGAAAATTCTAGATTAGCCATAAAATTTATATTCTAAAATATGCATATGTAATATGTGTACATTGTATGTGTACACATGTGTGCATAATACATATAAACATGCTAACCGGCATTCAGACAAGTAGAAATATAATTATTTACATTTAATAATAATTAATATTTATAAGTGCCAACAGAAAAGATTCTTAGCACGTATTATATATTCCAAATGAATAAATGATTGACAGATAATAGCCAGATTCTGCAATGGTTCTATTTACTGCCTGAAATAAGTGAGAAATATTTATATCTTTTAACACATTTGAAGGAATATTTTAATTTCCATCTACTGTTTTCAGCATAAAACACATTACTACTTCTTAAATGACTATGTCTTGACTTAATTTGAATCTATCTTTAAACACTTGTATTAAGCAAAATGTCCTTTGAATTTTTTTTTTAAATCTCTGTAAAAATAAATCCTTCATGCTTAATTTTATTAGATGCTTTTATGTATAGGTTTATTTTGTAAATCTTAACACTTAGGAAACTTCTTTATAAAGTTGTTTCTCTTTCTGAAGATAAAGTTGAGGATATGTGAGTCAGCATCTCATTTCTATCTATCAAGTCTCTCAATTAGTGGTATTCATGATAAGCTATTGCAAAATAGAAAATGAATGAATGAATGAATGAATGACATCAAAGTGAATGTTCCTATTCAGAAAATACCACCACAGCCAAGCTTTTATCCATATCAATCATGTTTTTTTCTTCACATACAGTTATTTGGAAAAGTAGTCTAATCCCTTTTCATCATCAGGAGGACCAAACTGGTTCCGAGAGCCAAGCTGTGGACCAAAGCCATGAAAGGTAAAAACCACCCCTCCATGTCATCTCCAGCTGGCATGTGTGTGCAGCGTAGCCTCAGTCGTGGAGAGTTTCAGAGGCAGGACACTAGGGCTTGACTCCTGGGTTGGAATCCTGCCTCTTGCACTGATTACATGCACTGTGATCACGGGCATTTTTTAAACCTCCCTGTGCATTGTTTACACCACCTACAAATTGCTGTTAATGGTACTACCCTCAATGATGTGAGCATGACAGAGGGTTTAGAACTGTGGCTGATGCATGCTAAGCACTCAGTAAATATCAGGCTTTACCACAGGATTTGCCATTGCCCATTTTGCCATGTTGGCCACTTTATTATTTATTATTTTATTATGAACATATATGGGTTTTGACCAGGAATTTAAATTTGAAGATGTAACTTAAGAGAGTTGACACTAGAGTTCTCTTCACAAAAGAGAATTTTTTTGTTTTTGTTTTGTTTTTGCGTCTATATGAGATGATGGATACTTGCTAAATTTATTACAGCTATTTCACTTCCTTAATTTCAAGTGTTTTTATAAAATAAACTAATACATTCTATATCTTCTCATCTCAAGGAATGGCTGCCAGAATCAAGCAAAATATATACACCAGTGATTAGGAAATTAAAATTCAATACAATCCAAATCTTTATCACTATTGTTATGATTTTACATTGTTAAATTTAACTGTATGATTTTTAATTTTAACTGCTGGCCTAGGTTTTAAGTTAAATTGGATTTAATTTCTATGTGAGAATTTAGGATTTTTACTTATTTTATATCTTTATATGCTTTTTATCAGAAGGCCAGAAGGGGCACCTGGGTGGCTCAGTGGGTTAAGCCTCTGACTTCAGCTCAGGTCATGATCTCATGGCTCCTGAGTCTGAGCCCCTCATCAGGCTCTGTGCTGACAGCTCAGAGCCTGGAGCCTGCTTCAGATTGTGTGTCTCCCTCTCTACCCCTCCCCTGCTCATGCTCTGTCTCTCTCTCTCTCATTCTCAAAAATAAACATTAAAAATATTTTTAAAAAGGCCACGACATCTTACTTATTTAAAAATGAAACATACCAAAGTGAGAATGAATGGGTAAGTATTTTCCTTAAGGCGATTCCAAGGGTTCAGAGCTATCTGCTGTGGATGAACAGCCTGGAAATAGTGGGGGAAGGTGAACTTCTGTTGATACTGGTTGATTTTGACCTACAGAGAAATAAAATTATGAATCACTACTCACATAATCTCTGGCAGGGTGCAAAAGACAGACAAAGGCAAATGAACTCTAGCATTACCTATTTAGATAACTTATAAATTATTCTAAGTAGACCTGGCAAAAAGAGAGTGAAGTTACATAGAAATTACTGTAAACATATTTACATTATAATATTGAAAAAATCTGATGGGCATAGAGATCTGGCATATTGCCAGTCACATATTTTATGTACATAGAATCTTCCTGCTTTCAAGTTCTTTAAGCCTATTCCATAAGCCTTATCATAGGTTCTTGTATGGAATAAAGGTAGAATTAAAATAACTATGTCCCAGAGAATAATTTCCAGTGCTTATGAATGGGAAGCTATGTTTTGAATTGCAAAGGACCAAGTTTTGGGTAGATCCATGGCTATAATACACAATTCAGAAGAATGCTACTGGAATCATGTTGACAAAATATAAAGGGAAGTCTAAATACCAAAGAGAATTTCCTAAAATCAGACTGGTTTTCAGTTGGGAGGATTATGGTTGGAGATCACTGAAGGAAATCCTGCTTCCATTATAAAACCTCCAGAGGACATCTTGGCATTGTATAGGACAAAGATTAGAATAATACCTAATGCTGTTGGTGCATTTATTGTGTCCCTGGCATTCTCTTATGTAGTTTACATATATTACCCGAAATGATCTTCACAAAAGCCCCTCAGTCAACAGTTTATTTCTATGTTTACATTTCAGGTGACGGTAGTGTAGCTGACAGAGATTACGTACTTAAGAAATGTTACACACATAAAAAGTGGTGCAGCTGGAGTTGGAATACAAATATCCTGACCCCTAGCCTGTGTCCTTTCACTGAGATACATGTGCCTCCAGCCACAATATTTGGTCTAAGAATGCCTGTGGTTCCAAAATAGTCTCCAAAAGACGTTAGTTTTGAGACATCAGGTCATGGCATCCTGTCCAAGAGAAGATGAAGCATAGTCACTGTACATGGGTTCCAGGGTAGGTCGTTTGGAAAAACGAAATATGATCCATTTTTGAGGTGTGCAACCGTTTCAAAGTCACTCAGATAATTGCTCAAAATCATTTTTCTTAGAGATCAATCCATACGTAGCCACAAAAACAATGATTTCATATCCAGGATGGATACAGAAATATGTAACAGAAATAAGATTTATGTTGAATGTGATGTAAAACATTTATTTGGAATGAAATTATTTGTTATGACTTATTTGGAATAAACTATAATTTGTGTGAAGGAAAAGTATAAGTTTATTAAAAGTTACCAGCTGTTTCAGGTAATTCTTTTCTTCATCATTCAGCTGAACTTCCTGTTAAGAACCAAAAGCAACTTTGGTTATAAAAGTACAAAGGAAATCACTACCCGAGAAATTAAATGTATTTCATTTCAGGAAACACTGCTTACCTCAGGGGACCCCTCAGTGGATTCCTTAGGGAAAGAAAGTACAAAGCAGCTTCACTTGGGTGACACAATTGTATTTGCGTCCAGCTACTTACGGCAGAGGAGCTAGGGCTGATGGAACACCTGAGAGCCAAGCCACTGTTTTCAAATCACAGTCCTAATTTGTGATGTCGGATTTAACCAGGAGCCAAAACACCGAAACTTTCACTGTGAGAGCCACACTGTGTGTTAACATGCTAACACATTGCTGAAGGATGTTTTCTTACAGTCTCCTTCATGTGCATCCAAACAAGGAAGAATGACCACCAAGAGGAGCAGACAACTCAGCGAGCACACAGAGCTGGTGAGGTGTGAGGGAAATGAGAGCCCGCAGGTCATTTCTGAAAGTGGTATGGGCTCTCAGTATGAGATCAGACGTGAAAGGACAGGAACGGTTCCTAGTATGACTCCTAGGGCTCTGATGAGGAAGACCTCTGTCCGGGCCACAGGCCACAGGACACCAAGCCACATCCAGGCTTCACCACCTCGCAGCAACCTTCCCATGGTGCTCCCCACCCAGCTCTTTCTGTCACAAGAGGTACTTGTGTACCACTCACCTCCACAGCTCTAATGACCCACTCTGCTATTTAATCTCCTAAACCATGTGGGGAGAGGAAAACCATGGGGAAAGCAATTTACAGACTCTTTTGTTCCTATGGGCTCTTGTTAAAAAGTGACGTTTCCGAAGAGTCAGAAGGAAAGTGCGTATTTATCTGAGAAGTTACACTAGAACAGTTAATCTTGGCTAAGTAATACTTAGTACCATACCCCCAAGTAACTTTGAGTTGAGCATTTTTGTCACACGCTTTTTCTTTATCTTTGTTGTATATTTTTATTACAACATTATTATTATTTTTATTGTATTGTATTATTTTTATTGTTGTATATATTTTATTTGTTAAAAAGTTGGCAGCTTCTCATTTCTGTGAGATAACATACGAGCTGAAAATGTGCTGTCCTGGAGAGACCAGTTGTTTCTTTATTTTAAAAGAAAGCAGCTTAGAAAGTGAGCTGCTAAAAGTCTTCTTAAGAAATTAAAACGATGAGTAAAAGCAACCAAACTCTAAAGACCACGAGAGCGGAGTCTGCAGCATTGCCATGTTGTTTGAATTGCCAGTAGAGATAGGCAAGTGTATGTCACCAACATGACCGTTACTGTGACAGGCAAAAATAAGCAATAACCCGAGAAAAAAAATGAGGCTTTCAAAAAATTGTAAAAATCGGTCCGATTTTTAAAAGTAGTGTAAAAGACAGAAAATATAATTAGATGTAAATGAAAACGTCGGATGGAGAGAATTGAGAACAATTATAGGAAATACAATCCAGGGGCCAAAGAAAAATTGCATTTCTTAGGCAATTAAAATGATGATTTTTGGGTTTATTAAGAGACCAAATTTGCAGGCATGCCACTTCTTCTCATTAACATTTTAAACCCGATGTAGCAGTATATAAATAAAAACAGCTTACCATATCAACAATCTTCCCTGAAGTTTCCTTAAAGAAAGCAGAGAAAAGTGAAACCCATTTCATTCCATCGGGTATACAGAATTTCCTTTGGAATACAACAAGAAAACCAATGTTCCATAAAGAAAGAAGAATAATGCATTCATTTCCATTCTTTGAGTTGTATCTGAGTTCCCCAACCGGGAAACACACTGATTGTGTTGTATTAGAATGCAAACTCCAGGTGGAATATGATTCCCTTCTTTTAGTTGTTGTATCTCCAAGCCCTAGAGTCATGTAAGGAACATAGTACTTGAGAAATACATATTTCTGAAATAAATATCTACTTGAATTTAATGACTTCTAGTATGAAGTGTGCGTTTAAATGTGTGTGTTTGTTGCAAAGTACAGTAAGTGGGTGTTTGCATAGAGAAGTATTTCTTCAAATCTGTGTTTTGGGTGGCTTTTATGTAAAATTTCTACTAGAATAAATTTCAGGAAAAATATTTGCTCAGCATTTGCTTACATGAGCAAAGATAGTCACAATAAATGAAAAAGTCAGGATTTTGTAAAAATCAAAACCACGAAATGCTGAGATCACCTCTCCTCATGGGACACATGGATTTTAGTCCATGATTTGAGTCTTGTGCTCCTTAAAGCAAGGTACATGCCATGTATTTTATAACCATTATGACATTTGAAAGTAACTTTAAAAGTTGATTTAATTTTAGTGGTTCTGACTCACCTCCTGGGAGACGCTGGTAGATTCCTTGAAGAAGAAAGAAAGAAACAATGCATTTCAGTTATGTATTCGTATAAATGTCATTTTGCCCCAAGCAGCTTCCCACTTTCTCATAAAGGAAATACAAGGAGCCAAAGTAGGCCTAGCCTTAGGTGGTATCAGGGTGTCTTTAGGCATTTAGCTTATGCAGCATTGGTAGGAAGATATTTGGAAATTAGAACTTGATGTATGAAGTTGAGTCCTTACCCCAAGTCGGATGCCTCTCAGCCATTTTGTCAAATTGAGGATGGGCACCAGGACTCCTGGAGTCACATTATTATTCAGTGACCTCTAGCAAAGGAAATGGTGTTGAACATTTTTGCTCGGTCCCTTAGCACACAAATCTGATCTTGCTCACTTTGACTATGTAGGGTTTTAGTCTGCTCCCCTAAATGTTTGTGATCATTGCCACAATTTATGTCTTCTTTTTCTGTAATTCCCTAACCAACTTGATGCATGCAAAATAGAAATTGAGAATCAAGACTGTCTTGTACAGACCTTAATCTCTGTTTCCGGATGCCATGTTTCTGTCCTCACAGGAAAGCCCCTCACCTCACTGGAGGACAGGTACTCTTTTTCCTATATAGAAACAAACATAAGTTTCAATTGTATGGTCCAATGAAATGACTATCATGTGGAAATACCGTTTCCTTTTTAGGAGGACTTTAGTTGAATTGGGCTTCCTTTGCCAAAGTCTCATGGTTTCCTACATAGTAATACACAAACAACTGTACACGAAAGAAATTATTGTTCTAACTTAACGTATTTTTATATTTAGGAGCTGCTTGAAGTGTTGCATTGTAGATATTAAAGTTGCCATAGTTTTTTAACGTACGATATTATCGGTGGAAATTAGACAATAGTGCATGAGGAAATACTACAGTAATTTAACATAATTATGGGTTCTCAGGTAGGAAATATACACTTAGTTTGATGATCAATGCTAAATATATAATATTGGGCAGGTGTTCTCTATCAGAGGCAAGTCCTAAAGATGAAAGCATTTTCTTGATATACATCACTGACATAAAATTCCAACCATGGCAGAAGCACTTGTGTATTAGTCACCTGCTAGTGACTGCAGTTCATGATTAGGTGAGCAAAAGTGTAGAGGAGAAGGAATGACTGAGGCCACCTACAGAATCAAAAAAAGGGAAGAAGGTGGTTAAGACTAGTGAAGTCTATGGGAAAAGGAACTGTTGTCCCATGTAAAATTGATCACTGAAGTAGCTTGCTTCTCTTTGCCTGCATTGAATTTATTAGCATTTGCAATTGTCTACCTCCTCTTGACTATTGAATTGGCTTTAATGTTAAGGAGACATCAAGTCTCATCAAGTAAATGAGGCAAGAAAGATTCTGAGTGCCTTAGGTAGATGGTGGTCTTCTGAGATGTAAATTGAGGGTCAGAGGAGGGGTTGGTATGGAGTTTCTTAGGCTTTGCAGAGTAAAGGAGTAATTGGAAATTCTTTTTAAGTGACAATTACATAACACTGACATATTATATGTATATAGCTATTTTTATTTACTCTAAGATCACTGAAGCTTTTTCCTATGTAAACTGGTAAATTTCACGTGATATTGACATATGACTTCACATAGCTTCCTTGTTTTACCCAGAATGAATGCTATGGAAACAAGCTGACTCTCATCCTATTTCAGGTGGGGTCACTGCTTTCTTTGTTGGTTAATAGCTCAAATCCACATAATCTATGGATTTTGCTTCCCAAATCTGCCATCTTCTGGACACAAGAGTTTTTCCGCCCAAATGAAGAAACGTTTTGACCTTTAGGTTGTTCCTTAGGCATGTGGCATTCAAACCAAGGTACTAAAGCTTACTTCCCCTCATGGTGGTGATGGTATCTTTAACCTCCATGGGTCTCCTAAGCAAATCATTCCCATTCAAGAAATAGGAAGCACAGAGAGGGAGGTGATTTCCCTAAAGTCTCATATCTTGTTCATGGCAGGTCTGGCACTCTTTTCCAGGCCTTCTGACTCCACATCTCACATCGTTTACAGTTAAGTGCCCTCTCCTATGGTCAGTTTTCTGCTCTGCCACTTAGTCCTTCTGTTTGACAAAGTCCCTTAGCCAAAGATGATTTATGAATGCAAGTGGAGATGTGAACTGGACTGTTGACAAATGATTTCATGTCTTTCATTTCAGTTCCCTTAGTACAATGGAGATGATATTCTCTTGGTCTGCCTCCTTCAAAGACAACTGCCAGATTCAAGTAAAATGACCTAGAAATGAATACTTAGGACAGTTCAACTTATTCCTACTCAAAATTGGTATTACTAATGCTATATATATAGGATTTTGAGTATATGATTTGTGACTTCATTTGCGACCTAAAGAATTACATTTAAGTTTGTTGCACTTTCTACATTTAAAGGGATTGACGCATTGTTTCTCTCCTGTTAATTTTTTTTTCTTTTACAAGAATGTCAGAAACCAACAAACAAAAAGTAGAACTCACCAGAAGGGGAAATAGTTGATAGCCATTTGTCTTAATGTGATTCCATGGGTTCCTAACACTGTGCTGTTGATGATAAGCCTCAAGATACTGGGGAAGATTCCATGCCTGATAAAACTGGTTGATTTTGCTCTGTAAGAAAAGAAATATGCCAATATTTAACATCAGAATGGAATCTTTTCTATGGGCCAGAGCTTATATGGACAAGACAAAGTGAATTAAAACTTGATTTAGATAAAATCTCAGTGATGCCAAACTGATCAAAGACATTTCTAACCCAAAATTGACTGTTACAGATATTTACTATCTCCATTCATGGAGTGAACTTCAGTGCTTGCTTCTGTAGCACATACACTAAAATTGGAAGGATACAGGGAAGATTGGCTTGGCCCTTGCACAAGGATGACATAGACTGAACCTCAGAATTAAAGATGCAGTCTAGCTACTTGAACGCTTCCACATGGAAATAACTGAATGTACAAAAGGAACAGAAAGTATAAGAAATGGAGTGGAGAATCGTTTAAAAAATCAAACAAAACCACCGTCTGAGTTTTCATTTCTGTTTCCATAGCTGGTTAAGAAAGCCTGGTTCTCATGTCACGGAACACTCACCTTCTATTCCCATGGCCCTGGGCTGGTCCTATGCCTGTTATGAAGTTACCCTTTAGTGAACTGATGATATATGTGGAGTGATTTGGATCCTACAGGTCACATTTGTCTAGCTGAACAAATTCTACCTTGATTTGGCTTTGGGTGTTTGCCCATATGTTAGTGTAGAAATTGAATGTGAAATCACTTAATTCTTAGAAAGATTCACTTCATACTGATGATAAGAAAATCAGTATGTAAAAATCAACATGTCTTTAGAATCGCATGTGGATAAGTGTCAGATGGACACATGATTATGATAAGGATGATAGAAGGAATGTTATTAGAAATATCTAGAAAGACTAGTAGAGCTATTAGAATGTTCTAAGAATAAATGGTTTCATTTGGGAGATCTCGCTTTTAAATGCTCAATGGGAAGCAGTTCCTGTTAGAATGCATTTAGAGCATATTTTTCCTATGTGTATAAATTCAATAGCAATTGGGACCTTTGGTGCACATTTTTGTGTTTTGAGGATTCTGTTAAATAGTTTACATATCTAACTCCAGAGAGGGGTTACCAGATCTCTTACAGTTGGGGTAATAATAGTTAAAAGCTTTTTACCTTAACATATCAGGTTTTGCTACTTGAAAGAGAAGTTCAGTGAGCAGTTATGTACTTTGAGACCACAGTGATAGATCACTTAAATTTAAGAACACTCTTCCTGAGGCTTGTAACTCTTCCTAATTTATTGGGTCATACATTTTACTGAAAACTTCTGTTTGTTAAGATAATCTTTACATATCCTGATCACAACAATTGAACAAAGTAATTTTTAACACAAATTTGGTGTGAACTATGTCATAGGGAACATCCAATAAGTGATCATCTGGGAGAGAAAAGAGTTGTCAAACAGATTCTTTCACTGGAAGTAATTAATTATCTGAGAAATTACCAGTTGATTGAGGTAGACCTTTTCTTCCTCAGTCAGCTCAATTGTCTATCAAAAAATAAAGCACATATTAGACAAAGATAAGCAAAACCCCAATTCATAATGTTGTTAAGTTAATTTTTAAAAATAATGATTACTTACATCAGTAGGGACATCACCAGTTTCCTAGTGTGACAAATAAAGAAATAGCTTATTTAAATGATGTAGCAGTAGTTGTCTCTAAACAATATGATAGAAAGGGAGGGGCAATAACTGAATAGCCAGAGTCCAAGCTACTAGCCTGAGAAATCAAGTATATATTAGCAATTCAGTAAGCTAAACTATTAATTTTCACAACTGTCTCTCTCATTTTGCACCACTATAAAACCATGACTCTAAATATGTCTTATTTCAAAAACATTATCAATCTTAAGTTGCCAATTTTACATGCTGCCAGTGTAGACAGGTTTCCCCAAATAGCAAAATAGACCAGGTGGGCTGTGTGGGAAATGAGGCCTTGTGGCTATTTGTGGAAATGACAGTCATGGCCTGAGACTCTCAGTTTGCATCTGGAATGTGGACGTGGACAAAAGATCAAGCAAGTTTCCCAAGCCACAAGCTGGGAAGAATCCAGGCAGTGCCCAAGGCACAATGGTCTGGACTGTGACCCATGAAGATGTTTCCTGCTCCTTCGGAACACTCTCACACTGTGACTTTTGCTACCATAGAAGGTGTTTCTTGTACTGGTGACCTACACATGTCTTCGCTCCAACGCTCAACTCAAGCTCCTTAAAAGTGGTTCCCAAAGCTTAATGTGATCCATATCACATAGTGGCCTGCCTGAAATGCAGATTGCCTAGTTGCAACTCAAACTTTCTGATTCAGTATGTGTGAGGTAGGGCCGATGACTTTGTGTTTCTCATAATTTCTCAGGTGCTTCTGATATTACTTACATCGTGACAATCTGTATGAACTGCTTCTCTAAAGAATCCTGAGAAGTTTTCGGAAGTGAAACCACAGTGAAGGCAATTGGCAAGCTCTTGATTTGGCACAGGGTTGATTTAAAATGCAGTTTCTTATGGATTCATCTACGTATTTTCAGAGGATCAGGGTAGAACAAACAATTCTTCTCAGGAAGATTGTCAATTGCAGTCACCAAAGATATTTTTAGAACTTTTCCATTACATCCTTTAAATGTTTAGACATGGATTTGCTAAGGATTATCAAAGTACTGACTAACAGGAAAGCTGCTGTTTCTTGAAATAGCTCTTTGGCTTTAACATAAACAGGATCTTACCTCACTAGATGAACTGGTGGCAGATTCCTGAGAAGTGAAAAGATAATATAATAATACAAATCTGGCACAAAAGAAATTGAATCTTCAACGTTATTTTTGAATATCAGTAGTTACTTTATATGTGTTTCGTAGTAATTACCTACTTGATGATTAGTAGGAAACATCAAAATGTATTGAAATAGAACACTTAAATCGATTTTTAGAGATAATTATTGCAAATGACCTTGGTAAACCAATGGGAAGACAACAATATACTTTATATATGCTCCTCATGCTTTTATTTTAATATGTACTTATTTTAATGTATATTAGAAAGTATATAACCAAGTCAATCAAACCAGTGACTAGGGTAGACTTGATAGAGACTTTCAATTAAAAGCAAATTTAGTTACTACTAAAAGGGTAAATTTTTGAGAAACTATAAATATCAGCCTAACTCATTAAAACACAAAAGGACCAGGTCAAGGACTGTATTTCTCCTGGCAACTAACTGCGGAGGAATTTACTGGATATGTTGATTCATGCGCAAATAAAAATTCAATTAATTAGTCCTCAAATTAGGACAAGTGCATGATTTTGCCTTGTTTTTCCAATATTCTTGATATCGAATATATTTGTCATCTCTGCTAACGTGTAACTTTACTCAAAGCAATTTTATACTAAACGATATGATGAGATTTGAAATCAAGATTTTTATCTTAATGGGAATGCAGCGAGTGTCCTCCTTGAGAGCAGCCAAAATCAGGGCTGATCTAATCTTGAGTCAAGAGAGAGTTGCTTCTCCATCATCTCTATATCGAATTTTTTGGCAGAAAGTGATGCTTATAAAATATAATGGTCATGAGGTCCGGAATTGGGACGGAGAAGGGAACGTGATGGACCATATATAAGAACCCCTGTAGAGAAATGGCATTTTGAAAACTTGGGTCACAAATGGAACACAAATGCTTCCCTGGAATCCTTTTCACATAGTTTCACAACAAATAAGACCATGAAAACATCACCCATTTCACACTCAGAGGTGAACAAACACTACTTATATGAGCAAAAGCAAAAAGAACATAATTGTTAGAAAAGATACCATATTCATCAAGCAAAAAGATATGAATGAATAACTTTTACCTGATTGGTTTGGATGACCACATTATTGTCCTGCCTATATTTCTGCAAAAAAAATACATACTGTTTATTTCAGAGCCTATGTGAAAATGAAAAAGTACTTGAAATGTATTTAATGACAAGAGTTCTGACTTACTTCTTCAGGGAGGATGGCAGAGTCCTTAGCAAAAGAAATTGATAATGAATTTTTATTCCTTAATTATGGAATTTTTACTTATCCTCCCTAAGAAAGTACCCTTTCACATACATTATCCAGGATGTCAAGATAAAATATTAGTCTTTGACAGAATTAAAAAGTGAATTTGACCTAATTTTTTTTCTCCTTAGATACCTAGCTCATTATGTTTTAGTTAAGTAACTTATACTGCACTCTCGTATTATAAGATTGCACAACTATAACATTTTTTGCAAATACCGACAGCAGGGAAGAAACAATTTATTACTCCTCTGCATAGAACACTTTCCCTTCTTTCTTTCTCTCTTTCTTTCTCTCCCTCTCTTTCTGCCTTCCTTCCTCCCTTTTGTTCTTTTCTCTCCTTTCTTTTTCTCTCTTTCTTTCCTTTTATTTCTCTTTCTTTCTTTCTTTCTTTCTTTCTTTCTTTCTCTTTTTGAAATGGAATACAAAGCAAGGGAGCACGGTAATTCTTTGAGTGACTTTAAAGAAGTTTTGTGCACATGTTGTGTATCCCTGGGCAACAAGAAAATTAAGAAATTAGCACTTAATGTGGATTCAAATGTGCGGGAGTCTCCTACTCCAGAAGAGGATAAAATAGATCCTGTCATTGCGTTCACGACATGCAAAATGCTCACTGTTCTTCCTGTGCTGTTATTACTATTATTGGATAGTGGCTTGAGAAATAAATGAAAAAAAAGGTATAAATCTCATCCTAGTATAAGTGGAAGCACAGAGTTTGGTTTACTCTTTTCAAATTTTGTAGCAATGACTACACTTCTTGTTTTTCAGGATTCCGTAGCTCTAGTGTTATTGATCACAAAAATGAAGATAATTAACCCAGTACATGTTATGTGCTACTAGGTGCCAGGAATTGTCTTCACAATAATGCGCCTTACCTCACTGGAGGAGAGCTGCTTTAGCTCCTATATAAATAACAAAAACAAACAGAAATTTAACTTTTATGGCTTATTTAAAATGCCAAGTTGATTCTCTGCCTCTACTGTTCAATAGCAATGATTAAAACAATTTCTTTGTAACCTAGGGAAATAGGGAATAGAAATCAGGCCTCCTTCAAAATATTGTTCCAAATACAATCAGTAAACAATGATACTGTTACTTATAAGTTGCCAGGACAACTGTGACAGTCCTTTTGAATATCCTGATCTAGCACTGGCTAGTGGCACCTCCCAAACTGTAGCCTAGTAACCTTGTGAATTAAGAGGTATGATTAAGGCCAATGACTCTGTAGAAAGAAAAGCAGAAGGGTGATTATGTCTAGTGGAGTTTAAGAGCAAAGAGGTCATTGATGCTATACAGTATTGATAACTGAAGCCTTTTGTTGTTTTTTGAAGTAACTTGTTCTTATCAGAAATAAGTCTCACTTTAGATTTATTCTTAAATTGGCTACAAATGGAAGAAGGCACAAATCCCTGTCTGCATGTGTCTCCTGGATGTGGGGACACACGTTAGGGCAAAGACTCTGAGCACCACAAGGAAACTTGCCCTTGTCACACAGTTTGATGTTGGGGTGGGAGGGAAGTGGGCATGTGAGTTCCTCCGAGAACAGTGTGGGAATAATGTTGATAGACCGGCATGATATATACTAAAATACATACGTAAACATGTGTATGTATATCTGTGTTTGTGAAGCTCTTTCATATGCTTTATATCTGATATACTCATTATTTTGTGACATGAATGTTACTATTGTATTCTCGCTAGGTCATTGGGTGAATAATTTACAAAGTTTCCACTCAAATCCAGAGCTACAAATTGTCCCCTGTCACTGGTCCTTGTTTTGTATTTTAACATCATGATTTCTCAACTGCTTGTATCAAGAATGGTGAAATTCTGTCATTTCATTGACAGCTGACTGTCGAATTCCAAATTGTAGTGGTGGGACCTGCTTACAATTCGAGAGACATGCCAGGGAGTGGAGAAAGCTCTTCCGGAAAATTCCATCAATTAGCCAACATAGGATGCAGGGGAATTTATGCCTCTCTCCCTATGGCGATAGCTTCCTTGTCATTATCGCGAAATCACTTCATAAACGTTTGTTCTTCTTCACAGTCTGCATAATGCAGGCCCGTACTATCCTTGGTCATACATTAAAGGGTTACATCCTTAGCCTCTCTTCCATTGCTGCCCACATCTGCATCTTCTGCGTGTAGTAAAAAGGTCACTCTGATGTATCTAAGTAAGAAAGGATCCCATTATATGTCCCATTATCCTTACTTACATGCTTTGCCAGAGCCACAGCCAAAAGGCAGGTAAAGAGGAGGAACTTCATGGTTACTCGGGGCTGCAAAAACATACATGGAAGACCAAGAAAAGATTTCAGCTTCTACAAATTACATTCTCTGACATTTCATGTTCTATTATTATCTTTACACCAGGTAATGGAGAAAGGGCACTGAAGAGGACTAAAAGTAGATGCTTTTAAGGAGCTCGTGAATATGAATGTATCAGTTTATTTTGGAAGAGCCATTTATGTCGTTCTCAATCAACAAGACATAATGTAATGCCATACTTGCTGAAATGTGGAAGGTTCATTCAGACATAGTCAGTTCAAGGGATTATTCTCACTGACAGGCCTTTTGTGAAGATCAACTATCAGAAACACAAAGCACAAGGGACACTCTTTTAAATCAGATACAGGTGAGGCAAAATGCAGCCTGGCTCCCTCCTAAGAAGTAGCAGGTGGCAGTGATTGGGTTAGACATCAGGTGTCCTCCTAGTTCCAGCTTGACCCTGGACTTGGCTGCTGAAGTGTTCGCTAGCCTGGGACAACACTAGGTGTCATTGACCGCATTCAACAAATGGGACTATGACTCTAAGTTTGCCTCTAGCCAGCTCACTCTCTAATTCTATGGCTACAAACAAATCCATGAGGTATTTGACCGATTCGAGTTTTTTCCCTGTGATTAAGTGAATAAGCAAAGATTAAAATAAGGTTATTCTATTGTATTTTCCATATATTTTACTTATCATAGTTTGCATATTTAAAATCTACTTTGAAGAGTAATTTTAATGTTTACCCAAACAACTTCAAAATGTCTGTGACCCATACTTATGTGAATGAAGACGGCATATATGTACATGTACTAAATTATCTGTCTTAATCCTGGATTGTATAATATTAAAATAATTCCAAATCTATAATATAAAACCTCTCAGCTTTACACTGAGTAGTAATGGCATAGAGTTGATGTGATATTTTTCTCTTCTAAACAAAAATAATGTTTCATCCATACGGTATGCAGAAGACATATTTCACATTGCCAAAGGATTATTTAAAATTGTAAGGGATATTTCATTGCTTTTGATGAAATAAGTGCATTTTATATATCTGTTTGCATATCATTCTTACTTAGAGATAGTATTTCACATAGGTGAAAGAAATGAAACGTGTAAAACTGCGAGCTCTTAATTAGACATATATTTAACATGTTAGATGGACATTTGAAAGAGTTGTAGGGATTCAACAACTGCTATACGGCAAATACTGTGCCTGACTCCATATAATATTCAATGTATTCTTCAAAATAGCTTTGTGTTTTCTGTATCATCTCCAATTTCTAAATAAAAATATGGTCCCGGAACTACACACCAAATAATCAGTTGCTGGCGATCTAGAAGCCTGGTACTTTGGTCCTTCCTCCAGAAAGAAACATTGCACTTTATGAGATAGAGAGTCATGGGAAATATTGCAGTGTCTACATATTAATTGCATATTTATTTATTAATTACTTTATTATTTTGTTTTATTTTAGAGAGAGAAAGAGTAATTGATGGAGAAGTGCAGAGGGAGAGAGAAAGAGAGAAACTGAGAGAGAGAGAGAGAGAGAGAGAGAGAGAGAATCTTAAGTAGGCTCCAGGCCCAGTACAGAGCCTGACACTGGGTTTGATCGCACAACCATGGGATCACGACCTGAGCCAAAATCAAGAGTCAGATACTCGACCGACTGAGACACCTAGGAGCCCCTAATTTCAAAACAAAACAAAACAAAACAAAAACCCAAAAAAACTAAAAAGAAGATAAATGATTAGCTTGTATTAATTAAAAGAAAATTCCTCAAAATTATAACTTTTTATAAGTACTTAAATATTTTTTAATATGTTTGAAATATCTTTTACCAGGCCATCATAGGAGAGAAAGAACATATATAAACATTACCTTGCTCCCCAAATGGAAGACCAGAGGACCAGGCAGGGAATGATCTCTGATGGGTTATGTCAGTACTATTTAAATGTTGTTCCTCCATGATATGTTAATTTTGTGGTTCAAAATCCTTAAAAAGCCAGTTGAATTCTAAGAAGTCCCTCTGATTAGAAATTGTTTTTCTTCCAGATTTTTTTCCCCCGCAGATTCCAAGGAGTGCTTTAACACACTTTGATTTAGAGCATGATAGCAGGTAATGAGGATGTTGTAATCTACAATGATAATCTGTATTTTGTATGTGGCCTTCCTCTGCTATGAATTAGTTTGTTGATTCAAACAAGTTTCTTTTTTTTTTTTCTTTTCTCCTGGCACCTCCTTTGCTGCACAAGAATATGGTGTTTTCGACAAAAAAATAGTTCTCTAATGCTTTTCCAGCTGTCAAATACCCTGGAAAAAAATTCTGGAATGAATTTTTTCTTTTTCTCTCTGGATTTTGCTTCTATAAAAACGCTATCATCATAATAAAAATAATAATATTGTCTAATCTAATGTAATGATTTTACAACTTGGCACTAATGTGTATGAAGTAGATACATATTTCTATGGAAATGGCTAAAACAGATTACAAATTCATAAAACAACATTTTCATTGCAGGTGTTAAAAATGTATAATAAAGGTCCAGGTGTAAGAAAATAAGATATAATGATACCATGGCTTCCCTAGGAGTGCCAGCTTCTTGTGAAAGGCAGAGTTAATACTCAGAAGACTATTTTGACTTCTACAGTTAATGTCCCAATCATGACATGTCTTCTAATTTTTAACATTAGGACAAGAGTTGAATATTTATGTGAATCTGATTTTCATATATTGCTAACTGTTTAACACGTTTGAAATATTGTGCAGTCCAATCAAACACAACATTATAGCCCCTGCCTAAGTGCCACCAGGATGAGACTCTTGTGCAAATGCCTACATGTAATTATTTGTGTTTATTGAGGAACTAGTCGCATTAGGAAACCCAATTTGCTGGTTAGCTGACAATAAATGTTTAAGCTTCAATATGTTAACATATTTTTTGCAAGAGTTTTTCTAAAATTTATCATGCATACCATATGCTTGTAAACAATAAAGAACAATTAGAGTATATGGTACTTAGCTGCCATTGAGAAATGATTTCTCCTAAAGTTATAATTTTTGGCCTTAAAAAATTGTGTTTGATTTTCTATTTTCTTTGTTGCTGTCAGTCAATTACATTGCATTGTATGAAACTATTTCATTGAATCACTTTTCCATCCAGAGTGGAGGAAACCTGACTAGTTCCAGCACATGCCCTGACACCTGGCATGTTGTGGTATTCAGTAAATTCTTTATTTTTACAGCTGGCCTTGCTTGCTTTTTCAGCCACCTTTTTGACTCGTATTTGATACTTTAAATTTCAAAGAGACTGGAGATCATGCAACCATGCTTTTTCATTTCTTTAAACGCCAATGAACTTTACTTTTCCTCTGACTTAGAAATTACTATGAATGCACATGTACTTGTCGTCTTTCTCTAAGACCTTTTCATGTGGGTAACTTCTTTCTCCTATATCTTCACTTCCTTTGTTTGCATTTGATCATCCCCTTAGTCTACAATGTTCTTGAGTTCTCTCTGGTCTCTGATGCCAACGCTTCAATTTGTGCTCCCAGGAGTCACACCACTAATTCACTCTTTACACTGACCCCCCAGCCTCTTGAAAGATGACATATGTGCAGCTTCTTCTCACTAACTTCCCAGTCCACTGCCTCTGCACCGGACATCTCATCATCTCCCGCACAGTCAGTCCCCTCTAGTTTCAAACAGGTCTCCAACTTTTTATCAGCCATTTCCAAAATCTATGTCCCACAACGCCCTCACAAAACTTTTTAAAATAATAGATATTTCAGGTAAGTCAACTGCCTAAAAACATTTCTCTGGCTTCTTATCACGTCTAAGGTAATACCGAAGATTGTTCTAATCATCTTCAAGGCCATCTGAATTTTGCACAGTAGATATCTGTGGCCTCAATTCTTGCTCCTTGTTGAGTCATTGACCCTCTTTCCTGAGGTCACCATGGATGTTCACATCTCTGTGACTCCACATTTTGTCTCTGACCAAGGTGCCCACTCACATTTTCTGTGACAATACATGATAACTTCCTATGTGTTCTTTCAGATCAAACTCAAAATTGAACACACCTTTTTATTTTGTTTTGTTTTTAAAACTAGAAACACTTATTTATTTATTTAAAAAATGTTTTTAAAGTTTTTATTTATTTTTGAGAGAGAGAGAGACAGAGCATGAGCAGGGGAGGGGCAGAGAGAGAGGGAGACACAGAATCTGAAGGAGGCTCCAGGCTCTGGGCTGTCAGCTCAGAGCATGATGCGGGGCTTGACTCACAGAGTGTGAGATCATGACCTGAGCTAAAGTCGGATGCTTAACTGACTGAGCCTCCCAGGTGCCCCTTATTTATTTATTTTACAGGTTATTTCTTTATTTGAGAGATACAGAGAGAGAATGAGAGAGAGAGGGAGAGCAGGAGGAGAAGAGGGAGGACAGAGAGAATCCCAAGCAGGTTCCACACTGTCAGCATGGAGCTCATTGTGGGCCAAGCCCATGAACCATGAAGTCATGACCTGAGCAGAAACCAAGAGTCAGATACTTAACAGACTGAACCGCCGAGGTACCCTTTGAATACAACTTTGAAATTACTCTCCAAATATCACAGAAACACAAATCCTTATATTTCTTGTGCAAATTTCTTCTATTTAATAAAAATAATATATACATATAAATAAAAAATTGATGCTGATATGTAACTGTAATTCATTTAAGGTCGCAGACTTTGAGTCTGGAGTTCTCTTTTGTCCAGCAAGAGAGCAGATGAAGAATTGAATATGAGAGAGGCTGATAGCTAGGAGGAGACAAGAGCCCTGAGTAAGGGTCCTTGCTCTGTACTTATTAGGATCAGAAAGCTTATAAGTGTGATGGATGTGCAGAAGGAGACAATGAAACAGTGATCATTAACTCAAGTGTGTGAGAGAATGGGGTTTTGATGCTATGCAGTGTGAGGGATTTGGGTCAATACAAAACAAAATCAAGGCACTGAGCAGATGGCTGTTTATGGTAGGCAGTAGGCACCTTGTCTGTTTATCTTAACTTGCTTAGAGGATAAGACAGAACATGCTACCTCAGGGTCAACAAGGCACTTGTTGTTTTTTTGTTTGTTTGTTTTGCTAACTAGTTCAGGGCAATTTCACCCTGCTGCCATGGTCTTTCACCCTGTTTACCTGTTTTTGGTCTTTCACCCTGTTTACCTGTTTACCTATTCTCCAATGCTTTCATCTTGTGGAAATGGCTTCCTGATCTATGCTTTTTTTTCTACACTGGGGTCACTTTTGCCCCGTGGCCGCTTTCTGCTCTAAGCCTTGTCGACCCACTGGTGCAAGCTCAGGGTATTCCTAAACTTATTCCCCACACTTTAACAAATAATTATTGAGAGCTAATATGTGCTGGGAGCTCCAATAGACACTTAGAATAGACCATGCAGACAAGCAGCAAAAATCTTAGACTTCAGGGAAGTTATACTGTAACTGGAAAGAGACATAACAAACATGATAATTAAATAAT
Source organism: Panthera tigris (assembly GCF_018350195.1). Classification (NCBI taxonomy): domain Eukaryota; kingdom Metazoa; phylum Chordata; class Mammalia; order Carnivora; family Felidae; genus Panthera; species Panthera tigris. The sequence continues at coordinate 148,005,565 of NC_056663.1, forward strand.
AGGTGGTTGGTCTGATTGTGATATACACTAAGAGAAAATTGATTTGGAGAAGGGAGTTAAGAAATTTGGGAGGGAAGGCTTTTCAGTATTAGATAGTGTGGCCAGGAAATGCCTTCCTGAGCAGGAGAGTAACAACTCAAGAACATAAGAAGTATACTATAGACATAGCTGGGAGAAGAGACTCCACTCCAGGCTGTGGGAGGGGAGCACGCCTGGTACTCTTAAAAACTACAACAAATAGAACAGTGCAGCTGGAGTTGAGGATATTTAGTGGATGAGTTCAGAGAAGCCATATGCCCAGGAACTACAGGATTTGGGGGCATCACGATGACTTTAAAAGAGTTTTACTCCATCATTTAGCTGCTGGCCATAATTGTGTATCAGGGACTAGATTCATCTTCTTGCTTTAAAGAACGAAAAAAACCCCTCAAAATATATGATACAACAATTTTAAGACCTTATACTACAGGAAAGGAAAATATAATCCCCAGGAAGAGAGAGAAAAGCCAGATAAGTCCTGTGATTAACCCAGCTCATCACCTGGAAAGAATTTACAAACTGTGGCACAAGAATTTGGGGCTTTAAAGCAATAGGCAATTCCCCTCAGTGGAGAAGAAGTTGTTGAGATTGCTGGAGGAAAGGACTGCACTTAATGTAGCAGAATACTGAGAAGGAGAGCATTTCAAAGGCTGGAGAGGACTGCCCAGAGAAAAGACTTCTGGACATCTACAGAGGGTTGCTCTTATTCTTCTGCTGAGTTTTCACGAGTACAAATACATGTGAGGAAACCCCATGAGGCTGGGGGCTGTACATCACAAAGGAGCATGTTGTGCAATCCCTTGAATCCCTTGAACTCAAACGGGACTAAGATAGACCAGGTTAGCTACAGCCAGGGTGGAAATAGCCTGTAAAGCACCTGGCATTGGTAGCATGCTTTAATAGAAGTGTAAATTTATGTGGAAATGAAAGCCTCTAATTGCCTCGATTGTCTAATAAAGCTTAAAAGCAAGCCTCTACAGTGAAAAATTGTTTACAGGTAGCTTCATTGTGACCCACAACATAAATCAATAACATTCAAGGGAATAAAAAAATATTCAGCACCCCCTCTCAAAAAGGCAAAATTCAATGCTTGGCATCCACTCAAATTTACATGGCATGGAGCAAAGAAGAAATATATGACTCACAATGAAGAGAAGTTTACATTGATAGAAACAGACTCAGCAATGACAAATAAGATGGAATTAGCAAACAAGCCTATTAAGAATCTTAGTGTAACTGTATCTGATGTGTTTAAGTAGAGGAAATCCTGAGCGTATTCGAAACACATGATGGTAAGATGAAAAGTACACTGAATGTAGGTAGTAGCATGTGTAAATGAAAAGAGTCAGGAACTTGAATATATAGCAAAAAAGTATCCAAAATAACATGATAAAAGAAAGTGCTAAAAGAAAAAACAGTCCCTTGAAATATCTCTGGGGAAACCGTTTGTGAATACATATGTAATTGTAACAAAGAGGAAAAGGAAGGAACAATATTTGAATAAATAAATGGCTGACATTTTCTAAATATTAGGAAAGTCTGATACCGTAGATTAAGAAGCTCAACAAAATGGCAGGTGAGAGAACATGAAAAATGTACATCAAACAACATAATCAAATTGCTTAAAAGCAGTTATAAAGAGAACATCCTAAGTAGCCAGAGTTGCAAAGATGCAAATGACAACTGACTTAATTTTGAAAAAAATAATAGAAGGAAAAGAGAATAGGAAAACTTTTTAAGCACTGAAAATATATCTGTCAAATAAATAGCGCTCAATGCCATGACCTTGGGATCAAGAGTCACATGCTCAACCTACTGAGCCACCCAGGTGACCTGAAATTATACTTTGAAGTGAAGATACAATAAATCTTTCATACTCCCAAAGGTGAAAAATCAATGACAGCCGGCTTACTTTGTAAGAAATATTAAAGGAAATACCTACAGGTAGAAGTAATAACACCTGGAAATCTGTAAACTACTCAAAGGAAGCACATTAGAAATGATAGAAATAGGGTAAATATGAATCGTCTTAATACTTACGTCTTAAAACTCTATAAAGGGTAAATTTTTTTTTTAAAAATAACAACATATAGGACAGTCTGCAACACATAGAAAACTGAACATATAAGGCAACATCACCACAAAGGGTGTGAGATGGAAAAGGAAGACTATCCTTGTAAAGTTCTCTTTAGAAGGACTATTGTAAAAAAAAAAAAAAAAAAAAAAAAGATAACAAGTGTTGGTGAGGATGAGGAGAAAAGGGAACTGTGGAGAAAAGGTGTACAGTGTAAATTGCACAGCTATTACAGAAAACAGTAGGGAGGTTCCTCAAAAAGTTAAAAATAAAACTGCCATTAGATCTTGCAATCCCATTGGCATTGACTTGAAATTAATATGATGCAGTATTTGTTTTGTACCTCAATGAAACAGTGTGGTTGATCTATTAAAAAACTAGAACTATCACATGATCTAGGAATTCCACTTTGGCTATTTATCCAAAGCAACTGAAATCAGGATATCAAAGAGACACCTACATTCCCATGTTCATTGTAGCATGATTGTGCAACAGCAGCCACAGTAGCAAGATGTGGAAATAGAAGTGCCTTGATGGATGAATACAGAAAGAATATGGAGTATATACACACACTGGAATATTATTCCTCTTTTTTTAATGAAATCATGCCATTTGGGGGAACATGGGTGGTCCTGAAAGATATTATGGTCAATGCAATAAGCCAGACCTTAGAAATGCTTAGAAATGCTTAGAAAGATAAGCATTGTGTGGCCTCACTTATTTGGAGAATCTAAAGAGTCAAACTTACAGAAGCATAGGGTAGAATGGTGGTTCCAGGGGCTGGTGTTGGGGCAATGGGAACGTGATGGTCAGAAAGCACTGTTGTGGTCCTGCCTGATAAGCAAGTTCTGGAGACTTCCTGTGCAGGGTAGCAGAGTATCTATAGTCACCAAACTGTACAACATACTTCCAATTTGCTAAGTGATTAGATCTTATGCTAAGTGTTCTTACCACACACATGCACACAAAATTATAATCGCAATAAATGATGAAGGGGGTGGGAGAAAATGGGAGGCAATAGATAGGTCTCTGATTTTGATAGTGGTGATGGTTTCCTGGGTGTGTACTTATCCCCAAACTCATCAAATTGTATACGTTAAATGTGTACCGCTTTTGCATCTCAAACTCTATCTCAGTGAAATGGTTTTAAAAATAAAAAATAAGTGGGGCGCCTGGGAGGCTTGGTCGGTTAAGCGTCCGACTTCGGTTCAGGTCATGATCTCACGGTCCGTGGGTTCGAGTCCCGCATCTGGCTCTGTGCTGACAGCTCAGAGCCTGGAGCCTGTTTCAGATTCTGTGTCTCCCTCTCTCTCTGCTCCTCCCCTGTTCATGCTCTGTCTCTCTCTGTCTCAAAAATAAATAAATGTTAAAAAAAATTAAAAATTTTAAAAAAATAAAAAAATAAGTTTGTATTGTTTTAAGCCCCTAGGTTAGTGATAATTTGTTGCAGCTGCCATAGGAAATGAATACAGGTGGTGTGGGGGTATTATAAATAGCCTGGGCTTTGGAATCCAACGGACCCAAATATTGATTTTTTTTCTCTAACAATATACCTATTGTGCAATTTGGGATGAGTAACTTAATTCTGTTCAGTGCTGGATTCTTTCTCTGGATGTAATCATACTACTTCAGCAGGACTGGGTACAGATTTAATAAAATTACTTCTGGGAAAGCATAGAAAGTGATAATCTCAAGTATAGAAACTGTTCTTACCACACACCTGCTGCCATTTTTAAGCTTTTGCTCTTTGTCAGACTGTGTATATGTGCCTTACGTTCGTTATTACGTTAATTCTCCAGCAACACCTTTAAGTTGTCATCACACAAGAGAAAATAGGGTTCAGACAGGCTTAATTCCTTGGCCAGAATCATGTCACCAGGAGATGAGAGCCATAATTGAAACGTGAAAAAAATATGTCCATGTAAGTTTATCTACAGGAGAGATAGGCCACACCGATCAGATTCTTTAAGGCTCATACTTGAAAGTGCCCTCTTTCAAAGAAAACCACAAAGCAGAGTTATTTCTAGATGCCTAATGCATTCATTGTGTAACTGAGACATAGGTCATTGGAGTCACACTGCATTTGATCTTCTGTATAAGTAACATTTTCATTGTGGTCACAAATACTGGGTGTATATAGTGTGCGTGTGTGTGTGTGTGTGTGCGCGCGCGTGTGTGTTACAGGGACAACCTACCAGATATACATTGGGTATATGTAAAGAGTGAAAGGCAGAGGGGACGAAAATCACTATTTTCATTCAGGTTAGATTCTGTATAAGGACAAGGTGAAAATCACTAAGATTCAAGGAGGAGAACACCAAAGAGCTCTTTGGTATCCGTTAAATTTCAGAAGTCTCTTACACACCCAGTGTGTAAGGTGGAGGGCTTAAAGGCCCATAACACACCCAACTCAACATTCTGCCAACTTCCTTTCCTCTCTGCTTCTTTCCTCAGCTTCTGAGTCTCAGCACCCTCTTTTTTGCTCCTTTCAAATATCTCCGGTCCCTTCACACCTCTCTCTGCTGTGTGCAACCCTATAGGGTTTGGGGATTGGCCTTTAGTTTGGGCTGATTTTCTCTGGAACAGAAGCCCTGTATCCATGAATTTTGGTGAGTAAAATGTTGCAGCAAAATATTGTCATTCAGCGTAATTTGTAAACTTTAAGTTGTCAATATTTACAACCATTGTACAGCTGAGATGATCTTTCCAGCCACTTGCTAAAGTGGCTTGCTCATTAGTTTTCCTTGTGAGTATGTTTTAAATGAAAGGCAAGATTTTGAATAGTATCCCAGTGATTTCATGCAGGTTGCATGAACTGGAAAGTCCTCTAGCAGAAAGCATTTCAAGGTTAAAATGAGATTGCTTAGATGATTTTCATGCCCCTTAAATAACCACCCAGGTATGTCATGAATTGCTATGTCATAAACTACTTTCTTCCATAATTATTGTCCCAGAAAGTTATGAAATAACCACTTGCCATTCTCTGGAAATGTTGAGATGGTAAAGAATATTATGAGTTTTGGCATATAATAGTTGCAGTAAAATTATACTGGGAATCAAAATAAAGATAGGTGGAAAAAGTTCAGTGTGTCTCTCCCACCAACGATATACTGACATCCTTACCCCAGTAACTCAGAATGTGACCTTATTTGGAAATATGTGCTGCTATGGATGTAATTATTTGGGAGAAGTTCACACTAGGGTGGAGTGGGCACTAAATTTGACTGCTATCCATTTGACTGCTGTCTTTATAAGAAGATATGTATATATATATATATATATATATAGAGAGAGAGAGAGAGAGAGAGAGAAGATAGATTTGAGATAAGAGAAACAGATTGAAATCATGAATTTACAAACCATGGAATTTTAGGATTGCCAGTAAGTTGCTAGAAAGTATGTAGAGTTGAGGAAAAATTTTGCCCTGTCAGAAAGAGCAAGTCTTTTCCAACAGTTCTATGAGAGCATAAATTTCTGTTGTTTTTAGCCACGAGTTTTGAAAATCTGTTATGGCAACCCATGGAACCAAATACAATGGGAGAACCAGTACATGCTTGATCAATCAATTTATTATGGGTGATGAGTTTTTAGACCAATTTTATAATGCAATTAACACAGAAAGAAAAAGGGAAATTTCAAAGAGTTCAGAGACTACCATTGCTTTTGCTTTAAAAATATTGAACTTTGATCTCAGGTCGTGTTGCTCTTGTAACACTATTTGATTGGACTTCTTTTTTATTTTGAAACGCCAGAATTTACTGATGGCTCCATTATTTTTAAATTCTGATATACTACATACCATAATAAAAGTAAAACTGTAGTGTTTTAATTACTTTTCACATGATTTTATTTATTTATTTATTTATTTTTTATTTTTTAATATATGAAATTTACTGTCAAATTGGTTTCCATACAACACCCAGTGCTCATCCCAAAAGGTGCCCTCCTCAATACCCATCACCCACCCTGCCCTCCCTCCCACCCTGCCCTCCCTCCCACCCCCCATCAACCCTCAGTTTGTTCTCAGTTTTTAACAGTCTCTAATGCTTTGGCTCTCTCCCACTCTAACCTCTTTTTTTTTTTTTTTTTTCCTTCCCCTCCCCCATGGGTTTCTGTTATGTTTCTCAGGATCCACATAAGAGTGAAACCATATGGTATCTGTCTTTCTCTGTATGGCTTATTTCACTTAGCATCACACTCTCCAGTTCCATCCATGTTGCTACAAAAGGCCATATTTCATTTTTTCTCATTGCCACGTAGTATTCCATTGTGTATATAAACCACAATTTCTTTATCCATTCATCAGTTGATGGACATTTAGGCTCTTTCCATAATTTGGCTATTGTTGAGAGTGCCGCTATAAACATTGGGGTACAGGTGCCCCTATGCATCAGTACTCCTGTATCCCTTGGATAAATTCCTAGCAGGAGAAACTTTTCACATGATTTTAAAAGTACTTTGGGTGTATTCATTATACCCGGGCTACAAAATTTTGCTAGGTGGGTAAAGGACTTTTGAATAGGAAGAATCATCAGGAAAGACAGCAAATAGGACTTTCCACCAAGCCTGTGGATAAAGAGAAAACATTCTTTTTATTAAATTTGAACTACAGATCAAGTCATTGCTAATACCCTTATGCTTTCTTGTTTTTTGATTTGTATCTAAATATATTCCCCTGTGACTGGCCAGGTGTTCACAGTTGCCCATTTGTTACCCTTTGCTTGGTCTGGATTAGAGGCTTAAGAGGCTTCTCTCCTTCCTATAGGCTCTGAGCTCTGTTTAGCCCAAGTCTGAAGAAGCAGTAAGGATGGAGCGTGCCCCCTTATCAACTTACCCTGAGAATCAGCTAACCACAGTGCACACTTTCTCTCAGATCCTACTGGTTTCCCCTGCTTGCCCAAGCTCCCCTCAAAAGTTTCTGCTGATCTTTGCTTACTTCTCTTTAGGCAGTGAAAGAAAAGGTTTCTCTGTTGGATTTTGAGATACTTGGCAGATTTCTGAGGTTTAAGCATTCTCCCCATTTAGGCAATGGGTTCCGTTCCGAATAAAGTCTTTCCTTAACTAAGTTTGGGTTTGCTTTGATTTGACATGACACAAGATCCCTTACCAAAAACTGGGCCTTGGTTAAAATCATCCACAGAGAAAAGCTGACTAGAATTGTTCTCAAGTACTTATATAATCAGACTCTGCTTTAGAGTAAATTGCTACCATCTCGATTAGTTTTTTTTTTTTTCCCTCAAGCTCTTATATCTTGTCCTAAATTATTTTGATAGTTTCTCAGTGGCCTTCTTCATTGTCTTTCTAGATTCCTCTCTCTCCAGCTGCCATAAACCTGCTGGTAACATAGTCTTAAATACACATGCAGTCACCTCACTTCTTTATTAAGTGATATTCTGACTGATGATTGTTTATACATTCATTTTTAAAACTAAATAGTAAGCTGTGGAGTACGGAGAATCTGGCTAATGGTCTTTATATTTCCAATGGCTGTCTCACTGTATGATCCTTCTGTGGTCAAGTAACAGCCTATGCCTGCATGAACACGAATTTCAGTATGACCCGTATGTTCGCAAATGATTATACAAGGAGTTGTATTTATTCGCAATTGTTTCTTTCTTATCTTTGAAAGAGCTTCTTTATTTCTATTGTTGTAGGGTCCCCTCCCTAAAAACAAACAAACAAAACAAACAAACAAACAAACAAAAAAACAAAAACAAACAAAAAAAACAAACAAAAAACCCTCAAGGCAACCTGGAGGTGTGCATAAGTGACAATATCCTTCACAACCTTGAGACGATTTAATCAGACTACATGTTTGTGTGTTACCATGGACGGGAAACCAAAAAAATTAAAAAGTGCATGCAACACTATGCCATGTGGTGTTGGGGCTCAATTCTTCGGGTACAAACCCGACTGAGTAGTGCCGGCCTAAATAAAGTTGCTTCCTGGAGAGAAAAGCCTAGGTGTCACAACTTTTGTGCGAAAATCCTGCCACACTATGTCTTTAGATCTCTATGCCAAACTAATTGTATCCTAAGGGATTACATTTCTTAGTACTTTGGGGAATTAGAAACCAGTGAGTCATTATTGAAAAATAGATTAAATGAATTTGCATCCTGCAGTTACAAATCTGATCAAGGTCTTTTATGTAATATGTCTTTTAATAGTCTCACAACTTCTATGAATTGGTTTAAGTGTCATCACAATCACATTTTGTCCTAGAGAAAATGAAGTCTAGAAAAAATTAGGAATAGTTCAAGGTCATAAAACAGTAATGTTTGGAACCAGAGGCAAGCAATGGTATTCCCAGCCCTAACCCCGACTCCTTAACCATACCAGGACAGGAGTTTTCTTTTGGAAACATTTAAATAAACAATTATCGTTAGGAGAGCTACTGCATTTCCTAAACTGGGACTGCTTTTGACTTAAAACCTTGCTTTTGTTTTCTCTTGTTTTAATGTCACCATTGATACCTCTGGAGAATATCAAATGTAACTAAACCCAGCTTACCTCTGGAATGTAATGGAAAAGGGATTTCCTATGGATATGGAGCTGGGTAACGTTGAAAATAAAGTTGTCCTGTTTTTGGAAATTGTTGGGAATACCTCCCCTGTATGCAAGGAAAAGGAAATGGACAATAGCAGAGAATTGAGACAATGACAGTGCAAATATTTCACAATAATTTTCATTCAAAACTTTGATTAAAGTTAAAGTTGGTAGGAACTTATGTATCATCTACTTCATTGTTCTTTAAAACTTGGGCATAGGTTTTCACTTTTTTAAGAGGGAAATGTTGAAAGAAGGTAAAAATGATCAAGGATTCACATTTTTACTGTTGCTGACAATTTTGTCAGTTTATAATACATGCAGGGGCCTTGATTACAGCCAATCACTTACAAAAGGTTTCCGTATTCTTTATAATAGTACCTCCAAGTTCCTACTTTGCCCATCCTTGAATATTCCAAACAGAAAGAAGTTACTGATACCAGGTCAGGTAGAGCTCTTTTGATTCTTGAGTCATAAGAAGCTTACTATCTCTTAGAAGTCCCTTACAAACTTCTATTAAATGAAATATCCCTCATCTCTCCTTCTGATTCTTTTTGTTTGGTGCCATTTTAAACTAATCTATTTACTACGGTACTAAGTATTTTTGAGACCTGATCACACTGATATGACATGTCAAAATAATAAAGGATATCAATGTTGCATTCATTTAAAAAAATGTTAAGGACGCCTGGGTGGCTCAGTAGGTTGAGCATCTGACTCTTGATTTTTGCTTCGGTCATGATCTCAAGTTCCTTGCCTTTAGCCCCACATCAGGGTTGGTGTTGTTACCTTGGGATTCTCTCTCTAGGTCTCCCTCTGCCACCCCCCCCACTCACATTCACTCTCCCTCACAAAATAAAGAAATAAAGTTTTTAAAAATGTTAAATGAATGAAGTTTTCTCTGTTATTTAACATGGTCCATTAACTTAAGCTAAGGACTTCATCACTGTCCCAAAGCATCAGAAGGTGGAGATTTACCACCTCATATGTGTTTTTAGCAGCCTCTATACTCCATGAGGCATATATTATACTTAATATCATTAAATTTTCAGCTATTCTTTTGACCAAGGCAATTATGTGACAGAGATACTTAAGTAGAGAGAAGAGTTAGCTTCTATTGTGTGGCCTTATGAGTTTCCATTTAGTCATTACTAGTGCACAAGACTTGGAGTCTTTTACCAGTGCATCATAAATAAGTAAAATCAATGTGTACTATAACCATTCACTATATAAATATATTTAAGAGGTAAGCATTGATTCTTCTTATAGAATAAATACTCAGGGACAGAAAATGTTTGTACATTACCGGATAATCACTGGGAATTTCAGGATATGGATACTCAGGAGATACAGATTTCTGTTAAAAGCAGAACAGATTAAAATGTTAATACATGCTTACTTATCAAGCTTACCAGTTACATGACAGTGTCTTACCTCTTCAGATGAATCAGCTCCCTGGGAAAAAAGAAAAATAATAATGAACATCTTCATTATATAATTCCAAACTGAAGGTTACAATGCACTAAGCTGTCATAATGGGGATTAAACAAAATAAAGACAAAGTCTTAGTAACTGACACACTAAAGTAGTTTTTTCTTGTTGTTGGTTTAATGACATCTTTAAAGTGACTGAGGAGATCAAGGAGGATACAATGGCTTTGAAGGACACACTGAACCTGATGGACTTAACAGATATATTCAGAGCATTTTCCTAGAGCAGCAAATACACATTCTTTTCGAGTGTACATGGAACATTCTCCAGATTGGATCCCATACTGGGTCACAAATGAGACCTCAACTAGTACAAAAAACGATTGAGATCATACCATGCAAACTTTCAGGCCACAATACTATGAAACTTGAAATCAATCACAAGAAAAAAAAATTGGAAAGACCACAAACACATGGAAGATAGAGAAGATCCTCCTAAAGATAGGATGGGTTAGCTAGGAACCTAAAGAAGAAATAAAAATATACACGGAAGCAAATGAAAATGAAAATATGGCAGTCCTAAAACTTTGGTATGCCACAAAGCTGGTCATAAGAGAGAAATATATAGCAATTCAGGCCTTCCTGAAGAAGTAAGAAAAGTCTCAAACACACAACCTAACCTGACACCTAAAGGAGCTGAAAGAAGAACAGCACATAAAGTACAAAACCAGCAGAGGAAGGGAAAGAATAAGGATTAGAACAGAAATAAATGATGTAGAAGCAATAAGAATCCAGTAGAACTGATCAACAAATCTAAACACTGGTTCTGTGAGAGAATTAATAAAACTGACAAACCCGTAGCCAGAATTATCAAAAAGAAAAGAGATAAGACCCAAATAAGTAAAATCATGAAGGAAAGAGGAAAGATCACAACCAACACCACAGTAACACAATTATAAGAGAATATTATGAGCAATTGTATACCAACAAATTGGGCAATCTTGAAGAACTGGATACATTTCTAACAACATATAAAATACTGGAACTGAAGTGGGAAGAAATAGAAAATTTGAACAGATGTATAACCAGCAACGAAGTTGAGTCAGTCATCAAAAATCTCCCTCAAGAGTCCAGAGCAAGATGGATGCCCAGGGGACTTCTACCAAACATTTAAAAAGGAATGAATACGTAGTCTTCCGAAGCTGTTCCAAACAATAGAAATGGAAGGAAAACATCCAAAATCATTCAATGAAAACAGCTTTACCTTGATTCCAAAACCAGGCAACGACCCCACCCAAAAGCAGAAATACAGACCAGAATCCTTGATGAACACGGGTGAAAAAAAAACCTCAACAAGATATTACATATCAAATAGAACAGTACACTGAAAGAATTATTCAGCATGATCCAGTAAGTGGGATTTATTTCTGGGATGTAAGGGTGGTTCAATATTCACAAATCAATCAACATGATATACCACATTAATAAGAGAAAGGATAAAAATTCTATGATCCCCCCCACCCATAGATGCAGAAAAGGCATTTGACAAAATATTGTATTCTTTCTTGATAAAAACGCTCGAGAAAGTAGGGGTAGAAAGTAATGTTGCAAAAGCAAAACAAAGTGGGAGGCATCACAGTTCTGGATTTCAAGCTGTATTAAAAAGTTGTAATCATCAAGACTGTATGGTACTGGCAGAAAAATAGACACATAGATCAGAACAGAATAGAGGACCCAGAATCGGATGCTCACTAATTTGGTCAACTGATCTTCAACAAAGCAGGAAGGAATATCCAATGGACAAAGACTGTCTCTTCAACAAACAATGTTGGGAAACTTGGAAAGCAACGTGCAGAAGAATGAACCTAGACCACATTCTTACACCATACACCCAAGAATATTCCAAATGGACGAAAGACCTAAATTGAGACAGGAAACCATCAAGATCCTAGAGAGGAACTCAGGAGGAAATCTTTGGCATCAACCAGAGCAACTTCTCACTAGACCCGTCACCAGAGTAGAGGGAAACTAAAGCAAAAATGAACTATTGGGACTTCATCAAGATAAAATGTTCCTGCTCAGTGAAGGAAACAATCAATCAACTTAAAAGGCCACCTACAGAATGGGAGAAGATATTTGCAAATGACACGTCAGATAAAACACTAGTATCCAAACTGTATAAAACACTTATCAAAGTCCACATCCCCAAAACAAACAATCCAGTGAAGAAATGAGCAGAAGACATGAAAAAATATTTCACCAAAGAAGACATACAAATGGCTAGGAGACTGATTAAAAAATGTTCAACATCACTCATCATGAGGGAATACATATCCAGACTACAATGAGATACCACTTCACACCTGTCAGAATGGCTAAAATTGACAACTCAGGAACCTACAGATGCTGGCAAGGATGTGGAGAAAGGGGAACCCTCTTACACTGTTGGTGGGAATGCAGGCTGGTATAGCCACTGTGAAACAGAAGATGGAGGTGTCTCAAAAAAGTTAAAAATAGAACTACCCTACAATTCCGCAATTGCACAACTAGGTATTTGCACAAAAGATACAAAAAAATAAGGGGCACATGCACCCCAATGTTTACAGCAGAATGATCAACAATAGCCAATTTAAGAGAAGAGTCCAAATGTCTATTGATTGATGAATGGATAAAGAAACAGTGGTATATCCATGCAATGGAATATTACTAAGCCATCAAAAAGAATTAAGTCTTGCCATTTGCAATCATGAGGATGGAACTAGAGTATATTATGCTAAGTGAAATAAGTCAATCAGAGGAGACAAACACCATCAGGGGAAGGGAAGGAAAAATAAAATAGGATAGAAGCAGAGAGGGAGGCAAACCATAAGAGACTCTGAAATATAGAGAACAAACTGACGGTTGCTGGAGGGGAGTGGGTGGAAGGATGAGCTAACTGATGATGGGCCTTATGGAGGGCCCTTGCTGGGATTTGCTGGGATTTGATCCAGAAATCAATACTATGTTTTATGCTGTATGTTAACTAATTTGAATTCAAATAAAATCTTGAACGTAAAAAAATAAATAAAATGAGTGATGAGTAGGTTTTTGCTGTAATTAGATTGGAGAGCAATTGAAAGACTAAGCTTTGTATTTCCTAAAAACAAATGCTTGTTTTAAACACATGGATATATTTTCTGTAGATTAAGAGCTAGTTATCTGCAAATATTTTATGTGCTAGTAGAGTCTGGTATTGTTTTTCTCTTTGTTCTTCAAATTTTATTCCTTCCACTTTTGTTCGTTTGCAAATAAATATAAAGTGATACACTGTGATGTCATAAACACATTTTCAGAAACATCAAATAGAACTTGTTGGATTAGTTGAAGAAGTATTCTTAATTCTTAATGAATTTCTCAATAATTAGAAAGAATACCAAAGCAAAAGGGACTCACTTTAACTTGAACAGACTAAGAAACAAAGGTAAGACTAGGACAATGAGGAGGAGGTAAGTAATGAGGAGGGAAAGAAGAGAGTGAGGATAAGGGAAGGACATAAGGTGGAGGCTGATGAAAGGGAAGTGAGAGAGGAGACTGAAGAGGTTAAGAGGTGGAGGAGGAGGGGAAGGAAGGCAAACAGGAGGAGGGGGAGTAGGTAGAGGAGGAGGAAGCAAGAGAGAAGAGAAGGGGAAGAAGGAAAGGAGGAGGCTGGAAGGAGGAGGGGAGAGAGGAGAACAAAGAGGTTAGAGAGTGGAAGAGGAGAGGGAGGAGGGAAGGAAGAGGATAAAGAAGAGGAGGCAGATGGAAAGATGAAGGAGAAAGAAGAAAATTTCAGAGAAGTCAATTTTCACTGGTGACCCACGAGAAAATGACAACGTAGGTAAGAGCTTCTGAAAATTAGTTAGTCTAGTGCTGATAATATGTGTTTTTCATTAGCCTCTCCTTCCCACATCTTTATGGATCTCTTTTAAAAAAATATTTTTATATCAAGCTAATTGTTTTCAGTGTCCATATATGTTTAGTGTGTTTGTGTACCCAAGATTTATTCTAAATTCCTAGTGAGCTTACTATATTAATTCAAGGCAAGTGTCCATATAAAACCATTAAAATCTAGTAAGCCGTGTTCAGGAAAATGCAAAAACATAGGTGAAAATGCAAATAAGGAGACTCCTTGGAGAACCACTAAAAACGTAATCTTCAAAATTCCCGGATATACTTACAGTCATGGCAACCATGAGAGCCATGATAAAAGCAAAGAGAAGGATCTTCATATTTGGCTGGGTCCTGTGAAAGCATATGTGAAAATCAGTAGCATATTCATTCTTTATTTACAAGTCCAACATTTCTTGACTGAACTATACTCCAAAGCCTTGGGAAACATACTGGAAATGCAAAGACAATTGAAACACATGCCTGACATCAGGGAACTTGGAGACTGGTGGGGACCTTGATAAGTAAAGATAAACGCTGAGATTTGCAAATAGTAAAGTGTTATCGAAACCCCCAAAAGTGACAGCATGAAAAGACCAAGAGGATGGGGGCATGAAAGTAAAGCAAAAGGAGAAGCAGTTGTAGATTCTATAGGGTAGGTAAGGAGAGGTGTTGGGAGCCAGCCAAGAAACACAACCAAGAGAGAAGATTGCATGTGGGAAGTGATATCGTTCAGCACGTAAGGAAGACAGTGATGGAGACAGGCTGGCCCCTTAGATTGCTGTGAGATTACAGGGCCCACAGAATGTCATGAGGAGGGATAGGGCAGAGTTTAAAGAAATGTTTAGAAAGTAGAGCGACAAGCAACAGGGACTGGTTTTATAACAGAATGAGTGAAGATGAGCCAGGCTCCTGGCTTGAGAATGGTGTAAATGGTGTGACCCTGGTATTAGAGCATGAATGATACTTGGTAGGGAAAAATCTAATTAAAAGGTTTCAGTGAAAACATTTGTAAACACTTTGACAGATTGAATCAGTAAACATAATGTAATCTTGCAAATAACCTTATCGAACCGAAGTAATGGAATCTGGGACCATTTGTCATATGTTTGTAATTCTCTCCATACAAGTAAATTCAGTTCTATTTCTCTTGAAAAAGAAATAGGTTATTTGTTTCTGAATTGAAGATATATAAATAAAGGCATTTTACAAACTGTAAGGTAAACAATAGGCAAAGCCTTTTTCTTTTTTCTTTTAGCCACCAGTTTTGATAGAACATACCTTAAGAATGTATGTCTAATGAGAGAAGAAGTTAGTATTTAGTCTTCCACTAAATGACTACGTTTTTAACATATGAAGCAGAACTTGGGACTGATGGAGTTTTCCTTCTTCCTTATCTGCTTCTTTTGCCTTACTGGTTTAAACTCAGGACTGTGGCCTTAGACAAATGATAAAAATTAAGTCTTTCTTGGTGTAGGTTTTCTATCATGTACAATCTAACCAAATATTTAGTCATTGTATGATACAAAATAGGATGTAGGTCTTAGTGTTGTGTATCCCTGGCATCCTATTGAAAGTAGAGGATTGAGAGACATTCATAGAAAGTGGTATTGCATTGATAGATAGATAAATGATAGATAGATAGATAGATAGATAGATAGATAGAGTTAGGGCTTTGAAAAATATTTCCCAAGGAACACAATGATAAAAGTCTGAAATATTGCAAAATTTTTTCCAGTCAAATTACAAAGAAACGGAAGATGAGTTAAATAAATGAGTCATTAAAATAAAATAATCCTTTATACTGTGTTAATTATGCACAAAAACAAACTATTTTGAATGATGAAAAGGACAATGAAAGGTAGTGGAAAATTGAAGCAGTACTGGGAATAAAGCAATGTTAAAAATGATGACTTAAAACTTTGAAATACACACATTTCCAAAAAGAGAGCTGATGCTATTCAAGAGTTCATTTTCTCATAAAATTTAAACTCCAACTTTAAGTGAAAGGTAAAAGTCATTATTGACAAAGCCAATGTCACATATGTAGCCAAGAAAATTAAGTCTTTTAGAAAATCCCACCAGTAGAGGTGATGGACCATATCTCTTCCATTTTCCACATCATTCTCTTTGTAATCATTGCTGTCAATGTACAGCTTTTACATCTCAATCTGAATACCAATGAAGTGGTTTTAAAAATAAAAAATAAGTTTGTTCTGTTTTGAACCTCTACATTAGTGGTAATTTGTTGCAGCCGTAATAGGAAACCAATACAGGCACTCTTGGAGTATGATAAATAGCCGGGGCTTTGGAATCTAATGGACCAGAATATTGATTGTTTTTTTCTCTAACAATTTACTAATTGTGTCATTTAGGGCAAATATCTTAATTCTGTTCAGTGTTGGATTCCTTCTCTGTATACAATTATACTGTTTCAGCAGGATTGTGTACAGATTTAATAAAATTACTTCTGGGAAAGCATTCAGTTCTCAAGCATATAAAGTGATAATGACTCCTGCTGAAATTTTTAAGTATTGTTCTTTGCCAGGCATCGTATAGGTGCCTATGTATGTTATTACATTAATTTTTCCAGCAACGCCTTTAAGTAGTCATCACACAAGACACAATAGGGTTCAGACAGGTTTAGTTACTTGGCCAAAATCATGTAACCAGAAAGTGAGAGTCATAATTAAAACATGAAAAAAAACATGTACATGCAAGGGAATCTACTTGAGAGCTAGGCCATTGATCAGAATCTTTAAGGCTCATACTTGAAAGTAGCCCCTTTTGGGGCACCTGGTGGCTCAGTCCGTTAAGGGACTGACTTCAGCTCAGTTCATGATCTCACAGTTCATGAATTCAATTCCACTTCAGTCTCTCTGCTGACAGCTCGGCACCTGGATCCTGCTTCAGATTCTGTGTCTCCCTCATTCTCTGCCCCTCCCCTTCTTTTCTCTCTCTCTTCCAAAAATAAATAAACATTACAACTAAAGAAAGAAGAAAGAAAGTAGCCCCTTTCAAAGAAAATCACAAAGCAGAATTATTTCTCAGTGCCTAATTTATTAGCAATGCCTCATTGAGACATATGTAATTGGAATCAAACTGTACTTGAAGTATTTGACAAATAAAACTTTCATTGTGGTCACAAATAGCAAGTGTGTGTGTGTGTGTGTGTGTGTGTGTGTGTGTAAAGAGTGAAGGGCAGAGGAGAAAAAAAAATCACTGTTTTCTTTAGGTTAGAATCTGTACAAGTACAAGGTGAAATTCTCTAAGACTCGAGGAGGAGAACAAGAAAGAGTTCTAGATCTGTTAAATTTCAGAAGTCCCTTACATACCAAAGTGTGTAAGGTGGAGGGCCAGAAGGCAGTTCAGGACACAAACACAACCCACCCAGCTCAGCATTCTACCAGTTTCCCTTTATCTCCCTTTCTTTCCTCAGCCTCTGAGTCTCAGCACCCTCCTTTTGTTCCTTTCAAATGTCTTTGGCCCTTCACACTTCTCTCCGCTGTGTGCAACCCTGTGGGGATTGGGGATTGGCCTTTAGTTTGGGCTGTTTTTCTCTGGAAGAGAAGCTGCCTCCATGAATTTTGGTGAATAAAACATTTTATCATAAACATTGTCATTCAGCATAATTTGTAAACTTTTAGCTGGCAATATTTACAACCAGGGCACAGCTGAGATTTTCTTCCAAGCCACTTGCTAAATGTGCATTAGTTTTCCTTATGCATATGATTAAAATTAAAGGAAAGATTTTGATTGGTATTCTAGGGATTTCATGCAAATTGCATGAATTGGAATGTCTTCTAGTACAGAAGATTTCAAGGCTAAAATGAGATTGCTTAGATAATTTTCATGCTCCTTAATTAACCACCTAGGTTTGTTGTGAATTGCTATGTCATAAACTATTTTCTTCCATAATCATTGTCCCAGAAGATTATGAAATAGCATTGCTTGTCGTTCCTTTAGAAATGTTGACATAGTGAAGAATATTATGAGTTTTTGACATATAATCATTGCAGAAAAATGTTATTGAGAACCAAAACAAAAATGGGTGGTATGGATTCAGTTGTGTCCCTCTCCCAAAGATATGTGGAAGTCCTAAGCCCAAAACATCAGAATGTGACCTTCTCTGGAAATATGGGCCACTGCTGATGTGATTAGTTATGATGAGGTCCTACTGGAGGGAGTAGAGTGAGCCCTTAACTGCATATGATGATTATCTGTATAAGAAGAGAGATGCACAGGAGAGGATTGCTTTGAGACAAGAGAGGCAGAGATTGAAATAATGCATTTACAAACCAAGGAATTCCAGGATTGTCAACAAATGCCAGAGATTAGGAAGAGGCGAAGAAAGATTGTACCCCAGAGCTGTTGGAAAGAGCAAGACTCTGTCAACAGAACTGTGAGATCACAAATTTCTGTTGTTCTTAACACCAGTTTTGGTGATTTGTTTGTTATGGCCACCCTAGAAACAAATACAATGGGAGAACCAGTATATGCTTGATAAATCAATTTATTATGCATGACCTTTTTAAAAAAGTTTTATAATGCTATGAATACAGAGCACAAAGTCAGGGAAAAATCAAATTGTTCAGAGACTAACATTACTACTCTTTTAAAAATATTGATCATTTACCTCAAGTTTGTGCATTTCATATAACACTATTTGATTGAAAGAGCTTTTTGTTGTTGTTGGGGAAGCTAGAAACTACTGATGGTTCAAACTATTTTTTAAAATTCCAATATAATACATAACATAATACAAACAGCACAGCGGGTAGTTCTATCTAATAAATAGATGGTCAAAGGACTTTTGAATAAGAAGAATCATCATCAGTAAGAGAGAAAATAGGACTTTCCGCCAAACCTGTGGATAAAGAAACATTCTTTTTATTAAATTTGAACGACAGACCAAGTCATTGCTAATACCCTTATGCTTTCTTGTTTTTTGATTTGTATCTAAATATATTCCTCCGTGAATGAGCAGGTGTTCACAGTTGCCCATTTGTTACCCTTTGCTTGGTCTGGATTTCATATTCATCAGGCTTCTCTCCCTCCTCTACGCTCTGAGCTCTGTGTGGCCCAAGTCTGAAGAAGCGCTAGGGATGGAGTGTGCCCCTTATCAACTTATCCTGAGAATTGACTAACCATAGCCTACACTTTCTCTTAGATCCTACTGGATTCCCCCTGCTTGCCCAAGTTCCCCTCAAAAGTTTCTGCTGATCCTTGCTTTCTTCTTTTTAGCCTGTGAAAGAAAAGCCTTTTCTGTTGGATTTTGAGACACTTGCAGATTTCTGAGATATAAGTGTTCTCCCCATTTAAGCAATGGAATTTGTTACCAATAAAGTCCCTCCTTATCTAAGTTTGGGTTCCGTTTGATTTGACATGACACAAGCTCCCTGACCAAAAACTGTGCCTTAGTTAAAAATCATCCACAGGGAAGAGCTGATGAGAATTATTCTCAAGTATTTATATAGTCAGACTCTGCTTTAGAGTAAATTGCTACTATCTCTATTACTTTGTTTTTCCTCAAGCTCTTATTTCTCATCCTAAATTATTTTGGTAGTTTCTTGATGGCCGTCTTCATTGTTTGTCTAGATCCCTCTCACTCCAGCTGCCACAGACCTGCTGGTAAAACAGTCCTAAATAACCCACCCAATCACCTCACTTCTTTATGCAATGACATTGTGACTGATGGTTGCTTGTTTTCATATCCATCTTTAAAACTAGATAATGAGCTGTGGTGTGAAGAGACTGGCATAACTGTATTTATATCTCCAGTGGCTGTCTCACTGCTGCTCATTATGAGGTCAAGTAATAACTCATGCCTGAATGAACATGAATTTCGTTTGGACCCTTATTTCCTCCAATAATAACAAAAGGAACCGTATTTATTTCCAATTGTTTCTTTCCAATCTATTAAAGAATTCCTTTATTTCTATGTCTTCAAATCTCCTAGCCAAACTACTTATATACTTTTCCTGGTACTTCACAGAGTTAAAAAAAAATTAAAATGAATATTGAAAAATTGATTGAATGAATTTCTAGTCTGTTTTTTTTTTTCTCTCCTGTCACTTCTCCCTTGAAGTTCAGTGGTTTAGTTCTACATTTTAGCCCACTTGTCTTTTCAGTTTGGATGCTATTCTCTTAGAAATTTAACATAGTCAAATTGTCTTTAACATCCCCTACTGAGACTGACACACACAAAGCAAAATTCCCTGAAGGAAAACAACAAAAGCCAAGAAACAGATGGACAACAGCAGAGCACTCTTTCTGAAAGACATATTTGCTCAGCACTTTTACTTGCTACTCCAATTCTGACAAGTTGTATCCATTTCTTCTTTTTTTTTTCCTTCTCTGATTTAGTCTTTCTTTCAATCCATCATCAAATCTATTGATTGCCTTTCTTTGGATCCCTTTCTCATATTTCTCTAGAGTCTTTCTATTGCCAATCTATTTCAGTTCCACCATCCCTCTGCTTAATTATAGCCTACTCTTTTCACCCATATTAATCCCTCCCAAACAATATTTTTAGTATATCCTTCCTTGCTGAAATATTACTCAGCTATTCCTTAATAATGCTCAAGAAGTCAAGTTCAGATTCGTTGCTCTGTCATTAATGGCAACAGGGAATTCAATTTGAAAGAAGTCTCTATGTATATTTAAAAACAATTGAAATCTTTTGGAACTATTTCAACTCTGAGATGTAGAACAGTCTTAGTTTTCTCCAGAAAACATTGCTTTATTTTATAGTGAAAGTTTGAATCTTTCATAGATTTTGGAATATTTAATATTATTTTAGATAAAATTGTCATTCTAAAAGCAAATTGGTAATGTTTCCTTCTCTCCTTGTTGATATTATATTAGAATATCGGTCCCTATTTCAATTGCTTATCAGAATCCCCAAAGCAAAGTTTTTGAAACTTGTTGTGTTTGAATCATAATGGGATCTTTTTAACATGCAGATTCTGACTCAATAGGTCTGGGTTGCCTTCAGACTCCCTATTTCTGACAATTTCCCAGACGCTGTTGTTGCAGCTACTCCAAAGACTACATTTTAGAAGGAAATGTTTAAACAATATCGAGGCATAGATTTAGTGGGAGGGCAGCCTGCAGTGACAATTCTGGGACAATTCTGATTAAGGTCTTCTATGTCGTTTGTCTTTTAATAGTCTCACCAATTCTATAAATTGGTTAAGTGTCACTGTAAGACTTGTTTATCCATGAGAAAATGAAGTTTAGAAAAGATTAGGAATAATTCAAGGTCATGACATAGTAGTTGTCAGGACCAGGATACAAACACAGCTGTTTCCATCCCCAAATGCCCTTTACCCATCCCAGGACTGAAGTTTTCTTTTGCAAACAGGTAAGTAACTACCCTTCAGGAGAGTTACACCAGGCTACATCTCCTAAACTGGGGTGCTTTGGGTTTGATGCCTTGCTTTTGTTTTTTCTTATTTAGACTGTCACCACTGATACTTCTGGAATATAGAATTTCACTAGACCCAGTTTACCTCTGTAATCTTGTCCTGGAGCAACTGGGAAGCATTGTAAGGTTATTTATCTCTGTGATATCTCTGAAATTGTGGATGCTGCCAATATTGCCAACTTGGGAAATATACTCCCTGTATACAAACAAAAGGAAAGGAACAATTGCAGAGAATTAAGACAATGGCCTTGCAAATATTTCACAATAATTTTGATGAAAAACTTAGGTTGTTAAACTTGGTAGGGGCTCATATATCATCTACATGGTTTTTTCTCAAACTTTTGGTCAGGTTTTCACTTTTTTATAAGAAAATATTTAAAAGAAGATAAAAATGATACAGCATTCACATTTTTTATACTGTTTGTTGATAATTTTGTTGTTTTATAATACTATGGGACCCCTTCTTACAGCCAAACACTCACAAAAGGTTTGGATATTCTTTAAAATAACCCTCCAACCTCCTACTTTGACCATCCTTGAATATTCCAGGAAGGAGGAATTTACTAGTTCGAGGTTAGATGGAATTGTTACTTCTCACTCTTGACTTTGGGTGATCTTGCTGTGTCTTACAACTCCCATATTCTTTAATATTTACTTCTGTCCAAATATCATTCATCCCTCCTTTGGAGTCTTACTTTGTGCTATTGTAAATTCACTTATTTACTATATTAGTAAGAATTTTTGAGAGCTTATCACATTGATATGACATGTGAAAATAATATGAGATATCAAGGATATATTTCATTAAGGAAAATGTTAAACAAATGAAATTTTTCAACTTATTTAACATGGTCAATTTAACTTAAGACTTCACCACCCTGTAAAAGAATCAGAAGGTGGAAACTTACCATATAATATGTGTTTTTAGCAGCCTCTATTCTCCAGTAGGCATATATTATACTTAAGAGAATCAGAATTTCAAATATTCTGTAGCCAAAGTAATTATTTGCCAGACTAAGGTACTTAAGTTCTGACGGAATAATTGGTCTCTTCAGGATGACATTATGAGTTTACATTTAAATGGTACTAGGGCACAAGACTTTTGCGTCTTTCACCAGTGCAACACAAAAAAAAATAAAATCAATATGTATTTTAGCCATTCGTTATATAGATATGTTGAGAGATAAGTAATGATCCTCCTTATAGAATAAATGCTTGGAGATGAAAATATAAAATATGTTTGTACATATTTTCACATTATCAGGAAAATACTTACATGGTGATGTTTTTTATGCCAATGATGCTTCTGTAAAAATAGAGAACAGATTAAAATTTTAATATATACTTAATTATCAACTTTTCCAGTGAATGAAAATGTGTCTTACCTCCTCAGATGAATCGGCTCCCTTGGGGGAAAAAAAAAGAGAAGAAAAGAAAAAATAGTGAACATCTTCATTTTATAACTCTAAATTGAGTATAAAAATGCATTAGTTGCCACAATTATGATTAAACATAATGGAGGCCAAGCCTTAGTAACTGATACATTAAACTAGTTTTTTCTTTTTTGTTTAATGCCATCTTTAAAAGGAGTGAAGAATAAATTTTTGCTATAACTAACTTGCTACATTTTAATATCAATTCACTCTGGTACAAATTATTTTGTGTGTATAAAAGGGAAGAAAATGTATCACGTGTGAATGAGAGTGAAATTCAGAAGCTAAGCTTTGGAATTGCTCAAAACAAATATTTTTTATGTGGATATGTTTTAAGTTGCTCAGAAGCTACTCACATTCAAATGTTTATGTGCTCATAGAGTCTGGTATTATATTTTTCTCTATTCTTAGATTTTTATTTTTCCCACTTGTATCCTTTATTAAAAATTATGTGATAAACTGTGTTAACCAAATGTTTTTAAACATGCACAAGAACTTGTTGGATTAGTTGAAGTATTATTACATATCTTAATGAATCTCTCAGTAACTGAACACGAAATACACCAACGTGAAAGAGGCCATTAATGTTAACAGAGTAAGAAATAAAGAAATGAGGAGGAGGTGGAGGAGGAAGAAAGAGCCTCAGAGAGGTCAAATTTACCTGGTGACAAACAGGTAAATGGCAATATAGGCAGGACATTTGGTTGGCCTGGAGCTTATAATATTTAAGTGTCTTTTATAATATAATATTTAAGTGCTTCTCAATCTCACAACTTTATGGAGCTCTTTTAAACATTTTATTTTTACATTAAACTAATTATACTTGAGTGTCTCTCTGTGTTTAGAATGTTTGTGTGTGTGTACCCAAGATTTATTTTAAATCGATAATGAACATTTCTAGGTTAATTCAAAGAAAATGTGTATATAAAACCATTAAAATCTATAAAACTGAGTTAAGGAAAATGCAAACACAAGCAAAAACACAAGAAATAAGGAGAATCCTTGGATAACTACAAAGACCATATTATTCAAAATTCCCGGGTATACTTACAATCATGGCAACCATGAGAGCCATGATAAAGGCAAAGACAAGGATCTTCATATTTGGCTGAGTCCTGTGAAAGCATATGTGAAAATCAGTAGCATTTCAGTAGCATAATCAGTAGCATAATTATCATTCCTTTATTTACAAGTTAAACATTTGTTGACCAAACTATGCTCCAAAGCCTTGGGAAACATACTGGAAATACAAAGACAATTGAAACACATTGCCTGACATCAAGGAACTTAGAGACTGGTGGGGACCTTGATAAGTAAAGATAAGTGCTGTGATATGGAAATAGTAAGTGCTATGGAAACACCCAAAAGGGACACCTTGAACAGACCAGAAGAACAGACCAAGCAAAAGCAGATGCTGTGCTAGATTATATAAGATTAGTAAGGAGAGATGTTGGGAGCTGGCCAAGAAATACAAAAGAGAGAGAGGCTTGCATGTTGAAAATGACACCGGTCAGCATGCAAGGAAGACAATAATGGAGACAGACTGGCCCCTTAGATTGTTGTGAGACTACAGGACCCACAGAATGACATGAGGAGAGTTAAGGCAGAGTTTAAAGAAATGTTTAGAAAGTAGAATGACAAGCAACAGGGACTGGTTTTATAAAGGAGTGAGTGAGAGTGAGCCAGGTTTCTGACTTGAGAATGGTGTGGATGTTGTGACCCTGGTATTAGAACATGAATGTTACTTGGCAGAAAAAATATATAATTAAAAAGAAGTTTCAGGATAAGTATTTATAAATACTTTGACAAATTGAATCAGTAAAAGTGATTTAATATTGTAAATAATCCTATTCAATCAAATTAATGTAATCTGGGGCCATTTGACATGTGTTTGTAATTCTTTCTATGCAAGTGAACCCAGTTCTTTTGCTGTTGAAAAGCAGATATTTATTTCTGAATTGAAGACATATAAGTAAAAATATTTTGCAAACTATAAGGTAAATAATGGGCAAAGGCTTTTTTTTTTTTTTATTGACCATCAGTTTTGGTAGAACATTATGGTAACAACTTTTGTCTAGGGATAGAAGAGACTGTTCTACTAAATAACCTCAAATCTTTAACATATGAAGCAGAACTCGGGGCTGATGGCATTTTCCTTGTTCTTATCTGCTTATTTTGCCACATTGGCTTTAACTCAGGACTGTGGCATTAGATAAATTATAAAAATTAAATCTTTCTTGGTAAAGTTTTTCTATCATCTACTAGTAAAACCAAATATTCAGTGATTTGATGATACAAAATAGAATGTAACTTTTGATGTTGTTTATAGCTGGCATTTTATTGAAAGTAGAAGACTGAGAGATATTCACAGTAATTGGTATGCCATAGGCAGATAGATAGATAGATAGAGAGATTTAAGGACTTTGAAAAAAAATTTCCCTAAAACCACAATAATAAAATTTTGAAACAGTCAAATTTTTTTCAGCCAAATTACAAACAAAATGAAAATATATCATAAAAAATGAATCATTGAAACAAAATAGCCTATTATACAGAGTTAATTATGCAGAAAAATAGAAACTATTTTGGATAATGAAAAGGTAATGGAAAATGCATTGGTGCTGGGGATAAAGTAACTTTGAAAAGGTTGCTTCATTTTTTTTATTTTTAAAAAATTTTAATTCCAATATAGTTAACATACAGTGTTATGTTAGATTCAAGTATGCTACATAGTGGTTCAACAACTCTCTACATTACTGAGTGCTCACATTGATGACTGTACACTTAATCCCCTTCAGCTATTTCATCCATCTCCCCAGTTACCTCCCCTCTGGTAACCATCAGGTAGTTCTCTACTATTAAGAGTCTATTTTTAAATTTTTGAAATAATACACATTTGCAAAAAAGAGAGCTTGATGCTACTCAATACAACATTTTCTTATAAAATTTAAACTTCAAGTTAAAGGTCAAAGTAATTATAAACAAAGTCAATGTCATATATTTAGTCAAAGAAATAAAAGAGATTTTAGAAAATCCCACAAGCAGAAATGATGGGGCACATGTTCTCCATTTTCCACACCATTCTCTTTGTACAATAATTGCTATCAATTCAGAAGGACTGAAATCCTGAACTCACCTTCAGATCCCAACATCAGGTCATTACTTCTTTAAATTTTTTTTGAAAAAATTATCAGTGAGTAATATACATTTTATAAATGGTTTTCAGCTTATTCTAACAAACAAAAGTTTAAAATCAGGTGATATTTGATTGTCCATGAATATATTACCTGTTATCCAAGATGAGACTCAAAAGTCAGAGAACCCAAAATTCTCAAGCCTTAATTAAGAGTATGATATGCTTTTCCTGAGGACTGATGTGTTTAAATACACTGAAATCCTCCATTTGTTTTTCTAAATCATGTCACATATGAGATCATATTATAGTACTGAAAATAATGCCCAAAATCTGTCTCCACAGAAACCAAGATAAACTGAACATGGTGATTTTATAATAGAAGATTGTGAAGAAGATGACCAGGAAACAAATGGACCTGTCAAATGTTAATCCTAGTATTAGTCTAGGCATATGTGAAAAAGACAAAAGGAAATGTACGCAAGGGTAAACCAAGTGTGGAAATGAATTGAAATGGTAAAAATGTCTCTGTAGAATGCCATCTACCCTGTTTCAACTATTGCATGTCCAAGATGGAACAACTCTATGCCAAAAATGATACCATCTTATTAAAAGTTTATCTGTTTTTCAATAAGTGGTAATAACCAGCATAATAATATAGGAGTCATCATTTATTTCAAGTATGTTTCCTACAAATTATTAAAATGTGCTTTTAGTCTGTTGACTTTGGCATATTTTAAGTCTGAATTCATGTTGCCAAAATTCAGTAGTTTTTGAGAATTGTATAATAAAGCAATTCTTATTTTCAAATCAAATTACTTTAGAAGCTTGGTATTACATAGCTCACATAGCAAACAGAGGAATATGTTTTGAAATTTGATTTACTTACTTTGATTCTCTAGAGGCCCATGTTCCTCAATGGAAGCCATGTGTTCATAAGATTACATTAGATAGAAGGAAAAACTGTTTTCACCAGTTTCTAGTCAAACTTTATAAAAATTCACCTCTTTGCTACTAGTTGATTAATTCAATGTAATCAGAACTGAATATCAGAAAATAACTTTTAAAGTTTAGGTAAGTTTTATGTCCCAGTCTATTATTACTCAAAGTGTGGTATGTGGGACTGTGTCAACACCACCTGAGAGCTTGTTGGAAATGCAAATTTTTTAGTCCCTCTTTCCAGACTCAGAATCTCAGAGGTGCACTGGGAATCTCATTTTAACAGTTTTTCCGGGAGATTATTTGGTACCATAAAGTTTGAAAAACTGCATGATAGGCTTATAAATGTATTATTTTCCTATAGACTTGATCCCATAAATAAAACTTAAGTTTTAATTTTTAACAGGTGTTTTAAGAAAATATTTATTTAAATTTAATGCAAATCTTGTATGCTATATTTGAATAACTCAGTCAGAAAGTATTGTTATTCTCTGGGTAGTATACAAAATATGAGTTTTATTAAGGCCAAAAAAAAAGAATTAAAGTCAAATTCAATTAATCATTGTTATATTTTTCACTGATTTCTAAGCGTCATAGATATATGGTCTCTTGTCAAATGCAAACACATCCAACTCTAGTATATTCTCAATGGGAAAAAGATATACAAGGTTTAGTAAGTATTGAAATAAGTCTGATTTTTAAAAATAAGTCCTGCTTATTCATTTTCGGATTGTCATATGACTTCCTTTTTTCCTCTTTTCTTTCTCTCTCCCTCCATGTCTCACTTTCTTTCCTCACTTATGTATTTATTGATTCATGTAAACAATGTTATGAGGCACTAACCTAATAGACCTATGAGATTCCTGGCCTCATCAACAAAAAGTGAACTAATGTTCCAAAGGCAATACCAAACAACACCAGAAACAACAACAAACTGCCAGGTAATGAAAAGAAATAGATGCTAATAATTATGCACATTTAAATATATACATTTAAAACCTACAATTAAAAACACATGTTAGATTCAGATATCAAAATGTAGGCATTATTCCACCCATCACTTTCCGCCTTAATGTGATAGGAAGTGTGAGGATTATGTGTGACGGTGGGAAACAAGAAGGTAGACTCTAAGCACCAGAATAGCCTTCTTGTGTTAGTTATGGTGCCACCCTCCAGAGACAGTAGGTCATTTTAGAATACTGATGGACCAGAACATGTCCTGATATTTTACAGTTAAGTAAAACAGATGTAATTTCCTCTATAACCAACCATACCATTTGAAAATGCCAGGGTTTACATTTACAAGGGAAATATCAATAAAGAGCTATTGCTAGATCACAAGTGTGGCATTAAATTGGTGGCATAAGGATGCAACCTGTGAATTGGTATTTATGACGGTATTTGTGCTGAATTTTCCTTCCCTTTCTCTTCCTTTCTCTCTTGTTGTTTCTCCCCCTGTCCCTCCTCCTCCTTCATTTCCCTTACAATGAAAACATGGTTAGCAGTCTATGACATAAGCCATGACGTGTACTTATTTAACTCAAAAAAACACTTTTGTTATATTCCTGTATGAATTACTAAAATAAAAAATACTGCAACTGAGAAATATAGAATAATGTATGACTGCCTACTAGATAACATAAAACCTCCTGGGCATTGGAAGTACAAAGTGGCAATCTCCTACTGCTGCCTTTGGGGGTTCACCTTATATTATGGATGTTTGTTTCCTCCCAGATTGATATGTTGAAGCCCTACTCCCGAATATGTTGTATTAGGAGGTAGGGCCCTAGGGAGATAATTAGGTTTAGATGAGTTCATGAGGGTGAAGCCCCCGTGATGGGATTATTGCTCTTATAAGAAGAAAAAGAGCTTCTTCTGTCCACCATGTGAAGAGACAGGCAGCTTTCTGGAAGCCAGGAAGAGGACTTGCATCATGAACCCAATCCTACTGGCACCCTGATATCAAAGTTCCCAGGCTCCATCAAGTCTATGGTATTTTTTATAGTAGCCTCAGCTGAATGAGAGATCTTTGTGAAACAGACAAGGAAAAAGGTGACTGCTGATAGAGTGTTTAATATGGTATTCTACATTTGGGAAGAAAAGGTCAAGAGTGGGCTTTAAGATTTAGAAGTAATCTGATTATTGATTATAGTGAAAACTATGAACATTAAAGAGAATATATAGGAAAAAGTAAGTGACAGGTCACTGGTCATCTGGAAACAGATGTAAAATCTTTTAACTGAAGTTATTGGTTTAGGTAGTGCTTTTCTCAGATCAAGCTTCTGCTAAGAATAAAAAAGCCCATGCTACAAAAACACACAAAAAGGTATTATACAATATTGAATTGATTTTATTGAATGAAAAATAATTATCTCAGTGACTATTTCTTCAGATTCTTTAGTAAAGAACAATAAGGAACAACTTAACTTCATCGGCATATCAGTACTTGCAACAAAATACTCTCCCAAATACTTGTCAATGATCAGAAACCACCTCCATTCAGAAATAAAAGCCAAACTTATTCAATATGGGCATTACTAATAGTTAAATATATTAAAATCTTCATTATCTAAACCCTTACTCTGGATTTAGAAAATGACACAAAAATGTGTTTTAAAGTCAGAATCAATTCTACATTTGTGTTCAGACAATGTTTAATATCCACAGGGGCAGGTAGGTGAAATAAATGAGCAAAAGGAGGTCTGGAGCTGCTGAAATGCATGTCATTTCGAAGGTGACAACTGCTAGCCTTTTATGGCCATGAATTCTCAGATTAAGTTCTCCAAATTAGGAGAAAGATAAAGTGTGTTCACTAATTTCTATACAGGAAGCCTCTAGACACAGATCACAGACTTTGTCCTGAGACACCCTTTCCAATGGTGCTCAACAACCTGGCGACTTCTCCTCCAGGTGTTTGCATAAGCAGCTCAACAACTAACCCATTCTTTTATTCAATAGTAAAAAAGTGGTGAAGCCAATTGCCATTAATTGGCACAAGCTCAGAGTCAGAGTTTAGATACATATTGCCAAAGACCAGGGAATAAAACAAACATTGAATATGAAATACTGAGAATATAGCTATGACAGCTAATTCCAGTCTTCCAATCAACTCTGATTCTGTGTTTGTGGCTTAAATAGCTTCTGCATTACTTTCTCCTGATTGCAAGTTTGGTTTAGCTGAAAATTAGCGACAGAGCACCACACAACAACAGGAATAAGTACTATATCTCTATTTTTTGGCTCTTTGACTTTGAAGAAGTTTTACCTCAGTAGATGAGCTTCTAGAAGTTTCCTTAAAGAATTTTTTTAAGTTAAAATCAGGTGCCAGGGGAAATCGAAATATTTGCATTATTTGTTAAATATCATAGGGACTTGAAATTTTTCTCATGATTAACAAGTAAAAGCGAAGATTGGATTATACTTTTAGCACAGAAAATCAATACAATCTGTTTACTTAACTCTTTATTGTCAACTACTTTTGGAAAGAAAGGGAGAAGAAATAATAAACACCTTACCTTTAGTGGAAGGATTGTAACTGAAGGAATTCAGGGCAATTGCAAAGGAATGTATTTGGCGGGAAGGGGGCAGGAAGTAATTCTATTTCTAAGGCAATTTAAAAACCTTTCTCTACCTTATTAACAATACTATAAATATTACAAATAGATTTTAAAGATATAAATTATATGTAGACTTCTAAAATATTTTCATAAATAGAAATGTCTTACTACATCATCTATCTTTGGGGGTTACTTAAAAAAAAATAGAACTATTATTCCTGTAGCATTTGTTATACAGTATATCTTTTTATCATAAAAAGATAAATTCATTCTTTTTGAAAAATCACTTCATTTCTGTTTGTAATGACGGAAATTTTGTCAGTTTGTGGACTGTTGTATCTTCAGAGGCTTGGAGTCATGTCTGGCATGTAGTATATACTCGATAAATATATGTTTCATGAACAAATAAATCTACAAGATGATTTTGGGCAGCACATGAATAAAAAGATTTTTAAAAATTTTTATGTTCAGGTTAATGTGTATTAAAATATTATACATATAACTACCTAGTAAATTTGTGACTTGAGTTACAATTATATAGTTAGTACTTAAACCATTTAGGGGCGCCTGTGTGGCTCAGCTGGTTAAGCGCCAGGCTCTAGATTTCGACTCAGGTCATGATCCCAGGGTCATGTGATTGAGACCCATGTCATGCTCCTCACCCTGGATCCTGCATGGCTCAGCATGGAGCCTGCTTGAGATTCTCTTTCTCTCCCTCTGCTCGTCTCCCCTGCTCACACTTTCTCTATTTAAAAAATAAAAGGAAAAAAAAAGGAAAGTAAGCCATTTAAATAATGTTAAGTTAAAAATATTCATTAAATATAGCCTAGATAGGAAATGCATATGGCAAACATTTGAAATGCCAAGCTGGAGTAATGAAGTCCACTCAATGACAAGATCTCCATTGCTCTAGAAAACTTGAGAAGTTAGATGATTAGTGGAGCAATGCAAGAATAAACCCCATTAACTGATTTATTCAAGGAATTAAACCTAAAAAAAGTGGTTTTTTTTGGTCTTCATAACTAAAAAAATGTAACTGTTTTAAGTTTACCCCTATTGTTTAGATGCCAGAATATACTATTAATGAAAAAAAACCCTTAATTTTCAATTGGTATGTTTATATTCAAAAAGTTATGCACACATCTACATACAATAATTTAGGCAAATACAGACATATATACCGTTGCCAAAAATAAGTATGTGATCTTAGTTCTTCCCACGTGTAAGAGTAGCTTCAGACCACAGGCTAAACTTATATAAGTTCACAGACTTCTATGCAGTTCTGATGAACACAGTGTTTCGTTTTTTTTTTCCCCCCTTAGGAAACATGTAGATATTTACAAAAAGAGTAAAATATTTAAAAGCTTTTTATTAAATCTGGAGTGGAACTCATCTGGAGTGAAATTCATCTCCGGAAGTAGAATTAGAAAAATCTCAGTTAAAAAAAAAATGACTGTCTTAAAGCAGAGTCAGCAAACTTTTTCTATAAAGGGCTAGATAACAAATAGTTCATACTTTGTAGGACATACGGTGTCTGCCATGTACTAAGCTCTGCTGTCATAGCATAAAAACCAAGTCATTACAGACAATATGGAAAAGAATAGGCATGGCTATGTGCCAATAAAATTTTGTTTATAGGCACTGAACTTTGAATTTCATATGCTTTTCGCATCACAAAACCTTATCCTTTTTTTTGACATTTTTCAACCATTTAAATATATTTTTAAAAAATTATTAGTTCTGACCTACAGGCTATAGCTACCAACAACTGCCTTACAGATTATGGAAAATGTATGAGAAGTAAACACAAAATCTATGGAGCAGTGGGAAGAAAAAAGGGGAAAGAAGAATGAAGGGCAAGTATTTGTGTGCCTTGTAGAAATACATTTTCTGGCCCTATTAACAAAATTATTAATAAAGATTTGTTTCGTGGAGGAATCAAGATTCTTACCCCAGCCTACAGAAATTCTGTCTAACATGCATAGCATCTTTGACTGAAGAAATATTGTTGCTCAGCCTTTCTGACTATAAATCAAAGACAATATCTAAAGTAAAATGAATAGATTAATTAAATGTGACAAAAACTCCCAGTTTTCTTCTTTTCTTTTTAATTTTTTTCATTTCATTTATTTTTAGAGAGAGTAAAAGAGAGCACAAGTGGGAGAGAGAGGCAGAGGGAGAGAGAGAAAATCTCCACATTCAGTGCGGAGCCTGGAACAGGGCTTGATCCCATGACGCTGGGATCATGACCTGAGCCTAAATCAAAAGTCGGACGCTTCAAAAGTCGGACGCTTAACTGAGTGACCAGTCACCTGCCAAAAATTCCTGGTTTTCGAATTTGCTTTGTCTTTTATACTTTTTACCCTTTAAAATTTTTTTATTTTTGTTTATTTGTTTTCTTTTTTTATATTAAATATAATTTATTGTCAAATTGGTTTCCATACAACACCCAGTGTTCATCCCAACAGGTGCCCTCTTTCCCCTCTCCCCCACCCCCATCAAACCCCAGTTTGTTCTCAGTATTTAGGAGTCTCTTATGGTTTGCCTCCTTCCCTCTCTGTAACTTTGGTCTTCTGTTAAGTTTCTCAGGATCCACATATGAGTGAAGATGTATGGTATCTGTCTTTCTCTGCCTGACTTATTTCACTTAGCATAATACTCTCCATTTCCATCTACATTGCTACAAATGGCCAGATTTCATTCTTTCTCATTGCCAAGTAGTATTCCATTTATATATAAACCACATCTTCTTTATCCATTCATCAGTTGATGGACTTCTTACCTTTTACCTTAATTTAAATCCAGGCAAAAGTGAGAATAATATTTTTAATTCATGTTATATTTTATTCAAGTCAAGGTGTTGTAACTAATGGAACATGAAGTGAATGTCCTTCTGTAAAGAAATAAAAATCAGTATTGATTTAACTCTTGATTTAAGAGCAAACTGCAGTATACAGAAATGCCAGAATAGTATGCTTTGGTATAAAATAAAATAGTAGATAGGAAAACACAAAATTGTGACCAAAAGTGTACAGAATTGAGAACAACAAATGAAGGCTGTCTAAGGTAAAATATTTTGCCTATTTAGTGTAAACTTGGTTATATTATAAACTCAATGTTTTTAATAGTGTAAAGTGAAATTTCTTCTAGGGCAACTAACTTGTTATATTCTGGATAGCTGACTCATTCTCTTCTTAGGCTCAGTCCTAGTGGGAGTAATTATAGCTCTTTTTGCAAATCAACAGCAAGTTTGGGAGCAATTTTTACATTTTTCCTCAAATTGCTTTCCTTTATTTTAGAGATAATGCATTTAGTATGAAAGTGAGACAAATCCTTCAGTGATATTGGGATTAGCTCTTTAATGGAACGGGAAAGACAGGAGTCTTTTTTTATAATCCACTTTGTCTCTGTTTCCAAGGTATATTTAATATGATGGCTCAAATGAACACATCACTACTATTAAATGACTTCCAAAAAGTTAAAGGGGAAAACTTTGAGGATTCTGACAGAACACAAGTTGGTACGTTTAGAAGCGTGTGTTGTTGGTGTTCCCTCCCTCTCTTTGCTGTGCTCTGTGGAGTGTGGAGTCTCACAGGATGTAGTCTCTGTTACTCGATGCCAGGATACTGTATGGCTTCTGATAAAGTTCCTTGTCTCAGTAGAGGAGGGGACCTCTGTGTTCTTCTAGATAGAAATAAAAAAGATAACAAATTATTTTTTTGCTCATTCATAAAGCCAAACTGGATCTCTGTGGGTTTTATTTTGTTCTGTTTTGTTTGTTTTATTTTTATTCAGTGGGAAAAGACCTTCAAAATACTTTACCGGGGGGAGCATTAGTTGATGTGTGTTCATTTACAAAGTTGTCTACTATATAAATATTCAAACTTCTATATTTGGAGTAAATCCTATTTCCTTCTTTTTGCAACCGCTTGGACACTTGGGATTTTAATAAAGTCAGTTAACTTGTCATATAGTTTAAATAGAGAATGGTATGTGAGCAAATGTGCCATAAGGCACTGAACTACTTTAGACATAATAGTAACTTCTTCAAGGGGAAAAACGTGTTTTATCATTTATGTTCCAATTAATAACCTTTAGCAAGTATCTCCTCTCGTACAGAAGTGAAAATTGAAAGCTGAAATAATTTTCTTCATGTGAATACTTGATATACAAATCCAACATTATCACTAAATTCTTAGAAAATGATGGCAAAAACGGTTCTTACGTCTCCTTATCTTATAACTGCTACTGGCTTCATTGTGTTCTTAGCTGAATAAAAAGATGTCATGAACAGAAATGATGGGGGCCAATACTGGAATCAAAAGAAAAAAGAGAATGGTTAAAGTATGACAGAGGGAAAAGAAGAGTAAACCTACTGATTTCTGTGAAAGATGAATTACTAACATATTTTTCTTTTTTCTTTTTCTTTTTTAAAGTAATCTCTATATCCATTGTGGGGCTTGAACTCATGACCATGAGACCAAGAGTTGGGTGCTCTACTGACTGAACCAGCCAAGTACCCCTAATACTGTTTTCTTTTTATCCACATTGTTTATATGTAGAATGCAAATCCTGAATGTTAATTTTGAATTGGCTGTACATTTCAGGAAGTGCCAAAGGCCTTCAAAATGTATGAATGGATACAGAATGCATGAGGTAGCAAAGGCACTGAGCAACATGAGACCTTGTGAGGAAAATGAGTGAACAGCCGAGGTGGGAGGGGAAAGCATGTTCCCTGTTGGTTAAGGGACTGAGTTGCTCCTATAATCTTTAGAATGATTATGAATAGAATGATTTATTATATTGATAGAGTTTTTTATATATAAAGCACTTTCATATCTCTTACCTACTTAAGTACTCAGTAATTTGTATGAATGTCTCACATCTGAGAAAGATGAAGCTCAGATAAATTGTACTTTTATTAGGCCACATGGCTAGTAAATTGCAAAATTCTGATACACACTCAGATATTTTCAGGGCAAGATTAGATCTTTGGCATGTATTGCTATCTTGGGTCTAATTATCTATTTATGCATAACCTAAATTCTATTTAATTTTAAAAATAAAACAATTTAAACTTTTGGGTTCTTTTTACTTTTTTTCTAAATTTATTCAATATTGAGAGAGAGACAGACAGACAGACAGAGACAGAGCATGAGTTGGGGAAGGGGCAGAGAGTGGGACACACAGAATCCAAAGCAGGCTCCAGGTTCCAAGCTGTGAGCACAGAGCCCGATGCAAGGCTTGAATGCAGATCATGACCTGAGTTGGATGCTTAACCAACTGAGCCACCTAGGCACCCCTAAACTCTTGGTTTCTAAGATGAACATTCTTTGAGCTAATGTCTTTTAACTAGGTAACTAGCCATAGATATAATTTATTTCACTTGTATTTATTTGTTTTAGTATTTCAACAGATATATTCTTAGTGACATTGTTGTGATGAGCGCCGGGTGCAGTATATAAGTATTGACTAACTAAGTTGTACACATGAAAGTAATATTACACTCTATGTTGACTAACTGGCATTTAAATAAAAATTTTAAATAAATAGATGATAGATAGAAAAGAAAAAAAATTAAGTAACAAAGAAATATTCTCAAAATGTCAGTTTAAAAAATAAAACAAGGAGAACCTGGGTAGCTCAAGTCAGTAAGATACACTTGATTTCAGCTCAGGTCATGATCTCACAGTTCATGTGATCCAGTGGGCTCTAGGCTGACAGCGCAGAGACTGCTTGGGAGTCTCTCTCACCTCCTCTCTCTCTCTCTCTTCCCCTCCCTCGTTTGTGCACTCTCTGTCACTCTCTCTCAAAAATAAATAAATAAACTTAAAAAACTTCTAATCCCTAACAGCTTTTGTTCTAGACACTGTGCTAGTCATGTATGTGTATTATCTACACAAGAATAATGCAAGGTGGATTATTTTTCACTATTTTAGAGATAAAGAGTTTCCTAAACTTCTAAAGTAATCATTTTGAATGTCCTGCCATCAAAAAGCAAGACCTTAGAATATAATAATAAAATAAAACCGACACAATAAACTGCTTCCAGTTTCTATTTGTCAATCCTGTTAAAGAAAAACTGGTAAAGAATGGTTAATAAGAGTATTGTGCTAATTAGAAAAAAACATTCTTAAAAATATCTTATTTTAGGGGTGCCTGGGTGGCTCAGTCAGTTAAGCATCCAACACTTGATTTTTGGCTCAGGTCGGGATTTCATGGTTTGTGAGATCCAGCCCCACATTAGGCTCTGACCTGATGATGTAGAGCCCCCTTAGGATTCTTTCTCTCTCTGACCCTCCCCCCTGCTCTCTTTCTCTCTCTCTCTCAAAATAAATAAATAAAACATTTAGAAATATATCTTATTTTAGTACCTTTAAAATATTGTTTGTATTTTTCTGCTAAATAATATTATTTGGTTGTATATACATTTTTCACAGATAAAAAATGTGAGAGAAAGGATATATGAAAATATATCTTGTTTTCTAAAGGGAAGACAAAAAGCCTGAGCAGTGGATAATCTCAACACTGTTGAAACCTTGTTTCTATTAATATGGTAGTTATGTGGTTTAAAATACCAGTAACCCATCTGGATTCTAAGAAATACTATGATCACCTATTATTTTTCTGCCCAATTTTTGTACCCACATATTCTAAGGAGTGTTTCATGCAGGATGATTCAGAACATGATAATAGGAAATGAAGATGTTATAGGTATATTGATTATTAACATTCTGTTTTTTACGTAGGCTCACCTCTGCCATGATCTAGTTCTGTGTTTCAAAGAAGTTCTTAATTCTCTCTTGGCCTCAATTTCTTATGTGTATAAGTTTAGCTGGATACAGGCAAAATGAATTTCCCAAACGTATTTTCTAATTTTATCTGAACATGTATCTCAAAAACATTTGGATATGTCATAAATTATATCCCTATTAAAATAAGTGTACTTCATTATTTGAATGAATGGAGAACTAAAGCTTGGTAGCCATCTACCGATTGTAAACACTTGTCTGCCTGAATGACAAGCCACATAATAGAATAGGACTCCTATCCACTATTTATTAGCACTGTAGATTGAAAAAATAATCTTTATCTTCAAGTTTTACATCTGTAAGATGTTGACAATATATACAATATGTGTGTATGTTTTATTGTAGTTTACTAATAATGTTTATAATAGAAAATACTATTATTTAAGTGAAAGATGCTAAATCAGAAAATACAAATTCAAGGAACTGTAGACTCCAGGTAAGTGAGTAAAACAGAATTAGATATCCAAAATCTATAAAGAACTCATCAAACTCAACAATCAAAAAACCAATAATCCAGTCAAGAAGACATGACATTTTCCAAACAAGACACAGACATTTTTCCAAAGACATCCAGATGGCCAACAGACTCATGAAAAGATGCTCAACGTCATTCATTATCAGAGTAATACAAATCAAAAACTACGAGATATCACCTCGCACCTGTCAGAATGGCTAAAATTAACAACACAGGAAACAACAGGTGTTAGGGAGGAGGTGGAGAAAGGGGAACCCTCTTACACTGTTGGTGGAAATGCAAACTGGTGCAGCCACTCTGAAAAACAATATGGAAGTTCTTCAAAAAGTTAAAAATAGAACTATCCTACAATTCAGCAATTGCACTACTAGGTATTTACCCAAAGATTATAAAAATACAGATTTGAAGGGACACATGCACCCCAATGTTTATAGCAGCATCATCAACAAGAGATAAATTATGGAGTCAAGTGTCCATCAACTGGTGAATGGATAAGAAGAGGTAGTATATATATGTATATACAGAATGGAATGTTACTCAGCCACATAAAGAATAAAATCTTGCCATTTGCAGCAACATGGATGGAGCTAGAGTGTATTACGCTAAGTGAAATAAGTCAGTCAGAGAAAAAAATACCATATGATTTCACTCATATGTTGAATTTAAAAAAACAAATGAATGAGGGGTTGGGAGAAGAAATAGGCAAACCATAAAACAGACTCTTAATTATAGAGAACAAACAGGTTTGCTGGAGGGGGGTTGGGCAGGGGGATGGGCTAAAGGGTAATGGGCATTAAGGAGAACACTTGTGATGAGCACTGGGTGTTGTATGCAAGTAAAAAATCACAAAATTCTATAATTGAAACTAATATTACACTCTATGTTAAAAAACTGAAATTTAAATAAAAAACTTAAAACAGAATTAGATCTACAAAAGATAAGATAAACTAAGGATTTTGACCTTCTGGAGTTCAAGCCTTGGTGAAAGTAATGTAACAATTGATATTCACCTCCAGCCAATTTTTGACATGTAAGAATTAGTGCTTTGTATTGCTAGACCCTTGAAATTATTTTTAGGAGATGAATCAAAAGTATTGATTTTTAAAAATATGAAACTTCTGATATTTACATGTTGTCAACTACTTAAAACATGCTTCAAAATAGTGTGCATCAACAAAACATATTGAAGGGCTGGGTTTTCCAAAGTACTGCTTGTGTATCTGTATTACTGGAGAATGGGTCATTTTGGCAAACTAAGTGGTATCTTTAGTCTAAAAATTAACTTTTAAGTATAAAGATGTTTAAAAATCCCTAATCATTTTATGTAGAAGGATTTTAAAATTTTACCACACATTATTACATTCTGAAGATCAATTACTACTCTATAGGTTATTTATAGCCATTAAATAATTTTTTTCTTTTTTTTTTTTTTTCAACGTTTTTTTTTTTTTTATTTTTTTATTTTTGGGACAGAGAGAGACAGAGCATGAACGGGGGAGGGGCAGAGAGAGAGGGAGACACAGAATCGGAAACAGGCTCCAGGCTCAGAGCCATCAGCCCAGAGCCCGAGGCGGGGCTCGAACTCACGGACCGCGAGATCGTGACCTGGCTGAAGTCGTATGCTTAACCGACTGCGCCACCCAGGCGCCCCAGCCATTGAATAATTTAAAGTGGTTTATGTTTTCCTAAAATTTCTGTTTTTTATATCACTTACATCATTATATATAAATTTTATGTAATTTATATAGTCTCTGATTTTTATATCTCCTATAAATCATATTGTTTTGCCTTTCAGTTTTTATGACTTCCTATCAGTCCATATTGTTTTGTATGAATCTATTTAAAAAGCATTGTCTCTCGAGGGCAAGAAATCGGTCTTATTCAATTTTCATCCCCATCAATTATATTGGGGCTTGATAGTCATGCTTCTTCATTTCTGGAACTTGAGAGAAGGTCTGGATCAGTCATTTCTCTTGGGTAGTTTTGCTCTTAATACCTCCTCTAACTCTTCTGTCTTAGCCCCTTTCTTTCTAAATCGCTACTTAATTTTCATTGGTCTTTCTTTCCCCAGACATACTATCAATTTCTCTCATCCTACATTCTACAAATACTATCTCATAATTCTCTATTATTCCAGCTATATCACTAGTTTCTCCCATCCTTTACTTCCAAATATGACCAATGTCTGCCCCCAGCTGAGAAACTTAACAGAAGACCATGGGGGGGGGGGGAAGGAAAAAAAAAAAGTTAGAGAGGGAGGAAGCCAAACCATAAGAGACTCTTAAAAACTGAGAATAAACTGAGGATTGATTAGGGGGGGTGGGAGGGAGGGGAAAGCAGGTGATGGGCATTGAGGAGGGCACCTGTTGGGATGAGCACTGGGTGTTGTATGGAAACCAATTTGACAATAAATTTCATATTAAAATAAATAAACAAACAAACAAACAAATAAATAAATAAAAATTAATTAATTAATTAAAAAATACATTGGTGATTTCTGCTTTATAACTTCTGCATTCAACTGACTTTTGCTCATTCATGTTACTCTTGGATAATTATCATTTGTTTCCTGATTGACCTTTCCACTTTTCCCCTAACATTTGCCAGATCATTATCATATTATTCTCAGAATTATTTTGCACAAACAGATGTACCAAGTCATTTTACTGTATATGTGTGTGTGTGTGTGTGTGTGTATTTGTGGCTTTATGTTACATACAGAATAATATTGAAGATATTGAAAGAGCATTCAAGCTATTCCATATATTTCCTGGGAGATACTTCTGACCTCACTTCATGCCTCATCCATGATTTTCCTGAAAATATCCTATAATTTTATGTCTTCAAGACTTGCAATGTACCACTGACAGAGGATGCCTTCTGCTCACATCCTCTGATTAATGAACTTCTGCATTTCCAAAACAAAGTTGAAATTTCAATATTTCTGTGGAAATATCCTCCAAGCCTTAAAAAGGTATAGTCATTGCTTATTTGGTGTGTTCATTAACAGAGTATTTGCAGTGATGCTGTATTTTAGTCACTAACATAGATTTATTCATTCATTCACTCATGTAACAGTTATTTAAACTATTTAATTATACATATTTAAATTCATTACATAAACTGTTTAAATATTCAAACGAAGATACATTATTCTAGGCTCTTGAGATAGAGCCCTCATGAAAATACATTTTCTTAAAGGGGATACAAATTTATAAGTGTACAGGTTTACACAAACACATAATTGGAGACAGGCAGCAAAAAAACCACATGATTAAAAGAGTAAAATGTATAGTATTTACGTTGTATTGTATGCTAAGAAGAAAAATAAGTAAAGAAAATGGAGTAGGCAGTATCAGGAGGAGTGTTGTGGAACATGGCCAGGAAAAGCCTCATGGAAAAGGTAAGTAAGGACTTAAGGTACAGAAAGAGAAGAGAGTGTGGTCCATGTGTTCATCTGGGTTAAGAATTCCAGACTGAGAAAACAGCAGGTGGAAAGCTCTTAGGTGGCAGCTTGTTGCAGGGAGTATGGCGAGAGTCTCAAAAGATGAGTCTGCAAACAAAGTGCAGTTAAGTGAAGGTCCTCATACTCCAGTGGAAATGAGGCCCTGACTCCAGAATGAAGCTTCTTTTTCTTAGGATGACTGCTAAAGACTACGTGCATAAAGTCAGCTAAGCAAGTGTGTTAATCAATCTAGTGGTTTAGCTTTTCAAGGTTGAATTTTGAGTTAATTGGTTTTTATAACACCAGGAAGGGTCACGTGTGAGGGAGGATCTGGACCTTGAGAATGTTAATGGCTCTAGGAGTTCCTTGTGAGCCGCAGCCATGTTCAACTGTGTAAACATGTCCTAAGGCCTTGCACATTCTCCAGCCCTTCCCTTTTGAAGTCTTTTCCTTTGATGCTTCTTTCCTCCATCTCCCACAGCAGCTCGCTTAGAGAGCTCAAGGAATAGCAAAGAGGCCAACAGGACAAGAACAGGAAGTACATGAGGAATATAGAATGTAAGATCAAAGAAGCATCAGGGGAGGCTGATGCAGTAAGATATCTTAGGAAATTTTAATGATTTTGGATTTTAATCTGGGAGTGACAGGAAATCAATGGAAGAATGTATGGTAATAAAGTGAAATACTATGAATTGCATTTAAGAGCATCACCCTGACTTCTCATTTGAAAATAGCAGAAGGGAAGAAGCAGTGAGACCAGTTGGAAGGTTACTCCTATAAAGCAAGTTATAATGCTGGGTTGAACCATAGTGGTAACAATGAAGGTCATGAGAGTGTCAGATTCTGGATACCATTTGAAAATAGAGCCCAAGGGATCTGCTAATGGATCAAATGTAGGTGTGAAAAAAAAAGAGAGATGAGTCAAAGATGACTAGCAATTTTTGGACCGAGGAATGGCAGAGAAGCATTTGGAATGGGAAGCTTTTAAGAGCAGAAAGTTTTTTGGAAGGTCAATAACTCAGTTTTAGATATGTTGTTTAACATTTCCTATTAAGACATTCAGGGAGATGGGTGATTAATCCATTGCATATACAAGTATGGAATTTAAGGGAGAGGTTGGGCTTGCAGCTAAATTTGGGAGCTTAATAAGCTTAATAATGGGAGCCTGGATAAGTTCAACAGAGAAGTGAGTACAGACAATAGAGAAGTCCAAGAACTGATTCCTAGAGCCTTTGTCCATCATGTGTCCTGTAAATGAGAAGGAACCATCAGTAAATCTGAAAAAGGGTTGCCAAAAGTTAGAAGAATGAGAAGAGTGTAGTGACCCAGGATCTAAATGAAGGAAGTGTCGCAAATGTCAAATGCTGTTGATAGCACATGTAAGAGGAAGCCCTAGAAATGGCCATGGGGTTTAGAAAAACAAATGTCAATTCTGACCTCGCTAAGAGTCTTTGTGGACTGGTAGATGTGAAAGTCTGATTATAAGGAAACAAAAAAGATGAAGGAGAAGAGCAACTGGAGATACCAAGTACGGACAAATTAAAAAAAAAATTATACCCTGAACCCCTGAAAAGAAGCGGGAAAGAAACAGGTAACGTTACCAAGGAATGGGGTCAAGAGAAGGAGTATGTTCTTTTTAAGATGAAAGAAATGGCAGAAGGTTGGCAAGGATGTATCAAAGAGTGGAGAATGGGGATGCAATGCTATTTCCTTGAGTTAGTAGGAGGGGTTGGTCTAGTGAGCAAGTGTAGTGTTTGGCTTTGCTAAGAGCAAGAATAACTACTCAAGAGTAACAGACAAACAGGGGAGCCCCAGTAGCTCAGTAGGTTAAGCGTCTGACTTGAATTTCGGCTCAGGTCATGCATGATATCATAGTTCCTGAGATCCAGTCCCAACGTCAGGCTCCAGCTGATAAGGCGGAGCCTGCTTGGGATCCTCTCTCTCCCTTTCACTCCGCCCCTCCTCTCTCTCTCAAAAATAAATAAATAAACTTAAGAAAAAAAGAAGAGTTATTCTGCCCAGAATGTAAAGTTAATAGTGATTAGAATTAAGAATATGTTTCGTAAAAAAAAAAGGATATGTTTTGTGAATCAGCACCTTGGGATTTATGCTTCCATGATGTCTGCCAGCTTAGAGAACATTGTTCTTATTTTATGATTCTTGAGTAACTTTTTAAAATACATTTTAATAACTATATTTCAATTAAATATTTTTTTGTTATATTCGAATAATCTCATGGGGAGAATTAAAATACTGCATCTAAATAAATAATGCTAAGATATCTATTTTTACCTAATAAATTGTCAGGGTTAATCAATTATATGTTATATTGTGCATAAGCCTGGATCATTATACAAATCTGCACTATTTATTTTATTTCCTTCCCCCATCCCCGACCGTGTTTTGGAAGTTATTAAACAGTTTCTCAAATATTACTCAGGAAAAAGTTTTTTAGTACCAGCTCTATCTCTAAATAGTTGTAGTATCCTCAGCAAATAATGCAAATTCTCAGATCCTAAGTATCCTTGTTTGTAAAATATATTTAAAATATCATATGAATGATATCTAGAGTCTCTCCCAGTTCTTACTTTCTGAACATTTTTTGTCCCTTTACTGTACTCTTTATCCTCTTGTTGTCGTTGTTGTTGTTGTTGTTGATCTGCTTTCTTTCTTGAGGATGTTATTTACATGGCTTCAGCTATCGACTTTTGTGCCTCACCCAGATCTCATGCTTGCATATTTCAGATTCATTGCCCAATATAGGAAAGAACTTCAGCTGAACAAATTCTGTTTATAACAAATAGTCCTAGAACATCTTGTTTTTATTATAG
Source organism: Panthera tigris (assembly GCF_018350195.1). Lineage (NCBI taxonomy): Eukaryota > Metazoa > Chordata > Mammalia > Carnivora > Felidae > Panthera > Panthera tigris. The sequence goes on from NC_056663.1 coordinate 148,049,614, forward strand.
CTTGCTCTTCACTCACGGTTGCTACATCAGATTTCAGTGGATGAAATTCTCATTTTACTTTAAGTAACTGGCAATTGTTAAATTATGCATTGGCAAGGTTTGGATCGCCCACATGATACTTGGCTCCTTACTTGTCCTTGTGTTCTGATGCTTACCGGCTAGTGGCATCAGGTGTTATCTTACATCTATGGCTTTTCAATTTTCCCTTGGGCAAGCCTCTTTCTCTAGTGTATTGTTAGTGATTTCCTTGATCACTTGCCTACTTTTCTGGTCCATCTGAGTCCATAACTATACTGACTAAAGTAACTCAAAATTGGTGAGGAAGAGTTATAAGAAAATGCTGTATTTATTGCATAATATGTACAGCATATTGCTGAGAAAATAAAAAGGAAATGTTCAGTGGGTATGGCATGCTTGCTTTTTTATTCCTTTTCTTAGAAATTACACATTTTTGCCTATGGCCTTGGCAACCAAGGACTAACACATAAGGGCACCCTGGGCAGCCAAGGCCTTTTTCACTTGGACCTATGACAGTGGGGACCTTTCATTATTTCTTTACACACCTTCATCCTGGTTCAATATGAACATAATCTTAGAATGAATATTAGCTAAATAATTCCAATACACAGTAGATGTTGACTTAAGTTTTCCAAGCAATATAAAACATATATGACAATCAGGAGTATTTCCCTCCCTCGTACATGTAGCATGATATGAATGTGTGTTAGAGTTATGCTGATATTCTACTTGTTCACTTTAAAAAGCATCTGTCTGTGCTTAAGTCCTGATTATATCTATTGTTGGCAATGATAAGAAAACAACACTGTAAAAATAAGTAGCGTTAAATACAATTAGACAATTACATTATGAACATCAACCACTAAAGAGGCAAAGAAACCTGAAGACTGCTCTTGTAAGTAGGTGCATATTAAATACTTTCGTGGTGTGCCTCAGACTATTGCAGTGCAAACCCTGCTCCTCTCTGTGCTTCACTTTTCTTTCTGCCTTCTATCTTCTGTTCTTCCACAAACATTAGCTGACAAACATTGGCCTACTGCCAAAAATATGAACCCAAAACCTGAGCAGTCCTATTTGAATAAATGTGTGCTGTTAGTGTTTGAACTCTGGGAGTAGTTACTCTCTGAATGTTACTCTCCACCCCATTGTCTACAGAATAAAATTCATAATCCTTAGGAGCCCAGGATGTTTTGTCCTTCTTTATCTGACCTATTCCTCTCTTTCTGTTTCATCTCCATTTATTGCCTTCCTTGGCAACACATGTACTTATGACTATACCTATGACTTCTCTGAGCATCATATTTAACTAACAATACCTTCTGGACACCTTCAAGCTTCATTTAACCTTCTAATTTAACCCTCTAATTGCAGCTTGGTTTCTTATCTTGGTTTACAACGGAGCTAAATTTTCAATCACAAGGCATATTCTGTTCATTTCCCTGATTTCTCACATTTCTCATATTTTAACAACACTTTTGTCTTCTCATTGCCTAAGATACCCAGTACCATCTTTCTAGTTGGCATCGTCGTACTGTCTGTCTTAGACTACTGTAATAACATGTTACTGTAATAACCTCCTTTACTGGTTACTGGAGATATTGTCATAAAGTTATAAAATTCAAGAAATTTTACAATTCTTCCTTGCTTCAAATATCTAGTATCTTCCCTCATTTCTAGTGAATTGTGTCACACTGCATGATTGAAATTCAAAGACATTGTGGTCTGACTCCATCAAACCCCTTCAATGGTAACTTATATTCTATACCTTCTGTGTAACCTGAAGCACAGAACCTATCAAAATTGGTATTTTTCTCTTCAAACTCCTGTCTTTCCTTCAGCCAAAATACTTTATTCCCATTTAATCTCTCTTAAAATTCTACTTATTCTTTTAAGGTCTAACTAAAATAGCAGCTCTTTAGTAACCAGATCCTCCTGTCCACACTCAGCTCTGGTGCCCCATTTCTCCAATTCAGGCATAAATAAATTCTACACATTTAACCACATATGCTACATTCATAGCTAAATTTTATTTATTTATTCAAATTTTTATATTTATTTATTTTTGAGAGAGAGAGAGAGAGAGCACAAGCAGGGGAGGGGCAAAGAGAGAGGGAGACACAGAATCTGAAGCAGGCTCCAGGCTCTGAACCATCAGCACAGAGCCCTATGCTGGTCTCGAACCCACAAACTGCAAGATCATAATTGAGCCAAAGTCCGACTTTTAACAGACTGAGCCACCCAGGAACCCCGATAGCTAAATTTTATAACAGAATTTATAAAGGGAGTTAAAACATGGGCACTACATATGATCAAATAGAAATAAATGTAGTCAGACAGATCTAGTAGTTTTAAATTATACCTTTGCCATTAACAAGCAATATTATTTTGAGAAAGTTACTCAATCTTTTGTTGTCTCCATTTCTTTAATCAAAATGTGAAGAGGAGAACTACCCCATGAAGCTTTTGTAGAGATTATACAAGATAATGTCTGCAAAATGCACAGTGCCTGGACTAGGGGTGATACTAAGTATAAAAATAAAGGCTATTATTATGCCTGAAATAGAAAAAGGTAATCAATATTTATCAGGTAAATAAGTCTCCATGACATTTTGTAATATTTTTGTTAACAGATTTGCCAAGCTGTTCAGATAGATTCTTTTTCTGAGATGTTTCATTACAGAGGAAATTTTATTCCTCTTGTGTATGGAATATTGGTTGGAAGTGAATGATTTGTTTTTCCCAAATCAAGTAGTCCTGGAGTTTGCCTTACATGACCAAGCTATCATCATGGACTTGTATCTTGTCAGTTTCTCCACTGCAGCGTAAAACACTAATAACTGTTCAGGTTAGTATGAAATTATGGCCTTTGTGAAGACCCTGAATATCTCTGATGTTCATATAGAATTCCCCTACAATTGAGATCATGAGGACCCACCAAGTGCTAAGTAGATTTAATTGCATCCACAATGACTTGTGAATTGGGCCAGAGACTCACTGTCTTCCAGCTTTTGTTTCAGTTATTAGACAATTACATTTCCTGGACAGATTTCCTTTATTGAATTGTGAATTGCTCCCTTGTTAAGATGATCCCCAGAATTTCTGGGTATAGATAATAGGCAGAAATCATTTTCCAATCATGTGGACTACTTGGAATTGAAGCTCACTATTGATTTTATCTCAAACCACAAAATTAGCATACCACTAAATACAGTATATAAGCCACCACAGAAGCAGACAGACCATCATCCACTGAGCTTCCCCTTCACTTCCTGTCCTCCACCTTGGAAAAAGGTAAGAATTTCAGATATAAATTTGATATATCCTCTTTTCACCTTTATTTCAAAGTAGGCTGAGATATATGAAGAAAATAATTGCTTAAAATATAGTCTTTCAAATAAGCATATTTAAAGTAGTACTGGCACTATTTCCAACACTTAGGTTAAAAAAAAGTAGAAATGTCTATAAAGATTTGGTAAAAATTATGACTGCATAACCTCTATGAGTCTAAAAAAATGTAGTAATGACGATTACTATTTTTTTGGTACAAAGGCAGTTCACAGGCTACATTAAAAAATCTATTTCTTGAATTAATAAATCTTCTAACCACAACAATAAAAGAAAATATATTTAAATCATTTTAGGGGGATCTGAATAATTAATGGGTAACCTTTATCCAACAGCAATTTTAGAGGTGGCACATTGAGTCAAGAAACTTCAGGAGTTGTTTGGGGATGTGCACTTCTTGAGATGTTTATAAATCTTTTTTAGAAGTAAGTGTTCCTCAAACTTGTGTAGAGTAGCCAACTTTCTCGTTGATCATTTAGTCTATAATAGTTCAAAATATTATTAAAATAAGCATATGAAATACAGAATTAAGTAAAGAAAGAAAATGTTTTATTTTGTAAGAAAATTCTAAATGGGACAGAGATGAATTGGAAACAAAAACAAAGAGAAGATTTGAATAAGATTGGTCAAAATGAAGTTCTGGCTAAAAAATTGGTATATAAAATGTTAATTATAAAATACAGAAAATGAAATGAGATCCTTCCTATACATAATGATCTCTAATGGAGTACCATATTCTTTTTTGAAAATTAAAAAAAAATTATTTGGAAACTTATGGTGCTCTTAGGCAAAGTAAAATTATGAAGATTTATATAGTACCCATGAGCAATCTCTAGAAAAAAATATTTTTCCTGAATAAAGAGAATAATTTTCAGCCTTCAAATGTTGGAAAGGATATTTTTCAGATAAATTAGGGAATTTTTTCGTGAAATGTTTTTAGTTCAGAAGTTTAGTTTAAATAACTGAGATTGAAGATTGTATGTCAAGCTATCTTAGTAGCACAAACATTGTTTTGTACAAGAAATTATAGAAATGCAACAAAATCAGGCATTTAGTACATTTTGGTTAAAAGTGTTAACATATATGTTGTATTATAAGAAGAGGTAGCCTGGAGTGGGGATTGGGCAAGAGGACCTGATACTTTGGTAAATCATCAAGAAATCAGGGAGAAAAAAAGCATAGTGTATTGTCTCTAAAGTTGTGTGTCACAAAAGAGAGGAGGAATTATTGGATATGTAGGGATGAAGACTGAGTAGTGGGTATAAATCGAGAAGAAACAAACCAATCAGTGGAGCATCTGGATAAGTGGAGGAAATAAAGGAAATGCTCAAATGAAATCTCAGTCTTATTGGAAATGAGATATGATTAAAACAAATATTCATGGGAATGGTTTGGTTCACTAAAAAAAAGTAAAAACTAAAATATGATCTTTGTCTATATTTTCTTTGATCAGTTTCCTCCCAATGGAACTGAGGATCTATCAGGGTTGAAATCTTAATATTTTGATCACTGATACAATCCCAGCACCTAGACAGTATCTGGCAATAAAAGGTGTTAAATAAATATCTTTGAACAAATGAATCAATTAATAAATGTTTCTGTAATTACTTATAACTTTTTTCTAGTATTTATAACTTTTTTCTGTCTTTCAAAAAAAAAACCACAAGAAAACCATAGTACTGTGAATGAGATGAAAACGAGTGAGAAAGGGTGGAGGTGATACCTGAGAAAATCTGAACAGTTAGCCATGAAGTATAAAAATAATATGTAAGAGTAAGGAGCCATGGGAGATTTTGACCTTGATAAAGTTTTTATTAGTATTTTTTTCCTAAGATGCAGAGATTTTTATTACATATTATCTTTAGTTTCGTTAACAGAAAAGTAACCCTAGCTAAATAAGAAAATAGATTGACCAATCTATTACCATTCCTTCATTTCCCCATTGACAGGACTTGATAGCCATGAAGGTCCTCATCCTCGCCTGCCTGGTGGCTCTTGCTCTTGCAAGAGAGGTAAGAAAGTGTCTAAATAATTAAGATTGCAATGGACTATCTGCCTATGTGTAGAGAATAACATCAACAACATTTTTAAAATACAAATAAAGCAGAATTCCAACAGATTTGTTTTGACATTCACCCAGTATTTCAGCAGTGTGCAGTAGGGGCACAAATCTGGGCCAAATGCTTTCTTTATCACTGTGCCACCGCTTCCTTAGGGAAAAGCAAGTGGACTTATTAGCAAAGAGACAAAATGAAAAGAACCAGATATAAAAATGACAATAACAATATTGCACAAATATGATGGCGTGCATGTACAACCCAGATAAATATATCTTATTCCAGTGATAAAATACGTGTAGCTCTCATCTTAGGGCACTGGGTCCACTTCTACCTGTATCTATCCAAAGACAATGATAGGATGGACTATCAGGCAATAATCATAATCGTGAATGTATTTGTAATCATAATAAAGTGTTTAAAACAAACGAAAATAACTTTTTTCTGCTGCCCATCAAAAACTGTTGATTCATGTAAAATAAAAATGTGTTAACAAAGTTACTCAACATAAAAGACAAAAACAATGGCCTTCTAAGTCTCTCAATATAGCATTTTTTATTTCTCAAATTTGTGAAATAGCTACATAAAGAAGATAAAAATTAGATAGGAAAAATGTTTAGCGATGAGTTACATATGGAAACCAAAGTAGTGTTTTATTTTTCCTTTACAGAAGGAAGAACTCACTGAATCCACTGAGGTAAGATATTTTTATTCAGAAAAAAATTTCCAACCATAAATTATTAACATTCTGCAATAGTTATTGATTGTTTTATTTTTTGTTTTTCCTTTACAGACTGTGGAAAGTCTTTCAAGCAGTGAGGTAAGACAATGTTTTCAGAGGAAATTTCCCAGTCTTGGAACAGTAAAATGCTGTGTTATCTTTCTATTTGGTACATTAGGACAGTTAGGTTAATAATGCAGCTATGTTCTGACATAAGTTTTGAAGTAAATTTCCATTGTAAATGTTTATGGGCAGAATAAATGTCTGGAAAATTCAGTATCCTACTAGCACTTTCTAAGTTGGCTGACTACTTGAAATTATGTCATTGTGACCCCCTCTTTTTTTTTCAATGAACTTTACAGGTTTTTTTTCTGTCTTGAGCTCTTTTTACACTGACCTGATTCACTGTTCTGATATTTATTGAGCGCCTTATTCACTGTTCTGATATTTATTGATATTTATTGACTAGGAGCTGTGGTCCAAAACAGGGATGTCCATAAAAAAGAGCTTGCAACATAGTGTGTGAGCAGACATGCAAATGGACATATTTTGTAATGCAATAGTCACTATATTAAGTAAAAGGCAGTGAGAGGTAGTGTAGTCCTAAATCTGCGTGGAGAGTCAGGTAGGTATTTACCCTGATATGTCATTACCTATTAGTTAAATAGTATACGTGGTGTCTCTACAAGGTTAACGGACCCTTAAGGGGGGATATTTATTTCTTATGATTAATTTGAAGTGTAAACATAATAAGTAAACTAAGAATGATTAAAACAATTAAAAGATAAAATTCATATTATCAATGAATATGATTCTTTTAGACTCAGATAGAGTGACAGAGATCATTTGTTGTCCTAGGAAGGGAGTGTGGTGATAGAGAGAAATTAGCATCTATTAAATACCTCTTTTTGCACTATGTTCACTAATTTTCTTTTCTTATTTAACTGCATTCATCTGTCTTTTATACAACAAGCTTATGCAGAACAGCAAAACATACAAGTTTCAGCAATTACCCTGAGTTTTTACTATTATCAAACAAGGTGTACACGTTAACCTATTACATGTTGTCATTTTCTGATTTGTATTGACAAACAAGAAGCATTCATGAAACTAAACCTAATTTTATTTTTATCTTTCTGAAGGAATCTATTACACACATCAACAAGGTAACACCTTCATATTTAAGTGTACTTATTTTCAAAATTTCCCACATTTAATTTTTATAGGTGGTAACATTTCTTTACATGTGATTTGGTTTCTAGCAGAAACTTGAGAATCTTAAACGTGAGGAGCAGCAGCAGAGACAGGTAATTTATTTGTGATAAGTATATTTCTAAAGTTATTATGGAATCTAATACACACAAAATATGCATGTGTTCACTCTAAAGACTGATAATAAAATAAATGCCAATGAGGAAATTAAATTCCGACAGTCAATATATTTTGAAGACATAAATGCATTTTTTCAAACTCAGAGTTAATATGCAGAGTATAGAATCAAAACCTAAGGGTAATTATTGATTTACTCATATTTCCAAGTGGGGAACTAGGTTCCCCTTAGTCTCAAGATGGATATTCAGATGAAAGAGAACAAGAAGGCAATATGACACATTTATTAGTTGTATACCCTTGGCCTCAAGTTTCTCTGTACTTAATTTTCTTATTTGTAAACCAAGAACATTCATAACCCCACAGTATTGATGAGCTGACACACAGTGTCACTGACACACAGTGACACAATATTCACTGACACACTGAATATTCACTGATTTTATATAACATTTTGTATGTTTTATATTAACATTTATGAATGGTGAAGTTCTTCAAAGAATTTCCATTACACAGATGAAAGGAGTGAGGTATAGAACAATTGAGTACACAATTATCTGACAATATCACACAGTAATTAAGTAGTAGAGCTTGCTTAAAATTAAAGATTTTCTTAGACAACATAAAATTCTTCATTTAATTAAATTACATATGGTAACATATTTGGTAACATATTTATCTAATAATAATATTTCATCTTCTCTATTTTATCAATGAAGTTGTATTGTTTGGAACTTACACCAAATATTTTTAAATCAGAATGAATTCACAAATTGATGCCTCTTGAAAGACTCAAAATAACTACCTTCTACCAAGGGAAGTAGTGCTGGAAGGTGACTAGTGTAAGAAACTCCTTGAATTAAGCCATAAATTAAGATTTCATTTTCATTAAAACAACAACAGCAAATAAATGTTGGAGTTATCCCTCTAAGTCTTTTTAAATAGATCTTTCATATGTGAAAACAATTTGCTCTATTATGAACACATTATGTTGAAAAGTCCATACTTATGAAGACCAAAGTGGATAGCTATCTAGGCAATTCAGAAAAAAGGTGAAACGGGTCTTGAAATCTCCAAAACTTGATTTCAGTTTGACCTGTGGATTCACCTATGAAAGGGAGTAAATGAGAAATACCTCAATGAGCGTTTTACTCAGTAGTCTTCACCTGACTGAAAATACTTTCTTAACCAAGACCCGTAAAAGATTTTCTTTCTCTTTCCACTCAGTTATGAGTGTTCAAAAGACAGGAGGTTAATTCATCACAAATGACAGTTATAGCTGAATCATGGACTCAAAGATTCTTTTCCTTCTTTCCAGGAGGAACGCCAGAATAAAATCCACCCCTTTTTCCAGCCACAGCCTCTAGTCTATCCTTATGCTGAGACCATTCCTTCCCCTGTCCTTCCACAGAACATCCTTCCCCTTGCTCAGCCTGCTATGGTGCTGCCTTTCCTTCAGCCTGAAATAATGGAAATCCCCAAAGTTAAGGAGACCATCTTTCCCAGGCACAAAGTGATGCCCTTTCTGAAATCTCCAGTAGTGCCCCTTTTGGACAGCCAAATCGTGAATCTCACTGATCTTGAAAATCTGCACTTGCCTCTGCCTCTGCCTCTGCCTCTACTCCAGCCCTTGATGCACCAGATCCCCCAGCCTCTTCCTCAGACTACCATGCTTCCTCCTCAGCCACTGCTGTCCATCCCACAGCCCAAAGTCATGCCTTTTTCCCAGCAAATTGTGCCCTATCTCCAGAGAGACATGCCCGTGCAAACCCTACTGCTGTACCAGGATGCCACCCGTGAGGCCCAACCTGTGACTGCCCCAGTTTACAATCCTATTATTGTAAGTCCAAACTTAATAATTCTGCTGTCTCACTTATGACATGAATAGAGTGATAGAGGAAATGAGAGCTCTACAATGAAAGAATAAATGAATAATGAATAGATCTAAATTGCACATTGTTTAGATCAATGATTCTCAACCCTAGCAACACAATAGTACTATCTGTAGGACTGTTTTCAAAATCCCAATGTCTAGGCCTACCCACAGAGATTCTGATATAATTATTCTGATCTTTGATGTAGAAGATACCATCGGGAACAAATTATTTTGGAGATTCTGATTTAATCGATCTGTTGAGAATTTAGGTAGAAGATTAAGGTTTATTAAAGCTGGAATTAAATCTGATAATCTGATTAGGCTTGGAATAAAAAAGGTTTATTATTTTCTACAATTTTGAAGTTTTCCTTGTGCACATCTATTCTGCAGGTGCCTTTTTTTCACATCTTGTTTTGATATATGTACATATGAGGGTAAACAATTGAGATGCTTATTTTATCACTCAGAATTCTTAGGAAAAGCGTCTGTTTCTTTGCATAAATGTGAACTTTTTATTTAATTATTTTGCTTTCTTTAATTTTTTTTTTTAATTTTTAAGGTCTAAGAGAATTTCAAAGTTAATGTCCCCTCCTTACTTTTGGTAAGTTTTGGGAGTTTGCAGATTAGACTGATTATTTTCATTAATATCTTTTTATATTTCATTCTACTGTCTAAGTCCAAGATAGTGACAAACTTCATCAATATGCTTACTTATTTATTAATGATAAAAGCATCATGGATGCCTCGACGGTTAATCATTATCTACTGACCTGAAATTTTGTATCTTTTTTATTTCAAAGAATTTGAAAGTTTCATTATGTGCTATAGACAGATTTGACTGGTTTGTGTTCAAGTGCCTATATTCTGATGCTTGGTTATCAGCATTTTTATAAAAACTGAAAATAATTTCTTCTACTTCTATGTGAATATATTTGAGATTATTTTAAAAGATCTCTTTCATTCTCATTTCTAACTTAGGCGTTGTAACTTCAATTGTTTTTATCTCACTTAAAATTTACATATCATCCTTTAATTCATGAATCAAAATAAAATGAATTTTTCCAGGTGTGAGGTTTAAAAATGGGTGAGAATATAGCTCTGGGATTCTTAAAATATGAATATTTCTGTGATCATGGTAGACTAGTCTAGTCTAGTCTAAGTATCAGTGGGCTGATATTTAATCATATCGAAATTTTTATATGCCTCCATGGTAGGCCTTAATATTTTGCATTTGTAACAAAATTTGTCTTATAAATTAATCACACCAAAATTACAAATGAGGAGGGATGAATAGTTATGTCATATAACATAACTAGTTCTATATTTGCTTTATATTCTACAGAATTGACTGCAACTGGAAATGTGACATCCTTTCAATCTTTACATCGTTACCAAAAGTGAATAATTTTGAATCTACATGGAAAAAATGAAAATTTATTCTTTTATTTATTTATGTATTATATGTTATTCATCTTAATTTGAATTTGCTCATAAACTCTACATTTTCCAAATTTTAATTCACTAATACCATAGAAGTTTAATTTTGAGTTGGAAATACCATAAGTATGTGAAAAACATGTGTAAAAATAGTTTCTGGAATTGTGCTTGTTATTTGAGACTCTATTTCCTAACCAGTCATTTCAATAAATTAATCCTTTAGGCATATTTAAGTTTTCCTGTCTTTATTATAATTTTTCAAGCCTTAATTGCCCTTAAGATTGTTATTAATTTAAGATTTTGGTGTTAAGAGGCAAGTGGGTGGCTCAGTTGGTTAAGTGTCAGACTTGATTTCAGCTCAGGTCACGATCTCATGGTTTGTGAAATTGAGCCCCCTGTCAGGCTCTGCCCTGACAGCGGAGTCGATTTGGGATTCTCTCTCTCTCTTTCTCTCTGCTCTTTTCCTGCTCATGAGCGCACATGCCCTCTCTCTCTTTCTCTCAAAACAAAATAAAACACAACAAAACAAGGATTATTGGTGTTAAAAATAGCCATGGGAAAATTGAAATTGAATAGAATGCTTTGAATTGAATGGTAAAGAATATCAAAAAGTGGAGGAAAAGATAGTGTGATCATACCCTATTTTGGTTCTGGAAAGTCTTGGTTTACACTTAGTGTCCCAGTTAAACTAGTACACCTGTGACTTTCACTATCTAAAGTAACCAACATCGAGTGTTAAATTTTATAGTCACTCTAAGCAAAAAAACACTTCAAATGAGAAAGCTGATTCACAGCTTTGCTGTTAATGGTAGCTAAGTGGGACTGTGAAAGTTAGTCCTTCAGAGCTTCAATTTCCACATCTGTAAAATAGACAACTCAAAGGTTTTTAATGAAGTTTTAATCTGATCAGTGTACTGCACAGTCACAGGATAATTGTTCTGTATGGTTCCACATTACTGACTTCATTTACACCAGAGAAGCAAGAGCCAGTATCACAGTCAGAATGAGCTGGGTTACATGGTTTGGGCCAGTAATGCCCAAGAAAGTAAGACTTATATGAAGGTCTGATATCCACTTTCTCTGATCACAGAGTAATTGTTTCATTGCAATGAATTTTTCCTTTACCAACAACTACACTTTTATGCTCAATTCCATCCCCTTTAGTTTACACAGTGACTCATTAGCAATTGTTTTCCTTACCTAAGGATCAAATGTAAGTCAAACTTATGCTATATCTTTCATTTTTAAAGAAAATTCCATCTCGTAACAATATACCTCCAAACTCCTCCCAGTTCTTTAGACTACTCTGTGACAATCTGAATATGTTATGGTCTCATTAACCTGCCCCCGTCAAGGTTTTGTCCCTCTAGAAATCACTTTTTTCCTAGGTTGCCAACAGCTTTCTTCTTGCTACTCTTGTGTTCATTTTACCCAACCTCGTAGAGCTGTTTAGTAGAGTTGATCATTGCTTTTTTTTAAAATATCATACTTCTCTTCGTTTGAAATCTTAAACTCATCAAACCCTTGCTTTCTTTCTTAACTCACTAGCCTTTATTTATTTATTTATTTTTTTGCAGTCTCCTTTCCGGCATTTCTTTTTCCAAACTTTAAGGGTTGGAGTACCCTAAGGGTTAGCCTTAGTCTGGCTGATAGTGTTTGGTTCCATGGCTTTAAGTCCATCCATAGGTTGAAATCTTCTAAATGTACATCTTCAAAAGCATTCTTTGCTGAGCTCCAAATTCATGCACTCAACTTCCCTTTTTGGTCTCCACACCTAATTATATAATTAATATCTCAAATCTGGCATGGACAAGCATAACTCTTCAGCTGGATCCAGTCTCTGACTTGCTCAAATTTCACTGGGCATATTTCAGTAAGAGAAAAAAAGTGATACACTAGTACAAAGGAAACAGACTTACTTGAATAAGCACTTCACCAAAAGAAGGTTTCTTAATAGCCAATAAACATATTAATAGGTACTCAAAATCACCAGTCCTCAGGAAAATGCAAATTAAAAGCTACCATGCAATATCACGATACAGCCACCAGAATGATTAAAATGAGAAAAGAAATTTGGCCATATCCAGTGTTGGCAAAAAACAAACTATAGGAACACTAAGCAATGTTGATGTAAATGTAAACTGGCATGAGCATCTTGGAAACCTGTGTCAGTCTTTGTCAAAGGTAAACATCTTTATATCTTATGACTAGAGATTTTATTCTTAAGTATATACCCAACAAAAATACATATGTGTGTGTGTATTTACACTAAAAATACATATATATACATATGCACTAAAAATATGTACCCAATATTCCTAGCACCATTGTTCTTAATATCCAAAATTCAAATCAACACTAATGGGAATCAACACTATTTTGTATAAATTGTGATATACAAAGAATGGAACATTGCAATTAACATGAATGAACTACTACTACATGGCACAACATGAATGAATTTTATATAAGGAAGACTGGATGATAGTAGACAGACACTCCATAAATATTATATATTAGAATCTACAAAATATTGATTTCTAGTGCAACAAGTTAGGATAGTAGTTATCTGAGGGGAGGCAGAACTTGATAGGGAACATTAAGTGGTGCTCTCAGATGCTTAGTGATATTCTTTTCCTTAATCTGGATGATGAGTTCTTTGTGATAATACATTTTGATGTGTGTGCTTTTCTATATGGCTGTTTGTTGCTTTAAAAATTTAAATGTACATTAAATGTAAAATCATGTATTTCTTTATTAGTGTCTTGCCTACCTTCTTTTTCCCTAAAAGTGGGGGTTTCTCTGGTGCAGAATCACCTCTTTGCCTCTGGACTTAAATACCATTCCATTCTATGGCAATAGACCTGGTTTCCTCCGAAGCTATGGAGTGGCTGCATAATGATACTGTAAAATGTGTTTTAGACCCTACTATGGTGAAATTTGAAAAATAGAATGCAGGAGATGGGAGAGAACTTGCAGATTAATTCCTGCTTTTTTTTCCTCTGTATATTATTCAGTGGTGTGGTTCTTTACAGCCTCTGTTAATTACATAATAATCATGTGAAGTTTTTTATTGCTGAAAGGATTTAGAGGACTCAAACAGTTTCCAGTGTAATAAAAACAGATTTATTACAGGGAAAAACAGAAGACAACAACACAGGGAAAGGATGTGCAGTGAAAAAGGTGCTAAGATCTGGGGAGCAACTTATTTGTCCTTCCACTGCTTGATACAGGATATGCTTTATCTCCAGATCTTAAACCACTAATGGAGGCTGTGCAAAGCATCTCAGTACCAGGAAGCTCAAAGCTGTGCAAAGCATCTCAGTACCAGGAAGCTCAAAACCACTTGTCGTGAGGGTCTTTTACAAAAAAACTTGTCCTGCAGGCACATTTTGGCTACATGACTAGTCATACCTGTTGAAAACCAGCCCCATTTCACTCCCCAACTCCTAGATTCCACTGAAACCTGGTGTAAACCATATGCAATTATTAGTAAACAATCCTGACAGGCTGATGTATCCTGCCCAAAGCAATTCACAGACATATCTCTATAGTATCATTTGCCTTTTGTTATTAAATACCATAGTGTTGGCCAACAGCCAGTGACTCTAGAGATAAGCATACGGTCATCCAGACCAACTGGGATTAATCAGTGTTATACACAGTATTTCTGGAGAAAACTTTTGTGCTGATGAAGCATACCTGCTGAATAGCCTTCAACTTGTAGTGAAGTGGTGCTTGAATTGCTTTGCATCTTTATTCACCTCCATTTACTTAAGGTGCATATATTTACATAATTTATAATTGCTTCCAAGCAAACTCTTCTTACAAGAAAAGGCAAACTTGGTCACAGAGGAAATATAGCTGTGTGAAGACGAACACAGAAATTGGGGTTAAATAGTTACAAGATGCAGCCACAAGTTAAGGAATGCCAAGGATTGCCAACAGCCACCAGAAGCTGGAAAGAGCCAAGGAAGGATCTCCAGGGCCTTCAGAGGAAGCATGGCCATACCAACACGCATTGATTTCAGACCTCTAGACTCCAGACTAGGAGAGGATAAGTTTCTGCTATTTTAAGGCACCCAGTTTGTGTTCCATTGTTATATAGCAGGAAACTAATATAATGAGGCATACAGATTTTGGTTACTTCTGTTCAGAAATTATTTGAAAAGCTTTGACAGAATTATTTCAAAAGTGGAGAACCGAAAAATTTCTGCATTACTGAAATTATGGAAAGCAAAGTTTGCAAATGGGAAGACATTGGAATCAAGCCCCCCAGGGAAGAAAAAAGGTTTTAAACGATGAAAGCCTGAAGAATGTTCGAGACTTAATTCTCAACTTCTACAATTGCAATTTGGTGTATCTTAGTGTGCAGGAAGAAGATTTTAGTAAAAAAAAAAGTGAGCATAGGGGTGTCTTGGTGTCTCAGTCAGTTGAGCATCCAACTTTGGCTTAGGTCGTGATCTCACGGGCCCCACATCAGGCTCGCTGCTGTCACTGAGGAGCCCGCTTTGGATCCTCTGTCCCCTTCTCTCTGCATTTCCCCTGCTCGTGCTCACTCAAAAGTAAATAAACATTAAAAAAAAAGTGAGGATATATTCCAAGCCAGGAGTGTCATAACACCCAAAGGGAGAGGTCCTTGTTCCAAGCAGAGCCAATTAACATTCTTCTGCTGATGTGTGAATACTCAGGGAAGCTACACTGTAGTCATTTCCAGATGTAGGACCTGAACAACCATGAAGCTCTGAGATGTGAGCAAACCGTCTTTTTTATCTCCTGCAAAGTAAGTCAGTCTAAAGAAGAGTGAAAGTGAAGGATGAACAAAATGGTGAGTGACCACCTTCAAGTTACTAAATACAACTATACTTCACTCTTGGAATTTTTAGTTACATGAGCTAATAAATTCCTTTTTTTTTCATTAATTTGAGGTAATGTTTACATATGTCACTGGCACCATGATATTCCTGACCAAACAGAACAAAATTCCTGTATATCATGGTTCTATGATAGTGGGTCTTTTATAGTTCAGGTCTTCATAACAAAATACCATATACTGAATGGCTTAAAAAATAAAAAAAAAAAATTGCTCACAGTTCTGGAGGCTGGGAGTTCAAGTTCAAGGTGCTAGCAGATCCTGCATCTGGTGAAGGCTTTCTTTCTGGCTTGCAGACAGCCACCTTCTTGCCATATCCTCATATGGCAGAGAGAGAGATAGAGAGCTCATCTCTCTCACATCTTTTCTTATAAAGGCATTAGTCTCACTCATGAAGTTTCCACCCTCATGACCCAGTTGCCTCCAAAGACCCCTCCTCCAACTACCATCACATTGGAGATTAGGGTTTCAACATATGGATTTAGGGTAAACACAAACATTCAGTCTATAGTAATTAAAATAACACAAATTCACAAGCTTGTAGGTCTCATGTGAAATTTAGGAAAGTGAAATACCAATTATTAGGAAAAATGAAATCTACTGGAAGATATGAAAGATTTAGACCCCTAACTCCTAAATGACCCTGAAGATCTGTGTTTCTTTTTCATGATAAAATCATGATTTCTTTGTTTACCATAGCTGATGGTGGCCTTAATTTTCTGCTTCTCACTGTTGCTTCATCCTTGATATGGCCTGTCAGTAAGAATAAAAAAAAACTTAGCAAGTTCTTTCCTTAATGTACAGTAGAGTACATAAACTAGTGTTGTAGGGGCTGGATGTGGCCAACAAAGAAAAGGGGACCGTGTGTTTTGCATTTAAAAAAACTAAGGGAGCTTAGGTGTCTCAGTTGGTTGAACATCCAACTCTGAGCTTTTGGCTCAGGTTATGATCCCAGGGTCATGGGATCAAGACCCACATCAGGCTTCACACTGAGCATGGAGTCTGCTTAAGATTTTCTCTTTCACTCTCTCTCTGACCCCCTCCCCAACTTGTGCTCTCTTTCTCTCTCTCCAAAAAGAAAAAGAAAAAAACTATGCCATATTAAAAATCAGAAAATTTTACACAAAATTTATATCTCTAGTTTCTCTTATGAGTCTCAATATCTGGTCACACTTGATATATGCCTGTGTGACATATATCACACAATGGATTTGAAGGAGTAGCAAAAGAAGACATATACTCAGTTCACAATTAGCATCATTTTTCCCCTAACCTTTTTCCCCACTTATTTGTGTTATCTGCAGTGTTCTAGAAGGTTTGGTAACCATATTACAGGAAACATTAAAAAAATATCTGTAGATAGATATGCTTAATTCTAAGGACCTACCACTTACCCATTTCTACAGACAATGCATAGATGACTGTTTTTTAACCTTTTTCTTAAAGAATGGACTTTTATGGGGTGCCTGGGTGGCTCAGTTAGTTGAGTGTCTGACTTCTGATTTTGGCTCAGGTCGTGATCTCACAGTTGTGGGATCAAGTCCCACATTCAGCTCAACACTGAGAGTGGAGCCCACTTAAGATTCTCTCTCCCAATCTCTCTGCCCTCTGCCCCTCTCCTCCGCTTGTGTGTGCTCTCTCTTTCTAAAATGAATTTAAAATAATAAAGAAAGAATGGACTTTTATAAGTCTTTTTTCCCTAACTATAGTGGACTGAGCATTCTATTAGGAGGCTCACAGTAATTAAAATTGGATTTCTGACCTTAAGGTAGATGAAAGGAGCCCAGTCACAAAACAAAGTGATAGTAGGTAAGTTCCTGAAGCAAGGAGATAATTAACATTTTTAGAGATTTAGTCAGGAAGTGGTGGTGGTGATAATTATTATATGAAAAATGGTCAAACCAGAAGTGATGGCTGTGTGAAGCTAATCAATATATCCCTAGGAAAAATTTAATAGCAATTTCATCAGGGTTATTTTTGATATATAAATATAAAAATATTTTGGTGAACAGAATATGTCTGGTAAACAGATTGTTGGATAAGCTACCAACAGAAAGTGATGATCCACCCCAATTTCTGAATAAGAATTAACATGGATCTATAACACTTGAAGTAGGAAAAGTCAAAGTTCTGTAGGGACTTTACTATAATATCATATTTCCAATCCTAGTCCTTGTCTTTGATCTATGAGTTTTGGGCACTTACATAAAAAAAGGGAACTAGTTGATCTTCTTCCAGACTCTGAGATCCATTCTGTGTCTTACCACTCATTGCTTACAATGGAGAATCTCCTGATGATCCGTGATTCATATTGAAATTTATTTGAGTCAAATAATACTTGATGTTGCCCGCACAGTTTGTCTCCCTTCAAACCTAGTCCAAACCATTAATGGTAAGTCCTCTGCTCAGAGTGTATATTTAGAATAGATATACTTAGAAACTGGTTTAATCTCTATATTACCTCCCTGATGTATGGAGTAATAAGGTAAAAAAAGTACTGAATAGAAACCATTCTAACTTCTTCTATAATAAAATAATGATTTTGCATCTCTGGGGAAATTGCAGCAACTATTAAAGAGTAAAAAATGTGGATGGGGCACCTGGGTGGCTCAGTTGGCTAAACGTCTGACTTGATTTTGGCTCAGGTCATGATCTATCTCATGGTTTGTGAGATGGAGTCCTGCATCTGGCTCTGCGCTGATGGTACATAGCCTGTTTGGGATTCTCTCTCTCCCTCTCTCTCTGCCCCTGCCCCACTTGCTCTCTCTCTCTCTCAAAATAAATAGATGAACTTAAAAAAAACACTAAAAGATGTTAGGATAGTGGATTGTTTCATTATTTGATTTCCCATTTGGCCTTTTCAATAGCTTCTTGGAAAGTAACAATGGATTATAGCAAATTTAATAAGATGGTGACAATTCATTTTTAAATTATTATTATTTTTTATTGAAGTACACAACATAGTGTATTTTATTCAGGTGTACAACATAGTGATTGGGCAACTTTATATGTTATGCTATGCTCACCGCAAGTATAGCTACCTCCTGTCACCATACAACACTATTACAATACCAGTTATTATATTCTCTGTGTTGCACCCTTTGATTTATTCATTCCATAACTGGAAGCCTATATATCCCACTCCCTTTCACCCATTTTCCCATCCTCTCCACCTTCCTTATAGGTGGTATTTTAAATATGGTGTCACATAAATCCTTGATATTCACATTTTTCCCCTTCATTTTGCCTTTAAAACCAAAGAAGAAAACAATACCAGCAACAGTTTGCTTTAACCTTATAGAACAGAGGATTCTACCTCATAGGACAATTTTAAGGACAAGTCTACTCTAGTTTTGTACTACAATTTAGCTTGCAGGAAACATGATTGTCTTATTCCATGGCTCACTGGGCATTCATTAAATTGATGACTTTATTTCTATAGGATTCATGACATGAGAAATATCAAGTATCCTTGAAGCCTTGGGAAATAACATGACGAAAGAAGCTGGGAGACACATTTTATGAAAACACAGGGGCCTGTACTCTCCACTAATTTCTTGCAGGTTCAGTAGTTGGAGTAGGTTGGCAAACCTCCAGATAAAAACAAAGTGTTTCACATGTACTTCTTAACACAGAGAGAAGTCAGAAGAATCGATGCTAACTGGTTTTCTTTTCATTTTCAAGGCAAAAAATTCATCTTTGGGTGTTATGCACATAAAATATATATTATTGGTAGGATGCCGAACAGTTGATGGGTTAGGGCATGCCACAAGAGGCCTTATCTCTTGTATGTTAGGATCTTATAGATACAATAGTTCCAAAAGGGTCATGACGTGTTGGGTTGGCTGTAAACCTGGAATATACCCTAAAAAGTAAATCTCACCTGGGGCTTTTAGGATATCAGAGCAAGTAACAATTGTCATTTCAAGAAATAACTCCTCATTGGGCTCTGAAGGATATTGAACAGGCCACCATGGCTACTAGGTGACCGTGTGTACTAAGGTGACCTCTTAAATGGTCTAATCTACCTACATATAAACTCAGCTATAATCAAGTGGGTTGAGCACAAACAGGTCCTGGTGGCATAAATTAATTGCATCACCAGGTTGTTCAAGTACCCAGTTGACACACAAATGCCACACTGCTGTTCCTCTCTGCAGCCACACCTCATGGGAAATATTCTACAAACAACTGACTTCAAGTGAAAGATTTTGGACCTCGTTTATAATTTGCCAGAATCAGAAGTGACATTTTAACCTTTTTCATTAAAATGTGATTGCAAGTATCATAGAAAAATTTAGTGAGAACAAAATATTATATACATACTCTGAAAAGGATTATGTAAATGTTGCTGAATGAAATAATGACAGAAAGTATGGACTGTGCCTTAAAAGTATAATTTATTGAAAAGAAAAAGAAAAATCTCAGTCACTGCACACAATTACATGAAATGATGGCACTTACAGAAGAAGCAATTCAAAGACTTTTTAAACAAAATTTCCATCACAGAAACTTAGTAAAGACTTCAATACCCTCTGATTCAGTGGCCTTCACACCAGCATGATGTAACTGAAATTTAGACAATAAACTGTTAGGAAAATTTAACTTAAGGAAAATGATGATATTCTATCTAATGCACAGTAGAGAACTCAAGAAGAAAAGACTGCCTTCAATTTGGGATTGTCCTGTTCTAAAATAACAGTCGAATCCTTTGGCTAGGATGGTTTTACACGATAGAGGCGAAATTTAGAGAATGGAATTTTCAGTCACATCTGTAAAGAGAAAAGGAAATATGTGGTTAGCCATACTACATATTTTGAGTTAAAGACACACTTTTATGGTATGCACATTTTAATTTCCATTTTTTCCATTTTAAGATAAAGTTTACAATGTTATTTGTGCTTTCCTGTGGCTGACATATATATCCATTGTTCCTGATTTTTATGTTTTGAAAATAATTTATTACTAGATAGTATTTTCTTTTGAAGTAATATAAAAGATATGGCAAGGCAACTGGAAGAAAAAGTTTCCATGTGGGTCAGAGTTTTATCATTTTCTTTAGTTTGATCTTTTGGAAAGAAAGTTGCCACCATTGTGAAGGGAAGTGCACAAACACACATACACACACACATTTAAAAGCTCCAATCAAGTGGGAGAAGGTAATTAAAACAAATCTGTTGACTTTTCAGTCTGTTTGCCTATTGACAAGCAATCATTTGGTTTCACTAGGTGACTTGCTAAGGATTTCTTCTGTAGTGAGCACAAGGAACAGGATACAACTGTTGGGTTCACCTGAGTGAGTCTCAATGTCACATCTTCATAGAACGTTAGTAACATACAAACTCCTATACTTGTATAGGATTTCCAATATTATAAATTATATTAGTTAAAGTTAGGTAACTTTTTAAGTTGCCGTTTAAATACAGTATGAGCAGGAAACAAAAATTTGCACATTACTAATCCAATTTAATTCTTTAAGTGCTAATGTGTTCTGAAGGAACTAGACTTCAGCAGAAAAAAAAAAAACTTACAGCCTACAATCATATCTTTTTACCTTGTCTTCAAATGAAAATAGGATTAATGGTTAGACAAGTAATTTGCAAACTTACCAAGTACCATAATTGTGGAGTTTCTGAGAATTTTTAATTTTTCTGGAAGAATAAAAATTGTTAAAATTATGTGATCAAGGTAGTCAGCAATAAAATTTTCTTAGCCCTGCCCCCAAAATGACCACTACTTATTTGCTGTGTCTATTTTCCCAGCACTATACTTTGCAAAGATGATTATATTTAATCACATTCAGAGTTATTAAAATAAGCATTGTTATACTTATTTCAAGTAACCAAAAGTCAGAATTTGAATTTAGAACTATTGGATACCAAAATCTGTGCTCTATTGTTATGTGTATTATGGGTATAACCCAAAGGAAGGCATTGGAAGATTAGTAAAAGTGCAAAAAGAAAAAAACTGAGTTCTATATCAGAACCCTTTATAGTTTTAATTTGGAGAAAAGTTTTTTTCTACCCTTATCAAGAATGAATTTCACTTATAAAATAGATAACGCTGCTCCAAATGTTCCTGACTGTTGGACTGTTAGCCATAGATACCAGAAAGTATTGTCAGTTTTCCATTTCAGAAAACTCTCACATGGGTCACTAAACACTGATTTGCCATGAATATTCTAAAACTGTTTCTATGGTAGGTTCTGTAAGTGAATTTCTTTTATTTCCTTTGGTAGAACATCAATATTTAGGTAAATGAACTTACCTACCACTCTGGCACAACACCAACGTTTTCAGTGTTCTCAGGGGCCGTAAGTTTAGTGACGTCATAGAATGGTGTGTAAGCAATATACTGCATGACTTGTGGAGGGTAATACCACACAGCATAGGGATAAGCATCAAGTTGGTAGAATTGTTGGAAAGGCTAGAAGGAAAGACCATTGAGAAACAACAATGTATGAACAATTGCTGTTTTGAATCTCTGAAAATGAATCATTCCAATCATTTCAGACATGGCTGTTAGCAACACAAGAGATAATTACTCGGTGAGATCTTTGAAAGAAAAAGAGAATATGAATTACAGATTCTGAATAAAACTTCAAAGGTGGAAGAAGCAACCTATTTGAAATACTTTTCATGTAAGAGAGTTGGGAACTGACACTAATTTTGTCCATTGTATTTCCTAGAGGCAATTTCTTCTAAGACATATGGAACATCCTCAACGATCATTATTAAGAATCGCTAAATGGCAAGTAGTGACTGGGGGGCTTCGTGACTGATATGGAACTGACCTTATTGTTCACAAGAATCAGAATTGTTATGGCAGCACATAGTTCATAGTATCTGGTTATTGCCTTAAAAATGAAATCAGAATCCCTAGGAAAACTGTGGAACAATGGAATTTAGGGCAGGGGAAAGGTTGGTATTTGCTCTGTATTACTAACAACTTCATTTCACAGATGAGAAAACAGGATCAGAGAGTATTTTTACAGAGACATTCAGTATCTCTCCAGATGGTTTATTCAAAAGAAAAGTGTGTCAACTAGTTTGAGAGTTTGAGATTCCTAAATATAAATTGAATTTTAGAATCGGACTATGGGCATAAAAATATAAAATTAAGAAATATGTTAAAAGAGAAATTAATGTAACCATGGAGATTAACACTTCATAGTGCTTATGATTATAAATACAATGCCCACATCAGCTGAGACAAAAAGCAGAAAGCAGCTCCTTTTCCAAAGACTACTGACAAGTAGTGCTAATCTCTCCTGTCAATTAATACAAATTGTCCCAGAAGTTGGGAGTGAGAAATAACTTCTGAAGAAGAAAACAACCCCTTCAAAGTGTGAGGCTATTTAAAAGCACACATATTTAAACTTCACAGTATATCATTACTCTGTAATTTATTAATCAAAATATTACCAATTGGATGTGGTTGTTCTCAGTCACTCTGCGCAGTTGTTGCTGTATAAAAGGAAATATAGTACATTCTAAATTACTTAGACATCTTCTGGTACAACACGTTCATTTTTCAATGTACCAAGAATATATCATCATCCATGAAATTTAGGATAAACTGCATTATATGCCAGAATTATGAAAAAGTATAAAAACACTTTTTAATTTGTAACTTTAGAAACATAATATTCAAATGGTGCATGGGTGGCTCAGTTAGTTAAGTATCCACCTCGATTTTGGCTCAAGTCATGATCTCACAGTCATGAGATTGAGCCCTGTGTAGGGCTCAGCACAGAGCTCAAAGCCTGCTTGAGATTCTCTCTTCCCTCTCTCTTTGCCCCTTCCCAGCTTGCACGTGCAAATAAGCAAGTGTATTGTCTCTCTCAAAATAAATAAACTTTTAAAAATATTAATATATTCTAGATTTAATAAATAATCTTACCTGGTCACGGAGAGCTTCCTAGGAAAGAGAAAATATTTTGTTTTAGTATATTGACTTTATTAATTTATGAATAACAAACATTTATTAGGTACTTTCACTCATTCAGGGATAACTATGCTAGCCACTGAGGACACAATGGACATTATGAAATACAATGAACATTATGAGCAAGACCAATATAGTAATAATATTTGTGGAGGTAACAACTTAGTCATATACCTAAAATAATAAAACATATTATTCCTGTAATTTCTCAGATCAGTAATGGTGAATTCCGGGGAGGGGGGTGGTTAATGATATATTTAAATTTATTTGGACTTTATTTTAAACATAAGCAACTTAGACACCAAATAAGAGTAACAATTGGGCCCAAATCAAATTCATTATTGGCTATCCTCTTCCTACACCGATAACAGAAGAAAACGAAAAATATAATTTTACTAAATTACGACAGGGCCTTTTCCCTAAAGTCTTAATTAAGTTGATTTGTTGCAACTAAAAGTAAAGGTTTTTTTTTTTCCTCCCAAGCGAATGACTTTATAAAAATCAAAAGGATCAAAACTAAATAGTGTTAAGAAGTTTGTGCTGATGGGTATATTTTTGATCTATTGATATGTTTTAGCATAAAAGCAATTTATGGCATTATGGTTGAAATGTACATCTTGATAAGAGACCTTCATAATGTTGTTAGAAGTCTCATGAACAAAGCAAATTTTATAGAGTCTGAAGGGTCAGAGCAGGAAATTGGACTTGCTACAAGCCAGATTTAGGGCTCGCTGAGTAGGAGATTGATAATCCGATATTCAAAATAACACCAGGAAGAATGTTTCCATTTCACACATAAGGAAACAGGTCCAGGGACAGTGAGTACAACTTGACAATTCTTAGAGAGATTTGACAAAAACAATTTGAATGTTTAGGACTCCTGATTCCTCCTACAGAGTCTATACTGTTTCCTTAAATGGGAAGTTTATTTGGCATATCTGTGCTTTCATGAGCAGGAATAGGAATGTTTCTGGAATCTCCATACAGCACTGAATTTGGGAAAATAAATACATGATAAAGTCCTAAATATAATGCATCATCAGAGACTATAAGAGGATTTGATGTAGAATTTACTCAAAGTAAATTTCTCCTTGGTTAGTAATTATGAATAAATAGACAGCAGTAGTATGGGCATAAATAGAAAGAAATGGCTTTGATAGTAAATATATAGGCAGTCATATGAATAATTTTCCAATTATTGTTAACTACCAAGGCTAGAATAGTTTCCTGAGAAAAAAATGAATACATCTTTAGAAGTGCACCCAACATAAAATTTAATGTATTTTAATTCTGCAGAATACAATTTTGTATTATAATAAATAAACTATTACCAGTTGCAGTTGGTTGTATTTGCTCAGTCTATGAAGCTGTTCCTATTCAAAAGAAAAAATATTCTCAGTTGCTTGGATACCATTCAGTCCAACCCCATCATTCTTTTTTTTTTTTTTTTTTTTTTTTAATATATGAAATTTACTGTCAAATTGGTTTCCATACAACACCCAGTGCTCATCCCAAAAGGTGCCCTCCTCAATACCCATCACCCACCCTGCCCTCCTTCCCACCCTGCCCTCCCTCCCACCCCCCATCAACCCTCAGTTTGTTCTCAGTTTTTAACAGTCTCTAATGCTTTGGCTCTCTCCCACTCTAACCTCTTTTTTTTTTTTTTTTCCTTCCCCTCCCCCATGGGTTTCTGTTATGTTTCTCAGGATCCACATAAGAGTGAAACCATATGGTATCTGTCTTTCTCTGTATGGCTTATTTCACTTAGCATCACACTCTCCAGTTCCATCCATGTTGCTACAAAAGGCCATATTTCATTTTTTCTCATTGCCACGTAGTATTCCATTGTGTATATAAACCACAATTTCTTTATCCATTCATCAGTTGATGGACATTTAGGCTCTTTCCATAATTTGGCTATTGTTGAGAGTGCCGCTATAAACATTGGGGTACAGGTGCCCCTATGCATCAGTACTCCTGTATCCCTTGGATAAATTCCTAGCAGTGCTATTGCTGGGTCATAGCAACCCCATCATTCTTAAGTAATGAAGCTAGAATCCTAAAATGCTTTTTCTAGAAGTAAAGAATGAGGAACTATTAATCTTACTTTAGTGTTATTTCTACAACAATTTGGACTAATTGAATTATTTCTTTTTAAAATATTAGAAAACTGCTTTCTTAACTTATTTTTATTTTTTTAATTTTTAATTTAATTAATTAATTAATTAATTATTTTTGAGATCCCACGACCTGGGATCGTGAACTGAGCTGATATCAAAAGTCAGGTACTTAACTGACTGAGACACCCAAGTGCCTCTTAAGTTATTTTTAAGTTAAAATAAATTAAAATACAATCAGATATGAGTATTCAGGCAATTTTACTTATATAATATCTTGTGTCAGAATACTAAGAAAATTAAAAATGACTTCTGCTTTCTGACCAAAGCTTTTAAACTTGGTCAAATGAAATCAAAATATTAGATGAAGTGGGGGAAAAAATGATGATGCTTCTGACATTAGCAACATTTAGTGATCATTTACTTTGAACTATGGATTATATTAGCTGCTTTTATATCATTTAATATTTATTATCATTGTCATTTTAGAAATTAGATTATAGACTTATAGCAGATAAATAAACTAACATCACATGCTGGTAAAAGGCAAAGCTTAGGGGCAAACTTAAGTCTGGCCAAATCTATGGACTGTCATTTTAATACTAGGCTATTCAGATCCAAAGCAGACTATATAGTACAAATATTCAACTTAAAGCATGTATTAAAAACCTGGAATTAAAAAACTCATTAATTTTATTTTCAGAGAGGAAGCAGTCATTATCTAGAATCCATTAGACTACTTACTATGGATTACATTTTAGCAGATAATGAGAAAGAGAACAATTTATCAATATAACATTCTTACTCATTTCTTGGTACATTTGCCTTTGATAAGCTCATAATGAAATTTTACCAGATAGCGTTGAGAGAGTATATCTTCCTTTGAAATGTGCTTCTGCTAAAAAACAAAAACAATAACAAACATATATGTGTGTGTGTGTATACATACACATATATATATATGCATATTGTAGCATATATTGGGTAATATTTCTATATTTTAAATTTGATGAATAACTCTTACCTGAGTGTTATTGGGAACAACTTCCTTCAAAAAAATAGAAACAAGCACACTTTTAATTTTATGACATTAATTTACATTTAAGGTAAGAATGCTAATTAACCAAACACTATTACTAAATAACTGTGGTTAACTGATTTTAACAACAAATTTTTGCATAACTGAGACAAGGTGAATAATTTGAGGTATATACTGTATTCAAGATTCCCTTTCTTCTCACTGCTTTCAGCAGGGAGATTCTTCGGAATGTTGAAGGTGGATATAAAATATTCACCTTTAGTGAATTCACAGAAACTTGGGTTGGTCTTATTTTGTAATTTGGATGAAGGTCTCCCAAAGTTAAGGGAAAGACTTCATCACCTTCTATGCCTGCTATTTTTTCTTTCTTTAGGTTAACAAGGGGCAAAGAATGTGTAATTAATTAACCCCGAATGGGTTGATTTCTACACAGAATATGACATGTTAACATAATTGATTTAGAAACATAGCCACCATTGTAATTTTTAATGACAAGATTGAGTTCTACTAATATGGGTAGATTTCAATAAATATGAAATCTGGGAAGGGCAAAATAACTAGGGAAAAAATGTTTGGGCACCACAGATAGCCAGATACCATTGTTTGCCAACAACAATCTTGTCATTTTGTCTCTGACAAAGAGTTGTTTTCTTACATCTGTTGGGGTGATATTCACATCTTAAAATTGAAATAGAGTTACATATATGGCACCTTGTACAATGAGACCTTATGAAATATGTAACCTTCATGGTTCAACAAGCTTTCATAAATGTTTTCTAACTAATTGGGATATTGAATTAACATCAAAATCACTTACCTCGCTTGATGAACTGGTGCTAGTTTCCCTTTGCTAAGAGAAAGGAAACCAGTGTCATTGACCCTGGTATTTTTAGAGTTGTAAGGAAACTAGGTCTATACTTTCCTCTTGGGTTGCTGACTCCTGGTTTCAGATTTGAAATGAGTGATATGAAAAGCTTCAGGGCCAATATAATGTATTTTCTGAAGTGTCAATTTTATTTAAAATATATGGAGAGAAGAGGATAATAACTTACCCAATAACTTAAAAAAACATTTTTTAGTAAAACAAACACAGGTATATGATTGAGTAGAATGCAAAATGTATATGGATATTTTTTGCGTGTGATAAATATGAAATTTGAAGAAAAAGCCCCATTGAGCTGACCTACCCAGAGTTAAGCATTTATTCTCGTGCACCTTTGGGGCTATTTTGAAGTGAATAAACTGGAAACACTAAAATACAATGACCAATTGGGGCACATGGGTGGCTCAGTCGGTTGGGTGTCTGACTTCGGCTCAGGTCATGATCTCACAGCTTGTGAGTTCATGCCCCATGATGGGCTCTGTGCTGACAGCTCAGAGCCTGGAGCCTGCTTCAATTCTGTGTCTCCCTCTCTCTCTCTCTGCCCCTACCCTGCTTGTGCTCTCTGTCTCTCATAAATGAACAAATGTTAAAAAAAAAAAATTTAAATAAAAAAAATGCAACAACCAATTTCAGCATGGACCTAAAATTATATTAGCTTTTAAAACATCTACCCTTTGAAATATGTAGTTTCCTTTTAAGGCATGTATGTTTATATTTATATATGGATATAACTTTTGTATCGAAGTGCAAATTTTAAAAGACTGATTCTAATATTCAAAAGACTATTCATCTCTTCAGAGAGTTGATTAACTATATATTAGGGACTTACATGTTTTTCCCACATTTTTAGATTGGGTAGCAGAGCCAATCCCCGGTGATCCCCGGTGATTGCTGCAATTAATTCTTTCTGCCCAAGGACTGCCCTCAACATTGAGAAAGCTCATACCCCAAGATGGCAGAGGTAAGACTTTTGTTGGAGCCTCATGTTCCATTTGTTAACAGTCATGCACATTTTGCTTTTTACTCTTTATTTTAATAAATAAGCAATGTTTTCACTGATCATCATATAAATGACATATTCCCTCTTCCAATTTTAACTTTATCTGGCACGACATTGTACATTCTTGGACTTGAGAAGTTTAACCTTGCTCACTTTGAGAAGATAGTTTTGCATGAAACAAAGCATATAGTGTGTACTACGTGTGATATAAAAGTGTAGGATGTCTTACCTCAGGGCCTTCCATAACATGTCCCTTAGGAAAAGAAAAAAGAATTAATTTTATGTTTCAAATGTAAAATAACAATTGCTGAATAAAAATAGACAGCAAAGATAATAGAAAATTGAGGCAATAGCCAAGTTATAAGGAAAATAAAAAGGCCTGCCTACCCTGGCCTGAGCTAACCAAAGGATTTACCTCCCTAATCTGCATTTCAGAGTTTAATAAAAATTATTTTGGATTCTTATATGTTGTGATAAACCAATGTAAATAATTCTACATTTTACTTTAACCAGTATAAGTTATTTTTTCTTTAATTTGGCTTTTTCAAGGTAAAGAGCAGCACCGGATTAAAGATCATGTGGTAAATAAAAGTGCACAAACCATTGGCTCAATGACACATACATACTTAAGCAAAATGGATTTTCTCCCTCTATATTCCATAGCAATATAGTGACATTATCAATAAAATTTAAGCTGAAAATATGAGTGCTGGTGTAATTATCCAGCTAATTCTGGCCAATATGTGATATATCTTTTTTTCTTGAATTAGAAATATCTCTTTGTTTTGACTTAGAATTATTTACTTTGTGTGGGTATGTAAAAGGAATGTTTTTACTTCTTCATTTTCCTTATATTAGCTTTAACAGCTTTAAAACAAAAGATCATACGTCAGTTGACTTATTCTTAGTATTCTGCCAAGAAAAGATAATCATTCAGGTATGAAGGATAGTTAGATATATTTATCTCATAAATTTTGAGCATCTGTGTGGTCTCTTTATACCAAATCTATTAAAAATCTAGTAGACAACTCATATTTTAAAAATCATGTTTAAATAAAGCAAATCATCAACTGTGACTATGTAAAACATCCTTGGAGCAGATATATTGCTATATATAGTACCCTGAATGAAGCATTTCTTCAGCTTTGGTGATAAGTTCAAACAATTGGCCAGTCCACAATCACATCCATGCAAGCACACATCCCTTCCTTCCTTCCTTCATCCATCCATTCATTCATACTAATGTTTCATCTCCCCATAGGTGTAAAGTAACATCAATAAAATCAGTATTCTTTAGAATTCTCAGCAGAAGTCACATTTTGAATGTCTGAAAAGTTCTAAGAAACTATAAATGCCATAGAAAAACTTCTTTTTTCTAAACTTAAATAATTTTCCCACTGCAAGAATACATTTTTTTTTTTTTTGGCCACACTATTTAAAGAAAAATTTTGGTACCTTGGGTTCATCATTCTGTGTTTCTCTCAGAAGTTCTCTTTGCTGAAATCAATAAAGGGTAGCATGTAAAATATATTTTTGAAAGGACAAACTTTTAAAATAATTTAAATACCATTGGTGTTCCTTACCCTGCTCAGTTCACTGAGGTGTTCCTTAGGGATAGAAAAGAAAAGAGAAACAACATTAGTGAATAGGGATGTAAGTGAGTGAACATCTGTAAGAAAGTGTACCTTGCATTGTGCTGCTGCAAATTAAAAAATAAATATGTTTCTCATGAATACACTAATATTTCTTGATATGGCATTTTTAACATCAGTTTATTTTTGCTAAGCTTTCTTTGCTTAAGCTGTATGGCAATATGCACTTAAAATAGTAAAATATGAGTCACCTCTTGATTTCAGCTCAGGTCACGATCTTGCATTTGGTGAGATCAAGCCCTGCCTCGGGCTCTGTGCTGACAGTGTGGGGTCTGCTTGGGATTTTCTCTCTCCCTCTCTCTCTCCCCCTTGCCCCTATTTGCACTCATGGGTGCGCTTTCCCTCTCTCTCTCTCTCCTCTCAAAATAAATACATAAAAATTGAAAAAAAAAGTTGTCCCAGTATATTTTGTTGTTATCTTTTATCTTATTTCAGTCATAGTTCTGAATTCTCTTGATCTCACCTGTCTGGTTCAATAAACCTAGTGTCTATTTCCATAAGAGGCAATAAAGAAGTGGACAGCACAACACTTGCGTCCGTTTGTTAACTTTATGGTGTATCTTGTGGAGATCTCCTTACCTGTCTTAATTCTCTTGGTGTAAGCTACAAAAGAAAAGAAGGAAGGAAGGGAGGGAGGGAAGGAGGGATGGAGGAAGAGAGAAAGAAGAAAAGTCATGTTAAAAACCATTCAGGCAAAGTTGGGTTGCCTATCAACTTTTTAAATAGTGGTCATGAAGTCAAATTTCTATTTGTGTTTTATTTGACAATTAAGTCACTAAATTATAGAAAATACAATACATAAAGGAGTATTGTTTAGAGACAGAATGTTCCATCCATAATACGTATGGAAATTGTATATTCTACCTAGGTTATGCAAAGGAAAGCATAAGTGTTTTACAAAGAGGCAAATGCATAGGCACAAATTAAAATTTAATGTAGCTTTTTAATATTTGAACATCTGGCTTTAATATTCTTTGTGGGTGCCTGGGTGACTGAATGAAGGAAATATTTGGTCAAGCTAAGTGAAAAAAACATTTATAAACTAAAATTAAAATACATTTCCCAGAAAAATGTGTTTGTCTTTTAAGAAAAATAAATGGATAACACTTACGAGAGCAAACCTGAGAGCCTGTCTTTCTTTGAGAAGCTCCTATAGAATTAAAGTGTGAATGATTAAAAAAAATGAAAAACATACCAAAAAAAGGAGCATGTTTGTCCATTTGAGCACAAGTTCTCAATTTTAATTAGGTAAGCCAGCATATTTCTTAGGTAGAAGAAAAGATAATTAGTTTTAATTTTATAATCTAATTTTTAAAACTAAAGGAGACACCCTATTTGGTTGTTTCTTTTTACTAGGCTTAGAGACTTAGTAAGTCTGTGCTTAACAAAATGTCAAAGGAAGAATTGAATAAGGATTTAGTCGAAACAGAGATTTGAGAGAGTAATCCAAGTAGCTGAGTACTTGGGTACATTTGAAGGCAAATGAAAAGTGGAGCAGGGAAGACATTCATCATTCATCATAGCTAACAGAAAAAGTTGGGAGCTGGGGGTAGAGAAAGAGCCTTACCTCTCTGCTCTCTGGTTCATTCTGCAAAGAATAAAAAAATAAATTAAAAGGTATTATTAGTTCAATTAGTGGGCAGAGTGGAGGTGTAATGACTCTTGCAAAAACGTGAGGTACAAGTACCTAATTGAAGATCCAGTGTGTAAATGAGACCAAATTATAAATCACATGTTGGAGTTCAAGTAGAAGAGAAAGAAGCAGGAATACATTAAAATAGATCATGTTAACATATTCCGTTTAATTATTTCTCTTGAATATTAAGATTTTTATTAACCATAAATATTTATGTAAGTTCATGTGCCCTCCTCTCTAAGAAAGTTTGTGAAAACAAATAAAAATTTCTCAGCACTTCAACTGAGTTTATTATATCACAGTGAATGTGAAACTGTTTTATAGAGAAGAGAACAGGTCTAGAGTCTGTGTGTTATCAAGACATCATCACTGACATTATATAATTAGAGGGAGTTCTTGGAATACAGAATAGAATACTCACTCGAACGAGTTCTGGCTGTCTATGAGGATGTTTCTGTGAAAAACAATAGTGAATTGTAAACAAAACAAAAGAAAAAGCAATCAAAATACAATAATAATAATTTCACAATAAATATGTACTATGAATTTAAACATTACTACTTAAGCAAGGCTTTTATTTTAATAGCTAAATTTATCTGAAACCACATTTCCCTGGTAGCAAAATGGGGGGAAAAAGTAACTATAACTATTTAATTAACAAATATCAAAACAAAATAGGTTAATTATGTTCTCTCTTTGGAATATGACAGAAAATTGGGAAAAGTATGTAAAAAGACTAAAAAAAATTCTTAGTTTAAATTAATCCAGAATGATAAATAAGTTATTTAGTTTTCTAAACTACTATTACATGATCGTTCTAAAGGTGATTTTAAAGCATTACAAATTTGTGGAGTAAAATGTATGCTTTCCTAATTAAATGTTGTTTGTCTGGATTTTATTTTTATCATCAATTTAATTACACAAAAGATTTTCTCAATCTGAACCTTGACTCTGGAGACAAGGCTAAGTTTGATTAAATGATAGCATAAACATTTCTGATGTTTTCTTGGGAATAGAGATGTAGAATCTGTTTTCTGAGGAACTTGTATTCATTTCATTTGTAAAGACAAGATAAGAACTACTCCCATGACACATTCCTGGGAACTTGGATCTTTTTTTGTAACTCAAAGTCAGAGATTTCTTTCTGTTGGTGCTTAGAGTGTAGCATAAACAAAATTCTCTTGGTTAAGTAGTTGAGTTACTGGTGATTACTCATTATCCTTATAAGGATTTAGAGAATAAGAGTCTCATCAATAGAATAATGTGCCAGCACTTCAGAAACTTTTGCTTCCATATTTATTTGATGGTTGTGATGTCCAAATATCTCAAATCATTACTTGGTGAGTTTCCCTCCAGGTCATCCTTGTTTATTCATACTCCCTCCTTCATTAGAAAGAAAACCAAATAACATTTTTGCCTCACGTAACTAACAGAATAGCATTTCTTTTTACTTTTGAGAAGAAAAATAATTTACATTATCTAGTTTCACGGTCGACAGTGACCACAGTAACTTGATTTCTGAATCAGAAGAATCAGCCTTGTTTTTCTATACCTTGGGCAAAAATTTGTTGCCACAGCTATCTCAAATGAAGGTTGACTTCATTTCCAAAAGCAAAATACACTGGACTATGTGACTTTATGTTATATTTGATAAGGAAATACAGCACCTATTATATGTCTACAAATAAGCTAATTCTATAATGGACCAAGGGAAAGAACCTAATTACATTATTTGATGCTATTTATTATGTTGTACAATAACTAATTTTTTTGTTTTTGTTTTTACTTTTTATTAAATTTTTTTTATTGAGTAGTGCTTATATTTCAAGTCAAACATTGGATTTGGACTTAAGACTTGTGAAATATTACCATAGTTTTAATATCTAGACTTTACTAATTAGAGATCATCCCATGCTTTAAGATTATTATTCTCCATATTTCATGTTTGATAAGATATAAGATCATTTCTGACAAGAATCTGCAACTTTCTAAATTCTCTACTGTACTCACAGGTCTGGCAAGAGCAATAGCCACAAGACAGGTAAGGATGAGGAGCTTCATGGTGGTCAAGGCCTAGGTAAGAGAACAAAATAAAAACGAGTTAGGTCTTATAATAAAATTTGTTTCATGAAAAAGAAATCCTTGATTTTCCAAAAAAGGAAAATTTATGATAAAATAGGTCCATTTGAGGAGTGGTATTTTAATTAACATTATTTTTAATTTTGCTATTTAACATAAATTTAGTTTATGATTCTAGTTATCTTGCTCTGTGCTTATTTTAAGAAATATCAATTTCTGACCAATATTTTCATCCACTAACATTCTAAAAGAAAAAATTTGATTTTTGGGTATGGTGTATGGTTTTGTCTGAGGAATAAAGGATTATCAATATTTACATACAATTTTTAAAAAACCCAAACTTTTCCTCTTAGATCATCAGATTTGCTAAATGAGTAATAAACTAATTTATTTTATCTGAATTTTTTTGAAAATCTCTCCTTTAAGTCTATTTTAGAGCATTCTGTTCTTTTGGAATCTTTGTGAAAAATGGTATCAGTGCATTTGTAGAAATTATTAACCTCCATCAGTTATTAAAAAAAATCTAGCTATCACTTCATGTTTGACTACACTGATCTATCCATGACATGACTGTATGAAGATGATTGGACAGATTCATAAGATTCAGATGTCTTGTTATGTTTGATTTCCAGAGTTCCATCAAACTGCAAGAATCTGTAACTACTGACATTTATATGTAGTAGAAAAATGGTTTCTGGGGAAATTATTTTTAAAAATCATGTTATACATGTTATGCCTTAGTCAACAAACTAATACTGACATTTTTATATATACTGCTTCAGTTGAATCTAAAAACAAACTGTTGAATCTGAACACATTAGTAAAGAAGGCATATTTATAAGCCCAAAATGAGTTTACTATCTTTACCCATTTGTATCCTTCCAAATAGCCAAATTTAAACATCTTTACAAAAGTAGTCATTTATGTGTCTAACATTGATGTACTCTTTATATAATTAGTTTTATTAGCCACGTGACATGAAATAAAAATGGTCGTGAAACATTCTACCAGAAATGTTATAGTAATTAAAAAGATCAGAAATTATTTTGCATAGCAACTTTGCTATTGGACAAAATAATTCAAACTGTGTCATCAAAAGTGTCTATTGAAATTATGTATCTACTTTTTCAATATACAAGATTTTAGTTACCAAGTCTTAAAAAAATGATTTGATCTTTATAAAGCTATAGTAAGTTTTCACCAAAATCTCTGAGATCAATGGTGTCAAAATTTGCAAATGCATTCTAAACTACCATTAAATCATAAGAAGGTATCAATATTTGCAAACACATAGAAAAGTTACAAATGCATCTTAATGAAAATGAAAGAAAGAAAGATTAGACAGTGTGAAATCATAGTAAGTTTGTGATATGTAAACACAATACCTTGAACTCAAGCCTGGGAAGAAGAAGCAACCTGGGTTGATGATCAAGGTGATGGCAGATGTCTTTGCTCCATAGCTATTTAAACCAAGTGGTTAGTAAAATGCTAATTTTGTGGTTTCAGTTCAACCAATAGGTTATTTAAATTCTAAGAATTCTCTCAAATAGGAAATTCATTTTCAGTTCAATTTCTCTCCCAAGAAATTCTGTGGAGAGCTTCCAACAAAGGAGTGATTCATGCTCTGATAACAGAATATAGAGGAAATGGAATATCATTACTCAAAATTAAAATACAAACATATCCAACTTTATGGTTATTATAGGAACATGATTGTCTGTTAAGTGAATAATTGGAAAGACTAATATGTAAGTAAAATTCTCTTTTTATCTTTTGAAAAATCCAATGCCTATAAAGAAAATTCTCGGGATGAATTAGAGTCTTCAAAATTTTTCAACTTTTGTTAACATGCTAGGTCATGGTAAGAATTCATGATTTACTTCACCTTTTAAAACTCAATTTGTCATACATTAGTTATTTTAATTATTCACTTTGTGGGGTAACTTACATTGTATATGCTCTGATTTTTTTTTTCCAAAAAGGAAATGTAATTATCCTATAAATTTTGGTGGCATGTTAACTTCATCACATCATTTTTTATTTGCTTTGCTTTGGAAGTTCTAGTTGTGATATCATACATTAATTTAGTTACTAGATTGTTTAACTAAAAGTAATAATTATTGAAGAATTAAATTTTTAAATGTTGCAAAAAATAAATCATACCTCTGATTTTCCATCTTTTAAAGTAAATAAAACTAAAAAAAAAAAAAACAAAGTCCCACTCTCCAATCCCCAATTTTACTCCTAGAATGAACTTGCATCACACATTTTAGAAAGAAATATTATATGTTGAAGAAAATTTCCATACATAGAGAAGGTTTTTTAAAAATACTGTTAATTGTAACTGCATTTTTATAAGGAAAAAACGTACCATATATTTAAAAATTTTTTAAATACTATAATGATATTTACATCTTATTCACAATCATGTGACAGGAACATTATTCTGTATTAAAAAGAAATTCCAGAGTGGGTCAGGCTTTCTACAATGGGAATCAGAGAGATTGGTTTTCCATATTGAACCTCTCTACATAGTATCTTTCTTGCTGACTACATCATATCAATTTTAACAGCTTACTAGTGTTTTCTATTCACAGGCATACCTTGGAGATATTATAGGTTGGATTCCAAACCACCCCAATTAACTGAGTATTGTAAAAAAGTGAATCAAATGAATTTTTGATTTTACAGTATATATAGAAGTTGTGGTCTTTTAAGTGTGTAATAGGATTATGTCTAAAAACCAATGTACATACCTTAATTTAAAAAAAAAATACTTAACTTCTAAAAAATATTAACCATCACCTGACCTTTCAGTGAATCATCATCCCTTCACTGGGGGAGGGTCTTGCCTGGATAGTGATGGTTGCTGACGTATTAAGGTGGTGATTGCCAAAGGTTCGAGTGGCTGTAGCAGTTTCTCAAAATAAGAAAACAATGACATTTGCCACTTCGATTGACTCTTGCTTTCATACGGAGTTTTCTGTAGTGTGTAGTGCTGTTTGATAGCATTTTATCCACAGTAGAACTTCTTTCAAAATTGGAATCAATATTCTCAAACCCTGCTGCTGTTTCACCAGCTAAGTTTATTAATATTCTAAATCCTTTGTTTTCATTTCAACAATCGTCATAGTATCTTCCCCATGAGCAGATCCCGTCTCAAGAAACCACTTTCTTTGCTCATCCATAAGAAGCAACTCTTCATCTGTTTAAGCTTTATCTCTAAATTGCAGCAATTAAATATAATAATAATGAAAAAGTTTGACATATTGCAAGAATTACCAAAATGTGACACAGAGACATGAAGTGAGCAAATGCTGTTTGAAAAATGGCGCTGATAGACTTGCTCAAGTCAGAGGTGCCACACACCTTCAATATGTAAAAAAAAAAATGCAATATCTTCAACATACAGTAAGGTGAAATGCAATAAAATGGGCTATGCCTCTACTCCGATTCATGCAAGCATCTTTAACTGCATTATAGTGCCTTGTTTTTGTCTTTTCTAGATAGCATATCCAGAATGATTGACTTATTTTGCCCCTTAGAATTACACTATATAAAAATCTACTGTAATTTATAAAAAACTACTGTATCTTCATTTGTTTATTTATTTTTTGTTCACTTATTTATTAACAGAGATGAAGGAACTGGACAAGGTACTGTGGATATAAAAGTTGAGCAAGATAAGGGACTCCTAGGTGGCTCAGTTGGTTAAGCGTCCAACTCTTAATTTTGGCTCAGCTCATGATCTCATGGTTTGTGAGATAAAGCCCCACCTTGGGCTGTGTTCTGAGATCATGGAGCCTGACTGAGATCCTCCCTTTCCCTCTCTCTCTGCCCCTCCCCTGCCCCTGCTTGTTCTCTCTCTCTCTCTTTCTCAAAATAATTAAAAAAAATTTTTTTTTTAAGTGTTGAGGAAGACAAAATCCCAGGCCTAGTACTATGGTGGGTATTCAACACACAAAAAGCAAATAATTTTAATATTTTTGATAGTCCAAAAATAGAGATTTGAACAGGATCTCCAGAGTACCTATGAACAGTTGAGACTGGGAACATACTTTTTAGAAATGTTTGATAATAATAAGACTTGTCATCAAAAGGAGACAATCAAGCTTTTAGAAGTGTCTAATCTGCATCATTAAACAAGCCATCTCTTAGTGAACTTGTGTATCTATCATGAGATTTCTCACAAACTCAAAATCCCAATTTTTCTGTCTATAATCCTCTATAGATAAGGATTAATTTCCACTTTGTCTGAATTAGGTATTGAAGAAAGTTACTAGGTTGTAGTTTTTATTTTTTATTTTTTAAATGTGTATTTATTTTGAGAGAGAGAACATGAGTTGCAGAGGGGCAGAGAGAGGGGCAGAAGAGAATCCCAAGCAAGTTCCATGCTCAGTGCAGAGCCCAACACTGAGGTTGATCTCATGACCCTGAGATCATGACCTGAGCCAAAATCAAGAGTTGGACACTCAATTGACTGAGCCACCCCTCCTCGGTGCCCTGGTTGTAATTTTTAATAAATCATTCTTATCATTGTAAAATGTAACTGTTTCCTATAACTTGAGAAAAGATGGTTTCATGTTTTGTACATTTGTGCAATGCCAAGTCCTACAAAATTTTAGCCTAAGTTCATTTGCTTTATATTGATGTTTTTCATTTGCTTTACCAGTTAATTTTGTTCAGTTCCAACCATTAAAACAAAGCTCAAATTTGAAACACATATTTAGGTCATTTATAGTCAGATAAGCTTTTGTCCCATGAGTAAAGAAATGAGATTATTACCTGGTTATCAATTTTCTATTGCAATAGAGTCACATGGACGGTGAACATATAATTGATCATTCAACAAGGAACATTCATAATAATGAAAAGTTATGCTCTCAGTAATTATAATAGAAAAAGAGACACAAACTAGGACTATTTTAGGCACACTGTGGCATGACCACTCTAACGATATCACACAACTGGTTTTGAAATTCCAACAGAATCCCTAAACAAAAGAAAATGGAAGGCGGTAGATGAGGGGCAACTAAATAGAAAGCTTTCTTGTTTTCTAGTTTTTTGATAATGGAAAAATTATTTCCTTCTTGAATTCATACTTATTAGAAACACTAATTAGCATAAAAATGAAGAGAAATGTCAGTAGCCATTAAATGACACAGATTTTGAAAAATTAAAGTTAAATGGTAAACTTTACTATGCAAGGCTTTGTATATTGTTGCAGCAGGTTGTGGTCCAGACTCACACCTTCTTTGAAGGACTCACTTTGTATGAGACTATCAATAATTCAGAACATAAAGTTTCAAAATTAGTTTGTCATAATTCTTTCAGGAATGTTTGGTTTTATGACTGGTGACTCTTCTAGGAAAGTGTCCTTTAATTATGTGACTAACAGCTAATCTTCCAGAAGGAAATCTACCGAGAAATGTGAAAGATACTTTTTTTTTTTCTCTGGAAACCCACACGTCATTTGGAACCTAACAGAAGACACAATGGATGCTTGGTAACTACTCTCAGGTATTGTATGACTAGAATCTTGGAATTCAGAAGTAAAATAAGAGTCCTTCTCAGGGAGTTGTTGCCTATTATGAATGTATGACATTACTGGAAATATGGAATCTATGTTTACTTTTGTGTTTGTATCTAGAAAAAATCTCCTTTTTAATTCTTTAGTATGTTCTGAAATAAAACACACCACTGGAGTAAAGTGCTTTAATGCAGTGGTTGCAAACAAGGCCCTGGGGTCACACTGTCAATTTAAATCCTGGCACTCATTAATCTGCTACTATCTTGGGTCAATCATTGTGCCTCAATGTTCTCATCTGTTTAATAACATCCACTTCCTACGTGAGAAAAAAATGAGATTACATACCTGCAGTACCTGAAACAAAGTGCTCATTTAAAATTATCATTATTAGAATATGATTTTATAAAAGCCTCAACTATTTTGTGCCCAAATTATCCTCTTACTTCATAGATTTGTAAACTTTGTGAATTTATGAATGACATCTTTATGTTTATATGTCATAGAAAATGTATGGAAAGGTAAAGACAAAACTTCTAATAGTGACCACAACTAAAGAACTTTTGGGATGGGACATGAAAAGGGAATAGAGAAGAGAGCTTAGAATTTTTATTAACGAAGTGCTGTACTATTGTATATTTTCACAGAACACAGTGAATTAGAAGGTGCTTCTCAACTTTTAATGTACTTATGAATCACTAGGGTATCTTGTTAAATTTCAAATTCATGCTCAGTAGATCTGAAATGGATCCTGAGATCCTGTATTCTTAACAAATTTTCTGGTAGTGTTATTGCTGGTGATCCATGGGATACACTTTGACCAGCAAGGAACTAGGAGATTTGAAAATGTAATATATAGTCTCCTCCTTTAAACTTACCAATGATAGAATTTTGCATATAAAAAAATTAAAAAGTACCTAACATCATGTAAAGACATGTAACATATATAGCAAAAACAGATGCTAAATAATTCTGAATCGTATTTCCATGAGATTTTTACCTTCATAACAATGTCTAGAATAAAGAATTTTCTCACCTCACCCTAGATTCTTTGTGTAGGTAGGATGTTCTATTAGCAACAGTTTGTCTATGTAATACCAATTCTATCACCTTCTGGATACCTCCAACCGAAATTCATTCATTTTGCCACTAATGACACTTTTACTTACTCAAGACATATGGGAAAATTAAGCTAACATTTAACTAAATGCTACCTAGTGAGTTCTTTCTAAAAGACTGGGAAATCTGATGTGTAAAGGGAGTTTTGCCTATCAGAAATATACCTTCCTCTGGCTTGACGGAACATAGTTTTCATAATTGATATGCCTTCCTGGGTCTAATCATTGTATGTCCTTGTCTAACAATGTTTTTATGGGGATATATAATGTATTTAACAGACATTGTCACCTAGCAGAACCATAATTTCCCAAACAGATTAGTAAGCCATCCATCAGTAAAATGGAATATATTCATTTATTAATTTCTATGGTTCTTAACAATGTTTTAAAGCCTTCTTACATTTATTATTCTGGTTGCTCCTCACAAGAATCATGCACTGTTAGGAAGGCAAGAATTATTTTCTCTTTTATGGATGAGGAAACCAAGCCTCCATAAGTTAAGTAAATTAATTTCCATACAAGGTCATGCATCAACTAACAGGTAATGATGGCTTGCTTCTTCCAACGTGAGAGCCTGTGCTCTTGCTAATATACCACTCAACAAGAGCATTTAATGTATATAAGTTATTGTATCTTTAGATAGGAGATAGAGGAAGTAAAATCCTAGCAAGAACAGAATGCCTAACATGCATGTAAGATGAACTGACTTAAACCACCAGAGCATAGTCTGAGAATAAGAGGAACTATCTGAATAAAAAATGTCACAGTGTTGCTAACAACAAGCTTCACAGTACTTCTGGGGAAGTCTGCAGACTGTCAAATATGCAATGTCCTTTTAGCAAGTACACCTTTATCGGTATTAATGCTTCTTGATTAGCTAGACTTTAATAGCTAGTAAGATTGTTTGTCACTGCTATGGAAGTACTGAAGTGCCTAACAGTGAATATTAGACTAGAGAGGGCAATTTTAGAATTGAAAAATTTTAAAGATAAAGAAGCTGTTGTTAATGACAATAAGAAGCTAATGAGTGAAGTGAGGTAAAGTCATTTTTTATCATTTATGATTGAAATATAGTTGACATATAATGTGATAGCAGTTTCAAGTGTACAACATCGTGTTTTGACACATCTACACCTTACTCAGTGCTCACCCCCATAAGCATAGTCGCCATCTGCCATCATACAACCTTATTATGATATTATTGACTATATTTCCTATGCTGTACTTTTCATCTCCATCACTTCGTCTTATAACTAAAAGTTTGTGCTTCTTAATCCCCTTCATTTATTTCGTCCATCTCTCTACTTCCCTCCCCTCTGGCAACCACCAGTTTGTTCTCTGTTAAGAGTCTGTTTGGTTTTTGTTTATTTGTTTTGTGTCTTAGATTCCACATATAGGTAAAATCATATGGTATTCGTCTTTCTCTGTCAGACCTATTTTTAGGTAAAGTGTTTTAAAGAGGTCAGGAGTTTGATTGGACTATTTGTGTGGGCACTAATATAGGCCACCCAGGATCATGACAGGTTTAAAGATGGAAAGAACCCTCTGCACAAGGATAGCATTAGGGACTCTGATGGACAGTAGATGGCAGCAGTGAGATGAAGAAGAGGTCCAACTGGAGACTAACAGGACTTCCAGGTAACAAGGCCCCTAGAATACAGTCCCTGCAGAAAGTCCTCAGAAAATGGAAGTGGTGGTGGAATGACCATTCCTTCTCCTCTTGTGGACCTCCAGATACAGGTGGCAACAGGGAAGGGACACCTCCCCCAACTTGCAGGAGTTAGAGGGTATTTTTATGTGAGAAGATTCAGGTTCAAATTTCTGTCTTTCTTGGAAGTCAAGGAGATGAAGGGGTTTCTAGTAATATTACTGAATTTTTGTAGACACAGTGAAAGGGACTGTGAGGAGGCTGTGGAGCTGGAGCGTTTCCAAGAGAGAGAACTCTGAGGGAAGTGAAGAAGAAGAGATAGCAAGCTGGGGATTGTTGACATGGCCAGTGATTAAATTACAACAATGAAGGATGTACTATAGTGGAAAAGATCCACAGAGCACATGGAAAGTCATAAAAATTTAAGAAGTAGAAATTATTTTAGGAATTAACCTCTAGACGGCTGATACAATAAGTACAATAGAAATCCAAAGGACAGATGGCATCTAATGGGTTGATCTAGTCAAGAATTTGAAATTACTATTAACATTTGGGTAAGATTTGGAAAGTTGAGAAGTGAGAAGGAAGTTTACAGATGAGGGAAGTGCTAATAACAAGTGGATGCAGGAATTCAAACTCTGAAATAATTCTGTTGGGACTACAAAGCTATACGTTTTTTAAAATGTTATTATATTTTTCAAGTTTATTTGTATTTATTTATTTTGAGAGAGACAGAGACAGTGCAAGCAGAGGAGGGGCAGATAGAGACAGATCCCAAGCAGGCTTCAAACTGCCAGCGCAGAGCCCCATATGGGGCTCAAACTCAGGAACGGTGAGATCATGACCTGACTCGAGATCAAGAGTCAGATGCCTAACTGACTGAAGCACCCCGGTGCCTCAAATCTATACATTAATAAAGTTTATATATTGAAAAATGCTACAGTTGTTGAGGAATACAAGAACTTTGAAGGCATAAAAAAGGAGGTGCTACCTTCAACATGAAAAGAGTAAGAAAGGAGTCTTGGAAGATGAGTAGAAGTGTATGAGCCGAGGAAGTGGGGAAGTGAGGAAAGAGGGGAAGTGAATTACAGATGAAGGTGGGGAGGTGTGTTGAACTGTCTGTGCCGCAAGCACAACATGGAAGGCTATGTAGTACAAAGAGAAATTTGGATTTGATATTGAGAACTGGAAATTCTTCTTCTGATGAGGAAGGCAGAAGCCTGAAAGGCTGGCACTCTCTCCCTGGGCCTGGCGATGAAGCTCTGTAATGTTCTTCACCTTTGCCCACCCTACCCACCCCAGCTCTTTCCTGGATGTCATCACCTCCTCTTGTTTCAGATCAGGATGGTTATGGATTGTTCTAGCCCAAGTGCCTCCGGGGCCTTCCTCTTCCTCTGCCTACAAGCCTTCTGAGGACACAGGAGTTGGGTGCCTCCCTGTTCCAACAATTCACATGCCCTGTTTCTGGTCTTTAGGTTCTTTCCTTTCCAAGCACGTTGCTGAGGAGACAAGGAAGAACATTCACTACTGTGTACTGTTAATTGTAGTGTCAGTCTTCTAATGCAGTTAGATCCTTCCAACAGTAATACAGCCTGACATTTGTTGAGCACTTTTAATAAGCCAGGGTTCAGGCACTGTGTTAGCACTTTAAAAAAAATAATAAATCTTTTATTTAAATTCCAGTTAGTTAACATACAGTGTGTGTTAGCACTTTTTAAAGATTTCCTCCTTATAAAGATTTTTTCATGACAACCCAAAGAAGTAATTATTTTTATTTCAATTTTAGAGATGGAGGAACTAGGGATAACAATAGTTACACAACTTACTTGGGCTAAGACAAAAATGGTGTATCTGGCTTGAACCAGGCTATCTTATTCCAAAG
This sequence comes from Panthera tigris, assembly GCF_018350195.1. Lineage (NCBI taxonomy): Eukaryota > Metazoa > Chordata > Mammalia > Carnivora > Felidae > Panthera > Panthera tigris. The sequence goes on from NC_056663.1 coordinate 148,093,798, forward strand.
TGCCCCCTCCTATTTATTTTTTAAAATATAGCCCCCAAAGATTTTCTGTGTTTTGTTTTTTAAATTCTCATAAGCAAGTAGATTAATGAAACCCTGAAGTCAGTTTTACAGGTTTCTGGTATTCAGCTTGTAAGCTGAGATACAGAGTTTGAGTCACAGCCTTCATTTATTGTAGGACAGTTGCAGATTTGAGTTTAGTGGCTATTTGAGTTTAGTGGCTATATTTACAAAATTTTATTTTGTTTTTTAAAGTTTATTTACTTTGAGAGAGGCAGACAGCACTTATTTCACAAGTGGGAGAGGGGCAGAGAGGAAGTGTGAGAGAGAATCCCAAGCAGGTTCCATGCTGCCAGCGCAGAGCCTGATGCAGGGCACGAACCCAGGAAGTTGTGAGGTTATGACCTGAACCAAAACCAAGAGTCAGATGCTTAACTGACTGAGCCACCCAGGTGACCCTATATTTACAAAATTTTTAAGAAATCAATAAGAGAGAAAAGAAAAAGATAAACAATTCATTAACCCACATGCCAAAGATACCTAATCATTGGCAAAAAATGTGAAGCATGTTTTTAGCTATTGATATATATACATCTATATATCTATATATCTATATATCTATATATATATCTATATATATATAGTTGGTTGGAATTGTTCCCCACATGATGGAATATTTTCCTTTTCTTTCCTTAGGACTCTTTTAAGGCTCTATGGACCACAGATGGAAAAACAATGTTCTATGTAATCTTCTATAATGACTCCACAATATTCCATCTTATTAATACGTTACAATTTATTTAGCTACCCTTAAAGGGGCATTTATATTTTCAAAGTTTGTTTTCTGCTATTATACATATGGTTGTGACATGTATACATGTACGTGAATTTTACTGCACATTCTCTAGCAATGTTTTTAGCATATATTTCTAGAAGAAGACTTGAAAATTCCTGAATCAAAGAGTATAAACATTTCTGATCTTTGATTCACATTTCCAAATACTCTTCAGAAACACTTTTCAGTTTATAAAAGCAGAATTCATGTTGGAAAGTGCCTGTTTGGCCAGGAGTTTTTTATTTTATTTATTTATTTATTTATTTATTTATTTATTTACTTATTTACTTATTTACTTATTTAATTTATTTATTCATTCATTCATCCATTTGAGAGAGAGAGAGAGAGAGAGCAAGGTGGGGAGAGGGGCAGAGAGAGAGAATCTTAAACAGGCTCCATGCTCAGCGTGGAGCCCTATACTGGGCTTGATCCCATAACCTTGGGATCATGACCTGAGACAATATCAAGAGTCAGATGCTCAACCAACTGAGCCACCCAAGCGCCCCAAGGCCAGGAGTTTATATCAAATATTTTTCATTTAATTTTGGGGTTAATGACTTTGCTAATTTATTAAATTGATGGGCAAAAGTTGTATATTAATATTAATTTGAATTTCTTTTATTATAAGGAAGTTTAGCTATTTCCAAATGCATATTGTCCATGTCTACTCATTTGAATTATTTCATATCCTTTGTCTTTCCCTTGGGGAATACTTTTATATTTTTGTAGGTTTTTATTTAATCATAACCATATCTTTTATCATTAATTTTGTGGACATGTTTTCACAAATACAATTTGCCTTTTAATGTTACAATAGGTTTAATGTTGAGATGTTTTCAGTGTTTAATCAAACAAATCAAAATTTTGTTGAATGGTGCTTCTTTTTTCTAATTTTGTTGTCTTTAAAATTAAAAAATATGTGTTTTTTGTTTCATATTGTTATATTTACTGAGTTATATAATAAATGTAGATTATTGTAATGGATTTAAAAAAACTCACGTTTTTGTGGTTGAAAACTCATACCTTTTCTTGAATCCAAGGGGAAAAATCGTAAGCACCTAAACCTTCAGAGGCAGTGGGTTTGGCCTCACACCCAGTTCTAATCCTAGCTTTCTTATTTTTAAATTTATGCCTGTAATATCAGTTTCTTTTCCATGTTTTCCTTCTTTACATTTAATTCTGTGTTACTAATTTTGAGGACAAAACTGGAAGTCAAAATAGTCAGCTCTATTTTTGTTTAAGTTAACACTAAAGACACAGGTCAAGGACATTTCATTTGCCCTGAAATTATTGTGTCATCTTGGAGAGTATTAAGATATGTCACTGAAAATAAGAGAAACATCCATCACCTACAAAACAATGGCTTTTCTGATGAACAGTGAGAAATGTCTAGAATGGTTGAATCATTATATTGTATACCTGAAACTAATAAAACACTGTATGTTAATCATACTTCATTTAAAAAACAAAAACCATGGCTCTTCTGTGATATATCCAATATGAGTCTTAAAAATGCCTTCATCTCAGATTGGTTGCATAGTTTGCCAGAGTTCTTCAAAACAATGAAATATCTGTTTTATGATATAAAATTAGAATAGTGTCTTTTTTTTAACTCAGAAAAGCAGTAACTACCAAAATTCTCTAGCACAACATATAAATTTGATAAAAAACATCAAACAATTTTGGGCAATTTTTACCTAAATTATCATTCATATACAACATGTGACATATGAATCTTTATCTTAAAATTAGAACTGTATATATTATTTAAACTTATTAAATATTATTTTTTTAAAGCATAATAGGTGTTTCCAAAGGCTCATTTTAATGTCATGTTCACATTTTAGGGAGAGGGCAATATAGGATGTAATCTTTACTTTGTGGAAAAATGAAAAACCATCGGCCCATGATGGGGTGATGGGGTTACTTAAGTTAAGGCACCACGTCCACAAACCGAGACTTATATGTAACGTAACTGCAGTTTCAACCGTCAACCAGGAACATAACCACTAACCAGTCAACATGGAATTTCCTGGTCAGTACTAAGAAATTTACTGATAGACTCCTTCCTGTCACTGCCAATCAATTTCTTTTCTTTCTTTCTTTCTTTCTTTCTTTCTTTTGCCCTCTCTTTACCTTTAAAAACCTCTCTTTTGTTTAGTTCAGCAGAGGTCCTCTCTGCTTGCTAGAAGGAATACTGCCCATTGACAAATCACCTCATTAAGTCAATTAGATTTTCAAATCTATTTGGTTGAATTTTGTTTTTTAACAACTTATACAAATATAAGGACAATGATTTTTCCATGCTTTCATTTCTTTGCTCTTAAAAAAAAAAAAGCAACACTCTTTATTTCTTTACATTATCTTTTTATTTTTATTTTTTTTACCCTTCTTATATAATAGAAGAAAGGTTGAGAGTAAGGGCTATATGTATAACAAAATAATTCCCTTTAAATATTTGTCGCCAATCAGTATTAAAATTTAGATTTAATTTTGGAAAGAAGATATAAAGTTAAAAATAAAGACTAATCAAAAAATGAGGAAAAATCAGAATGAGTATCTTCCCAGAAGCATTTGATCACTCCCTGTGGGTATTTACCAAATACTGAGAGACAGTACCCCCTGGATCTCTTGCTTTTCTGAATGTCTTGCAAATAGAGACACTGGCTGCCTTTATTCTGAACTATCTTTTCAAGAATGTTTTTATAAAAAACATCTTAGGAAGTCTTCTTTCAGAATAAAGGGCAGGCTTGTATACTGTCCAGTTATAATAAATATAATGGCTCTTTCCAGGGTAAATATCAGGCTCATTATAAAAAAAAAAAAAATTGAGTTCCTAAAATTTGGAATTCCTCCCCTGTAACACACCTACTGTGTATGCAGATATCACTCGCCCCTCTTCACAAAGCACTGTAAAAACTGGGGAAGACCCAGTGTAGATGTTTAGACTCTACTGTGATTGTTGTGTGTACAGGAGTCTAGTCTTCTGCCAGTATCTCTGTAGCCGGCTGTCTCTTTATTTTACAAGATAAAGTCATAAGACCCTTCAAAATTTCTGAAAAATTTTGAAGTACTTAACAGTCTACTCAGGGAAACTTTTTAAGCAAGCTAACTTTGTAAATCTTGTTTCAGGCTCTTGATTTTGGGAAAGAAGAAAACAAGGAAGGAGATGAATATCAGAAAAACCATCAGAAGTGAGATCAAGCTTTTCCCTGATGAACGACTCTGGAAAAAAAAATAAAGGAAAAATAATGAAAGAAGTAGCAAAACACAAGACTGAAGGCACCACCTGCCTAGAATGCCAAAGCTCGTTTTCACTGACTAAAGGAAATTTACCTTGGAAAATGATTAATTGTCATGTAAACAATTTTCTATGGTGTTTTGAAGTATTATTGATATTACACCACCAAATCAATAATGGAGTAAAGAGGTTTTACTGTTTCTTTTTTTTTTCTTTCTTAGTTCCTTTTTTTTTTTTTTTTTTTTTTTTTTAAAGTAGGTTTCATGCCCAGCACAGGGCTTGAACTCATGACCCTGAAATCAAGACCTGAGCTGAGATCAAGAGTCAGACACTTAACCAACTAAGCCACCCAGCTACCCTTTAAGGGGGTTTTTCAATACAATTCAAGAAATTGTCAATCTCTTGGCATCTAGAAATCAACATGGCAAGTTTGACAATTTGATGATATTTAATAAAATGTTTAAATAGGAAATCACTCAAAAAAGTCATCAAAACTCTTAAAAAGTTGTGAATCAAGGACTTCAGTTTTATTGATAATTTTATCACATTTTGGTCAGTTAGAAGTCAAGTTTTGGGGGACCACATGGCCTTTGGATTTACATTAATTGTTTTGTACATTAATATGAATAAAAATGAGATAGGAAAATTCCCAAAATGAAGAAAGAAGCGATAAAAGAAAATAGGGATAGAAATAAACAAAGGAGATTTTTTTAAAAGGATTAAATGGGCAATGAACTTATATTTGTGAAAAGGCTCTCCTTTATTTTTTTTACCTTCTTTAGTTCTGGGTTTTTTTTCCCTCTTATTCTATCATCACATTTGGTTAGCCAATAGTCCTTTTTTTGTTCTTTTTTTTTTTTTTTTGCATTACTTTCAGTTGTTTTAATTTTGTGACTTTACTCTCTTCCATCCAAAATTCTGAATGAAGGAATCTATAAATATAGAAATGTTAAGATTAGTACTGAAAATACATAAAAATCTCAAATTTATGATACAAACAAAAGATGTATAATAAATAAGCAAGTCCTATGTTACTATGATTTTGTGGCATAATAATGGACTCCCCCATCACAACTTTACCTGTTTTTTTTTTTAATTTAATTTAATTTTATTATTTTTTTAGAAAGAGAGAGCATGTGAACAGGGGAGAGACAGAGAAAGAGTCTTTTTCAGATTTTTTAAAAATTTATGTATTTATTCAGAGAGAGAGAGAGAGAGATAGAAAGAGAGAGAGAGAAAGACAGCAGTGGAGGGGCAGAGAGAGAGGGAGAGAGAGAATCCCAAGCAGACTTGGAGCTGTCAGTGCATGGAGCCTGACATGGGGCTTAAAGTCACAAACTGTGAGATCATGACCTGAGCTGAAACCAAAAGTCAGACACTTAACCAACTGAGCCACCCAGGTGCCTCACAACTTTACCTGTTTTAAATTCTGAATCTTGGTAAAGATAGTATGTTTCAACTAATCACTCCTATCAAGATGTAGATTAATTGTCTGTATGCAGTTAACTTTGTTTTGTTTTTTACAATAAGCAATTTAGAAAAGATTAGAATTATGCCAATGAGAGCCTTAGGGCACCTAGAATGTTTTGACAGGTTAGTAGCAGAAGAAAGTGGTTGGATTGTGTGGGTTTGTAGGGGGGTATACTGTTATGGGACATCCTGGCATAATGAAGTTAGTCAGTGTTTAGTGGTATTGACAAAATAATGCCACCTATGTGATCAGAGAAAGACTAGAAATGTGTCTAACTTGAAGTTTCATCATTTTGTCTAATTCCAGGACCATAGTCATGGTCTCTGCATCTAAATTTCCCTGTGTTTGTTATAGAACTAGGGAGCCAGAAAATTTTCAAACACCAGAAGATTTGATTCTTGGTTACAAATCCCTGAAACTGACTCTGGCTACATTGAAAATAAGGTTATTGAAGAGGAGGATTCAGAATTAAAGGATAATTTAATGTTAAGTGATCAAGTAGCTCTAAGGTGGAAGATAGTACAGCAAGGCCATCTAGTGGAATAGTCTGACCCCTGTACAGCAGTTGGATCAAAATGTATAAACTTATCACTTTTGGGTTATTCAGTCAAGATTCACAATTCCAGGTAAGAAGTTCTGATTATCCAGCTTGGGTCATGTTGGCTATAACAAAGCATGAAGAATTAGGATCTTGTTCTTTGAGCTTCCATAGTGAGAAAATCAAGTATGTGCACATGCTTTCACACTAAGACTACACACAATAGAGGAAAGAAATATCTCCAAAAGGAATTCAGAGAGCTATTTAAAACTGGAAGCTTGATGGTTTACACAATATAAGCCCTACTCAAACATGGAAGGAGATTATCTCAACTGTACTAAGAAATAAAATAATTAGTAGTTTTATATTTGTAATCTATAAATCAAGCCTGGATTCAGGGCTTGATCCCATCATCCTGGGATCATGATCTGAACCTCAGAAGAGTAACCGACTGAGACATTCAGGTGTCCTATGGCTTTTGATTTCAAAAGAAACATTGCTCAGGAAGTGCTTTGATTTGAATAAATGTGGCTCCTTTTCAAATCTATGAAAAGAAATCACTTAAAACAGTATTTATATATTGCATTTATTATGGAAAGTTGTTCTTATCCTTGTAACTGTGAGAGTAATTTTTGTAACATGGGGTTTTCTTCAAATTCCATGAAGATTAAATGAGAAACTAAATATAATCTTTAAGAAACTTATACGTTTTGCCACAAGAAGGGCCTTCTTTTCCTGGTAGTCAGGGTTATTTCATTTTAAAAACCCTGCTTAAAAAAGTTAAAATTGTGGAACAATCAGTGGTTTTCTAACCATCTTGAGGAAGTTACTTTTATTTTTCTCTGCAGAATTCAATTGATAACTCTGAATATACACTTTTTAAACTAAATAACACTTTGTAAAATGTTACCAGGTAAAGTTAAAAATAAATCTGTGATCAAATATATTTGGTAAGTGTTGGTTAAAGATGACTATCAAAGTCTTTCTTTTTTTTTTTAACTGAAAAAGATTTCAGATCGTTTAATTCACTAATCTGCTTTACAAATCTCAAAGAGAAAAGCTATACAATGTAGTATTTCCAAAACATATTTGAGAAAGGAACTCTTTTTTTTATTTTGACCTACCAATTACAAGTTCTTGCAAATTTGGGGAAATACCAGTACAAATAGTTAGAAAGAGACCTTGTTGATGCATCATAGTTTTTAAAATAAATTATTTACTTTGATTATTACATCATTTCACCTGTTGTTACAAGTTCTGCACAGACTTCTGTTTTTATACTGATTTCCCAGCTCCTCAGTGGTTTACACTGTCCATTCCCCGGTGGTCAAATACATTTTTACTGACTATTCTGAAATAAAATGATGAATCCCCCAGTGGGCTAAAAAAGTTTTAGTTAGCAAGTTGAGGGTTTCCAAGACATAGAGTGTTCTTTGGCCATGTTATAATCCAAATGTAGTATAGACCACAGAGAATTTGAGAATTTGTAAGATATGGCCTAGAACTTTAATTTTCCAGGATCTGTTTAGTCTATAGACTGTATTATCTCATAGCTGAGAGAAATTGTAATTCTGATGGTAATAAAAACAAATCAGTAATTGGTCAACAAATGTCAATGACTATACAAGTAGATTCAACTAATATGTTACTGTTGAGTGAATGAACAAACATCTGAATATACGACTAGTTAAAATACTCAGATCATAGTCCTTCTGATAACAGAAGGTCAAAAGACTATATCTGATAAAATTGACTGCTTATAGAAATTTAATGTCCTAAGACTCATATTTTGTCCCTTAAATTTAGTATTCAGAAGACCATTCCAGCTGTAATATTCTAACAGTAATAGAATTTTATATGATATAATCATAGTAGTATAATTATTCTGCATTATATTTATATAATATAGCAATAAAATTATGTTACATAGGCAAAAATTGTAGATTAGAAGTTATGAATCCATTTTATGGAATATTTTTTAACTTGTAAAACAAAGTTTTCTGGCAAATATTATAGAGATAATGCTGATCTTCCTTGTGAAAGTAATATCTGCAAACTTACACAATACAAAAAACATTGTATAGTGATCATATTTTTCTTAGAAAAAAATTTGTAATCTACCAAATGTACCTGGGTTGCCAAGATACTAAATTTTGCACCATTAGAAAATTCAGACTCCACAAATTTTGAGTTAATTTTTTTTTAATTTGGACTTTAGTTAATAATTTTTGATATCTTGAAATTGGGAAATCTTATGAAAACCAAGGACCAAAAGCATACATGTCTAGGCTGGATGGTACGATCCTAATACTTCCCTTTTCATAAAGAACACTGAGGAAAAAAAAAAATATATATATATATATACACATACATACATATATTCTCATATTTACATTAGAAAGATATATTGTCATACATACATTAGAAAGGTAATTTAACAATACCTGAATCTAATATGGATTTTTTTATACTATCGGTGTTTTCTTTTTTCTTAAAGAAGCCTACTCCTGAAACCAATACTACATGTTAACTATCTTGCATTTAATAAATAATTTTTTTAATTTAACAAAAAAAATAGGCAGCAAGGCAGAGGCTTCATTGAAGTTTTGAGTATTTAAGACAGAGACCACATTGTTGGCATATACCTGGGAAGGGTAAAGTATAAAAGTTAAACCTGACTTTTTGTGTTATTGTGTACATTATGCTGAATTAAAAGAATACAATTTCATCTCCAAATCTTGGTGTCATAAGTAAGAAGAGAGAGAGAGAGAGAGAGAGAGAGAGAGAGAGAGAGAATGGAGCCCAACAAATGGCTCAATTCCACAATCCTGGGATTATGAGCTGAGCTGAAATCAAGAGTAGGGCGCTCAACCGAATGAGCCACCCAGGTGCCCTGAAAAGTTGTCTTTAATATAAATTAAGTGCAGACATTTCTTCTTTCCTTTGTCATTCCTAAAAACATGTTTAGTTTTGTTTAGTTTTGTAAAATCTTAGCAAAATCTTGAATAATAGAGTTTAGGTTAAAGAGGTGTTTAATTGTTTTGTAAAATGATGTAAAAGAATATCTGTTACTGGTGAAAAACATAGGTCCCTTAGGACCTTGAATCTAGCTAGATATGATAGGATATCAGCAATTCTGGTTTCAAAAGAGGCAAACTATAACATATGACAGACAGTGGGGGCCAGGAAGAATGAAGTCTTGTGAAAGACTTTCCATTGGCATTTACTAATGCATGTCGGGTTCATTTATGATGATGATTTACTTTCAAAGTTTTTTTGTTTGTTTTTCTTTCTCCTGTACTGTAGTCTCCTCTGATATTATTAAGTGGTGAGGAAATTCTGACTAAATCAACAGCCTTGTGTAATTTACATCTTGGGGAGCAGAGGAAGCATGTGTTTGTGCTTGGACAAAAATAACACAGTAAGAAGAATCCAACGTAAAGAAGTTTTGATGCAAGCAGCAGGGTTGATGCCAGGAGCAGCAGTTCAGAATGAGGATTTAAAAATGTTTAGAAAAACCATTAGCAACATTCTGGAGGGGTCTCAATTTCCTATGGTGACACAGGTTGTGATTTTATGGTGTCTTCTTAAGATACTTTGAGAAAATAATAGACTCTGAAAGGAGAAAACTTACTATGTGACTTTGGGGACTTAGATTTCATGAATCTCCACTGAGAAGTAGAGATCAAGGATAAAGACTCCTAGCGTTGTTATAAAGATGAAGGGAAATAAAATAAAATGAAAGATCTGGAAATATATCACCAATTCAGAGGTGCTCAGTAACTTTTATTTCATTATTCCTCACTCCTCCTTTCCTCTTGAAGAATGCGGTGTTCTCATTTACAAAACCGTCCCTGATTACTTCAGTAGGAAGTAGCTTATGCTCACTTTCAACTTTTATAGTACAATGGACTTCTATTAAGGTATTTAAGGAATTGTAGCATCTGTAATGATATACTTTATGTAGCCTCACTTCATAATACCCCTTGTCTTTCCTCCCTCCCTCCCTCCTTCTCTTCCTCCTCCTCCTTCTTCTTCTCTTTCTTTCCCTGAAAGGTTAAACATTATTATTTATGCTTGTAACCCTCAAAGTATGTTACATCTAACAGAGATGCAATATTTCTAAAAAAATATATGGAAATAAATATATTAAAAACTTCGAAGTATTACATTTCTTGGATTGAGATATACCATGATTTTTGTGTATCAGAGACAGCAACTTCAAATCTATAATTATGGGTTTGAGTTTGTAGATGTAAAGCAAATATGATATTACTATTCAAACAATAGCTGTTCACATCTTTTTCCTCCTCTAGGGCATATCATTCTTATCAACCAGAATTATTCAATGATTCAATCATTTAATGAACAGTCTGAAATTTGGTATGTGTATTAGTCAATGAAGAGACAGAGTAGGAAAATAAGAAGAGATACAACAAATAATAAGAAGATAAGAGAAGTAATCTCTGACAATCTTTAAAACTTCTAGGAAGCTTTCTATAAAAACTATTTAACTACTTTGTTATAAAAAGGGGAACCACAGGCATGAACCCAACTGATGATATCGTAATTAAAATTTGAATTGAGCTATTGGCCAAAAAATTTGCCACTCAGAATTAGGTTTCAGATTTTGTTAGGGTGGTTTACAAACAGGAATAACCCACTAGCATTTATCTAAAACCAAACAAATACTATTTCAAATACGTGTACTTAATTCTAGAACTCAGAAATAAAAGTGATAACCTTTGAAGTATGTGTTCATGTGACCAAATCTATTCTTTCAGAAAACGTTGTTCATGCTTGTGTTAGACCTAATTTTACAGAAACACTTTATTAGCTGAAGTAATGAATAAATTGGTAGCAAAGAGAATTACATTTGCCATTTGACAAATGCTTCCCCTGTGGCAGCCACCTTAATCTCACAACGAGGCCTTCGCCATACTGGTCCCCATCAGCCTGCTGTGGTCTTCCCTTCCCCTTCCCCTTCCCTTTTCTTTCCTTTCCTTTTCTTTTCTTTTCTTTTCTTTTCTTTTCTTTTCTTTTCTCTTTCCCTTTCTTTTCATCAGCCTGTACCATATTCTAATGTAATATATAATTTTTGTTTTGTGTATTAAAAGTTTATGTTCTGCTACATTCTTATAAGTGAAATATCACAAGATAGGCATCTTTGCCAGCGCTGTTCACTAATGTAACCTAAGTTCCAAAAAAATGCCTGACCTACAGTATGTAGCCAATAAATAGAATATCAATAGTTAAAAGAAAAAAAAAACATGGTGACCAAATGTTAATTTAGAGATTCTTAAATAATATAGAGGTTATACTGCATTATACTGATACACCATACCTTACAAGACTATTCTTATCCTAAGAAATCAAATTTAGGTTTTTCTTTCTTACTTATGCTATTGATTTAAATAGTGTTTAGCACTGTGTGATGTGTGGATGTGTTGAATCACTATATTGTACACCTGAAACTAATATTACACTGTATGTTAACTAACTGGAATTTAAAGGAAAACTTAAGAAATTAAAGTTAGTGTTTAATATGTACAATTTCAGGAGTACATTAATTACTTTATGATCTCAAAATATGTTGTTTGTGGATCTTTCTTTATAAATTATATAAGTTTTATTTAAAAACATTAAAATATAGATATGATGATGAAAGGAGTTTATTTTTTTGGCATATAACCATTCATGAGTCTGAAATAATAAAAAAGGTTAAAATGAGGCATTAGGAAATGTAGATGTCACAGATAAAGTGCCTGGAAAATAAATACAATGCATTTCCTAGAAATGTTCTTAACTAACTGGCGATTATTTAAACAAAGGTAGACTTAGAACCGGGAAATTCTTTGCTAAGTACATTTCAGTGGCATGAGGTCTACAGTGTCAATATCTATTTTCAGCCAAGATTAATGTGTAAATCTGAATAAGAACATGCCGCTCTTTGAAACTAAAATATAGATGAATTAAACTGTAATCTAAAGGTAAAGTAATCACTTCACATGGGCTCTTTAAATTTGGAATCAAAATATTGGAGAGGAAAGGGCTAGAAAATTATTATCTAATTGAATTATATAGTGCAATAGAATTCAATTTTGATACTCATCAGCTAATACTGACATATCAGTTCTGACAGTTAAAAATATAATTTGGAAAACCTTATTAATACTTATCCTCCTCAGGATGTTGAGGCAAATTAAGGTCAGAAAAAAAAATTATGTTTAATTACTTAATATTTGAAAAAGAAATAGAGGCACAGAAAAATGTTGATCATGATAGATGATTAATAATGCTATGATGTCTCATGATATGAATGTGTGCACTGATCAATTGCTTACATAATGAGAAAAAAACACTTCCATTCTGAAAACATAATTCTAAAAGTGATATTTTTATATTTAATATTTATTAAACAAATGGGATTGTTAAATATGGTTGAAATTTCTAATTAGCAACCATTGATCATACCTTACCAGTAAGTATGTGACAAGTAAATGGCTAGCATGGAACCACAAAGCAGCTACTGAGGCCCCTGGCAGTCTCAATCAGAAACCAGTTTCACCTGGGGCACCTGAGTGGCTCAGTTGGTTAAGAGTCCCACTTCAGCTCAGGTTATGATCTCATGGTTTGTGAGTTCAAGCCCCAAGTCAGGCTCTGTGCTAACAGCTCAGAGCCTGGAACCTGCTTTGGATTCTATATCTCCCTCTCTCTGCCCCTCCCCCATTCACACTCTGTCTCTCTCTCTCAAAAATAAATAAACATTAAAAAATTAAAAAAAAAAACAAAACAAAACAAGAAATCAGTTTCACCAAGTTTTTGCTTTTGGACCCAGTTCTTCTATCTTAAAATGTATTTTTTTTCTGCTCTCATCGGCCCTTTCCCCTTACTATCCAGATGAAATTTGTACTATGCTTCATCCCTCCCCCCGCCAATTCAGCTGATGATCCCAAATCTTCCTTGATCTCTTGAGGCTTCATCCTCAAATTCCCCTTTTGTAACCACTTGTTTAAAGATCGGGTATTTGATTTTGTGAATAGCTAAATGGTGATGACATTCCTAAATATGCTTACATATGCCTTTTGGACTCAGACTCAAAAATCTCAAAGATGTGAATAGAGGGGAATTTAATATGTGAAAGGATTTGGGAATTTAGAAGAAAAGAACCTCAGAAATAAGATTTATAGGAGGAAAAGCAGGAGAGGAAATAAGGAAGATAAATTTTTGAGACTGGCTTATTTGGCACACTTTACAGTATCTGAGATGTCCAACTAGTATCCCAAAGGCAGAATAATTTATTTTGCTTGAAACATTTAAATGTTTGCAACATTAAAAAAAAAAACAAAACTTTCATACATAGTTCAGTAATTGTAGCCTTTCTTGATATATCAGATAACTTGACAAAACTGGTCTTCATTTTTACTGGGCTATATTGACAGAAATTGGGTTATATGTGCTTTATACAGGATATGCACTTTGATTTAACACACTTACAATTACACCCTTTTAAAGTATATGTAGCCTGCTTCATTCATTTCCTTTTGCTGTTAAACTGCCTAGCACCATAGAAATTAGAGTCTGCACAAAGCCCAACCACTAAAGTGTTATTTACTTAATATCTATTCAAAAATACTTGTTAATGATCCAGCGTGTGCAAAATATTATACTAGCTAATACAGCTAATACAGAGTAGGCAAAGATACTTTAAAATATGAGCTTTATCTTTATAAAGACCAGAGTGTAGGAAGGGAGGTAGATGAGCACAACATCAGCTGAAATAAAAGTAGAAAAAGATAAGCATTACAAGAGATGTTATCACTTCATAGAAGAGAGAAAATATATTTCTAGTTAGAATATCCAGGAAATCTTGATGAACAGAGTAGAGTCAGAACAGACACTTGATTGACAGATCGGTAGGTAGATATTTATATTGTGTTGAGAAGGTAAATCTTATGTCTCTATAAGACTGTTAGTATTAGGCATTAAAGTAATTTAGGTTTATTTATATGTATATATATGCATATAATTTGTATGTCTGTGTTATATATATATAACATTTGTATGGTCTTTATAGATATAGAGATTATATTGATAACAATCACTTGTGCTTGTGTGTGTGTATCAGAAATTTTATTAGCAAAATCCCTGAGATTTTTATTTTTATTTATTTATTTTTGTTGTTTTCTTATTTAAATTCTAGTTAGTTAACATATAGTGTAATATTGGTTTCAGGAGTAGAATTTTGTGGTTCATCACTTACAACACCCAGTACTCATTGCAAGTGCCCTCCTTAATACCCATCAACTATTTAGCCCAACCCCCCACCCACATCTCCTCCATCGACCCTCACTTTGTTCTCTATAGTTAAGATCTCTTATACTTTGCCTCCCTCTCTTTTTTTTTCCCCTTCCCTTATGTTCATATGTTTTGTTCCTTAAATTCCACACATGGTGAAATCATATGGTATTTGTCTTTCTCTGGTTGACTTATTTCATATAGCATAATACACTCTAGCTCCATTCACATCAATGTAAATGGCAAGATTTCATTCTTTTTGATGGCTGAGTAATACTCAATTATTGTGTGTGTGTGTGTGTGTGTGTGTGTGTGTATGTATATATGCCTATACATATATATACACACACATACCACTTCTTATTTATCCACTCCAGTCAATGAACATTTGGGCTCTTCCCATAATTTCACTGTTGTTGATAATGCTGTTATAAACACTGGGGTGCATGTGCCCCTTCAAATCTGTATTTTTGTATCCTTTGGGTAAATGCCCAGTTGTGCAATTTCTGGGTCATAGGGTAGTTCTCTTTTTAACTTTTTTGAGGAACTTCCATACTGTTCTCCAGAGTGGCTGCACAAGTTTGCATTCCCACCAACATTGTAAGAGGAATCCCCTTCTCTGCATCCTCATGAACATCTCTTGTTCCCTGTGTTGTTAATTTTAGCTATTCTGTCAGGTGTGAGGAGGTATCCCAGTGTGGTTTTGATTGGTATTTCCCTGATGATGAGTGGTGTTGAGCATCTTTTCACATGTCTGTTAGCCATCTGGATGACCTCTTTGAAAAAAGGCCTATTCATGTCTTCTGCCCATTTCTTCACTGAATTATTTGTTTTGGGGTGTTCAGTTTGATAAGTTCTTTATAGATTCTGGACACTAATCTTTTATCATATATGTCATTTGCAAATATCTTCTCCCATTCCGAAGTTTGCTTTTTAGTTTTGTTGACTGTTTCCTTCACTGTGCAGAGCTTTTTATCGTGATGAGGTCTCTATAGTTCATTTTTGCTTTTGTCTTCCTTGCCTCCGGCGACATGTCTAGTAAAAAGTCGCTCTGGTTAAGGTCAAAGACATTGCTGCCTGTGTTCTCCTGTAGGATTCTGATGGTTTCCTGTCTCACATTGAGGTCTTTAATCCATTTTGAATTAATTTTTGTGGATGGTGTAAGAAAGTGGTCCAGTTTCATTCTTCTGCATGTAGCTGTCCAGTTTTCCCAATACCTTTTGTTGAAGAGACTGTCTTTTTTCCATCGGATATTCTTTCCTGCTTTGTCGAAGATTAGTTGACCAAAAAGTTGTGGGTCCATTTCTGACTTCTCTAGTCTGAGAACCCATTTCTGCATTCTCTATCCTGCGGCAAAAGGTCAGAGTCCAGGTAGCTGCCCTCAGCAGCTGCCTCTGCTCCTATGCTAATGAATGGGGCAGCTCAACGGTACCCACCATCTCTTTTGTCCCTTTTCTAATTGCATCTTTTCCCAACTGCACTCTAGAAAGGGGAATAGTCTCTCCCAGTGTGAACCAGGGGATCCTCAGACCATGCTATATGCTCCCAGGCCTCTGCCCTCCTTCTCCCCAGGAGCATCTCTATGACCACCAGGCTTTGAGCTCCGCTGCATGTAAAAACTTGTGATAATCAGCTCCTCCATCGATGATTTTGGGGAGATGTTTTTCTTGTGCAACGCCCTGCACCCTGCTTTCTCTCTCTTTTTCCCTTTCTTCTGTCTCTGTCTCTCTCTCTTCTCTCTCCCTCATCCAGTCTCCCTCCCTCTGCAACACTGGCAATTCTTTTCTCCCCCAAATCACATCTGTGCACCTCCTACCTTCCACTATGTTGCCTCTTTTCTCCCACTAGTTGTGCAGTTTGTCTCTCAGTCCTCAGATAGATTTCCTGGGTGTTCAGAGTGATTTTATATTAATCTAGCTGTGTTCAAGGGAAAAAGCAAGCATAACCACTCCTACTACTCCAGCATCTTAACTCCCAGAAAGAACTCCAAGATTTTTGATAATTATATTATACTCCTTCCATGCACCTAAAAAAAAACTTAGATTGCTTACTATAATAATTATAGATATTTGTTGAATAATTAAATTCCAAGTACTGTACCTAAATTATGCCTTTAGAATTTTTTTTTAAATGCTTATGTATTTATTTTTGAGAGAGAGAGAAAGAGCATAAGCAGGGGAGGAGCAGAGAAAGAGGGAGACACAGTATCTAAAACAGGCTCCAAGCTGTCAGCACAGAGCCCGAAGTGAGGCTCGAATTCACAAACCGTGAGATCATGACCTGAGCCAAAGCAGGAAGCTCAACTGACTGAGCCACTCAGGTGCCCCTAAATTATGCCTTTTAATCCTTATAAGGACCTTATGAAATTATGTCTAGTGTATAGATGTAGAGTTTGAGTCTGAGAGAGGTTGAACAATTTGCCCATGACAAAATAGAAAGTGGCAATTTCAGGATTTGGACCCAGATATACAGTCTCAGAGCTAACACTACCGTGGTATTTAATGACTGTATTTGCAGTAGCAACTTTTTTTCATCAGTAGAAGGAGAAAATATTCAAACACAAAGCTATTACAACTGAACTACTCAAGGACACATACTTTTCTTATCCAGTTTGTTAATAGACATTGACCCTTCTTCTTAGAAATGAATAGTACTCCCCCCAACCCCCCTGAATTATTGGGTGACTGTGCTAAAAAACATACCAGACTTTGAAACATTCTGGGAACTATTTTGCCAAATATTAAATTATTCACTTGAAATAAAAAGAATTGCATCTTGATACAACTATATGGAGTGTTAAATAAATGGGAATTTAAGGAAGAAATAATGTATTATATTTATCAACTGGGTTAGCAAAACTGTATCTATTATGATACTATTATTAAAATTTTTATTTATTTATTTTAAGTAGTCTCTATACCCAATGGGGTTTAAATTCATGTCCCTGAGATCAAGAGTCACATGTTACTCCAACTGAGCCAGTCAGGCGCCCCCTTTATGATACTCTTCTTAACAATGAATGTTCCCAGGGGTCTAGGCCAAGGTGTATTTGATTCATCATGTTTTGGTAACCCTTACATTCCATTAAGTGCAAGTTACATCAGAGCTACTTTTTTAGTCTTGCAAATCAGTCTCCTCTCCATTCTCTTCAATGTAATCTTCACACCCATTCCATCTCCCTCCATTTGTTGGACTAACCTTGACTTTTTCATACTGCAGCTACAGTGAAGTTTCTAATCTTAAATATGAAACTGTCACTCTCCTGCCTAAACCCCTAAACCATCCATAATCCCTAAGACTATTTAGGTGCCTCTCCTCTGTATTCTTAACCTCTCATGCCTTCCTTATCACAACACTTACCTCACTACATTGGCCATTTACTTATTTTTTCCAGAACCGTAAATTCTTTGGAAGAAACAATAACAACAAAGGTTTCTTTATTCCATATTCTACTGCTAGGCCTTCAACAGTTTATTGAAATAATGTCCTACACTTACTCTGTTTACATTCTTACCTCCCACTCAGTTTTTTATGTACCATAATTTGCACTTTGCCTCATTATCCCCCAAAACTGCCTTCTCCAGGGTCACTAATGACCTCCTTCTGGCCAATTCCCAGTGGATACTCCTAGTCTATCCTGCTACCTTTCTGTGCAACATTTGATGCCACTGATTCTCTTATTTTCAAACAGCACTCTCTTCATATGTTATCCTTAAGAAAACATCCTTTTGATTTTCCTCTTCTCTCGCTGGTTTCTTTTGCTAGCTCTATTTCCTTAACCGTCCCTTATATATTGATATTTTCAGGGTTTTTTTTCTGAGCCATTATAGTAGA
This sequence comes from Panthera tigris, assembly GCF_018350195.1. Classification (NCBI taxonomy): domain Eukaryota; kingdom Metazoa; phylum Chordata; class Mammalia; order Carnivora; family Felidae; genus Panthera; species Panthera tigris. Next base: position 148,112,012 of record NC_056663.1, read on the forward strand.
TATTTCTTGTGTGTGAGTGGTACTCAACTTCTTTGGAATGCTACCTCTGTATTTTGCTGATTTCTCATATTATGACTCCTCATCTTCTGAAGGTAGAAACCTAAACCTAAAAATTTACTCTGTGAGCCTCCCTTGCTACTACAGTGAAGCATGTGACCTAGGTTCTGCCCATCACATCCACTCTCAAGGTACTATAATTGGAAATTCAGTGAACATGAAGAAGCAGGTATCTGGGGGAATTAACTTCTTAATATGATGGCTGAGGGCTCTAGCTCTTTTCTGGCAGACCTTCTGGTGTTTATTCTCCAGCATCATGTATACAAACTACCAGTCCTCAGGGGACTGGCATGATCTGTGTAAGCTTCAGTATTTCCTTACAAATACCTTGATTGTAGGTTTTAGCACTGTTCTGTCTAGTGCCAGGCCTGGATCTCTAAACCAAATTCTGTAAATTACTAAAAATCTTTCAGGGTGCTTGGGTGGCTCAGTCAGTTAAGCATCTGACTTCAGCTCAGGTCATGATCTCATGGTTTGTGGGTTCAAGCCCTGCATCGGGCCCTGTGCTGAGAGCTCAGAGCCTGGAACCTGCTTCAGAGTCTGTGTCTCCTTCTCTCTCTCCCCCTCCCCCGCTCACACTCTGTCTCTTTCTCTCTCTCTCTCTCTTAGAAATGAATAAACATTAAAAAAGTTAAAAAAAAAATCTTTCGGTGTATGTATCCCTTTCCTGCTTAAACACAGAATAGGTTTTTATGTCAGCAACTGAGAATAGTGATCAATACAGTCTTGGTTTTCTTTCTTCCTTCTCTCCTCCCTTCCCATCTTTCTTTCTTTTCCACCCTGCAATGACTCTAAAATGATCCCATGACTGCAATTTTTATTTTTATGTTAAAGACACCTGAATCATATGACCATGCAGACTTGTTTCATAAGCTCCATATCTGTATCTAAATTATGCTCTGTACCTCTCTGCTTCATTTGTTCATTCCACAAGTAAGAAATATGTGTTCACCACATGCCAACATCAGCCTAGGCTCTAGAAACCGAAAGATGAGTTAAAATCAGACTCAGTCTTGTCCTCATGAAACCTGACACTTAGTGGATCAGGAGACATGATCAGCATATATGTGGCAAAGTGCAATTTGGACAAGTGTCGCAAAGGAGAAGTGCATTGTGCTCTGGGTGCTGTGAAAGAAGTGCTTGATGTAGACAGGCGAGTAAAAGCATCTTTCCTTGACGAACTCACTTTTAAAGCTGCAGTCAAGAGAATGGGAGAGCTGAAATGAGTATCAAAGAGCATTTCTGGCAAAAACAGAACATGACATGCAGAACCTGTTGAGGGAAGATCAAGATGCAGTTGACTGAAACAACCTGCTGTTTGTTGAAGTGGAGCAGAAGGGGAGATGGGAAACAGGAAGGTGATATATGATATATGAACTTGGCCATTAAGGGATTTGTAGGCCAGTTTAAAGATCTGGACTTAACCCTGGGAACAGCAGGAAGCTATTGAAAGGTTTTAAGGAGGATTATGGTGGGAGGTGACAAGATCAGACGTATGTACTAAAAAGCTCACTCTGACTTCAGAGAAGAGAAGAGAATGCAGTAGCGGAAGAGTGAAAGCAGGTAGACCAGAAGTTACCCAAATAAGATATGATAATGTTAAATAAGAGGGTTGGTGGAGATGGAAAGAACTGGACAGATTAAAGAGACTTCATTATGTGTATTGAACTTTGCAGCAAGGATATAGAGGGTAAGGAAAATAACACATGCATGGATGTTAGTGCCCTTCACTGACACCGTGAACTCTGGAAAAGATCAGGAAAGCCTTACAGGCATGTCAAACCCAGTAAGCCTAAAAAGAGCATGTCGCCTTCTGCCTGATACTAGCTCTTGTTTCTCTGGATCATTCCCTCGATTGTTCAGTTCAGACACACCTCTGTCTCTTTTCCAGCCACCAATCTAGCATTAAATGGTTTTGAGTCTACCTACCAAATGTTCCATTTCTAGGTGAGCTGCCATCATCTCACTGGAAGAGTCATCTCTTCACTCTTGTCACCGCCTTGAATATTGTTTCTGTCTGCTCTGTGTTCCACACATTAGCCTAACAAGTCTCAGAAATGCAAAGCTGACTGTGGTGTCTGTCTTATTAAAACTCTTCTTTCCAATGGCTCCCCATTGTTTATAGGAAAATCATTAATCACCTAAACTCACCTATAAATCCCTGCATGATATGAGTGTTGCTGACTTCTTTAGCCCCACCTCTCACCAACCAGCATACTCATCCTTTTCTGAAGAATACAACCACTGAAAACTTCTTTTGTTTTCACGAATGCATGAAGCTCTTACCCCTCCATCCCTATGCATGTTATTTCCTTCACCTGGAATATTTCCATGTTATATACTTCCAATACATCCCTGCTCTTCCTGGCCTACCCCTGCTCTGTCACCACTTCCCCTCCACTATTTAAGTGACTTTTCTTTGAGGTCTTTTGGACAGTGTTTAATTTCCACATAATCAGCATTGTATTATATTGGCACCATGTTTTAAATTTCTACTTACACATTTATCTTCCCTTCTCGATTATGAATTATTTGAGGGCAAGGACAGACATCATTGTTTCATCAGCAACTTACAGCACTTAAAATATAAATGGAACTGAAATTGAATTAGCTATTCAACCCTAACCCCATAGCCTTGACATAAACTCAAGGAAACAAATAAAGACATGTATGTAGGTAATAACATTTATTTGAGTATTTTGAGGTCTAGTACCTAATGATTTTAAATATCTAGGATCTGATCCATTGATGATACAAATGTCTAGACAAATAAAATTAGTAATATTTTTTTTCAGCAAAGATAAAATAATTCTTATGATAGTCATATATTTGATTGTATGTATTCACGTATTTGATTATGTGTATTAAAGTATTTTGCTATGATCTTTAGTGTTTGACAGGTTACTTTTCAGAAAATTTTAATAAGTCTGCTTAATACTATTTCAGTCCAGATATCGAGTCCCTACCTGCCTAATTAAAGATAATTTATTGCAGGACCTATTTAGTTTTCCCTTTTATTTTATTTATTTATCTAAGCATATTATGTTGCTCTTTGGTGCCACCTAATAATCAAAGGTGATACTCCTTCTGAAAAGAAAGGAATCAAAATAAAAATAGATCTATTGTCCTTTCTCAAATCTATAGGGTAGAGAGGGGATTTAGTCTCCCTTGGTTGTCTCTGTGTGTGTGTAACAGAGACAGAGAAGACGAGGAGGATAAGGAAGTGGAAGGGAGAAGTGGCAGTACTTTGTAGTTTCCCTAGTCCATTAATTTATTTTTTTAAGTTATTTATTTATTTAGAGAGAGCATGAGTGGAGGAGAGGCAGAGAGAGGAGAGAGAGAGAATCTCAAGCAGGCTCCGCACTCTCAGTGCAGAGCTCCACGAGGAGGTCAAACTCACAAACCTTGAGATCATGACCTGAGCCAAAACCAAGAGTCAGACACTTAACTGATTGAGCCACTTAGGTGCCCCAGTCCATTTATTTAACGTTGGTTTGCTACCACAACTCTTTCCCAGACACAAAATTTAAATATTTTCATTTAGAATGGTTGGAAAACACCTAACCTGAAAAACAAAACTTGGAACCTCTTCAAGACTTGTAGCATCTTTCACAAAAGTGTGTGGAGTTAAAATAAATCTTGAAGTCTGGGTTTCCTCTTAGCTTTCAATGTTTCTTCTCTGATGCTTCCATTAAGAATCCTTAAGTTTTACCTCCTCCTACTGGAACTAAAGACAATATCACTTGTAACACCATCAGAAATTAAAATATCAGGGTGCCTGGTGGCCCAGTCAGGTAAGCCTTGGACTCTTAGTTTCAGCTCAGGTCATGATCTCAGAGTCGTTGGATTGAGTCCTGCATTGGGATCTGTGCTGACAGCATGGAGCTTGCTTAGGATTCTCTCTCTCTCTCTCTCTCTCTCTCTCTCTCTCTCTCTGCCCCTCCTTCACTTTCTCTCTCCCTCTTTCTCAAAAATAAATAGATAAAGTTAAAAAAGAAATCAAAACATTAGCAATTATTTTTTCTTTGAATATTTAATAAACCTCTGAAACTGTCAAATCTGATACTTATTTTCTCTAAGTACTAAATGGCTTAAGTTTAAAGACCATAGTCTTATTTAATTGCTTATTAAATTATTACATTTCTTAATGTTATAATATAGCATTCAGTAATCATTAATGAAATGTAATCAAAATCATGTTATTGATGTCTTCTTTTTATTTCTTGCTGATTAGAATCATATTTGTCAGGGATGTCTCCATTTCATGTATTTTTTAATTTACTGGCAAAAACAAAGGTGTTTGTAGATGTCTTCATCACTTTCATTTTATAAATCAGTTGTTCTTATTTGCAATATGGTTTATATATGTGATACTTTTATCTCAGTTCATTTTGCTTTGATTTCTTCAATTTTAATCTTTATTTTTTTTTAAAAAGTTGTTTGCTTTTGTTTTTCTGCTCTAACTACTCTTTCATTTTCTGCTTTTACTTGTATTTGAGTTCTGCATACACAGAGTTTATTCTGATATATTTTTCTTTTTCTAACTTTTAAGTTGAATTATTATCTCATTAATTGTCTAATAGCCTTTTAATCTTAGAACAGAAAATTCATATTTATGGAAAAATTGTGAACATAGATTTCTCATATACCGTATGCCCAATTTTCTCTTCTATTAACATCTTGTGTTCGTATCATGCATTTGTTACAGTGAATAAACTAGTATTGATACATTATTATTAACAGAAGTCCACATTTGATTCAGATTTTCTTAGTTTTTACTTAGTGTGTTTTTTTCTGTTCCAGAATTCTAGCTAAGGTACCAGATTACATTTAGTTCTTATGTCCTATGTCTATGGAAGAGCTATTCTGACAGGTCTTCTTGGCTGTAACAGTTTTTTCCTTTTTGATGACCTTGATAATTTTTAGGAGTAACTCTCAAGCTATTTGTAGAATGTCTCTCAATTGGCATTTGTCTGATGTTTCCTCATCATTAGAGTGGAGTCATGAGTTTTGGGAAGGAGCAGCACACAGGTCAAGTGCTATTTTCATTTCAGCATTTCAAGGATGTACACTACTAACATGATTTATCACTGTTGATGTTAACTTTAGCAAATACGACAACATGCTTTGGATCTCATCCCCTCCTGAGTTTCTGATTAGACTAGGGAAGACCAACAAGTTCCCAGGTGACCCTGACACTGATACTGCTAGTCGGGGGATCCCACTTTGAGAAATTTGTAAAGGAAAAGAATGAATTAAGGGCAGAGCCTGGCCCATAAAAGATAGTGAATTTTACTTCCTATACATTATGCCTCAATAAGCCTGACTTAAACAAACAAAATAAAAAAGAATTTTAGAATATTATTTAGTAACACAACTAGTATGAATTCTGGGACAATCATCATGGCTCTCTTACCTTATAGGTGAAGGATGTTGTGTGCATTCCTATCATTTCTGTGACTCTATTTCCTTACATACCAAATGTAGATGATAATTCTGTTTACTTGATAGAGTTTTCCGAGGGTTGAAATAGTACTTGGCATATGGTAACATTCAATCTATGTTAGCTAGTAATATAAATCGGTGGTAATGTCTCATAAAAATGAGAGGGAAAACTATTAGGTGAGTATGTTTTCCTAGTAAACCTCAGAAAAAGAATAAATCTGATATCTTTTTATTTTTCAAAGACAATCAGGGCTAGCAAAATGATAGGCCAGATTATTAACAATGGTTCTACTCTTAACGGAATGAGAGATCGTGATCTGAGGCAAAGTCAGATGCTTAACCAACTGAGCCACCTAGGTGCTCCTAGTCCACATATTTTATTATATAGAATAATTTTATTACATACAGTACAAATATTTCCTTAAAAATACTGACTTCTCTGTGTTTGATAACATGATTGAGATACTTATTTTTTATATTCAAGTCTTCTTATGATCTGATAATATTTTGTTTTAGTGTATCCTAGAAATGAAAATAAACAAAACAGTTTTAGGAAACATGTATTTCCACCCACTAATAGAGCACTAATATATTTATAAATCATACAAAATACATATCTTCAATGAAACCAGTTAATCACATTTTTACTAAGGTAATCCAAGAAATCTTTGATGGAAAAATAAAAATTGAACGGGAAAATTACGTTTAACTTATATTTCTAATGTCTTAAAAATAACATCAACTCTATAAATCACACTGTTCCCTTTCTAATCAGTCATGCTAGTAATAAAACACAGAAATGGCTCTGAACATGATAAATTGATTTATTGCATTTTAAACCATTTTCTTAAAATAAAGGGTAATTTAAATCCTATTTTACATCTTTACTTAAGATTATATTGCATTAATCTTAATGCATTAAAATGAATTTACATGAAAGATTAGTTATATCATGGCATAATGTCTAAGAAACATTCTTTTACATTCATATAACATGTTATGAATATTTCAAAATTCAGTTACATCTTCTAGTGTACACCAAGCCTTCCAATAAGAAGGACAAAATTTGGGGGAGGAGCCAAGATGGCGGAACAGCATGGAAGCTTTCTGTGTGTCTCCCATCCGTGAAATACACCCAGACCAACACTAAACCATCCTACACACCTAGAAAACCAATTGGAAGATTAACACAACAAACTGCACAACCTGAACCACAGAATTCAGCAGGTACGTGACACGAAGAGCTGAACTTGGGAAGCAAGAAGCCCCAAAAGTTAGGGAACCACTTTGCGAGAGGAGAGAGGACCGAGACTGGGGGGGGGGGGAGCATATGGGAAAAGCATCCCTCCCCAAAAGCAGCTGGAGAGAAAGTGGAAAATTGGAAACAGCCACAGGGACTAAACTAAAAAGGGAGAAAGGAGAAAGGAGAGGGTTTAAATTCCATTAAGACTGTAAACAAAGGGAGCACAAAGGCTGCAACCCCGCAGCTTGATACCTGGTGGTGCTCTGGTGGGAAAGGTGAATCCCCAGGAACAGAGTGGGGTCCAGGAGGTTCTTGGGCCACACGGGGAAAAGCGGTTCCACTGCTGGAAGGACATTTGGTAGAGACTGTTGAAGCCACCTGATCCCAGCAGACCCCAGAAGGCAGCCAGATTTGCTGGTCCTGGGACAAGGTTGTTGAGGGTGAAGCCTGGTGTCAGATGTGTGTTGCGATTTTCCATCGCCCCTGAAACGCTGAGGCTACACTGTCTCGCGATTTTTTGGGGGGGCGGGCTGGCACCTGGCTGCAGTCTCGGGGCACCAGCAACAGCAGGATCCAGCAGTCGTTCCTGGGTGCAGCTGACATTTGGCCATTGCTCATTCAGCCATCGCTGGGTGAGACCCTCCCGCAGAGGGGCGTAGCGGGTCAAAGCCGCAGTCCTTCTGAAGTAAGGGGCCGGGGAAAACAGCCGCATCTGAGACAAAACTTGGGAGAGAGGTACTGTCTGGGGCCTACTCACGGAGAATGGAAAAGCAGGGAGTGGACGAGAGCTGAAGACGGAAGACCAGTGCACGACTGCTCTTCCGGGAGAACAGACTAGGTGGCTGCATGGCACCATTTTTCACCTCTCCCGCGCATGCGCATGCGGACGGACGAACACTGCAACAATCCACCCCAGTAGGCTAGCAGCACCATCTAGGGGAGAGCGGAGCTGTTACACCGAGCCCTGCCCAACTAGGCCAACTTTGCTCTTCAAGAACTAACCTCACCGCCAGCTTAATCTATGGACTATAAAGAGCTACAAGGACTGACCTCTAGGGGAAAATAAAGCAATTTCAGTCCTACTTCAATCTATTAGCAGGTTCATCTGTTCAATTTTTTTTTCTTTCTTTCTCCTTTTCTCTTTAAAATTCTTTTCTTTTTCTTGAATAAAGAAAGAGAAAAAACTCATTTTTATTTTCAATTTTTATTAAAAATGTCTTTAATTTTTTACTATATTTTTTACTTTGTGTAAATTTTTTCAAATTCTACTTTACTTCCATCATTTTATTTTAGTCTGCTTCAGTGTACTCACCTTTTCAAATTTTCAAACAATTTCCTTTATTTTCTTTTTCTTTTTTTCTTTTTCATTTTTTTTCTTGAATGCAGAAAGAGAAAAACTTCATTTTTACTTTCAATTTCTTTTAAAAATATTTTTATTTAATTTTTATTACTTTATTTTTTGCTTTTATGTAAATTTTTTCAAATTCTATCTTACTCCCATCATTTTGTTTCAGTCTACTACAGTGTATTAACTTTTTCAAATTTTCAAATGATTTCTTTTTTTGTCTTTTCTTTTTTATTTTTTTATCTTTTTTCTTAAATACAGAAAATGAAAAAATTCATATTTCTTTTTAATTTTTATTAAAAATATTTTCTATAATTTTTTCTACCATATTCTCTACTTTTGTGTATTTTAGTCTACTTCAGTGTATTCATTTTTTCAAATTCTCAAACGATTTCCTTTTTTATTTTTCTCTCCCCCCACATTTTTTTTGGTTTGTTTGTTTCTCTAATCTGTCAAACCACTTTCTACACCCAAACCAAAACACACCTAGGATCTGACATCATCTATTCAATTTTTGTGTGGGTGTGTTTTTAATTTTTAATTTTAATATTTTTTCATTTTAATTTTTTAATTTTAATTTCTCTACCACATTAATTCCTTTTCTCCCTTCAAAATGACAAAACGAAGGAATTCACCCCAAAAGAAAGAGCACAAAAAAATGACAGCCAGGGATTTAACTAACACAGACACAAGCAAGATGTCTGAACCAGAATTTAGAATCATGAAAATAAGAATACTAGCTGGAGTCAGAAATAGATTAGAATCCCTTTCTTCAGAGATAAAAGAAGTAAAGAATAGCCAGAATGAAATTGAAAATACTATAAATGAGATGCAATAACGGATGGATGCAGTGGCGGCAAGGATGGATGAGGCAGAGCAGAATCAGCGATACAGAGGACAAACTTATAGAGAATAATGAAGCAGAGAAAAAGAGGGAGATTAAGGCAAAAAGCACAATTTAAGAATTAGATAAATCAGTGACTCATTAAAAAGGAACAGCATCAGAATCATAGGGGTCCCAGAGGAGGAAGAGAGAGAAATAGGTGTAGAAGGGTTATGTGAGCAAATCATAGTGGAAAACTTTCCTAACCTGGGGAAAGACACAGGCATCAAAATCCAGGAAGCACAGAGGACTCGCATTAGATTCAACAAAAACTGACTATGAACAAGGCATATCATAGTCAAATTCACAAAATACTCAGGCAAGGAGAGAATCATGAAAGCAGCAGGGGAAAAAGTCCCTAACCTACAAGGGAAGACAGATCAGGTTTGCAGCGGATCTATCCACAGAAACCTGGCAGGCCAGAAAGGAATGGCGGGATATATTCAGTGTGCTGAATCAGAAAACTATGCAGCCAAGAATTCTTTTTTTTTTTTTTTTTTTTTTTTTAATTTTATTTTTTTTTATTTTTTAATATATGAAATTTACTGTCAAATTGGTTTCCATACAACACCCAGTGCTCATCCCAAAAGGTGCCCTCCTCAATACCCATCACCCACCCTGCCCTCCCTCCCACCCTGCCCTCCCTCCCACCCCCCATCAACCCTCAGTTTGTTCTCAGTTTTTAACAGTCTCTAATGCTTTGGCTCTCTCCCACTCTAACCTCTTTTTTTTTTTTTTTTTTTTCCTTCCCCTCCCCCATGGGTTTCTGTTATGTTTCTCAGGATCCACATAAGAGTGAAACCATATGGTATCTGTCTTTCTCTGTATGGCTTATTTCACTTAGCATCACACTCTCCAGTTCCATCCATGTTGCTACAAAAGGCCATATTTCATTTTTTCTCATTGCCACGTAGTATTCCATTGTGTATATAAACCACAATTTCTTTATCCATTCATCAGTTGATGGACATTTAGGCTCTTTCCATAATTTGGCTATTGTTGAGAGTGCCGCTATAAACATTGGGGTACAGGTGCCCCTATGCATCAGTACTCCTGTATCCCTTGGATAAATTCCTAGCAGTGCTATTGCTGGGTCATAGGGTAGGTCTATTTTTAATTTTCTGAGGAACCTCCACACTGCTTTCCAGAGCGGCTGCACCAATTTGCATTCCCACCAACAGTGCAAGAGGGTTCCTGTTTCTCCACATCCTCTCCAGCATCTATAGTCTCCTGATTTCTTCATTTTTGCAGCCAAGAATTCTTTATCCAGCAAGGATGTCATTCAAAATAGAAGGAGAGATAAAAAGTTTCCCAGACAAACAAAAATTAAAGGAGTTAGTGACCACTAAACCAGCCCTGCAAGAAATATTAAGGGGGACTCTCTGAGGGGACAAAAGACGAAAAAAAATATATATATATATATAAATATATGTAATATATGTAATATATGTAATATATGTATATATATATATATATATATATATATATAGCAACAAAAGATTATAAAGGACCAGAGAACACCACCAGAAACTCCAACTCTATAAGCATCATAATGGCAATAAATTCGTATCTTTCAGTACTCACTCTAAACATCAATGGACTCAATGCTCCAATCAAAAGACATAAGGTAACAGAATGGATAAGAAAACAAGACCCATCTATATGCTGTTAACAAGAGACCCACTTTAGACCTAAAGACACCTACAGATTGAAAATAAGGGGATGGAGAACCATCTATCATGCTAATGGTCAACAAAAGAAAGCTGGAGTAGCCATACTTACATCAGACAATCTAGACTTTAAAATGAAGACTGTATCAAGAGATACATAAGGGCATTATATCATAATCAAGGGGTCTATAAACCAAGAAGACCTAACAATTTTAAACATTTATGTGCCAAATGTGAAAGAACCCAAATATATAAATCAATTAATTACAAACATCAAGAAACTCATCGATGGTAATACCATAATAGTAGGAGACACCCCACTCACAGGAATAGACAGGTCATCTAATCAAAAAATCAACAAGGAAACAATGGCTTTGAAGGACACACTGGACCAGATGGACTTAACAGATATATTCAGAACATTTCATCCTAAAGCAGCAGAATATACATTCTTCTCCAGTGCACATGGAACATTCTCTAGAACAGGCCATATACTGGGACACAAATCAGCCCTAAGTAAGTACAAAAAGATGGAGATCATACCATGCGTATTTTCAGACCACAATGCTATGAAACTCTAAATCAACCACAATAAAATTTGGAAAGGTAACAAATACTTGGAGACTGAAGAACATCCTACTAAAGAATGAATGGGCTAACTAAGCTGTTAAAGAAGAAATTAAAAAGTATATGGAAGTCAATGAAAATTATAGCACCACAACCCAAAACCTCTGGGACGCAGCAAAGGCGGTCATAAGAGGAAAGTATATAGCAATCCAAGCTTTCCTAAAGAAGGAAGAAAGATCTCAGATACACAACCTAACCTTACGCCTTAAGGAACTGGAAAAAGAACAATAAATAAAACCCCAAACCAGCAGAAGACAGGAAATAATAAAGATTAGAGCAGAAGTTAATGCTATCAAAACCAAAAAAAAAAAAAAAAGAGCAGAACAGATCAATGAAACCAGAAGCTGGTTCCTTGAATGAATTAACAAAATTGATAAACCACTAAGCAGTTTGATCAAGAAAAAAAAGGAAAGCACCCAAATAAGTAAAATCAAGAATTAAAGAGGAGAAATCACAACCAACACAACAGAAATAAAAACAATAATAAGAGAATATTATGAGCAATTATATGCCAATAAAATGGGCAATCTGGAAGAAATGGACAAATTCCTAGAAATAGATACACTACCAAAACTGAAACAGGAAGAAATAGAAAAATTTGAACAGACCCATAACCAGTAAGGAAATCAAATTAGTAATCAAAAATCTGCCAAAAAACAAGAGTCCAGGGACAAATGGCTTTCCAGGGGAATTCTACCAAACATTTAAGGAAGAGTTAACACCTATTCTCTTGAAACTGTTCCAAAAAATAGAAATGGAAGGAAGACTTCCAAACCCTTTCTATGAAGAGCTTGATCATTAGCCTGATTCCAAAACCAGACAGAGACCCCACTAAAAAGGAGACATATAGACCAATTTCCCTGATGAACATGGATGCAAAAATCCTCAACAAAATATTAGCCAACCAGCTCCAACGATACATTAAAAAAATTATTCACCACAACCAAGGGGGATTTATACCTGGGATGCAGGGCTGGTTCAATATCCACAAAACAATCAACGTGATTCATCACATCAATAAAAGAAAGAACAAGAACCATATGACCCTCTCAATAGATTCAGAGAAAGCATTTGACAAAAGACAGCCTCCTTTCTTGATAAAATCCCTCAAGATAGTAGTGATAGAAGGAGCATACCTCGAGATCATAAAAGCCATATATGAATGGCCCAATGCTAATATCATCCTCAATGGGGAAAAACTGAGAGCTTTCCCCCTAAGGTCAGGAACAAGACAGGGATGTCCATTCTCGCCACTGTTATTCAACATGGTATTGGAAGTCTTAGCCTCTGCAATCAGACAACACAAAGAAATAAAAGGCATCCAAGTTGGCCAGGAGGAGGTCAAACTTTCACTCTTCGCAGATGACATGATACTCTATATGGAAAACCCAAAAGATTCCACCAAAAAACTGCTAGAACTGATTCATGAATTCAGCAAAGTTGCAGGATATAAAATCAATGCACAGAAATTGGTTGCATTCCTATACGCCAACAATGAAGTGACAGAAAGAGAAATCAAGGAATCAATCCCATTTACAGTTGCACCAAAAACCATAAAATATCTAGGAATAAATCTAACCAAAGAGGTGAAAAATCTATACACTGAAAACTATAGAAACCTGATGAAAGAAATTGAAGAAGACAGAAAGAAATGGAAAAAGATTCCATGCTCCTGGACAGGAAGAACAAATATTGTTAAAATGTCGCTACTACCCAAAGCAATCTACATATTCAACGTGATCCCTATCAAAGTAACACCAGCATTCTTCACAGAGCTAGAACAAACAATCCTAAAATTTCTATGGAACCAGAAAAGACCCTGAATAGCCAAAGCAAGCTTGAAAAAGAAAATCAAAACAGGAGGCATCACAATCCCAGACTTCAAGCTATACTACAAAGCTGTAATCATCAAGACAGTATGGTACTGGCACAAGAACAGACACTCAGATCAATGGAATAGAATAGAGAACCCAAAAATGGACCCAAAAACGTATGGGCAACTAATCTTTGACAAAACCAGAAAGAATATCCAATGGAATAAAGACAGTCTCTTCAGCAAATGGTGCTGGGAAAAGTGGACAGCGACATGCAGAAGAATGAACCTGGACCACTTTCTTACACCATACACAAAAACAAACTCAAAGTGGATGAAAGACCTCAATGTAAGTCAGGAAGCCATCAAAATCCTCGAGGAGAAAGCAGGCAAAAACCTCTTTGATATTGCCCGCAGCAACTTCTTACTCAACATGTCTCCAGAGGCAAGGGAAACAAAAGCAAAAATGAACTGCTGGGACCTCATCAAAATAAAAAGCTTCTGCACAGGGAAGGAAACAATCAGCAAAACTAAAAGACAACCAACAGAATGGGAGAAGATATTTGCAAATGACATATCAGATAAAGGGTTAGTATCCAAAATCTGTAAAGAACTTATCAAACTCAACACCCAAAAAGCAAATAATCCAGTGAGGAAATGGGCAAAAGACATGAATAGACACTTCTCCAAAGAAGACATCTAGATGGCCAAGCGACACATGAAAAAATGCTCCACATCATTCATCATCAGGGAAATACAAATCAAAACCACAATGAGATACCACCTCACACCCGTCAGAATGGCTAACATTAACAACTCAGGCAACAACAGATATTGGTGAGGATCCGGAGAAAGAGGATCTCTTTTGCATTGTTGGTGGGAATGCAAGCTGGTACAGCCACTCTGGAAAACAGCATGGAGGTTCCTCAAAAAAATTAAAAATAGAACCCCCCTATGACCCAGCAATTACACTACTAGGTATTTATCCAAGGAATACAGGTATGCTGTTTTGAAGGGGCACATGTACCCCAATGTTTATTGCAGCACTACCGACAATAGCCAAAGTATGGAAAGACCCCAAATATATATATATATATATATACACACACACACACATACACACATACATATACACACATACATATACACACACAATGGAGTATTACTCGGCAATCAAAAAGAATGAAATCTTGCCATTTGCAACTACGTGGATGGAACTGGAGGGTATTATGCTAAGTGAAATAGTCAGAGAAAGACAAAAATCATATGACTTCACTCATATGAGGACTTTAAGAGACAAAACAGATGAACATAAGGGAAGGGAAACAAAAATAATATAAAAACAGGGAGGGGGACTAAACAAAAGAGACTCATAAATATGGAGAACAAACTGAGGGTTGCTAGAGGGGTTGTGGGAGGGGGATGGCCTAAATGGGTAAGGGGGATTAAGGAATCTACTGAAATCATTGCTTCACTATATACTAACTAATTTGGATGTAAATTTAAAAAAATAAAAAATTAAATAAAAAAAAGAAGAACAAAATTTGGCAATGTTAATCTCTATTTTGAGAGCAAAGATATTTAATATTTATTATTATTTCATTTGGAAAATACATTGACTTTCAAAAACATATGTAAATCACCCATAGTAACTGGTAATAAATTTAAATAATACAAAAATTTATCACTTGTGATTGAATCTCTACAAAGCTACTTTTTGTTTAATAGACAAGTTTTAAAAAGAATTCCTAGGTTTACAGAAAAATTTCACAGAGGGGCACCTGGGTGGCTCAGTCAGTTAAGTGTCCGACTTCAGCTCAGGTCATGATCTCACAGTTCATGGGTTTGAAATCCACATCTGGCTCTGTGCTGACATCTCGGAGGCTGGAGCCTGCTTCAGATTCTGTGTCTTGCTCTCTCTCTGCCCCTCCCCCGCTCACAATCTGTCTCTCTCTGTCTCTCAAAAATGAATAAACATTAAAAACAAAATTTTAAAAATTTGTAAAAAAATGAAATAATAAAATAAAATAAAATAAAATAAAATAAAATAAAATAAAATGTATTTCAGATCTCTCAGTCCTCTGTTCAGATCCCTGTGATGAGTTCTCCCAGAATAGCCCAAGAAGTTGCAGTGGGCTGCATAACCTTCCATCTGGCTCCCCGTCTCTCTTACCTCACTTTCTCCTTGTCCCTTTTTCTCCTAGATCCATAGTAACCTCACTATTCCCTAAGACATACTTGGCACGTCCTTGACTTGGCACATTTACACTAGCTGTGACCTCTTTTCTGGAGTGCTCTCCCCCATAATACCTTTTTGGTTCACTCAACTCATTCAGATATCTGTTCAGATGCTACCTCCTCCAAAAGGACCTGACCACCATATTTAAAACAAACTCCTCACCCTACACCCTACTATCCTTCCTTAGTTTAAAAATTAATGCTAATGACTATTTGACTTTCTGAATGTTTACCGGTTTATTTGTCTATTGTCTGCCTCATCCCAACAGATTGTGGGGATTTAGGCTTATTTTTGGGTGCCCACTATGCCCTTAATAAGTACATGTGAAATGAATCAAGTGAAAATAATGTCTTTCCATCTGTGTACTAAAAATGATGGGATATTAAAAACCAGCTGGGAGACAGCCACTTCAACCTTGCCACAAAAGTTGTACTCTCAGTAGAATAAATATTGGTGCTGTTATAAATTTTTAATACCTATATTTGTTTATATAATCTGAAAGTAAATGTGAAATGCCTATAGCAGAGATCAGAGGTACTATTAATTATGGTGATAATCTTCCTATTCTCCCTTTGCCCCTTCTCTCTGCCTTTCTCCTGAAGCAATGTGACATGAGCAAGATAGACTGCAAATGCAAAGGCAATTTCTCCTTCTACAGGAGAAGAACCCACAACAAGTAAGCATTTGGGAGTTTATATACATGTCAACCTTCTCTGGTACTGAGAGATGAAAAGAAGTTTAGTCTCCCCAGTCTAAACAAATTATAACTGGGAAAGGAAGAAGAGGGTTTCAAGGTACTTATCCTTTGGAATGTAAAAGACCCAAAGTCCTGAAGTTTTGCAAACCCAGGAAAGTTTCCCCATTCCAGATTTTGATTCTATTCCACTTTGAAATGTAAACACATAAATCCAAGGGAGAGTTAATCTCAGTTCTAACTATCTATTCAGCCATCTTTTAACTTCTAAACCTTGTTTGTTGACCTATGTCCAAGATTTCTTTGTTCAGAAAGCCGTAACCAAATGTATACAACCAAAATATAAAAATATTTTCTCTAGTGTCCTTCCATCCAGTCATCTTTTTATCTATTCTCTTTTCTTCTGCTGAGTAATTTTATTCCATCTTGTCTACAAGTTCTTCTTAATTTCCCAGGGAATACACTAATATACATCCCCACATTCAAATCTATACCATCACATTATATAAATCCAAACAATTAGATAAAGCAAAGCCAGTATTTGATGCCACTCAATTTTGTATCTTTTTTCAGAGGGTCTTTAGAGATCAATTTGCAAATATTTACTTGTATGTATATATATACTAAGACACATACATATATTAAAAAACATACAATGTTTTTGTTTATTTTACAATAAGGAGAACACATTGTATGAATTGTTTCCCCCAGTTTTTGTCATTTTTGTCACTCAAGAATATCCTGAAGAAAATTTATTTCAATATATATACATCACTATTTTTTTAGTACTAAGTCATTAGACATCTTGTATCTGTTCTCCCTCTTTTTTTTTAAAGATGGAAAAGGGGCAGAAAAAGGAAACTATTTGCAAATAATGTATTGTTTCAGGCAAGGTGGCCTTCCTAAGAGGAATGAAGGGCCTATGGAGTGGGTAACCTCACTAACAAGTGATAATTCCAGTGCTAACAAGGTAATTCCAGGTTGACTGGTTAGAGTTACATTCCAGGGAGGGGGCAGGGTTGAAAGTACAATTAGCTTAGGTAGCAAGTCTTAGTTTGCTGAGGTGGTATTTAGTACAAATGATTCCATTCTGAGCCTCATATCTCCTTTTTGACATGAGGAATACCCTGAAATGAGAAAACAATCAAAACCCTCTTATCGTCTACCAAGTTCTAGCAAGTTTGTCTCAAAAACTAGGCATTGCTGATGAAAATCTTAATGTGTAACTGATCAAGGATGAGGAGAATGAAGACATTTACTCTTCTTCTCTGTACTCCTTTGTACTTTGCCATTATGATAATTGACACTTTCTGCTAGTGTTATCATAGGGTGACTTTCTTAAAGGTAGTATCTACCTCTGATCACACTATGTGTGTCCAGTGACTAATATGATGTCTGGTACTTAGTTGATGCTCAGAAATGGTTTCTTGAATTAACTTTTAAATAATCGTTTGAATTGCATCAACTAATGAATCTTAGATTCATTCCCTCTCAACAGAACTTTAAAAAACAACAGAAAACTAATAGAATTGACTACCTTTAAATTTTCTGATCATTTTTGTTTTTTGTTGTGCCCTCAGCTAGAAATTCAAAAATGAAATAATGTTGCCTAGTCAACCTAGTTGCAGTTACTGGTATGTGAGAGCAGAATGATCCTGTACTGCCGGTAACAAAGACTCTCCTTGACCAAACTTCAGTCAGGCTCCTCTGAGCCCTCTGCTCAACGAGGCCTGGTCTTGGGCTTCATCTCAGTGCTTGTGGCATCTAGTCTTGGCAGGAATCCTGCTAAGTCAATTTAGTAAGAAACCCCCATCCTCAATATCTGATCATTCTCAATATCTGACCAATCTATCCCGTCTATCTATCAAGGTAATATCTGACCGTCCTGGTTACCTTCAGCCATAATTTTCTTTGGTCATTTTAGCAAAGAATTGCATTCTACCCTCTTAGTAATTTTCCATCTATTGACCCCCTCTCCCATAGTGCTCCTTTTAAATCCCCGTCTTTCCTTGCTGTATTGGGAGCTGGGCCCAATCTGTCTCCCTTACTGCAAAACCCTAGTGCAGTAATCTCCATACCCATTGCAATAGTCCTGAATAAAGTTTGTGTCTGCCTTACAGTCTTTAGCAAGTTTCATGAATAATTTTTTCTTTAAAATTAGCATAGCCTAAAGGCTCAGAAAATTCTGGAGTTGGTCAGGTGGCACAAAGTTTTCAACAGTAAATTCTTTCTTTCTTTCTTTCTTTCTTTCTTTCTTTCTTTCTTTCTTTCTTTCTTTCTTTCAGGCCCCATGCCCAATATGGGGCTTGAACTCATGACCCTGAGATCAAGAGTCACATGCTTTACTGACTGAGCCAGCCAGGCACTCTCTCTACTTCTTCATATAGAAATGTACTACATGAATAAAACAAATAATTCAAATAATGAAAAGATACAGTTTTTACACTCAAAGAGCTGGTATTTATATAATTAATTAACCAGGGACCTTTTCTTTTTATAGTGATACTGCATCAATTTTGTTCAAAAAGTTCTCAAATAATGAGACTTTAGTAAGATCCTAAATACTCAAAGTTTAGGGTGCCTGGGTGGCTCAGTCGGTTAAGCATCTGACTCTTGATTTCAGCTCAAGTCACAATCTCATGGTCATGAGATTGAGCCCTGCATCAGGCTCTGTGCTGGGCATGGAGCCTGCTTAATATTCTCTCTCTCCCTCTAAATTTGTCCCTCCCCTTCTCTCTCTTTTTCTCTCAAAAAACAAAAACAAACAAAAACCTCAAAGTTTAAAATTTTCATATTTATTCATATGCCTTCTTTTTCTACAATATATCACAAAAGAATAATATTTAATTAATAGGAGATTATTTCTAAGATTATTTTTTGATTATTTTATTTCATCTATTAAAATATTTTTGGTTTCTAATTTTTTATACAATGACTCTGTAGGCCTTTTTAAATTAAAATGTAAATGTGGGGGAAATCCGTATAACATTTGGTGCCAACTTGTTTAAGATTGGCCAAATATGATAGTGAGGAAGTAAATAGAAGAAGGGCAAGGAGAATAGGACTGGTGACTGCTTAGTAACCACCATCAACCTCTACCTTCCAAGATGAAAGGCTGACTTTGACATGCAACTGTCAGTGCAAGAACTTGTAAATAATCATGGAACCACCTATTAGAAGAGATAATGAATTAAAGCAGCTATTTACAAAAGGACAATAACGGCAAGAACAACAAAGGTGAAATACGCCTACCCGTACTGCTGGAATAATGTAAGACTTCGTGAAAAAAAAAATCATGAAGCCTACAAAAAGATGCAAATTAAGACTTGAGTAATTAAAAGATTCTATGATTTTACACAGGAAGACACAAACTCAGACACTTGACAATTTTTCCTAAGTTAGCTAATAAAGCATTCAGTCTAAGTGCATAGCTCTTTGATGGCCTGGCTTAATCCATTGGTAACATTTTAAATATCCAAAGGAACAGATAGAATCCACTCCCTTCAAACAACTTTCCATAAATATTGCTTATCACACCCAGCCTTTTGATAAATACTGGACAGCAGAGAATTCAAAGTTACTATCTTTGACAGGTTAAATTTAATTTGTTTTCTACTTGAGCAAGATGTGGAAGCAAGCATGGGGAAGAGAAGGCAGTATGTTCTAACTAGGAAAGAGAGAACATGGAGCTCTTCCCAACCCCTCATACTCCCCACACTTGTTTGTTCGGTTAATGTGTATGTTACTCATATTAAAATAACATGTGTGATGCTTTTCAGCTTACAAAAATTTTAATAATAATTGCTCCTTTCCATTAGTAGGGGAGATAAGTGTTATTGTACTTTATACTAAGAAATATTAGTGAAAATAATTACCTTGCATCGTTCAGTTCATAGTAAGCATAGCCCCAGGATCTGGCCTGTTCTCATTCACTATCCTGTGTTGTATGGTATTCTATGGAGGGCTCTGTGAACTTTTGAACAGATAACTACATTTCATTCCTTATGTCAGTGTATTTACAATTTTGTGACATTGCTGACAATATTGAACTGTAATTGCTGACAATATTGAAACTTTCCCAAGTTTCTGGAAAGAGGGGAGGCTGAAGGAATCTCCTCACAGTTTTGTGTCTTGGAGAAGGGCTTATTGCAAAGAGACACTCTTCCCCATAGGAATAAGATAAAATGCAAAGATGTCCTCTTGTTTAAGGGCAGGGCCAGACACAGACTCTCCAGTTTCCTATTCTTTGCCATGTAAATAATCAGGTGAACTGGTTGTCCAGATAACCAGTAGGAACAAAATAGTTGTTAACTAAACTTTGGTTAAGATTCCCTCCATCCCCCAGGACTCTGAACTTTCTTCTACCCTCAATCTGAATTAATTCACAAGAGCTCACTCTGAGAATAGATAGGCTGGTCTCAGGCTAAACATTCTCTGATCTTCTATTCCCAACCTCTCACCCCACATCACCAAGCATGACTCTTTCCAGCCTCCTTGACTTTTTTGTGTGAAAGAAAAACCCTGTTGTGTGACTCCTCCCCCCATTCTCAGCTTTACTGAGGCATAGCTGACAAATACAAATTGTATATATTTAAGGAGTGCAATGTGATGATGTGGTATAAATAAACACTGTGAAATGATTACCGCAATCAAGCTAATTGACATGTCTATCACCTCACATAGTTATCCCTCCTTTGGTGTGTGTATGGTGAGAATACTGAAGATCTCCTCTTTCAGCGAATTTCAAGTATACAATACAGTACTATTTGCTATAGTCACCATCCTATACATTAGATCCCAGAATTCATTCATTTTGAAAACTGGAAGCTTGTACCCTTTGACAAACATCTCCCCATTGG
This sequence comes from Panthera tigris, assembly GCF_018350195.1. Taxonomy (NCBI): domain Eukaryota; kingdom Metazoa; phylum Chordata; class Mammalia; order Carnivora; family Felidae; genus Panthera; species Panthera tigris. Next base: position 148,132,887 of record NC_056663.1, read on the forward strand.
CCCCTACCTTCCAGCCCTCCCCCCACCCATGTAACCACTATTCTATTTTCTGCTTCAATGATTTCAACTTTTCAATTCCACATATAACATCTACCCTACTTAACTCTTAAAATGCTTACTAATCTCATGGTCAGAATGTTCTCCCTATTGCAATAGTACCTCCCCTGCCCCCGCCAGACCTCCTAACTCCTGACAATAATTCTTTCAAATAAAGTCCCTTCTTACTAAGTCCAGATTTGTTTCTGGTTTGGGGGATTCTTTTTGACATTGCATGATTACAATTGAGAAAGAACATTCTCCCTGTTACTGCCTGAGTAAATGCTTTTTTTGAAATATTAATCTGACCTTGATATTCCCATGTTCTTAGCTGTGAGTACTGGATTAATTGCTGTTGCCCAATCTTCAAAATATCAGTCCTGAACTTTCATAGCCTTTTATAGCTTCCCACTTCTAAGTACATATACCTTACATTTCTTAGCTAAAAGAAGAAATTTCAATGTATTGTAGAAGTACATTTTCTTTCTCAAATCTGTGTAAACACACATAACTACTAGATTACTTTAGTGCCTTCTGTATTTTACTAACATGCAGTGTTCTTCCCTTTATCTACATCACATACATGACCTATGTTGATGTGACTATTATTTATTTAATCAGATGGGATCATTTGGAAAAATTTAACTTTATTTTCAGGATTCCTTTTTTAGTTGGCATTTTTTTTGAAAGAACAGACAACTGCAAAACATCAATACTTACAATGAGAAAAATTAATTTCTTGCTCATGCTGCTTGAGGGCGGCAACTCAATTATGGCATAGCTGTGCTCTGCTAAATTTCACATGTCTTCTCATTGGGGGACTGAAGGTGAAAGAAGAAGTATTATCCAGTATATTATGTTCTTATAGTAAAGGATTAGAGCAAGAGTGACGTCCAAAACGCATACAGATATTCCAGGCTTTTGTTCAGACATAGCCTATGTCATGTCTGCTCACATTCAAGTGGACAAAGCAAGTTACATTGTCAATTCTAAGATCATTGGAGTAGAGAACAAGATTCTACCTGCAACCAGTTACCTCGGGCTGCCATAGCAAAGGACTATAAACTGGAACAGAATTTTATTCTCTCCCAGTTCTGGAGGAGGATTTTAGAAGTTCAAAATCAAGATGTCAACAGGGTCACGCTTCCTTTGAGACTGTGGGAAGAATCTTGCTTCTTCCTACCTTCTGGTGACATCCATCAAGACTTTGTGTTCTTTGGCTTGTAGTCCATAATTCCAGTCTCCACCTTTGTCTTCACATGGAGTCCTTCCCTCTTATCTTTACCATTGTATTCTCATAAGGATATTTTCATATTGGATTGAGGGCCCCCTCCTCACTACAGTAAGATATCTTGACTAGTTGCATTTGTAATGACCCTAAGGTCACATTGTGAAGTACTAGGAGTTAGAAATTTAATATCGATTTTGGGTGACACAATCGAACCTATAACAGGTAGAGAGGGGAATACCTTCTTATAAATAAATTATAAATCTACCACCATTTTTGTTCCTTCTGCTCTGTCCCTGACCATTCAAGAGTCTAACTACAAAACTTATCAGAAATTGAGGAAGTAGAGAATGGGTTGAGATTCAAGATGGAATCCTTTCCTAAGAAGTGGCTGAAGTAGTAGAAAGTGGGCTGACTGCAGAGTGCAGAACAAAGCAGAGATCCACAGCTGCCTGGACAAGCATAAGTATAAGCCATTTCTGTGACTTTAGATCTTTAGTACTTGCCCCTCGAGTACCAGTCCCCTGGTATTGTTGACTCTAAGAAAGATTCCTGGGGGACAATTCAAAAATAAGGATTATACCCAAGTCTCTGCACATGGAAGCAAAACCCTCTTGGTAGGTGAGAATGATTCTGATGCTATAACTTGCCCATTTCAGAACTGACTGAATTCTAACTAGGTGATCTCATCAGAGAGAGAACTAGTGAAGAAAAAGAGAGAGGACATGATGCAGCAAGTCAATGTCTTTAAATGTTACCAGGTGCTACCAGGCTTGAGAATTATTGGACAAAAATAAGCAATTGGGATAAATCTAAAAAGCAATATCCTCCCACCCCACAAAAGGATTTCTTATGTATCAGCACAGAAATCCAGCAACAAGAATCTGATAGAAGTCCCATAAGAATAAAAAAAGTTTTGTTTATTTTTGAAAGAGAGAGAGAGACAGAGTGTGAGTGGGGGAGGGGTAGAGAGAGAAGGAGGCACAGAATCCAAAGCAGGCTCCAGGTTCTGAGCTGTCAGGACAGAGTCTGATGTGGGGCTCGTGGGGCTCAAACTAAACATCTTGACCTAAGCTGAAGTCAGTCACTGAACCAACTGAGCCACCCAGGTGCCACCTGGCCTAAGTCTTTCTGGTTTCCATAGCTGTGACATCTTCCAACTCCCTGAGGCCAATCCTGCCAGGAATAAGGGGGAAGTGGGAAGTGGAGGGACAAAGCTAAGGATAGTGAGGGAGATTGGGGGTACTCAGTTGCTATAGTCCTTTGGCACAGGGGTTTATAAATGAGTTCTTGGATTAGTCAGTTTAGGTTCAAAAGCCAAGTCAGCCACTTAGTGGCTATAAATTTGTGCAACTTGACTAACCTCACTGGCTTTCTCTCTTTTTCTTTCTTCCTTCCTTTCTTTCTTTCTTTCTTTCTTTCTTTCTTTCTTTCTTTCTTTCTTTCTTCTTTCTTTTTTTGCCTTAAAGTGAGGAAATAGTACTAATTCATAAGGTTATTGTAAGGATGAAATGAGATAATCTATGTAAAGTACTTAGCATAGTTTTGAGATGCATTAAGCCTTGTGAAACATTAGATATTATCATCATTATTTAGCTATGATTTAGCAGCTTAACAAACCAAGTAAGTGACTTTTTCTTATGACCAAACACCTGCCTTATGTCCCAGATTTCTCATTTTTTTTCACATATCAGAATCTTCATCTAATTTCTTCTCATATAGAAATTAGACTTGCTTTTTTTTTTGTCACTCTGGAAATTAGTCCTGCTTCTGAGCTCCAGGTAGTAACATCTCACCCACCTCCTTACCTCTTTCTTAACCTGTCTGGTGACTATTGATTACTGTCTGACTCTTAGAATACCACCAACTCTCCCATTCTCCAATTCCTGACTCCTGATACCCACATGTATATTACCTATTACACCATGCTCTCCCAATTCCACTGTCCTAGCACCTTCTGTCTATCTGATGTGTCGTTGTTATCATTTACTTTATCAAGATATCTAATTCAAATCTAAATCAGTTTAAAATGAAGAATATACTTTCTTGAAAGGGTTTATGATTAGCCCATATTCTCCTTCTCTTTACCCTGAAGTTTCTTCTTATAGCTAGAATCCAGTATCACAGTATCATCATTCCAGTATCCACCTGCTGACCAAGTCTCAGAATATAGTTCCAAGACATAATCTATATGCTAAATGTGATGATCACAGATAACTATACATAAACTGAGTGGCATATAGTAGGTATTCTGTATATTTCACGACTTCTTCTTCCTCCTGTCATTGTTGCTGCCACAGATGCATGAGTAAGGAAAGAGCCCAATTACTATACATAGGTTAACATGGTACCAGTAACAAGGTTGACTTACTACAAAATGCATGTACTATTAATAGTTTTTCAAAATGTTTTCTAATTTGCCAAGGATTTGGAGTAGAGAGTTCAGGAAGGGGTAAAATGAAACAACTTAAACCTACATATCGGTATCATTTTCGAGAATTAGATCCATTTAGGAGGAAAGGAATGAAAACAATAAAAGAAAAATAGGATTTCACAATTTTCCCACCAGCTGATACTTGCTTGAATTCAAGAGAAAGAAATTCCCACAAAATAAAGGGATTCACAAAAAATTAGGTCATAATATGAGGATTTTCAAAAGTCTTTACAAAATTGTCAGTACCATTTTTAAAGATATAGTAATACAGGGGCGCCTGGGTGGCTCAGTCGGTTGAGCATCCAACTTCTATCTCGCAGTTTGTGAGTTCGAGCCCCGCATCGGGCTCTGTGCTGACAGCTCGGAGCCTGGAGTCTGGAGCCTGCCTTGGATTCTGTGTCTCCTTCTCTCTCTGCTCCTCCCCCACTTGTGCTCTGTCTCTCTCTGTCTATCAAAAATAAATAAAATTAAAAAAAAAAAGATATAGTAATACTATACTAATTATGTGATGATGGCACAGGTAGTAAAAGAATATGAATTATAGTCTATTTTACATGTAGTTTATTATTTTTTAAATGAACAAGGTTGTTGGGGCACTTGGGTTGCTCAGTCAGTTGGGCGGCCAACTCCTGATTTCAGCTCAGGTCATGGTCTCACAGTTGTAACCCCCATGACACACTCTGTGGTGAGTGTGGAGCCCGCTTGGGATTCTCTCTCTGCCCCCTTCTCTCTCTGCCTCTCCTCTGCTCATGCGCTCTCTCCTCTCTCTCTTTCTCTCTCTCAAAATAAATAAATAAACATTTAAAAAAATGTACAAGGTTGTTAATTGGATAAATCTAATTTGGAATTAACAATGTAATATATAGGCTGAGAACTCCTGTTTTTAGCATTGAAGCTAACTAATAATTGGATAGCAAGAATATATCTGATGGGAGTGACAATGAAAAGATAAACTAATAAATTTGATATTGACAAAATATGAATTCAAGATTTTCTTCTACTAAGATTAAACAAAGATGCAAATTATTTTAAAATTCCTGACATTTAAGTATCCAGCATTTCAAGGTACCCATATGCTCAAATAAATGCTACTTAGAAGTTAGTGCTTATGTCTTTCTTTTGTGTTAAGATTCCCAGGGACTTTTCATGACTGAGAGATTATTGTGATCACTTTTTCTAGGCTTGAGGAATATGAAAAAGTGAGGCTACATCAATGTATTAAAGCAGTCATATCCCTGGTTTCAGCTTTGACATAGAAAGAGCATCAGTCACACCATCCTTCATCCTTGCAACAATGGCAAAAACTGAACTGGAAATCAGCAATTCTTCTTAGATTTATTAGAGAAAGGAGGTCACAGGGAAGACTGCAGCTCCCAAAACTGGAGAGACAGCATGCATAGAATGAGAGCAATTGAGAGTAGAAGCCACTGGAACCTGTAACTGATAGGAAAAATTACATGATAACTGATGTAATGCTGGAGACTGAGTGTGGATTAGTTTAAGACTTAAAAACTCCTGGGAGCTCCATCTTAGAAAGGCTCCATGCTTTGGGGAGTTTTATTTCTGGGAGTCTCACTAGCTTATCATGATGAATAAATGGAGAAAAATACCCTTGAGCTTCAGGCAGAGGGAGGGGGAAATAACCATTTAAAGATAAACCTAGAGTGTTCTCCACCACACAGTCTTACTCACTATGGAAAAAGATATTATCAGAGACTTATCTAACCTGGAAGAAGGGAAATACTCAACTACAGTCCCTCTGGCCTTCCTGTCTCATAAATGAGGTGAGGGAAAGACAACAGTGGAGATAAAACAAGGATGTTAGAGATAATTGAAGTCTGTGACACTATAGCACACAATGTCCTAAACTGAGAACACTGGATGTTGGTGACAATGTGGATCAATGGTAATTTTCATTCATTGCTGGTGGGAATACAAAATAGTACAGCTATACTGAAAGTTTCTTACAAAGCTAAATGTAGTTTCACCATATGATCCACCAACTGAACTCCTAAGTATTTAACCAAATGAGGTAAATATTTATGTCCACACAAAAAATTGCACATAAATGTTAATTAATACCAGCTTTGTTCATAATAGCAAAATTGGAAGCAGCCAAGATGTCCTTCAATAGGTGAGGATATAAACAAACTATGGTAACATTCAGACAATTGGATAATACTGAACAATAAAAGGAAATTAGCTGTCAAGTCACCAAAGACATGGAAGAATCTTGAATGTATATTGCTAAGTCAAAGAAGCCAGTTTGAAAAGGCTACATAACTGTTTAACTCCAACTACATGATATTCTGGAAAAGGCAATATTACAGACAGAGTAAAAAGGTCAATGTTTTCTGAAGTTCAGGGGAGGGGACACAGAATTGTTAAGTAGAACACAAGAGTTTTTAGGGGTTTGAAACTATTCCAAATGATACCGTAATGGTGGGCATGTGACATTATGCATTTGTCAAATCTCATCGAAATTTATAATACAAAAAGTAAACCTTAATATAAACTATGGACTTATTTAATACTAATGTGTCAATATTGGTTCATGAATTCTGATAAACGTACCACATTAATGCAAGATGTTCATAAATAGGGAAAACTATACAGGGGAGAAGAGTTGTATCAGACCTCTCTGTACAATCTGCTCAGTTTTTTTAACGTTTATTCATTTTTGAGAGACAGAGAGAACAGAGCGTTGAGTGGGGGAGGGACAGAGAGAGAGGGAGACAGAATCCAAAGCAGACTCCGAGCTCTGAGTTGTCAGCACAGAGCCTGATGTGGGACTCAAACTCACTGACCACGAGATCATGACCTGAGCCGAAGTCAGACACTCAACCGACTGAGCCACCCAGGCATCCCTCAATGTTTTTGTAAGTGCAAAACTTCTAAAAAATAAAGTCTGTTAATTATAATAATTAAAAAAAACAGTCACACTCCCACCTATTTTCTCACAATTAGTGTTGAAAACTTGTCATTTATGAAATAGACCCTCAAACTCCACCCAGAAGAAATAAGTGTGTGATTCAGAAGGAAAACAAAAAGCTCAGTGGTCACAAATAAGGAACAACAGGTGTCTTAGCTTTTTGTCACACAGATATGCCAATCTCATATTTGTTTTTAGTGTTTTGGAGAATGACAGTGGTATAATATCAACTCTGCCTAATTTCTAATGGTCAAGATAAACACTGAAAAAAAATAGGTGCTTATCTAGGATTTTTTTTTTCTGGAATGAGTATACACAGGAGGAAAGCTTAGGCCAAGGACTCAATCATTTTGTAACTTCTGTACTCATTGATCATGGAGAAGGATGAAGGTTAGTTAAGGTGGCCATTTTGCCTATTGTTTTATTTTGATCAGCAAGTAAATTCTCATCATTTACAAGGTTTTCTTTTCAAATTTTTATTTAAATTCTATTTAGTTAAGGGGAGCCCGGGTGGCTCAGTTGGTTAAGCATCTGACTTCGGCGCAGGTCATGATCTTATGGTTCATGACTTTGAGTCCCACGTGGGACTCTGTGTTGACAGCTCAGAGCCCGGAGCCTGCTTCAGATTCTGTCCTCCTCTCTGTCTGCTCCTCCCCCATCCATGCTCTGTCTGTCACTATCTCTCAAAAACGAGTAAATATTTAAAAAAAATTAATTCTATCTAGTTAACATACAGAGCAATATTGGTTTTAAGAGTAGAATTCAGTGATTCATCATTTACATACAACCCCCAGTGCTCATTATAAGTACTCTCCTTAATACCCATCACCCTTCCAGCCCATCACTCACGCATCTCCCTCCATCAACCCTCAGTTTGTTCTTTATCTTTTAAAGTCTCTTATGGTCTCTCTCTCTTTTTGTCTTTACCATATGTTCACATGTTTCATTTCTTAATTCCACATATGAGTGAAATCATATGGTATTTGTTTCTCTCTGACTGACTTATTTCACTTAGCATAATACCCTCTAACACTATCCACATCAATGCAAAAGGCAAGATTTCACTCTTTTTGATGGCAGAATAATATTCCATTGTGTGCAATGTGTGTGTGTGTGTGTGTGTGTGTGTGTGTGTGTGTGTGTATACCACATCTTCTTTATCCATCCATCAGTCAATGAACATTTTGGCTCTTTGCATAGTTTGACTATTGTTGATAATGCTGCTATAAATATCGATGTGCAGGTACTCCTTCAAATCTGTATTTTTCTATCCTTTGGGTAAATGCCTAGTAGTGAAATTGCTGGATTGTAGGTTAGCTTTGTTTTAAACTTTTTCAGGAACCTCCATACTGTTTCCAGAGTGGCTGCACCAGTTTGCATTCCCACCAACATTGTAAGAGGAATCCCCTTCTCTGCATCCTCATCAACATCTCTTGTTCCCTGTGTTGTTAATTTTAGCTATTCTGACAGGTGTGAGGAGGTATTTCAGTGTGGTTTTGATTTGTATTTACCTGATGATGAGTGGTGTTGAGCGTCTTTTCACATGTCTGTTAGCCATCTGGATGACCTCTTTGGAAAAAGGCCTATTTATGTCTTCTGCCCATTTCTTCACTGAATTATTTGTTTTGGGGTGTTCAGTTTGATTAGTTCTTTATAGATTTTGGACACTAATCTTTTATCAGATATGTCATTTGCAAATATCTCCCCCCATTCCAAAGTTTGCTTTTTAGTTTTGTTGACTGTTTCCTTTACTATGCAGAAGCTTTTTATCTTGATGAGGTCTCTATAGTTCATTTTTGCTTTTGTCTTCCTTGCTTCTGGCGACATGTCTAGTAAGTATTGGCTCTGGCTGAAACAGGGAAGTTTCTGCCTGTTTTCTCCTGTAAGATTCTGATGGTTTCCTGTCTCACATTTAGGTCTTTCATCCATTTTGGATTAAGTTTTGTGTATGGTTTATGAAAGTGGTCCAGTTTCATTCTTCTGCATGTCACTGTCCAGTTTTCCTAACACCATTTGCTAAAAAGTCTGTCTTTTTTCCATTGGATATTTTTTCCTGCTTTGTCAAAGATTAGTTGACCATAGAGTTGTGGGTCCACCTCTAGGTTTTCTATTCTGTTTCAATGAATATGTATCTGTTTTTGTGCCAGTACCATAGTGTCTTGATCACTATCACTTTGTAATATAGCTTGAAGTCTGGAATTGTGATATCTCCAGATTTGCTTTTCTTTTTCAAGATTGCTTTGGCTATTAAGGTCTTTTGTGGTTTCATACAAATTTTAGGATTATTTGTTCTAGCTCTGTGAAAAATGCTGCTGTCATTTTCATAGGAGTTGAATTGAATGTGTAGATTGCTTTAGGTAGTACGGACATTTAACAATGTTTGTTCTTCCAATCCATGAATATAGAATGTTTTTCCATTTCTTTGTGTCATCTTCAAATTCTTTTATAAGTGTTCTTTAGTTTTCAGAGTACAGATTTTTTTTTCCTTTTTGGTTAGGTTTATTCCCAGGCATCTTATGCTTTTTAATGTAATTATAAATGGGATCGATTCCTTGATTTCTCTTCCTGCTGCTTCATTATTGTTGTATAAAAATGAAACAGATTTCTGTATGTTGATTTTATAACCTCAACTTTAATGAATTCATATGTTAGTTCTAGCAATTTTTTGGTGGAATCTTTTGAGTTTTCCACAAAGAATATCATGTTGTCAGCAAATAGTGAAAGTTTGACTTATTCCTTGCCAACTTGGATGTCTTTTCTTTTTGTTGTCTGATTACTGAGGCAAGGACTTCCATATTCTGTTAAATAATAGTGGTGAGAGTGAACATCCTTGTCTTCTTTCTGACCATAGAGGAAAAGCTCTCAGTTTTTCTCCATTGAGGATGATATTAGCTGTGGGTCTTTCATATATGACCATTGTGCTGTTGAGGTATGTTCCCTCTATCCCAATCTTGTTGAAGGTTTTTATCAGAAATCAAAAAGTATTGTGTCAAAAGCTTTTTCTGCATCTATTGAGAGGATCACATGGTTCTTATCTTTTCTTTTATTAATGTGGTGAATCACATTGATTGATTTGTGAGTATTGAACCACTCTTGAAGCCCAGGAATAAATCTCACTTGATGGTGGTGAATAATTCCTTTATTGTACTGTTGGATTCAATTTGCTGGTACCTTCTTGAGAATTTTTGCATCCATATTCATCAGGGATATAAGCCTATAATTCTCCTTTTCTAGTGGGGTCTTCGTCTGGTTTTGGAATCCAGGTAATGATTTGTAGAATGAGTAGTAGAATGAGTTTGGACGTTTTCTTTCTATTTCTATTTTTTTTTTTTTTGGAAAAATTTCAGAAGAATAAGTATTAACTCTTTCAAATGTTTGTTCACATTCCCCTGGGAAGTCATCTGGCCCTGGACTTTTGTTTGTTGGGAGATTTTTGATTACTGATTCAATTTTTTTTGCTGATTATGGGTCTGCTCAAATTTTCTGTTTCTTCCTGTTTTAATTTTAGTAGTTTGTATGTTTCTAGGAACTTTTCCATTTCTTACAGATTGCCCAATTTGTTGGCATATAATTTTTCATAACATTCTCTTATAATTGTTTATATTTTGTGGTATTGTTTGTGATCTGTCCTCTTTAATTTGTGATTTTATTTATTTATGTCCTTTCTGTTTTCTTTTTATTTACAAGATTTTCTAAGGCTTCAGTCTGTTTTGGCTTTTGGAGGTTGCCAACATCACATGACTAGAAGCATTTGAGCATCCCTGCAACCACTTGTTTACAAGTGAAAGATAAGAGAGAGAGCATGAAGGTTAAACCTATACTGGTTAGCTTGTATTTGTTCTTGACTTTTTGAATAAAAGGTTATTTTTGGTAAAGAATAAAGGAAGTCTCACAGATCTTTATCATTAAAAAATAATAGGGGCACCTGGGTGGCTCAGTTAGTTTAGTGCCCAACTCTTGATTCCGGTTCAGGTCATGATCTTACGGTTCATGAGATGGAGCCCTGTGTTAGTCTCTGTGCTGACAGCACAGAGCCTGCTCGGGATTCTTTCTCTCCTTCTTTCTCTGCCCTTGCCCTGTTCATGCTCTCTCTCTCCCTCTCTTTCTCTCTCTGTCTCTCAAAATAAATAAACTTAAACAAAAATAATTAAAAAATTAAACTATGCCACAAGGTTAAAAAGTATAGTCTATATTAAATTTGTATATTTAATAATTAAATGTTTTAACACATACATTTTATCTAACTCAAAAAATACAAAAAATAAAATGACCAACTTCGCAAAACCAAATAAATAATATAAAATCTAAATTTGAGTCTCTGATTATTCCTGCTGTACCTTGAAAAGCCTCATTTCTCAGAAACCACTCATCTGTTCTTTTTTAGCTTTGGTAGGGCTAGGTATGAATGCTGCCTATAACTAAGGACTATGGTTTTCTTAGCTTGTTATGTCCCTTGCACACATTAGCCACTTTCATTCAGTTAATATGTATTCAATGCATAGCCTGCTGAATGCCAGACATAGTGAAAACCTTGTGTCTAAATCAGTTATGTGCTAATAAGGAAGCAGGACAAATAAAGTTTAATTTCGGCACAGTGGAGAAAGTGTTACGGAGGACAGTGTAGGGTTTGAAGGTGACTCTAAAGGATATTCAGTTCTGCAAGAGTCACGGAAGGCCTTTCAGAGGAAATGCCATCTCATTAAAATCAAGAGACAAAGGAGAAGTAATCAGGTTTGAAACTAATAGGTTTGAAGGTACTGGTGAGGGTAGAGGGGTAGGAGCAAGGAAGAATTTCCTCAACTGAAGACAAAGCAGGTGCAGAGAGCTGCAAAGAAGAAAGGTGAAGGGTTCTTGGGCTGCACAAACCTTTGACCTTTTATTTTTTGCATTCTCATCTAAATTCCATTGAGATTAATGATTAACTTTACATGGAAATTCCACACTATACGTTAAGCGTGTGTTTGGGAGTGAAGAGAATTTTAAAATAATAGCTCAAAGGTGAGTGATGTCTACATTCTTTCCTTAGCTGTCATCTGTTTTCAGGGTTGCTTCAGAGTTAAAGGCAAACATCTTAAGCAGGATGTGTTTTCCAATTGGCTTGTTAGAACACAACCAGGTACTACAAAGCCTTCTTAAACAGTTCTCAGGAAACGAAGCTGGGTCTCCCGATCCGGGGTCCTCACTGCCCTCCTGTCTTTTCCTTCTCTTTTTCTTCTCTCACTCCTCTAGGAAGTTTACTTTTTTGAAGGTCAACCTCATTTTATTATTTGCCGGTGTGTGTAAATAAAGGACCCCCCCTTCCAAGTTCTCTTATATTTTTCTCCAAACCCTTTCTCCTTCATTTTCCCAGTCACTTCCTCTCCCTCCCTCTCCCCCACCCACTGATTGCTATTGGCAAATTTAGGAATTTGATTGTGAGCCAAAAATGAAAAATAACAGCAGAGGCTTTTTAACATCTCTGTATGAATGGGAATGACTCTGGCTAAGTGCATCAGCTGATATGTATACATATTTGTGATACTCCAGTGAATCACAGACTCCAGAAGACCAACCCCCGCAAATTTATCTCCGCCTCCTTCTCTGGCATGGAGAATAAAAGCTCACCGGAAACATCCCAAATGCATAAGTGGTTCTCATCTTTTTTGGCAGCCTAAAACCTGAGTGGAGTTTAAAGAGAACTAAATTGGACCATCCAGTTTCCTTCCCAGGATCATCTGGACAGGTTGTATTTTTATTTTTATTACTGATATTAGTATTAAAATTTTAGATATAAAAAGTTTAGGTGCAAATTATATATCACAAAACTGTTAAAAAAGGAAATATAGAGAGAATAAAGTCTATATTAATACTTTAGTTACATAATAATGTAAAGCATTTTAAAGCCTTTTTAAATCCTTTGTTTGTCATTAAAAATAAATCTTGCATTACATAATGCTTTTCTGTTTAAATAATTTTAACACAAAACTACGGTTTTTGTTACCTTGTAGGTCCTGAATGCTGGACATGTTCTCCATTTCATTAATAAGGAAACAGAGCAAGCAGAGTAGAAACAGTTAAAATGAAGAGTGACTTCTAATCTGGTGATCACTTCTGTGAAATATGTCAGAACCAGTCTCATAGTACCATGGGCCTTATAAACATTATCATTACTTTTAGGTGAGATACATCAGAAAAAAATACAGCATATATCCAAGTCCTTAGTAAATAGTTGCCAGGTAGATTTTTGGCAGCATAGTACCTATTTTATCTAGGAGTCCTTAATTAAAATTGGAAAGCGCAGAGAGATTTGATCTAGCAATTAAATTTAACAAGTATTTTTTAGCATCTGCTTTGTGACATAGTGCTGAGGCTGGGGTGGATTGATGGAGAAAAGGATATTCTCTGCTTTCAGCCATTTTAACCAGATCCAAGTAAGTAGAAGATGATGAGGATTGAGCAAGCCCTATACATCTGCACTGCCCACAGTTTGCTCAACACTTAACACTGTGTCTGGAAATGAGGTAGGCACTCACAGAGTTTATTTGCTGAATGAGAGTCAGATTAAGGGATGGAAGAGGGGAGGATAGAAAAAGGGACAAAGAAAACAGGAAGAAAAGAAGAAAAAAAGAGGAAAAAAAAGAAAAATTCTTTCTGAATTCAACTGAGTTTATAAATCACAGTCTTAACAATTTTTTGTTAGTGTTTCTAGACCACAATAACCTTTATAATAAGTTAGAAAATAAAATTGACAATTTCTAACTGAAATACATTTTTAAGAAAGAAGAGATCATCTAGAGGGTAAGTCCATATATTGTGATAAGAGATAATTTGCCAAAAGAAGTTAACAAGAAAATAGATATTACTATATGCCTCTTCACTTAACCCTGAGACCAAAATTGACCATGAAGGGGCAGCTAGAAGTCAGCCAAGTGCTGAATGATAAATCAGCTACTCCCAATCGACTGTAAGCCAATTTTTGCAAACTAGGCAGAATACCAAGAAAGTTGTTCACATTAATAAACAAATCAGTAGGTTGGGCAAGGAACACCTTTATACACATTTCTTCTAGTGAAAGATTTCTATTTTCTGACAACAAAGAAGGAACAAGGTGACACCTTGTTAAGGAACAAGGTGATTTATTAACAAAACTGATTTTTAATCAAAATGTCATAATTCTGGTGAGATTACATCTAACACACTTGAGAGAGAGGTCTTGAAAGAGTTGAGTTTGCCAATAGGAACTGGAACTTTTTCCCTTTTAAGTTAGAACATGCAGGACTAGTTATTCTGTGGTTTCCAAAACATATATTAAGCCATTCTTGAGTCAAAAACAACAATTGAAAAAATTTTTCATTTTGTCTCTCTTCTGGTGTGTAATCTGAGGCCGAAATGAAATAAATGCTATAGTGGGTTGTCCCAAAGAACTTTAGTGGAGTAAACACCTAGAAGTCACATTGTGTAAAAGTCACATTGGATATTTACAGATTTTACTCCCCAGTGAGAAAACAGATAACTGATCATCAGTTTTGCCAGATAATTTTATATTTCTGAAATATATTCTTGGGAATTTTGACAACACATATTTTCCCTGGTTTGAAAGGAGATATTACTATGTAATGTGTACTGTTTCTAACTTAGGTCATAAGTGTCTGGCTCCTTGTCATGAGCCAGCTGTGAAGGTACACGTGCAGGTTGTGTCTTTCCACATTGTCAGCTTTATTGAATCATAAGGCAAAGTTAATCATAGTCATAAAGCAGGTTTGGGATTCCAAACTCAATGTCATTTCCCCATATGATTAAACTTGGCTTCTTACACAGCACACCGAGCAGAAGAGAAGACACACCACACAACCAACAAGGCAAACAGAAGGGTGTGGGAAGTCAACGAACCAAAGGCAAAATCAGTTAAAGCTTCAAAGCTGAGCTTTGGTCACGTCCAGGTCAGCACCCGGCACGTATTGCCTATTACGTTCAAGAGGTGAAGGACCTCAGCTCTGTTCAGAAATCAGTCAGGCAGAGCCCTCGGAGGCAGCTGACTTTTTTAAGTGGTCAGAGGTAGAAGGGTCATGTCTGAAGAGTCTGACAGTTTGTTGCAAAAATCCTCCCCTTTTCAAAGGGTCTTGAGACCCCTGCAGACCTCCTCTGCTTCTGCTTGTTAGCAGTTCTGGGTGTCAGCTGATGCTGGTCTGGGCGGTATCTTGGCTGGGCTGCAGTACCCTTAACCGCTTCTGCCATTGCTTGACACAGGCTCTTACTTGACATGACAGACTCCATCTTGCTCTCTACGCTCTATTATCATATGGATTTGACACAATAACAATAGGGACTCATGCTTATTAAGCATTTATAATGGAAATTTATACTTCAGTTGAGGTAAAATAATTTGCTAAGATTATATAATTTCAAATAGCACAGCTAGGATTTAAATGAGGTGGTCTAAGGGCAACTGGGTGTCTCAGTCCATTAAGCATCTGACTCTTGATTTTGGCTAAGGTCATGATCTCATAGTTAGTGAGTTTGAACCCCACATTGGGCTGTGCTCTGACAGCATGGAACCTGTTTGGGATTGTCTCTCTCCCTCTCTTTCTGTTCCTCCCCTGCTCACACTCATACTCTTGTTGCTTTAAAAAAATAAATAAATAAAGTTTAAAAAACAATTAAAAAAATAAGCAGTGTGGTCTACTTTAGGGCCCACACTCTTAAAATTATATTCTATTCTTTGTTATGTACACATTAATCATCTAAATTAAAATGAATATATAAACTTTTAACACATGTATTTCTCATTATATGAACACATTGAAATATTTATGCTACCATATCAAACATAAGGCAAAAACTTGACACATTTGATTTTATGAGCAATAAACTTCTATACAACACTATTAAAAGAGTTTAAATATTACTGGCGTATAAAACAGAAAAATAAGCCATACTTTCAATATAAAATCAACAATAAATTACTAGCTAAAAAATCAGTTAGGAAAAAGTAACACCCTTGATAGACAAAATGGATCAAAATAATTAAAATAACCAATAAATTTATAAAAGATGAAAACAAAAAGTTATAAAATATCTCTGAAACACAGTTTTAAAAACATATATTTTCAATTGTGAAAGATTATAACAAATAATTTGCAAATACTGGTGAGCACGTGAGAATATAGGCAATTTCATATAGTGTGCAAATTGGTATAATTTTAGTGATTAAAAAATATTTAACAATATACCTTTTATTTTGGCAATTCTATTGTCACTGTGAAGATAATTGTGAAAAACATAGAGACATTCATTAGAGTGCTACTTATATCTAAAAAAAGTTGGGAAAAACAAGAATTTCCATCATTAAAGAATTGTTTTCTATATTACACCCATACTATGGACTTCTATGTGTAATTTATAAGAATAAAAACAGAATTTATATATTAACAGCAAAATGCTCACATTATATAGTGAAATAATAGAGTACAAAATGAATGTAAAATATAATAAAATTAGGGGCGCCTGAGTGGCTCAGTCAGTTAAGCGTCCGACTTTGACTCAGGTCATGATCTTGAGGTTCATGAGTTCAAACCCCTCGTTGGGCTCTGTTCTGATAGCTCAGAGCCTGGAACCTACTTTGTATTCTGTGTCTCCCTCTCCATCTGCCCCTACTCCACTCACACTCTGTCTCTCTCTCTCTCAAAAATAAATAAACATTAAAAAAATAATAATAATACAAATTAAATTAGGTACATAAGTGTATAGGTTTTATATACATTTAAATATTTGGAAGCATAAATATCGTGGTATTAGGAGCGATTATCTTTAGTTTGGATAAAGAAAGCACTTTCATTTTCTTTATGTTGTTTAATTTTTTTCACCAATTATGTGTCAAAAATAAGGATATTTCGGGTGCCTGAGAGTGTCTCACTCAGTTAAGCATCTGACTTTTGATTTTTGACTCAGGTCATGATCTCATGGTTCGTGGGATTGAGATCCATATGGAGCTCCATGCTCACAGTGTGGAGCCTGCTTGGGATTCTCTCTCACCTCTCTCTGCTTCTCCCCCAGTTTGCTTGCTCACTCTCTGTCTCTCTCTGACAAAATAAATAAATAAATAGATAGATAGATAGATAGATATTTATATATGCACATTTACATGTATACATAAAAATGTGCACTTTTGCCCTTCCTTGCGTAAGAAAAATATGGTTTCTGTCTTCAAGGAGTCTGATGCAGGACAGACTTAACCTAATTAATGACGTCTGCTTTTTGAGGTAATTTTATGACATATAAATAAGATTTTAAAATAAAACTTTTCAAATCTGGCACAAAGTAAATGCCTAGTAAAGAACATCCATTTCCTTGGTGGTTGTAGAAAGAAGAGATTTTCACTTTTTATAGGAAAGCCAGTTGGAAAGCCAGTTTCATATTCAATCAGTAGTTGGATAGGCTTTGAAGGAGAGCAGTGAGCACAAAGGAAAAAAAATGAGGGAAATGACAGGGACTGAATCCATGGAATTAGTGCCAGGTGCTAGTGATTGGGAGTTAGGAAGCAACGTCTGAAAGTCTCCATCTGTAATGTGCAGGCTACAAATATAGTGGGGAAAACATGACTGGAAATAGCCTTTAGAAGTCAAAGGTCTATTCATTTGGTTTGGTTTGTAAGACTTCTCTTCCTAACAGTTTACCATCAGGTATTTCTTATTTTAGGTGAATCCATTTGTCATGGTAATTGCAATTTCATTTTTCTCTTTATTTTTTTCTTAAGTTTATTTGTTTATTTTGAGAAAGAGAGAAAGAGAGCAGGGTGAGGGGGAGGCAGAGAGGGAATCCCAAGCAGGCTCTGCACTGTCGGCACTGAGACAAATGTGGGACTCGAACTCACAAACCATGAGATCAAGGCCTGAGCTGAAATCAAGAGTCAGACACTTAGCAGACTGAGCCACCCAGGTGACCCTCGTTTTCTCTTTATAATGCATCTCTCATGAATTGGGATTCTCTATATTGAAGGAAACACACTGAGTGGTTAAAAGAACTGCTGCCTCCAGAAGGCTCCTGTTATACTACAAGGTCTCTGAAAAAGACAATAAAAGCCATAGCAGTTACAAATGTATAAGTGTATCAGGCAGCTTTTTAGCAAGAGTGAGGTATATGCAAAATGGGAGAGGGAGGTATATGCAAAATGACCTCCAAAGACTGAAGGAACTATAAAACCAAAGAAAAAGGCCAAGTCCAGCTTGACAAGAAATGGCTTATTAAGAGGACTTACAGATAAAAGAGTATGTTGGGCCACACAAGACAAGTAGATCTCTGTAACCCCACCTCCCTTAAGATTTGCTTTTGTAACGCTACAGGCTGGGAGCACTGCTAGGGGACCATCCAAGAGGAAAATGTTTAAGAATAAGTGTGTGTCACAGTCATGTCTCCAGAGTGGATCAAGGACATTTTGCCCTAAGGGTATACTTAAGGGTAGGAGGTGATGTGCTCAAGAAGGCTTCAGGTCACAGAGACGTCATCATGGTGGATTTGCATTAGTCTGGTTCACACAGATGAATAAAAAGGAGATCTAGAGTGGCTAATATCAAAGATGGACGAAATTTGTTGAGATTCTATATCACAAACAGAATGGAGAAGAAAAGATAGTAGAAGAAGTTGAGTCAATGAAGGAAAGTTTGCTTAATTAAAAATTCTATGACCAACCCTGAACACAAAATGGGTTATCATGGAATCAGGAAATGAATTATCTGTGATAACCATCTTGTTTACCCTTATAAGTTTCAGACAAGTCATTCAATGGAAATATCCACTACTTTACTAATCAAGTGAAAGAGAAAATTAAAAGTAATGTGAGAGGTCCCAGAGGAATCTTCTATTCCCTCAGGAATCCATGTCTTAGAAATATCCATTACAGTTTCATTAATTTTATCTTCTTTTATGTACACTCATTGAGCATTTGAATTTTTTCATTAAATGAAACGTATTCAGGAACTAAGGAAGCTATATGGCAATAGCTATTGAATGTTACCATCAATCTTTATTGTTATTTAATGTATACATATTTAATCAGAGTGATTATCTACCAAAATATTGTTGTATTTTTGAGCATATGCATCTTTTTATATACCCCATCAATTTGTACAGAAATAGTGTTGTTGTGTTATCCTTCATCATGGAATTTTCTATGTCAAATATTGTATATAAATATAATATAAATGCATCACATTATTTTTATGTAGTTAAACACTTTATAGTGCCTTGTACTTTCTTACTCTTTTTATATGTTAGACTTACCTTCTTAATAGGAGAGATTCTTAAAGCACCAAGACTATATTATATATTCCTTCAATATGTTTTTTACCTTAAATGCTCAATAGCTAAGAAATGCTAGAAACCCAATAGAACCTCAGTTAGAGCTATTATTAATGTTAATATATTTTAAAGTACGTATAAAGTGGAAAACATACATTTTTTTTCTTTTAGTGTACCGCTTTATGATGGATTCTTCCAAATCTTCTGACTATTGTGAATACTTTGGCAAAATCCATGGAATTCTAATGTATAAAGATTTTATAAAACATTGGGATGATGTGGAGACATTCCAGGCAAGACCAGATGACATTGTCATTGCCACCTATCCTAAATCTGGTAAGTCTCCTTAGTATGTCAATGTCGTTCTCTTTTCACCTAGAAATGACAAACCCACCTTGAATAGTAAATATTAAGCTGTTCACTTCTACCACACTCATTTTTCATGTGAAAGATACAGTAGTTTAGACATAGAAAAAGTGGAATATCAGAGCTGTATTCGAAGAGCACAATCTGTACCTATAACCTGAGTAGCACATTGACAGATAGGTATGGTTGGCCACTTTAGAAAATTATGTAATATAAATGGATGAATATAGAATCATAACTAAAACCTTAAACTACCAACTGTGTTTATCTAATGTCATTATTGTCATCACATAAAAGTATAAGCAATTTTTGCAAACTTTTAAAAAATTCTTTTTCAGCTAACTAGCTCTTTTTCTCTAAGGCTATCCCCCAAACTCCTTTTTTAAGCAACATCTTTTTTTTTTCCTGAAATTAGCTCATAGTTCTGGAGTTTTACAGCCATAGATCTTTAGAAATTAGGAAGATCTGATCCAGACTTCTCTGGTTGCTACATTTAAACACTTACACATGTTAAGCACTGAATATGTCTCACTTCATTGTTATTTTACCCTTCCACCAGAGGAATTCTTCTAAAACACAATCCTGATAATTGTGCAACATTGCCTGTACAACATTGGCTTTCTAAAACTTATCAAAAGCTCAAACTCTTTAGTATGAACTATAAGGAATTTTCTGCTTGCTGTCTGCTTGCCTTGGCAGCCTCCTCCCCACCTATCTCTTCTTCAATTTAGGCTTTATAATCTATTTCCAATTCTTTTCTTCACCACTATATTAATCTTAAGTATGTGACCTTTGATTGAAAAAAAAAAGACAGTTCTGCTTGGTAGAACCAGTCTCTGACTCACAAAACCAGTGAACTAATGCCAATAATGTGTTAAGGCTAAGTTCAATTCTCATGTTGTCTTGAAGGCATTTCTTGTTGAAACATCACACCAGCAGCAGCACACTGAGTTAAATGTTCCTCCTTTGCAGTCCTTTGAATTCCTATACCCATCTGTATTACAGCATCTTAAGAAAAAAGAAGTGTTGTAATTATCAGGCATTGTTTGCAACTCTCAAAAGCACATCTGAGCACTAGAAGGCAAGGGTTCAATCTATTCTTTTCTGTATCCTCTGAACGGGGACTCAAGTTGAGGCATAAGAAGCTATCAGTAAAGTTTGTGGCTAAAGCGTGCTTCAGTGTATCTTCTGTTATTCAAGTCTCTTTACCTTTTTTTTTTCTTTTTTCAAAATTAACATTTTGTATTTTGGCACAGTATTTACAGATATCTATTAGACAGAAAAGGTAGTCTAAATCCTCCTGTAATATCAGCATAGTGACCATATCTTATTTAATTGTGTATTCTTGGCATTTAGCATAGTGACAAGCTTGTACTCAATATATATGTTGAAAACAATGAATGAATGAATGAATGAATGAATGACACCTTCTTACTCACATTATCCCAAAAAATGTAGGGACTGATTATTCTCACTGGCCTGCCTCTTCACTATTTCTTTGCATGAGTTTTCCTTTTCTGTTTTCTCATTTATTCACTTAGCAAGTATTTATTGAGTTCCTGCTATGTGACAAGTGTAATATTAGCCACTGGAGATATAATGGTGAACAAAACACACCTAATCTCTACCCTCTCAGTGTTTATAATCCGATGGTAAATATAAATAAAGTGGCAGATACAATACAGTATGAAACTGCTTTGGGTGAAGGAAGTCCAGTAGGGTATTGCGACAACATATAGAAGGAGCACCTCACTTGGAGCCTTTCAGAGGCTTCTTAGAATGAGCAAAGCAAAGACCTGAGAAGTTTAGCTCATAGAAGAGGGTTCCAGGCTGAAGGAATAGCACATATGTGGATGTGGGAGAGTCTGAGAGTATGCTTTCTCTCTGGCTTCTTCAATTCTTTCAGTTCTTCCTTCTAGCCCACCTGCATTTAGTCCATTCTTCAAGACTTACCTGAAAGCTTTCTTTCTCCATACTCCAGTAGTCATCTTTTCTTTCTTTGAATTAAGCTCAGCATTCAGTTGTGTATTATTTTCCCTTGTACGACTTTAGTTGCCTTAAGCATATTTATTGTTAACTTGTCCTAGAGGTGAGGAACTATGTCTTATTCTTCTTTGTTTTTCCTGATAATGTTTAAATACAATGCTTTCCCTGCAGGAATATTTTGATAAATCAAGCCTCCCTACTTTTTAGATGTAAAAATTTAAATCCCTAATTGTTATCAGCTTGCATAATGTCCCAATTAATCATGGACAAATTTGGACTCCTACCATGGGCGTGTCTTACTACAATATTCATCCTTATTTCTTGAGACTATTTTTGGGTCTTACAAGAGTAAGTATTAGAAGAAATATTTCTTGAATTCCATGGCTTTTCTTTTTTTTAATGCTTCTTTTTTTTAAAGTTTATTTATTTTGAGAGAGAGAGTACAAGCAGGGTGGGCAGAGAGAGGAAGAGAGAGAATCCCAAGCACAGGGCCAGACGTGGGCCTCAATCTCACAAACCGTGAGATCATGATCTGAGCTGAAATCAAGAGTCAGATGCTTACAGATGGAGCCACCCAGATGCCCCAAGTTCTGTGGCTGTTCTATCTTTCAAATAATACTGCATTGGTACCTTCCTACTTTATCCAGCTATAAATCCACTACCTGCATCATCAGCCCTGCATTGTCAGTGAGACACTAAGGTTTGTCTAATTTTTACAGGTACAACCTGGGTTAGTGAAATTGTATACATGATCTGCAAAGAGGGTGATGTGGAAAAATGCAAAGAAGATGTCATTTTTAATCGAATACCTTTCTTGGAGTGCAGAAAAGAAGAGCTGATGAATGGTAATATTTAAGTAGATTTTTAAAGGTGTTTACATATATTTTAAAGTGTGGCTATAGCAGGTGCAAGAAAAGAGAGAGGAAGCAAGAGTGACAATTAGTATGATGTCCTCTACATGGAGAGTACATAAATTTAAATTTAAATCTTGACAGAGTTTATGGTATAGCATTTGTCTGATACAGAGTGAATAAGGATAGCTTTTATATGCCTTCAGTAGAGTCTAGTAATATGTAAGCATTTATCCTTATATGGCTGAATGTGATAATACTTTAAACATTAGAAAAATATATGTAAATTTTCAAGGATATATCCAAAATGATATTCATCAGAGGTTCTTTAAATATTGTGAAAAATTAGAAACAACTTAAGCGTTAATCAAAAAAAGGAATAGCTTAATGTGATACAATAACACTATGAAATCATTAAAAAAATTAGGTTGGCCTATGTTCCTTGTAGTTTCGATATAATATGTTAAGGAAAAATCAATTAGAAGATACTAAAAATTCTGTCTGCATGTGTGGTATTTAGATGGCTCTGAGACTGGGCATAGAGATATACAGTTGACCCTTGTACAATGCTGAGGTTAGGGATGATCACCCCTCACACAATAAAAAAATCTGCATATAACTTTTGACTCCCCCCAGATTTAATTACTAATGGCCACTATTGGATCAGAAACCTTGCCAATAATGTAAACAGTCGATTAACACATATTTTGTATGTTATACATGTATTAATATATTGTATTTTTATAATAAAGTAAGCTAGAGAAAAGCAAATGTTACTAACAAAATCATAAGTAAGAGAAACTACGTTTAAGTATTGTACTGTAAAAGAATTCATATATAAGTGGACCTGGGAAGTTCAAACACATGTTGTTCAAAGGTCAACTGCATTTATATGGAAGGCTGCTCACCAAAATATTAATACTTATTTTTTCCAATATGGTGAAATTGTAACTTATCTTGTTGTTTTCTCTATAATTTCCTCTATGTAAACTTCTATGATAGTGAGTATGTATTATTACTATGAATACAATATAGAATCTTAAAGTTACTTCTATTTTAAAAATATCTATAAAATCCACATAAATATTTATAATTTTGGAAGTTGTATATAACCTTTAACTTTTTAAAAATCAGGAGTAAAACAATTAAAACAGATGGCATCTCCTAGAATAGTGAAGACTCATCTGCCAGCTGACATTCTTCCAGCCTCATTTTGGGAAAATAACTGTAAGGTAACCAGAGTCTAGTATTCTTAAAACTTCATCCAAGTTGGGGCACCTGGGTGGCTGTAGTCGGTTAAGCATCTGACTTTGGCTCAGATCATGATCTCACAGTTCATGAATTTGAGCCCCGCATCAGGCTTTCTGCTGTCAGTGCAGAGCCTGCTTCAGATCCTGTCTCCCTCTCTCTCTGTCCCTCCTCCGCCTTGCACAGGCTCTCTCTCTCAAAAATAAATAAACATTAAAAAAAAGTCATCCAACTCAAAATAATTTTGCAATGATCAAGTCAGGTAACATCCTGTGTCTTATACACATTTATTTGTTCTTTCATCGAACCTACAGATATTTAATAAATATGGATTAATGTCAGTGTAGTTAGAGTCTATATTTCAACTCCAACTCTAGAGGTTATTTGGAAAAAAACAGGTAAACTCCAAGCCACTCCAAGGTATTCATCTGCAAGGGGATAATAATAGTATCTTCCTGGTGGAGCTGTTACAGGGATTAAGTGAAATAATGCTTGTTAAGTGCTTAACACGGTATCTAGTATATTATAAACATTTGGTAAATGGTAGCTACTTTTGTATTTGTTACTAATGATTGTATTGAATGTATTCCTTTTTGCAAACTATTGTACTTGGCATGTTGAGGCATTCAAGCAAACTGGAAAAAGATAAACCAGACAAGTATTATATAATAATTATTTACTGAGTATCTATTGTGTGCCAGCAATGTAAGGATTAATAATACATGTGCAAGCCTTGTCTTCATGATCACATGGTCCACTGGGGGAAAGGGACAAATAAGCAGATGATGCAGTAGGTGTCACAGGTCAAGTAAGAGAAGTCTGGCCCAGATATTACAGTAAGGCAGGTATTCAAGAACAAGTAACATCTCAGCTGATATTTAAAAGATGTATTGGAGTTAGTCTATACAATCCCAGAGGCAACCCTAATGATGATCTGAAACAAGTTCATTTCAGTTGCTAGGTTGACTATACACATTGGCTGGATAAATGAAGGGAGATAAGCTAGGGCTTGATCACAACAGACACTGAAGTTAAGTTAGGAAGTTTGGACTCTATTTGGTGGTAATGAGGAGTTACAGACATTTTGAGTTGATGATTGATGTGATCAGTTTTGGTTTTTACAGAGAATGATATATAACCCTAAAACATTACGTCTTGGATTATTGATGCTGTTTCTCAACACCTTTCTAGCTTTCTTTAGGATATACCACAACCCTATATGCTACAAGTATGAGATATCAAAGTACTATACGCAGTTGTAATAACAAAATAGGGGGTTTATCACAGTCAGGAAACATTTCTATTTTGTACTCTAATGATAGCTGGTGTGTTTGACATTTTTCTGGAGATCCATGGTCCAGAATTCTGAAAGTTCTAGTTTCTTGTTTGTTGTTTAACTTTCATCAAAAGCAATCTTAGATGGAACATGTACATCCTGCTGACATCATTCATTACATAAAGTTTCTCTCATTAGACCATTTATATATTTTTTGGGAGATGTGTAATCACCATTTTTTCAAGAGATTTGACCAAGTTACCTCTTTTTCTTTTGGAGAATGGGTTGTGGCCCCTTCAGGTCTCAAATGAAAATAAATACAATCCATTTACAATAGTCTTAGTCTTCACTAAACTATTTAGCATTCACAAAACTGGCTATCATCTCAGACATCAATCAAACAGTTAGATAGAATCATGTCCTGAGCATTTCTGAGGTAATTCACTGGGGGACAAGAAGATAGATGGATAGGGACTATTAGTAAAAGTGTATTTACAGTGATGAACCAGAAGCTAAAAGAGAATTTTAAAAAGTGAGGGGAAAGGGAGTCAAACTGACACATAAAAGAAACATTGAGGACAATAAATTTCAGATCTTGGAATTGTTCCAGGACAGATATATTGGGGAAAACTGATAAGGAAGAAAGAAGGAGTAGGAATTTCTTGGAAGAAAATGATGTCCCAGCATAGGTCTTCAGAAGTGAAACCTTTAGAGTGCTGACATTATTTGTGATTTGGTCATAAAAGTGGTTAGCTGTGGTAAACTAAAGGAAATGATCAATGAATACAAGAACTTAGTGAATTAGATGGTTTATGCATACAGATACTAAAGTTACACTGGATGATGACAAGATTGGGAATGGAGAGTAATACAATGAGGCAGATGTTCATATTTTCAATTAAAGCAAGGGAATCACCACAAGCTTTAGCTGGGAGAGGTATGAAGTATCACAGGAACAGGGGTGTTTCAAGTGTAGCATTTTAAAGTGGATTATGATCCCAAGAGAATTGTGGGTAAACTAGCAACTTCGTCTGGAGAGTGATACAGGCAAAGCCCTATCTTTTAGAAAGACCTAGATTTCCCTCCAAGACAGGAATAGCATGCATGGCAAAAACTTTGGGGTATAGAATAGTATCTGTCAAAATGAAGATAAGATAAACTAAATGGGAGTTTAGGGGGAAGAGGGATTGCTTTTGTTATCCCCACCCCCTATCTGAGAAAATAAAAAGCCTCATGAAGACCTGCAACCAAGCTTTAAAGTAATGGATAGTATTTTGAGATGTAGAGAATATTCAAGACAGAGGGAACAGCATGAAGAAATGCAAGGGGTAAAAATCTGAAGTAAATTCATGCATACAGTGGCAATGAGTTCTATTCAGCTAATATGCAAAATGCAAGAAGGAGAGTGTTAAATTACGTTGGAAAAGTTCAATATGGCTATTTATAGTTTTCATAAGAAAAGAAAATTCACCTTTTTTCTGCAGTTATTAGAGGTTTTTATAGCAGGACTTTAAAAACGAGAGCCATATTTCTTAGAATACACTACAAGAATTCTTTAAAATTGTTTGCAAATGTAGAAACTTGAAGAGTTAAGAAAAGTTAGTGAGCCCAATCAAATCCAGTAAACAAGTGGAGAGTCATGAACAGCCTTCCCTGATGGCAAGGCTCAGGTTCCTGAGGGCAGAAGTGGAGACCACAGGAATGCTGAAGTTTCCTTTTGCAGATCTTTTCCTGCAGCACTGTGTACTGGACCTAGAAAATACCGTAAAGATCAGACGCAACTCACTTGCTTACTGGATAGAAAATTTATATCCAAAACTGGTGCTTTGCACAAGATGATAGAACTTTTTAGTGCCAGACTGGCAATTAACCAAGGCTTCCTGACTGCTCTTTTCCGATTGGTGTTTCTTCTGCATGTAGTACAGAAACTCAACACGATGTTAGTGAAGATTACGTTTTCACTGTGATCAATGTGCATTTAAATAGACCCCCATTAAATACGTTTGTTCCCTCCAAGACTGCATGAATGACTGCATTTGTGACATTAAAATGAGTTATTATACATGAAAATGGCATACAAAATGAAAAGTGAGAACAGGCACTGAATAACTGTGCAAAAGATACTTTCACTTCAGGTTATTGAATTTTTCTTCTTTATAATTTTGTATATTTTATATACTTTTTACAATGAATATGTATTATGTTTGTGGTTGGAAAGATAAATGTTTCTTGATGAAACTATGTTTGAAAAAAATCAAGTGACGTAATATATAATGTCATCCTTTTAGATGATCTACCTTTGCCGGAATGCCAAAGATGTCGCTGTTTCCTTTTATTATTTCTTTCTAATGGTAAATGCCCATCCAGATCCTGGATCTTTTGAAGAGTTTGTGGAGAGATTCATGGATGGACAAGGTAAGACACCTTCTTTACTTGGAATTCTTTCAAAGTAAATGATACAAGACAAATGACGTCTCTGAGCAAATATTTTTGTTGTCTGTTGTGGTCTGCTATCTTCTCTGATCCTTAATTAAAACAGAAATTCTAGAAGACTTTGAACTTTAGAACAAGCACAGTGTTTCCAGATGTGGATGGAAAATGCAGAATCTGGACACTCCAGTTCAGTGCCTAAAAATAAATATATAAAAGTGTTTTTGGAGGTTGGAGGTAACCATTTTCCTCTCTAAGACTGAGATTCAGTGTCCAATTCTGTATCATTTCTTTTTATTAGAAAAAGTATCTCATAGCATTACAACTCTATTGAATAAGGGGGCAAGGAAATAGAAAAGGGAGAGAGTGCCCATTTGTTTCCAAGGAAAATTTCAAGTGCTTTGTTGGATGAGCATTCACGAAGAAATCTGAGTATCTACAAAGTTCTTTTTCTTTTCACCCAGGGTACAGTCTGAATGTTTTAACTAGATTTCTCAGAACCATACAAGAGTTATTACAGCAGAAATTCTGGGAAATTTTACCTTTTAATTAACTCCAGACTATAGCAACTATTTAAAGTTGAGGAAGAAAGGATTCAAGAAAGTCTAGTATTTTCTAAAGAAGACCATTCTGATACTGTCATAATAATTGCAAAAAAAAATGGTAATAATGTCTTTATATCCATAGAAGGTAATATTGACTCAATAAAAGTGGAATATATGTACTTTATGTTTGTTGCTGTATTTTGGAAAAATTTATGCTAACCATCACAAATTAAACATATGTCTAAAGATGGTCAAAACCCATATTGTAAGTCAGAGAAAGATAATGTTGTACCTCTGCAAATTGGATGAAAAGATCATCCAATTATCCAATTATATACATATACATATACATACATATATACAATATTTTATGTTAAGAACAATTGTCAGTAGAGTCAAAGGACAGAAGTGGTGGACAAAGACAATGCAAAGCAGTATACCTTGACTCACACAGCATTATATTATTTGGTCAGCTTTTTATTGGGTGAAACACTGGGATATGCATGAGAAAAGAAAAGGGAAGAGAGACCACTTTTGAGCATATCACATCATCTTCAAAATGTTCTAACTTTTTTGGGGTGCCTGGGTGGCTCAGTTGGTTGGACATCCGACTTTGGCTCAGGTCACGATCTCACGGTTCATGGGTTGGAGCTCCACTTTAGGCTAGGAGCCTGAAGCCTGCTTCAGATTCTGTGTCTCCCTCTCTCTCTCTGTCCCTCCCCTTGCTTGTGCTCCATCTCTCTGTCTCTCTGTCTCTCTCAAGAATAAATAAAAAAAGTCTTCTAACTTTTTAAAAATGAGAATAGCACTAAGAGTCCCTAAGAAAACATCTCTACCATATAAACTGCAAGTAATATAATAAAAAGTTATATAGTTGCCAGTTTTAATTGTAAAAGCTAGTTTTATGAATAGTAAATTTCAACCTGGACTGAATTCTCATTATAAGATCATTAATAGTTTCATTAACTCAACTCCCTTCACTGACAACTTGATTTCACACACACACACAAATACACACGCACGCACACACGCACACATTTCAAAAATGCTCTTATAAGCTGTGAATCAAGTTAATCAGATAATTAACCATAAACCATGTCATAAACCATGTCATAATGTTGAAAGTTTAGAATGTATTTCTGTACATGGATTGTTCAACATACTTTGCCTCTCTTGCTGCAGAGAAATTTGCCTAAGATCTGTGACTGACCTCTATTTTTCATGCCATGATCATTTATTTATATTTATTTGTGGTTACTATTGTTTACATACTCATTTTCAAGCTTTATAGAGATGATAGCATGCCCTTAAATTGCTTTTATGTCTAACTTTAGTGCCTTATGGTTCCTGGTATAAACATGCAAAGTCTTGGTGGGAAAAGAGGAAGAATCCACATGTGCTTTTTCTCTTCTATGAAGACATGAAGGAGGTGAGAAATTGAAAACCTATGGACTATTGTACACCTAAGACTTAGCTAACTGGAATTAAACACTTTTAAAAAGAAAACATATGGGCAACTTAATAGTTTCTAAAATATTAACACTTGACAAGACTCTAGATACAAAAATATGTCTTTAAATAGAAGATTCAGGCATCTCCAAAAGTTATAATAATTCAGATACATTAACACAGATTTGAAGCTATTAAATAGAACTCTTCCGTGAATAAATATATTTAAACTGAGTCTCAAAAAATTACCAAAGATAAAATTTGAAAGAACTTGAGTTCACAAAACAACAGCAAACACAGACACACACACACACACACACACACACACACACACACACACACATACACACACACAGATATGAACACATAAGGAATCACGATGGACAAGAAGTGTCAACTGCCTCCAAATCTATGGGTGTTGGAATTATCAGGTAAACCCTATAAAATAATTATTCTTAATATGTTTAAAGAAATAAAAGAAGAAAAATATTTTACAAAGAAAGAAGAGGTTACTAAAATTGACTTAGCAGATTTGAAAAAATATAGCAAAATAGAATTTCTAAAATAATTTTTAAAAATTAAAAAATTAAGAGATGATTCATATAACAGATAGAACATGGCTAAATAGTGAGTTAGTGAAGTGGAAATGGAGCAGAGGAAATTACATAGAATGTACTACAATGAGATGAGTAGAATACTTTAAAAATAGAGTGATAGATATGTGGGATAGTGATACGATTCCACATCTATCAACTCAAACTTCCAGAAGAAGAGAATAAACAGAATGTCAGAGCAGCAATATGCAAAAGTATGATGATCTCAAATTTCCTCATAGTGTATTTTTTCTCAACTTCATTAGTAATCAGGATAACACAAAATAAAAGTCACTATGAGATGGCATTTCACGCACCAAACTGACAATTAACAAGTCAGTTAATGTGGACCATTGAGAAGTACCATATTACTGATAGCAGTATAAGAAGATACAGAAGATAAGAAACACTATGGAAACAATTTGTCATTATCTAAGAAGGGCAACCAAACAGGATTTAACACTCCCAAATGCCTATGTATATACTCTTGAGAAACTCTGGTTTGTGTACATTAGGTTATATGTACAATAATCTTCAAAGCAGCATTCTCCATAACTATAAAAATTGGAAACAACCCAAATATACATAGGCTCAAGAATCATGATATATGCTCTTGTCCTACAATTAAGTATGATATCGGAATGAAAAAGAGTAAACGTCAAATATGCACATCAATTGGGCAAAACCAAATCATATATTGTCTGTGGATAATATGTGTATGTTTTAAAACTATTAAGTAAGGCACAGGGTTGATTAGATCAGTTTTAGAACGGCAGGTTTTATGTTGATGTTTTTTGTTGTTTATGGGAATGGAAAGTGGAATGAATGAAGTTCAAAACTTGCAAATGGAAGAACTCTAGAAATTTTGAGTATTCTATTCCATAAATTGAGTAGTAGGTTGAAGCACAAATGTACACAAATAATTTTTGCAAAAATAGACAAATCCCGGGTTTCTTTATTAAGAGAAATGTCTTTTCTTCTCTCATTCTTTATTAGCACCAAGAAAGCAATCAATAGTTTCTTGCTCACATCTTTGTACAATTATTAAAATCCATGTTGCAAAAATTCTAGAGTTGTTTTGATCAGAACAAATTTAAAATAAAATCATACATAATATTTTAGAAACTGAAGTGTTATTTCTTTATAGAGTTTAACAGTATAACAAATTTGAAAAAGAGAAACAACCATGATATGTAGTTTATTATATTGCCTAATATTATGGCCTATAAGTAGAATATTGAAAAGAGTAAATTTATTATTATTTTTTTTTATTTTTTTTTATTTTTTATTTTTTTATTTTTTTTTAATATATGAAATTTACTGTCAAATTGGTTTCCATACAACACCCAGTGCTCATCCCAAAAGGTGCCCTCCTCAATACCCATCACCCACCCTGCCCTCCCTCCCACCCCCCATCAACCCTCAGTTTGTTCTCAGTTTTTAACAGTCTCTAATGCTTTGGCTCTCTCCCACTCTAACCTCTTTTTTTTTTTTTTTTTTTCCCTTCCCCTCCCCCATGGGTTTCTGTTATGTTTCTCAGGATCCACATAAGAGTGAAACCATATGGTATCTGTCTTTCTCTGTATGGCTTATTTCACTTAGCATCACACTCTCCAGTTCCATCCATGTTGCTACAAAAGGCCATATTTCATTTTTTCTCATTGCCACGTAGTATTCCATTGTGTATATAAACCACAATTTCTTTATCCATTCATCAGTTGATGGACATTTAGGCTCTTTCCATAATTTGGCTATTGTTGAGAGTGCCGCTATAAACATTGGGGTACAGGTGCCCCTATGCATCAGTACTCCTGTATCCCTTGGATAAATTCCTAGCAGTGCTATTGCTGGGTCATAGGGTAGGTCTATTTTTAATTTTCTGAGGAACCTCCACACTGCTTTCCAGAGCGGCTGCACCAATTTGCATTCCCACCAACAGTGCAAGAGGGTTCCTGTTTCTCCACATCCTCTCCAGCATCTATAGTCCCCTGATTTCTTCATTTTGGCCACTCTGACTGGCGTGAGGTGGTATCTGAGTGTGGTTTTGATTTGTATTTCCCTGATAAGGAGCGACGTTGAACATCTTTTCATGTGCCTGTTGGCCATCCGATGTCTTCTTTAGAGAAGTGTCTATTCATGTTTTCTGCCCATTTCTTCACTGGGTTATTTGTTTTTCGGGTGTGGAGTTTGATGAGCTCTTTATAGATTTTGGATACTAGCCCGAAAAGAGTAAATTTAAAACTCACACACAAAAAATTTATTAACTAATCTAACCATTTCAACCTTCCCACCCCAGGGTCTATGTTCACTTATTCCCTATTTTGGTTGATAATGACCATGTTGAAGTCTCCTCCAAATTTGAATCAGTAAGGTGCCTAAGAATGAATAAGTTAGTTTTCCTTTGTTTCTACAATGTATCAAGTAGAAAGAGAATAAGATATATTAATATTATATATAGATATACAAACTTTTTGGTAGAAGATAGACAAGTAAATAAAATTATGAGAATAAAGACTTATATGGGAATTTATAGGAGCAAAAATAGGGTTAGCTCACTCAAATTGGATTAGTCCAAAGAAATTATCCCAAAGAAGGTGATACTTGAGCTGAAGCTTTACAGGCAAGCTGTAATTTTTAGAACAGAGAATTTGAAAATTGCATTCTTTGTAAAGGGAACTATACACCAGAGATAAGCGTTATAGTTGGTATTGCGAATAGTTGCGTTGGATGATTTTCCTGGATGGTAGGGCACACTATAAGAGTGACATAGGAATGGGGATGTTTATAGCTATGGTTCGTTCATATACATCTGATGTTCCATCTTGACTATTTGAGTTTTTATAATTTTTCTTAATCTTTTTGGTTACTTTGCTTCTCAGTATGTACATCAATAAATTAGAGAAAAATGAAAACTGTGTACATATTTTTAGCCCAAAAGTTAATCTGTTATAGGTGAGACTATAGTCTTTGAGCGTGTATATTCATACTGTTAGATAATAGCTGTTGAGCATGTACTAAATAAACATCAAGAACTATAAAAAATATTTTATAAACATGAGCTAATTTAGTTGATTCTAACAATCTTTAAAGCATCTTTTATATCTACATCATGGATAAAATAATAATGCCTAGAGAAGTTAGAAAAAATTCCACCTCTCCAAGAAGTGTTTTGTTTTTTTTTTTCACTTGAAACCTAATTTGAAGCCAATGTCAGTGGGGAAAAAGAGGTTCTCTCTCTCTCTCTCTCTCTACCTCTCTCTCTCAATCCAAATAACAATATATTTAACTTTAGTAATTAAAGTTTCGAAATTTTTTTTTCTCTAGGATATCAGAAAAGAGGTGATAAAAGTGATACAATTTCTGGGAAGGAAGCCATCAGAAGAGCTTGTGGACAAGATTATACAACATACTTCATTCCAGGAGATGAAGAACAACCCATCTACCAATTATACAACACTACCAGAAGAAATCATGAACCAAAAAGTTTCTCCCTTCATGAGAAAGGGTGAGCTCGTCCTGCAATTTGCCCTGATTGCTATAGGAAGTCACAAGTTGAAATAGTTACCGGCAAACACCTGTTGAAGTTATTCTAGCCTGTGGACCCAGCTTGTTTTCTTCAGAGCTCTTTTACATTTGAGTGATTTTTGTATTGAGTTACCAGTTCTATAGAGGCATTAAAACATTGGCATTTCTGCTGCTGCTGCTACTACTACTAAATTGCTACTAATTGATTGCTTAGTATATGCAGCATATTAAGAAAGGCCAGCAGCCACCCCAGCCTTAGTACCAGCATTAATTCCAGACCCTACTAGCAATCCTTTATAAAGTCTGTGGGCCTTGGTGCTGCACCATGTACATTATATAAATGTATATGATTTTAAAATTCTAATTCTCTTTAAATTCAAACTAGACGCTCAAGAAAACTTCTTTGTTACCTCACTTTGAGATGAGGAAACAAGCCTGGAACGATGAGCTTTACCTTCACGAAGTGGTAAACATTTTTCAAGACCAAGTGGCAAATATACAAACTCCTCAAATTGTACACAATAAATGTGTATAGTTCTTTGTATATCAGTTCACCTCATTAAAGTTGTTTTAAAAGATTAAGTTTCAAAACACTTGTGGCACATACAGCTTTGTTTAACCAAAAATATCAAAATACAATGAGGTGACATTCTATTGAGAGGAGGAATTATCTGATGAGATATGGTCAGTTTATAAATCCAAAGGCATATAGAATATGCAGAGTATTGGGACATCGGTCTTGCTGATATATGAAGCAGAACAGAATAGAGAAAATCTTGCTCTTTGAAGGAAACTTTCAGTGAGAGGGTCAGGAATTTTTAAAATAATAGGAATAGCAAACCCACCACTGGCACCAGTAGAGAGCCCCTGAAAAGAGAGTTAACAAATGGATTATATTTTCATTGTTTAGTTCTCAGATAATCTCAGTCTTCTTTTTCATAGTGTCCATGTGTATTTTTAAGATAAAATGATGGACTTAAAATAGTAGTCATGCTTGTAGAGGGCTGCATACTGCTATAACCTCAGACCCTACTCAATTCTCAGGACACATATTTTCTATCTTTTTGGGTTAATTATGAAAGTTTAGACCTCCTTGAGCTAAGGGGACAAGGGAACTACTAATTTAAGATACTCCTTCTCCCAGGGGAGGGTTGGATGTAATGGAAAACAAAAGAGCCTGCTAGACTTGCAATAACACAAGGCTGAGAAATGTTGAGAAGCTTAACTATCAGCAGGAGCAAAAATTGAGAGGAAGCAAAGGATATAAAAAAATTCTGAATAAGAGTATAGAATTAGAATTAGTTGAGGGACAACTTACAAATTCATGCCTTGGATACCTAGTGTTGTCATTAACCAGGTTATGGAAAATTACACAAAGAAAACACAGTTTTGTGGGAAGAAAATGCATTTAATTTTGAACTAGTTGAATTGGAGACACTTACATGGAATCCAAGTGGCAATATCAGATAGGCAATTGGATATGGAGACATAAGCCTGGATTTGAGTTTTAGTTTGAAGATGATATTTCATATCTTGGGAGTGGGTAAAACATGGATCTCGTCTTAGAAGTACCGACATTTCAGAGGAAACTGTAGAAGAAAAATTAAGTAAAGTAGCACAAGAGAGAAGAGTCAGAGAAAGAAATTTGCTGGGTTTTATTTGTTTGTTTTTTAATAATCAGGACAAATATTTCTTTGCTCAAATGTGTGTGTGTGTGTGTGTGTGTGTGTATAATATATATATATTATATATATACTATTTATGGTATATATTTTATTTTTATAATTGAATATTATAAGAATAAAATTTGATTAGGTGTTAATGAATATAATAAATGTTAGAGAATGTCATGATTCTGGCTGGACAACATATTTACTATGTTTTCTCTTTTGTTGCAGGGATTGCAGGAGACTGGAAGAATCACTTTACAGTAGCACTGAATGAGAAATTTGATATACATTATGAGCAGCAAATGAAAGGGTCTACTCTAAAGTTAAGAACTGAAATCTAAGAAGGGTTTTCTTAATATATCTAAGGTTAAAGCTTTCTTCTCATCGTTCCTCACTTTTTTCAAATTTTGGATTGGTAGAGAAGGAATCATATGAAGGATCATGATTAGATTCACATGATTATTGAAATGTTCATATAAAAACAAGATTTTTGTCCAGGCTATGGTCTTTTTTGTTTTCTTTCTTTTTCTTCCTTTTTTTTTTTTTTACAAATATTGCACAAATATATAACCTATAAATTACTACAAATCTATGATCTATGTGTATGATGTAGGAACACACAGTTTGAATTGTCGAGTTAAAAATAACCAAAAATGTCCATCAATGGATGAATGGATAAATAAGATGTGGTATATATATATACAATGTAATATTACTCGTCAATAAAAAAGAATGAAATCTTGCCATTTGCAACTATGTGGATGGAACTAGAGGGTATTCTGCTAAGTGAAATTAGTCAGCCAGAGAAAGACAAATATCATATGACTTTACTCATATGAGGAATTTAAGATACTAAACAGATGACCATAAGGGAAAGGAAGCAAAAAGAATATAAAAACAGGGAAGGGGACAAAACATAAAAGACTCTTAAATATAGAGAACAAACAGAAGGTTGCCGGAGGGGTTGAGGGGGGGGCTAAATGGGTAAGGGACATTAAGGAATCTACTCCTGAAATCATTGTTACACTATATGCTAACTAACTTGGATGTAAATTAAACAATATATAAATTTTTTAAAAAACCCCAAAAAATAAAAGTAGTTAAATATCAAAAAACAAAGACAGTTCAAATTCTTTATGGCTACTTTTTTTTCATTTAGTAGTATATTTAGTATGTGCATATGCTTCTATATACATATATGCATAAATAAATGTTAATAACTGTGCATGGACTTTGAAGACCTTGGGAGAAAAAATTAAAGAATAAATACATTTGGAGGCATAACTATACCTTTTGTATTTTCTTTTATTTTCTGAAAAATGGCCTACTTTGGAATTTATCTTAGTCTAATATAAGTTTTGGGAAGAACTGGACTGATTTCTAGATGTCTATAAATAATCCCAATGAGTATTATTTATGCTTGAATGTCTTTAGCTAATTTGAAATATTTATGCTCTAGAGGTCTTTCTGCCCTATATATACAATGCAATGAATGTAAGCTCTGTACTCTTTAAAACTCCTAAAGAATGTGATATTTGCCAGTAAAACAAAACAAAAACAAAAGTAAGAGAAGAAGAATTGTTATTTGCTATTTAAACAATGTTGTCTTGGGGCGCCTGGGTGGCTCAGTTGCTTAAGCATCAGACTTCAGCTCAGGTCACGATCTCTCGGTCCGTGAGTTCGAGCCTCCCGTCGGGTTCTGGACTGATGGCTCAGAGCCTGGAGCCTACTTCCGATTCTGTGTCTCCCTCTCTCTCTGCCCCTCTCCCGTTCATGCTCTGTCTCTCTCTGTCTCAAAAATAAATAAAACTTAAAAAAAATGAAATAAATAAAATAAACAATGTTGTCTTGGCTTGTATCTTATTTTTCTGTATTTTGTTGATGATTTTTTCATCAATAAATGAAATTTTGCCATTTGTGACAACATGGATGAAATTTAAAGGCATTATGCTAAGGAAGTCAGACAGAGACAAATACCATATGATCTCAGTTATATGTGAAACCTAAAAAAATAAAATAAAAAAATAAACAAACAAAAACAAAAGGTCATAGATACAGGGAACAGACTGATTACCAGAGGCAGAGCTGGGGGTAATCAAAATGGGTGAAGGTAGTCAAAAGGTATAAACTTCCATTTATAATATAGTCATGGGGATGTAGTGTACAACATGGTGACTATAATACTGTATTGCATATTTCAAAGTTATTTAAAAGTCTTCATCGCAAGAAAAAATTTTGTATGTAACTGTGTTTGTAACTCTGCATGGTGACAGATGTTAAGTAGGCTTATTGTGGTGATCATTTTGTAATATACACAAATATCAAATCATCATGTTGTACACCTGAAACTAATATAATGTTATATGTCAAATATATTTCAATTTTCAAAAAAAGTCTTTTTAGTATCTGGAAATAAAAAAATTAATTAAGAAAAAAAGCTGACATGACATAAATATACTCAGCTCCATGGGCAGACCCTTATGGCCAAAAAAAAAAGAGATCATCTGTCTTTGGCTACAATGGAGCTGAGGTATCCTGCCAACAACCATGCAAGTCAAGCATCTTATGTCTACCTAGGCACATATATATATATTTGTTATTAGCAAGAGTTTGAAAAAAGAAACTCCTTACTCATTTGCCAATGAAAATATTTTTTTCATTTATGTCAACTCTTGAAACCATTGAACATTAACTAAAACTTCTAGTACTTTTGTCCAAATCTGTGAATATCAAAACCAAAGTTGTCTACAAAGGGCCACATTTATTATAGACACTTTAGAGCAACTGCTTATGGGGAAAATATTAAACTAGTCTCCAACTTAGCCACCATTTAGGGAAGTTTTATGAAAAGAAATTGTATTAGTCAGCTTTACTAAGAAATGAAACAATCTCAGACTTCTTGTTAACTACAACAAAGGGTTATTCCTTGTTTGTGTTGCTTTTGAGTGCCACATGGTTCCAGGCTTTAGACAGGCTGAGACTTTGACATATGTGTTTTTCATTTTGGGGCCCAGGCTGAAGGAGCAGTTCCTTTAGGGGACATGTTCACTCTCAAGGTAGACAAAAAAAGAACAAGAGATCCATGGTAAAATACAATGTCTCTTAAAGCACCATTGGCATCTTCTCACTTCTACTCACATGTAATTGGTCAGAGATCACGGCTTAAGTCCAAAGTTATTGGGCAGGAAAATATACTGCTTTCAAAGGCAAAGTACAGGACAGTGAATATTTGCCCACATTAATATAATCAACTTCCATGGCCTTCTCTCAACTTTTTACAGCCCTTTATTATCAAAACTGTTGGCATTGATTTGAAATCCTGCAGGAAGAATTGTATGATGAAGAGCTCAAGAACTCCCAATTTTGCTCTTAACTCCGTGCCATAACCTAAAACTCAGTTATTCATTCTCATCTCACAGGAAGGCCTGTGAGAGTCCCAATGTTTGGGCTGAAGTGTCAGAATTGTTGGCGACTCCTTGACAGTGACAAAAACATTGAACTGATCTATACCTAAATGATCATTCAGAGTACATACTACATACATAGTAACATAGTTATAAGAAACTAGAGATTTATGTTTTGAGATATCTTGCCCTAAGTTTCAGTCTTATCTGATCAGGGTAGTATTGATGAAATCTACTGATGTGTTGCTGCCAACCCTCAAACACTTATAGTCTCATTCTATATATAATTCATCTTTAATGTATGTCTCTCTCTATATCTTTCTCTCATATATACAGATAGATAGATAGATAGATAGATATACATTTGGAGGCATATATATATATATATATGCACAATATCATGCAAACTTTTAAAACTTATTTCTAAACAATATTTATTTATAAAATGTATCCCTACAGAAAAGAATATTTAAAATACTGTTTCAGCAATCAACTTGACAATGCTTTTTAGACCAATAATAATTAGGGCTTGGGAAAGTAAACCCTTTGAGTAATGGGGCAAGTTTACTAGGCTGGATACCTTTCATTTACCCCTCCAGGTTCCATCGTGTTTTCTGCCTTGGGAGGTTGAAGTGTATGGATTACATTAACAGGATTTTGGGCTCTCTGGCTTCTATTTGGCAGGAGATCTGAAGAAGAGAGGAGAATAAAGTTAAGCGGATTATTTCCCTGGACCTTTCTCATGAGGTCAAATTAAGTGGGATGCATCCTTCAATCAAACTAACCTGAAAAGTCTCATCCCTGAATTCCCTTGTTTTCATTAATGGCATGCTTTCTTCAGCTATATCTAGTAACACTAGGTCCTGAATCCATAAATTGCAATTTTTCTGGAACATAAATCTTCAATCTCATGCAAGGGAGGCATGAGAAGAGCCTGAGCATCATATTCTAGCTGCAAGACCTGTGGAGAGGCAAACTGGAAATATTTTCCCCTGCTTTTCAGACTAATCTATAAATGGTATCTAATTTTCTCCAGATGTGTTGCCTTCCTGTAATTCTGTAGCAGTGTGATATTCAGGTTGTTTCTTAGTTTCTTCCCTGAAGCAGACTACAAGATAAAATCCTTAATCAAGATTTTCCAACTGGAGCCAAAGGAACGGTTGGATGTTCACAGAGGATGATAATATAGAATAATTATATCTTGGGGCACCAGAGTGGCTCTGTCGGGTAAGCATCTGACTCTTGACTTCAGCTCAGGTCATGGTGTTATGGTTCATGGTTTGGAGTCCCGGGTCGGGCTCTGTGCTGACAGTGTGGATCTTGCCTAGGATTCTCTCTCTCACCCTCTCTCTCTCTCTCTGTCCCTCTTCTGCTTGTGCTTCCCCCCCCACCCCTCTAAACTAAATAAACATTTAAAAAACATCTTTATACTTTGTTGAATGAGAGGTTGCAATTTCAAATTCCATTTCTGTACAGTTTGATAAACTCACAGCTCTAAATAACTTTGCCCTGTGTTAACAGCATGATTTCAAGACCTAGAAACAAAAAGGAAGCATGTCATATATAGGTGATCATGTGGAAAATGACAAGAGTTTCAAGTCAGTTTTTTCTATTTGGAAACAGAATTTTTATCACAGTCACCACTATTGGCCCAGGGCTTAAAAAAGTGATATAGATCTGGCTCTGGATGGTAGAGGCTTCATTTAAGGAACAGAAGATATTCCAACTTTTCTTGGCTTCATGTTCTTTTCCCTTTGCTCTGACACAGGCAACATGTTCCTGCTGGTCTAATTTGCCCATGGAGTTCTAGAGGTACAAATAAATCACCTTTAAGTGAGAGTTTCTAATAAAAGCACTGGAGCCATGAAATAGCATCTGTGTTATGCTTTTATGGTTGAAATTAAAAGCGAAAGTAAAAGAGCCTCCATTTACTACGCATAATTATTGGATAGTGTTCATTCCAGATTCCATGGATTTCCACAGGCTCTTTGTTTCCATCTATCTACCACCACATGTAACAACAAAAAGCCTTCCCTTAAGCATTTAATACTTAACCTGGTAATAAATAGACTTTGTACAGCTAATTATCAACCTCATATAGCCCTACAGATTTCATCTTTTCTTCCTAATGCATAAGACAGATTATCTTGGTTGACTGAACAATATATAGAGGGAAATTTCCAGTAACCAATTTCTGTAGAAACAAACTCTGGGCCTCTAGTTCCTCAAGACAAGCATCTGGTAAGTGATTTATCAACTCTCTCTTTAAAGTATCAATATTTTGTATAAAACTAAGTTTAACAACTGAAAAATTAGAGAACAAGAAATGGAGAATTCTCGTATGGATGTTTTGCTGTGAAATGGGAACTATCTGGGGATTCTTAGGTCCAGATTTTCTATCATAAATTCAAAGCATTATTTTTCATATTTAAAATTGTATTGTCTGAAGAGGTAGTCTGCTCTACTAATTTTAACTTTGTAAAGCTAAAACTAATTTTAAAGATTATTAATCTTCCACCTCAGTATTTCTGTTTATCTCGAAGGAATATTTATCTCAAAGGAATATCTCAACTACTTGGTTGAGTTCTTTAAAAATCTGTGTGTAAGAATATGGAAATCCGATCTAGGTAAAGATACAAGTCTGCTTTTTTGTACTTCTTGAAATTACCAAAGAATTGTATTGTATAGATGTTAGATAAATGCATTTTCCATTGATGACTGCTTTATTTCCTTTTTCAAAAATAATTTGACTATATGGCATGTTTTTCACTACAATGCATATATGATCTTTTTTATCTTTAAATTAGAGAACCACTACAGTAATGTGTTCTTCAGTTTCTACAAATTTATTACTTTCCTAAAGGTTTTGAAACAAGATTATTTTTTCATGCGCACTCTCCTACTGTCACTTTAATGAAAAACTACTTCAGAATGGTCTCTTCTATATCCCTTTGACTTTTACCTTAGATTTATTATTTAAGCAATATTCTAAAAACCCCACATTAGTACAGAAAACCTTAATAAATGAAGAGTCACTTGATATCACTAAATGTTTATTGTAGTAATGAGATTATTTAGCATTGTATTTTAACAACTGATGAAAAGAACTTAATACATTTTAAACCTAAATATTTGAAATTAGAATGATTCTAGTAAGTCAGATTAATTTATTTGGGCTAATGCCTATGACCAGTCAATACAGGTTTTTTCAACGCATAAATGTTTACAATCACGTTTTTTTAAAAAGAAAGATATAAATATTTTCTTCAAGATGTGAAAATTAGAAGCCAATGTTCTGAAAATGTTCCAAAATTATATTTTATTTTAAACCATTAAAATAGATTTATTAGCTATCAGCATGAATAAAGCTATACTGAACTTTAAAATCACTATATTCCCAACTGAAAATGGGGATAATATAGTTGAAGGCTGTATGATCATATGATACCTAAATTTCCAGATATACTAGAAGAGGTATTTTATATGGTAAAAAAAAAAATTCATTTGGGGCCACATGACTCATTTAGTGTTTCATGATGGCTCAGAGTATGCAGAGGGTATTTTCAGCAACAATTAGACCCTTTGTTTTCTCTGGAATGTTGGCAAGTGTATCCTTCTTCATTGCATCTAAGAACAACTTCCTGTTGTGTTCTGAAACTTGACAGAAATAAACTTGAAAGAGTTTGGAACTGATTTCAAAAGTCAATAGGAAGTAGCTATCCAAAGCCTTTAAAAGTTTGAAGAATACTTTCAAGGGTGTGTGTCCGGGCAGAATCTAAGATGTCGCAGTTGAAGATGCACACCTGAGTTAAAGTCATCTCCTTCTAGGAAAAATTAAAGCTTTATGAAACTTCACAATGCACACATCTAGCGCTCGCTTTGGCAAAACATACACAGGTACATTCATCTCATTGCATCTCATAGCACCACATCCTGAGAATAGATTTTAGAGAGGAGGAACAGTGGAATAACACTGATCTTTCCTAGAAAAGAGTAATTCTTTGTTTTGGAAAAGGTTTGGTGATAAGAGATCTGACATTGCCCAGGTAATTTTCTTTAGGTCTGATTCATCCCACTATAGGCCACTTTGCCTTTGTCAATGTGGGTTTAAGGCTTAATCTAACTCCAGTTTTGTCAAGTTAGCAGAAATCAATGTTTTCAGCCTATATAAATATCATTATTTCTCAAAGACATTGAATTTTGTATCTTATTCTCCAAAGAAGGTTGTGCTAAAAGTTACAGTACCCATAGAAATTATAGATGGACAAGAAAGAAAGAAACATATTTTAAAGGAGAGTAATGAAATACTTTCGTTAACAAAAGTGCTCAAATTGGTTTAAACATTAAAAGGGAATAAACATATGTGTGTGTGTGTATATATATACACATATCTTTATATATATATATATATATATACACACGCACATATGGATTTTTAAAAGGATGAATCGAGAAACAGAGAAAAAATATAGGCTAAGAAAAAGTAATGTTATTGTCTAATAAGATAGATTCAAAACAAAAAAGATCAAGAGTTAGCTAAATCTATGTTAATAAATATTATATTCCATAATGAACACAATCACAATTTTATAGTTCAGAGAGCATAATTTCAGAGTAAGAAGAAAAACCCATTTACTGTGTATGTTAAAAGTTTTGAGAGAAATTGATAGAAATAGATATGCAGAGGTAAATCTTACACAACATTAATCTATCTGAGAGATTATATTAAAATATTTTGAAGATTCAAAAATATATTGACATTGAATACATTTGTATATATGCATATATAAATATATACATTTACATATATATACAGATTTATACATACACATATATACACTAAATATGGACACCAACAGATATACCAATAGATATATCTTATACTACCAATAGATAATACAACTTGCCACAAAATGATCATTTTGATCATTTTGGTCACAATCAAATGTAAAATATAAAATTTATGATGTTTGAATTCTCTAAACCAGCAAATTAACATAGAGAATCTAATTAAAAATTTTAAAATGAGACAAGTTAAATTTGCAAATTAAAGCCAAATCAAATACATTTTCTTTATAATAATCGATTGGGTTAGTAATCATACAATTAAATACAAATTATTTAGTAAATAATGAAAACTGGAAATATTTGAGCCTCTTGGCTTTGGCCAAAACTAACCAGTGACAAATTCAAAGCCTTAAATGTTTTGGGGTGCCTGAGTGGCTCAGTTGGTTAAGCAACTAACTCTTGATTTCAGCTCAGGTAATGATCTCTTGGTTTGTGAGACTGAACCCCATATCGGGCTCTGTGCTGACAGCATGGAGCCTGCTTAAGATTCTCTCTCTCCCTCTCTATCTATGCCCCTCCCCCACTCTCTCTCTCTCCCTCACTTTCTCTCTCTCTCTCAAAATAAATAAACATTTAAAAAGTTATTTAAAAATCCTTAAATGTTTTCATATTAAATTAAAGACAATTAATTATTCAACTGAAAAAAAAAAAAAACACCAAAAAACAAAGAAAGAACAGGATGGTGTCCAGAATCCATAAATCTATGTATGATTTTTTTGAGTATAGATGACACACAGTGTTACATTAATTTATACACAGGTGTACAACTCAT
Source organism: Panthera tigris (assembly GCF_018350195.1). Classification (NCBI taxonomy): domain Eukaryota; kingdom Metazoa; phylum Chordata; class Mammalia; order Carnivora; family Felidae; genus Panthera; species Panthera tigris. The sequence continues at coordinate 148,176,753 of NC_056663.1, forward strand.
TGATTTGACAAACTTGCACATTATGCTATGTTCACCATGTGTAGCTGCCATCTGTCACATCACATCTCTATTAAAATGTCATTGCCTGTTTTCTTTATGCCGTGCCTTTTACTCCCATGATATATTCATTCCCCCTTCCCTGTTTTGCCCAACCCTGCATCTCTCTCCCCTCTGGCAACCATCAGTTCTCTGTATTTATAGATCTGATTCTGCTTTTTGTTGTTTCTTCTTCTTTTTTATTTTAGATTCCACTTTTGAGTATAATCATATGATATTTGTCTTTCTCTGACATATTTCACTTAGCATAGAACACTCTATGGTCCATCCATATTGTCTCAAATGGCACAATCTCATCCTTATTTATGGCTTAGAAATATTCCATTTTCTATTGATGGACACAGATTGCTTCCATATCTTGGCTGTTGTAAATAATGTTGCAATAAACATAGGGGATAAGCATATGTCTTTTCAAACTAGTGTTTTCATTTTCTTTGGTAAAAGACTCAGTAGTGGAATTATTGGATCATTTTTAATTTTTTGAAGAAACTCCATATGGTTTTCCACAATGGATGCACGAGTTTGCATTCTCACCAACAGTGCACAAGGGTTCTTTTTTCTCCACATCCTCACCAACACTTGTTGTTTCTTGCCATTTTGGCTTTAGCCATTCTAATTGGTGTGAAGTAATAGCTCTTGTGGTTTTGATTTGCATTTCCCTGATGATTAGTGAGGTTGAGTATCCTTTCATGTGTCTGTTGGCCATCTGTATGTCCTCTTGGGAAAAACATTCAGGTCCTCTGCCCATTTTTTAATCAGTTGGTTTGTTTTTTAAGTATTAAGTTGTATAAATTCTTTAAATATTTTGGATATTAACCCCTTATTGAATATATCATTTGCAAATATCTTCTCCCATTCCATAGGTTGCCTTTTTGTTTTCTTGATGGTTTCCTTTACTGAGCAAACACTTTTTATTTTGATGCTGTTCCAATAGTTTATTTTTGCATTTGTTTTCCTTGCCTAAGGAGATACATCTAGAAAAATGTTACCATGGCTGATGTCAGAGAAATACTGCCTGGGGTTATGATCCTTCACTTCGTTATGTACATGTTGTTTGACTTTGGGAATTTCTCATAACATCTCCAACCCTTGGTTCCCTTTTCTGGAAAATAGGGGTAAATAATATCTATCTCATATATTGCTAGAAAGGTAAATTATTATTATAATTTTTTGTGGTTAATATTTTATTGATCTTTACTCTGTGTCAAGCATTGTTCCAAGTACTTTACTCATTTAATTCTTACAAGTATCCAATGTGATGAGACATAAAATAATTCCCATTTTACAGTTGAAGACAATATAGTCAAAAAATTTACAAAAATTATTCAGAATCACACTTGAAAGGGCCTTTTGAAAACTGGCTCCAATCCATTGTGGGTGCTCCATAAATGTTTATTTCTCCACCTTCTTCCATCTGCCTTTGCCTACTTTTGATCGTACAAAACAGGAAACATTTGCTCAACCTTCTAACCAACTCTGCCAAATATTGCCTATTTCTCTGCGGGAGAAATCCAAAGCTCCTACTTTTTAGGTGAAATCATACAGCATCATGGTGACAGAAAAGCCACATTTCAAAGAAAGAAAGACAAAATCAAGTTAAAGAAAAAAACAACCCACATACAAACACAGACATACACAATTCTATTTTCAATGAAGATACATGCTTGTTATCCTATTCCTAACATGTATATCATTTACACTTACAAACAAGAAGGCCCTATTATAAAGCAGAGTTGTATATACTTTCAGGAACTGAGATAGTGATCTCACCAATCTCTTCCATTGCTATGGTATTAGAGAGCTGTTTTCTGGATTTAACAAGGCCCTGGGGATGCCAGATGAAGAATATAATTAACTCTTTACCATAAAATACCTATGTTAAAAGACCCTGACAATAAGAGTGCCTGGTAGCAAATGGCATCCATTACTTCCTATGTACAAAGAATTGCCTGAGGATATGAAATAATAGGGTACATTCATCTTGTGAATATCTGTATGAGATGGAGGAAACAGGTAATTGCAATTATCTCCACTTAAATACTAAAGTTGTTAAGCATTTTTAAAGCTAATGGCTTGCTTAAGACAAATTATAGTGGCATCTGAGTTGCCTAGTCAGTTAAGCATCTGAGTCTTGGCTTCAGCTCAGGTCATGATCTCACGGTTTGAGTTGGACCTCCACGTTGGGTTCTGTGCTGATAGCATGGAGTCTGCTTGGGGTTCTCTCTCTCTCCCTCTCTCCCTACTCTTCCCCACCAGCTCCAGCTCTCAAAAATAAATAAATAAATAAACAAACAAACAGACATTTAAAAAGAGAGAGAGATTATAAAGCAGAGATTAAATATAAAAACTTAGACCTTTATCTCTTTCTGTGGGACTAAATCAAAGATAGAGAATAGTTCTCTAGATGAAAGAGAATGTATTTTTTTTCTGATTTGAGACAGTGTTAAAATTTTTAAAAAGCGTGAATTTTGAGGGGCCCCTGGGTGGCTCAGTCAGTTGGGCCTCCGACTTCGGCTCGGGTCACGATCTCGCGGTATGTGAGTTCGAGCCCCGCGTCGGGCTCTGTGCTGACTGCTCAGAGCCTGGAGCCTGTTTCGGATTCTGTGTCTCCCTCTCTCTCTGACCCTCCCCCATTCATGCTCTGTCTCTCTCTGTCTCAAAAATAAATAAATGTTAAAAAAAAAAAATGTTTTTTTAAAAAGCGTGAATTTTGAGATTATGATGGTATAAATGGTGACCATATGATAACACTTTTAGAAATACATGCCCGACAGTGTGCTGCATTTTCTTTTTCTTTTTCTTTTCTTCCAAGTTTTTATTTAAATTGAAGTTAGTTAACCTATAGTGTACTATTGGTTTCAGGAGTAAAATTTGGAGATTCACCATTTACATAGAACACCCAGTAGCATGATGCATTTTCATACACATTATTTCATTTATGATATTTTTTCAAGTTTTTATTTAAATTCCAGTTAGTTTCATTTATGAGCTTATGACAATGACGTTAACACAATGACAATGATTCTATGAAATGGATGCTATCTGGTCAGATGAAGAATTCTATGCCCAAAAAAGTTCACTTGCCCAAAGCTACTTAGTTGGTAAGTTCTAGATTTTTCTAGCAGTGGCCTTTCCAGAAACAAAGCTGAGAGCTTTCACTGTTGGATGAGTTAATTTCCAGGATGTGAAATCTGGTTTTACCATTTAGAAGTTTTGTGTTATAGGGCAGGTTGCATAAACTCTGAAAATTTCCAATGATAATATCAATTTCAAAGCTATTATTAAGTCAGGTGGAGATATATAATATGAAAATTATAATGACTATAAACGCTCATAAATATTAGTATTTTTCATGTATTATGCCTTTCATGTATTAGCCTTAATCCATGCTATCTTAGCCAACTAAATTTGATAACATAAACTAAGATCATTTATAGGATACAGTGTGTGGGAAAAGAACATAGGTTCATTTCTATGTAGACAGCAAACAAAAGACAACAGTCAAAAGGCACATAATTGGATAATTTATTACAGACATAAACTGCCAAAAGTCATGTGAAAAATACAGAATATTGTTTGTATTACTTTTGAGATTTTATAAATAAGAAGCTTTTATAAATGTACGCTTTGAAGTTTGATAAAAGCAAAGCAGCATTTTAACTAGCAGTATCCTAACAGAATTTTTCAGCAATAGAGGAGTGTTGTGGTAAACATGTTCCTTTCTTGTTTCTACTGTTATGACCTAAAACATATAGTTGGGGGGCACTGGGTGGCTCAGTAGATTAAGCCTCCGACTTCATTCAGCTCAGGTCATGATCTCACTGCCTGTGAGTTCAAGCCCCACGTCAGGCTCTGTGCTGACAGCTGAGAGCCTGGAGCCTGCTTCAGATTCTGTGTCTCCCTCTCTCTCTCTCTGCCCCTCCCCTGCTCGACTCTGTCTCTCTCATAACTAAAATAAAAACATAAAAAAAAAATTTTTTTTAAACATATAGTTGGTAACCAGAGAATATTCATTTTATTTAGAATTGGAGAATGTTAGGGGTGAAACAAACCAGAGTGACCATTTTGTGTATTTCCCATATTTTTTAGACAGGTAAAACCTGGCTCAGAAATAGGAGGTAAGTAACTCAGGTTTATACAGTTGGTTTGTGAAACAGTTCAAATGCCACACCTCAGATTCCCAATGCTGTGCTTGAAAAGCCCCACAAATACAGCATTTCTATTGCTAAAATAGTTTAGTCTTTACACATTTAAAAAGGAGTTCATAAAATCTGTCCTGTTTAGGTGTGTTGAATATCGGGGTACCTGGGTGACTCAGTTGGTTAAGCGTCCAACTCTCGATTTCAGCTCAGGTCATGATCTCACGTTTGCTGAGTTCCACCCCATGTTGGGCTCCACATTGAGTGTGGAGCCAGCTTGGGATACTCTCTCTCTCTCCCTCTCTCTCTCCCTCTTTCCATCTCCTCTGTTTCCACTCTCCCTGTCTCAGAATAAATACCTTTTAAAAAAGAATCTGAATATCAAAATATTATCACTTTCTAGGGGAATAACGTATTGATTATTGTGATTTTAATATTAACTTTTTTTGTGATTAAGACACATCATATCCTTAGGTACAATATTTCATTATTTTAACTCATTAATAGGCATGAAAGCCAATGTTTGGTTTAGGTTAACACAGACTAACATTGACTTTTATCAGTGTGAAGAATATTAAGTAGTTTCCGAGGACTTATAATTATCTTCCAGAGGAAGTTATATTTCAAGGGACATTTTGTTTACATCTATTTAATTTACTTGTTATTAATAATTATATTTGATTTAAATTTTTTTTTAAAAAGAGTATGCCTGGGTGGCTCAGTCAGTTAAACGTCTGACTTCAGCTCAGGTCATGATCTCAGGGCTCCTGGGTTTGAGCCCCGAGTCGGACCCTCTGCTGACAGCTCAGAGCCTGAAACCTGCTTGACATTTTGTGTCTCCTTCTCCCTCTGCCCCTCCCCCACTCACGCTCTGTCTCCCTCTCTCCCTCTCTCTCTCTCTCAAAAATAAACATTTAAAATTAATAATTACATTTGAATTATCTACAAAAACTTCATTAAACATTAGACAAAGTCAGCCATTATTCCAGTCTATTCTTTTGGTGTAGTTGACAGACCTTGTAAGAGACAATATGAACTTATTTCACTAGTAAACCCAGGTGGAATGAAAGTTTTATATCTAATGCTGAAACGTCTAAAGACATGTCTGTTTCAATTAAAACATCAACATTAAACTAACTTTTATATCAAATATTTTCCCAGACCATGTGAACTTAAAAAAACATGTAGGTTAGTTTCTATCTTTCTGAGAGGTTTAGAAAACCAAATCCTTATAAGCACTTGTCTTCAACTAAATAGAACTCTTTCAGAAATTAGTTTTAGCAATACCATCCAGAGGTAGAAACATATCACATATTTACAACATATACGCGTGGACATACACCCAAACACACAGACATATAGACCTTATTTCTTTTTTATTCTCAAGTTACTTAATGTACAGTGTAGTCTTGGCTTTAGGAGTAGAACCCAGTGATTCATCTCTTACATAGGACACCCAGTGCTCATCCTGAAAAGTACCCTCCTTAATGCTGGTTCCCCATTTAACCCATCCATTACATTTTAAACACATAATAAGATGTATAACTTCAAAAGACAGAGAAAGAACCGACATTCTTCCAAGAAGCACTTTAATTTCTTAAGGCCAATGCTTTACAAGCCTTTAGAGATAAAAAGGGGAAGGTTTTTGTTTTGTTTTGTTTTGTTTTGTTTTTTCCTGGGAAACAAGGTTTTTATCTGTGGCTACAGCCACAACTGGGCAGCAGGGCAGGTGGGAACACCCAGGCTGGTGAGTCCAGCCAAGCTGCCAAGTTGTCTCCCACCTTCAGCAAACAGAGCACAAAGGTGTTCAGGGACCGGCTGAGGGCATTGGTGCAGCAGTAAAAGCAGCAACACTCAACCTCAAGTCAGGTACCTGGAGGGTCATGGAAGGTCCCTGCAGGATGAGGGAGGACTAGAAACCCGGGGCTGGGACTCAGAAGCCTTAGGAACAGGGAAAGTTTTCCAATGGTAAAGGAATAGGTGAATTCTGAATTGCCTGCACAGCTGACTTTTGTTTTGCAAAAGGATTTGTGAGTTAAGGATAGTTTTTCTCAATTCCTCGAAGAATTGGGTGGTAACTTAATTGACATTATGGATTGATTCACCTATCCAATTATATTATCTTCAATTTGCTTCTTTCCCTCTGCGTACATAGTTTTAATTTTAAATATTTCTGGCAATATTGAATAACCTCCATCAGGTGTCAGATGGGTCCCTAAAGAGAATGAAAAAAAATATTACTTTCTCAAAATCCAGAGTCACTTATAAAATAAGAAAAAAGCAAAGCAAAGCAAAACAAAACCTTGCATGTAACAGGCAGGCAGAAAGCCAAGCACAGTTATGCAAAATGAGACCAGTGAGAAGGCCAAGGCTGTCCCTGGGACAGAAAGGTTCAAAAAGCAATGGGTTTGGATTTCGAAAGGAAGGGTCAATGTAACATTGCATTTTGCAATCTCTAGTGGGCACTACAGAGACTCGGGAGAACTGATTTTGGTAAGAATTTTTACCTTTGGTGGGCTTCTTCTGGTTTTTCAAAGATCCTCTCTATTGGCTCTGGTATTTGCCAGAGTTTTCCCTTAGTTGTTTCAAGGAATAAAGTAACCATTTACCTGAAAAATCTCTCAGTTTTGTCCTGTCTAGGAGAGGCCCATATAGGAGCCATCCTTTGGAGGCAGATCTAGGGGTGTCTGTAAGGCCATCCACTGAGATTTTTGTTTACAGTTATGTAGTCTCTTCAGGAGAAACAATTCAGACAGAGGATCACACTGGGGGAGCAGCAGGAGTTAAGTCAGTCATAGAATCTTTTGTTTCAGGCACTTCTTGCATCTTTAATTTATTGTTAGCCTTTTGTAATCTTTTAATGAAACTATTTTGAACTTTTTTAGCCTTGTGGAGGCTTCTGCTTGCCAATTAAAAGAGGTATTCAGTTCTGTTTGAGAACCCTTACTTTCAAGTGAGCTTCTTAAGTCATCTTATCTGATCGGAACGATCCACGTATGGCCACTTTACTTCCACATTGTCTTTAGTAACATTTTTCCATCTTGCTAGACATCTGGAACATTCTGGAACTATAGTTCTTAGACATAAAATAAGCAGGTAAGCCAGAAGGAAGCACACTCAATTCTCTATATACAGAGGATCCCATTTCTTTCAGCTAGGTTTTGGGTTTCTTGGAGCCAAACTAATACTTAAGAGGGACTTGTCAAGGGGTTGGGATTTAGTGAGGTGTTTTGCAGTGTGCCTTATTGCATGGAAACTTTCTTGAGGTTGGTTGGTGACCTAGTGTCAACCTAACTCATTCTGTGACAAATTTATCCTAACACAGAGTCTTTGAGTTAGGCAGTGAGTGCTCTAACAGCTCTTAAATGCTCAACCTATGCCCACTAAGTTTTGCAGCTTTTTGGCCTCCAAGATCCATGCTACCAATAACTTTTATTTACATAAAACAAGACAAAAAAACATGTCCACCTTAATACACCTGCAGCAACCAAAAAATGTCATTCTGGACTGGTCAAGAGAAGGCCCCGTGCATACCACAAGCAAACCCCAACGTGGGCTTAACCAGCAGATGCCCTTCAGGAGACTTTGGACAGGAAATTGGGAAAGGATTCAACCAGCAAACTCCAATAAATAAGGGCCTTGGACTGGAACTGGGGAAGGGATTCCAACATGGACTTGTGGACTAAACCAAGGGCTAAGAACTGGTGTTCTGCTCTGTTAGAGCCTCCTGTCAGAAAGCCAGTTAGATCAGTAGCTTGAATATAAGAACAGAGCTAAAACCAAGACTTACCAGGAGCCCTCAGAAAGGACAAAAAAAACAGTGGACTCAAAGACTCAAAGGGCTTGTGGGGCATCATACCTATGTTTCTTTTTGCCCCCCAAATGCCATCAAAAGTTCACTCTGGATCCCATGGGGAGCCTGAGTGGCTCAGTCAGTTAAGCATCTGACTCTTGATTTCCGCTCATGTCGTGATCTCATGGTTCGTGGGTGTGAGCCCCACATCGGACTATGTGCTAACAGTGCATAGCCTGCTTTGGATTCTCTCCCTCTCTCTCTGTCTGCCCCTCCCCTGTTCATGTTCTGTCTCTTTCTCTCTCTCAAAATAAATACATACACATGAAACAATTACAAAACTAAAACTAAACACTAAAAAATAAGAAGTTCACTTTGATCCCAATGCTACCACCAAATCGGTTAGGAAACAAAGTTCAACCAAGTAAATTTTAAGATCTAATTTGTTAAATGATTCATGAATTGGGCAGCATCCCATCTATAGCAAATAGAGAGGAGCTTTCTCATGTTGTTATGTGTGAGTTTTCTAAAAAGATTTATAGTTAAGGTAGGGCCTAGATAACACAGTAGGGAAAACATATTTAGGAGGAAAGAAATGGCCTCAGATTTAAACGTTTTGAATTTGTCAAACAGTCAAGACATTCATAGAAATGTTCAGAATATATAAGTCTTTGTCAGCCTGGTGATGTTGACACTAATACATGTAAGTCACATATCGAGGGTGTTTACAGAGTAGATAAGAATGCTGACACTAGATTTGAAGTTATCACATTTAAGGTGTGACCACTCATTTATCTGTCCTTTATGTATGAATTCTAGTTATCATTTTTCTCTTACTACTTAATTCTTCATTCCTTATCACTTTACCATGTTCTATATTTCCTCATGGTACTTATCTCCATATAGTATGTCTATTCTTATTTTATCTAACTCCACATTGGCTCCATAAGAGTAGATATTTCATTGAGAATGTTCCTGTAGTATCCACAATATGTTGGATAGTACAATACAGACTATACTGTGGTAGGGTCCCCTCCCTAAGGAAAGAAAAAAAAAACAAAACAAACCTCAAGGCAACCTTGCTACTTGACAACGTCCCTCAAGACCTTGTAACATGAGATCACTTAATCAGACTATAAGTTTGTGTGTTTCCATATATGGGAGACAAAGAAGCAAAAAAGATATAAAAAAAAAAACTACACCACGTGGCATTCTGGGCTCAGTTCTTTGGGTACGAACCCAGCTGAGTGGGGCTGGCAGGAATAAAGTTGCTTCCCGGAAAGAAAAGCCTCAGTGTTATGACACTCTGTGCGAGAATCCTGCTCCATTACTTGGGGGCTCTCATCCAGGATTTGGAGATGGTGCGTTTCCACCTCCTTTGCCACTAGGGATGCGAACCTCAGGGCGCCTGGAGAGGTGGTTCACCAGGCACCAGTGGACTGCTCGATCCGCAGGAGACTAGCCCTTCCAGCGCACGGAGGCCAGAACTCTGTGTGTGCCAATGGAACCCTTGAAGCCCAGGAACCAGTTCAGAGAATACCCGTCACACTGGTAGGAACCCGGGTTCATTTTGTCAGACCTGCCCCTAAGAGGCGGAAGGGGAGCCTGATCACCTCCCAGACTTGCCCTAGTAGTTCCACAAGGGAGGAGGAATGAAGCTGCAAATCTAAGGCTTTGGGTGTTGGGCGGCAGGTTGGAGTCACCATGTGACTGTGTATGGGGACTTGTGTCTCCTTCATTTCCTGTGTCAATGACTATGATAATTAGAGCCAACAGTCTCTGGTTAGTCTACCTCAGAACGGAGACTTTAAGAAATATTCCCAAGCAGCTGCTGAAACTCCTTTTGTTTTGGGGAAGTTCCCTGTCTTCTCCGGACTGACATGGACTGCCTAATTCTACTGGTGGGAAACAAAACAAAAGAAACCTGGAGTCTGCTCCTCTGTCTGAGTTGACAAGATTTAAAAGTGGGAATTCTCTTTCTCTGCCTTGTGCTGGCACCTTGTCTCTTCTGCCTTCCCTTCCCTCCCTCCTGCTTCTGCACCACCTGGGGGGAGGCCTACATAACTGGCTCCTCAATGCCTCAGGCACCATCAACTCCTCTTCCCACCCGAGATGTTGAGAAGTGAAGACCACCGAAGACAGATTTCCCCACTAACATTCCAGGTAAAAATTAACCATGGGGAACAAATTGTCTTAAGTGGACTCAAGTAAAGCATATTCAGTGTTTAAGTTAATTTAAGTTTGTTGATTTGAGATAGACAATGTTTAACAACATTAAAAAAAATTATTCTACCTAGATTTGCTGTAGGTCAAATAAGCTCATGTTATCTCTGTTCCAATTTGTTAACAAAAGGATGATTTAAAGTGATGGTTAATTTTGTCTGTCTCAAAGTTTTCATGGGTAATTGTTAAGATAGCTTTCAAAGTCTTTGGTAACCTAAAACTTTAAAGCTTTGCTTGCATGATAAATTGAGATTGAGTTTATTGGATATCTAATGAGATAAGAGGTGGAAGCACTAATTACCAGATGTAGGTTTGTGCTTCTGACTTGTTGCAGAAAAAAAAAAAACTAAGGATATTCGGAACTATTGAAAAGCATGCTTTCTACTTAATGGATTCATAAGTTTGCCATCTAAAAAAAAGTTCTGATGTAACATAGAGTTCACAATTGGTCAGTACTTAGTTCACTGGTACCAAGGTTTCTAGAAGTTAAAATTCTGCTACATGTAGTTAAAACTGGTAAAAATAAGACAAGCAACTCTATGTAGACAAGTAAGAGATGTAAAAGAAAGATATAAAAAATGAAAATATATTTTTTTTGAAGGTAAAAGAAAGTAATTTTGTCCTACATGAGACTGGCTATTTGGATAAAAATGGCTTGGGACAAAATCTAAATGCAAAGAAAAGTTGTAGAAGGCTCGTGAAGGAAAATCTTTAAAAAGAAATTTTATGTGTGGTCAGGATGGACTAAGGTTAAAATAAATGGATTTTAAAAGTACACAGGGTTAAGATTAAAATTCTTCCTTTGATCCAAAGAATGGGGAAATGATGGCAATACCTTTGGTCCCAGCCTCCAAATCCTCCACATTTGTGTTGTTTCTGTTTAGCAGAGGAGTGGATGCCTCTGCCATATGAGGGATGGATAATATATAAAGGGCTTTTACTAAGATACATGGGAGCCATTTTACTAAACTTAGCCCACTGTATGCCAAAAATGGATATCCACATGGCTGAAGCATATTTATGTGGGCATTGTTGGAAAAGGCAGGGGAATAGACCTTGACTTTGGCTCTTTAAGCCCCTCCCTCAACGGCAATAATCGATATGCAAGTTATTGTTGGGCCATAATAGAATTAATGCACCCTATGACAACCAAGAAAAGCTTGCTTGGTCACAGTCCATATGCCCAAGGTCCTACAGGCAGGAAATAGGGTGGGGGGTGGGGTGGGGCGGAAACCCTTTACATTACAAGGTTTAAGACAGATAAAAGGAGATCTAGGTAAACTTTCTGATTGGGTAAGTATATAAAGGCTTTTCAGAATATTACATATGTTTTTGAGTTGACCTGGAAAGATATAATGCTTTTGTTAAATCAGACTCTTAATGAGACAGATGGTTTGGGGAAAAAAAAAAAAAAAAAAAAAAAAAAGGAAATCTAAGACTTAGCCCTTAAATTATGCTAAATTAGCCACTATTTTACAAACATAAAATGGGAAGACCAATGGCCTTCCTACAGAGGTTGAGGGAGACTCTCATTAAGTATATGGGAATCCCCCCGACACCCCTAAGGCTGAGATGATTTTAAAGGACAAATTTGTCACTCAATCAGCCCTAGATATTCAGAGAAAATGCAAAAATTAGCTGTTGGCCTTGACGGGACCCTGAAGGAGCTCTTACGAGCTGCCAATTGGGCATATTACAAACAAAACAGAAAAGGAAACTTTAAAAAAAAAAGAAAAGAAAAGAAATATGAAGCCTTAGTTGTGGCCTTACATACTATGTCAGACTGAACTTCCCAAGGTCCTGGCACCAAGTGCCGTTTATACGGCCTTTCAGAACACTAAAATGGGAACATCCTCAGAGGGGACAACCAAAATGAAAACCCCATAAGCCATGCCCCTTGTATGGAAACAATCACTGGAGATCTGAGTGCCCTCAGGGACCTCTATCTATGAGGGCTCAGATAACCAATGTCCCTGGAATGAACTAACCAGTTCCTGGAGCTCTTCACGGTGGCTCCCCTAAACCAACTGTCTATCAGAAACCCAGAACATTGGGTAACTCTGAATATAGAAGGAAAACTGATTGATTTCCTTCTTGACACCAAAGCTGCCTCTTCTGTCCTCCTTTCCACTCCAGGCCAGCTATCCAAAGGCAGCATGATAATTAGAGGCATCTTTGAAAAACTTCTAACTAAATTTTTCTCTCACCCCTGGGATGTATATGGGGAAACCTAATTTTTTCTCATTCTTTACTGATAATGCCAGAGAGCCTCACTCCCTTGCTAGAAAGGGACATTATAACTAAATCATAGACTATGTGCTACTAACTCCAGGACAGATAAACAATTATGTGAATTTTTGAAAATTACTGGATATTGTAGGCTGTAGATCCCAGGGTTCAAAAAAATGGTTTCCTGCTATATCAGTTATTAAAGGGGACTCAATCCTACTAGTCTCCCCCACAAAAATAAACTGGGGTCTGACTTCCAGACACTGTCTCCAGCCCTTGGAGTGGTTACAAACAGAGCAGGGCAATTACTATTACCAAGCTCACAGAGCTGAAAGATTATTAAAACACAGCATCAGGACTTTCATTTCGGGAGGGACAAAACTTATCAAATGGCCCAAAGAATGTTTACGAAAAGAAAAATTGTCAAGGACAGTTCTGCAAGTACTATCAGGCTGTAAAGTATGTCTTAAAAACAAACTCTCAACCACAAACTTGCTTTCCCAGAAAATCAAGGAACTGGAGACTATCCAGTAAAGACTAACAATTAGGTTTCACTCATCTGCCAAAGTAAAAAAAAAAAAAAAAAAATTTCCAACATCTGTTTGTGCGGGTTAATGCTTTTACTAACTGGGTAAAGGCCTTCCCCTACAAGACAGAAAAGGCACATAAAGTAATAAAAATTCTGCTTTATAAAATAATACCCAGGTTTAGCTTATCTAAAAATTTACAAATTAATAATGGTAAATGGCTGCCTTGACTCTTTCTCTAGTAGAACTCCTGGCTTTTAAAGAAGTTTTACACATCAAAATAAAGCAGACTGTCTGCTTATACTCAGCAAAACTCTTAATAACACCTGATAAGCATTAGATGCCTTAAATTTTTTTTAATTAAGTTAGGGCCAAACTCTTAGAAATAGAGCCACCATTGATTACTTACTGCCACCACTTCTCCATCACCTGGGTTAAGAGATTGATTCCCTGTCATATGTTGTTTACAAAGTCAGGGTCTCTCCTAGATTATTTGACAGGTGTGGGAACTGGGGACATTATCTTAAGATGCCATTTTGTAGGTCAGTATAATCTTCACTGTGTGTTTTTCTCGTTATGTCTACTAATGTTTATGCCACCTCATGCCTGTCAGCCTTCCTGTAAAACCATGCTGTGGGCCACTCGACTGACCCTTGAGTAGACTCTAACTGCTGAACCCCTAAACCATCCCTTATCAGCTTGAAGAAGCCAGAGCAGTCATCATCCTTATTTTCTAACACCAGTTACAGGCCCTATTCCAGGGAAGAAATAAATAGGGAAAGGGTTAACATTAGGCAGGGAGAGATAAGGGACGTTCAGGAGGCAGACTGCAGCTACAAATGGGAGGCGAAGAACCAGATGGGGTTTTCCCCTTATAAAATCCCTTATGGGCACCCTCTCCCCATTATCCAGTGCATACGGAGGGATCTAAATGAGGTAGACAATCTAACCCAATCTAAGGCAGCAGTTGCGAGCCCTTGGCTGTACCCTAACCACCTTACTCCACTGGGTCAGGGAGCGATTACTTGTGAATCTGACCACAGACGCTCACCCCTTTAAACCGGGAGATGCAATATAGATAAAGAAATAAACTGTCCACCCCCTAAAAGCTCCCTGGAGGGTCCCGTTCACTGTCATTTTGTCCACCCTTACTGCAGTAAGGTAGGCAAAGTGGGTCTCTGCATTCACTACAGCAGAGTGAAGCCAGCATCTCGAAACTGGGAGTGCATTCCTGATCCATCAATGCCATGCAAGCTGACCATACAGAAGAAGCAATCTGCAACTCCAGAGGCTCTGGGAGACTGCAGCCCTGCTTAGGCACTCTGGAAGCTGACTAATCTACACATGGCAGAAGCTTGAGGAATTGACAGTCCAGTGGAACAAAAGACTGTCCTTATTTTCTATATGTTTCCTTACTGTGATGCACTGTCACACCTAGTTTCTTTATTATGATTCTTGCTCTGTTCTTTGCCATAGGATCAGCAGAGGCCGACCCGGCCTGGCTAAAAATGTGATGAGAGATTTCCGTGAACACTCACCTTCCTTTTGTGGATAGGATACTTTGTTGGTTGGACCAACATGGGAAAACAATGGCCATAAGAGACTAGAAAAGTAGATCCCCACAAACCTTAGAGTAAAACAAAATACCCCAGTCCTCAGTCCTACTGTCGGGGTTTGGCTTCTTAAAAGCTCAATTATTGGGGAAAAAGAACTGTCTTGCCTAGTGGGGAAAAAGTTCATCATTGTCTCTGTTCAATACTTAACATGCCTAAGCCAAACTTTTATAAGTCAACTGCCCGAAAAACCCAATAGTGGGAGATCCCAGATCACCTTGAGCCAGATTCCCCAACCTTTGTCTAACTTCTCTCATCTCTGAGAGACCTGGGACAATGTCAACACAGCTATCAAATGGCAGGCCCCAGGTGGACTATACTAGATATGTGGGAGGACAGTGTATATAAACCTCTAAACCAAGATGATGCCCTTTGACCCTAAATAGAGGGGTCTGAGCACCAAAGGGGGGACTGTGGTAGGGTCCCCTCCCTAAGGAAAAGAAAAAAAAATCCTCAAGGCAACCTTGTTACCTGACAACATCCCTCGCGACCTTGTAACATGAGATCACTTAATCAGACTACAAGTTTGTGTGTTACCATATATGGGAGACAAAAAAGTAAAAAATACACAAAAAACTATGCCACCTAGCATTCTGGGCTCAGTTCTTTGGGTATGGAACCCAACTGAGTGGTGCCGGCAGGAATAAAGTTGCTTCCTGGAAAGAAAACCCTGGGTGTCATGACTCTCTGTATGAGATTCCTGCTACAATACTATAGGAAAACAACAACAACCATAACAAAACAAAACAAAACAAAAACCCACAACACTAACATATCAATGGCTTAACATAATGAAGAATTATTTTTTCCTGTCATGGTCTAAAGAAAGGTGGGAAGGTCACCTCAATCATGGCAGGACTAGGCATCTGAACACACAGACTAGAAAGGCTCCCTGGCCATGGAAGAAAGGACTGGAGGGTCAAGGAAAAGTTTTACGTCACCCACAGCCCAGTAACCAAAACTTAGTCACATCTTCCCAATCTAACTTCAAGGGAGACTAAAAAATACTCTCTGTGCTTGGAAAGAGGTAAAAGTATTGTGAACACATAGCATTTTCTCTGCCCTGGCCCTTGACTATAAATAGTACCAAAGGTACCCAGTACTTCCCAGCAAATACTATTTTTTAAAAAATCAGAATTTGTTATTTAGCAACAGAGGAGGGTGGACAATGACCAACTATGAACTTTTAAAACTTTACATTTCTTATTCTTTCTTTTCACAGGCAGATATCCACAAAAATTTGCAAATAATGATAGGAAATACAGTAGTACCAATACCATCAAATCATAACCCAGTGCTGTCATAAATTTACTTTTGAGGTATAGCAAACACAAGATTCAACTTAATACTATCTATTGTATTGGAACTTTAGGGTATTTATAAATCCTAAGACTTTTGGTAAAAGCAAAATAATAATAAAAAAAATAATAATGTTTACTTACTCTTAACACAGAGCCCACTTTGGATCCTCTGTCCCCCTCCCCAGCTCTCACTCTCTTTCTTTCTCTCAGAGATAACCATTTAAAATAATAATAATAATATTTAAATATATACTCCTCCCCCATGATGCTCAGGAACATCTCAGAACCACTAACACATTACCATCCTTTCAAACTAGGTCAGAACTATTGCTAACTCTGTGCATAATGGTGGGTCAGTGGATTCTCCTATTCTGAAGGAGAACAGACAGAAACGCAGTTATATCCCAGACACAATCACGCAGAAAAAATACTGAAGTCTCTAGTTTCTTACAACATAATTTGGCAAAGTATTTACACACTCCAACCTCATTAACACTCTAGCCTTCTCTCTCCCATTTTAGGGTCTTTGCACGACGTGCTCTTTCCTGGTTGGAAAGTTCTCTTCTCAAAATTAACACTTGCTCCTTTCTCAGGGGAAACATTTCTAAGCAGCTTGATTCTGTCAGTTTCCCTCTATTTATGGAATATATCTCTGCTTCATAGCACTTACCATCAACGAAAATTTCAATTTATTGGTATGATTGTTTGATCAGTATCTTTCTTTCCCACTCTCTTCGAAGCACCATGAAGATAGCTGAAAGTTTTTATAGTAGTTAGATTCTCCAGTGCAGTGTGTCCCAGATATTAAACAATAATATCCAATTGATACTTTTGAATTAATTAATTAATTTTGCTCTCTCAACATTGTCCTTTATGTTAGTATGTACAAGGGTAGTGAAAATCAAAATAAAACAAGTAACAAAATAATAACACCTTGTTCTAGAAATCAAACAAAAACCTGGTAGCTAGCCAAGCAAGAACTTGTACACTTTGTCCTTTGTTACACTTTGACAGAGTGGAGAACATAGCTGGGATTACTCTGGGTAGTATGGACATTTTAACAATATTAACTTTTACAATCCATGAACACAAAATATCTTTCCATTTATTTGTGTCTTCTTAAATTTATTTCATTAATGTCTAATAGTTTTCAGTGTACAGTTCTTTTACTCTTCGGTTAAATTTATTCCTAGATATTTTATTATTTTTGGTGCAATTATAAACAGATTGTCTTCTTAATTTGTTTTTGATAGTTTGCTAGCATATAGAAACACAAAAGTGTTTTATATATTGACTTTGTATACTATAACTTTATAATCTTTTAAAATAAAAAGTATTTGCATGAGGCAGGGTAGGGGTGGAGTGAGGAGGATTTGAAAAGGAAAAAAAGATAAGAAATTGCACATGAGAAAAGGAACAGGTTTAATTATATCCTTTGACTCCGGGTCCGGAGACTTCTGATTTTAATTCTTGAAGAGAAGTTCAGCAGCTGCCCGAGGGCTCAAGAAGCCTGATAAACCCACGCTGGTTACATAGTCTCTGTTTTTCTAGCACTTTAAAGAAAAATAACCCCTTAGGCTCATGCTAAATTGGGGAAACAACAATGTGTTTCAGAGTAGTGCTTAGGATATATTTCAAGCTCTTCCACTTATATATGATAGCTAAAGAGAGATAAAAGTACTTTTATTAGAACCATGCTGAGAATATAAAACTATACATGATGTCACTGGTGTTACAAAGTGCATTGGAGCGATGTATCTCCAGTGCTACACCTACCCCAAGCTTGTTACTTTCACCCAGTCTTTTGTTGTCATTCCCTTCTTCTTCCCCGCCCTCCCTCTATACATACTTTCATTCTTGTGGTCTGTTAAATATAATTTAGATGGAATCATTTGCCAGTCTCATCTAGTAATTTAAAGGAGGGAAGTACTACCTAAGGCCACTCTTCAGTTTCTAGTTTACAGCCTGGGTGGCTCAGTCAATTAAGCATCGGACTCTTGATTTCAGTTCAGGTCAGAGTCTTGTGGTTGGTGTGGTTACTCTCCCTTTACTCCAAAGCCCAGTACTTTTACTATCTATCCCACAAATCTCGGCCTCAATTGTCCAATGGACATGTTGATGGTATTTAATGTATAAACAGCACATATGAGATACATAGTGTAAGACCTATGAGTTTTTATAATACTTTGTTTCTTCCACTGATTCATAAGGCACAGTAATGTGATCTAAAGCTGCTGGATCTATAGTAATGAAATACTAATTTATTTAATAAAATATCAATTTATTTTACTTTGATTACCGCTATTAAAACAAATACTTCTTAACATGCTCCTTTTTGTTTAAAATCTAGTTTCTGAAAAATGGACAAGGAGCTGGATGTCTTCAGGAGGGAGTTAGTGGATGTTCAGGGTGTCCCCCTCTTCTGGAGCATTGCTGAGGAGTGGTCCCAGGTGGAGTCATTTGAGGCCAGACCAGATGACCTTCTGATCGCAACCTACCCCAAATCCGGTAAGATCTTTTTATTTGTTTATACTCACTGATTGGTTATCGATCTGTATGTGTAAGCCCACTGATCTCATCACTAGTGAAGGGAACACAGCAGCAGTTGCTGGGACAGTTTTGTCTGAAATCAGAGAAAACTCACTTTCGATTCTAAAAGATCTGCCACTGAGTAGGGGCTAATCTGAGGGAAAATTAATGCCATTGTCTTATTTTCCTTTTTAAATCCAAACAAAAATGATGAAAACTGCATATCTAGAATGATTTAGGTACATTAGATTATTTACATATTTGTATTCCTTCTATGCATTTTAATGTTTATATTATTCATTGTAGTATTTTAAACATATTTGGTAAAATATTTTATTATTTTAAACACTTTATTATTATTTTAAACACATTTAGAAATGTTTTGCTATAATGTTAAACAGCTGCTGACCTCAGCGTTAAAAGCTGCTGACCTTCTCTGATCTCAGAAAAAAGAACTTAAGATGACTCAATAAGAATCACTAATTTTTATTTCTCCAGATGTTTTTATGACAGTCTTCCAATTCATCCAGTGATAGATATACAGAGAAATATCAGAGAATGAGTTTTTATTGCCTTTTATCCACTTAATTTACTTGAGCCCATAATCAATCAAGTGTTCCAATTGCTAAATTCTCTAATGTCAACTTTCCTTTATATTTCTGCTCCATTTCTTTTTTTTTTTATATAACTTTATCTATTTATTTTTTTGTGAGGGAGGAGCAGAGAGAGAATCCCAAGCAGGCTCTTTGCTGATGTCAGCACAGAGTCTGACACAGGGCTTGAACCCACAAACTGTGAGATCATGACCTAAGCCCAAATCAAGAGTTGGTTGCTTAACTGACTGAGCCACCCTGGCACCCCTTTCTGCTTCATTTCTGAAAGGAATTGAGAAAGAGAAGGTTTTAATAATTACATTGACTACTAATTCTCTTTTTATTTTATAAATGTTGAAATTACTTCATAGGCCTATGTAAAAAAGCCTGGGAGGAAACACCTGAGTTTTTGGAGATTCTAATGCCAAAATTATAAACACTGCATGAGAACAAAGAGCTCTTATCAGAAAACAAAAAATGTACAATACAGACCTTTGTAGGAATAGAAAACAAGCCTATTTTGGCAAAAGCTAGTTTTTTCTTTCTTCTTACTACTTGCATTGCTCTCTAAGCAATTTAGCAGACCCAAATTGTTTGGAACGAAAACTACTTTGCATTTCCTGGTTGAGGCGCAAGTTTAGAAAAGGTAGGGCAATTACTAAAAATATACATGATCTTTTGTTTTTGCTATTAAAAAAAATATATTCACAAGCAGAAAACCATTTGGATGATCTTTGGAAAGCACCATTATACAGTGCTTCATTTGTGAAAGTGCTTTTTGAAGCTGGATTTCTTTGGACGTAGTGAAAGCTAGGTGGCTAGCTGGCTACATGTAAAGTAATTGAATACTCTGTGGTCACGTTTTGTCTTTGATTTTTTTTCCCTTTACAAGCTGTTGAAAATGTGTCTTAATGTTATTAATATATCAGTTCCCTGTAAATTTTGAGAAGCCGAGCTAACTTATTCCTTACATGAGGCAAATCATGTGCTTTAAAAAAAAAATATGGAAAATAAACATTTCCAATTTTAAGCATAGCAAAAATGGTACTTTCCATCAGATCTCAATGGCCACAGTTTGAATCATCCATTGACAGGAAATAAAATGTGTTATATTTTGGAATTTAGGTCTCTTCTTCCCCATGAATCTTTGCTTAAGCCTAACCCAGATCAGGCAACAAAATTTTCAAGGATAGTATTAATTTGACTCACATTTTTCTTAACACTGTAATTGTCTGTGTTAGAAGGATGAGAGAGAGAGTCTCATACCCATGATTCAGGGACAAGAAGCAGAAAGAATTGTCTATAAGAAAGAACTAAAAAGGAGGCCGAAAGTACTCTCAATTATGGAACCAACCCAAAGGTGCATCCTTGTGCTGTGGTAGGGTCCCCTCCCTAAGGAAAGAAAAAACAAAACAAAAAAACCTGAAGGCAACCTGGCTATAGGAGTACATGACAAGAATCCCTCCCGACCTTGTAACATGAGACCACTTAATCAGACTGCATGTTAGTGTGTTACCATATATGGCAGACAAAGAAGTAAAAAATATACAAAAAACTACACCACGTGGCGTTTGGGGGCTGTTCTTCGTGTACGAACCCAACTGAGCCATTCAGGCACTAATAAAGTTGCTTCCTGGAAAGAAAAGCCTCAGCATCAAGACTCTCTGTGCGAGAACCCTGCTACATTTCTTGGGGGCTCTCATCTGGGATTCAGAGAGGGTGCATTTCCACCTCCCTTGCTGCCCAGGATGCTAATCTTGGAGCGCCAGGAGAGGTGAGCTCGCCTGGCATCAGCGCGCACCTCGATCCACAGGAGATTAACCTATCCGGGCACTCCGGGGCGAGGACCCGGTGTGAGCACAACCGAACCCGTGAGGTCCAGGAACCAGTTGGGGGAACTCCACCCATCAGACTGGTAAGAACCTGGGGTTCATTTTGGCAGACCTGCCCCTAAGAGGCAGAAAGGGAGCCTGATCACCTCCCAGACTTGCCCTAGTAGTTCCGCAAGGGAGGAGGAATGAAGCTCCAACTCTAAGGCTTTGGGTGCTGGGGCGGCAGGTTGGAGTCACCATGTGACTATGTATGGGGACTTGTGTCTCCTTCGTTTCCGGGGTCAATGACTATGATAATTAGAGCCAACAGTCTCTGGTTATTCTACTTAGAACGGGGACTTTAAGAAATATTCCCAGGCAGCTGCCAAAACTCCTTTGTTTTGGGGAAATTCCCTGTCTTCTCGTACTGACATTGACTGCCTAATTCCACTGGTGGAAAACAAAAGAAACCTGGAGGCTGCTCCCTTGTCTGAGCTGACAAGATTTAAATCTAGGAATTTTCTTTTTCTGCCTTCTGCTAGCCCCTCACCTCTTCTGCCTTCCCACCACATCCCCCTCCTGTTTCTGTACCATCTGGGGGGCAGCCTTCATTACTGGTTACTACTTAGTTTTCACTGGTGAATAAGGCTTCTAAGAGTTAAAATTCTACTAAATGTAGTTAAGGCTGATGAAAATAAGGAAGACAACTCTGTATGTAAAAGAATAGATGTATAAAAATATATAAAGAATAAAAATACATTTTTTGTTGAAGGTAAAAAAAAAGTAATTTTGTTAAATGAGACTGGTGGTTTGGAAAGAAAAGGGCTTAGGTCAAAATCTAAAAGCAAAGGACAGTTGTAAAAGGTTTGTGAAGAAAAAATCTTAAAAAATTTTTTTTTTGGTCGGGAGGTCTAAGGTTAAACCTTTAAATTATGATAAATTAGCCACTGTCTTACAGACACAAAATAAAACCCTGGTGGCCTTCCTGGAAAGGTTAAGGGAGGCTCTAACACCGCAGAGACTGAGACGTTTCTAAAAGACAAATTTGTCACTAGATTGGCCCCAGATATTCGAAGAAAACTGCAGAAACTGACTGTTGATCAGGAAGGCACCCTGGAGGAGCTCTTATGAGCTGCCAATTGGGCATATTACAACCAAGATCAAAAGGAGAATAAAAAAAACAGAAAAGGAGGCTTAAAACAAAACAAAACAGAACAGAAAACACCAATCCCAGGCCTTAGTTGTGGCCTTACATACTATGTCAGACTGAACTTCCCGAGGTCCTGGCACCAAGTGCCATTTATATGGCTGTTCAGAGCACTGAAAATGAGAATGTCCTCAGAGGGGACAATCAAAACGAAAACCCCATAAGCCATGCCCCTTATGTGGGACAATCACTGGAGATCTGAATGCTCTCGGGGACCTCTATCTATGAGGGCTCACATAACCAATGTCCCTGGAAGGGACTGATGGGGCCTGGGGCTCTTCATGGTGGCTCCCCTAAACCAACTGTCTATCAGAAACCCAGAATGTTGGGTAACTCTGAATATAGAAGGAAAACTAGTCGATTTCTTTCTTGACACCAAAGCTACCTCTTCTGTCCTCCTTTCCACTCCAGGCCCACTATCCAAATGCAGCATGATGATTAGAGGCATCTCCAGAAAACATAACTAAAATTTTCTCTCAGCCTCTGGGATACATATGGGGAAAACTATTTTTTTTTTTTCATTCTTTCTTGATAATACCAGAGAACCTTACTCCCTTGCTTGGAAGAAACATTATAACTAAACTACAGACTATAGTGTACTAACTTCAGAACACATAAACAGTTATGTGAGTTTTGGGGAATTACTGGATATTGTAGGCTATAGACACCAGGGGACAGGAAAATAGGTTGCATGCTATATCAATTATTAAAGGAGACTCAACCCTACCGACTCTCCCAAGAAAATAAAATGGGGTCTGAATCATAGACACTGTCTCCAGCCCTTGGAATGGTTACAAACAGAGCAGGGCAGCTCACAGAGCTAAAAGATCATTAAAACACAGCACCAGGCCTTTCAGTGAGGGAGGGACTTATCAAAAGGCCCAAAGGATATTTGCTGGAAAAAATTTGTAAAGGACAGTTTACCAAGTAGTATCAGCCTGTGAAGTATGTCTTACAAACAATCCTCTCAACCACAAACTTGCTCTCCCAGGCAATCAAGGAACTGGAGGCTATCCACAAAACACTGACAATTAGGTTTCACTCATTGCCAAGGTCAAAGGAATTCCTACATCTGTTGGTAAGGGTTGATATTTTTACTAACTGGGTAAAGGCCTTCCCCTGCAGGAGAAAAAAGGCACAAAAAGTAATAAAAATTCTGCTTTGTAAATAATACCCAGGTTTGGCTTACCTAAACATTTGTAAATTAATAATGGTAAATGGTGGCCTTGACTCTTTCTCTAGTAGAACTTCTGGATCTTGGAAAAGTTTTACACCTCAAAGTAAAGCAAACTGTCTGCTTATACGTGGCAAAACTCTAAATAACACCTCACAAGCGTTAGATGCTTTAAAAAAATATTTTGAGTAAATTAGGACCAAACTCTTGGAAATAGAGCCACCATTGATCACTTGCTGCTCCTGCTTTTCCATCACCTGGGTTATAAGATATTCCCTGACATAAATTGTTTACAAAGTCAGGGTCTCTCCTACATTGTTTGACAGGTGTGGGAACTGGGGACATTATCTTAAGATGTCATTTTGTAGGTCAGTATAATCTTTACTGTGTGTTTTTCTCGTTATGTCTACTAAATGTTTATGCCACCTCATGCCTGCCATCCTTCCTGTAGAACTATACTGTGGGCCAATCGACTGACCCTTGGGTAGACTCTAACTGCTGAACCCCTAAACCATCCCTTATCAGCTTGAAGAAGCCAGAGCAGTCATCATCCTTATTTTCTAACACCAGTTACAGGCCCTATTCCAGGGAAGAAATAAATAGGGAAAGGGTTAACATTAGGCAGGGAGAGATAAGGGACGTTCAGGAGGCAGACTGCAGCTACAAATGGGAGGCGAAGAACCAGATGGGGTTTTCCCCTTATAAAATCCCTTATGGGCACCCTCTCCCCATTATCCAGTGCATATGGAGGGATCTAAATGAGGTAGACAATCTAACCCAATCTAAGGCAACAGTTGCCAGCCCTTGGCTGTACCCTAACCACCTTACTCCACTGGGTCAGGGAGCGATTACCTGTGAGTCTGACCACAGACGCTCACCCCTTTAAACCGGGAGATGCAATATAGATAAAGAAATAAACTGTCCACCCCTTAAAAGCTCCCTGGAGGGTCCCGTTCACTGTCATTTTGTCCACCCTTACTGCAGTAAGGTAGGCAAAGTGGGTCTCTGCATTCACTACAGCAGAGTGAAGCCAGCATCTCGAAACTGGGAGTGCATTCCTGATCCATCAATGCCATGCAAGCTGACCATACAGAAGAAGCAATCTGCAACTCCAGAGGCTCTGGGAGACTGCAGCCCTGCTTAGGCACTCTGGAAGCTGACTAATCTACACATGGCAGAAGCTTGAGGAATTGACAGTCCAGTGGAACAAAAGACTGTCCTTATTTTCTATATCTGTTTCCTTACTCTGATGCACTGTCATGCTTTCTCACTATTATTGTGATTCTTGCTCTACTCTGTGCTGTAGGATCAGCTGAGTCTGGTCTGGCCGGCTGGAAATGTGGTGAGAGTTTCTGTTAGCACTCACCTTCCTTTTGTGCTTAAGATACTTTTTTGGTACCAACATGGGAAAACAATGGCCATAAGAGACTAGAAAAGTAGATCCCACAAACCTTCGAGTAAAACAAAATACCCCAGTCCTACTGTCGGGGTTTGGCTCCTCAAAAGCTCAATTATTGGGAAAAAAAAAACTGTCTTGCTTAGTGGGGAAAAAGTTCATCGTCATCTCTGTTCAATACTTCACATGCCTAGGCCAAAGCTTTTATAACTCAACTGCCTGAAAAACCCAATAGTGGGGGGCCCCAGATCACCTTGAGCCAGATCCCCACCGCTTGTCTAACTTCTCTTATCTCTGAGAGACCTGGGACAATGTCATGCAGCCATCAAATGGTGGGCCCCAGGTGGATTATACTAGATATGTGGAAGGACAGCCTATATATAGTACTTCCCTCAATCTGGGCATGGTCATATGTGCTGGAAACTATTCATCCATCTTTCTTCCTGCTCCCACTTGCCAGAGGGAAACATTTGGGGGTCAAAGTGTATGGGGACAGGGCGACTCAAATGAAGTGGTGTGTCTTACAAATAGGCGATTAAAAATATAATAAATGCCTCCCGAGCAATAATCCACTATTATGGCCGTGCCACTAGGGAGAGGATGTGTCCTGGGGCTACTGCCCTCCCATTTACATGCCAAACCGCATAATCAGACTACAAGCAGTTATAAAAATTATAACCAGTAAAACTCCCAGAGCTCTTAACTTACTAGCCAAGCAGCAAACCAAAATGTGCAATGTTATCTATCAAATATTGCTCGGACTTAAATTACCTGCTTGCTTCTGAGGGAGGTGTTTGTAAAAAGTTTGACCTAAGCAACTGCTGCCTACAACAGATAAGGAGGAAAAAGTCATAGAGGAGATCACAAATCAAATGAGAAGGATGGCTCATGTCCCCATCCAGACCCAGAACAGTTAAAATTCCAGGGAGTTATTTGGAGGATGGTTTTCAACTTCCAGGGATTCAAAACTCTCATAAAAGTTATTGTCCTAATTCTGGGAAGTTGCTTACTCCTACCTTGCTTAACTCCTCTGGTTGTACAGTCTGTCTCCCGTCTCACTGAGGCCACGATTTTAAAAAAGACAGCCACTCATGTAATGATGTTACGGAAATATAAACCTCTAAACCAAGGTGATGCTCTTTGACCCAAAATAGAGGGATCTGAGCATCAAAGGGGGGAATGTGGTAGGGTTCCCTACCTAAGGAAAGAAAGAAAAAAAAAACAACTGAAGACAACCTGACTATACACGTAGGTGACAACATCGCTCACAACCTTGTAGCATGAGATCATTTCATCAGACTGTATGTTAGTGTGTTACCATATATGGGAGATAAAGAAGCAAAAAATATACAAAACACTACACCACGTGGCATTTGGGGGCTCAGTTCTTTGGGTACAAACCCAACTGAGCCATGCGGGCACGAATAAAGTTGCTTCCTGGAAAGAAATGCCTCGGTGTCACGATTCTCTGTCCGAGAATCCTGCTACAGTGCAGGTCAAACTTCCAATGTCTATGCAGTGCATGGATCATTTAATGTAATTTTTAGTTTCTAACCATAATTATTCAATTTAAAGACTATCATTTATTGCACATTTGGTAAAGAGGAAAGGGATGGGAACAGTTAAGAAGATATTTTTCTCCAAACTTATATTTGCTTTCTAAAAAAATTTATTTATTTCAAGAGAGCGTGTGTGCATGAGTGAGCAGGGGAGGGACAGAGAGAGAGGGAGAGAGAGAGAGAGAGAGAGAGAGAGAAAGAGAGGGAGAATCTCAAGCAGGCTCCAGGCTGTCAATGCAGAGCCTGATCCAGTGCTTGATCTCATGAACCATGAGATCATGACCTGAGCCAAAATCAAGAATCCAACGCTTAACTGACTGAGCTATGCAGGCGCTCCATATTTGCTTTTTTAGCACAACCTCAAGAAACTGATCATTGAATGCTTTAGACGATTAAATATCCTTACATACAGACTTGTGATAATTTTACCTTCCTATAAATGCATCATAAGTTGAAAATGTATTTTAAACCCCTAAACCACTAAACATCATAGCTTACCCTAGCCTACATTAAATGTGCTCAGAACACTTACAAAGCCCGCAACTAGACAAAATCATCCAACACAAGACCTACTTTGTAATAAACTGCTGAATTTCTCATGTAATCTATTGAGTACTGTACCGGAAGTTAAAAATGGAATGGTTGCCTAGGTACAGACTGGTTGTAAGGGAATCTGTTTTTTACCCCCATTCAGAATGGGAGCTGAAGCTGCACTGTCCAGCATCTGGCCAGTATCTGTAGATATCTGAGAGCATCGTATTGCTGACCACTAGACCAGGAGATCAAAATTTTAAATTCAATGTTGGGTTTCTACTGAATGCCTCTGAGTTTCACACCATCATAAACTCAAAAAAAATCATAAGTCAAACCATGATAAGTAGGGGACCATCTGTAGTCTCATAAAGATCTGAGTGACTCGATCTACTCTGCTCAGTGAGGATGTATTGTCTTCTATTTATGAGTAGCACACTAGTCACCACAGACACAATTCACAAAGTTATCTTTGTATCCTCTCTTCACACCTCCACCAAATGTTGAACATTTTTACCTCAAGTATTCTTCAGTCCCAAAGCCTAGTAATATCTTTTGATATTAATAAGAAACGTACAAATCGAAATTGGCCACTTCCCTCTCCATTCCACTCAGGAGGGTTTGCTACATAACTTACCTCCTGTCTTTTGCATTATCCATGTTTTACTTACTTTTCATGACTTTCTTTATAATTATTTTAGTCATATTTACTCTCTCTCACACATCACACACACATATACACAATACATATGCATATGTTCAAGTAGATGGTGCTGTCTCCTATAAAAGGGAGAAGAGAGAAAGGGAATGGGAATGAAGAGCACCTTTCTGTTTCCTCTACCTCTATTGACTCTCTTATACTGTTTTTGACAGAAAAGTGTAAAGTTGTTTGATTTTTTCCCCCTTAGGGACAACCTGGATCAGTGAAATATTGGATTTGATCTATAATAATGGGGATGTGGAGAAATGCAAGCAGAACGCAATATACAAACGAGTGCCGTTCATGGAATTGATAATTCCTGGACTGGATAATGGTATTTTCCCTTAATGTTTCTTTTCCCCATAGCAATAAATCCCCCTATTGTTTTGTGGTGTCTGAAGGAGTCATGATAGAATCGATATAGACAGAACTTGGACAGTTGACTCATAAGTGTCTATAATAGAAGAGTAAGAAATGCGGCTATACCAATATTATACTCCTCTTGCACCCAAAGATAATATCTGCGTTAGAGGAGATTTTGATGAGAATACTTTTTTCTTAATAGCACAGGTGGAAGTCTTCAACATTTAAATGTTGTACAATCATTATATACAGAAAATTCAGTGTTTGATTCAATATAAAATCATGTCTACTTCTTGTTAGCTGATGTTTACAGATTCAAGGAACAGAACAATGATGGTAATGCATTATTAAAATTGTGTTAGTTATGAGCCTCAAGATTCAATTTAATCTTATAATTTGAATATAAGAAAGCTGGAAAAGGAATTTGAAATCTTCTAGTTCAATTTCCCCATATTGTAAATAAGAAAAAGAGAAAGATAAATGAAGGAAGAATTTGGATATCTTGACATGGACCTGTTGCTGTTTCCACCTCATCGAGGTACTGTATCTGAGGATATTACAGACAGTTATTGACTGTAATACATGTGAAATAAAACACATAAGTAGCCAGAATTTATCAGTTTTGATCTCATTAAAGATTTTATATGAAGTCATATAGCCATATGATCATTTCAAGCCATATAGTGAGTGGGGTTAATGTCTACAAAATCTTAGATTACATCGCCATTAACCTTTATGATTCCACATTTATAATATAGCTTAACTTTTGTGCTTGTAGGTGTGGAGGATTTGAAAAAAAAGCAGTCTCCTCGATTAGTGAAAACACACCTACCTGTTCAACTTCTCCCTTCTTCATTTTGGAAGAATAACTGCAAGGTAGCAAATTTTAAAGAAAACAAATCCTTATTTGTGTTGAAATTTCTTTTACTAATCATGCAGAAATTACGGTGGGCGATTGCAATCCCTGGATAAATAATTGCAAAAATAATAATGTGATCCCTATACCCCAAAGATTGAAAAAGACACCAGAGGACACCAGTGCCATAGATAAATAGATGTAGACTTAGTGCCCAAGCACTGAGACTCTCTCAGGTTTTCTGTTCTCTAAAATGCCTATTTTTCTGTCTAAATCCCTTCACTCACTACCTACTTTTAAATATTTTATATTTAAGTATTTAAATAAATACTTAAAATAAATATCTAATATGTAAATACTCAAACAACTATTTAATATTTAAATAACCCAATAACTGCTTATTCATGAATTCACTATAATTATAATTTACAAATATGGATTTATAATTATATATATACACACATATATACTTATATATGTATATATATATACATACACACACACATATATGGATGTGGATTCAGTTAAACTTCCTTTTTTAAATTCAAGTATAACATTTTAAATTCAAGTATAACATTAAAAAAATTTTTTTTTAATGTTTTTATTTACTTTTGAGACAGAGTGAGACAGAGCATGAGCAGGGGAGGGGCAGGGAGAGTGGGAAACACAGAATCCGAAGCAGGCTCCAGGCTCTGAGCTGTCAGCACAGAGCCTGACACGGGGCTCAAATTCACGGACTGTGAGATCATGACCTGAGCTGAAGTCGGAAGCCTAACCAACTGAGCCACCCAAGCACCCCTCAATTATAACATTTAGAAAAGTACATAAATCCTAGGCATACTGCTTGATGAATTTTTACAAAGTGAGCATATCCATGAAACCAGCATCCAAATCAAGAAATTGAACATTACTAACACCCCAAAAACTCTGTTTCTTGACATTCTGGGCAACAATCCCTGTATTCAAAGATAACTACTATCCTAAATGTTTTCACCATAAATTAGTTTGCCTGTTTTGTCTGTAATAAGAAAGTATGTAATCTTGAATATTTAACTTATTTCATTTAACACCATATTTGTGAGTTCAGTTCTTATCATGCTTGTTATCTTGTTTTTGTTTTGTTTTCTTTAATGTAGCCTGCTATATCATAAGCCACAAAATGTGGTACCTTGAACAAAAGGAACGTGTTAGAGAAGCAAATCTCAGGCCCAATTCAGACCTACTGAATCAAAGACTATAGGGATGAGGTCTAGAAATATGAGTTTTAATAAGACTTCCAGGTGAATTAGAGTCATGCTAATGTTTGAGAACCACTAATATAAGGCATTCCATTACATCTATGTGAGTATTTCACAACCTACTTACCCACAGTATTATTGGTGGTTGTTAGTTGTCAGTAATTAAATAGTACTTCAATGCACATCCTTTTTTTTTTTAAAGTTTGTTTATTTATTTATTTATTGAGAGAAAGTGAGCAAGTAAGGGGTGGAGCAGAGAGACAGAATCCCAAGCAGGCTCCACGCTGTCAGCACAGAGCCCAACATGGGGCTTGAACTCACAACTGGGGAGATCATGACCTGAGCCAAAATCAAGACTCAGTCACTCCTTCAATGCAGATTATTATTATTTTTTTTAATGTTTATTTATTTTTGAGAGAGAAAGAGACAGAGTGCAAGCAGGGGAAGGGCAGAGAGAGGGAGACACCAAACCCAAAGCAGGCCCCAGGCTCTAAGTTGTTAGCAGAGATCTCAACGTGGAGCTCAAACTCATTCACTGGGAGATTATGACCTGAGCTGATGTCCAATGCTTAACCTACCGAGCCCCCCAGGCACGCTTCAATTCACATTCTTACAAAAGTTTTCATTACACATGTGCGTACACATTTCTCCTTGGTGTTATATCTTGGGATGGAATTGCTGGATCTAGCGTATACATGTAACCAGCTTCAATAGATATTTTCAAACATATGGACCAATCCACACTTTGACCAGTAGTGCAAGAGTTAAAGTTACTCTATATCCTCATCAACCTAAAATATACCTAAAAATATTTAATTTTAGCCCTACTAGTAGATGTATGGTGGCATCTCATTGTGGTTTTATTCATATTTCCCTAATGACTAATTAGGTGAAACACCTTTACATAGCTTAAATATCTTCTTTCCTGAGGTATCTGTTCAAGTTCCTTGGCCTTTTTCTTCCGATAAGTGCTTCTTTTTTTTTGTTATTAAAGTAGAAATTCTCCATATATTCTGGATACAAGTCCTTGGATGAGATCATTGAATTTTTTTATATCCTAATTCACTCTATTTTTTTTCTTTCCTTAATAATGTCTTAAAGAAGTTGTTAATTTTGACGTTGGTCAATATATCAGTTTTTTTTCTTTATTTTTTATTTTTTGGTGTGTGTGTATTTGTTTAAGAGAATGCCTTCCCCAAAGTTATGAAGATATTTTCTCTTCTATTTAATTGTATTGGCTTTATTGTTTCAGTTATCACATTTAGACCTAAATATCTAATACCTATAAGAAAGATGTTCTTTTTTAAATTTTCTCATATAATAGTAATTCTCTCTCTCTCTCTCTGTCTTCCTCATGCATACACACACACAAACACACACTAGCATTATTTTATGAATGTTTGTTACTGGTATATGGGCATAAATCTTTTATCCTGAAACCTTATTAAATTCACTTAATAGATCTAATAGATTTTTTTGTAGATCCCATTCATTGTTCTATGTAGATGCTCATGGTGTTAGTAAATAAAAAATACAAAATATTCTTACTTCTTTTTTATGAAAGCTTTTTGCTTATTATTATTATTATTATTATTAATTTTGCCTTATTGAACTGGATAGAACCTCTAATACAATACTGAATAGGAGTGGTGAGAGCAGATGCGCTTGTCTTGCTCTTGATCTTAGAGAAAATTCATTTCGAAGTATGATGACGTCACCTGTAGGTTTTTTTGTATATGCCCTTTACCTGGCTGAGGAAGTTCTGTTCTATTTACTTTGCTGAGTTTTTATCAGGAATGCATGCTAGATCTTGTCTAATGATTTTTTTCTGTACCCATTAAGACAAATCATATGAGGGCACCTGGGTGGCTCAGTTGGTTAAGCATCCAGCTTCAGTCAGGTCATGATCTCCTGGTTCATGGGTTCGAGCCCTGTGTAGGTCTCTGTGCTGACAGCTCAGATCCTGGAGCCTGCCTTGGATTCTTTGTCTCCCTCTCTCTCTTCCACTCCCCTGCTCATACTGTGTCTATCTCTTTCAAAAATAAACATAAAAAAAAAAGACCAATCATACAGTTTTCCATTATTTTAGTCTGTTACTATGATTAATTACACCAATTGATTTTTTAAATGTTAAAACAACCTTGCATATCTTATATTTAATTATTGATTGTATTCATTTATGATATGTATTACTTTGGTGTTGTCATATTATTGAGTACAACTTGCTAATTTTTAAAAAATAATTTGTATCTTTGGGAGATAATTGAACTCTACTTTCCTTTTCATTGTAATGTCTTTATCATTAGGGAAAAACCCCTTCCTTTGGTACTATAGGGACTAATAAGATGAATTGAAGGGTATTTATTCTTTTCCAATTTACTGGAAGTGTTTGGTTGGAATTGGTACTATTTCATTCTTAATATTTTGTACAATTCACCAGTGAAGCGATCTAAGCCTGGAATTTTCTTCTTCTGGAAGGATTTTTAACTGCAAATTGAATGTATTTCATAGATTTAGTATTATTCAGATTATCTACTTTTCTTTACATGATCTTTGGTAGTTTATGCATTGTAAGGAATTGGTCCATGTCATTTAAACTGTCAAATTTGGGGGGCACCTGTGTGGCTCAGTTGGTTAAGTGTCCAACTCTTGGTTTTGGCTCAGGTCTTGATCTCACAGTTCATGGATTCGAGCCCCGTGTTGGGCTCTGCATTGACAGTGCAGAGTCTTCTTGGGATTCTCTCTCTCCCTCTCTCTCTGCCCCTCTCCAACTAGCTCTCTATGTCTCTCAAAATAAATAAATAAACTTCAAAAAAATTTTTAAAAATAAGCTGTCAAATTTTTGTAATGAAGTTGCTCATGATATTCCTTTAACATTCTTTTAATATATGTAGAATCACATTTCTCATCTTTTCATATTTTTCTATCAGTTATAGAGAGAAGGATGTTGAAATCTGACTATAAATTTTTAATTTCTCCTTGCAGTTCTGATTCAGCTACCTATAAGCAAAATTCTTCAATAAGCATATAATCAGTAAACATTTATGGAAGTGCTACTGTGTATGTACCAATATTGTAATTGTTATTATAAATGCAAACACAAATAAGACATTCTCTGCCATCTAAGAGCATGATATTTTATTTAATTCTTATGAATACTATTGAGCTTATACAAATAAGTCTGTACATGCATTTATGTGTGACTTTCTTTTTTATTCAAACTCTAATTAAAACAAAAAAATGATAAGAAAGCAAGGATATAGTTTATCATCTTAATTCCAAAGGTAAAAATCCTTAGATGTTCCCAGAAACACATGGTCTTGCTATTAAGAGAATTGGGGCATATCTTCAGGATAGCCTTCAATCTATACCGTGGGAAGTGGAAACAGTCCGCACTAAAGAACTTACATGATGATAGAATAAAATGATTGATTTGTTACCATATACTCCTGCTGTTGAAATAGGAAGTTATTGGAAATGTTTATCTCAAGAAATTGGATCAGCAATAGTCTCAATTCTTAGAACTCTATACTCAATCTTTTGAAAAACCTCTTTTTACTCTCTCTCTCTCCTTGCCCCAGAATATGAGAACTACTATCAGTGACTTGGGATTATAAAACTTCCCATTTCTTTTTCCTATCAATTGGAAGAGAAGAAGGAAGCTGATTCTAATTAGAGAAAATGAGATTTCTTCCTGAATGCATTTTCCCTTAGAGTTATGTTTACTGCATGGGTGGCTGGGACCTCAGGATTATTAGATGTACTTCAGGGGAAAAGTAGGATTATGGATTTCAGTGGACTTCCCTGAAAATCCAATTAACACTGAGACATAATAATGTCATTTCTTTTGGAGAATATGTTCAAAATTTCTTTTTTCAAGTAGACTTTAGGACTCTATACATAAAATAAATTTTAATCTCACAGCAAATCACTATAAACAGCAATAATTGTTATGTATCCATGGTCATGAACAAAATGAAGAATGTTTAATCATTATTGATTAAATGTATCCTTATAAAAATTTATTTTCAATTAAAAATAGGGCATTTTTTCAGTTTTAAAAATTTTACTTTAGCTTTCTATAAGTTTTATAATTTCTGTTTCTTTTTACATGTTTTAGTAAGTGATATAGAATAATATTTTAAATTTGAGAACAATATTAGCTCATTTTTGCTAATATAACATTTACTATAATTCTTATTATATTTGATTTTCTGTGTTTTAAGAGATGTTCTTTTCAAAAGCTAAGGAGAAACAGGGTGTGAAGGCACAAATCTTTGTGTTAAACAATACATAGTTGTGAATATTCCATGTCAGGATATATATATAAATGCTGAGATCAGGACATTGATAGGAGAAAATAAGCATTCTCGCAAGACAAGCAAGTTTACAAAATATTAAAAAATATAAATGAAATGATGATTTGCCATATCTCTCCACAGATGGTCTACGTGGCACGAAATGCTAAAGATGTGGCTGTGTCTTACTATTATTTCTACCAGATGGCAAAACTGCATCCAGAGCCTGGCACCTGGGAAGAGTTCCTGGATAAATTCATGACTGGAAAGGGTGGGTTCAACTCTTACTTTACTCAAGGTGTTCTATAGTGAAAAGTCTTTTTTTTTTTTAATAATTTTTTTAATAATTTTTTATTTTTTATTCATTTTTTAATTTTTTTAAATCTTTATTATTTTTGAGAGAAAGATAGAGAGACAGAGTGTGAGTGGAGGAGGAACAGAGAGGAAGGCACAGAATCCAAAGCAGACTCCAGGCTCCAAGCTGCCAGTACAGAGCCCGACACGGGGCTCGAACTCACAAACTGTGAGATCATGACCCGAACTGAAGTCGGATGCCCAACCGACTGAGCCACCCAGGGGCCCCTTTAATGTTTATTTTTAAGAGAGAGAGAGAGACAGAGTGTTAGCAAGGGAGGTGTAGGGAAAGAGGGAAACACAGAATCTGAAGCAGGCTTCAGGCTCCGAGCTGTCAGCACAGAGCCCGACTGGGGGCTTGAACTGTCGAGCCATGAAATCATGACCTGAGCCGAAGTCAGAGGCTCAGCTGACTGAGTCACCCAGGCTCCCCATAGTGAAAAGTCTTTTTGCAAGAAGATAGAAAGTTCAAATATAAATCTGTTATTATAAACCTAATATGTGCCCAGCACTCTACTAATGAATTAGAAAGACTATAGAAGAAACCGAATACATAGTCATCTCTTCCCTTTAAGAACTTTTAGGGAATATGTAACACAGATTTTTCAGTTATTAGTCTTGTTTCATTAGTGCTTAGTGACGATTAAGTGTTTTCATCCCTTGCTGTGCAGCCATTGTATTGTTTCGATTTTACACGTATTTCTTAGGCTCTCTTTTCTCTACCAGTCCCTTATTTTTATTACCTAGACTGAAAATTCTTGAGTAAAGATTTTATCCTTAAGGCTCTGTTTCTCTACCTGTGTATCGTCTTTCAGGGAAACATACTTATGCCAATAGTAGTAGCTCTACATATAGTTCTCATACAAACATTCTTCTATAAAAACTCTCTTTTCAAGGCAAGTCCATCTCAATGGTGTCTTGCAAATTTTTACTCCTGCTACTGCTTGGATGATTCTCTGTCCATATAATGTCTACTCATTCTTACTATTATCAAAGCCCAATTTTTCCTCTTAGATCCAAATACATTCTTCTTTCTCCAGAGCCCTTTCTTAACCTCTCCACCCCTATCATTTTCTCTCCCTCTCTTCTTCTATAAAGTTCCCTGCCACTCCTTTCCAAGTAAATTGTAAATTTAGTGAAAACAGAAGTAATTACCCCATTAGCCCAATTTCTTGAACTGATAAGCGCTTTTGTATTGATAATGATGACTTGGCATAATATGTAACAGTTCTCTATGCAAATGGTTTTAATTTTCCAAACATTGTATCTTTCAATTTAGTGGCTTTTGGTGCGTGGTATGATCACGTGAAGGGCTGGTGGGAGAAGAGGAATGATTATCGTATTCTTTACCTATTCTATGAAGACATGAAAGAGGTGAGAGGCAACTACAGTACAATTTCTCTTTTACTTTTTAACAAAAACTAAGGTTCATCTTTTTTTATATCACATTTTCCTTTCTTCTTGATCTATAAATATGACCAATCCACTATCCTATTAATTACACCTTGAAAATTGATATTTTACTCAATCCCCTATTTTTCTACTACTACTGCCTCCTGCGCTAGATCAGACAACTATATTGACTTATTTGGAGTACCTCATTTTGCTTCTATTGTCCACTGAGAGAAAATGATCCTCTTGAAAACTCAGAGTATGCCCACTCCCTTCTTCAAATCTCTCAGTGGTTTCTGTCCCTACATGAAATACAAAATCATTAAGATAATTTTGAGTTCAGCATTATTTAGTCCCTATCTCTCTCCAACCTCTTCTGGTATCACGTTTGTTTTTCTTACTAAGTGAGCTTGCCTGAAATATTTTTCCCCACTATTTTCAAATTAACTTTTCCTCATTCTTCATGTCTTAAGTTAAATGTTAACTCTCCAGAGAGTTCTTTCATGTCCATAATGTCAAATACTTCACCTTGTCTTATCTATTAAAGTCCCTTTTGCAGGGCACCTGGATGGCTTAGTCAGTTAAGTGTCTGACTCTTGATTTCAGTTCAGGTCATGATTTCACGGTTCATGGGATTGAGCCCTGTGTTGGGCTCTGTGCTAACAGCATGGAGCCTGCATGGGATTCTGTCTCTGCCTCTCTCTCTCTCTACTCTGCATGTTTGCTCCCTCTCTCTTTTAAAATAAATAAATAAACTTTTAAAAAGTCTCTTTTGCTGTTGATTTTTTCATAGCATCTACTACCATATCTTTTTAAATGATCATATGATTTTTATCTTTCATTTTGTTAATGTGGTGTATCACATTGATTTGCTGATGTCAAACTACTTTTCCATCACTGCAATAAATCCACTTGATCATGGTATACAAACCTTTCAATGTGCTTTTGAATTTTGTTTGCTAGTATTTTGTTCAGTATTTTTGCATTGATATTCACCAGAGATGTTAGTCTGTTATTTTCCTGTGCTGTTCTTATCTTTTTTTGGCATTTGGGTGATGCTAACCTTGTGAAATTGGTTTGGAAGTGTTACTCCCTCTTCTACTTTTTTGGAAGAGTTTGAGAAGGATAGATATTAATTCTTCTCTAAATTTTTGATAGGTATTCTATTCTTGATGTTAGATACACTTTAAAAAAGGAGATCAAAATTTTGAAAATTATACCTTAGGATAATAGTAGCTTGCTTTATTACCATTTGTTATTCTACCTGGTTAATTTTATTTTTGAGTGTGAAAGGTTGAATATTAACCCAAATTTTTTTGCATTTTTTGAAACAGAATTTAATCTTCTTTGTAGCGGGTGATTGCCTGGCATAACCAAGAATAGGACATGTACTTTGGAAAGCAAAGTAAACCATACACATAAAAATGTAAAATCATTTTCTCAATCGCATTGAGATATGTAGAACCATATTAAATACATTGCCTATTGCATGACTATGTCTACCTGAAATAATTCTTTTATTTTATAATTTTTTAGGATCCAAAGCGTGAAATTCAGAAATTGTTAAAGTTTCTAGACAAAGATCTGCCAGAAGAAACTGTGGATAAAATCCTCTATTACAGCTCTTTTGATGTGATGAAGCAGAATCCATTTACAAATTATACCACTGTAGCAGGAGTTCGTATGGATCATTCCATTTCTCCCTTCATGAGAAAGGGTGAGAAATCATATACTAGTTTGCTAATTACATTATAGATAGGTGGAGAGCTAAGAGCAATACTGTAGGAGATGGAAAGAGATTGAGTATGCTGACAAGAAAAAAATTAGGAACAACAGCAACAAAAACTTAGGGGAAATACGTGGCAAATAAACTCTGTAATTCCTGTAAGCCTATCATGTAAGACAGACCTTCTAATGAGAAATGGTTACTCAAGAGCCTATACATTGATAAACATGAGTCTTGGCATCCATTGCTATGTCAGAAGAATGCCTTTCATTTGTGTGAACTCTCTAGATATTTTTCACATGCCTTACAATTTTTTCTGTGGTCAGTAGCCAGCTTAAATGATGTTAGACATCATTTTTTGTTAACAAAGCTCTTGAGGGCAAAGAATAAAGATTGTGAGACATTGAATTTTCTTTCAGTGACATTTCTTGAAGCTATTTGAGAGATTATTTCTTTATATAAGATACTGGAAAAACCCATGGGTATTTTGGAAAACTAAGGAGGCCTGGGAGTTTGGGAGTGAGGGATGGAGTTATGGAGTTCTAAAATTAAAGATTTAAAAATACAAGTGTGGTAGAATTAACAAAATTGATAACATCCTGGCTAGACTTATCCAGAAGAAAAGAGAAAGGACCCAAATAGATATATCATGAATTAAAGAGGAGAGATTGCAACCAACACCACAGAATAGAATTGTGAGAATAATAATATGAAAAATTATATGCCAACAAACTGGGCAATTTGGAAGATATGGACAAATTCCTATAAATATAGAAACTGCCAAAATTGAAATAAGAAGAAATAGAAAATTTGAACAGACCCATAACCAGCAAAGAAATTGAATCAGTAATCAAAAATCTCCCAACAAACGAGAATCCTGGGCCAATGGCTTCCTAGGAAAATTCCACCAGACATTTAAGAAGAAATAGTATATATTTTCCTCAAACAATTCCAAAAAATAGATGTAGAAGGAAAACTTCCAAACTCATTCTGTGAAACCAATTGTCTTGATTACAAAACCAGACAAAGACCCCACTGAAAAGGAGAATTAGAAGCCAATATCCCTAATGAAATGGATGTAAAAATTCTCAACAAGATAGTAGCAAATCAAATTCAGCAGTCCATTAAGAGAATTATTCACTATGACCAAGTGGTATTTATTCCTGGGCTGCAGGGCTGGTTCAATATTTGCAAATAAATCAATCTGATACACCAAATTAATAAAAGAAAGGATAAGAATCATATGATTCTCTCAATAGATGCAGAAAAATCATTTGACAAAATACAGCATCCTTTCCTGATAAAAACCCTCAACCAAGTAGAGATAGAAGGAACATACCTCAACATCATAAAGGCCATATACAAAAGACCCAGAGCTAATATTATCCTCTATGGGGAAAAACTGAGAGCTTTCACCCTAAGGTTAGGAACATGACAGGGGTGTCCACTCTGACCACTGTTGTTCAACATAGTATTGGAAGTCCTAGCCTCAGAAATCAGGCAACAAAAAGACATATAAAAAAGGCATCTACATTGGCAAGGAAGAAGTCAAACTTTAACTCTTTGCAGACGACATGATACTCTATGTGGAGAACCTTGAAAAACTCCACCAAAAAACTGCTGGAACCTGACATATGAATTCAGCAAAGTCTCAGGGTACAAAATCCACATACAGAAATCTGTTGCATTTCTATACACCAGTAATGAAGCAGCAGAAAGAGAAATCAAGGAATTGATTACATTTACAATTGCATCAAAAAAACCACATGAAATACCTAGGAATAAACCTAACCAAAGAGGTAAAAGCTTTTTACACTGAAAACTATAGAAAGCTTATGAAAGAAATTGAAGAAGACACAAAGAAATGGAAAAACATTCTATACTCCTGGATCAGAAGAACAAATATTGTTAAAATGTCGATACTACCTAAAGCAATCTGCACATTCAATGCAATCCTTTTGAAAATAACACCAACATTCCTCACAGAGCTAGAACAAACAATTCTCAAATTTGTATGGAACCACAAAAGACCCTGAATGCTGGAGGCATCACAATTCTGAACTTTAAGCTGTATTACAAAGCTGTAATTATCAAGACAATATGGTATTGGTACAAAAACATAGGTCAATGTAACAGAACAGAGAACCCAAAGATGGACCCACAAATATATGGCCAACTAATCTTCAACAAAGCCGTAAAGAATATCCAATGGAAGAAAGACAGTCTCTTTAGCAAATGGTGTTGGGAAAACTGGACAGTGACATGCAGAAGAATGAAACTGGACCACTTTCTTACACCATACACAAAACTTAATTCAAAATGGATGAAAGACCTATATGTGAGACAGGAAACCATCAAATTCTTAGAGGAGAAAATAGGCAGAAACATCTTTGACCGCAGCCAGAGCCACTTCTTCTCGACATGTCGCCATAGGCAAGGGAAACAAAAGCAAAAATGACCTATTAGGACTTCGTCAAGATAAAAAGCTTCTGCACAGTGAAAGAAAAAATCAACAAAACTAAAAGGCGATCCACATAATGTGAAAATATATTTGCAAATGACATATCTGATTAAGGATTAGTATCCAAAATCTATAAACAACTTCTTAAACTCAACACCCAAAAAAGAAATAATCCAGTGAAGAAATAGGCAGAAGACATGAATAGATCCTTTCCTAAAGAAGACATCCAGATGGCTAACAGACACATGAAAAGATCCTCAACATCACTCACCATCAGGGAAATACAAATCAAAACCAGCCCTGTCAGAATGGCTAAAATGAACAACTCAGGAAACAGCAGATGTTGACAAGGATGTGAAGAAAGGGAACACTCTTATGCTGTTGGTGGGAATGCAAACTGTGCAGCCACTCTGGAAAACAGTATGGAGGGTCCTCAAAAATAAAAATAAAACTAGCTTATGACCCAGCAACTTCACTACCAGATATTTATCCAAAGGATACAAAAGAGTGCAATAAGTGAAATAAGTGAAATAAATCAGAGAAAGACAAATATCACATGATTTCACTCATATTTGGAATTTAAGAAACAAAAAATATGAACATAGGGGAAGGAAGGAAAAATAAGATAAAAACAGAGAGAGGAAAACCATCAGAGACTCTTAAATGCAGAGAACAAACTGAGGGTTTCTGGAAGGGAGGTGGGTGGGGTTATTGGCTAAATGGGTGATGGACTTTGAGGGGAGCACTTGTTGGGACTAGTACTGGGTGTTATATGAAAGTGATGAATCACTGAATTTAACTCCTGAAATAACTATTACACTATATGCTAACTAACTTGAATTTAAATTATATATATATATATATATATATATATATATATATATATATGGTAATTCAAATTAAAACTGATCTAAGAAGGAAATTTTATAGATGTCTCAAATTTGTCATTTTATCTTTCTTTTCAGGTATTTTGGGAGATTGGAAAAATCACTTCACTGTAGCCCAGTATGAGAGATTTGAAAAAGAATATGATAAGAAAATGAAAGGGTCTACACTGTCGTTTCGTTCAGAGATTTAAGAAATACTGTTCTTTCTCCAACTCCTTTACCTAACCCTTAAATTAGAAAAAAAAATCCCTTCAAACATTTAGTGAAAAAAATTCTGCATGAAATATTTCTTTACTTACTAATAGTAGTGTTTTGTAATAGAATATTCAAAGAATTTTGGAGTCTACATATAAAAAATCAGTAGTCTCTATGATTTAATTAATTAATGTTCTTACTACTCTTAAAGACAAAATAATAAAATGAAGTTTAAACCTATAAACATACCTGCTTTATTTTTTTAAGTTTATTTATTTATTTTGAGAGAGAGAGAAATAGATAGCAAACAGGGAGGGGCAGAGACAGAAGGAGACAGAGAATCCCAAGAAAGCTCCATACTGTCAGCACAGAGCCTGATGGGGGGCTTGAACTCATGAACTGTACAATCATGACTTGAGTTGCAATCAAGAGTTGGGTGCTAACTGACTGACCTGGGTGATGCCTCATTGCTTTTTTTTTTTTAATTCAAGTTCTGGGTCATTGGACTTGCAAAGAAGATATTTAGGACAGTCTTCAAGATGGATGGATTAGAACCAAAATATTCACCTTAAAAAGGCTTTAATTTCTCTTTGTTACATGCTTAGAATGATACCAGTGTAATATAAGCTTAATGACATTTTTGTGCAGAGAGTTCACTGAAATGTATTACTCTAAAATGGTTTACTATGGATTAAATTTTGGATAGTATATCAATCAGTAGTAGTCTCCTGTTATAGTTTATAGGAGTTCAAAGAAATTTAAGCCAGATTAGCACTAAGAAAAAAATACACGATGAGGTATGACCTCACACCAGTCAGAATGGCTAAAGTTGACAACTTAGGCAACAACAGATGTTGGTGAGGATGCAGAGAAAGAGGAACCCTTCTGCACTACTGGTGGGAATGCAAACTGGTTCAGCCACTTTGGAAAACAGTATGAAGGTTCCTCAAAAAAATTAAAAATAGAACTACCCTACGACCCAGCAATTGCACCACTAGGTATTTATCCAAGGGATACGGGTATGCTTTTTCAAAGGGGCCACATGCACCCCAATGTTTATAGAAGCACTATTGACAATAGCCAAAATATGGAAAGAGTCCAAATGTCTATCAACTGATGAATGGATAAAGAAGATGTGTATATACATATACATACACACACACATACACACACACACAATGGAATATTACTTGGAAATCAAAAAGAATGAAATCTTGCCATTTGCAACAAGGTGGATGGAACTAGAGGTTATTTTGTTAAGCAAAATTAGTCAAAGACAAATATCATATAACTTCACACATATGTGGAATTTAAGGTACAAAACAGATGAACATAAGGGAAGGGAAGCAAAAATAATATGAAAACAGGGAGAGGGACAAAATAAGAGACTCAAATATAAAGAACAAGCTAAGCGTTGCTGGAGGGGTTGTAGGTGGGGAGATGGGACAAGGGGCCACAGGAAGACACTTGTTGGGATGAACACTGGGTGTTATGTGTAGGAGATGAATCACTGAATTCCACTCCTGAAATCATTATTGCACTATATGCTAACTAACTTGAATGTAAATTAAAAATAAATAAATAAATAAATAAGAAAATTAACATTAAAAAAGGAAGGAAATACAGAGAAATAATTGTAAGAACATAAGAAATAGCTACAATACCAGTAGTTGATATTTACTGACAGCTTACTACGTAACAAGCACTGTGCTATACAATTTACGTGGCTATACTTTAACTGATCTTCATTCAATTCTTTATTTTTTATTGTTATTTAATTTAATTTTTTGTTTCAAGTTTTTATCTAAATTATAGTTAGATAACATATAGTGTAATATTAGTTTCAGGAATAGAATTTAATGATTCATCACTTACATATTGATCTTCATTCAATTCTTTAAAATAGGTATTCTAATTTTTCCCAATTTTCATAGTCAGTAAACTATCAGTACACACATAACAAATATTCTGTGAAGGCATAAAGAAAGGCCAATTTGGTTTCTGATCCTTTTTTATTAACTCTTATCCTCACATTCCTCTCTGACTTATTCTGTATTCTCCCTCTTTCATGTTTTCAAATCCCTGCCATTGTGTGTTAATCACACTTCATGACTACCAGCTATTTCAGATGTAAACTTACCAAGATCACTGAAAATCTTCTCTGATGAGGAAAATAACAGAAGTTCTCAAATTTCATGCATTGTGAAACAATAAGAAAAACTGCGTTGCTTCAAAAAACCTCAAGTAGGAATAAATAATAGCTATTCTTGGATTTTACTTTTAACTTTTTTTACTGTGATATATACACATAGTAGCGATTTAATAATAAATAATATGTTTTAGATGCCACAAACTGAGGTTTCAAACTTCTTTTAATCCATATTTATTTTCTATTTTGACTTACCTTAGATCTTGAAGTGCCTCTCACCTTTCTTCACATTATAGTCTTAATAATTATGACTATTTTATTTATTTTATTTTTTTTTAACGGTTATTTCTTTTTGTGACAGAGAGAGACAGAGCATGAACGGGGGAGGGCAGAGAGAGAGGGAGACACAGAATCGGAAGCAGGCTCCAGGCTCTGAGCCATCAGCCCAGAGCCCGACACGGGGCTCGAACTCACGGACCACAAGATCGTGACCTGAGCTGAAGTCGGCCGCTTAACCAACTGAGCCACCCAGGGGCCCCAATTATGACTATTTTAAAGATAGAGAAAATCACAAAGAATTTAAATGATTTTCCCCAAATCACACATTTAAGAAGTAATGAGATTTGTTCTATAATACAAATGACCAACATCGGTTTTCCAATACATGTCATTGAAATGAACAAGTGGTCATTTC
Source organism: Panthera tigris (assembly GCF_018350195.1). Classification (NCBI taxonomy): domain Eukaryota; kingdom Metazoa; phylum Chordata; class Mammalia; order Carnivora; family Felidae; genus Panthera; species Panthera tigris. Next base: position 148,220,748 of record NC_056663.1, read on the forward strand.
AAATTTCTGCCAATATCCTCTATGTTCTGTGCTCCCTTTATTCAATGAAGATTTAAAATTGTATTTTGAATGAATCAAGATATTATCTTTGGCTTAAAATATGTTAGCATCCAGGGGCGCCTGGGTAGCTCAGTTGGTTAGGCGTCCAACTTTGGCTCAGGTCGTGATCTCACAGTTTGTGAGTTCGAGCCCCACATCAGGCTTTGTGCTGATAGCCTGGAACCTGGAGCCTGCTTCATATTCTGTGTCCCCCTCTCTTTCTGCTCCTCCCTGCTCACCTTCTCTCTTTCTCAAAAATAAATAAAACATTAAGAAAAATAAAAATACATTGGCATCCACGGAATTTTGTTTCATTTAGTTTTTGGAGAAAACCAGCAGAGAATCGGACACACTTCAGATTTCTAAAAAATATAGTCGATATGCAAATGTAGACAAAACATAATTCCTATTCAGTGCAGCACTGAAACTATAAACATGGCATGAATGCTCTGATAAGGAAAACCACGCCATGAACTACAGTAACTACATAAGCTGAATTTTCATAATGTCTCTCATTTCAGATACTTTGCCTGCTTTTTGTCATGGATATACAGGTAATTTTCAGACCACGTTGCCAGTATTTTGATTCAGAAAACATTAGCACTGCACTTGTAATTCTTGACTTAGTATAAAAATAACACTTTGGGCATAAAGGTAGTAAATACTGTCTATCTTTAGCACTCAATTGAAATGGAAGAGTTCAAATGCACTTACCTAAAATCTCCATTTGATGTAAACCATTTTATCTTCAAATGATGTGAAGCGTTTGCTTATTGATAAATACTATACTATAATTTCATCAACCAGGTCCTTTTCAACTCTCAATTATTCTATATTATAATAACTCTCAAGAGCTCTAATTTGAAGAGGGGAGATCTCAATTTATTGAAATTAGCAGTTGAGTAATTGAACTTGGCATGCACGTTCCTAGGTTTTATTTTAAAATGTGGTAGTGGGGTGCCTGAGTGGCTCAGTCGATTAAGCATCCGACTCTTGACTTCAGGTCAGGGCATGACCTCACAGTTCATGGGGTTTGAGCCCAATGTTGGGCTCTGAGCTGACAGTGCAGAGCCTGCTTGGGCTTCTCTCTGCCCCTCTCTCTCTGCCCCTCCCCTGCTCATGCTTGTGCTCTTTCTTTCTCTCAAAATAAGTGAATAAATTTTTTTTAAATGTGGTATTTATACTTTGAGTATCTTACATTCACCTGAAACAAATAAGACAGTTGCTCTGATACTATTCTAGACACACTCACATGACACTTTTAAAAGTAAAATGAAAAAGAATACATACTCAAGACTAAGACTGTAGGTGGTTGCTTTTATGTTGCAGTGAAAGATGTAGTCACTTTCCTTATGCTATTAATTTAGCAAACTAATAACCTCCTGATACGTAATTATAAACAGACCTATTCTAGTTGATTAAATAATTTTATAAAGTGTGAACTGTTTTATAAATTCAGTAACCATATAATATTATATATTATACTATGATATAATAATGTTAATAATTATATTAACTATAAAAGTATAATGCCATATTATTATATTATGCAATGTTATAATAATATGTGTGTGTACCAACCTAGGTAATATTTTAGGATGTTTATTGCTTATGCAGAGCCCAAAGAAATAAAGGGAAAAAGTGGAGCTGTTCCTATTGAAGGAGAATATGAATAAAAACATATATGATTTAAATTCATACATATTTTATTCAGAATGGCAATATTCAGAAAAATTAAAACCATATATATAAACAGAACTTTAAGGAATCATTAAATGGGACTATTTCTTTAAACCACACTTTCCTATGCTTGGTTTTCCCTGGTTTCCATCAACCAATTCATGAACACATGGATCTATGTTTCTATCACTACACTATTCATGTTAGAAACAAACAAATGCTGAGCACATGGCTCTTATCTTTGGGGAGCTTACAACTGAATAAATCAAAGACAGACATGGGACTACATATTAAGTGTTACATTGTCTTGTTCAGACATTAAATATCTCAGAAATTCTGATAAGATATTTCTTTCAGCTGTGAGAGACAGAGTACATATTGCCTGTCAGCACTGTTTTCATCTCTAGAAGGAAAGAGGTGCATTTTTCTTTTTTAAAAATATTTTTTAATGTTTGTTTATTTTTGAGACAGGGAGAGACAGAGTACAAGTGGGTGAGGGGCAGAGAGGGAGGGAGACACAGAATTTGAAGCAGACTCCAGGCTGTATGCTGTCAGCACAGAGCCCCACTTGGGGCTTGAACTCACAAGCAGAGAGGTGATGACCAGAGCTGAAGTTGGAGGTTTAATGGACTGACCCACCCAGGTGCCCCAAGAGGGGCATTTTTCTTTAGAATTTTATAAGTTACAACTTTCTAAACAATTAACTATCACTGGTCTATATGTCAAAAGATACGGACCAGGAAGATGTGGCGAGAATTCTTAGAATCAAACAGTAATAGATGTAGATCAGAATTTCCATATTAAACGTTAAATAAGACAAAGAAAGAAATGGTTAAGATAGTTTTTAAAAATTAGTAAGCTAGGAAGAGAAGGAGAGAGGAAGAGAGAGAGAGAGAGAATTCCATTTTATATATGCCAAGACTACGGCATCCAAAGAGGGAAATGGAAACTTATCTTGCATTGCTTCCAATTCTTTAGGGAGGTAAAATGTTTTATCTTTTGAGCAAGTATAGAATTACATGTGACTCCTTGAACAGTTTAAACCAAAAATAAACTAACCTTATGAATCCTGTCCATTAGTATGTCCTGTGTTTCTATTTTTCAAAATGGAAAAAAAAACCCACAGATAGTATGCTGAAGAAAGTGGAAAAATATTAAATTTTTTATCTCAACCAAGGACTATAAGAAAGACCCCATTTATAATAAAAGGGTTTATAACTTCAACAAAATGTATGGGAGAATTCCTGAAAATTTTTAACGAATATAATCACAGCCAGATTTACTTTTTTAAGATAAGAAAAAATGGACTGTATTTTATATACAAACTTGGTATAATATTTATATATAAAATATATAAACATACATAATTGATGTATATAGTTATATGTAAACACATATTAATGTATCCATTATCACAGAGAGTAGTTTTGCTACCCTAAATATCCTGTTTTGCCTATTCATCCCTTCTTCCCCACTAACCTCTGCCAACCACCAATCTTTTTACTGTCTCAATAATTTTACCATTTTCAGAATGTCATATTATTAGAATCATATGGTATGTAGCCTTTTCTGATTACCTCGCTTCACTAGGTAATAAGCATTTAATTTTCCTCCATGTCTTTCTGTGGCTTGGTAGCCCATTTCTTTTGATGGATGAATAATATTCTATTGTTTAGAGTTTAATTATCCATTCACCTACCAAAGGATATCTTAGTTGTTTCCAACTTTGGGTTATTATGAATAAAGCTGCTATAAACATCCCTGTGCATGTTTTTGTGAAGGCATAAATATTCAACTTTTTTTGGGAAAATGCCATGGAGGGTGGATTAGTGGGTCATATAATAAGAGTATGTTTAGGTTTCTAAGTAACTGCCAAATTGTCTTCTAGAGTGGCTGTGCTGTTTTACATTCTCACCAGCAATGAACAAGAGTTCCTGTTGCCAGAATTTGACGTCTTAATGTTCCAGATTTTGGTCATTCTAATCATTTTTAGTGGCATCTCACTGATGTTTTAAGTTGTATTTCCCTGATGACATAGGATGTGGAGCATCTTTTCATATACTTATTTGCTACTTGTATAATTTCTTTGGTGAGGTGTATGCTAAGGCCTTTGGCCCATTTTTGTGTGTGTGTGTGTTGTTTGTTTACTTATTTTTGAGTTTTAAGAGATTTTTGGTATATTTTGGAGAATAGTCCTTTATTAGATGTGTCTTTTGTAAATATTTTCTTCCAGTGTGTGGTTTGTCTTTTCATTCTTTTGACAGTATTTCAAAGAGCAAAATTTTTAAAATTTTTTAAAATATAATTTAATGTCAAACTGGCTAACATACAGTGTATACAGTGTGCTCTTGGTTTTGGGAGTAGATTCCCATGATTCATTGCTTACATACAATACCCAGGGCTCATCCTAACAAGCACCCTCCTCAATTCCCATCACTCATTTTCCCCTCTCCCCCCTACCTCCCATTAACCGTGAGTTTATTCTCTGTGTTTAAGAGTCTCATGGTTTGCCTCCCTCCTTATCTATTTGTAACTATTTGTAATTTTCCCCCTTCCCCTCCCCCACGGTCTTCTGTTAAGTTTCTCAAGTTCCATATATGAGTGAAAACATATGGTATCTGTCCTTCTCTGACTGACTTATTTCACTTAGCATACTACCTTACAGTTCCATCTACGTTGCTGCAAATGACATGATTTCATTCTTTCTCATTGCCAAGTAGTATTCCATTGTATATATAAACCACATTTTTCTTTATCCATTCATCAGTTGATGGACAGTTAGGCTCTTTCCATAATTTGGCTGTTGTTGAAAGCACTGCTATAAACGTTGGGGTACATGTGTCCCCATGAATCAGCACTCCTGAATCCTTTGGATAAATTCCTGCTAGTGCTATTGCTGGGTTGTAGGGTAGTTCTATTTTTAATTTTAGTAAATTTTAGTTTATCAATTCTTTCTTTCATGGATTGTGCCTTTGGTGTCATACCTAAAAAGTTGTCACCATGCCTAAGGTCATCTAGATTTACTCCCATGCTATATTCTAGCAGTTTTACCATTTTGCATTTTACATTTAGATCTGTGATCCATTTTGAGTTAATTTTTGTAGAGGGAGTAAGGTCTGTGTCCAGTAACTTGCAATTTTAAAATAAAATTTATATCACTATTCAATGACTTGCTTTTCTTTAGAAATGGTAGGGGTCTTAAAGTCTGTTTTAGCTGATCTTAAGGTGCCTAAATTTTTTTTTCTGATTAGCATTTTGCAAGTATATCTTTAGCTTCCTTTTACTTTTAGTCTTACTCTTTCTTTATGCTTTAGGTATTTTCTTGGAAAAGACTTTTACTGAATTTTTTTTCCTGATCTAGTAATCTGTTTTTTTCACTATTTTATTATTTACTATTTTTTCTTCTTCAAATTTTTATTCAAATTCTAGATTGTTAACATATAGTGTAATATTGTTTCCAGGAGTAGAATTTAGTGATTCATTACTTATATATAACTCCCAGTTCTCAACATGACAAGTATCATCTGTATTTTGATGATAAATTTAATCCTTTTTTTTACTACAGTTGCAGATACATTTGGATTTATTTCTGCTATTTTATTTTATACTTTATATTTATCCTCTTTCTCCTCCTCCCTCCCTGTCTCCTTTCTCTTTTTTCCTCATTTCTTGCTCCTTCCTCCTATTCTTGCTTCCACTTCTACTGGCTTAGAAGCTTTATTATCATTATTATTATTTTAGTAACTTCTCACAAAATTTTTCATGTTTAATTAACAAGATATAAAAAATAATCAAAAACTTGAATTCTGATTAATAGAAGGAACTTAGAATCCTATATAACAGTCTACTCATCTCTTCAAGTAATATGCTAATTTTGTATTTAAGTTGTCCCATATATTATTAATCCTATGATTCACATTTTTTTTTAGTTTTATACAATTAGAATTTGTTTATATTTACTATCATGCTTTCTCAACATTCCTTCTTGAACCTCAGAACTTTCTACCAGGATTGCTTTCTTTCTTCTCGAATTTTATTCTTTAATTATTTTTCTTATATATATATATTTTTTCTTTTATTCTTTTCTTGTAGTGAAGTTCCACTGGTGGTAAAGTCTTAGCTTTTAATTAAAGACATAAAATGTTTTTAATTTGGCTTTGCTCCTAAAGAATTATTTTGTCACGCACAATTCAAATTGCACAGATATTTTCTCATAGTGCTTCAGTATATTATTCTACAGCCTCGAGTTTTTATTGTTGCTCGTGAATTTGACTGGCATTCCAATTGTTATTTCTTTACACATCATCTCTTTTCTTGCTTTTAAGATATTTTCTTCAGGGCGCCTGCCTGGCTCAGTCGCGTAAGCATTCCACTTCCTCTCAGGTCATGATCTCGGGTTCCATTGGGCTCCGTGCTGACAGCTTGGAGCCCGGAGCCTGCTTCCGATTCTGTGTCTCCCTCACTCTGCCCCTCCCTCACTGGCACTCTGTCTCTCTCAAAAACAAATAAACATTAAGAAAATTAAGATATTTTCTTTATTTTGATATTTGCAGCTTTATAATTGGAATTTTTTAAAAAAATGTATCTTGTCTGCAATATGTTGTGTATCTTGAACCTGGGAAGTCACGTATTTCATCATTTCTAGAAATTCTCATCCATAATTTCTTTAAAGAACTGATCTCCCCTATTCTTTCTGTTTTCTCATTCTTGAACTTTTATTACACATATGTTAGAATTTCCCATTTTATCTTATTTTCTACATGTGTGTTCTCTTCCTCTTTCCTTTCGCATTGTCTCTTGCTTTGGTTCTTTTTTAGACCTGTTCACTTTTTTAGTGTTGTTAAGTTTTACTCTTTTGTTGCTTGCCCATCTATTGATTTTTTTATTTCTATGATTTTAATTTTTTTTAATTTAGTATTTTCTTATAGCTGCATAATCATTTTGATAGTTTAATTTGTATTGCTATTTTATTTCTTAAAATATTTTATCATAGTTAATTTAAACTTTCTGTGATAAAACCAACCCTTAATATGTTGAAAAACCTATATCCCATTAACTTTGTTTCCACAATCTCTTTTTCGTAGTGGATTATTTCCTCCTGTACTGTGGAATTTTATTGGGAGGTAATAATTGTGTGAACTTTATATATTGCAATCCTGAAAGACCCATATTTAGAACAGTATTCATCAGAGAATATTTGTATTTGCATTTCTCAGGCATCAGTGGCCACTACTAACTTGGGATAATATTATTGCAGCTTTAATACTTTGCAGGTCTATATAGATCATGCACATTTGATCACAGACCCACATGGTGAAGGCTTATGGTAACAAATTCTAATGGGGTGTTATTAACATTATCAACTCACAGTCTTACCAGAGAGAAACATCTTTCATTGTGGGGTTTTCCTGATTTCATTAGCTCTGCAATACTTGTGGCAATAAATTCTGTTTTATCATAGAGAGGGTTCTTTGAACATTCTTTTGCCACAGTTAAAAACCCTGGTTTGTGTTTTCATTTTCTCCTTCTGATTCCAAACAGCTGCTGGTGACTGGAGGCTACTACAAAATGGCACCAAGTAAAAGATTTTATGCATTCTTGGCCAAAAAACTGAAAAACAGGGACCATGCAAAACTTTAGAAGTGCGATGTGAAGCAGCCGTGGCTTCGGCACTGTGGAGTTTGGTGGTGGATTGTGGTGGTTCTTTTACAGCAAACAACACTCCCAAAAATGTGTCCATGAAACCACACTCCATTAGTATGCAATGGGAACGAAACTGGGAAAAGAAAAGAAACGGTTTTATATTAAGCCCAAGTTCTAACGAGTATGAATTCTTACTAATAATTATGATGCCATATGCTCTGTTCCACTTTCAGACCACAAACACTCCTCATTTAAGACAATGTCCAAAAAGAATAACATCTGTTATTCTTGTATAGTTCTGTATAGAACCTGTATACTTGTATTCTTGTATTCTTGTATACTTGTATAGAACCTGTATAGTTCTGAGGGTCAAATAACTTGCATTGATAAGCATGCTCCACTTACATCACCTTGTCAGAGATCTGTGAAAGGTTTTAACAGACCTGATAAATCAAGACCATATTTTAACTCAGCAATCCATGGTAGATTTTTCTTCGGAGAGCAAATGAATTATCTATAAAACAGAAGTTACAGTTTTTATAGCAGTGTCTTTACTAAGAGTTTCTATGTCCCAAGCACTATGGGGGTTTCAAAATTCCTGGGAACAAATTTGGTAAGAGCAAATGTGAACAGCGTAGGGAGCAATGGTTCCTGTGGATGCCTATGGCGTGTGAGTTTTGGGGGTTGGGCTGATAAAAGAAGACAGTAAAGGGGCGCCTGGGGGGCTCAGTCGGTTGAGTGTCAGACGTCGGCTCAGGTCATGATCTCGTGCTCGGTGAGCTGGAGCCCCGCATCAGTTTCTGTGCTGACAGCTCAGAGCCTGGAGCTGCTTCGGATTCTGTGTCTCCCTCTCTCTCTGGCCCTCCCCCCGTTCACGTTCTGTCTCTCTCTGTCTCAAAAATAACTAAATGTTAAAAAAAAAAATGTTTTTTTAAGAAAGAAGACAGTAAGAAAACCAGAGAAGGGGAAGAATTCAAACACACACTGACACTTTAGTTGCAAATATAGGTACATAGTAGCAATACTGGGTGTCCCACGGAGCTTTCTGAGACAACACAATGGAAAACATAAAACATAATTTCTAGGAACTGTCCTCTAAAGCAAAGGAGATGTAGCATCATTGAGGGGGAAGCCAGCTATGGTTGGCAGTTCCATGGGAATAAAGATTCCTGCTGTGGACAAAACTGAGCATAACTGCATCTGGTTTATTAAAAATTCAGCAAAATAGCTCATTTCTGTCTAGGCACTGCTCACAGGCCATATTCATTGCTCCAGCCTATCCTGCTATTGAATTAGGAAGTGAACACAGGAGAAATAATAAGTTCATACTTGCATTAGTGCTGACTACCCCTGGAGCATGGTACTAAGTGTTTCACGAATGCTTTTTGAAATTTGCACATCGTCTTTATGAATTTAGCTCAGTATTATCCCCTTTTTACATAAGACATGACTGAAATACAAAGATAGTATGTAGCTTCCCCAATGTCCAATAGAACTGGTATTTGAATCTAGTCAATTCTGCTTTGCTACACAACCCTACCTCATGCTAACCAAAGTTAGTGCTTCATAAATTATAAAATTGGCACTGGAAAAATTAAAAATGCTTCCAGGCTCTCCTGATAGAAAGGGGCAGAGACTAGGTTAGAAAGTATCTTCAGTTCTGACTTTCAGCCCTAAATCTCTAACATGATTGGCTGAAAATGGTGCAGACCAGATAGTGAAGGGGATTTAAAACTAAAGTCATGATACAACAAAACAGAGGTAATTACATCCTGGACAAAGGACACACAGACAATGTGCATAAGGTGAGGGTTTGAGTTGTAATTCACCAATCTACACTTTCTATACTTCTCCCCTTCACAGATATTTGGTGTAGTCTGGCTGTCCCAGAGAGTTACAGCTCTTCAGGAAAAGTTAAAAATGATACCAAGAATAGCAAATACACGAGCCACCTATATTTACCGAAATTTGAATCACCATTCCATATTTACTTCTTGATGGAATGTCTTTATTTTCTGAGTACATTCAGATATTTATAGGGTGTATATTCAACTTTCTCTGTCAATTAAAATACTGTATATCCAGATAACATGACATTAAGCTCTTTATTTCTTTAGATATATACAAACCCAAAAGGGTCTCCCAGATCTCAAGCTAATCTGATCTTTGGAAAGTTCAATAACTACAACGTATAAGATCACTTTAATTTTATCAAAAGTGAAATGAAAATGTCATTATTACACCCTATAAAAGAAATATATATATATATATATATATATATATATATATATATATATATAATTTCATGAAGGTAAAATAAAAGCAACCATTTGTTTTGCATTTCAAAGAGTCATAAAGCAAACATCTTAGACTAGTTGTTCTTTCATATGTTTACCTCATCTAGTTATGAAAGTCAAGACTCCTAAAAGTATTAACAATACAACTTCTTCAAAAGCAGTAAATGATAGCAATTATTTGCAAGAGCAAGTTGAATAAAAATCTACAAGGTAAGTGGTTAAGAGGGAGCAGAAAACTTTTCTAAAAACTTATTCAGCTATGAAATTATAATTTCTAAAGATATTTTTAAAAATTGGTTATATAGGATTTTTGACAAAGTTGTTGATGTATATCCAAAGAACTACTTCTCAATCTAAAATAGGCATTACTAAATATTCATTTTTTAAAAAACCTTATACCAAGTGATGTATTCAACAGAGACTCTTGCCCAACCACACACTTTCTCAGGCTGAGGATGAACAAGGTTCTGATACAGGGCGGGTGTCTCCAGCACTGTAGAGATTAGAGAAGGAGAAATGATGGGCAAAGGTTGATATTGAAGTGCAAATTACATGTAAACAGAAAATATCATTTCTATGTTTTGCTGAGACAGCTGTAAGGTCTCAGGCCAAAGGCTCATTTCCTTAAGAGAGCTTTTGTTTCTTTTTTCAGGAAATGGAAACCACAGACAGAAGTATGGACAGTGGAAGCAGCTGCTCACCTTTCCCAGGCCTGAAGGAGTAAAGAGCCAACCTGTGTTTCCACTGGCTTCTCTCCCCCACTTGGAGTAAGAGGAGGGAACGTCTTCAACTCAATACCTTAGCATTATGACGTTAATCCCAAGAGTGGGATTACCCACCTTGTATTTTTGTGAGTCAGACTGTATGTGCCTTGGACTGGTTCCCAGGAAAGCAGCTCTCTTGTCTTCCATTTCTTCCTAGAGAGGAGTGCGTGAGTGTGTGTGAGTGTGTGTGTGTGTTGAAGTTGGGTGGGGTGGAGTGCGGCTAGATGTGAAAGAAACTGGAAATCAGATAGTAGGTTTTATTTCCTTCTCAGGAGCAAGGGAAAGCCAGGATCATGTACAAAAACCATGGTTATCAAACACGGCTTTTCTCTTTGGCAACTAAGAAACTAAACACTCCTGGAGCACCCAAGATTATAACCTTTGGTGCTGAGACATTCACTTTCCATTGTTCTGTAAAATCACTTTTACTAACGATGAAAAAGAAAAAAAAAATATGTATCCATACACACAGCCCCAACCTTGTCTTGCTTAATTAAACAAACTTCCCTTTCTTGAGGAAGAAGAGAATATATTTGATTGGTGGCAGTTATATATGAGAATTTACTTTTGTGCTCACTTTCGTTTCAGTGGAGTATACCCCACAAGCAACACGTAAGTGGAAGAATTTGAACTCGTTCATCTTCCAGATACTGAAGTTCATGATCTCATTGCTGTACTATGGTCTCATTGAAGGATGATTACTTGGACTTTGGGCCAAATTAACGATTAGAGGTAAAATAAGTGTGAGGTTAATTACATGCTAGTATTTATCAAACACAATTTTCTAAATAAAATTAATCTACTTCTTATATCTAAGACTAAAAACTCCTATTAATATATCATATAACTATGGTTATTAACATAAATCTAAAAGCCTTTCATTCATCAAAACATTTAGCAAGTGCATTCAAAGGGTCGCTAGTCTATAGCACCAGCAAATATAGTTCTTTATGTTGCGCACTCTACAATTCCAGGTCATTCATATTACAGTGCACAACGTGGTGTACTTGAAAGACAATTCATTTATGAATAGGAATAAGCTCTAGGTTTTGCCATCGAAGGAGTTTGAACTAGGGTTAAACAAGTGAACTCTTGCTTTTGAAGACATCTAAAGAAAGAAGGTCCAGATTCTGCCAGCCCACTTTTGGATATTTTCATTTAGTTTTCAATGTCAATAATTTTTGTTTCTTGTAGACATTTCTTTATTTTTTTAAATTTTTTAACTTTTTTTATTTTGAGAGACAGAGCACGTGCAGGGAAGAGGGGCAGAGGGAAAGAGAGAGAGAGAATCTTAAGCAGGTTCCATGCTCAACATGGACTCTCATGCAGGACTTGATCTCACGACATGACCTGAGCTGAGATCAAGACCCCTGTGCTTAACCAACTGAGCTACCCAAGCACCCCATATTTCTTGTGGATATTTCTTTACCCAATAATGACCCTTCATTACTGTCATCTTCTTCCTCATTAAAGATGACTGAGGCATACAGGGATGTCAATATTCAGATGAGGGAAGAAGGAAATGAGGAGAAAGCATTTTGGTGACATATGTCCATGTAACCTGCTTTCACAGAGGGAAGTAGATTCATCTCCACCCTAGTCCCTGCCTTCTTAGGTAGATGAGCTATGATGACACAAGGAATTTCAAGGAAATGACTCTTAGCATTATTTCTATCACAGAAAGAGAGAGATGGCCCTTTGCTCAAGAATTTGTAGGGAAGCAAAAGTTGCTAAAAGGATTGGGTTCTCCTTTGGACTCACATATTCCTAAGTAGTGTAACTGAGAAAAATATGCATGCAGAAACCACTGGTATAAAAACAATGACATTTGGAGAACATAGATAGATATTAGGATAGTAAATTGCACACTCGTATAAGGAAAATAAAAACAAATGTCCTCCAAGTGTAGAAGGGAACTAGAAAAACATCATAATGTGAGGAAAAACTGTCATCTCTTTTGCCTTGAGTTAAATATCACAAAAATATCATTTCGAGTTTCAACATTTCTTCCCACTTTCCATTTTTGAACTTGCTCTTTAAAAAAATTAGAACATTTATTCAGTATTACTAGGTTCATAATCTGAGGCTACTATTTTTATAAACATGCAGTAAGATATACCATGCACTGTCGTCATTATAAGACTGTGGTGAAAATTTAGAGACCCTTTTCCATACCAATGCAAATATAAAAAGAAAGTATGTATTCAGCATTTCTTTGTATTTGCCTTGCATATGCTATTTTTTTAATTTTATTTTTTATTTTTTAAAATTTACATCCAAATTAGTCAGCATATAGTGAAACAATGATTTCAGGAGTAGATTCCTTAATGTCCCTTACCCATATAGCCCATCCCCCCTCCCACAACCCCTCCAGCAACCCTCAGTTTGTTCTCCATATTTATGAGTCTCTTCTGTTTTGTCCCCCTCCCTGTTTTTATATTATTTTTATTTCCCTTGCCTTATGTTCATCTGTTTTGTCTCTTAAAGTCCTCATAGGAGTGAAGTCATATGATTTTTGTCTTTCTCTGACTAATTTCACTTAGCATAATACCATCCAGTTCCATCCACATTGCTGCTATTTTCAAAAGCATAAGACACATTCTCTGTCTTCACGGAACTTATCTTCTTATAAGATAATAAAAAAAACTAAAATTTATTAATAAATGCCAAGCTATTATGCATAGGCAAATTGCATGCCACAAAAAATGACAACTTTGGGAAATATTTGTTCTATTTATGGAAGAAAAATGGTTACTGTCCTTAACATATACAGAGTTTTAAAATGACAAGAACATAAATATTTTAATAGAAAAATTGGAACAGATTAATAATAGTTTACCCACCCCATTAAAAGCAACATTAAATCGAGATAGTATAAAAAAGTCAAGCTCTGATATAATTTTAAAAATGTCAATTAAAACAATGAGATAACTGATCATTTTTGAATGTAAGATTATGAAGTACCATAAAGTTTTTCCAAGTCACTAGAATGAATAAAAGGTCCATTGGTATTCTGTTGATGAGAATTTAAACTGATAGAGACTTTACAATTACATACTTTTGATTAGAAATTCTGCTTCTAAAAATTTTTCCTAAGAAATAATTTTACTTAATAGTGAAATTCAGCATAAAACTGTTATATATAATATAATTTTATTTTGGGGGTAAAATGTGCAAAACTTTTAGAATGTTCTTTAAATACCCAAATATTAATAGTTGTTTCTGTAAGTGAAATTTAGAACAAATTTAAATTCATGTTTCTTATATCTTCTAGAATTATTTTACAATATGCCTCTTTATTTTTATAAACAGAAAAAGGCAAATATTTTATTTATTATTTTATTATCACTTTTAAGAGAAAGAGAGAAAATGCAAGCAGCAGGGCACAGAGGGAGAGGGAGAGAGAGAATACTAAGCAAGCTCTATGCCCATTACAGAACCCGACCCAGAACCGACACCAGACTTGATCTCACGACTTTGAGGTCATGACCTGAGCTGAAATCAAGAGTCAGATGCTTAACCGACTGATCCACCCAGGCACCCTGAAAAAAGCAAATATTTTAAAATGTTAAGTTCCTCTCAAATTTTTTTCTCACCTGCCATAATTTTCTAATTTATATAACACCTCATAGAATTTATTTATTTATTTATTTATTCATTCATTCATTCATTCATTCATTCATTTGCTTATTTATTTGCTTATTTATTTATTTTACTGGAGAATGACATTGAAAGAATCTAAACTTCTTAAATACTTCTGTTTAGACTGGTAAGGACCAATTTCAAAGAAAAAGGAATACATTAACTGTGAATCTTTTCTGTAAGTCTTGTTTTTAAATTAATGTTTATTTTTATTTTGGGAGCAGCAGAGAGGGAGAGGGAGACAGAGGATCCAAAGCCAGCTCCATGCTGACAACAGAGAGCCTGATGTGGGGCTGGAACTCACGAGCCATGAGATCATGACCTAAGCCGAAGTCAGGCGCTTAACCGACTGAGCCACACAGGTGACCCTGTAAGTCTTTCTTAATCTCTCTTCCATCTCTATTATTTTATGTGTTAAGCTTACATGACTTGGAAGTCATAAGTTGTTTTCTGAAGTTGATTTGTTACCCAGGATTGATAAGCCCTTAGCCAAATCATTTAGAATCTCTGAATTTCATAGGTAAAATTTGAGTTACTGACGTTAAGCATGCCCTAAATCAATAATGATTTATGAATCAGCAAGGCAAACACAATACCTTTCTTCTTTCCCTGTTATAGTATCTGGAACATGATAGTTTTGGAAACTAAGTAAATAAATGAATGGATAGATAGATTAATGGAAGAATTGACCCTGGAATATTGGTGTCTCCTTGAAAGCAAGGGCAAATTTCTATTCATGATTCTCAAAGTGTGCTTTTCAAACCAGTAGCATCAGCATCATCCTGGAGTTTGTCTGAATTACAAATTCTCAGGCTCCATCCTGGAGACTGGGGGTTGGGACTCAAGAATCTGTGTTTTATGAAGTCCTCCAATATTTGCTTCTTATTTAAGAATCTCTGACTTAGGTTACTGTTGAATTAGTATATACTGATTAGAGTTTGATGAGTTCATTGATAATGTAGTTGCCAGGCAATCCATACACATTTGAATAGAGTTTTTCTGAAATTAACACCTAGTGCCAAACTTTGCAAATTGCACTCTTTGCCATGTGTCATACAAAAGTGTTTATGTTTATTTTAATTGGTGCATGGGGTTAGTTGTCCATACTTGAACATTTAGCATTCGGACACTTTTACAAAAAGAATCTAGATCTCTAAAAATTTTGCCCTCGTTTTCTGCATGGCAAGATACGCTGGATCTCGCATCATCATCACATTACTCACCCACTACAGAGACAAAGTACTATCTTTCGTGAATTGTTGTTTATCTTAATCTCAAGCTATTTCATAAGTTGTCTATGAGGGGCGCCAGGGTGGCTCAGTCAGTTGATAGTCTGACTCTTGATTTTGGCTCAGGTCATAATTTCACAGTCATGGGATGGAGCCCTGTGTTGAGCTCTGCACTGAGCATGGAGCCTGCTTATGATTCTCTCTCTCTTTCTCTTTCTTTCTGTTTCTCTGTCTCTCTCTCTCTCCCTGTCTCTTACCCCCTCTGCCCCTCTCCTCCACTTGCACTCTCTCTCTTTAAAATAAAAAAATAATTAAAAAAATAATAAATTGTCTATTAATGTATGGGTGATTCATTTTTCCAGTTTGTCTGGGAGAGACTCAGTTTATACCTTTGTTCCACATAGTTATTCATAGTCTTACCTTTGTCTCCAAAGTGCCTTGGTTTGGATGATAAATTATAGGTCACCCTATTCATAGACATTTGCTTTTGCTACCCCAGACTTGTCATCCCTTCTCAAAGCTAATGTTGAGGATCTTTAACAAAAGACAAAGGTAAATGTGATCCTAAGTGTGGGGAGGGGAAAGCAGACAGGTTCAGAAGTAGAACCCAAATCAAAAATAAAATTTCCTTAAAATATTATATTTCATTTTAAAACCTATGTAAAATTTTATTTCTACATAATATGTATTTTAAAATTAAAAGAAATGTCTTTAAAGTAACAAATATAAGGACAAAATTGTCTACAATCTTTCAATCGGTTGAAATACCATTGTATTGGGATATGACTCAGCAAGTTGAGTCTTTTTCAGAAATTTGGCTGAATCAAACTGGAAAATAATACATATCAGATTAAAACTTCCAACCAATTTAACTTCCATATTTGGCATTATGATATTTTGAGAATCCAGGTGTTTATAAAAATATCTCTAAAAAATTAAAATATCATTTCTACTAGTTTGGTGATCATGACTAGGCCCAAATATAAATGCCCCTCTCTCCCTCTGCCCCTCCCCACCTTCTCTTTCTCTCTCTGTCTCTCTTTCTAAAAGAAAAAAAGAAAAAAATTATAAAATGTCCTTAACAATCTGTAAGTAAAATGGAGGGTCTTAAGGAATGTGCTAGTTTCCTTCTAGGCTGTTTGATTTCCCAGAACTACATAGGTATAATCTCCAGGACAAGGGCTTGGCAGTTATAGCTGGATCTATCTTGTTAAGTGGCCTTAACTAAAGGATTGATTACAGCAAGCAGACTATAAGCAAATCTTACAGAGTGGTTGAGATAAGGGTAGAGAACAGGAGCCTATTTCTGGGGCAAAGTTTCTTCCCTTCCACACATAGCTTCTTGTTTAATCTTTCTTTGTGTATAGTGACTCAGCATATAAAAATAAAATGTTGAGAAGTTGTAGAAATTAGAGTGACAGAAACCATCAGTTCTACCCTGTTTCTTCTTCCCGAAATTATTTCATTGTCAGTAAATGTTTGTATATGTTTGCCCTTTCTG
Source organism: Panthera tigris (assembly GCF_018350195.1). Lineage (NCBI taxonomy): Eukaryota > Metazoa > Chordata > Mammalia > Carnivora > Felidae > Panthera > Panthera tigris. Next base: position 148,237,543 of record NC_056663.1, read on the forward strand.
CGATATTGTAAACTTACGTTTACACTTGCTTTTAGATGAAGCACACACACAAACTCACAATGGCTTTTCATCATAATCAAAATTATTATGGGGCGCCTGGGTGGCTCAGTCGGTTAGGTGTCCAACTTCAGCTCAGTCATGATCTCGCAGTCCACGGGTTCGAGCCCCACGTCGGGCTCTGTGCTGACAGCTCAGAGCCTGGAGCCTGCTTTGGATTCTGTGTTTCTCTCTGCCCCTCCCCTGCTCATGCTCTGTCTCTATCTCTCGAGAATAAATAAGCATTTAAAAAAAATGTTAGAAAACATTCTTATAAGAGGAGCAACAGGCTTACATACACTGATGCTTCAGATTTTTCCCTAGGCATTTCTCTCAAACCCTGTGAAACCCTGTGGAAACCTTCAAATCCAGGCAATCTGACTGTGCTTACTTCTGGTCACCACCCTGATCCATTTCCTTCTCTGCTTCCTGGTTCTGTCAGCTGTTGAAACAGCAGTGCCCGCCTCTGTGTGTGTGAATGTGTGTGTAGTTCAAACTTTTTATATCTTAACTGCCTGTAAAGTCACTGACTACTATATGCAGAGCCAATCCTGAACTTGCTTTTGTCCTGGCTTCAGAAGTGAGCCTCCCCAGGCTTCCCTCGCCCTGCCATCCTGGGACTACCATCAGCTCCCAGGGTTCTTTTCGGTGCCAGCACCACTGACTGAAAATAAACACTGAAAAAGGAGATTAAATCGTGAGGTAAAATTTGCTTTTTAAAATTTCTTGCCTTGAAGTTTTTGTCCTGCAGCCATAAAGCATTGGGCTTCTTTAGTGATTTCCATTTTGAACACATGTTTGCAATTTAAATGCTGTTGCCTAATTCCAGTTTTCCCACAGGAAACTCAGTATTGTTGTTGATGCTGTGCACAATCTCTTGGGCTTTCCGTGATCACATTTCTTTTTCTAGGGTCAGTTGGACTTTTCTGAAGCATGCCAGGTTTGGGGGTCTTCTTATGAAACTGCATGCCTCATAGGGGAATAAAGTTGGATTTCATTAGGGTGAAACAAATGGAAACAAATATTCTTTTCTCATTAAAAGAACCGTTCAGTTTTAATGTCAATTATCTCAGTTAGTTTCTCCTAAGAGGGGAGTTGTTTTTCATTTTTCTCTTTTTTACCATTGGTCTCTTTTTTTTTTCTTGAGAGACAGAGAGAGATAGAGAGATAGCACATGGGTGAGGAGAGGAGAAGGACAAGACGAAGAGAGAGAGAGAGAGAGAGAGAGAGAGAGAGACAGACAGACAGAAGGGGGTGAGGGGAGAATCTTTATCAGGCTCATGCCCAGCTCAGAGCCAAGGCAGGACTCAATCCCATGACCCTGAGATCATGACCTGAGTCGAAATCAAGAGTCAGATGTTCAACCAACTGAGCCATCTGGGAGCCCCTACCATTGATCTTTTTAAAAACTAATCTAGATATTGTAATTTTCTCCCTATTGCTCAAGTAGGAAGACCTGTCATGTCATGTAAACTATCATATATAACCACATAAAATTGTATGTCACTTTCTGATAGGATTTAAAAGATGTTTGTAAACTAATTTTTATAATTTTAAATATCATTCATAAACCACCTTCCAGGGTATCAGGCTCAGTGACATTAGTTACGTTATGTCTTCCAACCTGACCCCACTGCATCCATCTCCCCCTGTAATTCTGAATTCATCATTATCCATGGGTCACACAAAGGCAGTGCAATTCAGGACTACTACTCCTAGATTCCTGAATTGGTTACACCCACTTTCCAGATGTGACGAGTATGTATTCAGAATCAGCTGCTTTATTTTCATCTTGTTACTCATATACATGCTTCTCTGACAACATTTCTGCAGCACTAATAGCTTAAGGTTTTGGTCAGAGGCAAGTCTGCTTTGTCAGAGAAAAATTTCCTTACAAATTATGAACACCCTTATTTGGATGAGATAAATCAAAGTCTGTTTCTGGTTGCCACTCACTTGTGGTATGTCTTTGAGCAGATTCTCTGCACTTGATACTTAATCTCTTCCACAGAATGAAAGTGAGACTCACCATTGGGGTGGGTAGCACAGTCGATACAATTTGTTTTCTAGAAGACGTGAATTCAGTTTGATATATCATTTATATCTACCCTATATTGTTAGAGAGTAGATTAAAAGTGGTTTAAAGTCATGCTTTACACATTTTACTGTGCATACAAATTACCTTGTGCATACAAATTACAATTTAACTTTGTTGAAATATAAATTTGATTCTATGTTGAGGCCTGAGATGCTACAGTTCTAACAAGCTCTTAGGTGATGCCGATAGTACATGGTGCTTGTACATGAACTGTATTTGAATAGCAATTGTGAATTGATTACATAAATATTTTAAAAAATAGAACAAATGAATCAAAATGAATGATTTAATGAAAAAGAATGAGTGAAGACATGAATGGACCCAGGAATGATATTATAAACGTATGAAATAACATTAACCACCCACCGAGTGGGGAACGAATTTGTCCACATGATTTGTAGCAGACAGTACAAAATTGGGGGTGCTGTGTCCTCAGTATTTATTTGCTTTCCCATAATAATATATATGCATAATAAGAGCTGGTAGCGGGGTTATAGTGCTACTGAATTTTGTATTGTGGAACCAAAGAAGAAAAAGAGAGCCTTACTTACTTTCCTCAATTAATTCAAAATATATAAGCATTCGAATGATATTTGGGATCAAAAGTTACCTTTATAAAATCTGGGCAGAAATAATTGGCTAATAAATTAGTGGAACAAAACGTTTTAGGGAAAACGGTTTCATTTATTATGTGAAACTCAGGTCTAATATCCAAATATATTATGTTGCCTTCTGCTGTCACTCATTCCTGCCTGTATATCCAAATTAGGAAGTATCACTACCCCCAAGATCTTAGAAGATTCCATCTAAGTGGGACATGCAGCTTTAATCATTCACTCATTCATTTCACTCAATATCTACTTCACTCCAAGTACAGAGCTTATAGAATCTATTTCACTCCTTTCTACTTCCTGCTTCTGCTGGGTTCTTGACCAACCACATTATTTGTTCCCTTCTTGGGGCTGCTGACGTATTCCACAGTAATTCATGCTGGAGAATTTCTTCTACTAGACTCTGTTCCTGCACTAACAAGGGACTGCTAAGGCAACCAAATATTTACCACCAAATAGAAGATGATTGAGAAGCATAGAGAAGGCAACAAATTAATATGGAATATTTAATATAGTTTTCTTAAAATGCCCTGGTCACTCAGCTTTTATCGGCATCTCATCTTAGGATCTTATCTGCCTTAAATTCATGTGTCTACTTATACTAAACCTCTGCTTTTCCATCATTATACTGTTCTTCAGGCCTCCAAAGGACCCAGCTCCTTTATGAGCAGTAATAAAGATGAAAAATACTGATTATTTTTACTGTTTTCCTAGCATAAGATGCCGTATATTTAAATTTTTTTTAATGTTTATTTATTTCTGAGACACAGAGAGACAGAGCATGAGTGGGGGAGGGGCAGAGAGAGGGGGAGACACAGAATCTGAAGAGGCTCCAGGCTCTGAGCTGTCAGTACAGAGCCCAACACAGGGCTGGAACTCATAAACCATGAGATCATGACCTGAGCTGAAGTTGGTCGCTCAACCGACTGAGCCACCCAGGCACCCCAAGATACCATATATTTAAAGACAAGCCCATGATTTAGTAACTACTTTTACTGGGAGACAAAAAGACACACTAATTTTGTGTGCATACCTATTAATTATAAGATATAAAATTACGATATATAATACATGTCTTATAATGTAAAATGAAGAAATCTTTGTCCAGATTTCTTTCTTCTAGACTATTTTTCAGGGATGTGTGGAAGAATTACCTCTAAAACACCAGGCTATTGTATTAACAAGTTTTTCCTAATCAAAAACATACTTCTTGCTATACAAATTAATTTTAGGCATAACAGTTTAAGCAGCAGGTAGCTTTTAAATTAGTGATTTTGTGTGTGTAATTATACAAGTAAATATTGAAAGCTTCATCACTGTTTAAAGTTCCTTCAAGGAATTTTGGAATCACTAAATCATTTACAAAATATTTACATGATAAAAATTATATATATATATATGTATATATCAATCCATTTAAGAACCTCTAGTTGGCAATCTTTGAAGTCTAGTTATAGTTATTTTGCTAGCGACAATAAGAGTTCTTCTAAGATACTATATAATTCAGATTGCTAATTCAAACTCTATTCATGTGTAATATATACTATGTATTATTTTTTTATTACAAGAGTCTCAAAAATAAATGGAACAATAGGTTCCAAGGGTCCTATAACTTCTATGTTTTACATTTCCTTCCATTTCTAGGATTTTTACATTCTGTGGGGATGGGGGGTGAGAGAGTTGTAAAATGAGAAACAGTAGTAAAAGCAAAGCTAGAGTTTTATTTACAAAGTTCAGTGCAAAGGGGCATCTGGGTGGCTCAGTCAGCTAAGCGTCCAACTTTGGCACAGGTCATGATCTCACGGTTCCTGAGTTCTGCCCCTATATCAGGTTCTGTACTGACAATGTGGAGCCTGCTTGGGATTCTTTCTCTCTCCCTCTCTTTACCCATACCTGCATGCACGTACTTACACTCTCTCAAAATAAATAAATATACTTAAAAAAAAAACCTTCAACAAAGTTTAGTAACTCTCTGCGATGATCAATTTTATGTGTCAACTTAATTGGGCCACAGGGATCCCAGATATTTGGGCAACATTATACTAGGTCTGTGAGGGTATTTCTGGATGAGGCTAACATTTAAACTGGTAGACTGAATAAAGCAGATTTCCCTTTCTAATGTGAATGTGCCTTATCCAATTAGTTGAAAGCCTAAATAGAACAAAAAGACTTCCTCTTCCAGGGAGTCAGGGACAATTCATACAACCTGAATGCCTTGGAGCTGAGACATCAGTTTTTTTTTTGTGCCTTCACACTCAAACTGAAGCGTTGGTTGTTTTTGGGTCTCAAGCTTGCTGGCCTTCAGATTGGAACTAAACCATTGGTTATCCTGAGTCTCAGTTTGCCATCTACATGTCCTGGAACTTGTCAGTCTTTATAATTGCATGAGCCAATCCTTCATAATGAATTCTCTCTCTCTCTCCAAATATATATAAATATATTTTTATTATATATAAATAAATTTATATATATAACATATTAATTTTAATAATATATATAATTCATATTTTATATATAATTTAATATATATTAAGATATACATTATATATATAAAATATTGGTTCTGTTTCTCTGGAGAAGAGAGAATAATAATATAATATGGTCCTAGGATTCAAATTTTTTTGAAGACTTAACAGAGCAATGAGATTCTAATTTGGAGTTACTATTGTTAGTATGATTAGGATTAGGATAGTTACATCAAACAGTTTACTAAGGAATTTTTTATATGTACATTATGTACACACACACACACACACATACATATAAAGAGATTTATTATACCTAATTGGTTTATGAGGTTTTACAGGCAGACAAGTCCCAAGATCTGCAGGATAAATTGGCAAATTGGAGATCCAGAATAGCTGATGATTTAATTCCAGCCTGAGACTGGAGAAGGCATAAGAACCAGGAGAGCTGATAGTGTTTTAGCTTGAAAGCTGTCAGTTACCAGACTCAGGAAAAGTAAATGTTTTAGTTCCAGTGTGAGGACAGGAAAAAGGCTGATGTCACAGTTCAAAGATTGTCGGGCAAGAAGCATTCTCTCTTAGTTGGGGGAGGGCCAGTCTTTTTGTTTTATTCAGGCTTTCAACTTTAAGAAGGGCAATCTGCTTTATTCAATATACCAATTTAAATATTAATGTCATCCAAAAACACCCTCACAGAAATACTCAGAATGATATTTAAGCAAATAGCTGGTCATCTCATGCTACACTCAAGTTGATCAATAAAGTTAACCATCATAGCTCCTAAGCAAGATGGAGGAACAGGAAAAAAATTGAGCCCTGTGATTTCCAGATAACTGCCTTGAAGGAATCCCCAGGCCACAAGGAGATAAGAGCAGACATCCAAAAACAAAACAAAACAAAACAAAAACAAAACAAAACAAAAACAAGGCATGCAAAGAAGCAGACAAAAAAAAACATAATAAAAAATTTATTCAATTGAAAACTACCTAGAACTAATATGATGTTAGAATTAGCAAATTATGGCCTTAAAACAATCTTTTTAACTGTATTCAATATGCTCAAGAAATTGAGATAACAAAAGTATAATCATTTCCAAAATGATATTCTGGAGATGAAAACTATGTCTGAGATAAAAAAGCAATAAGTGGCATTAACATCGACTCCACATTGCAGAAGAAAAGGTCAATGACCATGAAGGCATAGCAATAGATGTTATTTAAAATGAAACACAGGGGTGCGTGGGTGGCTCGGTCAGTTAAACATCGGACTGTTGATTTCAGCTCAAGTCATGATCTCACGGTTTGTGAGATAGAGCCTTGCATGGGACTCTGTGGTGAAGGCATGGAGCCTTCTTGGGAGTCTTTGTCTCCCTCTCTCTCTGCCCCTCCCCTGCTCATGCTTTCTGTTTCTCAAAATAAACAGATAAATAAAATGAAACACGAGGAGAGAAAAGAATTTTTTAAAATGAATAAAGCATCAGTGAGCTATGAATAACTTTACGTGGCCTGAGGTTTCAGAAGGAAGAACAAGAGAAATAATGACTGTAAACCCATAATTCCAAGAAGATCAATAAATCTAAAACATGCACACACACACACACACACACACACACACACACATGCACATATACTCCCTGTGAAAATAACCACACCAAGGCATATCATCATTCAATTGCTCAAAACCAGTGATAGAAAAAAAGAAAATCGTAGTCACAAGGATATAAGGCCCAGCATAGAGAATATAGTCCATGACATTTTAATAGCATTCTACAGTGATAGCTGGTAGCTACATTTGTGGGGAGCATAGATAAGTACAGAGAAGTTGAATCATTATGTTGTATACCTGCAAATAATGTAACATTGTGTGTCAACTATACTCAAAAAAATAAATAAAAAAGAAAATCCTAGAAGCAGACCAAAAAGGCAGAGGTGTTATGTACAGAAGAACAAAGGTAAGAAAGATGATGGATTTCCTACAAGGAAAAATGAGGTACAACTGAAGTGTAATGATGAGTGTTAGATTTATTTTGCCCTAAGTCCAGATAATTCTTGGCATATTTCTGTAAAATCTGATTTCCAGTTCTAAGATGTGCTGTTTCATTTGTTTCCAAGGCTTCCAGTAAAGACCTTTGTCCTGCTTGTCACTGGGCCAGTTGCTGCTCTTGCAATCTACAGCTTTACACCCACAAAAATGCCCTTTGTATTTAGATCTCTGAACACTGAGTGTGTTAAAGGCCAATTTCACTCTGTATCAACTAACAGTGTCTTAAGAATAACATTAGTTACTCAACTTCTAATTTTTATTTTCTTTATTCTCCCAAGACTGGATTGTCAGAAAATAGCAATATCTTAAGAATTTGTACAACCTGGTATAAAAATGACTTCCCCAAACGACATCATGAGAAAAAACCTGAAGATGATTCATGGCTGTCCCATGGTCTATGCATTTACAAACAACTGGGAAAAGATTGAACAGTTCCACAGCAGACCCGATGACATCGTGATAGCCACTTACCCCAAATCAGGTGAGTTTTATAGCCTGACAAATACATATCTGACTTTAGCCTTTGTTTCCTGAAAATCAGCTTCTCTACAAAATCATTATCATCCTAAAGGTGCCTGGGTGGTTCAGTCGGTTAAGCGTCAACTCTTGGTTTTGACTCAGGTCATGATCTTGTGGTTTGTGGGTTTGAACCCTGCATCAGGCTCCATGCTGACAGTGCAGAGACTGCTTGGGATTCTCTCTCCCTCTCTCTCTGCCCCTCCCCTGCTTGTACTCTCTCTTTCTCTCTCTCTCTCTCTCTCTCTCTCTCAAAGTAAATAAACTTTAAAAAATAAATGAATAAAATCATTATCATCCTAAATAAAATTATTATTCCTGTCAGTCAGTCTGGCCATCGGCTTTGAATATATTTTGGATGAGCATTTGGGGCACAGAAAGAAGAATTAAGTTTCTAATAGAATGCAGTAAGATGGCAAACTCCCTGTAGGTACTTTTTCCCTCCAGATTCAATAATAGTTACACAAAATGTTGCCTTTCAACGCAGGTACCACTTGGGTTAGTGAAATTGTGGACATGGTTGTAAATAATGGAGATGTTGAAAAATGTAAGCGGGATTTTATAACAGTTAAAGTTCCAATGTTGGAAATGGCCGTCCCTGGACTAAGAACTTCAGGTAATTGTAAACCAGCTGGGAATTATATTTTGGTAGTATTATTTATACAACACATTAAATATTATATTTGCATTTTCCATTCAAAGAAAATGGAGTCAATTTGGTGCCATAAAATGGAAGTTTGCAAGCAGTACAATCACCAATACATATAGAGAAACTGTAGTTTAATACATTGCATATCCAGGTATGATAGCCTCAGATGAAAGAATTTTGTTGTAGAAAACAACTAAAAATTTGGTTGATAACATAAAAAATGTTCCTTATCTTTTTTTTTTTACTTTTGTTGTATAAAATCTTATAGATTGGATTAATAAGCTCATAATTTAGGATATTGCTGTAGTTAAATAAGTAAAGTACCAATGCCTCTCAAACACAAAATTTATTATTAATACAATTCATTTTCATTCCACAAATATTTTTTGAATGCTTCTAAAGAATTATGCACTGTGCTATGGGCTATAAAATGATTAGTAAATTCAATGCCCTATTCCCAAGGAGTTTACAGTAATACTGTTATTAAAAAAGTAAATAATAATATGTGAATATTATTAGGCTCATGTATCCAAAGAATAGGGCTCTATAAAAGAGAGTTTATTTTAGCTCAGATATTTAGGGAACTCTACTTTGAAATGAGACATAAAGTCATGCACATAGTTGGAGAAAACACATTTCAGGTGATGAAATAGTAGGTATGAAGTCCTAGATGCAGAAAAGACCTTGGTACAGTCCAGGGATTAAACAACAATGAAAGGGGGAAAGAAGGGCTTGCAGTTTTCAAGAAATGCTCAGTGATCTAAGAGAGGATCAGGAGTATGATGTCCTGTGGGCAAGTGAGAAGGGCTTAAGAAGTGAGACCTAGCTCTCCAATGCTGCTGGAAACCTGGGGTAGAAAGACAGAAGTATGGTGGTGAATGTTTATATCAATTTAAAGAGCAGAATCAAAATTCTGTATCCTACCAGAGTTAGTTACTTCCACAAGCAGAGAAGAACCAATAGGGAAGGTGTCATTCCTTCTGTGTGGTTGCCTGAAGTCAGAGCAAATGCTGAATCTTGGTGCTAAAAGAGTTATTCTGGGATAAGCAAACAAAGTGAGTTCAAGAGTGAGATCAGACTCCAAAGCCATAAAGAAGTATGAAATGTAAAAGCAATAGAATCAGAATAATCAGGGTGGGAGACTCAGGTATGACTAATGGCAGATGGGGGTTAAGAGTAGGGAGTGAAGCCTTGTAGCATCACCAGAGAGTGAGTAGGTGAGGTTCAGCAGGTAATAGAGGGTAAAATGACACTCAAATGGACTCTGGAGCCTGAATATGAATATGTGTGATGTCATTACATATTCCCTACATTCACATTTGTGCAATAAAGGGTTCATTTGAAGGACCTTATGTGGTAAAACAATTACAACCTAGAGGTTGAGAAATCTTTTAAGGAAGTTAGGGAGTGAAAAGGAACAACAACTATGGGAAAAACTTCGTAAGAGAAACAAACGTAAGAGTTCATGTCATGGGCATTGAGGAATAATGAGTTATGGAAGATTATGATTTCTCATTTCTATATGCTTTGTAAGGTGACTGTCACTATCAGGTCAGTATTAGCATAATGAAATACTTGGTGAATTTTGTAGGTGTATAACTAATGTTTCCAGATAAAATTCAAGATACCACATTTAATCTGAAATTCAGATAAATAGCTCTTTTATTTAGCATAAGTATATCCCAAATATTAGACGGAGGATACTTACACTAAAAGATGTCTGTTGTTTACATGAAATTCAAATTTAACTAAGATTCTTGATCTTTGTTTCCTAAGTTGGCCAAGCCTATCCACATTAAAATTAAATTAAAATTAAAATTCCTAATACAACTATGTGCCATACATTTTTCTCTACAGAACATTCATTGGTAAACAAAGCAAGCTAGATCTCTGCTCTTGTGGGATCTCCATTAGAGCGTGTGTGTTTGGGGTGGGAATGAGGAAGAGGCATGGGAACTGACAATAAGTAAATAGACAAGTAATAAACTATGAAACAAAAATAAACCTTACACAGAACATTTTAAAAGGATGTTTTAATAGAGATGCAGTGGCTTTTTAGCATATGTAATAACTTTTTGTAAACAACTGAAGCATAAGATTGTTTTGAATGAGTAAGTCAGCTGCAATTTTGAGCAGGTGTGCCTTGTATGCAAAAGGTGGGAAGATAATGTAGGATTAACAGGTAATCTAGAGGTTAGACTGGGTATAAGTAATATTGTGAAAAAATGCAAAGGACTTTTTTATTGGATATGAAACCTGAAGGAGGAGACAACAATAATTGAGATTTTAAGTGTTGGTGACTGAACAGAAAATAGCATCATTAACGGATATATCTAGGATATGGTAAAGCCACTGGGTGCATTAAAAGAATAGTAAGTTAAAAGTATAGGCCCAGCCTTTCCTAGTCTATGTCAGGAATTCTCTGAGTGTGCCTTTACCCCAGAAGTGACTTCAGACTGACCAAAGTCGCTTAAGTAGTGAGATACAGGGTGCTGGGATCTTTATAGCTCTGAGTATACAAAATAAATGGATATTTTCCATCTCAGGGAAATTCACATATCCCTTATACAAAGACTTGAAGCCAGGTTTCCCACATATTAGTTGTATGACTTTAGTGAGTCCAGCTAACACCTAAAAATTACACAACATTTTCATTTTGCATATATATACATATGACACATAAAGGAAATAATAAAAACGTAGGTGCAACAGCAGATGCTCTACAGAAATAACATTGTCTAAACCATAATAGCTGATGTGAGAATTACTAGTTATTGATATCTCTTTGAGATACAGAAAATATTTTTGTAATTATTTATAATAATGCAAAGTATGATAAAACTCCAAATTGCTAAATCCAATGCTATCACCCCTCGTTTTGGAGGTGGAGAAAATGAAACATAGAGACTAACATATTTTCAAATGTCTCATGATGAGTTCAGTGACAGACTTAGGATTCCAACACCTCAGAACTATGCCTTTAACCATGATGCAATATTGCCTCTTAGAATCCAGATAAATAAAATCTGTGATTGGTTTAAAATCTAGCAGCATTATATACTGCTCAAAAATATTTTACCAGGTTGTAGAAAATCAGGAAATGCAGGCTCCTTGAAGATTTTAATGTATCTCTATACCAAACTAAATTTTCCCAGGAATAGAACAATTAGAGAAGAATCCCTCACCCCGGCTTGTGAAGACACATCTACCAATTGATCTCCTTCCTAAGTCTTTCTGGGAGAACAACTGCAAGGTATATTCCACATTGCAAGCCAAAATTTTTTAATTAATTAATTAATTAATTAATTAATGTATTTATTTATTCTTGAGAGAGACAGAGATGGTGTGAGTGGGGGAGGGAAAGAGAGAGAGGGAGAGAGAGAATCCCATGTAGGCTCCACGCTATCAGCACAGAGCCTGATGTGGGGCTCAAACTCACGAAACTGTGAGATCATGACTTGAGTCAAAACCAAGAGTCGGTCACTTAACTGCCTGAGCCTCCCAGGTTCCCCTACAAGTCAATTTTTTAATGTGACCTTATTGTTTTAATCACACAAATAGTGATTGCTCAAATGTTTTGTTTACTTGTCACTATGAGAACTGAGCTACATAAGAAAGTGGTTAAATAAAAAATACATATATTTCAATATAAACCTATGTATTCAAATTTGCCAAAGGCAGGTAGCAACAGGATCCCCATCTCAGGACAGTATTGCTACTGTTATTCCCCAGCGGTCTCTAGATGTTCTGGCCTACTCCCAAAACTCAACATAAAGATGTGAGTTCTTATTTGATTATTTGGTAAAATTCTCCAGTAAAACATTTGTGCCTGAATATTTGATTCTGGGGAAGTTTTAAATTTGAAATTCAATTTCTTCAATAATTGTGGGGCTATTCTGAGTATCTATTTCAACCTCACTGATTTTTACTGGTTTGTGATGTGTGAGGAATTCTAAGTTGTTGAGTTTTGTAATGAAAAGTGTTTTATAATTCTCTTCTTATTCTTTCTTTGAACAGACTGTGTTTTTATAGCTACTTTATTTTAGAGCAATTGTAGGTTCACAGCAAAATTGAGTGGAAGGGAAAGAGACTTCCCATATATCCCTTGCCCCTACACATGCATAGCTACCTAGTTTCAACAGCTCCCACCAGAGTGGGACATTTGTTACAACCGATGAACCTACATTGACGCATCATTATCACCTAAAGTTCATAGTTTACGTTAGGGTTCACTCTTGGTGTTGTACATTCTATGGATTGGGACAAAGGTATAATGACATACATATATATACCATTATAGTATCATATGGGGTAGTTTCACTGCCCTAAAAACCTTCCATACACCACCTGTTCATCCCCTTCTCCTCCCAACCTGGCAACAACTGATCTTTTTTATTGCCTCCATGGTTTTACCTTTTCTAAAATGTCATATAGTCAGAATCATACAGTTTGTGGCTTTTCCACATTGTATTCTTTCACTTAGTAATATGCATCTAAGGTTCTTCCATATCTTTTTATGGCTTGATAGCTCATTTCATTTTAGTGCCAAATAATATTCCATTGTCTGGATATACTCCAGTTCGCTCATTCACCTACTAAAAGACATCTTGGTTCCTTCCACATTTTGGTAATTATGAATACAGCTGCTCTGTGTATCCACTTGCAGGTTTTTGTGTGGGCCTTATTTTTCAACTTTGGGTAGATACCACGTAGTGCAATTGCTGGCTTGCAGGTAAGAGTATTGTTTAGCTTTATAAGAAACTGCCGAAGTGTCTTCCAAAGTAGCAGTACCATTTTTCAATCCCACCAGCAGTGAATGAGAGTTCCTGTCACTGACTCCACATCCTCATTGGGATTTGGTGTCAGCTTTCTGGATATTGGTCATTCTAATAAGTATGGAGTGATATCTCATTGTCACTTTAATTTTCATTTCCCTGATGACATATGATGTGTAACATCTTTTCATACTCTTATAATTTTAATGGCTGTAAGATTTGTTGTGATACAGCCTGTTTTTTTCCTTAATATTAGTTGTGCCTTCTCTTTTTTATTAGCCTTGCTAGATGTTTATTAATTTTGTGATTTTTAAAAAGAACCAGCTTTTTGTTTCATTAATTTGCCCTAGTGTTTTCCTGTTATTAATTTCCATGGATTTCAAATCCATGTGGTTTCCTTCCTTTTTTTTTTTTCCTGCAGATGATTTATATGGCTCGAAATGCCAAGGATGTTGCAGTTTCGTATTACCATTTTGACTTAATGAATAATTTGCAACCTGTTCCTGGCACCTGGCAAGAATACCTGGAGAAGTTCATGACTGGAAATGGTAGGTAGGCTTCGGCTTGAAATTAATACATAATTTTTTTTATTTTTAATAATACTAATAAGCGTTACTGGTATGGCTTTTCTTATCAAAACACTTTTCAAAGTCAGTAACAAGGATATTTAAATAGCATTTAAAAAACTTAGATCAGTTATATCTAATATCACACTATGACATCAATAAGTAGATTTGGTGTTTTACATTGGCTTGATGAAAATTTTCTCCAATGTCTTTTCAGTTGCTGGGAATCCATTCTCATTTCCTGCTTATGATAGAAATTGCTTAATGTGCCCATATCTTTAGTTAGATCTGTTATACATAAATAGTACTTAGACAAATAATTAATATGAGTACTTAGTAGGATAGTTTTCTTCCACCTGAGGCTAAGTAAAACCCACTGGAGCTCAAAGCACTTTCATTTGAAATTTACATTTACTTTGTACTTTCTATTTTTAAAATCTAATTGTACATTCATAATTATTTATTTTTTAATTGGCCTTATATATTCAGTTCCCTTGATTACTAAATTCCACAAAACATTTGTACAATTTGGCTTATTGTTTAGAAACAAATCTTTAATCTGATGAATGCTTATGGTAATAGACTGTTTTTTCTGGAATTAGTGGCCTATGGTTCCTGGTTTAATCATGTTAAGAGCTGGTGGAAGAAAAAGGAAGAACACCCAATACTTTTCTTGCACTATGAAGATATGAAAGAGGTAAATAGAAATTCATTCTGGATAATTCCCCCACTACATCCAAAGGGTTGGGGCCAAGGGGTAATATATATTTTCAACTTAATCTATGGACTAAAAAAATGTTACGATTATTTTGCCTCTTCTCCATGCCTGCTTACTCAAATCTTTCTAAGATCATTAGTGACTTCTAGTGGTGAATCCATGACATTTTTATCTTCTCATACTTTTTCACCATTGTTTATTTTGAGCACCTTTTCTTTTTGAAATTCTTTCCTACACTTAACAAGTTATCATACTCTTCTGGTTTTCCTGTGGATCTCTATCACTTAATTTTGTTTTGTTTTGTTTTGTTTTGTTTTTTAAGCTGCTTGCTACATTTTCGTGATCATACCCATGCCCACTGTTGCCAAAACTATTTATGTGCTAATGATCCCCCAAAACCCCATTTTAACTTCCACCCTAATTCAGATGCATGCTTTAATTAAAATGACCCTCAAATTTAACACATTCAAAACTAAACTCATTTTGCTTCTCTCTCTCTCCAACGCGTAAGCCTTTTCTCCTTTTATTCTCTCTTTGGTTAACGATGTCATTTGTCCATTAATTTTCAAGTTTGAAAATATATTGTCTTCATTGGCTTCCATATAGTGGATATGGTTCCACTCTATTGTGAGCATCTCATTGGTTCATATGACCTATCTATTATAACTCTGAAATGTACCCCTCTCCTTTACTCTCTTACTATATCCCTCTTAGTTTGGAGAGTCATAAGCATTCATGTAGTCTCCTGTATGAACTACTATTACTTCAAATACTGCATAGTTCCAGCCCTACTCTGAGGCTATTTTACTTAAATTAGGCAAACACACACACACACACACACACACACGCGCACACACACACACACACACCAGAGAAATATGTGGAAACCAAGTTTCTCTATTTGAAAAGCCTGGACATAAAAATGAGAATACATTTTAGCCTTTCAGATTCATAATGGAAGGTACAATAGCTATCATTTTCATGGCTGCATTCACAGTACATAATATAGCACCTTACATATACGGAGGGACTCATAGGATAACTTGTATGGATAATTGATTATTTGAATGAATAAATAAATGAATGAGCAGTAATAACAAGCTTTTTAGAGACACCAATTTTACTTGTTATAACAGAAATCCTGCCTCATGTAAAATTTCCCTTGATCCAAGTATTTCTGAAAATGCCTCAGGGTACTTCTCACATTTTAACCAAAAGAGTCCTTTGAATTTTTCTGCTCTGCCCAGGCTCCCATCTTCCATCACATCTGTTTGCAGCCCATAGAGAATTCATGGTCTAAGCTTTACTATTGTCCACTTACACAGGGCTTGAGGCAATTTATTTCAATTTGCTGGTAATATGCAGCTGTGAAACTGAAGTGGTATTATGAGAACACTTTTAAAAAGTGACACTATCCCATGAATGTTTGATTAGCCAGAGTTAAGTCATGAATTCATAAGAGAGAAAATTGTCCTTCTGTTCTATGTTTCTTCACTTCCTAGACCCAGCATAGCCCTTAATAACTTTATGAAAGGATCAATTTTAGCTTCTGAATATAGTCCTTTTTCTCCATAGGGATGGGGAAGTACATTTTCTGGGCCGGGCTGGTATCCAAATTCTGAGTCTGACAGCATGTTGTCCTCTACATGACATTTTTGTGTCAACCATGTATCTCCTTATTTAGCTAAAATGTGTTATTCAAACCCACCTGTTCATACTGATTTATGGTCTGACCCAATCAGCTTTATAAGCATATCTTATATCTTATATGAATATAAGCATATTTTTAATTCCACTCAAACGTGCTACAATCATAGTGCTAATAGATGATCTTTTTCTCCTGTCATACCAGTCATTTTTAGACAATGTTATATGAAGTTTATTCTATCAACAATAGAACAAAATTATAATTGCATATCAGTAATAAAATTCAGAGAGAGGTCCAGTAATTTACATCAGGTTTATGAGCATCTGCATAAATTCTTAACCAATGAGGTGAAAGAGTAATACAGCAGAAGGAGATTCTGTAGGAGCCAGCTCCCCGCTTTCACTTGTACTGCGCTATAAATTAACATGCTCATTGATATTTAGGCAGTGGCCAGATTATTCTCCAAACACTTTGAATCCCTAATAGAAACTGTTTTCTATTTGTCTGTCCATCTGTGGTTTTCCTAGCACCACTATTAACTTTTCTTTGGCCCTGTTTCCATTATCATCATTTCTGACCTTTTACTTCTTCCAAGCATCCCTTAATTAGTCATCTCTTTCTGCTCTCATTGTCTGACATATAAGACATTGGCAGACCTTCCCTTGTAGGGAACTCCCTGCCAAAATGTACGTATGTGTGTACATGAACACACATACAGTTAATGACATATTATTAAACGCTGTTGCTTCCCTGCATAAGAGATAAAGTACAAATCCTTCAGCAGGACATCCAAGGACTTTCTCAGTTTTACCCCAATTTATCTTTCCAGTTTTAAAGCCCTCTCTCACTCCTATGAACAACTCAGACCAAACTTCAACCTCTTTCCTTTTTTTTCTTCCTTCAACATATTATGAGACCCTATACCCCCAAAAGTTTTGACTGTTTTCTCTACTGGAAATGCACTCTCCAACACCTCAGCAGACCACACATCATGGTAAATTCTGACTCCCTTTTTCAACTCAGCTTAGCTATCACCTTCTCAAAGTATTTCTAGACATACCCATATAGAGTTTAGTTTAGCTTCCTTAAATTTACAAATATTAAGTTTATGTCATTAGAATCCGGAAAGTGATCCGTTTATCAAATTTTGTTCTTTTTATCCTCAATTATTCATGAATAACTTAAGTTTTGATATCTTTGCACTTTCATGGGAGTTTATTTTTGATAGTTTATATCCAAGCAAGGTTGAAGGTATAAAGACTCTAAGGCAAACATACTTGAAGTTGTTCATGAATTTATTATTTTTGTTTTTAAATATTGTTATTAAAAACAAGAAAGGATGGGGTGCCTGGGTGGCTCAGTCAAGAGTCGGACTTCGGCTCAGGTCATGATCTCACATTTTGTGGGTTCGAGCCCCCTGTCAGGCTCTGCGCTGACAGCTCACAGCCTGTAGCCTGCTTCAGATTCTGTCTCCCTTTCTCTCTGCCCCTCCCCAGCTCACTCTCTCTCTCAAAAATAAATAAACATTTAAAAATTTTTTTTAATAAAAATAAAAAAAAAGAAAGGAATTTCTATTACGAACAAATAAATAAAGCCAGGAAGAATAAAAAAATAATACTGGGTCCCTAAACTTTCACTGTTCAAATCTGATTACAACTTGACTTAAAATAGCTGCTTTTTTTCCTCCATATATTGTTACTATTTAGCCAAGCTTTGTTCTTATTTTACTTTTGATATAAACTAATATAATATGAAATTTAGAATAAACAAAATATTTCTAGCCTATTTTTCCCAAACATAAATTATTGATTTTTTCATTTTCATGATTAATTTTAAAAAACATTGATGACCCAACAAAATGTGGATTGAATATTCAGAACCAAGTCTTAAGAAAACAAATTATAAATATTACAGTTTTCACATTATGTTAATGATGTGTTTACCATTTTCTTGGGTATGTCTCTCTTTACCCACTGATAGAATCCAAAGCAGGAAGTCAAGAAGATTATGAGATTTCTAGAGAAGAATTTGAATGATGAGGTCTTGGATAAGATCATCCATCACACCTCATTTGAAATGATGAAAGACAACCCTCTGGTGAATTACACACATATACCAAGTACAGTGATGGATCACAGCAAATCCTCTTTTATGCGTAAAGGTAAGTATTTTGCTGAATTTAATTTCCCTTTTCACTTTCTTATGAATTACTCTGAAATGAGGATTAACTTTGTGGTCTCTAACAAGTTACTTAGCCAGTTTGGGCACCAATTTCTTTATCTGTAATATAAGGACATTAAAAATACCTGCCACAAAAAGTTGCTGAACTAGATTAGAAATTACCAGAGGAAATAATGCTTATAAACCTGTTATCTGAATACCTTGGGTATTTGATGCGTATTTCTTCTCCTATTTACTCTGCTACTAAATGGGACTAGTTTTGTCAGTTCTCATGTGAGTCATTCCAAAATTTTTATTCTTAAATCTTGAATCTTTACCTAAATAGGCATAGGCCTCCCTCTCTTCCTCAGTAATTGGTTAACATCACTCAATACAGAACCATCTACCCCATATCACTTAGAAAACGGAGGTCACTTTGTTAAGGATTCACCAGGAGAAAGGACTTTTTTTTACCCTATGGGAAGATTCTGTTCCCTAAAAATACCATCTGAATTATAGGAAACATGGAATCTAAATTTAAATTAAAAAGATGACAAGAGAGGAATATGGCATTCACTATTGATTCCACTGAAGCAAATCTTTTAGCTTGTGGCTTCTTGTACAGGATTTGTGTCAAAAGATGTTTTATTAGTGATAAAAATAATGCATTTAACAAATTACTAACAAACAAATTTGAGAAGTTATCCACCTAATAACGTCACCTTCTATTTTCAATATTCTTTATTGAAGTGGGAGGGAAAGGGGTAAAATTACAGTTAGTGTGCTAGGAAGTAAACACAACCCTAAAATGTACTGTGCATATGAACATGTGGCTGAAAACCCTTGATTTTCAAAGACTTGCATGGTTAAATTGTTTTCTAAAACATTTTTCTCTATTAGTTATTAAAATAGCAAATAGTGTTGGTGTTTTCAAATTATTTTTTATTTTCAAAAGCATTACATTTAACTTTTCAAACCTAACCTCTAGAAAGTAAAATTTTCATTGTAAGTGGTGTCTAAACAAAGACTCATGCACACATACACACATTTTGCTGGCAGAAAGGAAAAAAAAATCCGAAAAGAATGCTCCTTTACTAAATAAGGCAAATTGTCATTTTGTCGGATTATCTGAATGTAACTTCCAAGAGAGTTTTATTCCCAGCCATATGAAAATTGGTACCACCTCATGATATCTCATTAGAGTATTGAGGTAGATGAAATAAGTTCCATAACTGGATTCTGTGTTTCTCCAACTTCAAACAGAAAAGAGTGCATGCTGGTCTAATGGGAGAGTCAGTCTTTACATCTTCTCTGGAAGTGGTAAAAAAAAAACATATTCTCTGAGGGCAGATTGATCTGGTGTTTATCCAGGTTATTCCACTCCCTGAATCTATGACTTTGAATACATTGAGTCAATCTGCCAAAGGTCTGGCTATATCACTGAAAATATGGAGAAAGTAACAAGCTCTGTGTCATAAATTTTGGTGGAGGATTATAGTAAATGACATGTAAACATTTGAAATGTTTTTTCTGACCATAAATAATACATTAAAAAGTAACAAGTCTTATTAGTCTAAATAGTTTATCCACTTATTCATTCATGCACTCAAGAGACACTTAAAGAATCCTTATTTATTCATTCATTTGCGTATAGGAAACACTCTTCATGAACACCTGAATGCAGCATGTACTCTCTAGAACATGCTTGGATGAATGACACATGCATCTGCTTTAAGAGGCTTATAATGCAATGCAAGAGGCATGCATGTAAATGGATGTTAAACAGGGTTCAGATTGATGTATAAACAAAGGGCCAGGCGCACTCAGTCTTGAAGGATGCCATGTTGTCTAAGTCAAGGTCATAATTTAGTTACACAATAGTAAAAGTAGTACGGAGAGGATAGATGATCTACAATGTTCATGCTTATGTCCCCAATCGCAATAAAACAGAAAAATCTGGGCTTTGACCAGCATTTATGTTGTCAAAAAAATTTATACTTCCCTTACTCTTGTGAAGCAAATGTGTTTATGTATATTATATAATTAATACTCAAAATACAAGATCATTGGAATACTGTATATATAACTCTTTATTGTTTAATCCGTGCTTTTTATTTTTAATGGCATCTTTACAGATGTACTGTTCCAAATATACACTACTCTTGCATTTCAAAGAGCTCTTAACCCTAGAGAGCATAGTGAGTGAACATAGAACACAAAGTATAATAACCAGGGAAAAACCTTGTTTACGGGGATGTTTTTCAATAAAAGGATTTGAAATCTTCATCAAGTCATCATGAGTTAATGTAGCTTGCAATTCAATAGGACATACTTCATATTTTATAAAATAGCAAAAGTAGATGTTTGTCTCCAAGCACATTTGTAGTACATTAAAAATTTATTTATTTTGGGGGGCGCCTGGGTGACTCAGTCGATTAAGCGTCTGACTCTAGCTCAGGTCATGATCTCACAGTTTGTGAGTTCAAGCCCGGCGTCAGGCTCTGTGCTGACAGCTTGGAGCCTGGACCCTGCTTCAGAATATGTGACCCCCTCTGTCTCTACCCTCCCCTGCTCATGCTCTTTCTCTGTCTCTCAAAAACGTTAAACTTTTAAAAAATTTTAAAAATTAATTTATTTTCCAAATAAATATTTACAAGCATCCAAGTATAAGAAATAAATGTAAATTTGTATCCCAAAAGTCTTGTAAAAATGGTTCAGAGATGTTATATATTTGATTTTAAATGCTATTCTTTTCATCTAAACTTCAAATACAGTATAAGTCTAATGAACTCAGGGAAAGCAGGGATCCTCCAGATGTCATGCCATCTTCATTTATAAATTCATGGGAAATTATACTTATCAACTTTCTAGTTCATGGATTGTTTTTGCTGATGACCTGTCCTTTGTATAGTTTCCAAAACTAATTCATGAGATAAAATCTGCCCTGACCATTGATCCAATGGCCAGTAGTAACCTTATGACCCATGACAAACAGAAACACTAAAAGAATCTCGTTCAGGAAACTATTGTACAGCCTGTAAATTTAGACAAGAAAATTAATCATTTTCAGAATGTATCTTTAAAAGTCAATCAAAACCACAATGAGATATCACCTTACACCTGTTGGAATGGCTAGTATCAAAAAGACAAGAAATAACAAGTGCTGAGGAGGATGTGGAAAAAAGGGAACACCTTGTACACTGTTGTTGGGATGTAAATTGTAGCCACTGCAGAAAACAGTGTGGAGGTTAAAATTAAAAATAAAATTAAAGGGGCGCCTGGGTGGCTCAGTCGGTTGAGCGTCCGACTTCAGCTCAGGTCATGATCTCACGGTTTGCGAGTTCGAGCCCCGCGTCGGGCTCTGGGCTGATGGCTCGGAGCCTGGAGCCTGCTTCCGATTCTGTGTCTCCCTCTCTCTCTGCCCCTCCCCCGTTCATGCTGTGTCTCTCTCTGTCTCAAAAATAAATAAACGTTAAAAAAAGTTTAAAAAAAATTAAAAATATAACCACCATATATTTGAGAAGATATATGCACCCCTATGTTCATTTCACCATTATTTACAATAGCTGAGATATAGAAGCAATGTAAGTGTTCAGCAATAGAGGAAGGGATAAAAGAGATGTGGTTTATACATACAATGGAATTCTACTTGCCATAAAAAATAAAATAAAATCTTGCCATTTGCAACAACATGGATGGACCTAGAAGGTATTATGCTAAGTGCAACAAGTCAGACAGAGAAAGACAAATACCGTACAATTTCACTTATTGTGAAATGTTAAAAAAACAAATATTAAACAAAACAAAGCAAAAACAGACTCATAAATAAAAGAACAAACTGATGGTTGCCAGAGGGGAGGGGAGTGGGGGAATAGGCGAAATAAATGAAGGGGATTAAGAGGAACAAACTTCTGGTTATGAAATAAATAAGTCACAGGGATGCAGAGTACAACATAGGGAATGTGAATTATATTGTAATAACATGATAACTTCATTTATCATGTTGATCATTTCTTAATGGATAGAAATGTCGAACCACTATATTGTACACTGAAACGAGTCTAATATTGGATGTCAATTATACTTCAAAAAAATTCAGGTTCTGTTTAGTTATAAGCCACCTTTTTAGATGGAAGGAATTACCGATAAAAGAGAACTGACATTTTAAAGTATTCAAATACAAGGAAAGTCTTTCTTTTCTAACCTTTTAGTATACATTAGCTTTTCCCTCATGCTGGAAATATATTACTCCTTCATGTTTTCTTATTTATTTTTAGGGATTGCAGGTGACTGGAAGAATTACTTCACAGTGGCCCAAAATGAGAAATTTGATGCCATTTACAAGAAGGAAATGTCTGGAACTGCACTTCAGTTCCGCACAGAGATTTAAAGAGCCTACACTGCCAATCTGAAGGAGGAAGAACTGAGCTGTAATTTGTTAAAATGGGCAGTTATGACTTTACTTGGGCAGTCAAATGGACTTATAAAGGAGAAAATGTGCTTTTAAAATGGATTTTTTTTTTTTTAGCGTCATTAATCAGGTCTCAGTTTCACTCCTGACTCTGAGCTTCCAAATTCCCTAAAGTTAGGGCCAATTGTTACCTTTTTGTAGGATCTTCCTGCCTTTTCCTAGACTAGTATGAACCGCAAAGTACATATCCTACTCAATCTCTACATATTGTGGCTGAGAATTCTGTTCCCCTCCCTATTAACATGGTCCAAGAAGTCCTATTTGCACCCTGAAACTATATTTTTTAGCTCTGCCCCAGCTTCCCTTTGTTGAAAATTTGACTCAGGACACTGTGTTCCATTGCTGTCTTCCAGGTTTCAAGTTGTTCCCTGGGTCATAGATCATCTTCTCACAGTGTCACTATTTGGATAACATAGTTCATGTCCCAGATCATGTGGTTCAGATTTCAGAAATGTTGTTCCTATACCTAATTTCTAAGCATACAAATTTTTAATTGATGAGGATCCAATTTCTGGGTCTCCATAGGTGAAAGGCCTATACTGGTCTCCCTAAGACCCTTCCATGGGAACTGTAGCTCTGCTCTGAGAGCCTGGACTGAGGCAGCAACCTGCTTCCTGTGCAAAGTCCTCCCCAACCTCAACAGTCTCTACTGCAAGGCTGAGAATTGTCTATTGTCATGCACTGGGCAGCATTCAGGAATTTCAGTTACTTCATTTTGTGATTTTTTTTTTTTTTTTTTTTTTTTTTGGTGTGTGTGTGGCATTTATCAAACTGGTACCAAAGGGAGACTCTGTTCTGAATTTCCACTATGCCCTTCTCACCCCATTTCCCTTCTGTGTACCATCCAGCACCTATGCCCATCAGCTTGGGCTCTTTGATAAAATGCTTCCTTGGGACATTTGTTTCTCAACTCCAGCTTTGCCTTAGACGTACTTATCTATATCTCCGTGTGCAGCAAGATCTTTTATCTGCAGATAATATCGGCATGTGACAAATTGCATGCCAGGCCCAACCTCCCAAACTCATGCTTGGTGAGAATGTCCTGGGTCTTATTTGTTCTGGAGAAGAGTTCTGGAGCTGAGCCATGACTGAGACAGCTACAGTAATTTGGGTGATGGTGTTTTGCCTTCATAGGCAAATGGCTGCCATCAGCCTCTGAAGTGGGAATAGAGCCTCAGGCATGTAACTTCTCTCCTCCCTAGCCCCAGCAAACTGTTTATCTAATGGCAACTGCAAATCTCCTGGGAGTGATATATATATATGATTTTGGAAATAGTTGTTTTGATAGTTTTATTATAATATGTATTATAAATTATTTTTGTATGTTCCTTAGAAATATGTTTAGTAGTAGTTAATCTTGAATACCTAGGGATATGGTGAACTAGTTTCAGCTTTCTAGAATATGCTTAACAACACAAAAGTAAAGCCGATCACAGATCTATTTGATTTATTATCTTTATTAATCAGTTAATGTGATACATGCTTTGGATTATATGGTCTATTTTTGAATAAAAAATGTGTCTTTCTGAACTAGTCTTTAATCTGGGTAATAGATCGGCTACACTGACTGCCTTCACAGCAGGATAAGATAGTTTCTATTTTCCCTAGTTTTCCTTTGTGGAAATAAGTTGCTGTACCTGGATTTTAATTTTTAAAAAATTAAGTAAGCTTTAACTATGTCCCAGGTATTTTATTAGGCACTGGATATAGAGTGGAGAAACAAATCGAATTTAGATTTTCATTTACTTTTCTTACAGGTGTTGCCTCTGATCCAAATGCCAGAACTCTGTTCACTCTCTCATCAACTCAAGCTTCACACTACAGAGTAACACTCCTACTAGAATTCCAATTTCAGAAGTGCCTGATATCTTTTAAAATCACTTAAAAACTGCCACCAAGTTAATTTTCCTAAAATAATGCTTTTATCATTATTTTTCCTATTCAACAATCATCCGTATAATTTTCAAACAAAAAAAATTAGAATAATCTCATTCTATTTTTCTCTTACCTAAGCACATACCTCAAGGATAGTGATAGTAGATGTCTGGCAAGGATGAGATTACTTTCATATCCTAGGCCCCTTGCTAATCAATCAAAGACCGTTTTCCAAGAAACCAAATGTGTCCACAAATATTGTTTCATTGTGGCATTCAAAGCAAGTACTGGCACTTGTCCAGAGTAGGTGCCTATTATAAAACTGCCATTATTGATAAAAGGAAAAGAGCCACAAAACTCCCAAGGGAACTGTGTTTTAATCATGGATTTTCCTTTAGTGAAATGCTTACATTTTAGAAAACAAAAGAAATAGATTTTAGTTTCTCATTCTGTAAAATTAATCAGTTCGTGTTTCCTCCATATTCTAAAACTCTACAACTATGGCTATCCTGGCCTCATGCTTCCATAATCAAACTGTTTTCATCAGTGCCTGAATGTTCTTTGTGTTTCTGCACCAGTGCTTTTGTTCACATCTTGCCTTTCTCCTCCCAACCTCACTCCCACAAACATCCAGGATGCCATATTTCCACCTCCCTAGATTAAAAGCCCAATTCTCATTTTATTTCTCTCTTTTTTTTAAGTTTATTTACTAATTTCATTTCAATAAACATTTCTCTTGCCACACTCTCTCTCAAAGAAACTTCTCCTTCCATCCGAGTCTTCTAGTATTTGTCCCCTGGATAATTTATCTGACAGTTACTAACTAAAGAGGTATTCTCCTAAAACACCATTATGCTTTTGGAGCTACCTACCTATCAACAAATTAAGCTATGTTCTTTGATGACAAGTACTGGCTTTCACCTTTTAGTGCTTCCACAATGCCTAGTGCAAGCTCCATGTTCTGCATGATGACATTAGAGTCACTTGAACTCATCCCATAAAGTTTATTTGTAAACCTCTCTTTTGCAAATTCACAATCTATTTCAATACACATTAAATAACACAAATTAAACAAACATAGCATATATATGTATTGCACTAATAGATTAAGGCACTTTTCTCTGCTGAATTAAACTGTAGCCTCAGACACCTTCTTAACACAACACTATATCGATATATTAATTTACTGAGGTTGGTATGTGCGATGATCGGTTTTATACGTCAACTTAGATAGGCCTACGCTACCCAGCTATTTCATCAAATGAATATAGGTGTTGCTGAATAGGTATTTTATACATGTGATTAATATCTACCATCAATTGACTATTTTTTGAAATTTTTAATGAAAATAACATTTTTATTACAAAAGAATATTCCCAAAAGAACATAGATTATGTGACAGAGCACCTGGGTGGCTTAGTCGGTTGAGTGTCTGACTTCAGCTCAGGTCATGATCTCACGGTTCAGGGGTTCAAGCTCCTTGTCAGGCTCTGTGCTGACAGCCTGGAGCCTGCTTCAGATTTTGTGTCTCCCTCTCTCTCTCTCTCTGCCCCTCCCCACTTGCACTCTGTCTGCCTCTCTTTCTCTCAAAAATAAATAAACAAAAAAAAAAAGAACACAGATTATGTGAAGTCCCAAAATGAAATATCTTCATTATGTGGGATAAGGACTCCTTTTATTTTTTTTATTTTTATTTTTTGTAACTGATTGTCAAATTGACTTCCATACAACACCCACTGCTCATCCCAACAAGTGCCCTTCCTCAATGCCCATCACCCGCTTTCCCCTCTCTCCACCCCCCATCAACCCTGTTTGTTCTCTGTATTTAAGAGTCTCATGGTTTGCCTACCTCCCTCTCTATTTGTAATTATTTTTTCCCCTTCCCTTCCCCCATGGTCTTCTGTTAAGTTTCTCAAGTTCCACAT
Source organism: Panthera tigris (assembly GCF_018350195.1). Taxonomy (NCBI): domain Eukaryota; kingdom Metazoa; phylum Chordata; class Mammalia; order Carnivora; family Felidae; genus Panthera; species Panthera tigris. Next base: position 148,264,099 of record NC_056663.1, read on the forward strand.
ATGAGTGAAAACATATGGTATCTGTCTTTCTCTGACCGACTTATTTCACTTAGCATAATACCCTCCAGTTCCATCCATGTTGCCGCAAATGGCAGGATTTCATTCTTTCTCAATGCCAAGTAGTATTCCATTGTATGTATAAAACACATCTTCTTTATCCATTCATCCCATTGATGGACATTTAGGTTCTTTCCACAATGTAGCCATTGTTGAAAGCACTACTATAAACATTGGAGTACATGTGCCCCCTATGCATCAGCACTCCTGTATCCCTTGGATAAATTCTTAGCTGTGCTATTGCTGGGTTATAGGGTAGTTCTATTTTTAGTTTTTTGAGGAACGTCCACACTGTTTTCCAGAGCGGCTGCACCAGTTTGCATCCCTACCAACAGTGCAAGAGGGTTCCCTTTTCTCCACATCCTTGCCAGCATCTATAGTCTTGATTTGTTCATTTTAGCCACTCTGACCAGGGTGAGGTGGTATCTCAGTGTGGCTTTGATTTGTATTTCCCTGATGATCAGTGACATTGAGCATCGTTTCATGTGTCTGTTGGGCATCTGGATATCTTCTTTACCATCAGTTGATTTTATGTAAAGGAGCTTCTCATTGATAAACTGAGATATACCTGAGGAAGAAGTAATTCAGAAGTTCCACTTAAAAAGTGCAATATCAATTCCTGCCTTAGAGTTTCTAGTCTGAAGGTCTGCCTTACAGATTTCAGACTTGCCTAACTAGGCCTTACAATCATACAAATCAACTTTTTGCAATAAATCTCATGATATATACATATATATGTATATGCAAACACACACATATATGCATGTACATTTGTAGTGTGTGTGTATATATATACATCCCATTTGTTCTGATTTATCTGACAAAAAATCAAATATTAAAAATCATCAAAAAAATTAAAATGTTAATAATCTATTGGATGACAACTTTATTAAGTCTCCTTCCTTGTTATTTGTTGAAAGCCAAGAATTTAAGTCCATCTGATATTGAAAAAATTTTCTTTCCAGTAATTACAATAATAGTTAGTCTCAATTTCTAGGAAGGATGAAAGATATCTATGCTGAAAACTATGTCATTGATGAAAAAAAATCAAAGATACAAATAAATGGAAACGCATCCCATATTCACAGATTAGAAGAATTAATATTGTTAAAATGTCAATACTACCAAAAGCCACCTATAGATTCAATGCAATCTCTATCAAGATTCCAATGGTATTTTTTACAGATGTCAGAAAAAGCACTCATAAGATTTATATGAAACTGCAAAAGATTCCAAATAGCCAAAGCAACCTTGAGAAAGAACAAGGCAGGAGATATCATTCCTCTTGATTCAAGCTATCCTATAAAGCTATAGTCATCAAAACAGTATGATACTTGTTCCTCTCCCAGAGGAGAAGGCAAATGGCAGACTCTGGTGATAGCTACCATGATAGGTCCTACAGCAGCTCTGGCACGGCAGAGGGTCCTGCGGAAGTGCTTGTGGCCTTGGTTCCCATAGCCAGAAGGAGATGCCCACAGAGCCCCGCTACACAGCATATGTAGGAAATCTACCTTTTAACACAGTTCAGGGTGACACAGATGCTATCTTTAAGGATCTCAGCATAAGGAGTGTACCGCTAGTCAGAGACAAAAACACAGACAAATTCTGCTATGTAGAATTTGATGAGGTGGATTCCCATAATGAAGGCTTGACATATGATGGTGCATTGTTGGGTGATCAGTCACTTCATGCAGACATTGCAGAAGACACAAAACAAGATAAAAGTGGCTTTGGATTCAGGAAAGGTGGACCGGATGACAGAGGCTGTGCTCACAGTGAGGACACAGGCGCTCCTCAGACCTTTGTCATGTGTGTGTCCCCGTCTCTGCCTTGCATTTATCTGTCTGTTCCTTGGCGTAAGTAACAGTGAGATGCTGTGCTTACCACCCTCCCTGAATTTTATAATGAAAATGGGCCTAAAATCTGGCACTTTACTGTTTCACTTGATGAATTGAGGATTTTACTCTGCAGAGCTGTCAAGAGCCTTCAGAGGCTATAAGTCACCAGGTCTCCTCCTTAGGACACAGTTGCCTGTTCCCACACACTGTGTTTGGCACATACCCAGGGCCAGGGCCTGGGCCGTTGCTTCTGAGCTCCAACGCCTGTGTGTGAACAACCTGGGTCCTGCACCGAGTCCCGGTCCTTCCAATTGAGAGTAGTTCAGGGCCAGCCAGCAACTAGAGCCAGTGGAAGAGACCAGCCAGTGGGAGGGGAAGGGGTGCTACAAGGTCCCCTAGCCTGCTTAGCAGTGTGCTTAGGGAGTTGTCCTCACTAGCTGACATCATTGGCTTCTCTCACTGTGTCTCTGTCCTGAGGTCTCAGCAACTATGAACTCTCTCTCCTTTCCCTCCTTTACCTGCCACCTCTCCTTCCAAAATAAGAACCATTTGTGTAACACCAATACTTAAGAAAGACATGTATTATGTGGTTGTAATCAAACCTGATGCTTTCAGATGACTACTTACATCTTCAATGTGGAAAGCTTAAGAACAAAACAAATTCATCTAAACTGTGCAATCCAGCTGACTTTTAAATGTAAGAATGGAATTCCACATTCAGCTGTATGTCAGAAAGTAAATCTATGGGTATGGCATTTTGTGAATAATCTTTTAAATAAAAGAAAATCTTACAAAACACTTAAAGCAAACAAACAAAAACAATATGATATTGGCATTGAAGCAGACAAGGAGACCAATGGAACAGAATTGTCAGCCCAGAAATAAGCCCAAGCACATATGGTCAACTAATATTTGACATAGGAGCCAAATATAGTCAATGGACAAAAGGCAGTCTCTTCAATAAATGGTGCTGAGATAATTAGATATTCACATGTAAAAGAATAAAACTGGACTCACGTTTACACCACTCACAAAATTAACTTGAAATAAATTAAATCTTCCATTAAGAACTGAAACCATGAAACTCCTAGAAGAACAAAACTCCTTGACATGGGTCTTGGTAATTATTTTTTGACCATGACACCTAAAGCACAAGCAACAAAATAAAAAAATAAATAAATGGATATACATCACACTAGAAACTTCTGCACAACAAAAGAAATAATAAAGTGAACAGACAACCTACAGAATGGGAAAAAATATTTGCAAACCACTTTTCTAATAAAGGATGAATATCCAAAACATATATAGACCTCATATAATTCAATAGCAAAGACAAACAAAGACCAAATAATGCAAATAACAAATGGGTAAAGCACCTGAATAGACATTTATCCAAAGAAGATATGCAAAATATCAATAGGTACATGAAAATTTACTTAACATCACTAGTCATTAAGGAAATGGAAATTAAAACAAGAATGAGAGATCACCTCATGTCTGTTAGAATGGCTATTATCAAAAAGACATGAGATAACAAACTCTGGTGTTGATGTGGAGAAAAGGGAAACTTTATGCACTGTTGGTGAGATTGCAAATTGGTAAAAAACCATTACAGAAAACAGTATGGAAAATCCTCAAAAACTTAAAAATAGAGGGGTGCCTGGGTGGCTAAGTTGGTTACGTGTTCAACTCTTGATTTCAACTCAGATCATGATCTCACGGTTCATGAAATCAAACCCCACATCAGGCTCTGCATAGACAATTCAGAGCCTTTGGTATTCTCTCTCTCCCTCTCTCTCTAGTCCTCCCCTGCTCATTCCCTCTTTATCTCTCTCACAAATTAAAGTAGTTAAAAAAAGTTTTAATTAAAATTGAACTACTATATGATCCAGGAATTCCACTTCTGGGAGTATATCCAAAGGTAAGAAAAACTCACCTGAAAAAATATCTGTACCCCATATTCTAAGCAGCATTATTTACAATAGCAAAAATGTGGGAATGACCTAAGTGTCCATTGATAGATGAACGGATAAAGAGGTGATAGTACATGTATATAAAATAAACATTTTTTTACAATATTTACAATAACCAAAACATAGAAAGCATAGGAGAGAATTATTTACAATAGGCAATACATGGAAAAACGCTGTGTCCATCAACAGATGAATGAATTAAAAAATGCAACAGATAGATGATAGATAGAGATAGAGATATGGATATAGAGATATATATATATAGATAATGGGATATCATTCAACAAGAAAATATAAGGAAATCTTACCACTTGTAGCAATATGGATGGACCTCGAAGGCATTGTGCTAAGTGAAACAAGTCAGACAGAGAAGACAAATACTGTGTGATCTCATTTATATGAAGAATCTAAGGGAAATAAGCCATATACCATGTTTTCACTCTTATGTGGATCATGAGAAATTTAACAGAAGACCATGAGGGAAGGGAAGGAAAAAAAAGAGAGGAAGGGAGCCAAATCATAAGAGACTCTTAAAAACTGAGAATAAACTGAGGGCTGATGGGGGGTGGGAGGAGGGGAATGTGGGTGATGGGCCTTGAGGAGGGCACCTGTTGGGATGAACACTGGGTATTGTATGAAACTAATTTGACAATAAATTTCATATTAAAAAAGAAAAAAGAATCTAAGTGGGGGGGGGGGGGGCGGGGACTCAGAAGAGATGAGACGGTGGCTACCAGAGACAAAGAGTAGTGGAAAAGGGAATTATAGGAAGGTGGTCAAAGGTGCAACCTTCTAGTTATAAGATAATGAAGTGCTAGAGATGTAATGTGCAGCATGAAAACTATGTCTAACACTGCTGTGTGATAAATAGGGAAGTTGTCAAAAAAAAAAGTATAAGTATACCCTAAGAATTCTCATGAAAGGAGATGTTTCCTCCTTTTTTTTCTCCTTTCTTATCTTCTTCTTTTCTTTTTATGAGAGTATGGATCTTAGCTAAACCCACTGCAATCATTTCACACTGTATGTAAATCAAACCAACATGCTGTATGCCTTAAACTTATACAAGGATGCATGTCAAATATTTCTTAATAAAACTGGAAGAAAATACAGTGAGAAACCTGAAACTTTAAATTAGGAATAGATTTAAGTCTGGTTTACTCCAAAATGTCATTCTCAACAATTATATGACACTACATAGAATTATATATAAATAATCTCCTTCAGGTATTAGATATGAGATGACCTCTCAAAGCACTAACATAAATGTATTCAGGTAAAGATGTCCGAGCTTACAATGTAAATGTTCCAAGCTCTGTCCACTTTCAGAGACCTACTGCTGCAGGGACACTGCCTGCAAACCCGTGCAAGGTTAGATTTGTGAATGTTTTTCTCTGATAAACTATGGTATAATTGGCATTTGTTTATCATTTTTAAAAAGATGGCATCAGCATAGCTCAAGTTCAACTAAATTACTGTGTGCTTTGAGTGTTGATTTAAAAGCTCACTAAGAGTCCAAATACATAACTAATACGATAGTTTTTGTAATGCAGTCTATTCATGAGGACTGACCGTACCCTGTCCTGTTCTCTCCTATTCAGGGAGGAAGAAAACAAGCTGTCATAAATCTTGTGGAGAAACTTCTCGTGCAAATTTGAATAGGGGAGGAGAAGGAGGAGAAAGGACAAAATATTTCCTTGCAACTTGTACCCTCTATATCTCTTCTTTTCTTCTAGGCTATTGAGCAGGAGTACCAAAATTCTTGAGCATACTGAAATTCAAGCATTTGTAAAGAAAGTAAAATTCTTGTGGTTCTCCTTAGAGATTCTAAGATAGCCTGGATAGTGGTTTCAGATTATACATTTTATGTAAACGTCAAAGGTAAACCAATGGCCATATTACCTATTGCTATTTCCAAGTGATGAAGAGCTATTCGTGTTTTCCAAGTAAATACCAGATGGAAAGATGATAGGTATATATGGAGATGGATAGATAGATAGATAGATAATAGATAAATAGATAGATAATAGATATAGAGAGATATAGATAGATGATGCATAAAGATATAGTGATAAATGAAAGATAGAAGAGAGATGATAGATGATAGATATAGATAGATAATATATAAATAGATAATAAATGGATAGATTAGATGATAGAGACAGGTAGTGATAGATGATAAACAGATGATAGATAGATGATAGATGATAGAGAGAGAGAGAAAGAGAGAGAGAGAGAAAGAGAAAGATAACAGCTATCAAGATACTCTTTTGTACTGACTGGATTCCTATTTGGAAATGCAAAAAATTCAGCAAATAAAACTTAAAACCAGTGGTTTAAAATAATTGGAAAGGAGGAAGGAATTTTAGTGAATTAGACAGCTCTACCTTGGACCTTTAGCCAAATGTGCACTGTTTCAAAATAAAAGAAATTAGTAACTTTTCCAGGACAGTTTGCTCAATGTGTGACCTATTCACTAGCTTAAATAATTGGTGCAAATTCCATTTCATTAACATTTTTGCTTATTTCATGAATGTTATTCCTTCCATTGGTTAAAAGCTAAATTTCTAAACAGATTGTTATGTGTGAAAACTCCGTTCTTGCATTGTTTTGCCTGAATTGTCCTTATGGACATATTTTGAGGTCTTATACTTGAAGTACACTGGATTTCTACAACAAAGCCAATACCCAAGGAAAGTAAATCAGAAAAAGGCAGGAATACATAACAAATAGACATAAAGTAAATAGATATAAAATAAAGCTCAATGCAGCCTACTAGGGAAGGCATAGTGTTTAGTGTTACAGAAGTTCTATGGCAATATGTGAATTTTCAGCTGTCAATACAGTTTTACATTTTGTGAAGCATAACATGCATTCAGAAGAATGTACAAATCCTAAGTATCCAGATAAATATGCCCAAGTAAACACATCTGGGTAACTAGATCCACAACTCAAGAAACAGAAGAACAGCATACCGACCTTCCCCTCCATTGGACCCCTTTCCGGTCAGTATTCCCCACAATGACACTGCAATCCTGAGTTCCAACACCACGGGTTAGGTTTGCTTTTTTTGAAATTTATACTATTGGAATGATACAGATAGATTCTTTGGCTTTCTGATTATTTTCACTCAATATTATAATTGGAGGATTTATCCATGTTGCTTGTACTAGTAGTTTTTTTTTTTTATTTTCATTACTATATAACATTTCATTGTGGAAATATACCAATATTTATGTACTCTTGATGGCATTGAAAGAGTTTCCTGTTTGGTTTTACAAATACTACTGCTATGAACATTCTTGTTCATATTTTTGGCAGACATATTTTTGGTGTATTTTCCTTGAATTTAACCTCAGAGTTAAATATGATATTCACAGGTTTAAAAAATACCACATAGATTTTTCTAAAGTAGTTATACTAATTTTCAATTACATTACTGGTGTTCAGTCCCACATTCTCCCCATGACTTATTTTATGTAATTTTCATTTTAGTCATTTTGGTGAGTTTGTATCACGCCGTGGTTATAATTTACACTTCCCTATTGACTAGTGAAGTTGAGTAACTTTTTATGTTAACTGGTCATTTTAATACCCTTTTTTTTTGTGAAATGCATGCTCAAATCTTTTACTTATTTTCAATGTCTTGACTGTCTAAAGACAGAGTGTATTATGCTAATCAAAATAAGTCAATCAGAGAAAGACAAATACCATATGATTTCACTCATATGTGGAATTTAAGAAAAAAAAAACAGATGAAACTAGGGGAAAGAAAAAGAGAAGAGAGAGAGAGGGACAAACCAAGAAACAGACCTTTAATATGCAGAACAAACTGAGGGTTGCTGGAGGGAAGTTGGGCAGGGGATGTGCTCATTGGTCATAGGTATTAAGGAGGGCACTTGTGATGAGCACTTGAGTGTTGCATATAAGTGATGAATCACTAAATTCTACTCCTGAAATTAATATTACACTCTATGTTAACTAACTACCATTTAAATAAAAACTTGAAACTAAATAAATAAATAAAATTGATTTGAAAGATACTGTGTGTCTATTATATTTATGAGTGTGTGTATGTGTGTTGAGTATGTTTACACATAGATGTATATAGGTGTGTGTGTATATGTACATATATATATATATATATATATATATATATATATACACACACACATACTGGTTATATTTCCTTTATTATATGTACTTCAAATATCTTCCCTGATTCTGTGACTTAACTTTTGGTCTCTTAGTGGTATCTTTTGGTATTATTATCTTGATATAATCTAATTTGTCATTTTTTCCCTTATAGTTATGTCCTATGTAAGAATATTTGCTTAATATCAGGTCATTAAGATGTTCTACTCTTCCTCTAAAAGGTTTATTGCTTAATTTAACAAGTCTAGTCATTCTGTAATGAATACTTTTATGGTAGAACTCCAGAAATGTTTTCCCTCCATAGACATATCCAGAATAGAATGTTCGAGAATATTTTTTCTGGCTCTCCATAATACCACACCCCCACCTCTAACCATTCAAATAATTCTGAGAAAACTAAGATATTCAAGAAAATATTTTCAGCTTTAAATATACATAATCACATTATGTTTTGGCAGGTAATAATAAAGTCTAATGATTAGTATAATAAGAGTATGCCTTGTTCTAATTCATAGGCTTATCTATTTTCTTATTTGTAAAATAATTTCATTCAGACAGAAGGTAGGGCAACCACTGCTAAGAATTAAGATGTTCAAATGAATAAATTTCAGCTCTGAATTACTATGAAAGAAAATAACTAAGATATGTAAACTCGGATTCACAAGATCATGCACATGACATTTTATGAATTTGTTCTTATTTGCCAAAGATATGTGGAAATAATTATTTCCTTAACTAATCTGTCATAGAACAAATGTACTGAAAGCATTTGAGGACTGAGGTTATTTTCTTAACTAACACTTCCACAATGAAAACATGACTTCTATTCCAAAGAAAATTGGGAGACTGCGTATAGAAGAGGAAAACAACTATTTACTAAACAAATCTCTACCTACCTCACCCACAGTAAAGTCATGACCCTCCTTTCTCACTACTTTCTTTTATAATAATAGTTCATAATTAGTCTTAGGCTTAGAATTAGAGGAAAGTCTGAAGATAGAGAAACATCATCTTCAAAGTAATTCTTCATCAAGGCAATCTAATAACAGATTTTTTAAATTGCCACCATCTGTTATATACCTTGTCATCTGTCTCTGGTAACTGCCTGCAGAGTGTACCAAACATTCTCACTTTATTGTTTTTGTTACTACTTACCTGCAATTTCTCAAATCGATACCTGAAACCCAATTTGTCTGTGCCTTTTTTTATTGATAATACAATGGGCTCACAAGAATAACAACAAAAACAATTTGAGGAATGTCATACAGTGCTTACAGTTTATGCCTCAGGTCTTTGTGAGTTCTTTTTGGCAGATGGTCCCTGAAGACCTATTTGACCCTTTATTTTATTCCAATAGAGCTCAATAACCATATCCTTTTCTGCAGGTATTTTCTTCACAAAATCCATTTTTCTTTATGCAGTTAGAATTAGGTTCAAATAGCACCCTTCCAAGGATTTAGCAGTGCTAGGAACCAAGATATATCTTAATTGCCGAACTCCTCCCAACTGCATGATTCCCACTAACAATGATGATTCTCAGGCTTTGTAGCTAAGCACCAGGAAGCCCCTTCTCAGGCCGGTCTGGCCAAAATCCCAAAATGATAAAAAATGAACGACTGGGACAGGTGTGGGAGGGGGGGATGTGAACAGATGATCATTGATTGCTCCATGATAATGAGGATACTTCTGAGATTTCCTCAAAGCAAAAGGAGATTCGTTGTTTTAATTTTGAATTGCTATTCACTCCCTTATTCATTGTGCTCCTGCAGAGGTGAAGTGTCTTATCTAACTAGTAAATTGGGGAGAAGGGCTGGCATGTTTTGCTCATTGCTACTCTCTTCTGGGAGTGGGCATGTACTCTTTCTTTAAAGATAAATTCTGCCTAACTCTGTGGTTTAGTAATTCTCTTTGGCTAGGGCCTAAAGTCATATTTTCCAGCTTGGCCTCTGTCAATAATAATGGCAATATTCTTGCATCATCTTTAATCATTTATTTTGTTTCTTAATATTGTACGGAAGCTGAGCCAAGAAGAGTAGCCTTCAATGGTCTGTAAAGGACCCAATTGTGCTTGGATTGAGAACACTGAAAAATGAAATAACAAAATATTAGATAAAACACTCATGAGGAGAGGTTTTTGGAATGAAAAGGGCATTGTTTCTGTCCTTAATCTCTGGTATAAAGGGAAAGATTTTTGACGTTGATGTTTTTTAATAAGGGTTATACTGGGCCAGTTTTGACCCCTGTAACCTTGGTATCAATAATGTGGTATAGTGGCCTTAGAGATAACTGCAGCTTATGTAGGATTTCACCTTAAATGAGTGGTTTTTTTTGTTTGTTTTTTTGTTTTTTCTTCAAGCAGGTCTTGGGCAAAGGTGGTATATTCCTTGAGAACAGCCTCGGTAAGAGCCAGAAGAGGATCCAAGCCAAAGGCGGCCAAATGGATAGCCTCAGAGAATGGATGGAGGTCTGTGAGACAGTTTGCAGATGACAGCAGAACTTTCTGCTTTGTCTCAGTAGACTCAAAGACTCAGTTATAGGCACAAATACACAAGAACACCAACAATAGCGCCTTAATAAAGTATGGCTCTGAGGCCTCTTAGCAGGCCCTGCTTGTCCTCAACTGAAGCAGCTGAGACAAACATTCCATACAGAGGAAAGATCCTTTAAAGCTTTTTGGTCAATGGTTGGCAGAACAGTATTGGTTGCTTCTAAACTGCAAAGCAGTTGTATTCCTTGTTATTATAGAAATCAGCTTCTAGAAAGCAGATATTCTAAAACTCAGGTTCTAGCAGGATGTAGACAACAGTAGAATCACTAACCCAAATTTTATTCCATGCTTAGGGCCACAGAGGAGCTGTAGAAAAGCTAACTTTGGACCCATCTGGTACTGAACACAAACTCAGGGCTACCCTCCTCCCATGGCATGATTTTATGTTGGCTATTGACTTACTTAATAAGAGGAAGCTTAGGATTCCTTCATGTACTCAACTCTCTCTAATATACCAAATCTTGTGTCAAAACCAACATCTTTCTGGGAGTTTGTTCACAGCTTAATTTAAGTATACAGGGCATGATGTGATAGTTAATTTTATGTGTCAACATAGCTAGGCTATGTTGCCCAGTTGTTTGATCAAACACTAGTCTAGATGGTACAGTGAAGGTATTCTGGAATGTGATTAATGTTTCTAATCAGTTGACTTAAAGTAAAGGAGATTATCTTCACAATGTAGGTGGGCCTTATTCAATCAGTTGAAAGCATTAAGAACAAAAAGCTAGATTCCCCACCACCCCCCCAAAAAAAAAATTCTGCCCTCAAGACTATACATAGAAACTTTACCCTACTGTTCCCCAGGCCGCCTACAGATTTCAGACTCAGGACTGCAACATCAACTCTTGCCTAAGTTTCAGTCTGCCAACCCACTCTATGGATCTTGGACTAGTCAGCCCCCAAAATCATGTGAGCATATTTCTTGAAATAAATCTCTTCAGGGGCGCCTGCTTGGCTCAGTTGGAAGAGCATGCAACTCTTGATCGCAAGGTCATGGGTTTGAGCCCCCGTTGGGTGCAGATATTACTAAAAAACAATAATAAACTTAAAAAAAAATCTCTTTACACACTCACATACCTACAATCACCCAGACTTTCTCCCACATAAATGTGTGTGTGTATATATATATATATATATATGGTTGGATGTGTATGTATGAATATAAAGACATATATACATACATATATTGGTTTTGTTGCTCTGAAGAATCCTGAAAACCTCACATGGTATCTGGGCAACAGGCATAAAGTAATTGGCACTCTGGAAAAGTTAAAACGAGGAATAGTTTCTCTTTTCCTTGAATACCATTGAGTTCCTGCTACGGTCTTGATGAATACTAAATATTGAGGTTCAGTAGCTCAACATTGCCTGGAATAATTGCCTTAGGGAATAGTTTTTTTTTCTTTTTTTTTTTTTTTAATGTTTTATTTATTCTTAAGAGAGAGAGAGAGATAGAGCATGAGCGGTTAAGGGGCAGAGCGAGAGAGGGACACAGAATACGAAGCAGGCTCCAGGCTCTGAGCTGTCAGCACAGAGCCTGATGGGGGGCTCAAATCCACAAGCTGTGAGGTCATGACCTGAGCCAAAATTGGACACCCAATCGACTGAGCCACCCAAGTGCCCCCTTTTTTTTAATGTTATCTTTTTTTTTACTTTAAATATTATGTAATGTTTATTTATTTATTTATTTATTTTTTTTTTTTTTTGAAAGAGAGACAGACAGAGCATGAGTGAGGGAGGGGCAGAGAGAGAGACACACACACACAATCTCAAGGAGGCTCCAGGCTCCAAGCTGTCAGCACAGGGCTTGATGGGGGGCTTGAACCCACAAACTCTGAGATCATGACCTGACCTGAAGTCGGACACTTAACCAGATGAGCTGAATAGTTTTTTTTTTCTAAATATGGTATAGATGGTGGCAGGGTCGTGATATTATTTTGTATGTTACTAACTCTTCAAACTTTTTAATCTGCTGCATATCAGAAACTTTTGTTAGATTTTCTGAGACCCTGAAGGAATTAGGTCCATTCTAATGACAAAATTTAGGCTGCAACTGCTAATAGAACCCCAGAATCTACTAAATTATTAAGAATCCATCTGTCTGTGACTCAGGAGAATTCCAAGTTGAGAGAAATTGGGCTTTGGATTATGAACTTCTTGTTTTTATTATTCTTTTTAATAGTTTGTGGGTTCAAGCCCCACGTGGGGCTCTGTGCTGACAGCTCACAGCCTGGAGCCTGCTTCAGATTCTGTGCCTCCTTCTCTCTCTGCCTCTCCCCCACTCACGCCCTGTCTCTCTCTCAAAAATAAACATTAAGGGGTGCCTGGGTGGCTCAGTAGGCTAAGTGTCTGACTTCAGCTCATGAGCTCATGATCTCATGGTCTGTGAGTTCGAGCCCCGCATTGGGCTCTATGCTGACAGCTCAGAGCCTTAAGCCTGCTTCAGATTCTGTGTCTCCCTCTCTCTCTGCCCCTCCCCTGCTCATGCTCTGTCTCTCTCTGTCTCAAAAATAAATAAAAACATTAAAAAATTTAAAAAAAACATTAAAAGAATTTTTTTAAATATTTATTTTTGAGAAAGAGAGAGAGAGAGAGAGAAAGAGAGAGAGAGAACAAGCACGAGTGGGGGAGAGGCTGAGAGAAAGGGAAACACAGAATCCGAAGCAGGCTCCAGGCTCCAAGCTGTCAGCACAGAGCCCAACGTGAGGCTCGAACTCACAGACTGTGAGATCATGACCTGAACGAAAGTTTAACACTCAACCGTCTTGAGCCACCCAGTTGCCCCTGGATTATGTACTTCTATTTCAGAAAAGAAAGAAAATTTTATTTTGGTAATTCTGTTTCTTTGGAGTTGGAGTTGCAATGGGATTTAATGTTTAACCTTTAACTTCTCTTAGGAATCTGACAAAAGAAGTGAGAATATAGTCCAATTTGGGATATTTTTATGCTGTTAGCAGTTTTTAGAATTTTTTTTGTGCTTTATCCTAATTATATCATTTAATTTCATTGCAGAATCTCTAATAATCTGATGATGATCAATAGGGATAGACATAATTGGGTTGAGAAATAGAATATGGAGTAAATTATAGAATGGCCTTTCTGTTGACTTAATTAATGTGCTGTTTGGATAATTTCACAGGTTTCTAAGGCCAAAATCTAACTACTGACCAGCAGTCCCAAAGGATAGACTGGTATTGGAGGAGTGGCTTTGGAAAGGTGTCACCAGGACTGTCCTGATTACTGCTAATCTTGGGGTGCCTGGGTGGCTCAGTTGGTTAAGCATCCAGCTTCAGCTCAGGTCATGATCTCGTGGTTTATGAGTGCAAGCCCTTTGTTGGACTCTGTGCTGACAGCTCAGAGCCTAGAGCCTGTTTCAGATTCTGTGTCTCCCTCTGCCTCTGCCCCTACTTCGTTCACACTCTGTCTCTCTCTCATAAATAAATGAACTTTAAAAAAAATTTAAACTGCTAATATCATTCAAGAGAAATGACATTATCCCTAGTTGATCATAGTTGATTGGTTAAGCCAAAGGAATAAAGAGAACAAATACTGAAAGAGTATTAGTAGGAAGCATCTCCTCCTCTTTGTGTTTTCTTTTTGTGAAAAGAGTACTGATATTTAATTCAAGGCCTCTCTCCTCTACTGATTCTAAAGCTGAGGTTAAGTCATAAAACTAGTAAATTTGGGGAAAATAACTAAGCAAGCACTGTTCTGCTGCACTCTTCACCTTCTGACTGTTATTCTGGCCACTAAGGTATTCTGCTCTGCTTCTCCGGGTATAGGCCACCCCCCTATTGGACCTGTAGACCATATAGACCTATAGACCTATCCCAGTTCAGAATTACTCACAACTATGTCTGCCTAGTTTTGAGACCAGTATTAACAAGCCTATTTGACTGACAAATATAAAATTAAATTCATGGACTTGGTTTCAATCAATAATAAAGTTATTTTAGCTTCTATCTTTTCCTTATATGTCCTTTCTCAGAACTTCAATGGAGAGCAGGGATTCTCTATATTGGGATCTATTTAGAGAGCTTAATATCTGGTTTCCATAAATATATTATTTTCCCAGTTATTCCAGGTACAACTATTAAACAACCATCCCCACATCTTCTACTGCCTTTTCCCTACGTAGAACTTACAGCCACATTTCTAAGGCATATAATTTGACAGAGTAATGAACTAGCTAACTAGTTCTCTCAATACCATTTCATAGATCAGATTACCCTTTCCCACTGATTTAACAACCCCTTCTTTTTTATGTCACATATTATATACATTCACATTTCTGGATAGACAGAAATATATTTCTGGAAATATAGAGGAAAGTCACAGTCTTAAGTCATGAAAGTTCATGTATTTATGTGTTTATTGTATTCATTATGTTGTCCTCTTCTGTTGAAAACCAAAGCACATTTTTTAACCTTTTGTATTTCTTACCACTATGGATTATGCATTGATACATAAATAATTTGTTTTAATTGTCCACAAATGACAGTGTATCCTACCTCTGTTTTTTTCCCAATTCCTAGCATAGTAAAGTCACAAGCTAAACATTCACTAAAGGGTTGTTGAATATATTTATATAAACTGTAAATTTGTTTACAAATATAAATTGAAGAAGTGATTATGAGTATTATTGAGATATTTTGTTGTTTCTAGAATATAAGGCAATTGTCTTCTTTTGCTATATCTTGGGATAAATATGTTTTCAAACTTTAGTTGATGAGGGTTATAAATAGGTTGACTTATAACTTATGGGTTGGAAGCTTTATCTCCTGAGTTTTATTTGTAGAGGTTTTAAGAAAAGATGATACTGACGAATAGCACCCCCCTCCAAAATCATTCTACTATAAGGGACCTCTAATAGATGGTTTTATAGATAGATTGGACTTACCTACATATTGTCTAGTTATGTCTATGGTGGCATTAAAGATCTAAATACGCTTTTTCACATGTAGATCCATACAGCTTACTCAGGAGGAGAAGGGAGTCGAAGCCCAAACTTTGGTTCTTAGACAGTGGGCCAGAGTATGAGGGGTAGAGTAATTCTTAGTGCTGCACAGGAACTACTGTCATTCATATTTCCCTCTATCCCTGTCATTCAGAGCTTCACAACACAAGGGCAGACACCACTAAGAAAAATCCTTCTTGGTTTCACCCATCACTGAATATGGAGACTGGGAAGTATTGAGAATTTCAGAAATCATGGTCTTTAGATGGGTACTGTAAATGGTTGCAATATGGACACTGGCATCAGAGGATATATGCCTCCATGAACTGGGATGAAAGAGGAAATCAGAAACCACCACAGGAGCCTGGAACTAGACCAGACGCATCCCCTAACAACTTCCAGAAAAATCCTGGAAGAATTTAAGAGCAACTGAAGTTCTTGCAAAGTACATGAAGTGAAAAAAGGAAGAAGAATGTTTTCATAATGTGTGCGCAGTACCTAAAAGGCATGTAAGAAATGGTCATTGCTGATATTAGTAGTACTGTTACTGAAAGTATTCAATGACAGAGTGTCTTAGAGTTGTTAAGATTGTAAGCTTTGGAGTTGGAGTGCCTGTGTTCAAATCCTGGCCATGCCACTTATTGGCAATGTGATGTTTGTCAGGTGACTTAATCCCTCTGCTTCAGTTTTCTCCTCTGTAAAAATGAGCATAAATATAGTTCCTACTCATGGTGTAATGAGGGTAAAGTTTGTAACATATGTCAAGCTCTTAGAATTGTGATTCACACATAGTAGGACCCAATAAATGTTAAATACTCTTCTCAGAAGGAATTTCATTTCAGAGAGTGAATGTATTGCCATCTTTAGACACTGGCCTGGCAAAGACACATTTACTTTTGAAAGCAACGTAACTTTTCTAAAAACAAACATAAGATAATATGCCTAAAACAAACATGGCAGAATGGGAAACACACACACACACACACACACACACACACACACACACACTTACACACACAGAGCCAGAAGATTCTTGTGGAGAAAAAAGATTAGAAGTATTAATCTCCACGCTACTAATCTACACTGTGAAGGAAGAACCACACTTGAAAACAATATATTATCGAAGCTTTGGTATAGTGTCTTGCATCAGTAAATTCTTACTGGATTATAATGTGTTTTCAACTTTTAAATTTAATATATAAGGGTGGATTCCAAAATCCTTAACAGACAATTGTGTTCAGATGATTCATTCTGAAAAAAAGTTAGGAAACAAAAATGACTCTTAAAGAAACACACAGAGAGTACTGCCTCATAATTGTCTTATCGAAGCAATCTGTCTCATGTGTACCATGGAAAACAAAATTAAATATGACTAATCTTGAGTAAACACATGCTTAAGAACACGTTCAAAAACAAAAAAGAGGAAGAAGAAATCAGAAAAAGAAAAGAAAAAGAGGACAAACACAGGCATGCCTGGGACTGGGAGACATTTACAAACTGCCTTAGGCAAAGCTTGTTTTGGAGCTGTGTTAAGTCGGCCCCATTCAACTACCACAGGTCTGTTTGGTTGAAACCATTTCTCCAGTGAAATTTCCCAGATAGTGAGAACATTCTGATGTGAGTAATAATGAGATACTATGATGTGATTGCCAAAATGCATTGGTATAGCAGCCAAATTTTAATGCTCTTGCATGAGTCCTCTGAAGTCAGTGAAACCCCAAATATAAGCAAGTGTTGAATTTTATGTTTCATGACTCATTTATTAGAGACAAAAGAACCCCTGGGTTCTGAAGGCCAATATGACAAATTTCCGAAGTGAAAATACAGTACAATGTCACTATAGAGATAGGATTTTCAAACTGGATTCATGCATATTTTCTCTTTTTGTCTTGATATTCTAAGACAAGATGATTTACGAAGTCCTGATAGACGAATAAGGGCTGTTTGTAATGATTCTAAAATGGAAAAGTTTCTTTTTTTTCTTCTTTCCTTTACAAATTTCCTTTCTCCCACAATATTAGTGTTAACGTGTTCTTGTCCCTTCCATCCCACTCCACCTACATTTGACTACACGATCAAGTTATAAATAGCTGAATTACTTATTGTGTTAGGTGACTTATATTCATGCATATGCAGAACACACGGACACACAAAGGCCATTGTCAGCATTGAGATTGTCTACTTTTATGTAACAAACTATTCAAAAACGTTAGTGGTGCGGGCACCTGGTTGGCTCAGTCGGTTAAGCGTCGGACTTCAGCTCAGGTCACGATCTTGCGGTCGGTGAGTTCAAGCCCCGCGTCGGGCTCTGGGCTGATGGCTCAGAGCCTGGAGCCTGCTTCCGATTCCGTGTCTGCCTCTCTCTCTGCCCCTCTCCCGTTCATGCTCTGTCTCTCTCTGTCTCAAAAATAAACGTTAAAAAAAAAATTAAAAAAAAAAATGGTGGTGGTGGAAAGCAAAACATTATCCTCAAAGTTGCTGTGGATCAGGGAATCTAGACAAGGCGAAGACAGTGTGGCTTGTTTCTGCTCTGTAATGTTAGGACATTCAACTGGGAAGACTCAAATCTCAAGTGGCTGGGTGCTGAAATTTCCTTGGGGCATTTTTAATCCCACATTGGGAGTCTAGGTTGTGTTGACTCGAAGACTACTCTCAGCTGGTAAGGGAGACCAGGGAGCCACATGTTTGTTTCTCGTGGCTTGGGCTTCCTCCAGAATGGTGGCTTCACTGTAGCTTGACTTCTTACATGACAGTGCAAGGCTCCAAGAGCAAGTGTTCTGGTAAACACGTTAGTAATTGCATAGCGTTGTATGGTTCAGCATCAAAAGTTAAATAGTGGCATTTTCAATGTCTTCTTTCAGTTAAAGCAGTCACTCCCCTTCTCAAGGGGAGGTAAAGAGCACCACTCTTACTGAGAGGAGTATTAAAAATTTACATTCATGTTTTTAAAAACCACTGCAATAGTGTTGGAGATAAATATTAAAACAAAATTTCCTATTATAGCTGAAATCTGGATTTCTCACTATTTCATTCATTGGAATAAATATCCCTAGATTTTAATTATGACTGCTTTTCCTATTGATTCTAAGTAAAAGAAGAGCAGTGAAATCTTCAGGAGGGGAAATGAATCCGTTCTCCTCCTAGATTTTCTCCCCAGCATTGAAATAACACTAAGCAGTTTTGTGGGCTCTCCTTAGGTACAAAAATTTACATGTAGGCTGTAAGACAGCAGATTTTTGCTTGAGTAAAGGGAGATCAAAGTCCTGGTTAAAAATATTAGGTGCCTAGCGTAGAAATAGGAGCAAGAGGACCAACCTGTTGTAAAAGAGGTAAAAACCTAACAGCTAGATGATACCACAAAGTAAAAACTAACCCTTACTGCTCAGTCCCGCCCTCCCCCCCTCCCTACCTGAGTGGGATTTCATGGAGATCCGTGCTTTTCCTTTCCTCTTCTCACATGTTTAGTCCTCTGGAATTGTTATCTTTTTGGTCAGTCATACTTTAGTTGGAAGAAATATATTCTTGGCCATTACCTGCTCATAAGCTTTAGAGAGCCACACTCTGGCCCTTCTCTGGCTGCACCTCTCTGGAAGCCAGGGAGTCTGCTCCTCCTTCTGGACCACGTTTTGGGAGTCTTGAACCCTGGAATTCCCTGCACATATAGCCCTAGCTTGCTCTCAGATCTATAAAAGTTCTTCTCAGGTCAGTCCTCCCCGGGCTGACCCCTGCAGCAGGCATGTGCCCAGCATGGTCAAGTGGGAGCTTTTAGCCAGGAGGGAGAGGTGTGGACAGAGCATAAGCTTGTGGCTTAGTTGGTCCAAATACATTTATATGAGGCCCTTTGGGTGACAAATGGAGCTAACTGGGGCTGTGGTCCAGGGCTTCCATTTGTGCTGACAAATGTCAGCAGTGGGCCAGTTCCGGGCTGTTTCTGTTTGGTAAAAAAAAAAAATAATAATAAGAAATAGCAACTTATAAAATTGCTCTTCTTTCCTAATCTCTCTTCACACTGGCGTATTAATTTATTTTCCTGACATATGAGTCCATAGATATGGGAATGTAATACATTTCACCCTGTATTATTATTTGTCTAAACAAAAGGTACAGGGTGTACAGTCACCAGTAGGGCCACCCACCACTGCTGACACTTCCAACTTGGAGCTCTGAGCACACATTCCAGAGAGTTATTGTTACACAGTGATTAAGACATATAGAATAGTTTGTTATGTGCAATATTTCATGAAGTTAATCAGTCCTAGGGAAAGAGTTTTGTTTAGGCCGGTTGAGAACTACAGAACAGAAAATGTGTTCTAAAACACGTGATTTACAAATGAATTTCATGACTACAGTTGATTCAGGGTAATGGTTGATTACACTGAAGCAGACGTCAAAACAAGTTTACCACTTAAAATTCTTCTGATGAAAATAGTACCATTTAACTTGAATTCATCTAGGTGCAGAAACTTTTCAGAAGACTACAGTGCAAAAGTGGAGAACAGTGATATTCAGGTTAAGCCAGACAGTTTAGGTCTGGTTCCAGATGGCTCTGAGCTCAGCGAGGGTCCTCTATCTGAGTCAGAATCCTAAAGGCTGGATACTTGAGGCTTTCAAAATTTTTCTTTCCGTGGCTTATTTGTTTTTATGAAATTATTGAAAGACTTATCTTTGCCACATCCTAAATCATATACTTCTTACAAAATGCTACAGCTAAATTTGAGAAATAAAAGTTTAGTGATAATATGCGGAGCCCCTTTGATTAAAGATAAAGAAAGAAGGATGGTATATTCATGCTTGCTAATCTTGGGGTTAGTTACTTTTCAGAACAATGTTCACTTGAAAAAGTAAGTGCTTTCTCCTTATGGACATTGAAAGCCGTGAGGAGAATTAGGCACTTCCATCGTTGTTACAGGACATATGATGTAAATGTTCACTTTTATGATGATTTTTTTAACTAATTCTATTCAGTACTCTGGAGTTTATTCAAGGTCATGGGGCTTGGTATTTAACTAAGGATTGCAAAAATAAGTTCTCCTCACCCTCTTACCTCTTCAAGAATTTCATTCCACCAATATTTCCTTCTTTCTTGCACAATCATTCCCTCATCCCATGAATGTTATTCCTTCTATGTTAGAAAAATATATATACAAAAATCTCTTTACCCTGCATTGGCCTCCAGCAATCACTTCATTTCTCTACTCCCTTTACAGTAAACTCTTAGGTGTTGACTATCATCACAATCTCTTTGAATCCGCTCCAGTGAGGCTTCCCCCCCACCACTTTATCACACTGCCCTTGCCAAGTTCACCAAAAGCCTTCATATTGCTAAATTATATGGCAAATCTCAATTGGCTTACAATCAGCAATGGACACAGATAGTTCTTATTTTCTTCTTGAAAACTGACATTTGGCTTTTGGAACACTACAGTTACACATCAGAGATATTGCAGGTGCATTTTCAGACCACTGCAATAAAGCAAATATCCAAAAAATACTAGTCAAATGAATATTTTGGTTTCCTAGTGCATATTACATATACACTATATATACATTATATCATGTCTATTAAATGTGAGCATTATGTCTAAAAAAATGTACATATCTTAATTTAGAAAATACTTTATTGCTAAAAAAATGCTGGCCATCATCTGACCTTTCAGTGATGGTCATTTTTTTTGCTGGTGGAGGGTCTTGCCTCAATGTTGATGACTGCTGACTGATCAGGGTGGTGGTTGATGAAGGCTGAGGTGGCTTCGGTGATTTATTAAAATAAGATGACAATGAAGTTTGCCTTATTGATTGACCCCTTTTCATTTGAACACTTAGAGGCCATTGCAGAATTATTAGCTGGCCTAGTTTCGATATTGTTGTGTCTCAGGGAACAGGGAGGGAGGAGAGGGATAATCATGGGGGGATGGCTGGTTGATGGAGTAGTCAGAACTCATACAGGATTTATCAATTAAGCTCACTGTCTTGTATGGGCATGGTTTGTGGCACCCCAAAACAATGAGAATAGTAACATCATAGATCACTGATCGCAGATCTCTGTAACAAATACAACAATAATAAAAAAGTTTGGAATATTTCAAGAATGATCATCATGTGACAGAACAAATACTATTGGGAAAATGGTGTTAGAAGACTTGATGCCATCAGCTATAAAATGGTGCTCAAGACAGGGTTGCCAAAGACCTTTAATTTGTAAAAAAAAAAAAAAAGGCTGTATCTGCAAAGCACAGTAAAGTGCAATACAAGGAGGTATGCCTGTTTTCCCAGTTGGTTCTTCTCCTACCTCCCTGACTGCTCTCCCTCAGTCTCCTTTCCTGCTTTCCCCTCATCTTGCCAACCTCCAAATACTGGAGTCATCCAGAACTCAGTTCTTGGATCACTTCTCTACCTATACTTACTCCATAGATGAGCTCATCTGTTGTCATTGTTTTAAAAATCATCGGGGGCGCCTGGGTGGCTCAGTGGGTTAAGCGGCCGACTTCGGCTCAGGTCATGATCTCACGGTCCGTGAGTTCGAGCCCCGCGTCGGGCTCTGTGCTGACAGCTCAGAGCCTGGAGCCTGTTTCAGATTCTGTATCTCCCTCTCTCTGACCCTCCCCTGTTCATGCTCTGTCTCTTCCTGTCTCAAAAATAAAAATAAAATGTTAAAAAAAAAATTTAAAAAAAAATCATCTGCAAGCTGATGACTTCCAAGTTTATATTTCATTCTGGACTTTTGCTTTGAGTTTAAAACTTCTGCCTCCAAAAGTGTACTCAGTATGACTACCTGAATGTTAAATGAGTGTGTCCAGTGTAATATATGTGTTCCAAACTGAAATTTTGATTCCAAACTCCAAACCTGCTTCCAGCACAACCTCATGTCAGTAAATGTCAACTCTCTCAATTGTGCAAGTAAATTAACCTTAGAATCATTCCCTACTCGTTTTTTCCTAAGACTTGCAGCACTACCTTCAAAGTATATCCCAAATCTGATCTCTTCTCACCACATCTCTCACTAATACCTTTCCCCAAACTTCTGGTACTGTAAGGGTTAAATTGTAGTGTAGGGCTAATGCTTAGCTTGAAAAATAACAGCTTTGTGTTGACACTGAAGGTTAAGAGATAACAGCCTTGCTTTGCTCTGGTAAACTACGCCTCATACCCTTGTAAATTAGGCTTCACCAATTAAGGAAACAAAAGTTCAAAGAAAAGAGCATCAGAGGCAGGGTCAAGGAGATCCACTGGTTGCAACTTAGAGGCAAAAAGTCTAAAGTAAACACCTCATTAGGCAACTGTTAACTCATCTGGAACCTGTTTCTTTGTTTTGTTCCCAGGTGATGATAAAACGATGTGATTGGTTATAAAAACTCTGTCCCCCGGCTGTTCGGCTGTTCGGGGCCGCACTCTTATCAAGAGTGTTGGTTCCGATCGGTCGGCCTTGCCTCTCATTGTAATAAACTTTGTTGTGACTGTCACTGGTGCCCGTAGCATTCTGTTTCAGGAGTCGTGTGGATGCAACATTTGGTGCGTTGGCCGGGAAAGTTAAAGGTCTGAAACAGGGCCCTTTCCTTGGATTGTTCCGTGGGAAAGTTAAAGGTCTGAAACAGGGCCCTTTCTGCGGATTGCTCTGCCGACCCCTGGGAAGAAGCTCGGGATTGGGAGAGGTAAGGAATTCTTGGGGCGCGCCATTTGGATGACTCAGGAGGGTCTGCTGGACGCGGCTATAGACCCAGAGTCAGGGATCCTACCAGGACGCTGGTGGACCCCATTTGGTTTGGTTTTTGTCAATGAGGATCCTGTTTTCAGGTGGCTGCCACGGCCTACTGGCCTAGAGATCTCAAACTTGTGTTTTCTTCATGTCTTAATTGTCTTCCTGTTGACTGTCTGTGCGTCCTTGTCAGTTCTGCCTATCTTTGTCATGGGTCAAAATCAGAGTACCCCCACCCCTCTGAGTCTCATACTAACCCATTTCCAGGACTATAAGAGAGCTACCTCAGTTTTCGGCCTCCACGTTAAGAAGCCAGTCCTTCGAATTCTCTGCGAGGTGGAATGGACCAGCTTTCAGGTGGAATGGC
Source organism: Panthera tigris (assembly GCF_018350195.1). Classification (NCBI taxonomy): domain Eukaryota; kingdom Metazoa; phylum Chordata; class Mammalia; order Carnivora; family Felidae; genus Panthera; species Panthera tigris. Next base: position 148,287,687 of record NC_056663.1, read on the forward strand.
CTCCACAGGGGACCTTTGACCTTACATTGGTATATAAGTTTCATGATATTGTCTTTTCTAGACACGAAGACCAAATCCCATATATTGGGGCATGGAGGACCCTCATCGAAAACCCTCCTGATTGGTTAAAACTTCTCCTTCCCCTTCCCCCTTGCCTCCCTAAAGTACAGGCTTTACCACTCAAAGGCAGCCCATCTGGAGCTCAAAATAAGAATCTTAACGGGACTAAGCGGCTGCCCCCTCTATCACCTGCACCAGAGGAAGAAGAAGAAACTTACCACCCGCCACCCTATAGTTCTCGCCCAAAAAAATACGGGTCAAGATGCTTCAGATCAGGAGGCAAGCCCGAGTCGGGACATTCCCCTGAGCTTGTCTCACACCCAGTTAAGGACTCCCTTCCACCCCCCTCCCGCTGCCCTACCCCTTTGTCCGGGGTCACCCCTGCAGGGTGATATCCAACCCTTTATGACTTATGTACCCTTCTCCACTAGTGGCCTTTATAATTGGAAGCTTCAAAACCCCCCGTTCTCAGAGAAACCCCAAATATTAATTTCTCTTCTTGAAACTATATTTGTGACCCATCAGCCAACCTGGGATGACTGCCAGCAGCTCTTGCAGGTTCTCTTCACCACTGAGGAACGAGATAAGATCCGTCGTGAGGCCCAAAAATTAGTGATGGGGCCAAATGGGCAACCCACCGAGGATCCTGCTGTGCTGGAGGAAGTTTTTCCTTCCTTGCATCCTGAGAATTGGGACCCAAACACTCCTCACGGTAGGCGATCATTAACCCTATTTCGCCAGACTCTACTGGGAGGTCTCTGAGCGGCCGCCCGCCGGCCCACAAACACGTCTAAGGTAACAGAAGTAATTCAGGGAGCTGAGGAAAGCCCCTCAGCCTTCTTAGAAAGGCTCATGGAGGCGTACCGCACCTTTACCCCTATTGACCCTGAGGCACCTGAAAATAGTAGGGCATTATATCTGGCTTTTGTCTCACAGGCAGCCCCAGACATTCGGAAAAAATTACAAAAATTAGATGGGTTTGAAGGAAAAAAAATTTATCTGAGTTAGTTGAAATAGCCCGAAAAGTTTTCAACAATAGGGATTCTCAGGAAAAAAGACAGACAAAAAAAAAAAAAATTAAGCAGGGTGGTGGCAGCCGTCCTGGATGCCCGTGAGGGAAGAGGACCCAGAACGCCCAAAGAATTCTGGTCTGGACAAAAGAAAAAAGATAAACAAAGGGTTAAAGTGTCACTAAGAAAAAAATCAGTGTGCATATTGCAAACAAGAGGGACACTGGAAAAAGGATTGCCCCAACTTAGCCCAACGCAAAACTTGGCCACCCCAGGTATCTGTGATGGGAGTCGATTTCGACTGACGGGGCCGCAGCTTGGTGGCCCCTTCTGAGCCGTTGGTTACTGTTAATATAGGGGGACAACCTAAGACCTTCTTGGTGGACACTGGGCCAACATTTTCAGTTCTAAAACAAGATCCGGGCCCCACCAGGCCAGGGGCAACCCTGGTGCAAGGAGGAACTGGGTCCCAGACTTGTAAATGGACCACTGACCGACAAGTAGATTTAGGCCGTAAAACTGTTACACATTCTTTCCTAATCATGCCTGAATGCCCCTACCGTGGATTACTAGAGACCTACTGCATAAACTAACAGCTTCTTTGAAATTCACTGAAGGGGGTATGCATATTAAAGTCGGCCAGGATGGCCCAACAACAATAATGGTGACTGTGCCACTTGGGGAAGAGGGCCTGCTCACTCCAGTGCCTAATGAAAATGTCCATGCGGTCAATCCCCTCCTTAAAAGCCTCCAAGCGGATTTCCCCCATGTGTGGGCTGAAACCAATCCACCTGGGCTGGCAATTTATCAAGCTCCCATAATAGTGGAACTTAAGGCATCCGCTCTTCTGGTAAGAGTAAAACAATATCCCATGTCCCGGGAGGCTAGGCAGGGAATCGCTATTCACATCAAGCGTTTGTGCGACTCTGGCATTTTGATCCCGTGCAAGTCGCCATGGAATACTCTGCTTCTTCCTGTCCAGAAGCCTAACTCATCCGATTTCTGGCCAGTTCAAGACCTAAGAGCAGTAAACGCCAGGGTAATGGACATTCATCCCACTGTACCCAACCCTTATACTCTCCTTAGTCTGCTTCCCCCTTCTCAGGTGTATTATACAGTTCTGGACTTAAAAGATGCCTTCTTTGCCATCCCGCTGGCCCCACAAAGCCAGCCACTATTTGCGTTTGAATGGACTGATCCTGAAGAGGGAAAAGCCGGACAGCTCACCTGGACACGACTCCCCCAAGGATTTAAAAATTCTCGTACTCTTTTTAATGAAGCCCTGCACCAAGATTTAGAGCCATTTCGGATCTTCAACCCACAGGTAACTCTACTGCAATATGTTGATGATATCTTGTTGGCAGCCCCTTCTCATCTGAAATGCCTGAGTGCCACCAAAGAACTCTTGAGTCTTCTACAAAAACTGGGGTACCGAGTGTCAGCCAGAAAAGCACAGATCTGTCGTACTGCAGTGGCCTATTTAGGTTACAACCTTAAAAAAGGTAAGCACTATCTTGGTGAACAAAGAATTCGGCCTATACTCGATATTCCTCAATCTAGAACTCGCAAACAAGTCCGCGAGTTCCTTGGGGCAACAAGCTACTGCAGACTGTAGATACCTGGTTTTGCTGAACTGGAGGCCCCTTTATAAGCCACTCTCAAAGGATCTCCAGAGTCCTTCACGTGGGAGGAGACTCAAACTAAAGCCTTACAAGATTCTCTCATAACCCCACCAGCTTTGGCTTTGTCAGATCCCACCAAGCCATTCCATTTGTTTGTAGCCGAAAAAGGAGGGGTAGCCAAGGGAGTTCTGACTCAGCGCCTAAGACCTTGGCACTGACCGGTGGCTTATTTATCCAAACGGCTGGGTCCAGTTGCTTCTGGATGGCCCCCATGCATTTGACAAATTGCCGCCACCGTGCTTCTAGTTAAAGATGCAGACAAACTAACCTTAGGGCAAGCATTGTCTATCACAGGGCCCCATGAAGTAGAAACTTTACTGCGGGCTCCCCAGAGTGATGGCTGTCAAATGCTTAGATTACCCAAAATCAAGCATTGCTACTCGACCAGCCCCGAATACGTTTTTGTGCTCCCACAACCTTAAACCCAGCCACTTTGCTGCCCGAAGGCCAGAATCCCCCTGTACACCCTTGCCCAGAAACCTTGGCTCTGATCTTACGGACATTCCTTTACATGACCCTGATATCAGCATGTTTTCAGACGGCAGTAGTTTTGTGTTTCAAGGGCAAAGGTATGCCGGTGCTGCGGTGACAACAGACCGTGAAGTTTTATGGCAACAGACCCTTCCCCCAGGAACTTCAGCCCAATGCGCAGAGCTCATCGCACTAACAAAAGCCCTAAAACTCAGAAGAAACCAGTCAGTTAACATTTATACGGACAGCCGCTATGCTTTTGCAACCACGCATGTACACGGATCCATTTATCAAGAGTGCGGTCTCCTCACAGCAGAAGGCAAGGCCATCAAAAATAAAGCTGAAATTTTAGATCTTCTAGCAGCCATCTGGGAACCTGCGAGGCTGGCAATCATTCACTGCCTGGGACATCAGAAAGGCGACTCCCTACAGGCAATCGGAAACCGCCTGGCTGATGCAGCAGCCCGAGAAAGCTGCCCCAACTAAAAGTAAAAGTGCCTTGGAGCTACCGATCTTGACAGACCCCCTGCTTCCACTGGAGCCCAGTTACACTCCTAAAGATTTGGAGTGGATTTCCAGAAAAGGGGGAAGCAAGATGCCGGGACAAAAGTGGTTTCAAGATCCTGAAGGAGACTTAGTCTGGGTCAAAAGGCATGAGCCTAAAACCCTGGAGTCACGCTGGAAAGGACCACACACCGTGATTCTGACTACGCACACGGCCGTCAAGGTAGATGGTGTCCGAACCTGGATTCATCACTCTCAGGTTAAGAAAAACTGCGTGAAGGCGGGAGCAACCCAGACCGATACAGAACCAGATAACAAACAGCAACGGGAGTTTCAAAGGCACCCAGAAGATCCTTTAAAGCTAAGACTGATGCGAGCATAATAATTTTTTGGGTTTGTATGGTGTTAAGTGTGGGGGACTGTATGGAATTGCATCCCCTATCTTTTTGGCCATACAAATGGGAACTCAGGGACACTGTCATGAGGAAGGTGATAGCATCTAATACCTCTTCCACTGTGCCTTGTTTTTTTTTGTTGTTGTTGTTGTTGTTTGTTTGTTTGATTTATGCGACTTGGTGGGGGACTCATGGGGGACTTTAGTTACTAATTATAAACAGCCAACGGGCTTTGCTCCTCCGGTCCCTGAAAACCCCTATATGGTTACCTATGGATGTGGACACAGGGATCAAGAACAAAAATTGGCTAACATACCAGGGTAAAAAGGGCAGCACCAGTCCTCATTCCACTCCTAGTGGGACTGGGAATTGCGGGATCCACAGCTATTGGAACTGCTGGACTCATTGTGGGGGACCAAAACTTCAAAACTGTAAGCAAGTAGACCGAGACCTAGGCTACTTGGAAACTTCAATTTCTCGGCTAGAACACCAAGTAGACTCTTTAGCCGAGGTTGTATTACAAAACAGAAGAGGGCTTGATTTACTCTTCATGAAGGAAGGGGGCCTCTGCGTGGCCCTCGGAGAAACGTGCTGTTTTTATGCAAACAATTCCAGAGTAATCCGAGACACTCTCAGTTTGGTCAGGGATAATCTTAGGACCAGGGAACGTGCCAGGGAGGCCAGCAATAATTGGTATCAGAGTTTATTCTCTTGGTCCCCCTGGCTCACATCACTGCTTACAGCTGTAGCTGGGCCACTGCTGTTGTTACTTCTCGGGTTAACTATTGGCCCGTGCCTTATCAATTGGTTAGTACAATATGTCAAGAAGCGAGTTAGTGAAATAAAAATTATGATGTTCAGGTCCAATTATATCCCCTTAGTTCCTAATGATGAATCAAGGGATTGATTCACTGACAAGAAAAGGGGGAAATATAAGGGTTAAATTGTAGTGTAGGGCTAATGCTTAGCTTGAAAAATAACAGCTTTGTGTTGACACTGAAGGTTAAGAGATAACAGCCTTGCTTTGCTCTGGTAAACTACGCCTCATACCCTTGTAAATTAGGCTTCACCAATTAAGGAAACAAAAGTTCAAAGAAAAGAGCATCAGAGGCAGGGTCAAGGAGATCCACTGGTTGCAACTTAGAGGCAAAAAGTCTAAAGTAAACACCTCATTAGGCAACTGTTAACTCATCTGGAACCTGTTTCTTTGTTTTGTTCCCAGGTGATGATAAAACGATGTGATTGGTTATAAAAACTCTGTCCCCCGGGCTGTTCCGGCCGCACTCTTTTTTTTTTCGGTCAGCCTTGCCTCTCATTGTAATAAACTTTGTTGTGACTGTCACTGGTGCCCGTAGCATTCTGTTTCAGGAGTCGTGTGGATGCAACAGTACTAATAGCTTTGATTATAGCAACAACTTCCTAACTGGTCTCTGTGGTTCAGCCCTTGGCCTTTACCCTCAACCATCAACCCAGGACAGAAAGCTTCCATAAAGGCAGGAATCAAATAATGCCACTCCTCAGCCTAAAACCCTCCTGTTAACACTGTGGCAAGATTCTCACACAGAGAGTCACCAGTGACACTGAGGCTTTTTTTTTTTTTTCAGGAAGCAATTTTATTTGTCAGCACGGCTCAGTCGGGTTCCTACATGCAGAACTGAGCCCTGAACGCCACGTGGCATAGTTTTTTTTAAATACGTTTTCTAATTCTTTGTCTCCCATATATGGTAACACACAAACATGCAGTCTGATTAAGTGGTCTCATGTTACAAGGTCGTGAGGGATGTTGCTACATATGTGTGTAGCTGGGTTGCCTTGAGGGTTTGTTTTGTTTTGTTTTGTTTTTTTCATTCTTTAGGTAGGGGACCCTACCACGACACTGCATTTCTCACCAGAGTAGAAACCAATGTTCTTATAATGGCCTTCAAGTTTCAATGTATCTTTCCTTTTATCTCTTGGACCTCTTTATTTCCCCTCTCCAGTCTTGTCTGACCTCTTAGCGCTCTGTGAGCTTTTTAGGCATGATCCTGCCTCAGACTACAGCTCTTCTCTGTATTTGAAACATGCTTCCTTAAACATCCAGATGACTCACTCCCTCAGTTGTTTCAAAGGTCTTTTTACCAGAGAACTTCTCTGAACACTCTATAAACCTAATAGCTCACTCTCCAATCCATTTTCTCTTGACCAACTTTAATTTTTCTCCACACCACTTATCATCATCTAACATATATTAATTTCATTACTTGTTTAGAGTTTGTCTTTTCTCAAAAAATACAAACTCCGAGAGTGTAGGAACTTGATCTGCGTGTATGCTACTGTATGCTCAGCATGCAGAATAATAAGTGGCAGGTGCTAAATAATATTCACTAAATGAATGAATGGACACAGAAGAAGATTCCCAAGCACACTAATAGAAGACTGTTTATTAAGATGGTAAAAGATCATTTCAGCTTCTGTAATGACAAAGAAAATTCTTGTGACATCTACTGCTGCAGATAAGAATAAAACTGATAGAGTGAGAGCACACACAAGCAGGAAGGAGCAAAGAGAGAGGAAGAGAGAGCATCCCAAGCAGGCTTCATGCTCAGGGTAGAGACCATACAGGGCTCCATCCCCTGACTGTGAGATCATGACAGAAGCAGACATCAAGAGTCATGTGCTTAACCAACTGAGCCACCCAGGCGCTCCTTTAACAGAGTGTTTTTGTTTTTGTTTTTTTTGTTTCAGAGAGAGAGGGGGGGGCAGGGGCTCAAGTGAGCAAAAGGCAGAGAGAGAGAGGATCCCAGTAGGGGCAGAGGGGATGGGGGAGGAGAGAGAGAAAATCAGGGCTCACCTGAAGCAGGACTTGTGTTTTTTTTTACCTGAAGCAGGGCTCAAGCTTACCAGATGTGGGACTCCAGCTCACGAACCCTGAGATCATGGCCTAAGTCAGATGCTTAATGACTGAGCCACCCACGTGCTATGTAAGAGGCTTTTAAAAAATAAAGTTTACTATAATTAAAAATACCATAGAGGCACCTGGGTGGCTCAGTCAGTTAAGCGTCTGACCTGGGCTCAGGTCATGATCTCGCAGTTGGTGAGTTTGAGCCCTGTATCAGGCTCTGTGCTGACAGCTCAGAGCGTGGAGCCTGCTTCAGATTCTGTGTCTCCCTCTCTCTCTCTCTCTCTCCCCCTCCCCATTAACTCTGTCTCTCTTTCAAAAACAAGCAAACATTAAAAAAATTTAAAATATTTTTTTAAATACCATGTCATTATTGGAAAATATCTTCGAAAGAAACAGAAGCAACAGTATGTATTTATTGTAGCATTGTTTGCAGTGGTAACAAAAATTGCATTTTTTTTGTACACCGGTATGGATCTGGTACAACAAACTGTGGTAAACCTAAACTACCAAATAAGTCAATGATATTGACCTTGAGAAGGCTCATGGTGTATAGCAAATTTAAGAAGCAAATTGTAGAGTGCTAAAGGCCACCTGTCATACAAGTGAAATTTGTATGGGGTGCCTGGCTGGTTCAGTTGGTAGAGTATACAATTCTTGATCTCAAGGTCATGAGTTCAAGCCCACATTGGAAAGAGATTACATTTTTAAAAAGTGAGACTTGTTACATACTGCATCAAGAAACTTTGGGTTTGTTTTAAGTGATTTGGGAAAGGGGTCATGATGGTGGGGTTTGTCCTATGGTGGGCCAGTCAGAAAATGGGAGCAACTCTGTGATGAAAATCTTTATATTTTATCTAGGTAGTGGGAGGGATGGAGTGAAGCTAAAGCTGTCATGGTTAGAGAACTATTAGTCACCCATGTTAGCTAAAAGAGAATGATAGATACTATTTTTGTTGTTCCATGGTATTCTTGTTTTTGTCTGAGCTTAGTCATGATTACAGAGTGATCCTGTTTTTGTCTCATTTATCCAGTCACAGACAGAGCCTGTTGGATTTTTGTGTTCTGCAAAATCTTTTAAATAGGAAACATGGTCAATGTGATATTCATGGTAGGACAGACCAGCTGACAGCTCTCAAGGCTACTTTTGTCTTTCTCAAGATTAACGCGCACAATGTGATATTATTTTGATAAAAACATGTCATAGGCAGCAACATCAGCTTTTATAAATAAAAAAACATAGTATTTATAAATAAATAAACATATTGTATATATCTGTGTGCATATATATATATGCATATGCATGTCCCCATACACATACATATTAGGGTATATGTGGGTACATATGTGTAGGAGTGTGTAAATAGTCAGGAAAAATGTACAACAAATGATTAACATTAGCCACAGGGATGGGGGGGTCAGAAAAGCTTGAGAAGAAGATAAGAAAAAATTATCAAATTTTTCATTAAATAACTGAAATCCTTGACGGATTGCCATGATCATGTATGTGTGATAGTTGTCAATCTGAATGGGAAAGCTAATAAAATTTGAAGACAAAAGAAAAGAACAATTTAGCCTCTAAATGAGAAGTATGTAATTGGTGGAAATGAGTTCTGATTCCAAAGCTTTCAATTGTCAGGAAATTCTTAACTTCTCTGACCTTGATTTCTTCATCTATAAAATAAAGTTAATATCACAGACATTTGTGACCATTCAACAAGAAACTGTTTGCTTTACAAAGTTATAATATTACAAATATTTGAAGTATATTGAATTTATAATTCAATTTGAAGTTATAATATTACAAATGTGTATCATCAGGCCTTAGGTTAGACCTGGATCTCACTCAGGACTTCTTTTCCGGATCCTAGTTCGTCCAACTTTGGGATATGCCGCCCCCACGTGGATGGTAGTGGATAATGCTGACCAGGTATCATGAGTCTGAATTCTTAGGATTTTCCTAATTTTGTTCATGGAATAAATATAAGGTTTATCGAGATGTAGTTGTGTATATATTTGTGTATATATTTGTTGTGTTTAAATTTTTTAAATGTTTATTTATTTTTGAGAGACAGTGTGCGATTGGAGAGGAGCAAAGAGAGAGGAAGACACAGACTCTGAAGCAGGCTCCAGACTCGGAGCTGTCAGCACATAGCCTGTGGCGGGGCTCCAACTCACGGACTGGGAGATATGACCCCAGCAGAAGTCGGAGGCTTAACTGACTGAGCCACCCAGGCGCCCCTTTTTTGTGTGTTTATATAAATATGTAATATAAAGATATGTTTATGTATAAAACGAATACATGATATCACACAAATTACATGTGTATGTCTGTGTATGTACACAGATATACAAAACCAACATGAATATACACAACATCTATAATAGGAAATTTCATGGCTATTCTCTAATCAATAACTTCCTTGATATCTAGCCAGGAAAGTCTTTTTACATTAGGGCCACTGCTATTTATAAAATAACAAGTGTATTAAAAGTTTAAGCCGATTTCATTAGCAACATATAGGACTCAATGGCATGTTACATAAAATTATTAAAATGATATAAATTATTGCTTATTAGATGTTAAAATTTCTAAAAATATATTCCCTACAATTTAAGAAATATGTAAGATTGTCTAATGTAATTCTCAAGACTATTGAAATAAAATATAACTGGGTTTCAAAATACAGCTGGCGAATAGTTTTTTTCATCAATAGAAGTTCACTCCTTAGTTCCATGGGAAATCTAAAGATAGTAACAATAATAACAGCAAAACAATGAAAAACAAGGTGTCATTATCCTATTATTCTGTTTTAACATAGTTTTTGGAAATCATTCACATTTGCAATTTGATAAAAGAGAAAATTTTTCTAGGCCTTAGGAATTAGTTATTTCAGAACTGTTCAATTAGGAGTCTAAAGAAATTCAAATTGTGGAAAAGTTGGTTTGGATATTTTAATAAATAGATTTCATATACATCTTATATATTCTCTACAATTCTATGAGAAAGATATTATTTCACATGCAAGGAAACCAAAGCCCTCATGTTGAGAACTTGTCCAAGAATGTGCGTGTGTGTGTGTGTGTAGTAGTAGTAGTAGTAATAGTAAAGTTGAAATTAGTGACTGGCTACATATATTGTTCTTTCTATGACATTGTGGTTCAGCCAGAATTAAATGCAAGGTTCTTTTCGTATTGAACAGCTAGAGAAATGGGTCTGCAGCATAGTGTTTGTGTGTTTGTTTGGAGGAATGGGAGATAGGCATTGAATTTGACTGGAGTGGTTATAGTTCTCTTGAAAATATTTTTGGGGCAGGAAAATCAGGAGAGCCAGAAATTCAGGAAGTCAAATTAATGAATCTGGTGGAAGATTCCTCTGTAAAGGGAAGAGAAGAGACTAATAAAGATTGAAATTTTCTCCAACATTTTAAACAGTAATTATAAAGTGTTCACCAATGTAACCACCCCCATTTTAGAATTAGAATGTGTCTGGTAACTTAGAAGACCCCTTCATCACTATTGTTTCTTCCTTCTTTTCTTTCAAAGGTTACCCCTATCCTCACTTTTTGATAATAAATCTTTTTGCTATCTTTTCAGATGCGAATTCATTACTGAACAATGTAGTTTAATTTTGCTTGTTTTTACATTTTAAGAAGCTATTCAAGAGTTTGTTTTTGTAGATTCCCTTTATCATGTTAAAGAAGTTCCCTTTAATCCTAGTATTCTATTTTTTTTTCAAATCATGAATAAATATTGAATTTTACTGATGGCTTTTTCTACATCTGTAAAAATCACCATATTATTTCCCTTCCTTTAATCTGTTTAATGTTGTGGATTATGTTAATTGATTTTTGAAAGTTAAACTTGAGTTCCTGGAATAATCCTGACTTGTACTTGAAGCTTATTATCCATAATTGGAAAAGTTTTGCTAAATTTGTGTCATTACTTGCCTCTATATTTATCAGTGTGATTTTCCTGTAATTTCTCTCTTTTGTACAGTACGTATCAAGTTTTGGTTGGGAAAATTTAACGTTACCTGTTCTTTGAGTACTTCGCAAAAGTTGCTCAGAAATCTGGTCTGGACCTGGAGTGTTTTTGTAGGAATTTATTTAACTACTGATTGAATATTCTTATATGGTTCTTGGGACAAATAGATTTACCCCTTCTTCTTGCATCAGTTTGGTTAACTTATTTCTTCATTTTTTATTTGACTTTCTTATTAAATGTATTAATTCATAACATTAATTAGTATTTTCATTTTTCTCTCAATAAATTATCCTACGTCACTTTAGCTCTATTTATCCCTCATGACTTACATGCTATTGGAATGAAATATTTTCTTTCTCTTTTATATCTTTCAATTTCATGAGGGTTTTTCTAATGTTTTATTCAATTAATGGTTAGATTTAACCATATGTTTACAATTTTCTTTGCTCTACACAAAAAGTGTATGTATGCATTTTTGTTCACATATAAGAAAATTAACAATATATGAAGATTAAAAAATATAAAATAATACTATATGCTATTTAATGATAAGAACAAAAATAATAACAGTACAAGGAAATTCAAGAGAATGCAAAGAACAGAATTCATTATTATGAGGGGCAAATGAGAAGTAAACTACAAAGAATTGATTTATAATTTCTAATTTTTTTAGCTGGCCTTCTTACAGATTAGTATTTGCTTCTCTCACTTTATATGTAATATTTATAATATAGTACTAGAATCATTTACATAAAACCTTTGAAATTAGAGTTAAAAATCCAACTTAATGCTTTTTACAATAAATTAATCTGAAAAAAAATTAAACAAATATAAGGACCTGGGCAAAAATGTGTTAAAAAATGAAAGCAATAAAAAAGAAACAGATTTTACAAAATTAACGCTGGCAAAAAAGCACAAATAAAGTTCCTTAAAGAGGCATGTTGTATATTGTAAACTACACAAGATTGCCTAATTTTCATACATTTTTTTGCCATGAATACAGACTCCTTTATTACTCATTGATTTTCTGTCAGCTTGTTCTATCAATTATTGAGAGAGAATTACCATAATCACCAAGTATAATGGTGGATCTATTTCTTTCTTATTTCTATCAATTTGCTTTATGTATTTCGAAGCTCTGATGTTAGGTACGTACACATTCAAGGTAGTGACGTCTTTTCGATGAAATGACACTTTTAATTACAAAGTGACCTTCTTAATCCCAATAATATTCTTTACTCTGAAAATCTGCTTTACCTGATATTTAGATAGCCACTTCAGCTTTACTAAGTTAATATTATCATGGTGTGTGTATTCTTTTAACCTCTTTTTTCTTGTAAAGTGGATGCCTGTAGACAGCGTACAGTTTAATCTTCCTCCTTAAAAAAATCCATTATGACAATATCTAACTTTTAATTAAGATAATTAAACCATTCACATTTAATTTGCTTATCTTGCCATTTGTTTTCTGTTTATCTTATCTCTTCTTTGTTCTTTTTTTTCTTCCTCTCTACTTTTTTTTTATGTTTATTTATTTTTGAGAGAGAGAGAGAAAGAGAGAGAGAGAGAGAGAGCATGAGCAAGGGAAGAGCAGAGAGACAGGGAGGCACAGAATCCAAAGCAGGCTCCAGGCTCTGAGCTGTTAGCACAGAGCCTGATGCAGGGCTCAAACCCATGAACCATGAGATCATCACCTAAGCCAAAGTAATTTAGCCGACTGAGCCACCCAGGCGCCCCTCTTCCTCTCCACTTTCATTTGGATTAATAGAGTATTATTATTTCTATTGGCTTAGTAGATATTTCTCTTGGTTTTATTTTCCAGTGGCTGCTCTAAAGAGTAAGTATCATTTTTAGTGTAATTACTTTAGTGTACATCCTTTACCCCTTCTCAGAGTTTGCAGTATTTTTCATGTATTTTTTTCTATGTGTTATAAATTTCACCATACTTTGTTATTATTTTAGTTTTAAATAGTCATTTGACATTGAGAGATATTAAATAAAATAAGAAAAAAAGTCTTTCATATACACCCACATATTTACCATTTCCAGTATTCTTTCATTTGTTTAGAAATACATTTCCATTGGGGATAATTTTCCCTCTGCCTTTAACATTTCTTAAACTTGTGGTCTGTGGAAGATTCTCTTGGTTCTTGCAGCCATGAGAAAAGTCTAATTAGTCTTTATTGTAAAAATTTTGTTAGTTATATAATTTTCTGGGTATATATATTAATTAGAAGAGTTTTAATTTCTTTTAGTGCTTTATAGATGTCACTCCACCGTTTTTTAGCTTGCATTGCTTACAATGTTTAATTCGTTTCTTTGTTCCTTTGTTAGGTAATGTGTTTTTCTAAATTTTCCTGTTTTTGAGATTTTTGTTTAATCATTGATGGTCAGCATCTTAATTATGATGCGCTAGAGGTGCTTTTCTTTTTCTTTTTCTTTTGAAAAAAATTGATTATTAGAGCTTCTTATATCCATGTGTATATGTGATTTTTCAAATTTGAAAAAGTTTGGCTATTATTTCTTTCAATATTTGTTTCTATATCCACTCCCTCTTTCAGGGCCATAATTACATGTATGGTAGGCTGCTCTGTTCTTTTGGGGAGGGTGGTGGAGGGGAGTGGTTAATTTCCTCTGATTTTCATTTTGTGTAACTTCTATTACTATGTCTGGACGTTAATTTTTCTTCTATACTGTGTCTAATCTTTTCTATACTGTGCTAATCCCATCTGATGGATTTTCCATCTCCAGAAGTTTAATATGGGTAGGTCTCTAGAGCTCTTTTATTCTCTCTTCACATGCTTATGCTTATCACTATGTTTTTGGCCACATGCTAGTTATAATAGCTGTTTTAAAGTCCTTGTCAACTAATCCTATCATCTGTCATCACTATGATTTTATCTATTGAATGGGATACTGTATATTATACCCTATAAGTTATATATTCATACTTTGTTCAATGTCTCATAAATTTTTATTATGGATTTACATTGTTGGGTAATGGGTTTTTATTTCCATTTCTTGGTATTCTTTTAGGTATACAGGGTCTTTGTTCTAGTAGAGAGACATTTGGAATTTGATCCATTAGAAGTGTGCTATAGAGCTCGTTAAATCATATTCAGAACATACTTATTTTAGGGTGAATTTTACTCCACCACTGAGGTAGTACATATCTAAGGACTCTGCTTAAACTGCTTGCAGATCTTTCCACTCTAGTTGGGAAAACATGAACTATTCCTACACCACCTACTATTTCTCACGGTTCTTTCCCAATTTCAGTAGGGATAGGAGAAACGGAATACCATGTATGGATACCCTCATGGAATATATAGTGATTGGGAGGTCACATTTCAAAGGTCATGATTTGCAAGATGGGGCAATAGCACATGACATTAAATGGAGGTTCCATCTCCCCTATAATCTACACTGAGCAGGATTGATAGAAAAAGAAAATGAATATTAAAGCAGCAAAGTAAATTGTTAACAGGTAAAACCACCTTGGCTGGGTGAACTAAAGTACTGTTCCAGGTTTCAATATATTTGAATGATCAACCAGTAGGGCTTGCGCTCTATATGCCAGACTGGGGACCCTCTGCCAAAGCACCCAATACCATAAGTTATGAAAATCCTAAGAAACTGACACTGCCCCAACTCTCACTGTAGACTAATATGGTACGCTGCTGAGAACACCAAGTCCTATCACCCAGTTGGAAAAGGTGTTGTCTACTGGAATTTACAATAGAATATTGCCCACCAAGATGGGTGAGTTACTTCCCACTCCTGCAAGAGGGGGAGTTACTCAATCTCCCCTGGGATCCTATCGTCCTGCTGCAAGCTGCACCAGCTGAAACGCTTGATGCCTGGAATGGAACACGCACCATCACAAACGAGGAGAAGACAGGGGTCCTGATCTGGCATACTCATCCCCAGTCCATCTTCTCATGCCTAGACATACTTGGTTGGAAGGGGTGGTGGTGAAGGTTGCAGAGACTATAATAACAAAGGCAATATTTAATGCAAATAGTTGCCAGAAAACCAATAGGAGAAAACACCTTTAACAGAAGATTAGGTGCTTAACAATGTAGAGGAAGTGGAATGCCTTAGGAGTAAACAAATCTGTATAATCTCTCCTCTATTTAAGATCACATTTCGCATCATGTTATGCTTAGTCAACTAGGATTTCTTTAAATTCAACTTTCAAATAGCAAATGAGTGCTATTAAAGTTCTGGCTGGAAACTTCAGGTAAGAAATTTAAAAATCTCATGACAAATAATATATAAGCAATATATGATGTACATTTGGATTTATGTTTTCTTCTAAAAGAAAGGTCAATCATTACATGCTTGTGGGTTAACTTTTGGCTTGTTTAATCACTTTAGAAAAGTTTTCAGTTGTATTTTTACATAATTGGAGGGTTTTCCCCCCGGGTGTTATACTTCAGAATAATTTGATAGATCTTGAGGGAAGTGTACGACAAAGCAGTAAAGTTAAAGTTGTATACAACTGTGAGCTCACTGGCCTATCTATTTCCTCGAATTTCTACCAGTGAAAAGTTAATTTGGTCCTTTAATAGGTAACACATGAAGTAAATACATAAAGGCAAATATGATTCTCACCAGTGACCATTACCATCTTTAAGATAACATGT
Source organism: Panthera tigris (assembly GCF_018350195.1). NCBI lineage: Eukaryota > Metazoa > Chordata > Mammalia > Carnivora > Felidae > Panthera > Panthera tigris. The sequence continues at coordinate 148,303,323 of NC_056663.1, forward strand.
GTAGATGAGCCAAGATATCATCTTTCGATGGGTATTTTATCTTCTTAATGTTGTGTACTGGATTTTGTATGTTTATATATTTTACATGTATTTTGTATGTTTATATATTTTACATGTACATATCAAATAAGTTTTATGCAAAGTCAAATTTATTTATTTAAAAAAAGGATATTAAAGTTTCTCTAAAGAAAATTCTGTTATAGGGGTGCCTGGGTGTCTCAGTCGGTTAAGTGTCTGGCTCTTGATTTCAGCTCAGGTCACGATCTCATGGTTCGTGAGAGGGAGCCGCCCTGTGTCCCGCTTTGCCCTGACAGTGTGCAGCCTGCTTGGGATTCTCTCTCCCTCCCTCTGTCTCTGTCCCTCCCACCCCCTACCCCATACGTGTCCTCTCTCTCTCTCAAAATAAACAAATAAGCATTAAAAAAAGAAAGAAAGAAAATTCTGTTGTAAAAGCAATGATCAATTGGGGTAATGTAAATACTATGTGTGCTCTCTTTTTGTGCAATTAATTGAAGCACGGCTTCTATTATCCTCTCTATGATAAAACTATTTGTATACAGTAGCTTCTTTTAAATTACTTTAGCTTTCCTTTCAACTCATCAGATTTCATAAATATATTAGTCATATGTTTAGCTATAGTTTCCTATAATTTTTCTGGAAAGAGACTAGCTTTTCAGGGATCTTAAGGTCAGAATAATTAAAATCACATTTTTAGTTTTTGAAAAAAAACTTATTTTACAACCTCTTCAAATCTTTATGGTTAATATAATTTCTTCACTTAGGTTTCTATTAAATTTAAGAACACAAATCTAAAATTTAACTTCAATAATTGGAGAAGTTCTCTTAACACTGTCCCATTAGTAAGATACTTTTTAAAAAATCAAAAAGTTGGGGCGCCTGGGTGGCTCAGTCGGTTAAGCGGCCGACTTCGGCTCAGGTCATGATCTCGCGGTCAGTGAGTTCAAGCCCCGCGTTGGGCTCTGTGCTGACAGCTCAGAGCCTGGAGCCTGTTTCAGATTCTGTGTCTCCCTCTCTCTGACCCTCCCCCATTCATGCTCTGTCTCTCTCTGTCTCAAAAATGAATAAACGTTAAAAAAAAAATTTAAAAAAATAAATAAATAAAAAATCAAAAAGTTAATTTATGACATAATACTGGTCATTGCCTATCACTCATGCGCAAACACTTCAAGCTCCAAGATGAGCCTCAAATACCACATTTCTAATAAAAACTTCCCTCTCTTTACCCCTACCTCTAATTCCCAAAAAACAGAAAGCAATCTGTACAAAGCTCTGACACATTTTACCTGTGTCATTTCATCTGAAGGTACTCGTCGCTTTCTCTAAAGTTAGGAGAAGGAGAAGGAATTAAATGAGAGAGATAATAGATTTTAAATGTGTCTTTTATTCCAGGCACTATAGTTGTAGCTTAATCGATATTATTTTATTTATTTAAACATATAACTTTATCTTATATGATGCTCATATCATTACATAATTTATAGTATTTATTGAATAGTTATTCATTTATTATATATTAATAAACATTTTATTTATCTTATATTACTTAATATAAAATCCTCTTAAATCGCCTTTCATTTCTACCTTACAAAGGAGAAAACTGAGTCTCATAAATGTTAAACAGGCCAAAATTCTTTGGCCTGATTCTAAAACCTAAATTCTTCTCATGATATCATGCTGACTCTAATATACTATGCCTATTTTTGTTATAGTTACGTCTGCAATTATCTTCACAGAGAGCATAAAATGGATATGAGATTATCTCCTTTATTCATCTGCCTTTCACTTAGCAGGGAGTTCTCTGTCTAGTAGCCACACAATAAACACAAATAAACTTAATAAAGGCTACAGTTTAATTGTTTAGAACTGAATCTGATTCCCTGATAGTGAATAACATGAGTAAAATATCAGTGAATTGTGACCGATTGTTCATTCTAGTGAATCATGACAACTATTTTAAAGTATCCTGGCAATTAACTATGGATGAGGTTGACGCCAGCAGGCAAAAATTTTGTGCATACCATAAAATCTTAGTATACAGAGTCTTGAATTGAAATCTACTCCCAAGAACTGTACGATGAGTTAGTAACTGCTTTAAAGAAGCAGCAAATGTCTCACTATTGATTATCTGTGGTTATAGGGGAGTTCAGCAAAGGCATCATTAAAAAACATAGGATTTCTAATTTCAATAGATTTATTAAAACAAATATAAGTCATTTCTACTTATTCACAGATATATGCATACACATACATGTACACTTTTCATAGAGGTGATTTTCTTCAGATGATTTGTCCTACATTATCCAGTGTCGGCTGCACAAATTCATAATGTGTGAATTTGTGACACAAATTTATATTGTGTCAGCATGTTTTGGGCACTTTGTGGTTTACATGGGTAGGTTGCTTATACTTGATAAGGGGACATGATACACGCTGATAGGGCAATCTATCTTAGTGGTTTATACAATAGACCCTGGAAGCCAAAGAGCCTGAAGGCTGCTACTACCAGTTCTTTTCTTATTCTAGTATGTGAACTTGGCAAATTACTAAACTTCTCCGAGCAATGGTTCTTCCTTCTCTGATGGGAGAAGATAGGATCGACTTCATTGAATCTATTTTTAGTGAGAAATAAATGAGATTAACATATGTAAAACACTTTACACAATGTCTTGTTTGACACACGGTGAGTGCTTAATTAATGCTAGCAATTATGAAAGGTTGAATGTTGATGTAAATTATTTATTACTCAGACCAGCCAACTAGCTTTCAAGCACCACTTTCCATAAAAGCATGCTTGAGTTAGCATTCCTCTTCAAAGAACTCCTATTGACTAGTAATGTTACCCATCATCTCTTGAATGTATACTTGTACACAGTTCATCCATTTACTGATAATTTTTTCTCAGTATTAACATAAAATATTTTCCTAAACATATTATTAAAGTAGCAATAAACATTATAATTACTCTATCTGCTTGTACTTCACATTTTTTCTAAGTATTCCCTTTGTAATAATCTTATCTATTAACAACCAGTAACTACTATAATAATGTTTCATTGTTGCTATCGACACTATATTGAATGTGTTAAATATTGGAAAACTGATAGCCTTAGCCTCTCCACATTTCTGAATAAGTTCTGCCCCAAACTGAGGCTTCAGTAGCCAGGCCTGAGGGTAGAGTTGATGTACACAACAGCTTCAAGCAATTTAACAGTAAGAATTTCACAATTATGAGATGCAATGAAAAAGTTAAAGGATCAAGTTTAAGAAAATGATCAGAGAGCAGGAATCATGACCCAAGCTAAAGCAACAGGTTGAGAGGTAAGACACATGTTACTCCAAGCCTATAATTATCATAAAATATGGTGCTACCATGAGGAAAACCATTTGGTAGAGAGAAGGCTCTTAAGGGTATCATTTTGAATCAAAACTGAAATAATTTTTCTTTCTTTTTTGCTTGAAAAACAGAGAAATTCGTTTGTCATATCTCATCAAATCTTCTACATCAAGCTACATCATGTTAAACAAGAACATTCTGCTGTTGTGTCTCCAGATTAGTCTCCTAGGAATCACTCTTGGTGGGAATGTTCTGATTTGGCCAATGGAAGGTAGTCACTGGCTGAACATTAAGATAATTATAGATGAGTTGATTGAAAAAGGGCATAATGTGACTGTTTTAGTTGCCTCTGGTGCACTTTTCATCACGCCAACCTCGACCCCATCTCTGACATTTGAAATATATAAGGTGGCCTTTGGCAAAGAAAGAATAGAAGGACTGATCAAGGACTTTGTTTTGACATGGATGGAAAAGAGGCCATCTCCTTCAACCATTTGGAGATTCTATCAAGATATAGCCAAAGTCATCAAGGACTTCCACATGGTATCTAGAGAAATCTGTGATGGTGTTCTTAAAAACCAAAAGCTGATGGACAAGCTGAAGAAAAGCAAATTTGAGGTCCTGATATCAGATCCAGTATTTCCTTGTGGTGATATAGTAGCTTTAAAGCTGGGAATTCCATTTATGTACTCCCTCAGGTTTTCTCCAGCCTCAACAGTGGAAAAACATTGTGGGAAGGTACCATTCCCTCCTTCCTATGTTCCTGCCACTTTATCAGAACTCACGGACCAGATGTCTTTCACTGACAGAATAAGAAATTTCATCTCCTACAGTCTACAGGACTACATGTTTAACACTCTTTGGAAATCATGGGATTCCTACTATAGTAAAGCTTTGGGTATGTAATATTTTTTTTATTATTATCTGAATTAGAACAGAGCTTTGTATCACCTCTTTACTTCCCTGTGGCTATTATTTTTCAATCCTACCTATTGATTACTATTAGTATCACTTGAGAGCAGGAAGGAAGATAAGTAACAATATGCTTTGTAACTATCATGGGTTTTCTAATTTTATGGACTCAAAGCTGCCAACTAAATTCTTTTATGGGTAACATATAACAGCAAATATTTTAGTTTAAAAATAGGACTGAATTCTCATTTAGATATTGCACTGAAAACACATATTGCCTAGAAACTTCAGTGGTGTGTAGGGAAAACTGGAAGAGATTGTTTCCTACAAGTCCATTATTAACATAGAATGTGTGTGTGTGTGTGTGTGTGTGTTTAAAAACATACAGGCATACAGATAATCTCTGATCATTGTTCATATATCTCTCACTGTTTACTAGGTATGCCCTTAGGTAGGGAGGTTACAACATAGATTAAGATGAAGTTCCTGGCTTCAAGAATTTAAGTCAAGCAGAGAAGTCATACAAGAAAGAGAATGTTTATAATATGAACGATTGGGTAATGGAAATATGTATAAAGAACAGAGAGGGCATAAAGGAGATGAACAGTATGTGACAGAAGAGAGTGACATTCTGAGAAACTAGAGGTGATATACAAAGAAAAATTTAAACAGTGAATATGAATTTCCCTGCAAAATAAGTGTGGGGAAGGAAACTGTGCCCAATGTTGTGGAGTCTTAAAATAGCACATGTGTGCTGGGTATTACTGATGATTCATTTTTTATGAAGGTCAAAGTGTAAGATGCATGTAAAAGAACCATGGAGATATCAGGATTGCAAAAATGAATTAATCCAATAATTATTTTCAGAGCCTCTTGTATGTTATGCTAATCATTTGGTTTTTTATCTATTGAACAACTGGGAACTGTTTAAAGGGATGTATAGATTGCATCTTATATAAAATATCTAGATAGATGTGGACCCAGACTGAGATGGTCTTAGGCTACAGGCTTCTGCGTGACTCCAGGAAAGATGTGGTAAGAGCATGTATGAATGAAGTAGCTTACGGGTGGAGAAGAATAATGTAGATGAAACTGTGTAGTAAGGCAATTAGGAAAGAAGGCTCTTGATAAACAATTTCTGGTTACAAGTGTGCGACCATGGAGAAGTAATTAATTCTCTTTACACCTGCATTTATTTATCCCATCTCTAACAGGGCTACTGCAAGGACTAAATTAGTTAACAATACAAGGATTTTACAAAAGTGTCTATGAGCTAGAACCATTCAATTTGTGTTAGCTGTGTTAGCTGTGAAATTAGTAAAAGCTAATGGCTAATTGGTAAGGCATGTTAAGAGGCATGAGGAAGAGATTAAGATGGTTTCTTTTTTTAATGGAGGTTTAATTGACATATAACATATTGGTTTCAGGTGTACAATCTAATGATTCTCTCTAAATATATATATTTATATTTATATATTTATATCTATATCTATATTTATATTTATATATATTTAGAGAGAGATTATAGAGATATTACATATATTATATATACTATATGTTATATAGTATATATAATAATAAATTATTATTGTATTATTATATTATATATCATAATATATAATATTATTTTATATTAATATATAATATTATATATTATATATTATATTAATATTATTATATTATTATATATTATATATATTGTATATTATATATATATTTAGAGAGAGAGAGAGATTGTGTGTATATATATATATATATACAAAATGATCAGCACATTAAGTCTAGTTAACACTTGTCACCATACATAAATAATTTTTTCCTGTGGTAAGAACTTTTAAGATCTACTCTTCTAGCAACTTTCAAATACACAATACAGTATTAACTATAGTTGCCATGCTGTATATTATTACATCTCTAGGACTTAATTTACTTTGTAACTGGAAGTTTGTTCCTTTTGACCCTCTTCGCCCATTTCACCACCCTCCAACTCTCCACCTCTGGCAACCACCAATTTGTTCTCTGTAACAATGAGATTTTTTTTTTCATATTCCATGTATAAATGAAATCATACAATATTTGTCTTTCTCTGACTTATTTCACTTAGCATATGCCCTCAAAGTCCATTCACATTGTCATAAATAACAGGATTCCCTTCTTTTTATGGCTGAATAATATTCAATTCTAGATACATATGCCACAGCTTTTTTATTCATTCACCCATTGATGGACACCTAGGTGGTTTCCATGTCTTGGCTAGTGTAAATAATTATGAAATGAACATGTGGGGTGCAGATATCTTTTCGAAAGAGTGATTTTGTTTCCTTTATGTATAACCCAGAAGTAAAATTATTGGATGACATAGTAGTTCTATTTTTAATTTTTTGAGGAATATCTATACTGTTTTCCATAGTGACTGTACCAATTTACAGTCCCATCAACAGTACCCAAGGGTTCCCTTTTTCCCCATATCCTTGCCAACAGTTGTTATGCCTTATCTTTTTGATAATTACCATTCTGACAGGTGTCAGGTAATATCTCATTGTAGTTTTGATTTCCATTTCCCTCATGATTGGTGATGCTGACCACTTTTTTTTGTACCTGTTGGCCATTAGTATATTTTCTTTGGAAAAATATCTATTCATATCCTCTGGCTGTTTTTTTTTTTTTAATCAGGTGGTTTTGTTTTGTTTGCTCTTGAGTTATATGAGTTTTTATATATTTCAGATAGTGACCTCTTATCAGATGTATGATTTGCAAATATTTTTCCCATTAGGTAAGTTGTTTCTTCATTTTCTGGTGCTTTCCTTTGCTGTGTAGAAACTTTTTAGTTTGATGTAGTTACATTTGTTTTGTTTTTGTTTTCTTTTGTTACTTTTGCTTTTGGAGTCAAATCATCACCAAGACTGAGGTCAATCTGCTTACCACTTAAGTTTTATTCTAGGAGTTTTATGGTTTCAGGTCTTATCATCAAGTCTTTAAACAATTTTCAGTTAGTTTTTGTGTATGGTGTAAGAAAATGATCCAGTTTCATTCTTCTGCCGGTCCAGTTTTCCCAACACCACTTATTGAAGAGGCTATCTTTTCCCCCATTACATTTTCTTGGCTTCTTTGTCATAAATTAATTGACCATAAATGTGTGGGTTCATTGATGAGGATTGTTAAGAGGATTGTTAACTGGCTCATCATCTCCTGTGGGTATGTTAAATAGTTTTCCCCAAATTCAAAAGTAGATGTTTTATCTCCTGGGATGTAAATGAAGACTTGAGTTGTACTGTTATTCAGAGAGAATAAGCATAGCTACTATGTTGATTATAAACTATCCTATGAAGATAGAAGTGAATGATCAATATTGTAGGGCTAAAACAGGATCTTAAAAATGAAGAAAGAGGATAATGAAATGACAATTTTATGAGGCAATTAAGTTGTCAAGATCTGCAAAAACCCTTTAATCTTCTCATGCATATAGTAAACAGGGACATCTGAACATGCGCAGTATCTCAGTTAATGAAATAGAGGAATGTAGGTAGAGAGCTCCTTGGTCATGATATGTTTACATTTTTATCTTATTACTTATTTTTTTTCAACTATTTGTTCTCAGTCTTGAAATAATAAGTATCACGATCGTAATGCCTCTTATTCATATTGGTGAGATTATTCCCCAGATAAACCTTCCTCATACTGGGAGTCATAGAATCACATGTTCCTTTGTATTTTGCTTGTAAATTAATACTGGTAATAAGACTACACAATTTTCCCGTCATAAGACATGAGACTATTCTTTCTTAACCATGTGTTCATGGAAGTGTAATAAAGATTTCTAAAAATGTTCTTATCCTTCGATTTTGATAATATCATGTTTCCAATCAAATTACACTCTTTTGACTTAAAATGACTATTTAAGTTTGTCTTTACAAGCAATATTCTTCTTATTGATGCTGAGGGACATGAACACTCATATTGAAAAGACCAGGTAAGAAAGTAAAAGTATTGACATGACAGAGTAGTTTATTTTTGTGCAAGCCTTTGTACAGGGAGAATGATAAATAGTGCTGACATAAAAATCACTTCCTTCCAATGTGTAATTTCTTCTACTTTAGTTTGAATGCTCTGATCAAAGTCGTTGCAATGAACTCTCAAGTCTCAAACTGGCACACCTGAGCAAAAATTAGGACTTTCTCTAAGATTACTTTTCTGTAGTGGAATGCAATAATAAGCTCAGAGTGAGTTCTTAATCTCTGCTAATTATTAGGAATCAGATCTTATAATGTCTAAATTACTTCTTTTATCCCAGGTTGTGGGTATTTGGTTCAAACTCATGGTTCAAAATCTTAATAGCAATAGCAGTTAACATTTGTTGATTCCTTCCTGTGCACTAGATACTGTGATAAGTCCTTCACATATTATATCTCTTTATCTTTGCAATGAATTTATGAAGAAAAAACTACTATCACAGGTGAGAATATTGAGGCTTGGAAATATCGATTGTCAACATAAAATTATATAGTGACTGGTAGGAGAAAACAGTTTTCATATGAAAGTCTGACACCAAAACTTCTAGAACAATTTTTCTTTCCTTTCAAAGTTTCAGTTGCAAATCCATCAATTATTCAGAATATTTTTTAGGTTAAACTTGCTTGGGTACTTTTCCTCTTCCTTTAGGTGGACTTAGCTTTTGAAATCTGCTATCCCAGCTTTTACTTAATTAAATTTGCTAAATGGAGTTTAATTAACTCATGTTATCACCAGGAAACTTGTTGTTTCTTTAGGCATATGTCTCCATGTGACTGTTGCCTGGAGCGAATTGTCTGAGGATAGGTTTCTGGTCCTAAAAGAACTTTAAAAGCAAACTTTAACTGAAAGTATGAAAAGGCTTCTGCAGATTTCAAATGTATTTATATAAAACTGAACCAAGAAAATTATATTTTTGTGTACATATTAATAACAATAAAACTCCACCAAAATTGGGGGAACAATTAAGAAAATAATAATATGGCATTTTAATGCCAGTAAAAAATATTTATAATCCATAAACATTACCTATTGCTATCAACAGTTTTATCCTTTAGCCAGTATAGAAACAAATAGCTTTTTTTATGTGAATAATCTTTATATATTAGATTTATATGAATACATATGTTTTATTATCCATGAATATTTGGTGAATAATCTCTGAGAACTAATGCCATCTATAATAACAATAGACTTTCCTGTAAATATATTAAATAAGAAAAACAACAGATCTTCAAAAAAATTTATGATTGTAATATTCAGACCTTTGCATGAACTAAACACTAAGCACAGGTAATTAATGTAAAATAAAGTGCTAGAAATGAAACAAATGTGAATGTGTATATCTCCAAAATGCTTGATTTCCAGTAGATATTTTAAAGGAGAAAAAAAAATGTATTGGAGTTTTTTCCCTAAAGAGTAATACATGTTGGTTCGGAACATTTTTTTTTCTTTTTCTCTCTCTTCCCAACCTTTTTCTTGCTCCCTTCTCTCCTCTCTTCCTTCCTTTCTCCTTCAGTTTTTTTATGTAAATTAATTTTGATTGGTTAGAACCAATCAAATGACCTCTGGTAGCATCTCCTTTTCCATAATAACCTCTGAGTGGGCTGACAGCCATGAGATGACATCCAAGATAGAATTTGGTATGGGACATGAGCAGTTTCAAGAGTATGGTCACTCTTTTACCCCCACTCAATGAAAGGGAATGAAGATGATCATTTTTATGGGTATAATCTTGAATTCTATATGTGTGGACTTCTTAAAGTAAACCCTTTGTGAACTTTGGTACTGAATACATTGTTAACCATATCATTTGTGATGGGCCTCAGACTGAGCATGACTGACACAGGAAAACCTGCACCAAAGCTCAGGTGCCCCAGGGGAGCATTACCTGAGAAGTGGAAGAGAGGAGGTGGGTCTAGGTGATGAGATCTGGTTAAATTGGTAATTCTTTTTTATTTTTTATGTAAATTTTTTTAATGTTTATTTATTTGAAAGACAGAGCACAAGCGGGGGAGGGGCAGAGAGAGAGGGAGACACTGAATCTGAAGCAGGCTCCAGGCTCTGAGCTGTCAGCACAGAGCCTGACGCGGGGCTCAAACCCAGGGACCGTGAGATCATGACCTGAGCTGAAGTCGGTTGCTTAGCTGACTGAGCCACCCAGGCGCCACTGAATTGGTAATTCTTAAAGTAAGATTTTCTCCTTACATTATCATAAATAGCTAACACTTATTGAGCATGGATGCCATTCTGAATAATTTACATGCATTTTTTTTTTCATTTAGTCCTCATAACGATAGGAAATAGGCACCATCATTCTCCACCACTTTGTAATGAGGAGGCTGAATAACTTGCCTGAGGTTACAATCAAGAAAGTCGTGAAGCATTTGATGCAAGACACTGAGCTAAAAGGAAAGTTCTAGAAAGATACTCAGTTTATATACAACAAAACAAAAGGGGGAAAAAGTAATCTAATTGAACACTTTCAAAAGGTTTAACTAAATACCAAACAAGGTACTCAAAAAAAAAAAAAAAAAAAAAAGGAAACTCTAATGTGAAGCTAAAACTCTAACATCACTAAGGAGTTGATTACTCAGTTTTTTAAAATAGTATTGATGGGAAAATGTTGGGGTTAAGAGCAAATGCTCAGAAATGAATTTTTGGAGCATCTTTGGTGGTTTTATTAAGGCACAGGGACAGGACCCGTGGGCAGAAAGAGCTGCACTGGGGTTGTGAGGAGTGGCTGATTATATACTTTCAAGCTGGGAGGGAGTTAGGGATAGCAAAAGTCTCTAAGGAATTTATGAAGCAAGGTTTCCAGGACCTTGATGGGGCTAGCTGTTGTTAGGCAAAGGTCATTTATTACCATCTAGTAAAACTTTAGTCATGAGACCCTTTAGTTGTACATCAGGGGACCATATGCTTGGAAGTTGATTACTAACATATATCTTGAGGGCCTCAAGATAAAGGAATCTTCCAAAGTAATTTTTATATGTAAAAGGAGACTTACAGGGTCCTGGAGGTCAGGATAATGTTAAGTTGTTTGCCTTTTGCTTTTAGCAAAGTATTAACATCAGGGCAGTTGAGTTTCTGGAGGAAGGTCACTCTGTTAGTCCTAAGTACTTCAGCTGTAAGTTGTAAGGAAATGTAATTTGTTCTAAATTTCTTCTGCCTTTGTTCTCCATATCAGTATGGAGGATGGTCTCCAGGCTTTTATGGCCTTTGGGACCATCTCCAAATCCATGAGAAATGAATTAGTACAATTAAATTCTACCCATTCATTATAATACTCAGTGAGCACACACAGGAAGAGGAAACCTTCAAGCCAGGGCATGTAATTGGGGGGAAAAAAATTGTAAGAAAGAACTTGAATACAAAAATGTTATTTTAAGGATTCTCAATTCAAACTGGTAGTATTATACATATTTTAAAGAATTTGAATCTTAATTTAATTTCATACGGATGATATTCTCCAACAAGTGTTATATACACAGTTAAACAACACAAATTCAACTGAGTAAATTTGAATATCTAATTGGATTTATTAAATGGTTCAGGGATTGGACAGCATCCCATCTAGTAAGTAGAGGGGAGCTCTGTAGAGCTATAGAAAAGGAAAGGTTGAAACAGGACTGGTTGGGGAGAATTATTACCAAAGAATGCAGTGTTTTAGGCAAAGTTGCCTTCCTAAGGGGAACAGAAAGTTCAGCAGATTACTTCCTGAGGTTTACCCGGATATTCCAGCTTGGCTGGTTAAAGGTTTCAAACTGAGGATTGAAACTGCAATTAGATTAGATATTAAATCTTTGTTTACTGATGTGGAACCTTAGCATGGCTTCATTTGGGGCCTGCACTTCTCTCTTTAAAAACACAAATTTTATCAAATAAGATTGAGAGAACTTTCTGTTTATTTTATCACCATTTGGAATACTTCCTTTCAACATAAGCAGAATGAAAATGAGAACTTGATTCAAAGCACAAGGATTATATGCTAATTGGTGCAAACTTTCTCTGGCTGACTTAGTTTTCACTCATACCTACTCATATGTTCATGTTTCAGAAACATATTTAAAAATATCATTTTCTGGACTCTTTATGTTTAAGATGTCATATTATCAAATATTCACCACTACAAAATATGTTTTTCTAATTTTTGCTGTTATAAATTATATCTCACATTTTAAAAAGTAGAATAAAGGGTCTCCTGGGTGACTCAGTCTGTTAAGCATCTGACTTCGGCTTAGGTCATGATCTCACGGTTCATGAGTTCGAGCCCTGCATCGGTCTCTGTGCTGACAGCTCAGATCCTGGGGCCTGCTTTTGATTCTGTGTCTCCCTCTCTTTCTGGACCCCCCACTTGTGCTCTGTATCTCTTTCAAACATAAATAAACATCAAATTAATTAATTAATTAATTAATTAAAAGTAGAATAAAAAAAGAAAGAATACTGGGCTGGGAAGTGGATACTCATGTGTTCATCTATTCTGCCACTTACTAGCAATGTGACTTTGAGATTACTTAAACCTTTCTTGATCTGTTTTCTTACATATAAAATGATGGAGTTGGACAAACTGGACCCATGCTCTCTGCAGAATGACAATCCACTATGCTCTTACCCAAACTTTATTCAGATTACCTATTAGCAAACAAACGTGATAATTTTAAATCACTGAACTTCATTTTTGTCATGAAACCAGGCATATTTGGCAAGAGTTGTTATTTTTCCCATTGATGGAAATTTAAATCTAAGGTTATACCTACATCTGTCCCCAAACATAATTTATTTTTTATCTTTTAAAATTTTTGAATTTGCAACTATGATATATTTCAGGCATACAGGAAACCAGAGGATAAGTATAACAGACATCTCTACCAACACCTGTGAAATTAAACACTGTAACATCAAAGTATAATTTTATATCAAAAAGCATATATATTAGCTATTAATAAATTCTATTATATGCTATTGTTCTTCAATAATTAGATAATTATGTTATTGTCCTGGAAAGGCCGCTGTTTAACACTGACAAATTGACTCCTTGGACTCTCCTTGTTTTTTATTCAGGGTGATTTAGGGCTGCCTACATGTATTTGATTCAGGCATATATTTTGATAAGCTTTAAGTGCTAATATAACTATTGTTAATGAATAATCCTTAATTACTTATTATATTCTATTTATCCGGACGTCCATAATTAGACATATCTAAGTATTTTATAGATAAACTTTTGATTATGCCTTGTACATTGCTGTGTTTTGTGTCCTATTTATTGGAAGGTTGTGATAGCACAGATTTATGAGGACACTTCAAATTCTTTCTACTAGGTCAATTTTAATGGTCTCCAGGATTACTCATACTCTCCTTTGCTGTTGTGTTTCAAAATCTAATAAATTTTAAAAGTACAGGGGTGTCAGGGTGGCTCAGTCGGTTAAACGTCCAACTGATTTAGGCTCAGGTCATGATCTCATGGTTCATAGGTTCAAGCCCCAAGTCAGGCTTTGCACTCACAGGGAGAAGCCTTCTTGGGATTCTGTCTCTCCCACTCTCTCTCTGCCCCTCCCCTGCTCATACTCTCTCTCTCTCTCTCTGTCTCATAATAAATAAATAAATAAATAAATAAATAAATAAACATCAAAAAAAATTTAAAGACATAATATTGAAATTGAGGCTGACTCTTAAAAGTATACAAGCACAATAATTCTAAAAGCATCACTTCCCTCTCCTCTCTTTCCCTTTCTCTGTCTTTCTGGTCTTTTTGTTACTCAAAGGCCTGTAATTAGTCAATTCAGAGGCAACAGAGCATGAAAAAAAAGCAAACCACTTTATTTCCACTCTCAATTCCTGCTTTCTATCCTTTTAATCACTTTATTGTTCTTATTTTCTCTTTTTAATAGAAACCTCTAATAATTTTAATTTTTCAAATAGAACCATGATATAGCTGCCCTCCTTCAGTTTGGCATTTAGTAAGAATCTCAACTGATAGATATTATTTTATCTATGTCTAGCTGGTCATTCCGTAGCTAACCCATTGGTTTCCTGATCAATCCTTAGGTAAATTTATTAAACTATGAATATTACCAAATACTGCTTTGAACCAAGCAGTTTACAAGACAACTTTGCAGGTATTATTGCTAATCCACAAAGTAATATAACAAATGAATATCATTATCTCTCATTTATGCATGAGAAAACCAAGGCTGAAAGGGTCTAGGTAGTTTTCCAGGGTCACAGTGCTTGTAAAAGAAGTTTTTAAATCTGGGGCTATTGAATGCTAGTGTCCACATATTTTAAGCTACTACACAGCTCCAAGTGAAAAAGCATGTTGTTCCTTCTGGTGCCAGGCCCTATCCTCCTGATTTGGTGTGAAGATGCCATATGGAAGAAAGTGAAAAATTCCCTGCACCAAGGAGATGATTGTAAATATGCTTTATCAGAGAAGAAAACTCTCCTCTATCAAATGTGTAGTAATTTACTCTATAACCCAATTAATCTAAAACATCTTGAAATGTCCAAGAAACCTCTTCTAAATGAAGGTTGTTTTTAATTTTTTTCCTAAATATGAGCCATGGGGAAGTGATCATAAGGCTGGTCATTGTGCATTCCCAAAGCTTCTAACACTTTCAAAGATGAGGCATAATACTGTAGATCTCCAGCAATTTCTCAAATGATGGTATGATAATGGCCCAAATTGCCCTATTTTGTCATATGCTTTTGGGTATGCAACTCAGTAATAATTTCACTATGTATGAAATGGAGCAAATCATTTGTGCCTCACAGGTTCCATGAAAGACTGAATTAGACAATGTATGTAAAAATGCCTTGTGATATGGGTGGCCTGCGTGGCTCAGTCAGTGAAGCATTGGACTTCGGCTCAGGTCATGATCTCAGGGTTTGGTTCATGAATTTAAGCCTCACATCAGACTCTCTGCTGTTAGCATGGGGTCTGCTTCGGATCCTTTCTCCCTCTCTTTCTGCCCCTCCCCTACTCGTGCTTTTTCTCTCTCTAAAGAATAAATAAATAAATAAATAAATAAATAAATAAATAAATAAATATTAGCTGCTCCTGAGTGGCTCAGTCAGTAAAGGGTCTGGCTCTTGATTTTGGCTCAGTTTATAATCTCACGGTTTGTGAGTTCAAGCCCCAAATCAGGCTCTGAATTGACGGTGTGGAGCCTGCTTGGGATTCTCTCTCTCCCTCTGTCTCTGCCCCTCCCCCTGCTTGCTCTCTTGCTCTTTCTCAAAAATAAATAAGTAAAAAGTAAAGACTAAAAATATGCCTTGTAATAAAGGACATCTAATTTGAAGATACCATAAGTTCTGAGTAAATGGCTTTAGCAATAAGAACTAATATTTTTTGTTAACCTAATTTGGGAAAAGGTTTATTAAATTGAAGACACATTTTATAGTTATTATCACAGAGTACACAGATACCAGGCTTATAACTTGACTTCTTTTCCTTTAAAATAGGATTTGAAATATCATTTAAAATATCATTTCTGTTGTCAGAATAATCATATTAATGCATATAAAGGTTTGAATTATATCTTTTTCCTTTTAATCTATAGATCAATTGACCTATGAATGAGTGTAGCCATCACATTAAATATTATTTTATTTGAAAAATATGCCTAAATATACTTTGAAAATTTCTTTTTATATTAAAAGATCTACAGTAGGATGGTTTTTGTTGTGGATATCCCCATGTCTAAGAAGTTTATCCAGCTGCTGGTTTTTATTTTGACTTTGACTAAAATTGTTCTTAATGAAAATGTGCTAATTTGGCCAACGGATGGTAGCCATTGGTTAAATATTGAGCTCATTCTAGAAGAGCTGATCCAAAGAAATCACAATGTGACTGTACTGGCTTCATCAGCAACTCTATTCATCAACTCCAATCCTGATTCTCCTGTGAATTTTGAAGTGATACCTATCTCCTATAAGAGCAGCAATATAGACTCCTTAATTGAACACATGATAATGCTGTGGATAGACCACAGACCAACTCCTCTCACTCTCTGGACTTTCTACAAAGAACTAGGAAAATTTCTAGATGCTGCTTTTCGAATGAATATACAAATCTGTGATGGAGTATTAAACAACACCAAGTTACTGGCAAGACTTCAGGAAGGTGGTTTTGATGTATTGTTAGCAGACCCAGTAACTGTCTGTGGGGACCTGGTTGCTCTGAAATTAGGAATTCCATTTGTGTACACACTGAGGTTCTCTCCAGCCTCAACAGTGGAGAGACACTGTGGGAAAATCCCCGCACCTGCCTCCTATGTTCCTGCAGCTTTGTCAGAGCTCACTGACCACATGACCTTTGGTGAGAGGGTAAAAAATACTATATCCTATCTTCTGCAAGACTACATATTTGAATCCTATTGGGGAGAATGGAATTCATACTACAGCAAAGTTCTAGGTAAGTCTCTAAAATATTGTCTTATTAATGACTCCAGATACCTTATTTATCTTGACAGTAATACAGCAAAGGTTTCTATTCCACTGCACATGCCAGGCGAAGTACAGATAGTTATTATAAATATAATTCTCTCTACAAGATCATTATTTTTGGATAAGTTTGTAAAAAATGTAATGGTGTTATTAATATGTATGTAGTGTTTCAATGCAAATAATCTCGTGCCTATTTAGGTAGTGGCTTTCCAGTGAGTAAATCAATCTTCCTATATAAATGAAAGTGTCTTTACTAGGATGAACTGCAACCCCGCTAAAAAATACCTGCCCAATATTTTGAAGTATACATGATTTACTTTCTCTTCTTCACTGCTCATTCTTTTGTAGGTCTGCAGAAAACTTTAAAAGGCCTAGGACTGGGGGGCACCTGAGTGTTTCAGTCAGTTGAGCATCCAACTTCATCTCAGGTCATGATCTCATGGTTCGTGAGTTTGAGCCCCGCATCAGGCTCTGTGTTGACAGCTCGGAGCCTGGAGCCTGGTTCGGATTCTGTGCCTCCCTCTTTCTCTGCCTCTACCCGGGTCACACTCTGTCTGTCTGTCAAAAATAATAAATAAACATTAAAAAAAAAAGGTTCAACCCTGATAAAAGGCCTAGCATTGGGGATTGGAAACCTGACTTTATACCCTGCCCTTCTCTATCTCTCCATCCTTAGGCTCCTTTGGGTGCTTAGACTAGCATGGCTCCAACTTAATTTCCCTGTATCTTTTGGCAATCCTCAAGTTTCATGGCCTCACAGATCCCTTAGGAGGATCAAATAAAATAATATAAACAAGGCCAGCTCTGGTTGGTTGTTTATATTTCTGATCTCTTTCTGATACTTATGAACCCTCCTTCATTTTTCTATTTTCTTCTCTCCTGAATGTTTTTTTTATCTAGATTTATCTGTAGCACCAGGAGTATTAATTAACAGCAGAAATTAACTGTTGATGATATCAATGCTACTTTTTCACGAAGATAAGATGCAAAATATTGTCCTTTTACATACCTTTCAGGCTCCCTCTCTCTCACTCTTTATTTTCCTTTCTTTCTCCTTCCTCTCTTCTTTCCCTCCCTCCCCTCCTTCCTTCCTTCTATCATGCTTTCATTGTGTAAAAAACAGCATTTCTTGAACACCAACCCAGTACCTGCCACTTTTCTAAGTACAGTTGGCAAAACAGATCAAAATCTCTACCCCCATGGAGCTTACATCCCAGTAAGAAGATACAGACAATAAATGAATACAATATAAGATGTTAGACTGTGATATATGCTGTATAGTAAAATAAGAATAAATAGTTCTGGGAGGAGGGTTACACTTTTAAATACGGTGGTCAGGGAAGGTCTCAAAAGGTGACATTTGAATGAAGACTTGAGGGCAGTGAGGGTGAGCGCCATTGGATCCCTGGGCGAAAAGCATTTTATTAAAATTGTTTTTTAGTTTTTTTTTAAGTTTATTTATTTATTTTGAGAAAGAGAGAATGTGTGCCAGTGGGGGAGAGACAGAAAGAAAGACAGAGAGAGAGAGAGAGCAGGGGGTGGGAGCTGGCAGAGAGAAAGAGACAGAATCACAAGTGCTGTCAGCACAGATACCTATGTGGGGCCTGAACTCAGGAACCATGAAAGCATGACCTGAGCCAAGATCAAGAGTCAGGCGCTTAACCCACTGAGCCACCCATGTACCCCTGAGGGAAAGTATTTTAGACATCGATAAGAACAAGTAGATGGAAAGATCTGTGGTAAGTCATAGAACCAGGAATATCCTTGCTGTAACTTGACCTTAATCTTACCTTTCACAAACAGATTTTGTATATATTTTTTCTTTATTGGATTTTGGAATATTTTTCATCCAATTTTCCATCACTTAAACTTTTAAATTGCTTCATAGAATTGGTCTAGAGAGAAAATATCAAACACATCACACATATAAATAAAACATATGCAAGATAATTAGATTTACATAGACTTTTGAAGATACATACAGTAATTAGAATTTTGAAAGTAAAATGTTGTGTTTTTATATTCATTATAATGTCACCTAATTATATTTTGCTTTTCCTGGATTCCAAATTTCTTATGCCTCAAAGACATATTTTGATTTAAATTTAGATGTTATTCATCTGATTATTTCCCAAGACATTTTAAATGTGTTCTATAATAATTACCCCTGCCCATATATGTATCACATACCAACTATTGCAGGTATTGGTGAGATAGCAGTCTATATTCCTTAAAAAAGGGGATTACAAAAAGTAACATGGTGACGGTTCCTGGAAAGTCATGAGGCTCTGAGTTCAAGTTCCATTTGCTATGTATCTTCAGGCAAATGACTTAAACTCTGAGTCACAACATTTCCGCCTCTTTAAAAGAGGGTAATTATTTCACTGTACTCTTTAGGATGACCATTAGACACCATATATATGGATATGCTATGTCAATTATAAAGAATTATACTTATGTTAAATATTGTTTATACCAAACTGCACAAGAACTCTGCAATGACAAAACCCTAATTATACTACCATGGGGCTTTGTGCTTGTAGAGTAGTGTGTGTATATGTGTGTGTGTGTGTGTGTGTGTGTGTGTGTGTGTGTGTGTGTGTATGAAGAATAAATGGCCTCTGGAGTTTACTAAATCTCCCTTTTCAAAGGGACCCATAACAAGTTATATAATACATGGAAAAGCCTTTGTAAAACACAATGTTCTTGACTTCTTGTTTTCACAGGATAATAGTTTCAGAAATCCTAGATTCTGAGAAATTAAATATTTTATTTATCTATATCCTTTATACTTCTCATGTTACTAAACATACTTGAACAACAAATAACTCTCTTGGGTATTTTATTTCAAATCAGGAGGAGTGGTATAATCCAATTTGTCTTTTGTTTGCAATTACATTCTTATTCAGGACACCTGGTAACTGTAAACTGATACTGAAATAGGGCAGGTGCCTTGCACTTCATATTATCCTCAAGCATAGGAGAACACAGGAGATTTAATAACCCCAAATTTCTGTGGAGTTCACTTCTAAATGACTATTCTTTAGGTCTCTGGGAAAAGCAGATGAGAAAAATAGCATATTTAACCATGGTAAAGAATATACCCAAATATCTATATTGAAGGAAACAAGTCAGTGACAAGGAAATATCTAACTACATTGGTTAAAAATCTTGTTTTATTTATCAGTGTGATGTTAAATTTTATAGATGAAGCAAATAAAAATCATCATCAATTCAATTTTAAATATGCTTCTAATGCCTAATGGAGCAGGCATATCTGAGAAATGACAATCATTGCTATTCATATACAGGAGTGAATGGATAATAAATCTTGGTCAAGCCAAGTGTTCTGTAGAGTACCTTCAAATTGTACTGAGCTTGATCTCCCCCCAGCCTCTGAGAAATCTGCTGTATGGCATGTAGATAGCTCTAATGTGGGTAGGATTGGGGACTGGCCTTTTCTACAGCTCTAGGAAGGATGAGGGCTGAATGCTATAGTAAAACTAAACAGGTACAGCAACTGCATGTCCCCATTTTGTCTGTACCTTTTGGTTTCCCAGTTGGTTTCCATCTTTCTAAGCACAGTACATATCAAGAGAGCAGAAACCCAGTATTAATCTAGGCACCATTTGGCCAATGTAGCCTATTTTACATGTCAGTACCATACTGTACTGTCAGTACTGACACTTAGATGGTTTCCATATCTTGTCTATTATGAGAACGTTGCAGTAAACATGGGAGTGTAGATATCTTTTTAAGACAGTAATTTCATTTCCTTTATATATAAACCCAGAAGTGAAATTGTTGGATCATATGGTACCTCCACGTTTAACTTTTTGAGAAACTTCCATACTGTTTTCCACTGTGGCTGCACCAATTTACATTCTCACCAACAGTGCAC
Organism: Panthera tigris; assembly: GCF_018350195.1. Classification (NCBI taxonomy): domain Eukaryota; kingdom Metazoa; phylum Chordata; class Mammalia; order Carnivora; family Felidae; genus Panthera; species Panthera tigris. Next base: position 148,323,950 of record NC_056663.1, read on the forward strand.
AAGGGTTTCCTTTCCTCCACATCCTCACCAACACCCATAACTTGTCTTTTTGATAATAACCATTTTAACAAGTGTGAGATGATACCTCATGGTGGTTTTGATTTGCATTTATTGATGATTAGTGATGTTGAACACCTTTTCATGTATCTGTTGGTGATTTTTATGTTTTCTTTGAAAAAATATCTCTTCAGTTCCTCTTCCCACTTTTAAGTGGATTATTTGAGGTTTTCTGGGATTGAGTTGTATGAGTCCCTTACATATTTTGAATATTAACCCTTTATCAGATATGTCGTTTGCAAATATTTTCTCCTGTTCCATAGGTTGCTTCCTCATTTCATTTCTTTTGCTGTGAAGAAGCTTTTGAGTTTGATGCAGTACTACTTATTTTTTCCTTTGTTTGTGCTTTGGTTGTCTTATCCATAAAACAATTGCCAAGACCAATATCAAGCAGCTTTGATTCTGTTTTCTTCTAGGAGTTTTATGGTTTTAGGTCTTATATTTGTCTTTACCATTTTTGTGAGTGATGTAAGATAGGAATCCAATTTCACTCATTTGCATATGAATATCCAGTTTTCCCAGCTACCTTTCCTTAAGAGATTATCTTATCTCTATTGAGTATTTGTGGTTCCCCTGTCAAATATTAGTTAACCATAGATGCATGGGTTTATTTCTGAGTTCTCAATTCTGATCTATTAGTCTATGTGTCTGTTTTTATATCAGTATCATATTAATTACTGTACCTTATAAATATAGTTTAACAACAAGAAGTGTGATCCCTCCAACTTTGATCCTTTTTTCTTGGGATTACTCTGGCTATTCAGGGTATTTTATGGTTCTATACAAATTTTAGGATGGCTTTTTCTATTTCTATAAAAAATGGAAAAATGGAATTGGAATCTTAATAAGAATTTGCTTGTATCTGTAGATTGCTTTGGGTAGTATGTACATTTTAACCATATTCACTTTTATAATCCTGAACATAGGATACCTTTCCCTTTATTTGTGTCTTCTTCAATTTTTTCATTAATGTTTTAAAGTTCTCCATGTATAATTAAGGGTCTAAATGTGAAACCTGAAACCACAAAAATCCTAGAAGAGAGCACAGGTAGCAATTTCTCTGACATCAATCATAGAAACAGTTTTGTAGATATGTCTCCTCAGGGAAGAGAAACAAAAGAAAAAAAAAACTATTACAACTACATCAAAATAAAAAGCTTCTGTGCAGTGAAGGAAACCATCAACAAACCTAAAAGGCAACCTACAGAATGAGAGAAGATACTGGCAAATGATATATCCAATAAAGGGTTAGTATCCAAAATCTATAAAGAATTCATATTAACTCAAACTCCCTCCCCAAACAAACAATCCAATTAAAATTAGGCAGAAGACATGAACAGACATTTCTCCAAAGAAGACATACAGATGATCAACAGACACATTAAAAAGATAAGCAACATCACTCATCATCAGGCAAATGCAAATCAAAACCAGGTGAGGTAAGGTATCACTTCACACCTGTCAGAATGGCTAAAATCAAAACCGCAAAAAACAAGTGTTGACAAGGATAAAGACAAAAAGGAAAGCTTATGCACTGTTAATGAGATGCAAACTGTCATAGCCACTGTGGAAAACAGTATAGAGGTTTCTCAAAAAATTAAAAGTAGAACTGCCATATGATCCAGTAATTCCACTACTAGGTATTTACCCAAAGAATATGAAAACACTAATTCAAAAAAATACATGCATCCCTATGTTTATTGCAGCATTATTTATAACAGCCAAATTATGGAAGCAACGCAAGTATCCACTGATAGATGAATGGGTAAAGAAGATGTGCTATACATATACACAATGGAACACTCTCCAGCCATGAAAAATAACGAAATCTTGCCATTTGCAACAATTTGGACAGATCCAGAGGGTATGATGCTAAGTGAAATAAGTTAGAGCAGGACAAATACTGTATGACTTCACTTATATGTGGAATTTAAAAAACAAAACCAAGAAGAAAAGAGACTCTTAACTATAAAGAACAAACTGATGGTTACCGGAGGAGAGTTGGTGGGGACTGGAGTGATAGATGAAATAGGTGATGGGGAATTAAAAGTACACTTCTCATGATGAACACTGTATGTTAACTATACTGTAATTAAATTTAAAAATAATAAAATTTTCCGAGTACAAATTTTTTACTTTCTTGGTTAAATTTATTCCTAAGTATTTTATTATTTTTGGTGCTGTTGCAAATGGGATAAAAATAATTTTTAATTAATTTTACAGTTATTTTGTTGTTAGTGTATAGAAACAACTGATTTTTGTATGTTGACTTTGTATCTTGCATCTTTACTAAATTCATTTATTAATTCTAACAGATTTTTGGTGAAGTCGTTTAAACTTTCTATATATAAAATGGTGCCGTCTTCAAGCAGAGAAAATTTCACTATTTCTTTTCTAATTCAGATATCTTTTATTTCTTTTTTCTTGCCTGACTGTCTTACTAGGACTTCCAATACTATGTTGAATAGGAATGCTGAGAGTGGGCAACATTGCGTTGTTTCAGATTTTAGAGGAAAAACTTTTGACCTTTCACCATTGTGGATGATGTTAGCTATGGGTTTCTTATAATTTTCTGTCAAATATCTTGGGTTGGGGAATTTATTGCAGGGGAGTCTTTGGCAATACCTATACTTCCTAAAATTTAGAAGATTTCTTTTTCTACTTATGTCAATTTTGGCTAATGTTAAATAGGATAGATAGATGACAGTTAGATAGATAGATAGATAGATAGATAGATAGATAGAGATAGATAAGTAGATAGATACATAGACACATAGATATATAGATACACAGATACATGGATATGTAGATACATAGATAATATGGTAGGTAATCTTACCCATCTTTAAGTTGTCAAATGTATTTTCTTAGAGTTCTGGTAACTAGCTTTTTAAGTGTCTTCTTTATATCTATTCTCTTTACTTTTTTAAAGTTCTTTTTTATTATGATTTTCCAGCTTTCCCTATAATGCATTCCCATATGGAGTCATCTCCCACTCTGACTCTGGTCTTAGCTATTTACATTGCTTTGGCCTATGTGAATGTAATACAAGTGGACTCTTACAAGCAGCTTACTCTCACTGCTCTGTGAAATTATTTTTAAAACTATTAATGGAAATATTCATTTAGCATAAGAAACCATTACAACAGGGGCACCTGGGTGGCTCAGTTGGTTGAGCATCTGACTTCGGCCCAGGTCATGAGGTCATGATCTCACAGTTTGTGGGTTTGAGCCCCACATCAGGCTCCGTGCTGACTGCTTGCTCAGAGCTTGGAGCCCGCCTCAGATGAGCCTGGAGCCCGCCTCAGATGAGCCTGAAGCCTGCTTCAGATTCTGTGTCTCCTTCTCTCTCTGCCCCTCCCCCACTCACGCTTTGTCTTGCTCTGTTTCTCAAAAAAAATAAATATAAAAAAATTTTAAAAAAAGAAACCATTACAACATATTGAGTTTTGGTTTTTTATTTAATTTTTCTAATGTTTATTTATTTTTGAGAGAGAGAGAGAGAGAGTGAGTGGGAGAGGGACAGAGAGAGAAGGAAACTGAATCTGAAGCAGGCTCCAGGCTCCGAGCTGTCAGCACAGAGCCCCGATGTGGGGCCCTGACTCACAAATCGTGAGATCATGACCTGAGCCAAAGTCTGAGGCTTAACCACCCAGCTGCCCTTCAATATGTTGGGTTTTTAAAAACTGACAAATACCATAAGCATCACAAAATCCAGAAAAATAACACATTTTTATTTTTCATTTTTTTAAGTTTATTTATTTTGAGAGAGGGAGAGAGAGAGAGAGCACGAGCAGGGGAGGGGCAGAGAGAAAGGAAGAGAGAGAATTCCAAGCAGGCTCCACACTCTCAGGGCAGAGCCTGACATTGTGCTCAAACCCACAAACTGTGAGATCATGACCTGAACAGAAACCAAGAGTCAAATGCTTAACGTACTGAGCTACACAGGTGCCCCAGAAAAATAACACATTTTTAAATTTACTTCCTGGCATTTCGTTATAACCCTTTTTCATAATTTTTTTGGCTGAACATTCTTTGCTTGCCCTATTCACATGACATTTTATAATTCAATATTCTATAGAGAATAAGGGTATTTCAACCTATTGTCTAGCATGGTTGACCAAAATGTATTTTTTACTATTCAAAATTAAAAAAAATTTTTTTCAGTTCCACAACTTGCTTTTGGGTCATATCAGGTAAACTTTAAGAATTACTGCCAAGTTTGAGAAAACCTCTGTCAGGTTTCTTTTAAAACAGCTGTAAGGTTTGAAAGAACATTCCATATACCAAATTTTGGCTCTGTAGAGTTTTTAATTTTTTTTTTTAATTTTAATTTTAATTTTTATTTTAAATTCAGGTGTAAGTAACATACACTATATTAGTTTCAGGTATAAAACGTAATGAACCAAATTTGTATATATTGCAAAATAATCACAATAAGTCTAGTTAACATCTGTCACTATACACAGTTACAAAATTTTTTTGTTTAATGAAAACTTTTAAGAGTCACTCTCTTTTTTTTTTCTTTTTGGCTTTTTGGTGTGTCTTTTTTTTTTTAAATATAATTTAATGTCAGGGCACCTGGGTGGCTCAGTCGGTTGAGCATCTGACTTCAGCTCAGGTCATGATCTCACGGTCTGTGAGTTTGAGCCCCGCAACGGGCTCTGTGCTGACAGCTCATAGCCTGGAGCCTGCTTCGGATTCTGCGTCTCCCTCTCTCTCTGCCCTTTCCCCAATCATCCTCTGCGTCTCTCTGTCTCAGAAATAAATAAACATTAAAAAAATTTTTAATAATAATTTATTGTCAAGTTAGCTAACATACAGTGTATACGGTGTGCTCTTGGCTTCAGGGGTAGATTCCTGTGATTCATCACTTTCATACAACAGCCAGTGCTCATCACAAGTGCCCTCCTCAATGCCTGTCACCCACTTTCCCCTCTCCCTTGTCCCCATATCAACCTTCAGTTTGTTCTCTGTATTTAAGAGTCTCTTATGGTTTGCCTCCTTCTCTGTTTGAAAGTATTTTTTCTCCTTCCATCCCCCATGGTCTTCTATTAGTTCCTCAAGTTCCACATATGAGTGAAAACATATGATATCTGTCTTTCTCTGACTGACTTATTTCAGTTAGCATAATACCCTCCAGCTCTATCCATGTTGCTGCAAATGGCAGAATTTCATTCTTTCCAATTGCCAAGTAGTATTCCATCATATATATAAACCACATCTTCCTTATCCAGTCATCAGTTGATGGACATTTGGGCTCTTACCATAATTCGGCTATTGTTGAAAGTGCTGCTATAAACAGTCGGTACATGTGCCCCTCTGAATCAGCACTCCTGTATCCTTTGGATAAATTCCTAGTAGTGCTATTGCTGGGTTATAGGATTTTTTTTTTTATTTTTAATTTTTTGAGGAACCTCTACACAGTTTTCCAGAGCGATTCCACCAGTTTGCATTCCCACCAACAGTGCAAGAGGGTTCTCATTTCTCTGCATCCTCACCAATATCTGTTGTTTCCTGAGTTGTTCATTTTGGTCACTCTGACAAGTGTGAGTTGGTATCTCAATGTGGTTTTCATTTGTATTTCCCTGATGATGAGAGATGTTTAGCATCTTTTCATGTGTCTGTTGGCCATATGGATATTTCCTTTGGAAAGGTGTCTATTCATGTCTTTTGCCCATTTATTCACCAGATTATTTGTTTTTAGGGTGTTGAGTTTGGTATGTTCTTTGTACATTTTGGTTATAACCCTTTATCCAATATGTCATTTGCAAATATCTTCTACCATTCTGTCGATTGCCTTTTAGTTTTGTTGACTGTTTACAGTGCGGAAGGTTTTATCTTGATGAGGTCCCAATAGTTCATTTTTGCTTTTATTTCCCTTGCCTTCAGAGACGTGTCAAGTAAGAAGTTGCTGCAGCTGAGGTCAAAGAGGTTGTTGCCTGTTTTCTCCTCTAGGGTTTTCATGGTTTCCTCTCTCACCTTTGAGTCTTTCATCCATTTTGAGTTTATTTTTGTGTATAGTGTAAGAAAGTGGTCCAGTTTCATTCTTCTGCATGTTGCTGTCCATTTCTCCCAGCACCATTTGCTGGAGACTGTCTTTTTCCGTTCGATACTCTTTCTTCCTTTGTCAAAGATTAGTTGGCCATACATTTGTGGGTCCAGTTCTGGGTTCTCTATTTTATTCCATTGGTCTTTGTGTCTGTTCTTGTGCCTATACCAATCTGTCTTGATGATTACAGCTTTGTAGTAGAGACTAAAGTCTGGGATTGTGATGCCTCTCACTTTTTTTTTTTCAACATTACTCAGGCTACTCAGGGTCTTTTGTGGTTCCATACAAATTTTAGGATTGTTTGTTCTAGCTTTGAGAAGAATGCTGGTGCAAATTTGATTGGGATTGCATTGAATGTGTAGATTGGTTTGGGTAGTATTGACATTTTAACAACATTTATTCTTCCAATCCATGAGCATGGAATGTTTTTCCATTTCTTTGTATCTTCTCAATTTCCTTGATAAGTTTTCTATAGTTTTCAGCATACAGATCTTTTACATCCTTGGTTGGGTTTATTCCTAAGTATTTTATGGTTCTTGATGCAATTGTAAATGAGATCAATTTCTTGATTTCTCTTTCTGTTGCTTCATTATTGGTGTTTACAAATGCAACCGACTTTTGTACCTTGATTTTGTACCATACAACTTTGCTGAATTCATGTATCAGTTCTAGCAGCCTTTTGGTGGAGGCTTTTAGGTTTTCGATATAGAGTATTATGTCATCTGTGAAAAGTGAAAGTTTGACTTCTACTTTGCCTATTTGGATGCTTTTTATTTCATTTTGTTGTCTGATTGCTGAAGCTAGGACTTCCAACACTATGTTAAACAACAGTGGTGAGGGTGTACATTCCTATCGTGTTCCTGATGCCAGGGGGAAAGCTCTCAGTTTTTCCCCATTGAGGATGATATTAGCTATGGGCTTTTCATATATGGCTTTCATGATGTTAAGGTATGTTCCTTCTATCCTGACTTTCTTGAGGGCTTTTATTAAGAAAGGATGCTGTATTTTATCCAATGCTTTTTCTGCAACTATTGATAGGATCATGTGGTTCTTATCCTTTCTTCTATTAATATGATGTATCACATTGATTGATTTGCGAATATTGAACCAGCCCTGCAGCCCAGGAATGAATCCCAAATGATCATAGTGAATAATTCTTTTAATATACTGTTGAATTAGATTTTCTAGTATCTGGTTGAGAATTTTTCCATCCGTATTCATCACGGATATTGGCCTGTAATTCTCTTTTTTAGTGATGTCTCTGTTGCTCTAGAAATCAAGGTAATGTTGGCTTCATAGAATGAGTCTGGAAACTTTCTTTCCATTTCTATTTCTTGGAACAGCTTGAGAAGGGTAGGTATTAACTCTCCTTTAAATGTCTGGTAGAATTTCCCTGGGAAGCCATCTGGTCCTGGACTCTTATTTGTTGGGAGATTTTTGATAACTGATTCAATTTCTTCACTGGTTATGGGTCTGTTCAAATTTCCTGTTTCTTCCCATTTGAGTTTTGGTAGCATGTGGATGTCTAGGAATTTATCCATTTCTTCCAGGTTGTCCAGTTTGTTGGCATATAATTCTTCATAGTATCCTCTAATAATTGTTTGTATTTCTGTGGTGTTGGTTGTGATCTGTCCTCTTTCATTTGTGATTTTATCTATTTGGGTCCTCTCTCTTTTCTTTTTGAGAAGTCTGGCTAGGGGTTAATCAATTTTGTTTATTTATTTATTTTTTTCAAAAAAACCAGGACTTAGATTCATTAATCTGTTCTACTGGTTCTTTTGGATTCTATGTTGTTTATTTCTGCTCTAATCTTTATTATTTCTCTTCTTCTGCTTACTTTGGGGTTTCCTTGCTGTTCTGCTTCTAGTTCCTTTAGGTGTGCTGTTTTGTTTCGTATTTGGGATTTTTCTCATTTCTTGAGATAGGACTGGATTATAATGTATTTTCCTCTTAGGACTGCTTTTGCTGAATCCCAAAAGCTTTAGACCTCCATGTTTTCATTTTCATTTCCTTCCATGTCTTTTTTAATTTCTTCTTTAATTGCCTTGTTGACCCATTCTGCTTTTAGTCGGATATTCTATAACCTCCATGCATTTGGAGGCTTTGCAGTTTTTTTCATGTGGTTGATTTCAAGTTTCATGGCATTGTGATCTGAAAATATGCACGGTATGATGTCAATTATTTTATATTTATTGAGGGCTGTTTTGTGACCCCATTTGTGATCTATCTTGGAGAATGTTCCATTTGCACTTGAGAAGAATGTGTATTCTGCTGCTCTTGGATGAAAACTTCTGAATATATGTGTAAAATCCATGTAGTCCAGTGTATCATTCAAGGACATTGTTTCTTTTTTTTAATTTTTTTAAGTTTATTTATTTTGAGAGACAGAGAGAGTGGAAGAGGGGCAGAGAGAGAGGGAGAGAGAGAATCGCAGGCAGGCTCCTTGCTGTCAGCACAGAGCCCAACGTGGGGCTCAAACTCACGAACTGTGAGATCATGACCTGAGCCCAAGGCCATTGTTTCTTTACTGCTTTTCTGCCTAGATGATCAATCTATTGTTGTAAGTGGAGTATTAAAGTCCCCTGCAATTATCATATTCTTATGAATAGGATTGTTTATGTTTGTGATTAATTGACGTATATATTTGGGTGTCATCAAGTTGGGGGCATAACCATTTATAATTGTTAGCTCTTCCTGATGGTAGACCCTGTAATTATGATATAATGCCCTTTTTCCTCTCTTGTTACAGCCTTTAGTTTAAAATCTTGTTTGTCTGACATAAGTATGGCTACTCTGGCTTTCTTTTGACTTCCAGTAGCATGATAGATGGTTCTCCATCCCCTCACTTTCAATCTGAAGGTGTCCTCAGGTCTAAAATGGGTCTCTTGTAGACAGCATAAAGATGGATTTTTTAATCCATTCTGATACCCTATCTCTTTTGATTTGAGCATTTAGCCCATTTACATTCAACGTTATTATTGAAAGATATGGATTTAGTGTCGTTGTGTTATCTGAAGGTTTCATGCTTGTGGTGATGTCTCTGGTCCTTTGTAGCCTGTGCAGTGTTCTACTCACAGAGTCCCCCTTAGGATCTCTTGCAGGGTTGGTTTAGTGGTCATGAACTCCTTCAGTTTTTGTTTGTCTGGGAAAGTCTTTAATCTTAAGCCTTAAGATTCACTCTCTTAACAAGTTTCAAGTATACAACACAGTATTGTTAACTGTAGTTAGTTTGCTACATATTACTTCCCCATTATTTATTTTATAAGTAGAACTTTGTACCTTTTGACCCCCCTTACTTATTTTACCCACTCTGTGCCTTCAGTAGCCACCAACTTTTCTCTGTATCCATAAGCTTGTTGTTTGTTGTTGTTATTTTCTACATACAAGTAAGATCATACAGTATTTGTCTTTCACTGTCTAATTTGTTTCACTTAGCATGATACCCTTAAGGTCCATCCATATTGCTGTGAACTCTTTGTTCTGTGATTTAACCTTCAGGCATGCTGAATGCTGAGGGACACACAACTCGGGAGATTGACCCACAGAGATATGAGAGAGACAACTGCAAAACATGCATGTGATGACCTCTAAGATAAGCTCACCCTCTGATGAGTCTGATTCACATGAACATGAACAAAGCCAGCCTAGAAAACCTCTCTAGTCTAAAGCAGAATTGGGAGCAGAGTCAAAGTTAAATAGAAAGTTGTTTTAAGACTCTAAATCATTCAATAATGGAAAACTAATAAAAATACTTCTAGCTTTTAGGTACTCCATTTGTTAAATCCTGGAACTCTACTTTGCTCTCTCTACATATGCACTCTCTTTTTTTGCACTTCAGTATCTGATGATGTGCTATAAATGTTTACCAATTGGCTTTCTGTGGTGAAAAAAGAAAAAAAAACACTTTTGCATAGCATTTACCAATATCTGTGGTGTAAAACCTTCCACCTTGACTAGTTTCAAGCTATTTGTTATATAACGAGCAACTTGGCAAAACACATGGAAGATAACAATTAACTTTCATTAGCCTGCAATAACCAGGTCCAGATAATCTCTAGCGTATCCATTTATGACACCAGCATTGATCCATTCAGATGCCCAAAGTTCATGGACATAAGTCTTATTATGCTGAAAAATAGTCTTTGCTCCAACACATGCTACAGACTAATATCTGGGCCTATGGATATTGTACCCAGAGATTTCTTTATATAACAAACTATAAGCTTATACAAATTATGTGTTTAGTAAAGCAGAAGCTTCTCTCTTGGAGAAATCTGTTCCTCAAGAGAAATCTTGGGCAATAAATAAATGCCCTCCTCTGTAGATCATTTTTATAGCCACAGAACTCCCATCTCCACTTACATACATACATTTTTAAAATACATCATTTTTTACTCTTCAAGAAAATTGTCACTTTTTAAATATTTCTGAAAAGTTAAATGGATACAATAACTCTCTTTCCCAATGTCTTCCAAGATACTACTAAAAAGTTTACCTTCTAGGAAGGATCATGTTCCAGAAAAAATAATATGCAATCTAACAATACTACAATAAAGAACTAGTTCAACAACTTACTAATCTAGTACACTGCCACAGGATACTTGAAATTTCAAAAAAAGTCTTTTATGCACTAGATACCTATATAAAAGAGAAGAAAAAAATGAAAAGTAACAATTGATTATTTCATGCAGTATTCTTAATTTCCTTTATTTAAAAATTAGTAATTTCTTCTAGGGGCACTTGGGAGGCTTAGTTGGTTAAGCATCCAACTCTTGATTTCAGCTCAGGTCATGATCTCATGGTTCATGAGACTGAGCCTTATGTCAGGCTCCACGCTGAGTGTGGAGCCTGCTTGAGATTCTTTCTCTCCCTCTCTCTCTCCCTCCCCCACCCCGCACTTGTGCACTCTCTCTCAAAATAAACATTTTAATATATATAAAAATAGTAATTACTTTTAGAATTTAGTATTTTTGGATCAGGTCAACTGTTCTGCATGTTACAGGCCTTTTACTGCTTATATATTTCCCTAATAATGTAAATGTGCACTAAACTTGACATGTCAGACCATGTAGATACTATCAAAAATACAAACACAAAGACAATCACACTTTTTATTAACTTTTGACAATGGGCATCCAAGGAAATACTGGATCTCTGATGTATCACACTCTTCTAGCCCTTAAAGGTAATAGAAGCTCAATACCTGACCATGCTTTATATTTCATGAAGGTAACATTTCAAACGGAAGTTGGAAAAAATATTTTAATCCACATGTTAATTTGATGATGCTATAATAGAATAATGCCACTTAGAGATTAGGAAGGAATTTCCTCCAATTATGGGAAAATTTTTACTACACTTTAGTACGTGTGCCTCACTAAACTAACAAACTTAATTCTTTTTAACTTTGTTGTATTATGCTATGTCTTCACTCTTGGAAACAATCCATGAAAGAAATAGTTTTTTTTTTTTAATTTTTTTAACGTTTATTTATTTTTGAGACAGAGCATGAACAGGGGAGGGTCAGAGAGAGGGAGACGCAGAATCCGAAACAGGCTTCAGGCTCTGAGCTGTCAGCACAGAGCCAGACACGGGGCTCGAACTCACGGACTGCGAGATCATGACCTGAGCCAAAGTCGGCCACTTAACCGACTGAGCCACCCAGGCGCCCCAAGAAATAGTTTTTAAGCTGGGTTTCATTAAAAACTTCTGCTCTGTGGAAGACAATGTCAAAAGAATGAGAATGCAAGCTATAGACTGGGAGAAAATATTTGCAAAGGACATGCCTGATAAAGAACAATTATAAGTATAAAAAGAATTCTTAAAACTCAACATTAAGAAAACATACAACCCAATGAAAATATGGTTCAAAGACATTAACAGACACCTTACCAAAGACATACAGATGGCAAATAAGCATAGGAAAAGATGCTCCACATCATTTGTCATTAGAGAAATTCAAATTAAAATGATAATTAGATACTACTACACACCTCGTAGAATGGCCAAAATCTGGAACACAAACTAGAGCCACATGCTGGTGAAGATGGGCAGGAACAGGAATCACTCTAGGTATTTACCCAAAGAATACAAAATACAAATTCAAAGGGATATTATGCGCCCTGGTGTTTATAGCAGCATTATCTATAGTAGCCAAATAATGGAATATATATACTCAGCCATATACATATACAATGGAATATGACTCATCCATAAAAAAGAATGAAATCTTGCCATTTGTGATGACATGGATGGAGCTAACAAGCATAATGCTAAGCGAAATAGGTCAGTCAAGCACAAATATATGATTTCACTCACATGTGGAACTTAAGAAATAAAACAAATGACAAAGGGGAGAAAAAAGAGGAGGCAAACCAAGAAACAGACCCTTAACTATAGAGAACCAACTGGTGGTTACCAGAGGAGAGGTGAGTTGGGGAATGGGTGAAATAGGTAATGGGGATTAAGGAGTGCACTTGTTGTGGTGAGCACTGGCTGTTATATGGAAGTGTTGAGCCACTGAATTGTGCACCTGAAACTGATATTACACTGCATGTTAACCAACTAGAATTTAATAAAAACTTAAAATTAAAAAAAAATTTAAACTCAGGTTATATTTACTGCACCTTTTAAACTCTACACTGTGTATCCTTCTATGTATTTACTCCACATCTTTCTAAACTAAGCCAACTAAATAAAAATCAACATTTAACTTTCATTTATTTCTCATACTAAGCATTGTATTTTTCTTGTCTGACAATTTTTGTTGATTTTATGATTATGTTAATAATACTTTTGTTCAAAATAATATTATGAATTCTGTCATATTTTGGAATGTGGAAGTGTCTCTGACCTATTTCTCAATATTGATGTCTAGGTGGTTAATCTGTGGATGGCATACTTTCTTTTGGCATTATCTTCAGTTTAGTATTAAAATATATAGCGATTTAACCCTCTGCTGAAGCATCTTCCTAAATATTTCTGTTAGTATTACAATTTTCACAACTTACTAACAAAATATCATTAACTCCATTTTTATGGATAATGAAATAAAGGCTAAGATTTAGTAACTCTCATTCATAAACATCATTTTGTACAGTATATAAACAGAGTTCTCTTTATCCCCAAAGTCCACCCAACTAATTTCACTAAAGACCTTATATGAATCCCCATGGTTCTAGGATTAACGCAAACCTTACTTCTCTGCTTTTAGGAAAATAAACCAGTGGAAAAGCACCCCCGCCAAAAAAAAAAAATCATTTGGTATTGGTCATGTAACACTCATTTTCTTTTACAGAATAGGAAAATAACACTATATTCTTTCAAAAGGGAACAGTAAAGAAAGTTATATTAATGTTTGTCTATAGCTGGGGAGTGAGGGATCCAATACAGAAAGCAGATACCAATTATTAATAGTGTTTAGGTAATATTGTTAGCTCTGACACATAGTCATGGATTCTTTAGTAAACACCACCATGTAGTAATTTTGCACATACGTATGTGTAATTGAAGTATAATGTAAATGTGTGTGTGTGTGTGTGTGTGTGTGTGTGTGCAAGCAGCATGCACACGCACTATAGTAGCTGTTCCCCAGTGATTTCTCCAGGGGATTATAGGATTGCATTCATGGTTTTGTCCTAAGTAATTCCATGCCACTAACAAAATAAAATATTTGAGGTGTATAATTTTAATATGTCCTTGACAACTCAGCTATAATCAATGCCTTTAATCGGTTTAATTATTGAATATTTATATCATTTTATTTGCATTTCTCTTGGTGTTTATTTAGATGCTTATTTTGTAATTCCTTGTTTATAATATTTTCTACTTGGAGTGAGGGAGATCCATATTTGGAGTGATTTGTAGGAATTCAGAATTGAAATTGTAAATATAAAATCTGCATAACTGTAATGAAGCTTATAAAAAGTAGGAGATGATATAGTAAGGGTGTGAAAAATGATAGCTTATGGTCCCGGGGAAATGACAAATATAGCTTTGGCATAGTCAGCATAAGACTATAACCAGAAGGAGGTGGAAGAGGAGAACCATGGGGAGTAAAGACCACCCAGAGAACATTTGGGGAGAAAGAAATTTTGTACAGGTCTTGATGTATATGGTCCTACTCTAGCTGTCTCAGAAATAGAGAAAAAATACAGGAGAATGTATATGAGTAGATTGAGCTGTTACTATTGGTAAATCTTCTTTAAAACAAAGAGAAAGGTAAGACTCTACTAGGATAAAGTCTCATTAAAGTTCCAACTTATTAGGTTGGATTTGAGATAATTTCTTTTTATACGATCCTCAATATCTTTTTATGAATATAATTTATTGTCAAATTGGCTTACATACAACACCCCGTGCTCATCCCAACAAGTGCCCTCCTCAATGCCCATCACCCATTTTCCCCTCTTCCCCACCCCTGTCCACCCTCAGTTTGTTCTCTGTATTTAAGAGTTTCTTATGGTTCGCCTCCCTCCTCTGTTTGTGACTATTTTTTTTCTCCTTTCCTTCCCCCATGGTCTTCGGTTAAGTTTTTCAAGGTCCACATATGAGTGAAAATACATGATATCTGTCCTTCTCTGATGAATGGATAAAGAAGATAATCTTCAATATCTACTCAAAGTCACATTTAAGTCTGGGAAATAAATTAAAATAGTTTCCATGCTGTTTTCGGAATACTTGCTATAAATACACATTCAAGGTTAAGGGGTTTAGAGAAAACATTTTACAAAGAAATTGACATTGCAGTCATGAACTGCATTGTTTTAATAAATTATCCATTATGGTTTACTTCTTATTCTAATGACTTTCTGATTCCAAAATCATCAATATTATATATGTGTGTGTATCTATGTTCATAGTGATGTTCATATTGTTTTTTAAAGTTGAACATATCTATCTACATAAAGTATTATATCTTATATAATATTATATATAGAATACCCTATGTAATATCATATCTAGTTAAACATGCATATGTGGGACTTAAAAAAAAATACATATGTATGACATCTTCTAATATATGTAAAATTATATATATTAAATATATAATTATAAATTTATAGAATTACATAATTAAAATATCTGTATATTTTATAATTTATAATAATTTACGTATATAAATTTAAATCTTGACTCTGTGCAAAACTATAACTTGGCAGTGGCTGTAGGTTTCTTTGAATTTCAATATGGCAGTCACATTCTTTTTAATTCTTAGGTATTTAATATATTTTTCTTATGGTTAGTGAGATTTTCCATTTAATATTAAATAGAAGTTGGTATTATAGGGCAGTCTCATATTTTATTTCATTTGATTACTATTATTTTTTAATTTACATATTTAAATTCATGTTAGTTAACATTCAGTGTAATCTTGGTTTCAATGATTCATCACTTAATATAACACCCAGTGTTCATCCCAAGAGCACTCCCTAATGCCCATCACCCATTTAGCCCGTCTCCATCCATTTCCACTCCAGCAACCATCAGTTTGTTCTCTGTATTTAAGTCTTTTATGGTTTGCCTCCCTCTCTGTTTTTACCTTATTTTTCCTTCCCTTCCCCTATGTTCACCTGTTTTGTTTCTTAAATTCCACATATCAGTGAAATCATATGATGTCTGTCTTTCTCTGACTGATTTATTTTACTTAGCATATTACTGTAGTTCAATTCATGTTGTTGCAAATGGCAAGATTTCATTCTTTTTGATTGCCGAGTACTATTCCAGTGTGTGTGTGTGTGTGTGTGTGTGTGTGTGTGTGTGTATCCATCCCACATCTTTCTTATCCATTCATCAGTCAATGCACATTTGAATTTTTTCCATAATTTAGCTATTGTTGATAGAGCTGCTATTGGGGTGCATGTACCCCTTCAAATCAGCATTTTTGTATCCTTTGGATAAATACCTAGTAGTACATTTTGCTCATGTGTTGATAGAAATAGAAATACCTTTGTATTCATGAGTGATTATAGATTCTGAATATGTTTCTATTTCAATATTTTCCTATAAGATTGTACTGTTTTTTTGGTGTGGGGTGGGGGAGATGAATGAAATGAATATTTCTTCCTCTTCCTTCCCACCAACCTTTGGAATAAAGATTTATTACCTGTAATTTTATTAGTGTATACCTGTAAAATCATATGGGGGTAGTATTCTCTCCATGCAAAGGAATTTGACTGCTGTCTCTGTTCTTTTAACAAATGAATCTATATGGCAAATATTTTACTCTGGTTGCAAAAAAATTTTTTACAGGTCTATAGACTAACAATTCTGAAACTATTTTATGTGTCTACTAAAACTGATCAAATAAGTAAGCATAAAGTGGTATTGGAGACAGGTTTCTCACTGTTGAAAGGACTTGGGAATAAACAGAGAAGGCTAGATATAGAAACAACTATAGATAGGGATTTATAACAGTATTAGGATGTGCAATTATATTTGCTTGTTTACTTTCTGATTAAAACTAACATGTCGGTAGCAATGAACACATTTAGCATTCTCATCTTGATTTTTAAAGGCCATTCTCTACTAAAATGAAACAGTGTTCCTTGGAGACATGGTTGATTTTAAGGTTGAGGCAGTGAAAATAGTAACTAAGCCTGAAATATCTTATAGTAATAGAAAGTGAAAATTGCTTTAAAAGAATGGGGTCATATCAAAAGGAAATAGGAAACAATATATGGAAAAGTTTCCAAAATCTGGGACAACCTGAATAATAAAAATAAATAATGACAATAGCTGAGAGGCCCCTGGGGGGGGGGGGGGGTCTCAGTTGGTTAAGCATCTGACTCCTGGTTCTGACTCACAGTTCCTGCGTTGGAGCCCTGCGTCGGGCTCTACCCTGACAGCACAGAACTGCTTGGGATTTTTCTCTCTCCCTCTCTCTCTGCCCTTCCCTGGCTTGCTCTCTCTCAAAAAATAAATTGAAAAAAATTTTAAATAATGATAATAGCTAGATAAAATATATAAAATAAAATAAATTTATATGCATTATACTGATATGCATAAATAAATTAATAAACAGGCAATTTCTTAAATGCCAATTAAAAATAGAAAGAATGATGGGGCGCCTGGGTGGCTCAGTGGGTTAAGAGTCCGACTTCGGCTCAGCGTCATGATCTCCTGGTTCATGCGTTGGAGTCCCGCACAGGCTTGGTGCTGGCAGCTCAGAGCCTGGAGCCTGTTTCAGATTCTGTGTCTCCCTCTCTCTCTCTCTCTCCTCTCTTCACACACTATCTCTCTCTCCTTCAAAAATAAACATTAAAAAATTAAAAATAGAAAGAGTGAAAAAATTTTAATTATGTTTTTAATAATAACATTTTACATAAGCATAATAAAATGATCAAAACTAGGATTCTTATAAAATGTCAATTATCTTTCTAATTTTTTTCTTTCCAGTAAATAATGCAGGTTCCCCTCTTGCATTTATTTGCCCAGGGTCCTTACTTTTTTCCAACTTGTGATAGTTCACACAGTCTTTCTTTGCCTCTTCTTTATGAAGAGTATGAGGCATTATACATATATATGTATACATATATATCCCTCAACTTGGGTTTTCTGATATATTCTCATGATTAGAGTGGGATTCTACATTTTCGGTAAGAATACTACAGAAGCAATTTGTGTCCTTCACAGTGTGGCATATCTGGAGGTACAAAATATAAATCGATTATCACTATTGATGATAATTTTTATAATTTATATAAGATAGTTTCTGCCAGGATTCTCCCTATGTAATTAATACATATCTTGTAGGGAGATACTGTAAAACCATGCAAATTATACTAACCATATGTTTTCACATATTTTTACAATCCTTTACAGTAAAATTCCAGTTAGTAACTACATAAGGAATCATGAAAATGGTAATTCACCATTAGGCCAACACAATAGTGATAGAGTAATAATTACTGCAGGGTATAAAGAAGTCTCAATACTTCACTTGTAACTTTTTTGTCTAAAATTATTATTAAAAAATTAAAAGAAACTGGAAGATATGTTTGAGAGAACTAAAATTTAGGGCTTAGTTTTGCAGTCTGGTTGCATGAAGAAGAGCCAGCTTTAAAGAGTAGAAAAGGAGTTGAGAGAGGAGACACCAAGTAGGTCAAACCAACGTTTGGATGCAGATATCTTAGTCTAATCTCCATGTCTCTTAACCATTCTATCCTATTTCCTATTCCATGTGTTTTTATTCAGAACTTAATTCTAAAGACTATCTTTAAGATTTCTCTTCTGGGTTATGTTTTATTTCTACAGGGGTATCTAATTTACTCTTTACTATATCTATTGAGTTTTAAATTTCATTTGTTGAATTTGTAATTTCTAGAAATTATTTTTGGTTCTTTAGTAATTTTTCACAATTATTCTTTTTGTTTTTTTTTTAATTTATTTATTTTGACAGAGAGTATTTTAGAGAGAGAGCACAGATGGGGGAGGGGTAGAGAGAGGGAGAGACAGAACCCCAAGCAGTGTCAGTGCCATCAGCAAAGAGCCGGATGGAGGTCTCAAACTCACAAACCATGAGATCACAACCAGAGCCCAGATCAAGAGTCTGATGCTTAAGCAATTGAATCACCCAGGTGTCCCGGCAATTATTCTTTTTAATCTCTTGCTCCTTATGCTTTTAGGCTTTGCTTTCATCATCTTAAACACTGAAAAAAATAATTATATACTTCATTTCGAATAATATTTCAAATCACTGTGTTAGTATTTATGGTCTCTGTTTCTGTTAATATTTATGGTCTCTGTTAATATTTATGGATCTCAGTCATGAAGCCTCCTTTCCTTATAAACAAATTCTAATTATGCAGGATTGGCTGCAGATTTGACGCTAGATTTATCTTTGCATCTTTTAAACAATTCTACTTTGGGTCTTCTTTTTAGTGCAACAGAAAAACTCTCAAGGGACTTGAAATTTCAGTATGTCCCTGTCAATTTATCTAATTGAATATAATTTTGTCACTGAATATAACATTGATATAACTATGTTACACTTCTTAGAACATAGATACATTAGTATTCTCTTTTACTTCCAAATGATACTTTTCAACCTGGTGGCTACCAAGCACTCTTAAAGACTTAGCTAAAGCATTATTGCATTATTCTCTTCTTCCAGGAAGCAACTTCCTTCATGGGCTTGCCTTCCTCAACTCGTTCTGACCATCTAAGATCCATCTCCATTATATTTGTAGAATAAGTATTGGTTCCAATGACATTTTCTTCAGTAATCTGTGAACTCATTTTGAACCTGAAGTGGTCTTTCTTGTTTATGCCCTGTGCATAATATAGAATCTGGCATACACTATGCGCTAAAAACTTGTCTTTTGGAGGTAGGAAATATTAAAGGATTTGTAGAGGAACTGAAATTGGGTTAAAGTATAGATGGATGATTGCACACAACATCTACACTTCTAAATTGTACCCCTCCCTTGAGATTGTAGTGTTCACAGCCCAATTAATATTTCCACAGACATGTCCAATTATTAACTCACACACTGAAGGTCAAAAACCTTTCCGTAGCTACTACTTATCTAACATTTTGTGGTTTTGCTAGTCATTATCCATTACTCCGGTTGGTCAAACCACAAACTGAGCACTTCTCTGTTTTTTAAGACTCATTCTGTGATTTCCATTCACAAACCAATATCATATTTTCCCTGACACTCATCAAATCTTGTTTTCCTAATATTTACTTTTAGCCTGTTACAGATTGTTTTTTCCCTACCACTCAAATCCTATTTAGATTCTGGAAGAGTTTTATTATAGGACACATATGATCATTTTCTGGACATGATTTGAAAATCTAAGTAGACCTCTTTTGTGGAAACTGAAATTGATCCCAGAGTATAGCACTCAAGACTCTCCAAAGTGTTCTGTTTTAACTAGTATTTTCTTTGTCTGTACTGTTCTGTGTTAGCCTTGACTCTATGCATACTGAACTGATAACTGCATACTTAAATGGCCATCATTTCCACATCATCATTCTTTTTCTCCTTGTCTTCCATTCACCTTCAGAACCCATCTTCTGTCATGTTTGCTACTGGGCTCAATGAAAGGCACCCACATCCTGAAGCTTTGTGAGATTTTTTTCCACATTGGAGTGATAGCATCTTCTGGAGCCTGGAAATATTGTACCTTAGTATAATATTTAGCATACTCTTCCTATTGTTATTGTGATGTGATGTGATGTGTGCATCTTGTCCACATACTATCATACAACCAAATTTATGTCAAGACCTACATTTTTGTTTTCCCAAATTTTCAATCATCATGTTCCATAAGATATACCATATTATTTACTAGACTTTCTTAAATGGGTTCTATTGTAATTAAAAAGTGTCCATTGAAAAGTATCATTTTTATTTTAATATATTTGAAATGAACTCCTAAAATGCTGCAGCCATTTCCTCCAGAATATTTAAATATTTCATGCATTCTCCTAACAAATATCCTATAGTATTGTGCCCGGTGCACGCTACTGACAAAGTTCTCTACATGGTATCATTTCCTAACTCTAGAAATTAATTTTTAACTTGATCTGTATCTAAATTGCGTCTTCAGCTCTGTGCTCTGCAAACATTTAACCTCTGCAGAGCAGTGTCTGAGGGAACCGCTGTCATGGTCCCTAACAAATGGATTTCAGCAATTGTGCTGCTGCAGCTCTGCTACGCTGGCTGTGGACTCTGTGGGAAGGTCCTGGTGTGGCCCTGTGACATGAGCCACTGGCTCAACCTAAAGATCATACTGGAGGAACTCACAGAAAGGGGCCACGAGGTGACCGTGTTGGTGTCTCCACAGAGTTTCATCATCGACTACAGCAAGCCTTCTGCAATGAACTTTGAGGTGGTCCCTGTGCCACAAAACAGAGAGACTGCTGAGAAAACGCTAAATGACTTTTTAGATATAGCTGCTAATGTTATGCCAACATTGTCACTCTGGCAGTCAACGATGAAACTGCAACAATTCCTTCTTCAAATAACTGGGCATTTAAAACTCCAGTGTGAGAGTATAGTCTACAACCAGTCAATGATGAAGAAACTCCAGGAAACGAACTACAATGTAATGGTCATAGACCCGGTGTTACCCTGTGGAGAGCTGATTGCTGAGTTGCTGGCAGTCCCTTTTGTGTATACAATAAGGAATTCCATGGGTTACACGCTGGAAAAATATTGTGGGAAACTTCCGGTTCCACTTTCCTATGTGCCTGTTGCCGTGGCGGCACTATCAGAGAGAATGACCTTTCTGGAAAGGGTAAAAAATTTAATGTTCTCCATTTTCTTTGACTTCTGGATCCAACAATATGATACTCAGCTTTGGGACCAGTTTTACAGTGATGCGTTAGGTAAGAGAGTGCTCCTCATTCTAAAGGAGTTAAGAAACTTAGGTGGTTTAAGAAAAGCCTAGGAAAATGAAAAGAGTGTATTTTTAAGTTTCACTTTCACATGAAACTTCATAAGTGATAGCAATGACTGTTATCAACAACCAATTGGGAGGGAGAGGCAAGAAAAGTCTTGGTTACCCTTTCTTTAAAGTCATCTAACCATTTTGTAAGAAACCTTGATACTTAAAGATTGTTATCAAAACAAAACAAAATATGAAACATACTAATAAATGTCAACCTAATGGAAGATGTATTTTTTGTCCAATATAGGGTATCACAAAAAAGTCTTGTACACTGAGTTTTTATAGTGGAAGAGATTTGACTTTTTATTGGTCAAAAAAGTGTAACATTTGTTGTAAGAATAATATAATCTCCTTGCCTTATTCCACTAATAAACTGAAAACTGAGCTATATTAACAATGGGATTAACTTTGCATGTAATTTATTTTGTCTGAATTGTGACCCACAAATTTTGAGAATCATGGATTATTACATTCAAAATTTATAGTATTCTCTGTGTTGAATCTGAGTCCCTGACATTCTTATCCCTTTCGTAAATTTCGGATGAAGCTTCAGTAAGTCTTAAGTGAACTGTTTCATCGTAGCTAGTCATACTGAAAAGTTTCCTAGGATACTTTGTACTTCTTCAGGGAGTACTACACAGAAACCTGAACAATGAAATGGAAAACTGTAAAAAATTATAGCTTTAGGTGTTGAAAGAAGCATGTTTTTTTTACTTCACTACTTACAAATATATTTCATCTATTTTTAATGGTTTGCATTTTTCTATCAGGAATGGTTTTGCTTTGTTATTTTTACACAGATAGCTCTCATTTGATTCCATCAATATTAACTAATTTAACTCTCTGATTGTATTAGTTTTGTAGGTCTGCCACAACTAAATACCACAGACTAAGTGGCAGAAACAACAGAAATTTGTCTTCTCATAGTTTGGATGCTAGAAGTCCATAACCAAGGTGTTGCCAGGCCAGTTTCTCTTCAGGCCTGTCTCCTAGCTTGTAATGTGACCACTTTTTTTGCTATGTTCTCTCATGGTATTTCCTCTGTGTATATATAATCCCAGTGTCTCCCCCTCTTCTTATAAGAAGACCAGTGATATTGGATTAAGGCCCACTCTTAGGACCTCACTTAAGCTTTATTATGTCTTTAAAGGACCTGACTCAAAATATAATCAGATTTCAACATATGATTGTTAGAGGAACACAAGTCAGTCCATAATGCTGACTTCCAGTAGATACCTTTTTTCACAAACGGATATTCAAAGGAAGCCACTTTAAAAATCCTAAGGTTTATACATGATTTAAATCTATACTATGTCAATTTCACAGTAAATAATTCAAGCACCAGAAACACTACCTGGGTGTAGGCAGTGTGTTGGGCTCTATGGATTTAAAGTAAATCAGACAGTATCTTGGCCTCAATTCTATTGTCAGGAAAAGAAATGCAAGATATAAAAAAATAAATATATTCTGAAAACTAAGGATGTTTTCCTAGTTCTAATCAATAAGTTTTTAGGACATTTGTCATATTATGCATAAATAGGGGAAAGTTATAAGATTCTGTATGTATAAATTTTATGGATTAAATGTAGTCCTTAGGATCTATGGTAATTTTTCAACTCTATCATCTTTAACAAGTTTGTTTGTTTGTTTGTTTGGTTGTGTACTTTTGTTGATTTTCATTCTCTCATTTTCTTTATCAGGAAATTCTGAATGCACCATGAATATGATTTAATTCTCAATCTCATAATAAAAGATAACTAATACAAATGGGTAAAAAAATTCAAACGGAACAAAAATATATATAATGAATAATAACTGGCTTCATATTTCCTCTACATAAGTATTATTAACTATTCTTGTCATTACATCAAGATATTATCTATGCATCATTAAGCATAAGTATTTATATATGTCTTTTTTTTCTTTTTTGCCAATAGGAGCAATTACTAAATATTCATTTTGCCTTTCTTTTTAACAAATATATATTTGACACAGAATATTTTAAAATCTACATTATTCTTTACATCGACTTAATTGTAGTGATGTCAATGGATCTAACAAATCATTAAACTATTCATTCAATATCTACTCTCCTAGCAACTATCAAGTATATAATACAATATTGTTAACTGTAGTGACTATGTTGAATAATAGATCCCCAGAACTTCCTCATCTTGTGGTTGGAATTTTGTACCTTTTGACCAACAATCCCCATTTGCCCCAGCCCCGAGCACTGTTAACCAGCATTCTACTCTCATTCCCGAGTTTGGTTTATGTTAAGTGAAATAAACCAGACAGAGAAAGACAAATACAATATAATTTCAGTTACCTGTGAGAAAAGCAAACAAACAAAATGACAAGCTCATAAACAGAACAGATTGGTCATTACCAAAGCAGGGGTGGGGGCTGGGTAAAATGGGTGAAGGGAGGCAAAAGGTACAAACTTGCGGTTATAAAATAAAAAGTCATGAAAATGTAATGTACAGCATGGCGACTATAGTTAATAATACTACATAGCATATTTGAAAGTTGTTGACAAAGTAGGTCTTAAAAGTTGTCATCAAAAGAAAAAAATTCTGTAACTACTTATGGTTATGGATGTAAACTAGATGTGTCGTGTTGACCATTTAGCAATATATGCAAATATGAAATCACCATATTGTACATTTGAAATTAATACAATGTATGTCAATTATACCTCAATATAAAAAAGGAAAAGAAAGATCTAAAATCAATAATCTAAATTTCCACCTTGGAAAACTAGCAAAAGAAGAGTAAATTAAATTCAAAGTAAGCAGAAGAAAATAAATAATAAGAATTAAAGCAGAAATCAATGAAACAGAAAACAGGAAATCAACAGAAAAAATCAAGGAAAAAAAATGTGATATGTTGAAAAGATCAATAAAATTGATCAGACTCTAGCCAACCTAAACAAAATAAAAAACTTAAAAGAAAGGATATCACTACGGATGCTATGGACATTAAAAAGGATAACAAGTGTACACTATGAATAATTATTTGCCCACAAATTCCATGAAAAACACAGTTCCTTGAAATACATAATTTGCCAAATCTCACACGAGGACAAGTAGACAATCTAAATAACCCTGTATCTAATAAATTGGGTTAATAATTACTCATCCAAGACAGAAAGCACCAGGCTGTTTGTTGGTGAATTTTACTAAATATTTATTTTTTTCTTAAATGTTTATTTATTTATTTTGATAGAGAGACAGAGAAAGAGGCAGAGAAAGAGGGAGAGAGAATTCCAAGCAGGCTCCATGCTCAGCATGGAGCCCAACATGGGGCTCAATCCCATGACCATGAGATCATGACCTGAGCCGAAACCAAGAGTCAGATGCTTAACTGACTGAGCCTCCCAGCTGCCCCCTCTACAAAATATTTAATAATGACATTATACTAATTTTCTATAATCACTTATAGAGGATAGAAGCAGAGGGAATACTTCCTAAGTCATTCTATGGTGCCAGTATTGTCCAAATATCAAAACCAGACAAAAACATTACAGCAAAAGAAAACTATAGACCAATATTTCTCATAAACATAGATCCAAAATCCTTAACAAAATATTAGCAAAGTGAATCCAACAATGTATAAAAAAAATTATATACCATCATCAGGTAGGATTTACTCTAAGTATGCAAGACCAGTTCACCATTCAAAAATCAATTAATGTTACCCATCACAAGAGACTAAAAAAAAAAAAAAAAAAAACCAAACAAACAAAAAACACAAGAGGATATCAATAGATGCAGAAAAATTATTTGTTAAAATCCAACCCCAATTCATGTTAAAAATTCTCAGTAAATTAGGCATAACAAGGACTTTCTTCAATTTGATAAATAATATCCATAAAAAACATATAGCTAAAAAACAAAAACAAAAAAAGTTAAAAATAAAATCCTACAGCTAAAATCATCTTTAATGATGGAAAACTGAAAGCTTTTCTTCCAAGATCGTATACTAGGCAAGATGTCATCTCTCTCCATACCTCTTTAATGTAATACTGAAAGTTCTAGCTAAGGGACTAAGACAAGAAAAGGAAATAATAGAGAGGCCAGGAATAGACCCACACAAGAGAGTCAACTGATCTTTGACAAGGAAGCAAAAGTAGTACAATAGATAAAGATAGTCTTTTCAAGAAATGATGCTGGAACAACCGGATATCCACATGCAAAAAAAAAAAAAAAAAAGCATGTAGGTACAGAACATACACCCTTCACAAAATTTAGCTATTAGTGAATCATAGATCTAAATGTAAAACCCAACACTATAAAACTTCTAGAAGATAACATAGGAAAAAACATAGATGATGTTGGGTATGTCAATGGCTTTTTATAAACAACACCAAAGACACAAAATAAAAATAATGAATAAGCTGGACTTCATCAAAATTAAAAAACTTCTGCTCTATAAAAGACAGTGTCAAGAGAATGAAAAGATAAGACGTTGATTGATAGAACATATTTGCAACAGGCATATCTGATAAAAGATTGTTATATATGTTTTTAAACTCTTAAAACTCAATAATAAGAAAACACATAACAATTAAAAATAGGACAAAGAGAGACACCTCATCAAAGAAGATATACAGTTGGCAAATAAGCATATATAAAGATGCTCCATATCATGTGCCATGAAAGAAATGCAAATTAAAATAATAAGATAGTACTCTACATCTATTAGAATGGTCAAAATGCAGAATAGTGACAAAGGCTAAATGCTGGCAAGTTGTGGAACAGGAACTCTCACATTCTGCGAGTGGGAATGCAAAATGGTACAGCCACTTTGGAAGACATTTTGGTGGTTTCTTACAAAGATAAACATATTCTGAATAACAGTGGTGACAGTGGACATCCCTGTCATATTCCTGAACTTAGGGGGAAAGCTCTCAGTTTTTCCCTATTGAGAATGATATTAGCAGTGGGTCTTTCATATATGGCTTTTATGATCTTGAGGTATGATCCTTCTATCCCTACTTTCCTGAAGGTTTTTATCAAGAAAGGATGCTGTAATTTGTCAGATGCTATCTCTGCATCTGTTGAGAGGATCATGTGGTTCTTGTCCTTTCTTTTACTGATGTGATGTATCACATTGATTGGTTTGTGGATATTGAACCAGCCCTGCATCACAGGCGTGAACCTCATTTGGTCCTGATAAATAATTCTTTTAAAGTATTGTTGGATCTGGTTGGCTAATATCTTGTTGAGAATTTTTGCATCCATGTTCATCAGAGAAATTGGTCTGTAGGTCTCCTTTTTACTGGAGTCTTTCTCTGATTTTGGAATCAAGGTAATGTTGGCTTCATAGAATGAGTCTGGAAGTTTTCCTTCCATTTCTGTTTTTTTTGGAACAACTTCAAAAGAATAGGTGTTAATTCTTCCTTCAATGTTTGGTAGAATTCCCCTGGAAAGCCATCCAGCCCTGGACTCCTGTTTTATGGGAGATTTTTGGTTACTAATTTGATTTTCTTCCTGGTTATGGGCCTGTTCAAATTTTCTATTTCTTCCTATTTGAGTTTTAGTAGTTTAT
Organism: Panthera tigris; assembly: GCF_018350195.1. Classification (NCBI taxonomy): domain Eukaryota; kingdom Metazoa; phylum Chordata; class Mammalia; order Carnivora; family Felidae; genus Panthera; species Panthera tigris. Next base: position 148,351,014 of record NC_056663.1, read on the forward strand.
ATGTGTTTAGGAATTTGTCCATTTCTTCCATATTGCCCATCTTATTGGTATATGATTGCGCATAATATTCCCTTATTATTGTTGGTATTTCTGCAGTGTTGATTGTGATCTCTCCTCTTTCATTCTTGATTTTATTTATTTGGGTTGTTTCCTTTTTCTTTTTGATCAGACTGGCTAGTCATTTACCAATTTTGTTAATTCTTTCAAAGAATCAATTCCTGTTTCATTGATCTCTTCTACTGCTTTTTGTTTTTACTTTGTTTTTGCTTTTTCTTTCTTTCTTTCTTTTATTTATTTATTTTTTTATGATAGCATTGGTTTCTGCTCCAATCTTTTATTATTTCCTGTCTTCTGCCAGGTTGGGGTTTTGTTATTCTTTTTCCAGCTCTTTAAGGTGTAAAGTTAGGTTGTGTATCTGTGACCTTTCTTTCTTCTTTGGGAAGGCCTGGATTGCTATATACTGCCCTCTTATGACTGCCTTTGCTGTGTTCCAGAGGTTTTGGGCTGTGGTGTTATCATTTTCATTGGCTTCCATGTCCTTTTTAATTTCCTCTTTAACTTCTTGGTTAGCCCATTCCTTCTTTAGTAGGATGTTCTTTAGTCTCCAAGTATTTGTTGTCTTTCCAAATTTTTTCTTATGGTTGATTTCGAGTTTCATAGTGTTGTAGTCTGAAAATATACATGGTACGATTTTGTATTTGTTGAGGGATGATTTCATCCCAGTTTATGATCTATTCTGGAGAATGTTCCATGTGCACTGGAGAAGAATGTGTATTCTGCTGCTTTAGGGTGAAATGTTCTGAATATATCTGTTAAGTCCATCTGGTCCAGTGTGTCATTCAAAACCATTGTTTTCTTGTTGATTTTCTGCTTAGATGAACTTTCCATCTGTAAGTGGGTGTTGAAGTCCCCTACTATTATCGTATTATTGTCAATGTGTTTCTTTATGCTTGTGATTAGTTGATTTATATATTTGCATGTTTACACATGGGGGCACAAATGTTTAGAATTTTTAGGTATTCTGGGTGGATAGACCTCTTAACTATGATATAACACCCTCCTTCAACTCTTGTTACCATCTTAATTTTAAAACTTAGATTGATATAAGTATGGCAATTTCGGCTTTCTCTTGGCTACCATTAGCATGATAGATGGTTCTCCAACCCTTTACTTTCAATCTGGTCTTTAGGTCTCAAATGGATCTCTTGTAAACAACATATAGATGGATCTTGTTTTCTTATCCTTCTATTACCCTATGTCTTTTGATTGGAGCGTTTAGTCCATTGACATTTAGAGTCAGTACTGAAAGATATGAATTTATTGCCATTGTGTACCCTATAGAGTTGGAGTCACTGGTGGTGTTCTCTGGTGCTTTCTAGTCTTTGATGCTTTGGGACTTTTTGTTTTGTTTTGTTTCATCATTTCTTCCTTCAGAGAGTCCCCCTTAAAATTTCTTGCAGGGCTGGTGTAGTGGTCACAAACTCCTTTAGTTTTTGTTTGGGAAACTCTTTATCTCTCCTTCTATTTTGAATGACAGCCTTGCTGGGTGAAGAATTCTTGGCTGCATTTTTTCAGATTCACCATGTTAAATATATCCTGCCACTCGCTTCTGGCCTGCCAAGTTTCTGTGGATAGGTCTGCAATGATACTGATCTGTCTTCCCTTGTAGATTAAGGACTTTTTTCCCTTGCTTCTTTCATGATTCTTTCCTTCTCTGTGTATTTTGTGAATTTCGCTATGATATGCCTTGTTGATGGTTGTTTTTTGTCTAATCTAATGGGAGTTCTCTGTGCTTCCTGGATTTGGATGCTGTGTCTTTCCCCAGGTTAGGAAAGTTTTCTACTATGATTTGCTCATATAAAACTTGTACCCCTTTTTTTCTCGGTTCACCTTCTGGGAACCCTATGATTCAGATGTTATTCCTTTTTTAATGAGGCAGCGAGTTCTCTAGATTTTATATCACACTCTTTTGCTTTAGTTTCCCTCTTTTTTTCTGGTTCATTTTTTTCCATAAGTTTGTCCCCTATACTGCTGATTCACTGTTCTGTTTTATCCATCCTTGCCACCATGGCATCCATTTGAGATCACAGCTCAGTTGTAACATTTTTTATTTTGTCCTGACTAAATTTTAACCCTTTTATCTCCCAGAAAGGGATTCTACACTTTTTTCAATCCGAGCTAGTATTCTAACTATGATTCTAAATTCTGGTTCAGACATCTTGTTCATATCTGTTTTGACTAAGTCCCTGGCTCTCATTTACTCCTATTCTTTCTTTTAGAGTGAATTCCTTTGCTTCATCATTTTGAAGGAAGAAAAAGAATAAAATAAATAAAAATTTAAAAATCAAATGAAGGATTCTAGATCCTAGGTGTGTTTTGGTCTTGTGGATGAAAGAAGCTTGGTAGAATAGAGAAAAAAGGGAAAGAAGAGAAAAGGAAAAAAAAGAAAGAAAGAAAAGAAAAGGAAAGGAAAAAAGGTTGGAAAACGTATGAAAAATTTTAAATATATATATAATAAAATAGATTCAAATGAAATGAGGAAAGTAAAATGAAATAAAAAATTTAAAAATACAGTAGAAAACAATAAAGAAAAATGTTTTTTATAAAGCATAAAATAAAATTAACCCTTTCTCTTTCTGTATTCAAGAATAGGAAAGAAAAGAAAGGAAAGGAAAAGAAAAAGAAAAAGAAAAAAATTGAATAGATGGATCAGAGAAAAGAATAAATATTATTGAAATTACATCCAGTTTGCCCTAACAGTCAAACTATGAAGCACTTTATAGTCTATAAACTAGCAGGCAGAGAGACTGGTGGTGTTCCTCTAGAGCACAGTTGGAACAGTTGGACGGACTTGGTGTAACGGCTCTGTTCTCCACTAGATGGTACTGCTTAGCTTATTGGTGTGGATCCTTATGGCACATGTACACGTGTATGCACATGCATAGAAAAGGTAAAAATGGTATCACCTGGCTACATAGTCTCTGGCAACAGAACTCTGTAGTCTCTCCCACCGGCAATAAAACACCCCTCCTTTGTCTCTGGCTACTGTCCACTCCCTACTTCTACACTGTCATGATCAAGCTGTCAGCCTACCAGATGGCACCTCTCTCCAAAATTTTATCTCAGATGAGGATGTGTTTCTAAACCCCTCACTTCTGAGGTCCCTGTGGCTTTGACCTGCTCTGACCATCTGGGGGAGTATCTTGCCGAGCAATGGCCAGGTATCAGCCAGTCCACAGGAACATTTGTGTGACCGTACTGCTGCAGATGCCAGAGACTGCGGCCAGGTGCCAGCCTGCCCCAGAAAAAGTCCATGAGATCATGTAGAAGCAGCGTTTCAGGGATTATGGTAAATCAAAACACACATCTGGCGCGAAGCTTCACCTCCCTCTAATGTCTTTGTTCCAAGACCAGCAAACGTGGATGTTCTCTGGGGTCTGCTGAGACCTTTGCCTGTGAGGAGGCCGCACAACCTCTACCAAATGTCTTTTCACCAGGGGAACTGCCTCTCTCCCATGTGGTCCGAGGACCCCTCAATCCTGGGGATTGGCCCTTCCCACCAGAGCTCCACCAGTTATCGAGCTGTGGAGTTCCAGAATCTGTGCTCCCTGTTTATAGAGTCCTAATCATATTTAAAGCCTCTCCTTTCTCCTTTCTTCCTTTCTTGTTCAGTCCCTTATGGGTATTTCCACTCGTTCACTTTCTCTCCAGCTACTTTCAGGGAGAGTGCTTTTCCTGTACTCTCCCCTCTGTCTCTGTCCTCTCTTCACAAGCAAAAATAGCTCCCTACACTCTGCAGCTTCTCTCTCCCAGTTCACCTCTGTGCCACATACCTGCCAAATTCTGTGACTCAAGTTATGTAGATTGTGGGGTTGATCCTCAGATCAATCTTACAGGTGTGCAAGATGGTTTGTTGTTGCATTTCAGGGATGAGTTGAATTTCTAGCTGCATTTTATGGACAAGAGGAGCAAAATCTTCCATGTTGCTCTGCTATCATGGTCCCTCCCCTTATTTCCTTTACTTTTGATTGCCTTTGTATTTGTAACTGTGCACCACTATCTCAAATATAGAATTTTAGTCAATACTTTAATTTGGGTATTTCTTAAAATGTGATCTGTACATTATACACAGTAATTTCACCAAGGGAGTTGGTAATCAAGACCGGATGTCACACACATGGAATAAGACAACTAAAGTACATAAATATATTGACATGGAGGTTGTGAGGTGGGGTTTTCATCCAATCTCTGGCAATTTCAAGTTAAGTTTCCTTGAGAAATTCCTCTTCATTAGTAAATTAAGGCATCTGACCATTTAGCTTCAGATGTAAATTCAAGCACTACAAAGCAATGACTATAGAAAGAGAGTCTATCCATTCTGTGTTGCACATGATCACCAAGTTTGCTTATAATCCTTAAAAAAGGAGATTTCTCATCTGAATTTTTCTTTATTTAGGGCAAAACATGTTTCCTGTGTCTAAAACTGGTTGATCTGGTCATTTGCAAACACTCGTTCTTCTCCACAAATCTTCTAAAATTAATACGTAGAATATCCCTTTCAAAAAATATAATTCAAAGATAACACTAAAATAACTGTGTGATATTGGTGACATGTATATTTCACATTCCAAAGGGGGTTGTATTGGGTATGAATCAGGGAATTCCTACTAAGAAAATAGTGGCAAATCAGTTGTAGTGGAAAATAATGGCATTTTATTGAGGAAGATAAAGTAAACAAATACTGGTGGGATTCTTAAACAATAGGAGTAAATCAGAGACTATAACAAGCTGGAAGATAGTTAGAAAACCATTGATAGGGAATTTGGTGCTGATATGCTGGGGCTAATCTGTCATCTGCCATTTAACCGGAGAAAAACAATGAGTATTAAGTTCATCAGTACATGGAGTTGTGGTTAAATTTTAGATTGAATTTGAAGTTGTGAAACTTCATTTGCATATTACTATTCCTACCCAAATATATTCTTACCTTCTCTCCTTCTCGCCTCTCATCCTTCTTTTCCTTACCCCCTTTCCTCCCTCCCTCCCTCTTTCCTCCCTTATTCTCTTCCTTCCTTCCTTCCTTCCTTCCTTCCTTCCTTCCTTCCTCCAACCCCCACCCCACTTTCTTTCTTCCCTCCTTCTCTTTCTCCCTCTCTCCTTATAATCTTAATTTCCCCTTCCTTTTAACTAGATGTGATCTTCCTTTTCACATCTTCCTTTTCCTCTAGATGTGATAGATAGCTAGAGGACAAAGATTTCCCTTGTTTGTCAGAAAATTAGTGGTACATTTTATCCTAAAACACATATATGCTAATAACTTTCACTTACCTTTTTTTCATTTTCTCTAGGAAGACCCACTACATTATGTGAGGTTATGGGGAAAGCAGAAATTTGGCTAATCCGGACATATTGGGATTTTGAATTTCCTCGTCCATACTTACCTAATTTTGAGTTTGTAGGAGGGTTGCACTGTAAACCAGCCAAACCATTACCTAAGGTATGTCTATTACAGTGGAGGATGTTTTGTGTACCGTATGATATAATCCTATTATTTCTTTATTTAAAGTGTGCTGCCTCAATAACAGAGATATACTATTTGCTACTCCAAATCTATTTTACAAACCATAGGAGTCTTTTATGAATTATATTACCTTTTTGAACTTCACTTTGATATTTCAGCTGAAGAAAGAAGTGATTCAAGTGGCATGTTAAAATATCAGTGTGTTGAGCACCTGGCTGGCTGGGTCAGTTATGCAACTAACTCTTGATCTCAGCTCAGTTCATGATCTCACAATTCATGAAATCGAGCCTCCATGTCAGTCTCTGTGCTGTCAGTGCAGACCCTGCTTGGGATTCTCTCTCCCTCTCTCTTTGCCCCTTCCCCACTTGCACTCTCCCTATGTCTCAAAATAAACAAATAAAATTTAAAATAAAACATCAATGTGTCTATAGTTTGGGTACTGTATGGAAGGAACAGGAAGCTATAGCCTTGGAATTCCCTCAGGAAAGTGCTTTGGTCTTCCTAACAAGTGTGATGGGGTTATGAGGTGAGACAGTTACTATGATTCCTTGAGCGATAACGATGCCTTCATGAAAACTCTCAGATAGATTTCACAGACTTTGGTCAGTAAGAAGTAAGTGTTGACAGAAGACATGGAATTAGGTAGCAGTTCTTGGATAACAGTGACCTTTACCGAGACAGAAAATAATTCACAGAAAAGCTTTTTTGAGATGACAAGGATGGATTCAGTTCAGACCTATTCACTTTTAGGAGCCAAAGGAATTTTCAGGTGGATATTTCTAGGAATCATTCAGGTAATGCAAAGTCTGGGTTTCAGAGAGAGCATTAGGAACAGATTAGGTAAAGTAGTCATAGAACTGAGAAACCCAGTCACTGAATTTGTTCTTTAGTACCATGATGCCTGGTTTCTCTGAAGTAAAAAGGAAAATTGTGTACCGCATTCCAAAGTCACCAACAAATAAATATTGATAGCCAAAAATGTTGGAAGAAGACAATATTGAGAAGTAAAAGAGAATGAGAGAAAAACATGATAAGAATATTGTATTTAAGTCTCTTTATCAATAACTGTCTTTATGAAAGAATTGAAGAGGCAGACACTCATTTGCTCGTGTTGCAGATAAACAAACAATCTCTGAGACAATTGCAGGTTAAATAGTGCTCTTAGGAGAGTTCTCAATTTCTATTTAGGGTAAAATGCACATTTAAGTTTAAATCTTATGGCAGGATTCTGGATATACTTTTCTTACCACTCAAGTTATAGCTGCAGGTAAGCTCTACTGAGTGTTATTATAGCAGATAATGAACCAGTATCTAAACAGAGTTACAGAAAGAGATGTGACATATTCCTTGCTCACTAGATAAAATCCCATACCACACTATTATATTTATCTTCCCATCCTCACTTTTCACACACACACACACACAATTTCACAACATAGTTCAGACATGTTTTTGTAAAGGAGGAAAAATTATTCCATCCCAAGCCCAATTACTAATACAAACATTTGGACAATATGGACACCAATCATAGCTTATATCTCTGATGAAAAAATTATGCCAGTCATTGGATACACAGAAAAAAAAAAAAAATGAACAACAGCCAAATCAAGAATCCAAATCCAGCTGCTAGATGTGTAAGGCTTCATGTACGTGTGTGTGTGTGTGTGTGTGTGTGTGTGTGTGTGTGTGTGTTTATTCAATCACTGTCCTTAGGGTGGTAAATCAAAATGGCAAAACACCAATTCCTGGGACTTCAGAGATATTCTCCTAACATTAACTAAGCTAAAATAGCAATCTACTTTCATTTATGACATCATCCTTTCCCTAGTAATTTTACTACCTTTAAATTGATAAATACATTGAGAAATAAATATAATTGATCATTGTAATAAATATATTGAGAAATATTACAAGGAAGCCACAATAGTTGCACAGGGCATGCATAACAGATCTCTAGAAGTTGACATTCACATAAATTATGATACAAAAGACTGTAATCCCAGACTTTGCAAAGCCCAACCTGCATAACTGTAAGTGGTGACCCAGAAAATTTTATTTGTCGAAAAATTTATATTTACCAGTGCGCTAAGGCTCAAGTTAAGGGCAGGTCAGCTACTTGTGGGAGGGTAGACAAATAATGTCTCATAAATGCTATCATGATAGGACAATAGCAGAAGTTTACCTTTTATTTTTTTTCTTTTTTTTTTTTAATTTTTTTTAACGTTTATTTTTGAGACAGAGAGAGACAGAGCATGAACGGGGGAGAGTCAGAGAGAGAGGGAGACACAGAATCCGAAACAGGCTCCAGGCTCCGAGCAGTCAGCACAGAGCCCGACGCGGGGCTCGAACTCACGGACCGTGAGATCATGACCTGAGCCGAAGTCGGACGCTTAACCAACCAAGCCACCCAGGCGCCCCAGAAGTTTACCTTTTAAAACATATAATTATATATTGAAGTTCTAAAAAATTCATTTGTAGGCCTATTAGTCAGGAAAAGAATAAACACGAGAAAAATATCCTGAATGCCTAATAGGGCGTTAGATTGATTTTTTAATAATTTATTGGATCTAAATTGACATGGTACAATTTTAACACATGTCATGCATAAATGAGAAAACTTTTCTCCCCCTATGATCCTGCATATTTGCAATGAAAATAATTTTGTCTTTGTAGGAAATGGAAGAATTTGTCCAAAGTTCAGGTGAAGATGGTATTGTGGTGTTTTCTCTGGGGTCAATGGTCAGAAACCTCTCAGATGAAAAAGCCAATCTCATTGCCTCAGCCCTGGCCCAGATTCCACAAAAGGTTAGTACAACATTGGATCCTGGTGCAAAGCAACTTTGCCAAATGGAGAGAAAGTGTGGCTAACAGTTCTCTTTCTAGATCGAAGTTGAAACACTGAGCATAACTAGTACCATCTGTAAGTAAAATTTTCTAAAAATATTAAAACGGTGTATTGGGGCACATTTGATCACTTGTTTAATAAACTTTTGCGTTGCTATGGAAATACATCTTTTTATACTATCATTTATTTTCAATGAAATAGAGATTAAAATGTTAAGATCCCAATAACCTTTTGAAATCTTAGGACCTGCGCTGAGTACTCCTCAAATTCTCAAGAATGTTAACTCCAAGGTCCAGGAAAGGAGAGAGGTTCTACATAAAGTAGACAGGAATCATACTCAAGGATATACTTTATATCTCTAGGTTTTATTAAGATTTTATCATGATCTAGTTGGTTTAGAAATAGAAGCTTCATCTTTCTAAACTGAAATTTCTACAAACACAATTAAAAATCCTAGTATTATTATCAAACAGTATGTATTTTCTGATTTATGATACTCAATTAACTTTTTGTTGTCATTATAGTTCGAGATTTCTACTCTTTATATACTCCTGTTCATTAAATACCCTAGAATTCATTATATTGGCATATTAGTTAAACTATATAAAACTCTATAACCGTGAGTGCACTAATGAGGCTTGTTAAACCTTTGAATTTTTATTTCTAAGCTTTTCTGCTAAAATTTTGCCATCTGAGAATGGGGAGAAAAAGGAACTCTCTTGCACTGTTGGGAATGCAAACTGGTACAGTCCCTGTGGAAAATAATATAGAGGTTCCTCAAATAGTTAAAAATAGAACTACCCTATGATCCAGCAATTTCACTGCTAGAGATTGACCAAAGAATACAATACTACTGATTCAGAGGGATACATGCACCTGATGTTATGGCAGCACCATCAACAATAGTCAAATTATGGAAAGGGCACAAACGTCCATCAACTGATGAATGGATAAAGAAGATGTGGTATAGATACACAGTAGAATACTATTCAGCCAAAAAAAAAAAGTGAAATCTTTCCATTTGCAAAGACATGGGTGGAGCTATAGAGTATAATGCTTAGCAAAATAAGTCAAAGACAAATGCCATATGATTTCACTTATATGCGGAATTTAAGAAACAAATGAGCATAGGGGGAGAAAAGAGAGACAGACAAACCAAGAAACAGACTCTTAGTTATAGAGAACAAACTGATGGTACCAGAAGGGAAGAGTTTGGGGGGACGAGTTAAATAGGTGATGGGCATTAAGGAATTCACTTGTTGTGATGAGCACTGAGTTATGGAATTGTTGAATAAAATAAAAACTTAAACAGTGTGCCACTTACTTATATTCAATCTGAACTTAGTCATACAGAGCTCACCCCTAAAAGTATGTAACAAAAGGTTAACATCCCAAGAAGATACTTTATTAAATAATTACAGAAGGCAAACCTCTGTCTCCTCCTCCTTCCAACTTCAGAAGGAAGGAGAACAAGGCAGAGAGAAAGGAAGGAAGGAAGGAAGGAAGAAAGGAAGGAAGGAAGGAAGGAAGGAAGGAAAAACAGAAGAATGGAGAAAGAAAAAGAGGCAGATGGAGGGAGAGAGGGAAGAAGGAAAGAAGGAAAGACTATCATTCAAAAACCAGACAATACAATTTTAAAGCTAATTATATTTCTGGAAAACATTGCATTTGAAACATGAGAGTTAGGATGGCCTTATGACATAAATAAATTTACACAGTATTCATGTTTATTTTAATGTTTTTTAGAACCTCCACACTCTGGTTGATTAAATTAGTCTTTTCTCTCTCTTCACTTACAATCTCACACCTCAATACTTTGAGTGACAAATATAAAAATGATAAAACTATATTTAATAGACTATTAGCACAAGCCCTTTTTGACAAGGTTGATGTAAACAGTCCCACTATATCTCCATGTTTGCAAACTATCCCTTATGTCCACTTTTCTCACTATCACATAAAGTAGTGGTGGGCTACATGACTTATAAATAACTCTATAGCCTTAAGTTGACTTCATTGTGTGTTTTCACTTGCAAAATTAAAGTACTGTCTTCCACAGGTTTTATGGAGATACAAAGGAAAGAAACCAGCCACATTAGGAGCCAATACTCGGCTCTATGATTGGATACCCCAGAATGATCTTCTTGGTAAGACTGAGGAGAAAAAAAGCTGTACAATTGGAAATGGACAAGTAAAGTGACTGTTTAACAACAAACAAATTCAATAAGTATGTAATTAAAAATGTCACATTTTAGGCTAAAATGAAAAACACAAGAAACAAGTGTTGGCAAGGGTGTGGAGGAAAAGGAACTCTCTTGCATTGTTAGTGAAAATGCAAACTGGTGCAGCCACTCTGGAAAACAGTATGGATGTTCCTCAAAAAAAAAAAAAAAAATAGACGTGCCATATGATTTGGTAATCACACTACTGGGCATTTACCCAAAGAATATAAAAACAATAATTAAAAGGGATATATGCACCCCTATATCTATAGCAGTATTATTTACAGTAGCCAAGATATGGAAGCAGCCCAAGTGTAACCAATGGATGAATGGATGAAGATGTGGTATATTTACACAATGGAATATTATTTAGCCATAAAAAAAGAATTAAATCTTGCCATATGCAAAGACATGGACGGATCTAGAGAGTGTAATGCTAAGAGAACTGAGTCAGAGAAAGACAAATACCACATAATTTCACTCATATGAGGAATTTAAGAAACAGCAACAAAAGAAATGAGCATAGGAAAAATAAAAGAGAGACAATGCAAGAAACAGACTCTTAACTACAGAGAACAAATGGATGGTTACCAGAGGGGAGGTGGGGGAGAGGTAGATCAAACAAATGCTGGGGATTAAGGTGTGCCATTATGGTGATGAGCACTGGGTGAAATATGGAATTATTGAATCACTGTGTTGTATACCTGAAACTAATAGAACACTGTATGTTAACCATACCGGAATTTAAAATAAAATTTAAAAAATAAATTAAAAACTAAAGCTAGAAAAAATAATAAAATGTTACATTTTACTTACAGTTTCAAAGCAGAAATAATTTGAGAATTGGCTCTGGATTTTATAGATTCAATGCTTTCTTCGGTTCACAAAAGAGCATCTTCAATTAAGACTCTCATTATTCTTCAAGTTTCAATCTCAGTTCAGGTGTTACTTCCTCAAGCAAATCTTTCTGCACAATGCAGAAGGAACTAATTCCTCCTTTCCTGGGATCATTGTTTTCTATGTGCATAGAAATAGCCCATGTGCTCAGCTTTTGTGGAAAATGCTGCTTTCTTCACTGACTTACCCTGTAGTTTTTTCCCTGTCTCTTCCTGAAACTCTGTTAACCTGTCTTAATGAAATCCTCACCCACTTCTCACCCAATTCCCGAACTAGGTCATCCCAAAACAAAAGCTTTTATCACTCATGGTGGAACCAATGGGATCTATGAAGCTATTTATCATGGGGTTCCTATGGTGGGAGTTCCCATGTTTGCTGATCAGCCTGATAATATCGCTCACATGAAGGCCAAAGGAGCAGCTGTGGAGGTGAACATAAACACAATGACAAGTGAAGATCTGCTCAATGCCTTGAGAACAGTCATTAATGAACCTTCGTAAGTACTACTGCTTTTAAAAGCTTACCATTGTTTATACTGCCCATCACTCCTGGAAAAACATCCATTGTCTCATGCCTTTTAACTGATTTATTTTCAAATAACAATAACATTATCAATATAAGAACCACTCTATTATTTCATTTCCCATACACTGGAGTAATTTGCTGAAATTGCAAAAGAAGACTAATACTTCAAATATTTTATCAATGTAATTTCAAAATCAATAATTTCCATGATGACATAAACTCCCAGATATTTTTTAATAATCTGCTTATATGTATAGACACACATATATATGCTTATTTAAATAGTATAACCATTCAGTAAGTACAAAATTGGAAGTAATAATTAACACTGCCATTCAAAAATACCCATCATTAACGCTGACTATATACCATTCTGCAGTTTATGAATATACACAGGGAGGATAAATATAGAGTAGGCAATAATTTTATAAATATTGGTTATTACTATGTGTTGATTTTTAAACAAAATTTTGTATTTTATCTGAATTAGGTAAAGATTAATTGCAATAAATCAATAAACTATATTGAACTTCAGGTATATATCATTATGGTTTTTTTTCCCTGAAAGATCTCACCAAGATTAAGAATTAATACATGAACTCAGTTTTGTCTTTATTTTTAACTATGTATTTTTAATTTTAGCAATAGTTGAACTCCTGCTATAGAAATAATCTCTAATATGTATTACTTAAAATTTTAATTTGTTGGCTTGCCTGAGTGGCTCAGTCAGTTAAGCAGGTGATTCTTGATTTCAACTCAGGTCATGATGTCACAATCCTGGGATCAAGCCCTATGTTGGGCCCTGCATGTCCCCCAACTCGTGATCTCCTTCTCTCTCTCCCCCACCTCCAAATTATTTTTTAACATGTCAATATGTATGCCACTTATTTTCCTCATATTTACTCTTTTGGCTGTATCTTAAGGGAATCTGGATTTGCCATTGATTCAGAGATTTTTTACTCCAAAATATTTTGGATTCATTCTTAACTGAATATATTGTATGAATTCCCCGAGAACATGTTTAGCCTTATTTGCTGAATGCCTTGATATAAGAATGACACCTCTCTGAATATAATATATTTAGCTCTCTCTTTTCTTCAGAACTGTGTAAATATTACTCATGGTATTCTGGCTTTAACTCCTTCTGTAAGAACTTGAAGCTTGTCTGATTATTTTTGGTTGTTTCTTTTTCAGTTTGGAAAAAAATCATCTTTTTTTCTAAATTCAGAAACCTAGTTAATGATGTATCTTTATCAGTTATTGTCTACACTTTTCCTGGGTTATGGTATGTCCTTTCAATACTATTAATCTAGAATAAAAAATATTTAATTTTTTTCTTCTCAGAAAATTTTTTGTTTGTTATTTATTAGAATGTTTGTTACGTTTTTTTTCTATTTCAGAGACATCAAAGTTCAATGTTCTCTATGTTAAAATATTTTGGATTGTTTTGCTTCTGTATTATTTTCTAAGTGTCCTAATATTTTTTACTTTTCTTAACTCATTGAGATTTCCTCAAACAATCCATAATTAGTAAATTTACTTTTTGCCATTAAAAAATTACTGTTTCTGGGGCGCCTGGGTGGCGCAGTCGGTTAAGCGTCCGACTTCAGCCAAGTCACGATCTCGCGGTCCGGTCCGTGAGTTCGAGCCCCGCGTCAGGCTCTGGGCTGATGGCTCGGAGCCTGGAGCCTGTTTCCGATTCTGTGTCTCCCTCTCTCTCTGCCCCTCCCCCGTTCATGCTCTGTCTCTCTCTGTCCCAAAAATAAATTAAAAAAAAAAAAAAAATTACTGTTTCTAATTTCATTATTAATCCTTTAAGGAGGTATTTTAACCATTCAAACAGCCCATTTCTATCCTTTATCACTGTTTTTTGTTTTATAACTTGATTTTTTAATCTTTTGTTGATCACCATTGCATTCTTATTAAAATTCAACTCTCCTTAAGCTATGTATTATGCCTAACTACATTCTGAGTCCATCATTTTTATGTTTCCCCCCAATATTGTATATTTTTTCATCTAGCTCTCTCGGTGTTTGTTCTGAATTTGTACAGGTGCCTTGTATTTAAACTTGTTTCCAGGTTATCTGAGACTCCATTATTTTATTCAGAGGCAAAACTCAAAGGATAGTTATCACATTCTGTTTATATTACTGAAATCTGAAATTCAGGAGGTAGAGGAGAAGGTAAACTCAAAGGCAATGTTGTGCAGCTTTTTTTTTTTTTTTTGGTGGAACTAATCTATGTAAAACCATCTATTCAAAGCCCTACTTGCAGGATTTTTTAGACAAAGGGGTCAAGGTATTGATTCCCAAGCGGGAGAACACTCAATGTTTGCTTTATATCCAACTTAAAAAGTCAGTGCTAGTAGTTCATTTCCCCCTCTCACACACATTCCAATCAAATGATTTTTATTAAATGCATTTTAAGTCTTAATTTTCAAAATAGTCTTGGTATCATCAATTCAGGAGCTGGATCTAGGGTTAAGAGCTTCATCAAGGCTTACTATGATCTTCTGTTTCTCATAAATGATGATCTCGATGTCTAATGCATTAGACTTGCTGGGTTGTTAATTGCTGACAATGTGGTTCCTTTTACTAAATATCAGAGTAAGTCAGTTCTGTAATTTTTTAAAACTCTACTTTATTGCATAGAATGCCAGTAAATTTTATTGTAAATTTGGAAACTATTGACACAAAAGATAGAAACATAAATAATCAGAATTTTCCAGTAAAATACCTAAAATTATTTCTTTTGAAATATCTTACCATTAACTCTAAACCTAATTCTAATTCTGAAATTATCTGGGAACAAAAGGGTTTACTGTAGAGTGTATATATGGATATATTTAGTTTCCATTTTTCTTAATCCATAAAGGAATTAAGGAACACAAAAGATTACACTTAAATACATAAACTATAGTAATTTTAATTAATTGAATGTTTTGAGATAACAGTCATATAACATTAGTGTATGATAAAATATTAAATGATCATTTTAAATATGAGCATAGGTCTTTCTTTTCACATTGATAGGAAAGTATATTTTACAAATGCAAGTGTATCTATCTAGTATATATGTATTTCAGATTTTAAATCTCTGTCTATAAATGGAGAAAACCTTGAACAAAAATATGATTTGGAAAAATAGGCATTTATTGCCACCACAGTTTGCCTGAAATGTTTTAGGATGAGCTATGTGAAATTCTACTTAACCCTACCTATATTACAATCCAGTTGAAATAGTATGACTATCCTTTCTCCCTGCACACCAAAAAAGAATACAAGTAAGTTACCCCCTGCTACTGGATCTAGCATACCATGTTCACTGGTGATTGATGATCACATTCCTCCTTTTCCAATCCCAAATGTCCGACTCACATCAGGACATCTCTTCGCATTTCACCAACCTTCCTTTAGCTTCATGTCTCCATTTGGAACTTTTATTTCTAACACAAAACCAAAATAAAATATACTAATTCTAGCTCACCAGCCAAGAAATGTCCAGTGAAGACATTACTTGCTTTTCAAATACATACTTATGCCCATTGTTATTTGAGAGATTAGAGTTGTTAAAACTCTATATAACTATTGCTACAGTGATGTCACATTGATTAGGGACAATAATTCTAACAAGATATTTCTATTATTCTGAAAAACTGAAAGTTCATGTCCTTGATACTTCCAAAATTACCCTATTATCTTTACACAATCTTGATATTGCCTATATAGACACTGTCTTTTGCATTACAAAAACACAAGTGCGTGCAGCAGAGGAATTATCACAGAGTCAAGGTCTTAGACACCGAAGAAATGGTTTACTTATGTTAATTATCAGTTACTTGTCTATCGTCATGAACTAGCCAGAGATTAGAGACCATGCTTATGGACCTTCTTATGGATATTTCCCCACAACATTGGGTTATTCACAGTCTTGGTTTTGGAACGATCCTGGAAACTGTACTTTACACAAGATCAAAATTGCTGCTTGGAAAACTTAGGCTATACATTTGTAACAAATTTATTCCATCTCTTATGTTTGCATTTCACCGCATTCTGTTAAGAATATATTTCTTCTACATCCTCTCTTAACACCTCTTTTGAGATTCTATACAATCAACAAAGTTAATGTCTCACAAAGAATGAATTTTTTCTCAAGGTATCTATGGCCTTTGGCTTAATTAACATATAACATGCATGACATATTGCCTATAATGAGAAGAAAACCTTTTTCTAATTCCTATGTAGTTTCTCAATTGTCTATTTTTGCCTACCAGTTATAAAGAGAATGCTACAAGGTTATCAAGGATTCAACATGATCAACCTGTAAAGCCCCTAGATCGAGCAGTCTTCTGGATAGAGTTTGTCATGCGTCACAAAGGAGCCAAGCACCTGCGTCCAGCTGCCCATGACCTCACCTGGTTCCAGTACCATTCTTTCGATGTGATTGGTTTCCTGCTGGTCTGTGTAGCAACTGCTATCTTCTTGGTCACAAAATGTTGTTTGTTTTCTTGCCAAAAACTTGGTAAAACAGGAAAGAAGAAAAAGAAGGAATAGATCTTTCTAAGTTTGGCAAAGGCCTTAATGGGCAATCCTGTTCATTCTAGCCACAGTGACCTTAATGAAAACACATGATCTCCATCCTGTTTTCAAAATTCCCTTTCCTCTACCTTAGCTTAGAGATAAAGCCTAGAATTCAACATGATCATTAACTAGTAAACACGTCCCAGTCTTCTTTTGTCTTCTCCCAGGTGCCTTTACTCTCTTCTTCTCATTTTCCTGACACAGGGACACTAATAATTTTATGTATACTGTATTCAAAATACCACTATTTTTCAGTATGCTTAACCTTAGGAACATGCTGGCTGACAACATGCTGAATCCTCAGGAACACACAAAGTATGAGCTGAATGTGATGGATGTAGGGAACATAGAAGACTAAACTTTACAAGTTCCCCTAGAATATACAAATCAAGGAACCACCATAAAATATTAGTATGCTATAATAAGAGTAATTATTTCTTTTTGCATAAAAATAAGCCCTTCTGCTAGCCCAAAGCGACTGGAGTCAGAGCCTATATTGATAACTGTAATAATGTATCATTCTAGGGAAAGTCTACAAATTCCCACTGAACACACAGATAATCATGGCCTATGTTCCAGCCTGTAATCAACCAGTACTCTTGTGTGGACTCTAATGCAAGGGTCTGGGGACTTCCCTCAAACAAAAGAGATTAAGTGGGTCATTATTTGCTCTCAGGGACAGAGAATGTCAGCAATGTTAAAGATGAAGAGATCATTTATGGAAGAAATAACTAAGAAATATAGAAAATATTTTAGTAATTTTATGAAATGTTTAATTAACAGTACAATTGATAAAGTTAAATGCCAATTTAGTATATTGAAAAATGACTAATGCACATAATCTATAATCACTCTTTATAATCAAATTTGTTCAGTTTTCTAGCAAAAACAAACATTTACTTGGAATATAAGATCATTGTATCATTTTTCATTCTTTGTCTTCTACAAATTTAAATTTATTAATTAAGCATTATGCCAAGGACGTATGGTATTAGCAGGTCTACATGACTAAGGGCATGCTATAGTAAATAGTTATCATGCAAAGATCATATTTGAATCAGCTTTGCATTAATTTAGCAACTAGATTAAAGACTGCACTTTCTTTACCCTTTATAAACTTAATGACATGTTCTAATTAAAGTTTTAATTCCAGTATTAGCTGTATAGTTGAGGCAATAAATAACATCCATTGGCTTACTGAAAATTTTGAAATCTGTTGTCATTTCAATGTGGCATTTTGAAAATTACTTCCAATTTTAAAATAACTGAATGATATATGATACATGAACATATAAGAATTTCTTTTTGAATATGTACATGACTGGAAATGCAAATAAACTCTTAAAAAAATTTTTTGTGAAGGCTGAAAATGTGTTTGTTAAATGTTAACATTTTAGTAGTTGATTCATGTTGATGTGTTTTTAATTTTACAATTTGATTATGTTCCCAGAAGAGCTGCTTTTGTTTGTTCTATGCCCAGTTCACTTTCTGCTATTGGATTGCAGTAAATGGCTTAAGGTCCAATGAGAGGTTGGCTAGCTATTCATGGTGTTGAGCACTACCCATGTTCAGACACCCATTTGGTTTCAGAGACTGGCCACCTACCACATAGAGATTTGTTTCTGTTCAATAGCCACTGCTCACCTCCTTTCTCCCCTCCTACTGGTTATCTTCAGGTTTCTTCCTTTGCCTGAACATCAGAAGGCAGCTGGCAAAAATTCCTGTTAGTTAGCTGTCTAACTGCAACATGTATTTGGATAATAAACAAACAATTAAATAAAAATAATACATATGCACATACATACATTTATACATACATACATACATACCCACTGAAAATGAACTTTCCTGAGTGGTTGTTTGTAGAACTATTCAAATGAGGAAACTCTCATCCCTAACAAGCAGAAACCAAGTCCTATCAGAGCACTGTTCCACAGCCCTTACATTCTCAGAACTTAGAGATACTCAAGAGGCTGCACTTAATACTTTTACTTATTTTGTTCATAAGCATTACATGTTCCCCTTATCCTCTGGCAGCATCTCCTCTAGTTAGGGTTCTTTACCTGATAGGGTGATCCAAAACTTCATCCACAGCAAATAAACGTCAGCAGCTTAATTACCTTTGGTATTTTGAATCCATGACTACAGCCAAGAGAGTAACACAATCTTTGACTGAATTCTGAAGCAGAGGAGCTCAAAATAATCAAGAAACATTCATGGTTTATAATCTAAGTAAATCATGGCCATATCATTCCTCTTTTGAGAAATGCAACCTCCAACTGCCTGACTTCAAGTTTTAATACTGGAAAACAAACTTGTCTAAGGAAAATGGTGAAGCATACGTGTAGGGGACTCATTACCATTTTCAACCCCTTGAGACCTGAACCATGTATTCAAACTAAAATACAGAAGACTTTTTATATGAGACTCTGATTTGAAGCATACATTGCATCCTTTGAGACAGCAACTAAAATACATAGGATATTGTCTCCCAGCTAAAACCCTGAAAATCTTTCATTAGCTAAGGGGGTATTTGGTAAAATCAGCAAATTCCATGAATATTAGATTTTGCTGCATTTCCTTGGCTGTAAATATGTTTCCTGGTCATACACAATGTTGATATCAAAACCAACATTTTTACTAAGGCCTCATGTGCATAGTTTGTGATCTGGCAGAAATACTACAGATAAGGTGAAGGGGAAATCTGTTATCTTGAAATTATAACTACTTCTATGAAGAATAAAATGGTTCATCCTTTCAGTGGAAGGTGACCAATTTTTCTACTTTCTAGCTAGCTAGAACCTTAGGCAGTTTACCATATTGGGAAGGAGGTGGGGACATATTTGCTAATAACAGATTGAGCATGTAACAGCTGGCACAGCCAGATGAGCCTTGGTGAGGTGAACTCCTTGCTGTGCATTCATACATAGTTTCATCCCAGTCTTCACTGCTTTGTGCATGAGCTTTATGATAAAATTCTGGACTGTCTGGAAAAAGACTCCAACAGTACAGGACTGCTCATCCAAACCACCTTATTATTGATACCGTTGTCTATAGCACATGACTTCTGAAGGGAATTTTTACAGAATATAAGTATCTTCATAATCTATGCAAGCTCCAAGAGGCTTATTCACATACCTCTACCCTCAGATCTTCTTGCCTTTAATCTTCTCTCTAATTATTCCTGTCTTTGACAAACCACTCAATCCATTAGTCTTTGCCTATGAATCTATAGAGTTGTAAAGCACCTTTTCCCCATAAAAACAGAGTTACCTAGATATACTCCTTGATATTTTACACATGGGGAAAATTTTGTTTTCACCACTATCTTTCAGAGACACCTTTCAGTGGAGCTGTAACAATGGCTACTTCCTGCTGCTGGGAGAATATCATGTATACTCATACATAAATTAGCCCTGGGAATGTTTTCCCTATTTTCAAAGGGTAATTCCTTTGTGATTCTGAAAGTGAGGATTGACAAATTTATTTAAAAATATTCGTTAAGTTCCATGAGAGTCTAAGCCACCTGCAGAGAAAATTTACTTGTTTTTCTGGGCCTGCTTGGCCTGTTCTCATATATACTGTATCTATTTAATTGTGTTATGTTGCTGCTAACGTTCAGTCACATTTTTCTTGCTACCACAACATAGGCCATCACAAGTAGCAGAGTCACTTGGTGCCCATGGTCAAGTGTCTCATCTCAGCCAGAGCTCAGTAATAAGCCAGGCGATGTTTTTTTTTTTTCCTATGGGAAAAAGATATCATGAAAATGGATCATATTTTTGCTTCAACATCCTAAGATTCTCTTTTTTGGGGGTTGTCAAAAGTTTATTTAACATTGCTATCTGGTACTGGCATAGTAGTTACCCTTGGATTTTCTTTATTATTGTGGTAAACAAAGCAACACATGAGATCTACCCTCTTACCAAAATTTTAAGTATATGGTACGGTGTTATTAAAGCATAAGCCCAGTGTTTGTACAAAAGATCGCTAGAGATCATTCATCTTGCATAACTGAAATGTTTTGCTTCTTGAGCAGCAACTCCTGTTGACCCATCCCTCTAGCCTCTGGCATCTACCATTCTACCTTCTGCTTCAATAAGTTTGCTTACTTTAGACACCTCGTATAAGTGGAATCATGCAGTATTTTTCCTTCTACGCCTGGCTTATTTCACTTAGCATAATGGCCTCAAGTTTCTTCCATGTTGTAGCATATGACAGGATTTCCTTCTTTTTTTAATGCTGATTAATATTCTATTTTATGTTTATGCCACATTTTCTTTATCCATTCATCTATGGGTAGACATTTATGTTACTTCCACGTCTGAGCTATTGTGAATAATGCTACAATTAACCAGGGAGTACAGATATCTCTTTGAGATACTGATTTTAATTCTTTTGGAGAAGTATCCAGAAAAGGACTTGCTGTATCATAGAAAAATAAATTTTTAATTTTTTGAGTAATATCCATACTGTTTTCAATAGTGGATGCATCATTTTACTTTCCATATGTGTTACATTACTTACATTTATATTATAACAGTGCACAATGATTCTGATATCTCCATATCGTCACCAATACTTTCTTTTATAATGGCCACTCTAACAACAGATGTGAGGTGATGTCTCATTGTGGTTTTGATTTGCATTTCCCTAATGATTATTTATGTTGAGCATTTTTTCATATACACATTGGCCACCTGTATGTCTTCTTTGGAGATATGTCTATTCAGATCTTCTGCTCACTTTATTCAGATTTAATCACACAATTTCCATGCAGATGACAAAAGTCACCTAAGATGTTTCAAACAAGATCACTTCAATGAAAAGAATACTTAGCAAATATCTGGGCAGTGTGAAGGATACTAAAAGGAATGGTGAGGCCCCCAGACTAACAACAGTTCAAACCATTAACCCATTAGGCTAAGGCATAAAAGAAAGCGGTAATATTTCCAGAGACTAGCGAGAATAGGAACTGTGTAGGAAGAAACCAATGACAAGAGATGTAGTAATGGAAAGACAAACCAATTGCCGAAGACAAGGTCCCAAATCAGGGAGGAAACAGCAAAAAAACTACAATTGCTCTGTTCTACCATTGTCTGAACCAGAAGTGACAAGGCAGAGGAACTCACATGATACAGTGCACAGATGTGAGCTTCCTGAGAGCCAAAAGTAGAAAAGAAAATTGAGGATAATAAATCTGGGAATATAAATAAAGAATAATTAGAGCATTCCAGGTCCACCATTCAGAACAG
The DNA here is from genome assembly GCF_018350195.1 of Panthera tigris. Taxonomy (NCBI): domain Eukaryota; kingdom Metazoa; phylum Chordata; class Mammalia; order Carnivora; family Felidae; genus Panthera; species Panthera tigris. Next base: position 148,372,859 of record NC_056663.1, read on the forward strand.
AGACAAAGAAACAGAAGTTATAAAGTGAGAATAAGAAAGAATGACTAGGTATCAGGAGTAAAACTGGAGATTTTATTGTTAGGGAAACCAGGAGAGGATGCTGCTTCAAGAAGGAGGGAAAGAATAATTGTGAAATTATTTAAGCATTCTCATTGATACATGATGCAAAACCAGGGAAACTTTTACAATACACTAACTTTTAAGACACGCATGAGTTATCACTGAGAAGGACACCAATGTAATCAATTTTACAGATACAATTGTTTACCTGAAGGTCTAAACTTATTTAATCAAATAACTATTAGAATTAATAGAAGCTCAGTAAAATGAGCAGATACTAAAAATTCTACATCCTTGAACTTACTGAGTAAACTTTTCCCAAGTATTTGTGAGGTGATTTATACACATTTCTGTAGTACTTAAAACAACTCCATGATGCAGACATATTCATCTTAGTAGAATGAGTAAGAAAGCCATATGTATGTACTTAATGTTATTTTGTGGGGACATAAAATCAGAAGATACATCAGGGGCACCTGGATGGCTCAGTCCGTTGAGTGTTCAACTTCAGTTCAGGTCATTATCTTACTGCTCGTGAGTTCAAGCCCCACATCAGGCTTTGTGCTGATGGCTCAGAGACTGGAGCCTGCTTTGGTTTCTGTGTCTCCTTCTCTCTCTGCCCCTCACCCACTCATGGTCTGTCTCTCTCTCTCTCAAAAACAAATAAACATAAAAAAATTTTTAATAAAAAAATAAAAAATAAAATCATAAGATACATGAAAAAACAAATGTTTATATATAACTATGTACATAAACTACATGTTAACAGTGCATATATATTTTTATTTTTTATAATAGTCTCCTCTTACATTTGACTTAGAATTTTTTTTAATATAATTGTCAAATTGGCTTACATACAACACCAAGTGCTCATCCCAACAAGTGCCCTCCTCAATGCCCATCACCCACTTTCCCCTCTTCCCCATCCGCCATCAACCTTCAGTTTAGGGGAAAAAATAGTTACATATAACTCATTTATATAAGTATAATTACACTTGTAAAAATTATATGTGCTAATGAACAATGACTAGAAATATGAAACTTCATTCAATGTTGATTTAATTCACTCATTTATTCAACAAATATTTTTAGAGAAAACATGGAGAAATTTTGGAGAATAATTGTGCTATTACAGAGGATATGATAGTTAATAAATTAAACACTGTACTTCTTTATGAAAAATGAGTAATTTTCTAGAGAAAAGAATTGCAAGTGTGGATATGAAAATAATATTGAGAAGTTTATGACCATTATGTCTTTCTGTATTTTTCTACCATAAATATGGCTGTCCTTATCCATTTATCAACAACAGAAATTAAGTTAGGTGCCCTTTAAGAGCTTCTATTAGATTTCAAGTTTTCATAGAGAAAAGTACAATGAAAGGGAAGTGTCCAGGGAGGAGAAAATTAAGATGGACTCCTGGATTTCTACCTTGTGAGTGTATTTGGACAGAGTTTGCTTTTACAGAAATAGAAAACAACTTGATGGGCAGCTTCACTGAGATTAATATGCTGTGTTCTGTCTCGAACTTATTTACTTTGAAGAGCCAAAGTGATATTTGGATGGAGATTTTTAGAAGTCATTTGGATAACACAAGGTCTCAATCTCAGCAAACAGCAAAAGAAATAAATTGAAACTCAACAGCAGAAAGGAGACTTTATGGAAATGAGAGACCTAAACATGGGTTGGTTCTCTATCAGTGTGATGGTAGATTGTTTTTAAGTAAAAAAAAAAAAATTGCATAACACATTCCAAGTCTCCAAAAAAGAAATGTAGTGTGTTAGGGATTTTGGAAAGAAACAGTACTGAGAAGGAAAAGATAGTAACAATAAATAGGGACCAATACTATTTAGCTAATAATAGGGTCTGTGAAGAGAGGCCATCTTTTGCTTGGGTTGTAGGAATATGAGTAAAATCTCTTTGGGAAGATTGCAAGGTAAAGGAGGGATCTTGATTCCTATTTATGGTACAATGTGTACTGATGTTTGAAATTTTATTTCAAGATTTTGAATATCCTTTTTTTTCCCTAGTCAAGTTATAGTTGCAATCCAACCTCGACTGAGAGTTACTATTGTAGGAGTAATGAGTCAATATTTATTAGACATAAAAAATAAGGCATGACATTTTTCATGGCTCTCTAGATAATATCCCATTCTTTAATATTATATTTTTTCTTCTACTCTCATTTTTCACACATAAACACACACACATATTCACATGCACATACACATACCACACAATGAGTCACAATTCTTCACAGTCATCTCAGTGATGCAAGATGGGAAAAATCATACTCTTCCTCCCTTTCCAAATTCACCTATTGATATAAAATCTTGTGCAGTTTGAGTACTGCTGGAAACATTTTCATTCAACAGGGTAGACATTGTATATTGAGTGTGTTAATAAAAAAAGAATTACATTGATGTACATTCATTATTAACATGGAGGGATAGATAGATGAATGATTATCCACTTCATATCTTGAAACATTATCATGTACTTAAATCTTAATATTCAAGGGGCATATAAACATTCCCATAAAGTTGTCTTATTAAATCAATCACTGTAGGGAAAAAAAATCTCAAATAGATGATATTTATTCCTAGACCTGCTGTGTTTTGTGTATCACATCTTACCTAATGATATTATCAGCCATTTGGTTATTGAGGCAGAAATCACATTTCTTCACCTCTTTGTACAAAACCATACATCTTTACTCTAATATATTTTTTCTAGTCACAGACCTAATCAGTAATTACAAATTTCAACTATGTTTCTAACATTTACTAGTAGCAGTCCATGTTTCAGGCTATTTTGATTCCATGTTTAAGTTATTAACCCATATTTTTAAAGATTTTCTGTTCTTTTTTTTCATTTTCTGTTCTTTAAACTCTTGCCTTTGTATGCCAATTTATATTTAGCTGCCAGAACTGTCTGCTAAAGGAAAAATTTGATCTTGTGATTTTTTAAACCTAAGTAAATATTTTTTGCCTATGAATTAAAATCCAAACTTATTTTATATTATTCAAGTTTAACTTAATGTCTCTTATGTCAATCCAACTTTCTTCTATAACCTACTGCCCACAGCTTTATCTGAGATCCATATCCATTTGAATACTTCCCTAATATCCTTTAACTTTCCCCCTTCTTCTATATATCGTGAAACCTGCCTTTTTGCCATACTCTGCCTAGATTCTACCAAAGCTTTCATCTCATCTCATGTGTTATCTGACTTACTAAAGTTGTTTCTAATTGTTCCATAGCAATAATGACGTTTATTTTCCTCTGGAATTCTGAACACCCCGCACTATTTATTTGACTTTTACCAATGTATTCCTCTAGGTATCCAAGTGTATTTAAGCAAACTAGTTGCTATTCCACGTTGGGAAAAAGATGTGGAATATGTTTGCCTAAACCACCTGGCCCCTTTAAACATAGTGTGTGTGTGTGTGTGTGTGTGTGTGTGTGTGTGTGTGTGTGTGTTTCAATGTGTGAAATACTAATTATAGAGCGTTCTTATTTGTTGTTTATCTCATTGTCAATCCAGAGAATACGTGTATCTCTATTTTATGTTAGTTCTATAAGTTTGGAATAATTTTTCCTAGGTATTTTTGCCTGTATGTTTTATTCTCTCAATCAACATAAACTTGCAAGCAATAAATAAAATTTTTCCTTTAAAATTAATTTTTAACTTTTTCTGTGTCTAAACTGTCATTTTTTCTCTGCATCCAGCAGCAACATACTGCAACCTCTGCAGAACAATGTGTGAGGGTGCTGTTGTCTTGGTGTCCGAGAAGGGGGCTAGGGCAGTTCTCCTGTTGCAGCTCTGCTCTGGTTGTAGACTCTGTGGGAAGATTCTGGGGTTGACCCTGTGACATGAGCCACTGGCTTCATGGGAAGATCATTCTGGACAAACTCACAGTGAAAGACCATGAGGTAACAGTGTTGACTCCTTCATATGCTCTCCTCATTGACTAGAAGAAGCTTTCCTGCTCTGAACTTCAAGGTAATCTATTCAGTGGATATCAAAACATTATTTGAAAATTCAAATAATAAACTTATAGACCTACCTCTTAATGTCTTGCCAGAATTAACATACTGGTAGTCAACAATGAAACAGAGATTTCTTTGTCGAAATGACTGAAACTAAAAAAGTCCTGTGGGAGAGTATAATCTACAATCACATTCCAGGAAATCAACTACAATGTAATGATTACAGATCCTGTGATGCCCTCTGGGGAGCTGGTGGCAGAATTGCTTGCAGTCCCTTTTGTGACCACGTTAAGAGCCTCTGTAGGAAGCATGAAGGAGAAACATTGTGGGAAACTTCCAGCCCTACCTTCCTATGTAGTTGTTCACATGACAGGATTAACAGAATGTCCTTTCCGGAAGGAATGAGAAATGCAATGCTTTCTGTTTTCTTTGACTTCTGGATCCAGGATTATGACATTCATTTTGAAACAGTTTTATAGTGAGGCATTAGCTAAGAGACACTGCTTTTCATTTTAAACTTGTTATCAGAAGAAATTTAGAAAGATTTAAGTGAAATCTATATCAATGAAAGGAATACATTTTAAAACATTCGTCTTCCATTTTAACTCTGCAAGTGACAACAATGAACTGGTTATCAAAAACTAAGTGAGAATGGAGACAAGAAATTTCTTGCCATGGTTACTCTTTATAGTCATCAAATCATTTCCCATAAGATACCTTCATATTTGTTAAATTCATGTCCAAAACAATGCAAAACACTCAAAAAATTATTAATCCTCTGTAAGAGAGATTGTTTATCAGGTTTGGTTATGACATACAAGTTCAGTACCAAGAGTTTTCATATAGGAAGAAATTGTAGATATTCTTGGTAAAAATAGTATAATATTTATTCTAAGAGTAAGATAAAACCTACTTACTGACACCAGTAGTAAATTGAAATATGTCAACATTAACAAGGAGATTAACAAAAAGATTTAATTTATCTGAATCTGCTCCAAAAATTATTGATAATTAGGGATTATTACACCCAATCTTATACCATTCCTATTGGAACAGACTGCTCATCATTTTTGCCCTCTTATAAATTTTAGATGAAACTTCAGAAAGTCATATTTGGAAAGTTTCATCATGGCTTGTCACTGAAAAGTTTCCTAGAATGCTTTATATTTTTGGAGAGAGTACCATACAAAATCCTGAAAAAGCAATTAGAAAACTCTAAGAAACGTTGTTTCTTAGCAGTAAAAAAGAGACTTTTTTTACTTCACTGATAAATTTATTCTACTTGTTTTTAATTCCTTGCCTTTTCTGATAAAAATGCTTTTTCTTTGAAATTTTCATAAACTCAAGTATGGTCAGAATCGATCAACTCAGACTTCCACTTCAATTGTCTCTGAGTATTAGACATAGATATGAAGTAATGAACAAAGGTTCATATTAGAAAGAAAATATTACCTAATTTAATTCATTGAATGTCTAATTATCTCACCAAATTGATGTTCAAAGGAACCCACTTCAAAAGTCCTTAGATTTAGACATGATTTTAATGTAAATGCATTGATTTACTATATTTAATTAATTTAATAATCAGTACACATTGCCTAGATGCAGACTACATGTTAGACTATATATAGATTGGGTAAAAAACATAAGGATCTTGGCCTCAAGTCCACCTCAGAGGTAAGTTAAAGAGATGGAACTATAAATTGGATTATTTTAGTAAAGACCTCTGGAAGGACTCATGTTGATAACAAGAGGACAGAAGCATTATCAAAGGATAATTAAGCGGGGGGAAACAGCCTAATGTGTTTAGGCGGGGGGAAACAGCTAAAGTGTGTACTGGCCATGCTTCAGGCAATCCCCAAGAACTGTAAATATTTATGCCTCAAACCTGAAACACCAAAATATATAAAACAATTAATAACAAACATAAACAAACTCATTGATAATAACAATAATAGTAGGGGACTTTAACATCCCACTTACAATAATGGACATATCATCTAAGCAGAAAATCAACAAGAAAACAATGGCTCTGAATGGCACACTGGACTGGATAGACTTAACAGATATATTCAGAACATTTCATCCTAAAGCAGCAGAATACACATTCTTTTCCAATTCACATGAAATGCTGTCTAGAATAGATCAGACACTAGGTCACAAGTCAGGCCTCAAGAAGTACAAAAAGATTGCTGTTATACCATGCATATTTCCAGCCATAACACTATGAAATGAAGTCAACTGCAAGAAAAAATTTGGAAGACCACAAATACTTGGAGGTTAAAGAACATCCTACTAAAAAATGAATAGGTTAACCAGGAAATTAAAGAAAAAAAAAGACAGAAGCAAATGAAGATGAAAACACAACAATCCAGAACCGTTGGGAAGCAGCAAAGACAGTCCTAAGAGAAAAGTATATAGCAACACAGGCCTACCTCAAAAAGCAAGAAAAGTCTCAAATAAACAACCTGAACTTATACATAAAGGAGTTAGAAAAGGAACAGAAAGTGAAACCTAAAGCCAACATAAGAAGGGAAATAATAAAGACTAGAGCAGAAATAAATGATAAAGAAACAAAGTAAGAGTAGAACAGATTGATGAAACCAGGAGCTGTTTTTTTGATTTATATATAATTGATAAACCTCTAGCTAGACTTATCAAAAAGAAAAATAGACCCAAATAAATAAAATCACAAATGAGAGGGGAGAGATCACAACCAACACCACAGAAATTCAAACAATTATAAGAGAATATTATGACAAATTATATTGCAACAAATTGGGCAATCTGGAAGAAATTGATAAATTCCTAGAAACATACAAACTCCCAAAACTGAAATAGAAGAAATATAAACTTTGAACAGACTGATAACCAACAAAGAAACTGAAATCAGTAATCAAAAGTCTCCCCAAAAACAAATGTCCAGGGCAGATGGCTTCACAGGGAAATTCTACCAGACATTTAAGGAAGAGTTAAGAGCTATCCTTCTCAAACTATTCCAAAACACAGAAACTGAAGAAAAACTTCCAAACTCACTCTACGATGCCAACCATACCTTGATTCCAACACCAGACCAAGACCCACTAAAACAGAGAATTACAAGCCAATATCCCTGATGAACATGCAAAAATTCTCAACAAGATACTAGCAAATCCAATCCAATAGTACATTAAAAGAATTATTCACCACAAGCATGTGAAATTTATTCCCAGACTGCAAGAGTAGTTCAATATTCACAAATCAATCAATGTCATTCACCACATTAATAAGAGAATTAATAATAATATGATCCTCTCAATGGATACAGTAAAAATATTTGACAAAATACAGTATCCATTCTTGATAAAAATCCTCAACAAAGAAGAGATAGAGGGAACACACCTCAAAATCATAAAGGCCATATAACAAAGAAACACAGCTAATATTATCCTCAGTGGGGAAAAACAGAGGTTTTCATGTAAGGTCAAGAACAAGAAAGGATTCCACTCTCACAACTTTTATTCAACATATTACTGGAGGAGAGGTGGATAGGGGGATGGGATAAATGGTGCTGGGTATTAAGAAGGGCACTCGTTGCATTGAGCACTTGGTGTTATATGTAAGTGATGAACCACTAAATTCTACTTCTGAAACTAATATTATACTATGTGTTAACTAACTAGAATTTAAATAAAAAATTGGAAAAAAAGACAGAAAAAATGAAGGGGCATCCCATCCAGAGACCACAACAATGGAAGATATAGAAGATACTTAGTAATTATTAACTGGAATAGTGAATAAATAAGGAACCCTCATATTTACTAGACAGACAGAAGCTACTATAACGGGGGTGGGGGGGAGGTGGAAAACACTAAGTGGAACAAATAGAAGGTAGATGAAAAGCCTGGAGAATATGATAAGTCACGAAGTATAGGAAGAATTTTAGCAGATATAGGAAAATGCTATTAAATTTAGGTCATATAAATAAAACTACTGATACATTTTTATCCAATTTCAGCAGAGAACATAGTTATTACTCTATTTGGGATCCATAATTTACAGATAAATTTTGGGGATGGTTTAGTCAATTAAGTGTCAGCCATTCTGTTGCCTAAATTAAGTATCAAGTATGTATGTCATTAAAAGCCTATGCATAAGTTTTACCACATTTGTGCAAACTAAGTAAATGATTTTAAAAGATTCCTTCCAAAGTATTAATACTATTCAAAAGAGTGGCATTCCTTGTTTCTATGCCATTCATTGGTGCACATGAATTTAGTCACACTGTTTCCACATTCCCTAGGTCCTGATTTTGTTAGTCTTATCGAGTCCAACCATGTCATCTATTGGCCAGCCCAGAAATAAGTTTATTTAATGTCTTTTTCTCAGAAACAGCTTTGTGTGATACAGTGGAGGTAAGAAGCCTGTGTTATGATTGTCTTGCTCCCTACATGCTTATGTTCCACTGTATGTGTTTTATCCATATCAGTCTTATTGACGAGTGGCCATTTTCTCTTTAAAATCTATTTTAGTTTTCTCCCATTTCTGCTTTCTGCAAAAGAAAATACCTTTTGAAAGTTTCAACATTATTATTTATTTTCTATTTTATTATCAACAAATATGCTACTTACACTGTGATGTCATAGTATTCGCCATTTCCAACACACTGAACATTACCAGAAATCATGTTACATGATTTTCATATAGTAACTTATAATTCTCAATAATTCCATATGTTGATGTTGTTGATGTTGTCATTGCACTTTACAGATAACATTAATAGACTCAAATCTCCTCAGAACATGCTAGTCTGGCCTTTCAATCAACATATCCAAATATGAGTTATGAAATGAATCAACAGGAATGACTTAGGTGATAAACCTGAACATCAAAAGTAGGTTTTCTACACTGCTTACTATTTATTTCTGCATAATGTCAAATACAGTCTTCTCTAAAAATAATTATATATAATGATTATATACATAATGATTATATGTAACATATATTGATTATATAATGATTATATAATGATTTTGTTTAGATATTTTATTTAAACCCACAGCTACATTATTCCTCACAATCATTCAATGTTTAAATATCAAAATTTTGGGGCGCCTGGGTGGCGCAGTCGGTTAAGCGTCCAACTTCAGCCAGGTCACGATCTCGCGGTCTGTGAGTTCGAGCCCCGCGTCAGGCTCTGGGCTGATGGCTCGGAGCCTGGAACCTGTTTCCGATTCTGTGTCTCCCTCTCTCTCTGCCCCTCCCCCGTTCATGCTCTGTCTCTCTTTGTCCCAAAAATAAATAAAAAACGTTGAAAAATAAATAAATAAATAAATAAATAAATAAATAAATAAATATCAAATTTTTGATATCTTATCACTTAGGCAAATACTGGTTTTTTGTTGTTGTTGATTTTTTTGTCCTTTATTTTAAATAGGCAGACTTATTTTTCTGTTTTGTTTTTCATTTCACTCAGTAAATATAATTTGCATTGTTTTAACTTATAGTATAAACCTAGGGATTTTATTTTGCTATGGTTATCCTTTGATTCTTTTTTTTAATGCTTATTTATTTTTGAGAGAAAGACAGTGTGAGCCAGGGAGGGGCAGAGAGACACACACACACACACACAGAATCCAAAACAGGCCCCAGACTCTGAACTGTCAGCACAGAGCCTGACGGGGTGGGGGGGAATCGAACTCACAAACCACGAGATCATGGCCTGAGATAAAGTCGGACGCTTAACCAAATGAGCCACCCAGGCACCTCATTTATCCTTTGATTCTTAAAACAACCTTGTATGTATAAGAAACAGAGGTCTAAAAAGGTTAAATGGCCCAGTTAACACAATTTGTTAATAGCAAAGACAAAATTCAAACCTAGTTTTTTTTTCCTCTTTTTTTTTCTTCTAAGATTTTATTTAAATTCAAATTGCTTAACATATAGTGTAGTGTTAGTTTTAGGAGTAGAATTTAGTGATTCATCACTTACATGTAACACCCAGTGATCATCCCAACAAGTGCCCTTCTTAATGCCCATCACCCATTTAGCCCATTCCCCACCCACCTCCCCTTCAGCAACCCCTAGTCTGTTCTCTATAGTTAAGAGTCTCTTATGGCTTGCCTCTCTGTCTGTTTTTATCTTATTTTATTTTTCCTTCCCTTCCCCTATGGTTATCTGTTTTGTTTCACAAGTTCCACATTGAGTGAAATTATATGGTATTTGTCTTTCTCTAACTAATTTTGCTTAGTATATGCACTCTAGTTCCATCCATGTTATTGCAAATGGCAACAGTTCATTCTTTTTGATTGCTGAAAAATATTCTTATATTCTTATATATTATATTATATTACTATTACATATTATACATTATATATTATGATTATATATTAATCATATATATTATTCATATATATATATGTATATATATATATATATATACACACATACCACCTCTTCTTTATGCATTCATCAGTTGATGGATATTTGGGTTCTTTCCATAATTTGGCTATTGTTGATAGTGCTGCTATAAACATTAGGGTGCATGTGTCCTTTCAAATGTATTTTTGTATCATTTGGATAAATACCTAGTAGTGCAATTGCTGGGTCATAGAGCATAAGTTGTTTCTATAAGAGAAAGAGATTCTGAACTCTAGACTACTAAGTTATAAGGAAACTTTTGGACCTGTCCATTAGCTAAAAACAAAATGACAAGCGTTGGCAAATATGTGGATAAAAAGGAACACTTGTGCACTGGTGGTGGGAATGTAAAGTGGTGTAGATACTATGGAAAACTATGCAAGTTCCCAAAGTTACCATATGATCTGGAAATCTCACTTATGGGTATATATTCAAAGTGATATTTGCACACTCATGAAGCATTATTTACGATAGCCAGGATGTGAAAGTCATCCAAATATTCATTAACAGATGAATAGATAAAATGGGGATGCACATACAAAAGAATGTTATTCAGCATTAAAAACAAAAGAAATCTTATCATTTGCCATAACATGGATGAACCTTCAGAACATTATACTAAGTGAAATAAACCAGTTACAAAATGAAAACAAAAACAAAACCAAAAAAGTTGTAAATCAGAGTATGAGTCCTCAAAGCATACATCTACCATCACTCCAATATTAAGAAAATACAACAGTGAGAGAAAATATATATTCTGCTCAAATGAATATTCAAATTAATCTAAAGAAACCAAGTATTATATTTGAACAGGCATTGATGATGAGCTCTTTTTCAATACTCTAAAATAGTTCTTATTAAATATATATTAAATATAAAAGAAGACTCATAGAATTCGCATACATTTTAAAGCAGTGATTCTCAAATTTTAATGTGCAACAAATCACCTGGATTCTTGTTAAAATGCAGGGTCTGATTCAGGCAATTCAGAGTAGAACCTGTTTCTGCAGTTCTAACAAAATCCCAGGTGATGTCAGTGTTCTCTGTTTTGCAGACTCTCCTTTGAATAGCAAAAGTACTGATAATACAATGATCACTTGTGTACAATGATGACTTCTTTCAGATTCAATTAGAAACTACTCTGATTAAATTTTAAGCACTTGTATTCCTATCCTCTAAATGTGGCTTTTAGAAAAATGTTGGTAGTTTGAGCAATGTTTCTCAATTTTATTGACATTTTACATCAGAACTACTATACTCAATTTCAAATGCTGGCATAGGCAGGCTGTCCAAAGTTCAGTCCATTCACCATTAACTGGATGAAAGAATGAAGTATGGAATACATTTATCATAACTCTGGATTATGAGCTTCCTGTGCTTGATTTGAGTCTGGGTTTAGTTAGAGCAAGACCTCTGTTTTTGTTTTTGTTTTTTTTTTATGTTTATTCATTTTTTGAGAGAGAGAGAGAGAGAGAAAGAGACAGAGCATGAGCGAGGGCTGGGGGAGAGGAGAGGGAGACAGAGAATCCAAAGTAGGCTCCAGGCTCTGAGCTGTCACCACAGAGCCAAAGTGGGGCTTGAACTTACGAACCGTGAGATCATGACCTGAGCCGAAGTCATTTGCTTAACTGACTGAGCCACCTAGGTGCCCCTAGAGAAAGACTTTTTTAAATGAAAAATTAAAATGACTTTAGGAGCTTCCTCTGGCATGTAATCTAATTAGGGCAGACCATATGTTAGGTAACTACTGCTAAGGTATCAATTAAAGAAAACACACACACACACACACACACACACATATACACTTTTATACTCTTACTGCCAATATGTCTATACTTAAATATTTTATAGTAATATAAGTATATTACATGATATCAATACCAAATCACAGGAGAAAGATCTAAAAATCTCAATTTTCATAATTAGTTTCATATTGCTGCTCATTTCTGAGTCCTATATATTTCTCATTTATTAAAGTCCAGAGAAATAACTGCATTTATATTGTAGTAATAATTTAGTCCTTCAAAAGAAAAAACAAAATTGTCTGTCCTGACAAATCTCAACAGAGCTGTTTTTTCAACCCATTTTTCCCTACACAGCAACTACAACTGCCACCATGTACTTAAAAATCAATCTTTATTCAAACCACCAATATCACAAAAATTGCTTGAATAAAATACATCTAAGTGTTTGGCAGCTTTTCTATAAATGCATTTTAAAATATAACCTCATTATAGATAAGTTTCAAGCTTTAATCACTAACGCTTATTTTCTTCATGATAGTGTCACATAGCTTCACCTGTATTTTTCATCTGAGATAAAATAGCGTTCTAGCTTTCTTTGCTCCAAGAAATTCTGATATGCAAAGAATTCTGTTTTTAAACATAATTCTTGATTGTAGCATTTAGAATATGAACATGATGCTGAGGGTATAGTTTGCTCAATACAGAACAGAATGGACTATTGTTTGCTATATTAAGGAATAACCTTAGAGACTTGTTCGAATTATACAGTTAGGAAAATGCCCATGGCTAGGTGATGCCAACAAGATGGCAGAATAGGAGATCCCTACTCATATCCACCAACAGCAACAATAATTTTGCAGCCATCTGTCAACAAAAGTGCTTTTGTGGGAGCTTTGGGATCCAGGTAGGAAGTTTGGAAACCCCGATGAAGCCTAGGACTAAGAAAGGCTATTTTTAAAAAGGCCTTTAAAAAGGCAGGCACTCAGGTGGCAGGCTGGCCAACCATAATGCTAGCTACAGACCAGAAATATCCCCATACCCTTGTGGATTTTGCTAGAGTCATGACTGATCCTGGTCCTGCCATTAGTATCATTTAAGGAGGGACCCAGGAGGAGCTACGCCTACGTGTGCCTTGGGTAACAGGCCTGCTGACCTTGGTCCCTGCTATGAATCCTTGAAGTAGTTCTGTAACTCATGAGGCTCCAGCCCCACCCTAGCCGTGGTGCAGCCCAGAGGCCCGATGGGAGACATGCCCATCGTTGTCCCCTAGAGGCAGGTCTGCAAACCTCAGTCCACTGCAAGTCCTGATGCAATCCTTTCATTGAGTTCCTACCCCTCCTAGTCACAATCCAGGAGATGTCTTGCATGAGTAGGAATCTAGTAGGAGAGATGCCTATTAATGCTCCCACAGGCAGGCCTGCAAACCTTGGATTCAGTTGTGGACCTTAAAGCATCTCTGTGACTTAGTTCCAGACCCCACTTAGCTGTGGTACAGGGCTAGTCTTACCTGCCCAAGGACCAACCCAATGACTCAGTAGGAATCCTCCCAGGAACATGGAGAGAACCACATCCATGCAAGCAACCTGGTAACAGGCCTTCTGTAATGCGGACCCAACTTTAAACACATGAGAAAACTATAACCATTGGGACAATATGACATTAGAGCAGAAAGGCAGATTGAGAAATGGAACCAAATGCATGTATGGATATTTGCTATATGACAGGAATGATTAGAGGCATAAGAGGAGAAGGGTACATGTTCCATTTTACTGCATTGGGACAATTGTTTATCTTCATAGGAAAAAAAAATCCCCTTTTCTCACAGCATACAAAACAAAATCAACCCCAAGGTATGGAAAACCTGATGTGAAAGGCAAAACTATCAACTATTTTAAAAAGTATGTTATAGAACAACATTTCCATGATCTCAACACAGAGAAAAATCTCTAGAAAAGAAGACAGTGATAGCACTAATCATAAAAAAAATTACAAACTTAAGCACATCAAAGGAAAGAACTTTAACCCATTAAAGACACCATGAAAACAGTGAATAGACAAGGCATAGAGTGAGTGGACAAGTTTGTAATGGACTTTATCATATGACCAGAAGTATCTGGCCTAACTGAAAGGAGGGGTGGCTTACTGATGAGTAAGTTATGGTAACACTTGAGAGGCAACACCTAAAAGGTGGGGTTCTTTGTTATAGGAGATAGTGTATGCTTTGATTCAGAGACTGTTATATAGTGCTTCTCCTCATAGCCAGAATATATGGGTGCAAGAATCAAGGGGTAGAAGTGGGATTACACTATTACCCCTGCAGAATTTTTGCTTCCCATTCCAGCAATTGATCTTAATCCTCAATGGGAAATGTTTCTGCCAGGGAACACAGTAATGGTTCTATTGAAAGACGAGATGACCACCTAGCCATTTTGGACTTTTTATGCCTCTGAACCACAGGGTGGAAAAAGGTAGTCTACTGTATGGAGTGGTTTATTCTGATTAACATGGAGAAGTTGTTACTGCTACACAATGGAGGTAAATAGGACCATGTATGGAACCCAGGGGATTCTCTAGAATGCCTTTTTACTTCCATGTCAAATTGTAAATGTTAAGAGAGCACTAACAGCAACCAAAAAAGGAAGAATGACTAAAGACTCAGACCTTTCAGAAATAAAGATTTAAGTCACTCCACCAGATAAAGAATCCCGAGAAGTTTTTGGCTGAAGATAAGGGAAGTATGAGATGGGTGCTAAGGAAGGAAGCCATCGATATCAACTATGACATCATGACCAATTTACAGAAGTGAGGACTACAGTAGCTTTGACATTTTCTCTTTGCTTCTCACTTACATGTTTTATTTGTATATACTAACCATTTTCCTCTCTTTCTTTCTCATTTTATGTCTTACACAAGTCATTAGAGGTTAGCTCACAATATAATCTTTGGATAATAGAATATTTATTGGGACTATGACTGAATATAGTGATTTTTAAATATTATTTTGAAGAAATTATACATGCACGAAGTCAATCATCTATATATATTTGAATGTAAAACTTAAGTGAACAGAAGCCAGTGTGCAAAATAAATATCACAGGACTGAAGTAAGACTATTATTATGTGTTGAATAAGTCTAATTTTTATACAACCATTGCCTCTAATAATTATCTTGGTCACACATCTCCATTTCACAATCAGATGGCCCACCATGTGACAAGTTCTATGATTTTTGGCAAGATACTTTTTATTACCTATAAAATATGGATCGCTTAGGGTACCTAAAATGTTCCCTAAGCTTCTTTGTGACTTCAGATTATTCATTTTAGTCTTTTATTCCCACAGATCCACAAACCCACTGATTCATTTCAATCACCATCCAGCTTTCTACTTTGATTCTTTACCATTGATGAACTGTTTTCCTTCACGTCACCTTGCATGCCTTTCTTCGGAATCTCATTCCAAGAGCTTATTTTCTGTGACCTGTGATACATGATTAATTTTTACAGATTTATACTGGAGACTTTGGTCTTGGCCTATGCTTCAACTCACTGGCACTGGTATCCTCATGTATTATATATATACAGACAAAGGTTAATATTTTATTAGAACTCAAGTATTTATTTCCTCTGTAACTGTAAATTAATCTTGCATACCTTCTTAGTCTTTGAGAGTAATTATTACATTTATGCTAAGGACAGTTAAGTTCCATTCAAAAGGGATTTTTTTAGGTTACTAAAATGTTTACAATAATGCCCCAACCAAAAATGCTTCACATATCTTAGTAAATGGCAGTGAGGGAACATCTCTCTTAGGAAATATAAATTTGGATAGGTGAGTGATATTCTAGCTATGGAAGGTGTCTGTTAAAAACACCACCCAGATCAAAAAAAACTAACCTAATGGTCTTCCTTGGTGCTTGGTACAATGTCTTTATGAGTAATATGTTGGGTTTTGAAGTCAGGTTCCCTCTATTTCCTTTTATTAAATGCAATATGGAAGTGATTGGGTCCAGGAGCCAGACTGCTGCTAATTTCAATCACATCTCCACCACTTTCTCTCCATGATAGCTAGGGTAAGTTACCTGAACTTTCTGTACTACAGTTTCCACATCTGTAAAATGAAAAGAATAAGCCTATAAAAAGGATTTCTGGGGGTGCCTGGGTGGCACAGTCGGTTAAGCTTCCGACTTCAGCCAGGTCATGATCTCGCGGTCGGTGAGTTCGAGCCCCACATCAGGCTCTGGGCTGATGGCTCAGAGCCTGGAGCCTGTTTCCGATTCTGTGTCTCCCTCTCTCTCTGCCCCTCCCCCGTTCATGCTCTGTCTCTCTCTGTCCCAAAAAAAAAAAAAAAAGGATTTCTGGGGGCACCTGGGTGGTTCAGTGGGTTAAGATCTGACTCTTGATTTCAGCTCAGGTCATCATCTCACACTTGTGGGAATGAGCCCCATGTTGGGCTCTTTGCTGAGCATGGAGCCTGCTTGGAATTTGGAATTCCCTTTCTTCCTCTCTCTCTGCCCCTCCCCAGCTCTCTCTCTCTCTCTCTCTCTCTCTCTCTCTCCCCTTCCCTCCCTCTCTCTCTCTCTCTCTCTCAAAATAAATGAAAACAAACTTAAAAAAAGTAAGGATTTCTCCGTGTGTTTTTCATGAGTTAATAAATATAGAAGATTTTCTGGGAGACAGTAAATTCTCAACAAATGTTTATTAATTTCCCCTTTAACCAAAAGACATAAGTGAAGCTCAGTAAATTTTTGTTATTGAATGAATGTGATCACAGAATCATGACAGGAATCAGTCGGATATGAAAAATACATTGGACCCTCAAATATTTCTTCATTTTTCAAACTGAGGAGAAGTGCTGAATCTAGCATCAAAAAACAGAAATTGATAATTCTAATGTAATTCCCAATATTTTAGGTTTACTTAGCAGATAATTTTGATCCAATGAAAAGAAAGGAGTAATAGTAAATAATTCCCAGAAATAACTCATCCACAACTAGGCAATTTTCTTTCCTAAGGGAGATATTCCATGATCAGATCAAAGAAATAATACAGATATAACTGAAAATTGAATCTAGAAAACAGATATCAGAGACTTTGATTTTCAAAGCTGAGTGGAACCTTAGCTATAAGTTCATAGAAATGTTTAATTGTAAAGGACAATAAACTTAAAGTTCATGCAAAGTAGTCATACTTCCATACAGATAAAGTATATATTTTTATTATAAACAAATTTGGAAAATATATTTCCCCAAGACTAACTTTCACTTGATTTCATAAATATATTTAATGAAGTTTTTTGCTATAGTATATTAAAAATGGTTACATTTTTTTGCAATTTCTCCTATCAGGGGGTGAGACTATTTCTCCAATCTTTGATTGGACTTGCCTCATGACCTGTTTTACCAATAGAGGTGGCAGAAATGACATAGAGTGACTGCTACATTTAGGCCTAGAACTTTCATGCAAGCTCTTGTAGACTTCTGCTGTCACTAGAAAAAGCACAAGATGGTCCACTGGAGAGACCACATGAAGTGAGAATCAAAGTGTCCTGCTAATCTAGAAAACCTAGCCACATGAGTGACACTTTCCTGGACCTTTCCTCCTTAGTTAAGTTGAGAGCTAGCTTCAGCCTACTGAGTGAGCCCAGGAAAGCCCCAAAGAAGAAACATTTCCTTGAGTCCAGCCCAAATTGCTGGTCCACAGGATCATGAGCAAATAATGTTTCTGATTTAAACCCTAAGTTTTAAGATAGTGGGTTACACAGCAATAAACAGAGACATTAGGATTTGTGAAAAATACCATGCATATTTTGCTCTTCAAATAAGCCCTAAGAATGTAAATATAATGGATAAATGTTTAACTGGAGAGAGGTCTGGACTATTACAGGATACTTTGCACAAGCTGTCTATAATGGCCTAAATATATTTTGACTAAGAAACCATCATATTTCCACTTCCTCACTACTCCTAACAGATGTAAAATATTTTAATTCATATATATGAATATATGTATTATATACATATATGAATATATGTATTATATAAACATATATGAATATATGTATTATATAAACATATATGAATATATGTATTATATAAACATATATGAATATATGTATTATATAAACATATATGAATATATGTATTATATAAACATATATGAATATATGTATTATATAAACATATATGAATATATATATTATATAAACATATATGAATATATGTATTATATAAACATATATGAATATATGTATTATGTACATATATGAATATATGTATTATGTACATATATGAATATATGTATTATGTACATATATGAATGTATGTATTATATAAACATATATGAATATATGTATTATATAAACATATATGAATATATGTATTATGTACGTGTATAATATATAATATATCATATTAAATTGTTATAATGATTATGTGTGTATATATGTGTGTGTGTATATATATATATATATATATATACATACAAACATACATATGTACATATGACACAAATCAAAGTTTCTATTTAACTGCAGGGAAAATGTAATAAATAAACAATTCACTTACCTAATACTCCAGTGTTGACCCAGAGAGCCCTGGACAGTGTGAACTGAAATATTTATTACTTTCAGCTATGGTGAATGGGTTCATATACTTTTGGGAGAAAAGGCACTAGTAGTTTGATATTTCAGGTATTTGATAAACAACTCCATCTCCTGGAGTTTGAACACAGGACAAATTACGAAGACAGTGGAGATAGTGGTTTCTGCAAAATTCATGCTTTGGAAAATAAAATGAAAAGGTGATGGTTATTAACCATCAAATTAAGGCAAAGTGTGAAAGCCAGAGAGGCCTCCTTTGTGGCATATAAAGAGATTCTCATCTCTAGCAAAAGGCAAAAAAAAAAGTGTACATTTTTAAAATAGGACATTTCCAGTTCTACTTAAATTCCCAACCTAGTCTGATCTCTTACCAATGTCAGGGCCCTAGTTGAAAGAGAATAGAATCCCAAGTCATATGAGAAATGGTTAATTGTATTTGGCAATCTTGAATCCCAAGATTCCCCTGAACGCTTTGAGTCTACAGTGGCCTGCTCCTCGCTGTTAAGAAATAACACTTTTCCATTGTTTGAAGATGATATATTATGATCTTTTCCACAGGGCTTCATGTGTCCCTCTCAGAACCATAGCTCTTGGCCATAGTTCAATAAGTAGGGTTAAATCACATTGTCAACAGCCAGGTATAAGCTGGACCTATTAAGGGAGAAAAGATATTACTCTAATTCAAAAGAACTGGAGGACCTAGAAAATATCTCCTAGTAGTAACTAGGAGATTATATTGGAAACTGTATGCTGAGGGACAAGATTAAGGAAAGTAGAATGTAAAACTGCAGAAGGAAGAATAGTTTTATTTCGTAGCACTCTCTCAAAACACAGAATACCTGTGTTCAAACTCCAGGACATGGTGGTAACAGACTACTAGGATGCCCACAGAACCTTGGGAAAAGCAATGGCCTACACAAAGTAAAACTGACAGGCTGAAAGTGCCATGGTAAATAGTGGAAGAAGGAATCAAAAGGCTTAGAGCAGTGGATATACTAAGATAGAGGTACTATATAAGTCTGGAAAATCTACCAGTGATTATTTACTTAAGTTACAAGAAATGCTCAATGTGGCTGTTCTCTGACAATTAGTTCTTTTGGTAATTACAAAACTGAGTTTTAGGTTAATTATAATCAAATCTGAAAATAATAGAGACACTTGATGGTGCTTCGGTCATCAGAAGTCAACCAAAAAGGATGATCACAATGAGCAGTAAGGTCAGAGTGGCAGCCAGGCAGGCCTAAAGCTATGGATATGGTTATACAGCAGGCAGAGCTAGGGACAAAATAGATAAGCCACCAAAAACGGCATTGCTCAGTCTATACTACCAGATTACTTCAAAGATAGATATCTAAAGGGTGAGGACAATTGCTTCCCTAGAATCACAATCACTTGCCAAGTTTTTGGACCTGAGTATTTTCATACCTCAAATTCATTGACTGATATAAGAGTGGGTCCCCCAGAGAAAAAATCCTGTAACATCACAGTGCGTGTACTTGCTAATAACTCCCTCAATTTTTTCCTAAAGGGACAACAGAATCCCTGGAACAACTGATGATTTTCTCAGTCCCCAAAATATATAATTGAAGAGGTATACTTTGTCATTGGCACAAGCTCTCAGTTTTTCCCCATTGAGGATGATATTAGTGTTGGGTCGTTCATATATGGCTTTTATGATCTCGAGGCATGCTCCTTCTATCCCTACTTTCTTGAGGGTTTTTATCAAGAAAGGATGCTGTATTTTGTCAAATGCTTTCTCTGCATCTATTGAGAGGATCATATGGTTCTTGTCCTTTCTTTTATTGATGTGATGAATCACGTTAATTGTTTGCAGTGGAATTGTTGCAGTTTTCCTTCCAGTTCTATTTTTTGGAACAGCTTCAAGAGAATAGGTGTTAACTCTTCCTTAAATGTTTGGTAGAATTCCCCTGGAAAGTCATCTGGCCCTGGACTCTTGCTTTTTGGCAGATTTTGGTTACTAATTTGATTTCCTTACTGGTTATGGGTCTGTTCAAATTTTCTATTTCTTCCTATTTCAGTTTTGGTAGTGTATCTGTTTCTAGGAATTTGTCCATTTCTTCCAGATTGTCCATTGTATTGACATATAATTGCTCATAATATTCTCTTATTATTGTTTGTATTTCTGCTGTGTTTGTTGTGATCTCTCCTCTTTCATTCTTGATTTTATTTATCTGGGTCCTTTCCTTTTTCTTTTTGATCAAACTGGCTAGTGGTTTATCAATTTTGTTAAATCTTTCAAAGAACCAGCTTCTGGTTTCATTGATCGGTTGTGCTATTTTTTTGGTTTTGATAGCATTAATTTCTGCTGTAATCTTTATTATTTCATGTGTTCTGCTGGTTTTGGGTTTTATTTGTTGTTCTTTTTCCAGCTCCTTAAGGCGTAAGGTTAGGTTGTGTATCTGACATCTTTCTTCCTTTTTTAAAAAGGAAGGCCTGGATTGCTATATGCTTTCCTCTTATGACTGCCTTTGCTGTGTCCCAGAGGTTTGGGGTTGTGGTGCTATAATTTTCATTGACTTCCATATACTTTTTAATTTCCTCTTTAACTTCTTTTTGGTCCATTCATTCTTTAGAAGGATGTTCTTTAGTCTCCAAGTATTTGTTACCTTTCCAAATTTTCTTGTTGTTGATTTCGAATTTCATAGCATTGTGGTCTGAAAATATGCACGGTATGATCTCGATCTTTTTGTACTTGCTGAGGGCTGATTTGTGTCCCAGTATATGGTCTATTCTGGAGAATAGACTATTCTGGTCTATGTGCACTGGAGAATGTATATTATGCTGCTTTAGGATGAAATGTTCTGAATATATCTGTTAAGTCCATCTGGTCCAGTGTGTCATTCAAAGTCATTGTGTCCTTGTTGATTTTTTGATTAGACAATCTGTCCATCTTGTGAGTGGGGTGTTGAAGTCTCCTACTATTATGGTATTACTACTGATGAGTTTCTTTATGTTTGTGATTAATTGATTTATATATTTGGGTGCTTCCACATTTGGCGCATAAATGTTTACAATTGTTAGGTCTTCTTGGTCTATAGAGCCCTTGATTATGATATAATGCCCTTCTGCATTTCTTGGTACAGTCTTTATTTTAAAGTCTAGATTGATATAAGTATGGCTACTCCAGCTTTCTTTTGTTGACAGTTAGCATGATACATGGTTCTCCATCCCCTTATTTTCAATGTGAAGGTGTCTTTAGGTCTAAAGTGGGTCTCTTGTAAACAGAATATAGATGGGTCTTGTTTTCTTATCCATTCTGTTACCCTATGTCTTCTGATTGGAGCATTGAGTCCATTGACATTTAGAGTAAGTACTGAAAGATATGAATTTACTGCCATTATGATACTTGTAGAGTTGGAGTTTCTGGTGGTGTTCTCTGGTCCTTTCTAATCTTTGTTGCTTTTGGAATTTATTTATTTATTTATTTATTTATTTATTTATTTATTTATATTTTCATCTTTTCTCCCTTCAGAGAGCTCCCTTAAAATTTCTTACAGGGCTGGTTTAGTGGTCACAAACGCCTTTAATTTTTGTTTGTCTGGGAAACTATTTATCTCTCCTTCAATTTGAATGACATCCTTGCTGGATAAAGAATTCTTGGCTGCATATTATTCTGATTCAGTACATTGAATATATCCTGCCACTTCTTTCTGGCCTGCCAAGTGTCTGTGGATAGGTCTGCTGCAAACCTGATCTGTCTTCCCTTATAGGTTAGAGACTCTTTTTCCCTTGCTTCTTTCATGATTCTCTCCTTGCTTGAGTATTTTGTGAATTTGACTATGATGTGCCTTGTTGATGGTCAGTTTTTGTTGAATCTAATGGGGGTCCTCTGTGCTTCCTGGATTTTGATGTCTGTGTCTTTCCCCAGGTTAGGAAAGTTTTCCACTATGATTTGCTCACATAACCCTTCCAACCCTATTTCTCTCTCTTCCTCTTCTGGGACCCCTATGATTCTGATGTTGCTCCTTTTTAATGAGTCACTGATTTCTCTAATTCTTAAATCGTGCTCTTTTGCCTTAATCTCCCTCTTTTTTTCTGCTTCATTATTCTCCATAAGTTTGTCCTCTATGTCGCTAATTCTTTGTTCTGCCTCATCCATCCTTGGCACCACCACTGCACCAATCCGTGATTGCAGCTCAGTTATAGCATTTTTAATTTCATCCTGAGTAGCTTTTACTTCTTTTATCTCTGCAGAAAGGGATTCTAATCCATTTTCGACTCCAGCTAGTATTCTTATTATCATGTTTCTAAATTCTGGTTCAGACATCTTGCTTGTATCGGTATTGGTGAAGTGACTGGCTGTCGTTTCTTCATGCTCTTTCTTTTGGGGTGAATTCCTTCATTTTGTCATTTTGAAGGGAGAAAAGGAATTAGTGAGGTAGAAAAAAATAAAATTAAAAAAATATTAATTCAAAAATTCGAAACACACACACACAAAAAATTGAATAGCTGATGCTAGATCCTAGGTGTGTTTTGCTCTGTGTGTGGAAAGTGGCTTGATAGATTAGAGAAAAAAAGAGGAAAAGAATTGTTTGAAAATTTGAAAAAATGAATACACTGAAGTAGACTAAGATGAGATGATGGAAGTAAAACAGAATTTGAATAAATTTTCACAAAAGTAAAAAATATAGTAGAAACAAATTTTTAAAAATATTTTTAATAAAAATTGATAATAAAAATGAATTTTTTCTTTTTCTGTATTCAAGAAAAAGAAAAATGAAAAAGAAAAAAAAAGAAAGAAAGAAAATTGAATAGATGGACCAGCTAACAGACTCAAACATGACTGAAATTCCTTCGTTTTCCCCTAGAAGTCCAACTATGAGGCGCTTTATAGTTCATAAACTAAGTAGGCATGAGACTTGTGTTCCTGAAGAGCGAGGTTGGCCCAGTTGGGCAGGGCTTAGTGTAACGGCTCTGTTATCCACTAGATGGCGCTGCTAGCCTACTGGGGTGAATTGTTGTGGCGCTTGTAGTTGCGTATGTGCATGCGCAGGAGTGGTGAAAATGGCATCACCCACCTTCAGTCTCTAGTATTGGAACTCTATTCTCCCTGGTCAGCAATCGAGCACCAGTCCGTCTTGGGTTCAGTCCACCCCTCTTTTCCACACTGTCCATGACCAAGCTCCAGGAAGCACATCCCTCCTGAGTTTTGTCTCAGATGCAGCTGCCTTCTCCAGCCCCCCACTTCTGAGGAACTGCAGCTTTGACCCACTCTCCCCCTCTGTGGAGGGTCTCACCGAGCAATGGCCGGGTGCCGGCCGCACCCAGGAATGCTTGTGGGACTGTGCTGCTGCCGATGCCCATAGACTGTGGCCAGGTGCCGGCCCACCCCAGAAAAAGTTTGCAAGACAGTGTAGCAGCAGTGCCTCAGGGATTATGGAAAATCACAACACACATCTGGCACCAGGCTTCACCCACAATGAACTTGTTCCAGTAGCAGCAAATGTGGCCATTCTCTGGGGTCTGTTGGGTCCAGGTGGTCTCACAGCCTCTACCAAATGTCCTTCCAGCAGTGGAACCACTTCTCCCCATGTGGCCCAAGAACCTCCTAGACCCCACTCTGCTCTTGGGTATTCACCCTTCCCACCAGAGCACCGCCAGGTATTGAGCTGCGGAGTTTCAGACTCTGCGCTCCCCCCTGTTTACAGTCTTAATGGAATTTAAACCCTCTACTTTCTCCTTTATCCTTTCTCCTTTCTCCTTTTTTAGTTCAGTCCCTGCGGCTGTTTCCAATTTTCCACTTTCTCTCCAAGCTGCTTTTGGGGAGGGGTGTTTTTCCCGTAATCTCCCCACCATCTCCATCCTCTCTCTGCACGCAAGAGCACCTCCCTGGCCGCCGTGGCTTCTCTCTCCCCAAGTTCACCTCTCCATGCTTCGTACCTGCTGAATTCTGTGGTTCAGGTTGTGCAGACTGTTGTGTTAATCCTCCAGTCAGTTTTCTAGGTGTGCAGGATGGTTTAGTGTTGGTCTGGCTGTATTTCATGGACGCAAGACATACAAAAAACTTCCATGCTCTTCTGCCATCTTGGCTCCTCCTCCTGAAAAGATCAGTTTTGACAAAGTCATTACCTAATCTGCAGAAGTTAACTTCATTAAGAAAACCAATAGGTTGGAATTCAGTTTCAGTATTGCACAGTGGGGCTTCCTTATGCCTCATGCTAATGTATACGTATGTGTAAGGCTTCTCTCCTCTGATGCCTCCCCCGCTCTCCTATTTTTTTTAAAAAAGATATTAATGTATTAAAGAACACTAATGCCTTACTTTTTTTCTTTTTTGTACTTTACTATTATATGTTCCAAGTTTAATAAATATTCATTGTTTCCTTTCTGGATATTATTATAATTAGTTTCATCAGTGATTATTGCTGAAAATAATTTTGTTGTATAGAAGAATGCTATAAAAATATCCCCGTATATCAAAAGTGCAAAGTATGCCTCATTTCTGTCCAACTGTTTAAACATGTCTCTTGTCAGGCAGAAGAACTGCTCTTAACTTGGTTTCTTTCTTCTCTTTGTGGTTCACTTTTTAAGTTGTGTTCGAAAGGCTCGATTACCAATATTTAAAGGCAAGCTTTGGAGATCTTTTTGCTATTTCAAATGTTTTCTTATGCATGGACTTAAAAATTGTTGCATACAATATTTGGTTCTTTATGCCATCTGCAATTTATTTTTCTATGAGATGTGTGGAAAAAAAATCAACAAAAAGATTATATAAGTTTCTGTTTTGATATTCTCAATATCCCAGGTATTAGAGTTGGAAATATCTGACTGACTTGACAAGGTAAGACCAAAATATGGGCGATCATATTGCAGGAGGAGGGAAATCTAACATAATCCAGAGCGTTGGGCCAAATCTTGCTGGGCCTCACCTAGCATTCCTACCCTCCTTTTATTTTGTGTTTTACCATCCATTTATAAAGCATTGTTCGATAGATTGAGAAGAGTAATTGAAACATATCCAAGGCTTTGTGTGGAAATTATCTTTAGTCTTTTTAACCAAAGATCTTTTTTACTGGTTGCCCAGATTTAGGTAGGAATCCAGTAAGAACCATTCAGATTCCTGTAACAAAGGATATTTACAGGAAGGAATATTTTGTACTTCATGAGGGTTGTGAACTGTAAACACAAAGGACTTGCCTAAACACTGTGCTTAAGGGACTTGTCCAAATTTTAACTTCTCTTCCATCTGTATGTAGGTCATGGTTTGTGTCCTTCAAACTGGCTCCAGCTTCCTTATTTAAATCTTTGCTCTGGGGCGCCTGGATGGCTCAGTCGGTTAAGCGTCCAACTTCGGCTCAGGTCATGATCTCACGACTTGTGAGTTTGAGCCCCACATCGGGCTCTGTGCTGACAGCTCAGAGCCTGGAGCCTTTCAGATTCTGTGTCTTTCTCTCTCTCTCTGTCCCTCCCCCACTCACACTCTGTCTCTCTCTCTCTCAAAAATAAATAAACATTAAAACAAAGTCTTTGCTCAAGAAATTATGATCCTACCAAACAACAAAACATACATTGTCAAACCCAACTTGCCAAGCCATTTTCAGTAATTTTCTACTTACTCCTTTCTGTAATCTTCCATTTCCATGTAGTCACCTCGTCTCTTTTTTGTTTCCCTTTTTACTTTTCCATAGTTCCTTTTTGTTCCCTGTCTGCTCTCCCTTTAAAAACATCAGTCACCTTTATCTTAGTTGGAGTTGAACTCATTTCATACTGGAATCTCTCTCCCCTTCTATAAATGGATGAATAAAATCTATCTTGCCACCTTTAACAACTGTTCAGTTGTGTTTTTCTTTGTCAGGGACACATATGTTCTATTTGATTGATTTTATTTATACAGTAGATGTTTCTGAAAATGCTTGGTAAAAACAATCAGGCTTCTCACTCTTAAATCACAGAATAAGGCTCTAGTGAAATCCCTGTTTTTTTTCAGTTAGGAAATTATATATGTCAGTATTAAAGTAGAATTATTTGAGGATTTATACAATTAGAATTATAAATTGAGCATAATCCATCTATAGGTACCACATCTTCTTTGATTTGATGAACAGAATTGAAGAATCTCAAGATAAATATTGAAGAAGTGTTTGTCAAAAAATACATAGAGTTATTTCTCCCTTAGGGTGGAATGGGTTAACTAACACAATATGTTTAGCCAAGAGGAAAATATTTGGATATGGCACACATCTTACAACATGTGGAGGAGAATCTGTCACAACTTGATCCACAGTGGTTGAATTAAATAGAATGACTTTGCTTGTGCTTACTAGCTATTTCAAATGTTTACTACGCCTACTGTGTCTCAAAAGCCTACTCCCTGTTTTTTTCTTATTTTCTTTTTTAAACTTTTGACAACAAAACAAGCAACATTTTATGACACAGAAAGTAGCAATTACCACACAAGCCAGTAGGAATCCGATCACATCCAAAGAGTGGTCCTGGAAACAGGTGAGGTTGTAAGAAGCTGGCCGTAGGTGCTTGGCAACTTTGTGCCGTGTGACAAACACAGTCCAGAAGACTGCTCCATCCAAAGGCTTTAGAAGCTGATCATGATGAATGGTTGATAACCACATAGCATTCTCTTTGTAGCTGGAGGAAAATCAAATAATTTATAGAACAAACTGGAGAAGTATGTTGATTTTCACGTGGAGGGTAAAAATGAGTGCCACATAACCCTGGAAGAAAAATCTATCATTTTTCTTAGAGATGATTATAGAGATCTTAATGGGCTAGAATTTGCTAATGTCTAGGATTTCAAGCTGTGAAGAAAAAGAGAAGTTGGGCAAGGACAAGTATTTCTAGTTTAGAAAGGCAAGAAAAAAAAATGAAATACATGATTTCTGTGTGCAAATTTTGAATTATCCAGTAAGGAATTGTTAATAGATCTGTTGAGAAAGTTTCAAAATATTATTATAACCCAGATATAGGATATAAGTCCATGATGAGGTTAATGGACATGTCCGGGCAGAGCTGATCAGGAGCTGGTATTGACATGATAGCAGTGAAATTAGTGATTAGAAGTGTGGAAGTGGATTGTATTGGCTTGAATCCTGACTCTGACACTTGTGTGCTTTTTTTAGTGTTTCTGTTCCTCGGGTTTTCATTTTTGAATGGATAGGAATAGTACTTTTCTTATCTGATTATTTTGAGGAATGATGTATTGATTCTTGGATTTGACCCTATCATTTGGTGACCCAGTTTGTGTTTGCTGTTGTGGTTTTTCTTGTTGGTATCGTCATTTTAGAATCTGGAGAGTGCTCAGCATTCCACTTTCAGGCATTGCCAGTTTCATTGGTTTCTACTGTTGAAATGATTATGAACTAACAGACAAGGAAGAAGGCTAAATAAAGAGGGCTTACAAACTTTAAATCACAAAGTGCTATAACATGGGACTGTAGCAGTACAGTGGAGGTAATATCTGTCTCTGTCCTGTAAAAACCAGTGAGAATGCTGGGTTTTTGAGAGGAGAGAAGTAATCCTGAAACACATTTGTAATACAATAGGCAAAGACTATAGTGAAGAAGTTACTTACTCCCTACAAAGAATTTACTAGTACAATGTGTACCATATCACAAACATTCAGTATACATCAGCTAGTTTTCTTTTTTGGGCACAGCTTTACCTTATTAAAAATTTTAAAATGTAGAAAGACATCTATATTAGAAAGATGTGATTTGACATAAAACCACCAAATGGAAGATACAATCCTTAAAAAAAATGTGCTTCTCGTGGTGCTTATTTAAGATGAATAATAGTTGGACTAAATTAAAACTAGACAACATTGTTTTTAAAATGCAAATGTCCATTTAAAATGCAAATGATACTATAACCAATATATATTCAAGCAAAATTTTATTTCTAAAGTCATTATGAAACCAAAAAGAGAAAATGTGTACATAATTATGATATTAATAATAATAGGAATAGTAACATCCTGAACTAATTTGGAAACCAAATATTTCTGATACAGAAAATTTGACTTTTAAAAGGAATATTCCAATATATCTCTTCTAAGTCAATTGCTTTTTGATTTTATGGTTCTTCTACCAAATAAAACAAAAACAAGTATAAACAAAATTAATAGAATTTAACTAAATTTATAAGTAGTGTTCACATAATTTTTAATCGAGTAAATTTGAAAGCCCTAGTTATTTATCATTTATCTGTGGTGGGAGCAAAATATTACCATAGAAAATTTTGGAAGTATTTAATGGGAATTTGCGACTGATCAGGTCATACTGGTTTACAGAAAGTAAACTATTTTAGACGAGTTTTAAAACAATTTAGTTCTCATGCTGAAAGAAAATCATAATTGTGCAGATTAGTACTATAACAGTACTAATCTTTTTTTTTTTCTGTTTACTTTTTTTGATTTTTTTTTTGCATTTCCCATCTAGCTTGGGTAATGAAACTAGACTGGTCAGTTTTATTCCAGTTTCTGTAAAACTCAGTTTTCCTTCCTGGTTTTCTGAGACTTGTGTGTTGGTTCAGAGCCCTGTGGGGAGTGTTGGAAAGCAGGCATACTCTGTACCTCCTGTTTTTCTGAACCTCGCAGATGATGCCAGTTTTGATATTTTCCTCCTTTTCCTTCTCCAGACGTCCAAACGGATTCTTTGGACAGAGGTGTTTGGAGAAACTGCTTTTGCGATTATACATGTCAGAGCCTAGACAAAGTATGTTTGAAGATACAGACACTAGTCTCTGCTCCTTAGAAAGCTTCTGGGTATAGTCTCCCCAGTGTAGGGCATAGGGCCAGGTGTGTTGGTTGTTTTGATATTTGGCTGTTTTATTTCTCCTTGTTTTTTTGTATTATGGTTTGTTCTCTTGTTTTGCTTTGTTTTTCTTTTTTTTTTTTAATGTTTTATTTATTTTTGACAGAGAGAGAGAGAGAGAGAGAGAGAGAGACAGAGCATGAGTGGGGGAGGGGCAGAGAGAGAGGGACACAGAATCTGAAACAGGCTCCGGGCTCTGAGCTGTCAGCACAGAGCCCAACACGGTACTCGAACTCATGGACTGCGAGATCATGACCTGAACTGAAGTAGGACGCCCAACCAACAGCCACCCAGGCACCCTGCTTTGTTTTTCATTTTTGCCCTAATCCTTGGGTTTAAAGTTCAGGGCTGCAGGTAAGGGGCAGAGTGGCAAGGCCAGTACAAGTGGTACCCGTGCGAAGGAACCCAGCTGGCATCACTATAACAACATTCATGGTTCCCGACTTCAACTTTGTTCTCAGTGCTTCCTCTTAATCTTTCTGTTAACCATTTCAGTGATTCTTTTTATTGATATTTCAAAATTTATCCACTATTCTTTGTTTTAAAATTTTTAAACATTTATTTTTGAGAGAGACAGACAGAGTGTGAGTGGGGTGGGGGTGCAGAGAGAGAGGGAGACACAGAAACCAAAGCAGGATCCAGGCTCTGAGCTGTCAGTACAGAGCCTGACTCAGGGCTCAAACCCACGAACCATGAGATCATGACCTGAGCTGAAGTCAAATGCTTAACTGACTGAGCCACCCAGACACCCTAAAATTTCTCCACTGTTTTTAAAACTGTTACAAACTTTTCCCCTAAAACCATTGAAGAAAATTTACTGTGCCACTCAAAATGGGTTATTCATGGCTATCTTCAAAACATTGAGCAGATCTTACTCATAATTGTGTTCATGTCAGGACTCATTTTTGCTCACCTGACCTTCATATTAGCATCTCTCTAGAAATAGTATCTAGTAAAAAAAAAATTGTACTCGTGAAGAATCATTAATGACTCACTTCAATGCATTGAGCAAATCTGTACTTGACATTGTGTTCAAGTTCAGTCTAACAGCTGCTTTTCTGGCCTTTATGTGAGTGATGTTACCGGGTTGATCCACAAGCAAAGGAATGCCCACCATTGGATCCCCGTGATAGATCATCAGTTCCACCATGAGTTATACAAGCTTCAGTTTTTGGATGACCTAGAATTGAGTGAATTTTACTAAAATTATTTTATAAGTCTTTAAAATGAGAAATGAGCATTATAATGCACTGAATCTAGAGGCAGTATTTTTTAGATAACAGAATATTATATATGTGAAATTGCATTTAAATTGCTTTCAGAGCTCAGAGCAAGAAGCATGTAAGTCTGCTGGAGAGGTAAATGAAGACTACATGAAAGAAGTGGTGTGTCATTTGAACTTCAAAAATGAACACAAGATTGGCAGGTGAACAAATTGGAAGAACATTTTGGATAAAAAGAAACATGTGCAAAAAAGCAGGGGGCATGTTGGAAACATTCTCTTAAAGTAGTGAAGTCATTGAGTCTGATATAAAGGACTTCAGGGCAGCAGAAAGGGTGATGGTGGTGGCACTGGAAACAGAATTAGGAAAATCCACATTTATTCATGAAACGTATTATTAATTAATGAAAAACATTGTATACTTTTTCCTATAGAAAATGGAGTACAATAAAAGCACTGTTATTTTTCAATAGCATTTGAAATACCCCTGCAACTAGGAGAAAGATAGATAGGTGTATGGAGAGAATTAAAAGACAGCAACAATTTTGGAAGTTATTGAAAAATTCACCTGTGAAAAGTAATTACACCTGAAATAAAGGTATTTTGATTTGGGCCATAAGGAATGTAATGAAATGCCAACTCTTACATTTTTTCCTCAATTTTCCTAGGACTGGAAATAATAAAAATAACTTGTTTTATTTTTTAATATTTCAATAATAAATGCTCACTAAATTTGTTTTTTGTTGAGCTATTATCGCATTGCTCAGCTGTTATGTTTTCAGTTTTTGTTCTCCTGAGTCATACCAAGAAAGTCATTCTGGGGGATCCACATATACAGCCGAGAATTGATTGGGTCCTAAGGTTTCTGGCTTCTTGCCATCAAATCACCATAAAACCTGTTAAGATAAAGAAAATACTTTTCTGTAGTTGAACTTCAAAGTTACAGCGTATTAGGATTCTAGGGTGATTCAAAGACATCCAGTTTAAATCCCTTCCATATGATGGATGAAGAAATGAGGACAGGAGGTGTTAGGTAACGAGAACCAGTAAGACACTGTTATAATAGAAATGCTCATATAACATGTACATATTTTTTATGTTAAGTCAACTATGGAGTAAAGTCACATATTATGGTGTAGGCAAATCATAGTGGCATAATCAATGACAAATTCAGATATTTAAGAAATTGTAAGACTGTCATGATTCTAGAGCAGAAAACAGTGGCAAATTAATCTACACATTTATGTTACTATATATACTAGCTCTCATTTTCTAAACTTAATATTAGCCTGTATTTGTTTTTGGCTCTTATAGAAGGGAATTTACTTATATCCACTTGTTTCTCAAGTTATTACATGGAGTTTTGTATCTTTTGATATACAAAAAGGCTAATATATGCAATCAACTACTTATGAGAAGTATTTGTATTTCCTTATAATTCATAATTAATTCGGCTTAGGAAATAAATATAACTTCTTTTAGATTATAGATTGTTAAAACACTACCCCCAAGAAAAATGTCAATTGATAAGTTTTGACATGAATCCAGAGTATTAACACTACTGCTGGTTTGGAAATTCTTTCGATGTTGATAATGTATAAATAGCAGTGTGGCTGTTGAAAAAGTTCCAAAATTGTAATGCTAAAATTTATTCAGCTGACTTCTAGTACTTAAAAAATGAAGCACAAAGCATTGACGGCATTGTTTAACATGGTTTATGTATATACCAGTACCAAAATACGGTGCCAGTTTTGGAATTTCCAAGCAATCCCCATGACTTGGATTATAATTTACTAGGGTTTAACTTCTGTTTGTTAAGCAGAATGTAAAGTAACTTTAGATTTTCAGCAAAAAATGAGCATAGGTGATTAAGTGAAGATTCTATCAGATGGGAAACTAAAAAGTAGTTCACAAATACCCAAAGACCCCAGGTATTTTTTTATATGTTAGTAGAAACTATTATATCTTAAGGTGAAGGATGCATCTGAGCCCTTTACATGCAGTCTTCCCTCTGCTTGACTCCTTTTATTCCTTCTTTCTCCATCAGGAGCAGTAGTTAGAAGCAGAGTCCATTTGAGGCCAGATTTTATAATGCACAGGGTTCACTTAAGGACAGGACCCATCTCAACTATCTTTTATTTTCTTGTTTCAGATTTTAGTAGGGCCCAGTCAACCAGGACAGACTGATTTTTCTTTCTCTAAATCATCGTGGCTGGCTTAGATACCCGGACACGGCTTGGTGAGCTCTGGCCATCCTGAAAAGCACACTGAATAGGCCTATTCAAAATTTAGAGGAAAGAAAAGAAGGATTATATGGCATGTGTAAAAACTGCATGATGCATTCAGATTTTTATCAATATTGCTTAACATTATTGTGCTAGTACAGCTACTGTGAAAGTTTAACTTTTTTTCTGATAACATCTACAGCGTGCACAGTGTCCTCAGGAATCCTTCAGTGAAAAGGAGCAAATGATAAGGTCGAATTTAGTGATTTTGTACCTTCCCACAATACCATTATAATACCAAAATTTAATCGTGTACCTCATATATAAATATATACACACACACACACACACAAACACACACATATATATAATTTATATATGGTATATAGATATATATTACAGTGTCAATGTCAAAGTTACTGTCAGACACCCTCGGTACTACTTTAGCCCCTGCTGTGTTTTATTTTGGTTTTTAAATGGATATCTGAGGTAAATTTGTAGGCATAATAGTTACCTGTCTTGCAGGAAATGTTTATAATCAAAACTTTTACAGAGCTTGACTTATTAAGTAGCTGTTTGTTATAAGATACTTTACCTTCTGTGGAATCTGGCAAGGGCTGATGCGATCACGTCGGCTCTTTTTTCTGTCATGTTACTGACCATTGACCCCAGAGTAAAAACCACAATACCATTTTTTTCCAGAGCTCTGGGAAAACTTTCCCATTTCCTGTGAAAAAAGAATTTGCTCCATCACAAAAAAAGGAACAGCAAAGCCAACACTATTTAAAGGATACCTGTAGAAACAAACACGTAAAATATAATCAGGAATTAAGGGAGCAGCTGTTTTTTTTAAATTGTAAAATGCATATAAATTTTACCATCTTAATTATACCTAAGTGTACAGTTCAGTAGTGTATTCGTTGTGCAACCAATCTTCAGAACTTTTTTGTCTTGTAAAGCTGGAAGTCTATACCTATTAAAACTCTCTATCTCCCTCTTCCCTAGCCCTTGGCAATCATCATTCTACTTTCTGTTTCTATGAATTTGACAAGTCTAGATACTTCATGTAAGTTGAATTGCACAGTATTTGTCTTTTTGTGACTGGCTCCTTTCGCTTACTGTCAACTTAGTCCGTGTTGTGACATGTGTCAGAATTTCCTTCCTTTTAAAGGCCAAGTAATATTCCATTTTTTGTTTATACCATGTTTAGTTTATTACTTTATCTCTTGATGCCACTTGGGTTGCTTTTGCTTCTTGGCACTTGTTAATAGTGTTGCTGTGAACATGGCTGTACAAATCTGTCATCTGGATCCCGATTTCAGTTCTTTTGGATATATACCCAGAAATGAAATGGCTGGACCATTTGATAATTCTATTTTAATCTTTTGAGGAAACTCCTTGTTGTTTTCAGTAATAGCTGTTTTTTAACAGATCTAATCCCTCATATCCTGGGAAAGAGATGTGTCCATGAGGTCAATTTCCTCTATTATATATATTTGTGCAAATGAGTGTATGTGTGTGTAAGCAAGAAATTAAATAGAGCCAGTACACAATAGTGTGGAGGAGATACTCTTAGAGAGTATTATATTCAGACTCTTTATAAATAATGCTATCAGTTACTACTGTGGGGGCCCCTGAGTGACTCAGTCAGTTAAGCGTCCGACTTTGACTCAGATCATGATCTCATAGTTCGTGAGTTCAAGCCGCGTGTAGGGCTCTGTGCTGACAGCTCAGAGCCTGGAGCCTGCCTCATATTCTGTGTCTCCTTCTTTCTATTCCTCTCCCGCATTTATGCGCTCTCTCTCTCTCTCTCTCTCTCAAAAATAAATAAATATTTTTTTAAAAAACCTTTTTTTTTTTTTAATTTCTACTGTGGATTTTTGGAAGAGAGCCACACAGCATTTTTTTTCTTTCTTTCTTTCTTTTTTTTTTTTTTTAATATGTGAAATTTATTGTCAAATTGTTTCCATACAACACCCAGTGCTCATCCCAAAAGGTGCCCTCCTCAATACCCATCACCCACCCTCCCCTCCCTCCCACCCCCATCAACCCTCAGTTTGTTCTCAGTTTTTAGCAGTCTCTTATGCTTTGGCTCTCTCCCACTCTAACCTCTTTTTTTTTTTTTTTTCTTCCCCTCCCCCATGGGTTTCTGTTAAGTTTCTCAGGATCCACATAAGAGTGAAACCATATGGTATCTGTCTTTCTCAGAGAGCCACACAGCATTTATCGTTTATTGTTATACTTCTACTAAATCATTTGTGTTTATTCCAGGCAGGTTTTCTGGAGAATTATTTTACTCATTAGAATTTCATTTACCTGACTATGAGCACTAGGAAAATGTTACTTACGATTAAGATGAGTTTATATCTAACATTATCTCAGCCTTATAATTCTTTATACCTTACCTTCAAATTTTTCGAAATTTCCCAAACTCTCTCCTTAAATTACTGATTGCTGACATTGAGGAGTATGGTATTATAGTTTGAACTTTTGTGAAAGCATCCTACGAATCCTCTTTATAACCCGGAAATATACTTCTGTAGTTACATATTTGAGTAACAATATTGCTGGGTTTGTCTACATATGATACCATATGCCCTGAAATTATATTGTAAAATTGATGTCTCATCAGAATGTGCTCTGTGTAGCTGGAAGTGAATGGAGGGGTCCTGGTCATCACCACAGTGAGTGTCTCAGAGAGCACTTGCACTACGGTGGGAGAAGTATGCAGGGCTTTGTCCAGCAGACATGTGGTCATCCTCCTTAGTAGCTCGGTTCAAACTATATAAGGCTCCTGGTGAGGACATATTTGCCTGCAAATGTTTCAGAATCATCATGTCTTGTCCCTGATCCATGCCGATTAAAAACAAATATTACTTTCTACGCTAGACTAACTCCACGTTGCTCAGTGTACCCTCCTACCAAAAAAAGAAAAAAGAAAAAAAAAATTGTAGAGGAACAAAAGTTTCCTGGATACCTGGTCGAAACCATATACTCATCTTTGTCTTTTTTTTTTTTTTTTTTTTGCTTCTTTTCTTTAAATTGGTTATTAGTTCTTTTCTCTCTGGAACATAATGATCTAACTTTCCAATATAAAAACTCTACTTTCTCATCCTAATCATTGTCAAAAAACTTCTTTTCAAAATTGTTTTTACAGAAAAAGGAAACTGTTTTCAAGCTTTG
Source organism: Panthera tigris (assembly GCF_018350195.1). NCBI lineage: Eukaryota > Metazoa > Chordata > Mammalia > Carnivora > Felidae > Panthera > Panthera tigris. Next base: position 148,409,073 of record NC_056663.1, read on the forward strand.
GTGATCCTGCGGACTATTTTTGTAGAGCATTCTTCAAAGTATAATTCCACCCAGATGACATTATTTTTAATATGAGGATCACTGAACTTTCCTGTAATTCACCTAGTGCATCCTTGTAACATGTGTGATTTCAGTGATGTGTACCAACAGTTAAGGTTACCTGTGTTCAGTGTTTTGTTTCATTGGCCTAAAGCTTCATTTGTACTGTGGAAGATGGTTCCTTATGGTATTACAGTAATATATCCTCTGTGGATTAATGACTGATGTGGACTGGTTGTTCTCATTCCCTGACATGCTTATGAAAATAATTTAAGCTTATTGCAAGAAAATTTGCAAAAGTATGAAAAATTACAAAGAAGGAAATAAGAGTTACTCATGCTTTATATCAGGATATGCCTGGCTTAATATTTTGTATGCTTTCTTTTTTTAAATTGAAATATGATATATAACATTGTGTAATTTAAGGTACACAACAAATTGACTTGATATATTTGTATATTGTGATATGATTGCCATTGTAATTATAGCACCTCTATATTGTCACATAATGATTTCCTTTCTGTGGTTGGAATAATTAAGATCTAGTCTCTTAGCAAATTTGAAGACTATAATACATTATTTTTGTATTCACTATGCGTTAGCTTTCTAAGACGTACTTACTGCTAGTTGCAAGTCCGTACCCTTAAACAATATCTCTGCTATTTCTCCACTTTTTTTGGTGGTTAGCCCCTGATAACCACACTAACCGCTCTCTGTTTTTTATGAGTTTGGCTTATTTAGATTCCACATATAAGAGATATTGCATATTTTTTCTCTACCCTTTTGAAAAGATAAACAAAATTGGCAAAGCTTTAGATAGACTAAGAAAAAAGACTCAAAATTAGAAGACTTTATAGTTGATAATTCAGAAATGCATAGGATCACAAAAAACTACTATGAACAATTATATGCCAACAAATTAGATTACCTAGAAGAAAGGGATAAATTCCTAGAAACACAGAACCTATCAAGACTGAATTATGAAGAAATAGAAATCTGAACAGCCCAATAATGTGTAAAGAGATCAAATCAGTAATCAAAAACCTTCCAACACAGAAATTCCCAGGAACAGACAGCTTCACTGGTGAAGTCTAACAAACATATAAAGAAATATTAATGCCAATCCTTTTCAAATTCTCCCAAAAACTTGAAGAGGAGGAAGCACTTTCAAAATCATTCTCCAAGGCCAGCATTACCCTGATACTAAAGCCAAATTAGGACACCTCAAGAAAGAAAACTACAAATCAATATCCTTGATGAATATAGATGTAAAAATTCTCAACAAAATATTAGCAAACTGAATTCAAGACCATATTAAAAGGATTATACACCATGACCAAGTGGGAACTATTCCTGAGATGCAAGAATAGTTCAATATATGGAAACTAGTAACTCTAATACATCACATTAATAGAATAAAAAATAAAATAATCCAATCCTAATAGATACATATACAGGTTTGATATAATACAACATCCTTATGGTATCTGTCTTTCTCTGTATGGCTTATTTCACTTAGCATCACACTCTCCATTATGTGGATCCTGAGAAACTTAACAGAAACCCATGGGGGAGGGGAAGGAAAAAAAAAAAAAAAAAAGAGGTTAGAGTGGGAGAGAGCCAAAGCATAAGAGACTGTTAAAACCTGAGAACAAACTGAGGGTTGATGGGGGGTGGGAGGGAGGGCAGGGTGGGGGATGGGTATTGAGGAGGGCACCTTTTGGGATGAGCACTGGGTGTTGTATGGAAACCAATTTGACAATAAATTTCATATATTAAAAAATAAATAAATAAATAAATTTAATTGTGAACTCCTCAAAAAAAAAATAATAATACAACATCTTTTCATGATAAAAAAAAAAACCCTCAACATATTGGTCATAGAAGGAATACAACTCAACATAATAAAGGTTATATATGGCAAATCCACAACTAACACTATACTAAATGGTGAAAAATTGAAAGCTTATCCTGTAAGATCAGGAAGAAGATAAGTACACTGCTCTTGCCAGCCCTATTCAATATAGTACTAGAAGTCCTAGATAGAACAACTAGGCAAAATAAGAAGTAAAAGACATCTGATTGGAAAAGAATAAGTAAGTTGTGTTTTTGTGCAGATTATATAATTTTGTATATAGAAAATTCCAAAGACTCACCCAAAGAAACTGTTGTAACTAATCAACCAATTTAGTAAAGTTGCAGAATATAAAATTGACATACAGAAATCAATTGCATTTTTATACACCAGTAGTGAAACATCTAAAAAATAAACAAAACTGTCGTGTTCACAAAAGCATAAAAAACAATAAAGTATCTAGTCATAAATTTAACCAAATAAATGAAAGGTCTATACAACAAAAACTATAAGACATTGTGGAAAAAAAAATAGAAGACTCAAATGATAAGACCTCCCATGTTCATGGATGTAAAGAATTAATATTGCTAAAATGTCCATAATACCCAAAACCATCTATAGATTCAATACAATCCCTATCAAAGTGTCAATGACTTTCTTCACAGAAATAGAATAAACAAGCATAAAACTGTTATGGAACCACAAAAGACTACAATTAGGCAAAGCATCCCTCAGGAAGAAGGACAAAGCCGAAGTCATAACACCCCCTGATTACAAACTACGTTGCAAAACTATAGTAATTAAAACACTATGGGACCAGCATAAAAATAGACATATAGGCCTCTAGAACAGAATACCGAGTCCAGAATTAAACCCTATATAAATGGTCAACTAATATTCAAAAAGGGAACCAAGAATACCCAATGGGGAAAGGATAATCTTGTCAATGAATGGTGTTAGGAAAACTGTGTCAGAAAAATGAAATTGGACCTGTATCTTATACCAGTCACGAAGATTGACTCAAATAAATCAGAGACTTAAACATAAGATCTGATACCATAACACTACTAAAAGATAAGATAGTGAAGAAGCTCCTTGACATTGGTCTTGGCCGTGATTTTTTTGGACATGAGACCAAAACCACAAACAACAAAAACAAAACCAACAAGTGGGACTACATCAAACTTAGTAGCTTTCAAACAGCAAAATGAAAAGGCAACCTATAGAATGGGAGAATATTTGCAAGCCATATATTGGATTAGTGGTTATTATCCAAAATATATAAGGAACTCCTACAACTCAATTACAAAAAAACAAACAATATGATTAAAAAATGGGCAGAGGAACTAAATAGACATATTTCCAAAGAAGATATCCAAATAACCAAGAGGTACACAAAATGATGCTCAGTATCACTTATCATCAAAGAAATGCAAATCAAAACCACAATGAGATATAACCTCACTTCTGTTAGAATGGCTATTATCAGGAAGTGATAAGTGTTTGTGAGGATGAGGAGAAAGGGGAACCCTTGTACACTGTACATGGGAATGTAAATTGGTTCAGCCACTATGAAAAACAATATGGAGATTCCTCAAAAACAAAATAGATCTGCCAAGGCTCCTGGATGGCTCAACTTTGGCTCAGGTCATGATACCACAGTTTGTGAGTTTGAGCCCCTGCTGTTAGTGCAGAGCCCATTTTGGATTTTCCGTCCCCTTCTCCCTGCCCCTTCTCCACTCACACTCCCTCTCTCTCAAAAATAAAACACTAAACAAAAAATATATCTACCATATAATCCAACAATTCCATTTCTGGGTGTATACCCAAAAGAAATAACAGGATATTGACAAGATATATGCACTCCCATATGTATAGAAACATTATTCACAACAATCGAGGGAAACAGCCTAAGTGGCCATCAACAAATGAATGGTAAAGAAGATGTGATATATATATATATATATATATATATATATATATATATACACACACACACACACACACACTGGAATATTATTTACCTATGAAAACAAAGGAAATCCTGCTATTTGGGACCAAATGGATGGAGCTTGAGGACATTATGCTAAAATTTGTATGTTTTTATTCTAATCTTTATTCATATAATTAAATCTATATTATGACATGTTTTGAAAATTTTAATCCTAATTTATACTTTTTTTCATTCTATAAGGAAATTGTGCTCTTATATTTATCATTTTGTCCCTTTCTTTTCAACTAAACCTCATATTACAGCTAATTTAGTGTAATTAAGCATTATTTGATTAAACCGATTATAATGGTGTAATATGCACAAATATAAGTTGTTTACTCATTGCTTAATTTTGGATATTTACGATACTTCCATTATTTACAGTGTTTACTCTTATGAATAATTGCCCAAAATAGATTTTGCACCTCTGGATTATTTTTCTTTGTATAGTTTTATGAGTATATTATGAAGCCAAAGGCTATAAACATTTTTAAGACTCTTGATGCATCTTGCCAAATGTCTTAATTCTTAAAAAGTGTACAAAAATTTTCTGAGAAGGTAATAATTAATGGAAAAGTAAGTAGTGTGTAGAAACCATTTCTTTGTGTAACAATGTCTTCACAGTCACTGACATGGATTCAAATCTTGTTTTTGCAACTTAATAACAACAGCTACTATTAGCAATCATTATTATCTGCCACACATCCTTCTTGTCCTTCTCTTCCTCCTTTTTTTTTCTCCTTCCTACTGACAATTATTTTCTCAAAACTCAAAGAGGAAATCTTTTAAGAATAAGGTTAGCTAAGGTAGAACTTTCACTAATCTTACCACTGTCATTGAACTTTGTGAAACTTATCAGAGGTAGCATAAATAATTTGCAATCAAAAGATACATTGTGTTTTACTCTCAAATAAGATACCAGTTTTATGTTGCTACCAGTAAAGAGGTAGACAAAAGGCTCTCTTAAGAATTGTAAAGTAGTCCACTAAAGATCATTTGCTTCCTATTTATGTTTTAAAGATTTATCAATTTAAAATGTATTAGATTATTGTTTTCCTTCATAAGGAATATCATCCTATAAACTGAATAGAATTGTTTGTAATTTTAAACTGTGGGTAGTTTTAAGATTCAAGTGGTAGAGATTATTTGATCTTTATTATATGGCAGAATTTTATGGTTCTTATTATATATGAAGTCTACATTTTCTCTGTGCTCATTCTGTCAGGCAGCTATGATGTTGAGACCTATATTCCCTAGGGGAGCTTTACTGAGGTTTTCTGTAAATTTGGTGTAGGAAGAAAACATCTGTTCTAACAGACTAAGTCACTCTTTTAAAATGCTCTAAGATGGGGAGTGCCTGGGTGGCTCAGTCGGTTAAGTGTCCAACTTCAGCTCAGGTCATGATCTCACACTTTGTGAGTTCGAGCCCCGCATCGGGCTCTGTGCTGACAGCTCAGAGCCTGAAGCCTGCCTCAGATTCTGTGTCTCCCTCTCTCTCTTTGCCCCTCCACTGCTCATGCTCTGTCTCTCTCTATCTCAAAAAGTAAATAACAACATAAAAAAAAACTTTTTTAAATGCTCTAAGATGTAAAATCATGGGATTTCATATGAGGAATGTTTTTTATTATTAATAATTTATTTATTTTTCAATTTACATCCAAGTTAGCATATGGTGCAACAGTGATTTCAGGAGTAGATTCCTTAATGCCCCTTTACCAATTTAGCCCAACCCCCCCTCCCACAAACCCTCCAGCAACCCTCTGTTTATTCTCTATATTTAAGACTCTCTTATGTTTTGTCCCCTTCCCTGTTTTTATATTATTTTCACTTCCCTTATGTTCATCTGTTTTTTGTCTTAAAGTCCTCATATGAGTGAAATCATATGATATTTGTCCTTCTCCGACTAATTTCGTTTAGCATAATACCCTCTAGTTCCACTCACGTAGTTGAGGAGTGATTTAAATGCTGGAGCAGATGCAAATAAATGTTGGATTTAGCTCCAACATTGTTAGGGAACACATTTATATCATCGAGGAATGGTTTTCCTTTTAGTTAGAGAACTGGCAAAGAGCCTTAACCCTTACCAAAAAAGGTGAGCATTTTAACATGCTTGTCTCATTGCCAATCCTTACACATATACTTTTAAACAACTCCATAGGATACCTGCTCTCTAGGACTTTTCTAGAGAGTATAATCTTGATGTGTTAGAAAACCAGTTCCTATTAAATGAGGAATTAGATCTGGGTGGTTGGCACCATTGGGTTGATTATTAATAGTATGTGATAGTACCAAAATAACAACAATACCGAGTTAACATTTCTTCTGGATTACTGAGTATGTGCCAAAGATATTTGGGATGTTTTATGTGTACTATTTTTTCCTCCACAACAGCAATATGAGCAATGATGATTATTACTATCATCTCTCTATGAACAGTGTAGTGTAGTTTTCCATAATTGCTGCCTATATTTTGCAACAGCCTGCTGAGTGGTCCCCCTTTTCACTCTTGCTCTTTTGCAGGCTAACTCAGTGACTACATCCCGAGGGATTTTTTAAAGAAGGAAATGTGATCATATTACTCCCTTTCTTAAACCTTTTCATTTTCTCCTTAATGCCCTTACTAGAGGTTTGAACCTCCTTATGATTGTCTGTCTCCAGCTTCTCCCTCCAGCATCATCTGTCCTTCACTTGGCATCTTCCTGCTGGGCTAAATTTGGAGCTCTTGAGAACTGTCATTCTTCTTTTACATGCTTTGCTTTTGTGTCTTCCTTACTCTCTGCTCCCATCACTTCTACATATCCTTCTGCATATCCTTCTGCATATCCCGTGGATTGCACCTTGATTATCAATGACTGAGATATGCTCTCTGTGATTCCCACTGAATGTTCCTTACTGCTGTGATCCTTCGTTATTATAACATGTTTCATTCTGTTTTTATTATGTGCTTGTATTCTGTCTTTCCAGATAGAGTGTCAGGTCGGTGGTCATGAAACTCTACAGTTTCCCTGCATGTTGGCACTTACCTTTAGAATATGCTAACTACTTTGGAAGTATTCTTTTAGTGAATATCTGCTACTTACTTATGTATTGAATAATTTAGGCCTTGATTTAACTGACACTATTCTCAAAGTCTCCCAGGAATTCCACTTTATTTTGTAATGTTAACGAAATTCAGGTACTTGTGTTGTATAGAAATACGTGAGTTTCTAATTGGCAGGTCACTTTAGCTTCCCATATCTCTCTCACTATAAATAAACTGTCTAAGTAAAGAATAGAATCATTCATATTGAAAATGCAAAGTGACCAAAGCAAAATAAAGAAATATATTACCTTAGGCAGGGGTTCAGCAGGTTTGCAGGTGAGTCCCCCAACAAAATGAAAATGTGGTAAGAGTGGACGAGAAAATTCAAAATCTCAGTAGGTTCAAATGAGCCATATTTGAGCCTTCGCCATTAACTCAGATAATATATTGGTTCTTTGTGGGTGGAAAAACACATACAAAAACATAAAAGAACTGTTAGATGAAATGAGAATTTTGTCATGTGACTGTAGTAATTTTCTGAAAGCAATTTGGAATGATGAGCCAAAGATGTTTGACAGTGTTCTTTGATAAAGCAATTGTGTGTGGGTGTTGTGTATATCTATATAGATCTACATATATATTTATATATATATATGAAAGGTGACGTGAGAGAAATGTGAGAGGAACATTTTATCTCTAATGTCATTCACATCAGTACATTCACCAACAAAATACTAACAACCAAATTCAAAGGCACATTAAGATCTTTCACCATGCCAAGTGGAAATCATCTCTGGTATGCAGGGATGATTCAACAAATTAACATGATACATCACACTAACAGAATGAAGGATAAAAGTCATATAATTATTTTAATAGGTGCAGGAAAGCAGTTGACAAAATTTAACATCCTTTCATGATAAAAGCTCCCACCAAATTAGGTATACCAGGAACATACTTCAGTATAATAAAGGCCATATCTGGCAAGCTCACCTCTAACATCATACTGCTTGATAAAAATTTGAGAGATGCCTGGGTGGCTCAGTTGGTTAAGCGCCCAAGTCTTGGTTTCAGCTCAGGTCATGATCTCAAGGTTCATGAGTTTGAGCCCTGCCCTGGGCTCTGCACTGACAATATGGAACCTGCTCCCAAGCAGAAAAGAAGTAAAATTCTCTCTGAAGGTGGCATGATATATATAGAAAATGCTAAAGTCTCCACCAAAAAACTGTTACAACTAATAAATGAATTCAGTAAAATTGCAGGATCAAAAGCAACATACAAAACCCAGTTGAGTTTCTATACACTAACAATGAACTATCTGAAAGAGGAATTAAGAAAGGAATCCCACTTACAGTTGCATCAAAGGGAATAAAATTGTTAGGTGAACATTTAACCGGGAGGTGAAAAATCTGCACATGTGCACGTTGTCGTTTTTCATGGGTATATACCGAGAAGTGGAATTGCTGGTTCATATAGTCACACTCTGTTTAACCTTTGAGGAATTTGCAAATTGTTTTCCAAAGTGGTTGTACCATTTTTAATTCCTAGAAGCAATATATAATGATTTTAATTTCCCCACATTCTTGTCAACACTTGTTATTGTCTTTTTGTTTATAGTTATGGTATTGGGCATGAAGTTGCATCTCATTGTGGTTTTCACTTATATTTCCCTGATGCCTAACGATGTTGAGCATTTTTTTCATGTGCTTATTGGTCATTTGTATACTTCCATGTAGAAATTTGTTTTAGATACTTTAGATACTCATTTTTTATTGGTTATTTTCCTATTATTGAGTCGTAGTATTTCTTTATATGTTTTCAGTACAAGCTCATTATCAGACATGATTTGCAAATATATTCTCTAATTCTGTGGGTTGTTTATTTTTCACTTTTTTGATGATATCCTTTGAAGCACAATAATTTTAATTTTGATGTTCAACTAATACAAATTTAATTTGGTTGTTTGTGCTTTTGGTGTTTTACCTAAGAAAACATTCTTGAATCTAAGGTTACAAATATTACCCCATGTTTTTTATTAAGAGCTTTTCAAATTATTTTTCTAAGTCTTACATTAGATTTTTTATTTATTTTGAGCTAATTTTTGTATATGGTTTGAGGTAGAGTGATCCAACTTCATTCTTTCACATGTGGATAATTAATTTTCCCAGAAGGAATTATTCTGGATTTAAAATCTATTGATCTATACATCTATCGCTATGCCTGTAACACACTCCCTTGAGTACTGTAGATTTATAGTTGGCTCTGAAATCAGGAAGTGATTTAGATAGTCTTTAATGTCCTTCCACAGTATTTTAGAGTTTTCAGTGGTGTGAGTTTTGAATTTCCTTTGTTAAATTTATTCCTAAGTATTTTATTCTTTTTGATGGTATTGTAAATGGAATTGTATTCTTAATTTCATTTTGGAGTGGTCATTGCAAAATATATAGAAACTCAATTGCTTTCTGTGTATTGATCTTGTATCCTGAAAACTTCCTTAGTTTGTGTTTTGACATAATATTATTTTAGTGTCACCCTTAGATTTTCTCTACATAAGATCATGTCATCAGTCAATAGTTTTACTTCTTCCTTGCAAATTAGGATTTATTTTATTTCATATTCTTGTTTAATGTCTTAGCTAGTACCTACATACTACATTAAATGAAAGTGAAGAGACTGGCTTTCCTTGTCTTTTTCCTTATCTAAGAATGAAAGCATTTAGGTCTTTCACCATTACGTATGATGTTGGCATGGATTTTTTGTAGATGCCTTTTCTCAGTTTGAGGAAGCTCACTTCTATTCCTTGATATATTGAGTATTCTTGTCATGAAGGTTGTTGGAGTTCATAGAATAACAACCGTGAATTTGTTTGCATGTATTGAGATAATCATGCAGTTTTGTCTTTTATTCTATTTGTATGTGGTATTATATTAATTGATTTTTCAGATATTAAAGCCACTTTGCATTCCTGGGATTAGTTCCATTTGTGTGTGTGTGTGTGTGTGTGTGTGTGTATAATTCTTCTTACATGGTTAAAGATTTGGTTCACTAGCATTTTGTTGAGGGTTTTTGGATATATTCAAAGGATATTGGTCTGTAGTTTTCTTGTGATGTCATTATTTGGTTTTAGTATCATGTTTTATTGAATGTATTTTCTGCTCTTGTATTTTTTGGAGAATTTTAAAAAATAATTGATACTAATTTTTCTTTAAATTCTTGGTAGAATCACTCAATGGATCCAACTGGGCCTGGGCTTTCCTTTGTGGTAGGTAGTTTTTTGATCCCTAATTCAATCTTTTTGTTGTTGTTGTCATAGGTCTATTCAGATTTTCTGTTTCTACTTGAGTTCTTTTCATATTCATGTCTATCTAGTGATTTGTCCATTTCACCTATATCTCATTTGTTGGCATACAGTTTCTGTTAATGTTCTCTTATGATCCTTTTTATTTGCCTAAGGTTGCTAGTTGTATCTCCAATCTCATTTCTTATTTTAGAAACTTGTGTCTTTTCTTTTTTGGGGTGTCCATCTAGCTAGAGATTTATTAATTTTGTTGATATATTGAAAGAACCAAATTTTTGGTTCTGTTCTTTTGCTTTATTGTTTGTTATTCTCCGTTTTTGGGTATCTCAGCTCTAATCTTTGTTATTTCCTTTCTTCTACTATATTTGGGTTTTGTTTGCTCTTCTTTTTCTAGTGTCTGTGTTTTAAAAATCTATTTTCTGGTTTTACTAAGAGATATTGGCATATAACACTGTAAGGTATACCACTTAATAATTTGGTGCATGTATATATTGTGTGTATATATATATATATAAGTTTAGTTAATATCCATCACCTCACATAGGTACAAATTTTTTTTCTTGTAATGGGAACTTGTAAGATCTATTCTTTTAACAACTTTCAAATATACAATACAACATCATTGATTATAGTCAACATGCTGTATATTACATCCCCAGATCTTATTTATATCATAACTAAAAGTTTGTACTTTTTTACCACCTTAACCCATTTCCCCCAAACTCCAGCTTTTATCTCTGGCAACCACCAGCCGGTTCTCCATTGCTGTGAGTTCAATTTTTTTGATTTCACATACAAGTGAGATTATACAGTATTTGTCTTCTCTGTCTGATTTATTTCATTTAGCATCATGCCCTTGAAGTCCATTCATGTTGTCACAAATGGCATGATTTCTTTCTTTTTTATGACTTAATAATATCCCTAGGTATATATCAATACACCACATTTTCTTTATCCATTCATCACTGATGGACACTTAGAATGTTCCTATGTTATGGCTATTGTAAATAATGCCAAAGTAAACACGGGAGTGCAGATACCTTTTTGAGATAGTGATTTCGTTTCCTTGGGTGGCTGGGTCATACAATAGTTTTACTTTTAATATTTTAAAGAATCTCCCTAGTGTTTTCTGTGGTGGCTGCACCAATTTACATTCCCACTGAAGTGCACAAGGGTTTCTTTTTCTCCACATCCTTGCGAACACTTGCTACCTCTTGTCTTCTTGATAAGGGCCATTTTAATAAGTGTTAGGTGACATCTCATTATTTTGTTTCTGCATTTCCATGATGATTAGTGATGTTGAGCATCTTTTCATGTACCTGTTGGCTATTTGTGTGTCTCCTTTGGAAAAACGTCTATTCAGTTCATTTACCCATTATTTTAATTGGATTGTTATTTTGCTATTGAGTTCCATGAGTTATTTACATATATTTTGGATGTTAACTGCTTATCAGGAAAATAATTTGTAAATATATTCTCTCATTCTACAAATTACCTTTTCATCTTGTTGACAGTTTCCTTTGCTATGCAGAAGCCTTTTATTTTGGTGTTGTCCCACTGGTTTATTTTGCTTTTGTTGCCTTTGCTTTTTGTGTTATATCTAAAAAGTTATTGCAATGACCAATATCAAGGAGCATATCCCCTATGTTTTACTCCTAGAAGTTTTATAGTTTCAGGTCTCATATCTAAGTTTTCAATCCATTTTGAGTTAATTTTTGTGTAGGGTGCAATATAGGGGTCCAGTGTTCTTATTTTGCATGTGACTGTCCTGTTTCCCCAACATTTATTGAAAATAGTGTCCTTTCCCCATTGCATATTCTTGCCTCCTTTGTCTTAAGTTAATTGACCATATATGTGTGAGTTTATTTCTGGGCTCTTTATTCTGTTCCTTTGATCTCTTTTGCCAATATTTCACTGTTAAGATCACTATAGGTTTGTAACATGATTTAAAATCAGGAAGTGTGACACCTCTAGCTTTGTACTTGTTTTTCAAGATTGCTTTCACTATTTGGGGCCTTTTGTGGTTTCCTACAAATTTTAGGGTTGCTCTATTTCCATGAAAAATTCTAAGGGGTGCCTGGGTGGCCCAGTCGGTTGAGCATCTGTCTTCGGCACAGGTCATGATCTCGCAGTTCGTGAGTTCAAGCCCTGCGTCAGTCTCTGTGTTGACAGCTCAGAACCTGAAGCTGCTTCAGATTCTGTGTCTCCCTCTCTCTGCCCTTTCCCCGCTCATGCTCTGTCTCTCTCTGTCTCTCAAAAATCAATAAACATTTTTAAAAAAGGAAAATACTAAATACTACTGGAATTTTGATAGGGATTGCATTGAATCTATAGATTGCTTTGGGTAGTGTGGACATTTTAACAATGTTACTTCTTCCCATACATGAGCATGAAATATCTTTTTATTTGAGTCTTCTTCAGTTTCTTTCATCAGTCTCTTTAATTTTCAGTGTACAGATATCTCGCCTCCCTAGTTAAATGTATTTAAGTATTTGTTCTCTTTGGTACAATTATATATGGGGTTGCTTTCTTAATTTCTCTTTTTTTAACACAAATATGACATGCACATAAGCTGTCTATTCATTTTCTTCATTGTGCAGCGTGCACTGGAATTGGTGACTCTGATGGCCAGCTGGGCTGCTCTGTCCATAATGACTTTACAGTTCTTAGAGGAGACATTGTGAACAATCTCTGCACTGTAAGATTTGCTGAAGAACAGTAGTGCTTTAAGCTCCTTGATGTTGTGGACTAGGAACTTCCGGAAGCCACTGGGCAGCATGTACTTTACTTTCTTGTTCCCATAGCCAATGTTGGACATCAAGACCTGGTCATTGAATCTTCTGTGCACCTTATTGCCAATGTCTCTGGGTTTCTTCCAGTTGCACTTAGTTTTGACATATTGAATTTCTGACTGGTGCTGGATGAATTTCTTGGTCCTCTTTTTAATGATCTTTGGTTTCACCAGAGGTCTGAGGGTGGCCATGATGCCCAGTAGGAGATGGCTGCCACTTTTTCAGGTAGCACTGAGGAAGACGGCTTAATTTTCCTTTCTGATAGTTGATGTTAGGGTATAGAAATGCAACTGAGATTTGTGTTTGGATTTTGTATACTACAAGTTTACTGAAATCCTTCATTACTTCTAGTAGTGTGTGTGTCTATGTGTGTGTGTAGTCTTTATGGTTTTCTACATATAATATTATGTCACCTGCAAATAGAGACAGTCTTAATCCTTCCTTTCCAATGTGGGTGATTTTATTTTTTTCTTGCCTAATGCTATGGGAAGGACTGCCAGTACTATGTTAAATAAAGGTGGCAAGAGTGGGTATCTTGTCTTGCTCCTTATCTTAGAGGGAAACCTTTCAGCTTTTCACCTTTGAGTACCAGCTGTGAGATGGCCATAAATGGCCTTTATTATGTTGAGGTGTTTTCCTTCTATACCCACTTTGTTGAGAGTTTATGTCATAAATGGATGTTGACTTTCGTAGGTAGGTTTTTTTCCTGCATTTATTGAGATGATCATATGACTTTCATCTGTACTTTTTTTGATGTGGTATGTTACATGGATTGACTAGCAGATGTTGAACCATCCTTGGAATAAATTCCGCTTGATGATGGTATGCAATTTTTAATACATTCCTTTAATCTGTGGTTAAATTCAGCTTGCTATTATTTTGTTGAGGATTTTAGCATCCGTGTTATCTGGGATATCAACCTCTAATTTTCTTTTCTTATAGTGTTCTTGTCTGATTTTGGTTTCAGGTTAATGTGGGCCTCATAAAATAAATTTGGACTGTTCTCTCCTATTTTTTTGGAAGAGTTTGAGAAGGATTGGCAATAATTTTTCTTTAAATGTTTGGTAGAATTTGGTAGTGAAGCTACCTGCTCCTGCTCTTTTATTTTTTGAGTGATATGATTACTGTTTCAATTTGCTTACTGATAAGTGGTCAGTTCAGATTTTCTATTCCTTCATGATTCAGTCTCCGTGGGTTGTGTGTTTCTAGGAATTTGCCCATTGCTTGTAGGTAGTTCAAATTGTTGGCATGTATTTTTTCACAGTAGCCTCTTATGATTTGTCATATTTGTGTGTTATAGTTGTTACGTCTCTTCTTTAATTTCTAATTTTATTCATTTGAGTCTTTTCTCTTTTTTCTCTGTAAGTCTAGCTATAGGTTTTCTATTTTGTTCATCTTTTTAAAAAATGGCACTTAGTTTCATTGATCTTTTCTATTGTCTTTTAGTCTCTATTTCATTTATTTCTGTTCAGATCTTTGTTATTTCCCTCCGTCTAATAATGAGTGTGGTTTGTTCCTTTTCTAGTTCATTGAGGTGTAAAAAAACTTTTTTTAATTTGGGATCTTTCTTTTAAAGTTAGTGTAGATGTTGGGGCGCCTGGGTGGCTCAGTCGGTTAAGTGTCCGACTTCAGCTCAGGTCATGATCTCACAGTTTGTGAGTTAGAGCCCCACGTCGGGTTCTGCACTGACAGCTCGAGCCTGGAGCCTGCTTCCAATTCTGTGTCTCCCTCTCTCTGACCACCCCACCCACCATCACCTTCCATGCTCTGTGTCTCTCTGTCTCAAAAATAAACATTAAAAAAAATAAAGTTAGTATAGGTGTTTATCCATATGAACTTCTCTCTAGAACTGCTTCTGCTGCATGTTATAAATTTTCTTACTTTATACCTGTATTTTCATTTATCGTAAGATATTTTTTGATTTCCCTTTAATTTCTTCTTTGACCCACTGGTTGTTTAGTAGTATGTTGTTTAATCTCTACATATTTGTGAATTTACCAGTTTTCTTTTTTGAATTGATTTCTAGTTTCTTAATGTAAGAAAACATTCCAGTCTTCTTCCTGTGTTTCTCCTTACTCTTATACTACTACCATGCTAAAAACATTCTTGACACACTGGTCACCAAATATGTGTTTTGTTTTGTTTTTTACCATATCAAGAAATTCTCTGTGATACCACCTGGGTGTCCTCGAATTTGATTCTGACACCAGCTACCTGGAGGCAACAGATTTCACAGGTTAAGGGCTCTTGTCCCATGAGATGTCACTTCAGATGCCAATTACAAGTAGTCCATACTCTGGTTACCCTCAACTTCTGTTCAACTTGGCTACAAATTGTAAGTTTCCATGGCCTCCTCCCTCTTTGGATTTGATTGTTTGCTAGAACAGCTCACAGAAGTCAGGGAAACAATTATGTCTATCAGAGTATTAAAGGATGTGAACAGCCAAATGAGAAGACACGTAAGACAAAGTCTTAGAGGTTTTGGATTGTAGTAGGTTCTGTATCAGTGGATTTGTTCCATGTTCCATTTGTTCTATGTTCCATTTGTTCCATTGTTCCCCCAATCCATGGATGTATTCTCCCATTTAAAAGCTCTCTGAACCTTGTACTTTTGGGAGTTTTTATAGAGGCTTCCTCATGTAGGCATGATCAATATTAACTCCAGTCCTAGCTCCTTTGCTCTGTCTAAAGCAGTGGGGAGTGAGGTTGAAAGTTGCAAGATCAAATTATGCTGTGGTCTTTCTGGTGACCAGATCCCACCCAGGAGTCGGCCTAGAGTTACCTCATTAGAATAAAAGATGCTCTTAGTGTTCTTATCACTTAGGAATATATAAGAGTTTTAGAAGCCTTGTGTCAGGGACAGGGATCAAAGACCAATTGTTAGAATAGAAGATGTTCTAGTGTACTTACCACTAAGAAATTTATAAGGAGTTTAGGAGCTCTCTGTCAGGACCTGGGAATCAAGACCAATCTATATATTTCTTATTATTCCACAATACAACACTTCTGACACTTCTGACCAAGTCAGGAAAGTTGCTTGATATGATTTCAATTTTCTTAAGTTTATTTAGACATTTTTGTGACCTAATGTGTGATGTATTTGAAGAATATCCCAGAACCAAGGATCAAGTTTGGTGTTTCCTGTGCAGCTGCCACAAAAACTGGCATGTCAGACGTGTGTACAACCTCATTCCAGTGAAGCAGTGGTAATCTGCAATGGGAGAAAATGTGAACATGAAAATGGTACCCACAGGCCTCCCTGGATTCCGGGGAGGATTGCAATCTGTTGATAGATTTGTGCTGAATTGGAAGCCTATTCCTTGGGAAGCAGCTTTTAAAGTATGAAATAGACCTCTTTCAGGGAAAGACTGGAAGATGGGCATTTCTGTCTGCTGCCTCTGTGTTGAGCCTTAAGAGGTTAACCAGGTAGTAAGACCTTACATCTGTTACCTATCAAAGGCTGAATATGAGAGTGAAAGCAGCCAGGTGAATATTTTTTTAAAAATATGTATGTTTATTCATTTTTGAGAGAGACACAGAGTGCAAGTGGGGGAGGGGCAGAGAGAGAGGGAGACACAGAATCTGAAGCAAGATCCAGGCATTGAGCTGTCAGCACAGAGTCCGATGCGGGGCTCAAATTTGTGAACCATGAGATCATGCTCTGAGCCAAGTTAGACACTTAACTGGCTGAGCCATTCAGAAGCCCCAGTCACGTGAATATGTTTAAAGGTCAGGAAGAAAAGAGAATTTGGTCATGAAATCAAAGACTTTCACATAGTTCAATTTTATAATAGGATGCAGGTGTTAGTGGTTATATTCATTTATTTTAAGTTTATTTATTTTGAGAGAGAGAGCGAGCACAAGTGGAGGATGGGCAGAAAGAGAGAATCCCAAACAGGTTCCACAATGTCAGCACAAAGCCAGATGTGGGGCTTGAACTTATAAACCATGAGATCACGACCTGAGCCGAAATCAGGAGCTGGATGCTTAACTAACTGAGATACTCAGGGTAGCTCATGGATTGGAAGAACAAATACTAAACTGTCTGCACTACCCAAAGTAATTTACAGATTTAATATAATCCCTATCAAAACACCAACAGCATTTTTCACAGAGCTGGAACAAACAATCCTATAATTTGTATGGAACTACAAAAGACCCAAATAGCCAAAGCAATCTTGAAAAAGAAAAAAACTGGAGGTATCACAATTCCTGAATTCAAGTTATACTACAAGGCTGTAGTAATCAAAACAGTATTGTACTGACACAAAGACAGACACATAGATCAATGGAACAGCATAGAAAACCCAGAATGAACCCACAATTATATGGCCAATTAATCTTTGACAAAACAGGAAAAAATATCCAATGGGAAAAAAATCTCTGCAACAAATGATGTTGGTAAAACTGGATAGCCACATACAAAGTATAAAACTAGACCACTTTCTTACACCATACACAAAAATACATTCAGAATATGTTAAAGACCTAAATGTGAGACCTGAGAACGTAAAAATCCTAAAGGAGAGCAAAGAGAGTAATGTCTCTGACATGAGCAGTAGCAATATTTTTCTAGATATGGTTTTCTAGATTTTTCTCCTGAGGCAAGGGAAACCAAAGCAAAAATAAACTATTGGGATTACATCAAAATAAAATAAACTTTCTGTGCAATGAAGGAAATAATTTTCAAAACTAAAGGGCAATTTAACTGAATGGGAGAAGATATTTGCAAATGATATATACAAGAAAGCGTAAGTTATCCAAAATATATAAGTAATTTGTGCAACTCAACATCACAAAACCAAATAATCCAATTAAAAAATGGACAGAAGACATAAACATACATTTCTCCAAAGAAGAGATACAGATGGCCAATAGACACATGAAAAGATGCTCCACATCAGTTATCATCAGGGAAATACAAGTCAGAACAGCAATGAGATACCACTTCACACCTTTCAGAATGGCTAAAATAAAAAACACAAACAAGTGTGGAGATTTCTCAAAAAGTTAAAAATAGAACTACCCTACGATCCAGCAATTGCACTACCATATACCCCAAAATACAAAAATACTAATTCAAACGGATACATGTACCCATATGTTTATAGCAACATTATCTATAATAGCCAAATATGGAAACAGCCCAAGCGTCTGTAGATTGAATGGATACAGAAAAATGAAATCTTACCATTTGAAATGACATGGATGGAGCTAGAGAGTATTATGCTAAGTGAAATTAAGTCAGAGAAAGACCAATACCAAATGATTTCACTTATGTATGGATTTAAGAAATGAAACAAACAAAGGACAAAAAGAGAGAGAGAGACAAATCAAGAAACAGACTCTTAACTGTAGAGAACAAACTGATGGTTATCAGAGGGGAGGTGAATGAGGGGAATGGGTAAAATAGGTGATGGGGATTAATGAGCGCATTTGTTGTGATGAGCACTGAGTGATGGATGGAATTTTGATTCACTGTATTGTCACCTGAAATGAACATAACACTGTCTGTTAACTATGCTGGAATCAAAATAAAAACTTAATAGAAAAAAAGAGTAAATAAATAAGTACATAAATAAATGAATAAATAAATAAATAAATAAACCCACACCAAGCAACAGGTAGAGGAGATGAAAGTAATATAATGTGAATATATGAGGGAATTTTCTGAAAGGAGTTTGGAATAATTTAGCCAAAAATGTTTAAAAGTGTTTGTGGTTTAATTATGCACACACACAATACATATATGATACAAAGCATGTATGATGATGCAAACATATATAATGATGCAAATATATATTTACATATATATGTTGTTCACATGTATATATAAAAGACAAAGTGTAAGAGGCTCATTTCTAACATCACAGTAGTACATTCACAATCATAAACGATTATTAAACCTAAGCCACTATCAAATTAAACACACATCTGTTTACTCTGAAATGCTGCAAAGGTAACAGATGCAAATGTAAGCAACTATTTGAGCTCCCCAATCAGTTAACCAATGGAAACACCTTTCTCTAGAATCCTGTCTAATTTCTATAATTTAGCAAGTTATTTCCTTGATCCTAGATTTTCCAAGAAAACTGTGAGGTTTTGAGGGTATGGCTTGATTCCTTGTGCTTACCATTGCAGTTGGTTCATATGAGTAACTTAATAATTTTTGTGTATTAAATAATATTTGCAAATAACAGCTGGAATATTTTCATCAAGTATGGAAACACGTGCCCTGTTAACTTTGGCTCATTTTGTCTTTAATGGAGTGAAATAGTTGTGTGCACCCTTCAACAAGATTTTTAAGCCTTTAAAACATGATTTGTAAGGCTTTGTGAAAGAATGTGTAATCATTAGAAACTTCATATTATAGGTTCCTGAGTCTGGGATAGAGCCACCATATCTTCCAATTGTGAAGGAATCTTTCAGGTAATGTGACAAAACACTTTAAGTTTTAAATGAGGAAACTGAGGAGAAACAAATGAAAATAATGTCCTCAATACTCTATACAGACTGTTGTGCTAGAAATACGGAACTCCTTAGTCTACACGTCTGCTTACATCAAGATGGTGAAATTTCTAATGCCTTTTCTTAAAGATGGGAAAAGTATAGTAAAATGGATATGTAGGAAATAGGTGCAGCAGAGAGGACTTTTAAGGCACTACTCTGATATAATAGTGGCGGGTACATGTCATTACAAATTTGTTAAAACCTATAGAATGTACAACACCAAAAGTGAATTCTATTGTAAACTATGGACTTTGGATGATAATGTGTCAATATAGGTTCATCAGTTGTAACGAATGTACCATTCTGGTGGGAGATGTTGATAATGGGGGAACTTACGAATGTGTGGGGACAGGGGTTATATGGGAAATCTCGATTCAATATGCTGTGACTTAAAATTATTCTAAAAAATAAAGTATATCATAAGTAATATTTTCACCCTGTATTTAATAAACAAAGGAAGGATTAAACACTTTACCCAGAAAAAAGTAAAAAAAAAAAAAAAGTTTAAATATTAAAAACAAACACACAAATAATGGATATGTAATTGCTTCAAGAAATCCTTGGTGCTTTATTTATGGGTATTGACTTCCTGGAGTATAATGTATTAATACTGGACCACAGGTTCAAACTGACCCTGTTGTATAAGTCTTTCCGTAATATTTGTGAGATTGAGGATTGAGAGATCATTTCATATTTTCATTTCATCGTTTCACTTATAAAAGACAAATTCCTCTGACTTTATACAAATGTACCTTCCGAGGCACTAGGATAATTAAGACTTCATGCCACCAGTGAAAAACATGACTTAGTACTTCACTGTAAAACTGATCCAACCTCTTCTGATTAAATGTTTGGAACCAAAAGTCAAAATAAAGCACGTATATCATATTTTTTACTCTTTCCATGAATGCCATTTGATCACTTAATTCTGACATAATAACAGGTACGTAAGATGGAGGGAGAGAAAGTCCTCCACTATACTTTTCAAATGTAAAGCCCAGAGAGAAGTGGAGACTCTACACTAAAGGTATTTTGAGTAGCTCAACCAGCAGGTCACCACAGGGTCCAACGGTATCTGCAAGTATGACATCAAACTTTGATTCCTGTAATTTTGTCATGAGCTTCCTGTTCAAAACTGCATCTTTACAGAGCTTTTCAATACAGTCAGAATATTCCCACGAGTTTTCTTGCAGTTGTGAAAAATATGCCCAGAATGTATCTTTCGATAAATCGCATGTCCATTTGGTGATCAATTTTCTGAAGAGAATCCTAAAATCATCTTTCAGTAAAAGTGTAGGATAAATCTCATATTTAATAGTAGATGATTTGCTTGGATCAACAAGAATGGAAGCTCAGGATGTCAGAACAGTCACTTCATGACCTCTCTGGACAAGTTCATCCAGGATTGCCTTCATGTTGATCCAGTAGCTGTATTCTGTGGGCCACACCAGCACCTGTCCACAACTCCCAGAGCTAAAGTAACAGCTCAGCTGTAGCAGCAGAAAAACTGAAATCCATTTCATAGACATCCTGGTGGAATGTAATGCTTCTTTTCAAATTCCTGTTTCCTTCTACCATCGCTTGTGCTAATACCCAAGGAGAAGTCAATCAAGAAGTTAAAATGTAACGCTTACACTCAAAGTAAACACATTATATGAACAGTCAAAGCATTTGGATGGCAAGCGGAAGAAGTCAAAGGCAGATGACTTCATCTATGTACACATGTGCTTAGTGTCTGTTTGATGATTATAAGTTCTATTATCTAGCTAAGAGCCAATGACCTTGCATGCGCAAATCACCTATCTTATGTAATATATTTTGAAGAGGCAAGAGGTAACTGTGTCTGCAACCTTCTTGACACAAGAATTAAAGTTATTATACAGTTGAATTATATTTCTTGGATATGATTGTTCAAGGGATTTTTTTGTTCTGTTCATAGAAATTTTGTTGACATGTAATTCACATATTATACAACTGCCAAATTTAAAGTGTACAATTTAGTATTTCATAATATATTCACAGAATTGTGCAACCATCGTGAACAAAACTGATCAATTTTAGAGCACTTTCTTCACCCCAGATGGAAACCTTTACCCTCTAATGAAACTCTCCATTTTCTTCATCTCTCAGCCCTAGCCAACATTTTATCTACTTTCTGTCTTATATATTGCCTATTCTGAGCATTTCATATAAATGAAATTATACATTATGTTGTCTTTTGTGCTGGTACTATAATTAGAATAATGCTTTATTTTAAAATTTTGTTTTCTCACTTTATTGAGATATCATTGATATAACATTGTGCAGGTTTAAGGTGTACAAATATATTGTGAAATGATTACTCCATAAAATTAGTTAACACATCCTTCACCTCACAAATTTTTTTTTGTGGCATGGACTTTTTAAAGATAATCTTCTTTTCTTTTTTTTATTGAAGCATAGTTGACACACAATGTTATATTAGTTTTAGGTTACAACATAGTGATTCAACAAGTTATCTGTTATGCTACGCTCACCACAAATGTAGATTCTATTTGTCACCATACAGCGCCATTGAAGTAACTTTGACTATATTCCCTATGTTGTACCTTTTATCCTCCTGACATTCATTCCATAACTGGAAGCCTGTGTCTCCTACTCCCTTTCACCCATTTTGCTTTCCCCTTCCCCCTCTTTTTTCTAGCAACCATCGGTTCTCTGTATTTTTGAGTCTTTCTGCTTTTGGTTTATTCATTTGCTTTGTTTTTTAGATTCCACATATAAGTGAAATCATATGGTATTTGTCTTTCTCTCTCTGACTTACTTCACTTAGCATAATACCCTCTAGGTCTGTCCATACTATCACAGATGGCAAGATCTCATTCTTTTTTCTTTTTTTTACGGTGGAGTAACATTGCATTGTCTATATATACTATATCTTCTTTATTCATTCATCTATTGATGGACATTTGGGTTGCTTCCATATGCTGGCTATCGCAAATAATGCTGCAGGAAACATAGGGTGCATATATATTTTTGAATTAGTGTTTTTGTTTTCTCTGGGTAAATACCCAGTAGTGGAATTACTGGATCGTATGATATTTCTATTTTTAATTTTTTGAGGAACCTCTATACTGTTTTCTATTGTGGCTGCACCACCAACAGGGTGGTGGTTCCTTTTTCTCCACATCTTTGCCAATAGCTGTTATTTTTTGTCTTTTTGATTCTAGCCATTCTGACTGATGTAAGGTGATGTCTCATTGTGGTTCTGATTGGCATTTCCCTGATGATTAGTGATGTTGGGCATCTTTTCATGTGTCTGTGGGCCATCTGTTTGTTATCTTCTTATTCTTCTTTTTTTTTTTTTTTAAGTAGGCTCCATGCCCAACATGGGGCTTGAACTCACAACTCTGAGACCAAGAGTCATGAGCTCTACTGACTAAGCCAGACAGGCACCCCTTCATCTATTTGTCTTCTTTAGAAAATGTCTATTCAGGTCCTCTATTTTTAATTGGATTATTTTGTTTCTTTGGTGTTGGATTGTATAATTTCTTTATATATTTTGAATATTGACCCCTTCGTGGATATGTCATTTGTGAATATCTTCTCCCTGTAACTTGCCTTTATGTTTTGTTGATGGTTGCCTACCCTGTGCAAAACCTTATTTTGGTGTATTACCAATAATAAAAATAGAAGTTTATTTTTGCTTTTGTTTCCCTTGCTTGAGGAGACATACCTAGAGAAATGTTGCTGCAAACAGTGTCAAAGAGATCGCTGCCTATGTTTTCTTCTAGGAGCTTTATGATTTCATGTTTCATATTTAGGTCTGTAATCCATTTTGAATTTAATTTTGAATATGTTGTAAGGAAGTGGTTCAGTTTTATTCTTTTGCAAATAACTTTCAGTTTTTCCAGCAGCATTAACTGAAGGGACTGTCTTTTCCTCATTGTATCTTCTTACCTCCTTCATTATAGATTCATTGACCATATAAGTGTGGGTTGATGTCTGGGCTCTCTATTCTGTTCCATTTATCTGTGTGCCTGCTTTCGTGTTGGTACCACACTGTTTTAATTACTATAGTCTTGTAGTTGTCTTGAAATGTGGGACTGTGATGCCTCCAGCTTTGTTCTTCTTTCTCAAGATTGCTTTGGCTATTTGGAGTCTTTGGTGGTTCCATACAAATTTTAGTATTATTGATTTTTGTTCTATGAAAAATTTTATTGGTATTTTGATAGAGATTGCATTGAATCTGTAGATTGCTTTAGGTAGTATGGACATTTTAACAATGTTACTTCTTCCAGTCCATGAGCATAGAATATTTTTTCCATTTGTTACTGTCATTTTTAATTTATTTCATCACTGTTTTATAGTTTTGAGTAGGTCTTTCAGCTCTTTTCAGCTTCCTTTATTCCTAGGTTTTCTATTCTGGGAAACTCTTTATCTCTCCTTCCATTCTGAATGACATCCTTCCCAGGTAGAGTATTCTTGATTGAAGTTTTTTCCTTTCAGCCCTGTGAATATATCATGTGTTCCATGAAAGGGAGATTTATGCAAAATGATCTCTAAAGGCCAGAGGAACCATAAGACAAAATATAAAGACTGACAAGTCCTGCTTGACAATAAATGGTTTATTAAGGGGACTTAAGGGCAGAAACACATCTTAGGTAGCTGCAAGTAGATCTCCACAACCCCACCTCCTGTAAGACCTGCTTTTATAACTCCAGTGGCTGGGGAGTATGTGCTGGTAGGCCACTGGGGAGGAGATGTTTGAGAATTATAGTCATATCTTGAAAGCAGATCAAGGACATTATGTCCCAAGGGTGTATTTAAGGGTCGATTAAACAAAAATTGTAACCACTAATGTAGTTTACTTATTAAAACACATAGGTTATTCACGAAAACAAGTTTCAAGATCTCACCTCACTGTGTCCAACAATCCAAAGTTATGTCATAAACTTTTCCCAGTTCCAACCATTGCCATGCTTTACAAAATCTTCCTTGTGATTACCAACCCAGGCCCCAGCACCTTAGAATGATCTTCCCTTGACTTCCTTCTTCTCAAATCATAGTAAAACCCTGTCAAGGTGCTGTTCTCCCTTCTTGTTATGTCAAATAAACCTAGCTTTGATTGATCAACTTTTAATTAATTTATTTATTTATTTTTGTATTCTTTTGATGAGTTGGCAGTTGACTTATATATTCAAAAGGATCTGAAATGCTAACAGAAATCCTTGAATACAGTGAAAGACAAATCCATAACTAGGCTTCTTACATTTGTGTGTCATTGTGTCCAATATAGGTGTTATTGAATCGATCCATATTTCTTCTTCACAACATTTCATGAAGTCTCTTTTGATATATAGATTTTCCTGATTGTGAAGGCTACATATGATAATATAACCTAATTATGAGATTACATATAACTACTTTGGTAAGAGGACAGCACTCTTGTTAAAACATTGAAATGCACATAAGAAAGAACCCTCAATTTATTAACCACAACCTTTCCTTGTGTTTCAAATTCCCACTATCAGTAGGCTCCCCAAGTTTAAGCTTCAGCTAAGATTTATCCATTAATCCTTTTTTCTGGTGGTATTATATTAATTGATGGAGACAAAGATTTATGGAAATATTTTCCTTTTCTTAAGGTTTTATATCTTTTTTCTTTCTGCCTTATGCTCTGCTAATATCTGGCATGGTATATTAATCTCATCTCACATTAAGGAAATAACTGTTCAAAACCTCGTATACTTTTTTTCTTCGTTTTTACTCAGAACTTTTTACTCAGAGTTCTAACAAAATTGCAATGATGTGCATTAACATTATTTTTATAGAAAATGATTAAATCTTGTATATAAATGTGATGCTATTTCTGATCTGGGCCCAGATATTTAAAGGGAGCCAGAGCCATAGTTATAATAATGAGTGTGACAAATTTTGCTTATAAACTATTTCAGGTGGATTTTACTCCTTGACAGTGTGATGTAATGGATAAGACATTTAATCAGTCTATATATAAACTAATTGGAGTGCATTACATAAAGTTATTTTATTTGTATTTCTAACTTTGTGGCTTCTTGTGTAGGTTAACATTAAACTGGATATTTCCTTCCTGGTATCTTACTTACTATATTTGTCTCAAGCCTAGCCAGTGATACTAAGCAATTTAAATGATTGAAATAAAATTATTCAGTTTATGCACTAAAGAATGAATTTTAGTGCACCAGAACAAATAATTTCTGAGAAAGGCTTCTCAGAAACTATTCACAGTAGTTATGTTCTATAACAGAATGTGTTAGCAAATATCGAATCATTGCTCCCAGGGGAAATATACAGTTAGGTTCCTACTAGTCTCTCCTCACATTTTCCTCAGTTGATACACATATAACTTTGTTTCAGGTGTATTTCTGTTTAAAAACACTTTATTTAATATATATTATTGATTCATTACCATCAAATTCATAGTCAAAAGTGCTATAACTAATGGAACTGAATGAAGCTTAGCCAACAAACATATTTTCTCTCTGAGGCACATCACAATCTTCTTGCCTCCTCTTAGGAACATTAGAAAACACTTCAGCACTGTCCTCAGGGGCCATTCTAAACAATGAAATCACCAAGAAAGAGCACAGAAATGCAAAAGATATGTAATAAAATGTACTAGGAAAGGGACACTTGTTTATAATCTGAAATGAAACAACAAGGCAGAGTATGGCCTTATTCAGCCTCAACGGGGAACATGCCTATTGGGTGAATCTATGTTTGTTGCTGCTCTGTGCATATCTGTGAGTGACCATGAAAGCGCTACACGTATTGGTTTGGGGGTTACCAATAAACTTTAGTGAGTAGACAAGTTTGAAAATATGTCATCTGCAAATAATGAAAAATGACTGTCATAGAGCTTTTTATTCTCACACCGATCCAATAAGGTAGGTATGCAAAACCTTTTTTTTTCTTCCCATTTTTCTCTCTTTTTTTTTTTCTTGTACAACCATATTTTACGGAAAAGGTATTACTGTCAGGATTGGGGTCTTTGTATATTTTCTGGCTATCATAATACAATGTATCAAAACACTAGACTCTATCTTATCTTGATTTCATGAGCAGTAAGTTCATGACCTGAGCTGAAATCAAGAGTCAGGTGTTTAACTGATTGAGCCACCCAGGTGCCCCAACATCTGTAGTTTTCATAGCTGCTTATTCTATAAGTTTCCCAAGAGCAGTGACTGCATTTATGTCATTCACTCTCCTTCAGTGCAGAGGGTGGAATCTAGCATCTAGCGGAAGCAGCACACACATTTGTGGGAAAAATTATCCTTTCTCACATGTTGGACAGTGAAAGACTGTTTTATAGTGGCTATATCCACATGATCTTACACTTCTTTCACACTTTTCTCAACGGTTACGTAGCCCGGAATCTTCGGTGATAGGTGAACTATGAAACACTGTCATGTGAGGGACTGGTGTGAAGAAATTTTACACGTTGCCCCATGTCTTTTCGGTAAGATGCCTGAATGTCGGATGGAAGACTCTTTCTAAGGGATTAAAGTTTTACATTAGGCAATATTTTGGCAAGTTTTCAGTAGAGTCCTCCAATGAATGCAAAATTAGTTAATGGGGGTGGGATGGGGAGGAGGGGGTGAGGAAATTCAAAATCCCAATATTTTGTATCAGCCACATGCCAGCTTTTCCCATCATTTCACATAATGTAGTGCATCTTCCTGAAAAAGAAAATAGAGAAACAAAGATATATTAGTTTGTGAATTTTTGTTTATATTTCTTAGAAGATATAGTAATACAGTTTCAGATCTCTGTGGGGCAGGATGTTCAAAGTATGCCCGTGTTTTAAAGTTTAAACAAACATTTAAACAAAAATGAAAAGAAGAACCTGTGCGTGAAAAGGTTACGTATTTAATAAAATACTCCCACTTCTGCAGCCTTTCTAGGTTCAAATATTCAATAAAAAGTCATTTTCTTTCATGTATTACAAATTCAAGATGACTGATATGTCTGTAAGTGAGTATTTCTCTGTGAGCATTTATATGATTTATATTACATTCTAAATGGCTATCTTGTTTTCCATCTCCGTATCATTAGGCTTGTGTCTCTTTTATGATATTTGTGGTATTTTTACTTAACCCTATGGCATTTTAAGTGTGCTTTATTTTCCGTGCTAATGATCCTCATCATTTGACGAAGACACATGTGACTGAGTTTCACATGGCACCTGGGCCCAGCTCGGAACTCACTTTGCTCCTCACTGAAAATGGAGAAATGCCCCAAGGTTGATGTGAGTGACTGAATAAGAAGTTGTTTTCTTTTTCTTTTTTTTTTTTACTGATTTTTTAATGTTTATTTATTTATTTATTTATGTCTCATTTATTAACTCGTTTTATTTTTTATTTTTTTAAATTTACATCCAAATTAGTTAGCATATTAGTTAGCAAATTAGTGCAACAATGATTTCAGGAGTAGATTCTTTAGTGCCCCTTACCCATTTAGCCCATCCCCCCTCCCACAACCCCTCCAGCAACCCTCAGTTTGTTCTCCATATTTATGATTCTCTTCTGTTTTGTCTCCCTCCCTGTTTTGATATTATTTTTGTTTCCCTTCTTTTACGTTCATCTTTTGTCTCTTAAAGTCCTTATATGAGTGAAGTCATATGATTTTTGTCTTTCTCTGACCAACTAAATTCGCTTAGCACAATACCCTCTAGTTCCACCCACATAGTTGCACATGGCAAGATTTCATTCTTTTTGATTGCCAAGTAATACTCCTTTGTATATATATACCACCTCTTCTTTATCCATTTATCCATCGATGGACATTTGGGCTCTTTCCATATTTTGGCTATTGTTGATAGTGCTACTATAAACATGGGGGTGCATGTGCCCCTTCAAAACAGCACACCTGTATCCTGTGGATAAATGCCTAGTAGTACAATTGCTGGGTCGTAGGGTAGTTCTATTTTTAGTTTTTTGAGGAACCTCCATACTATTTTCCAGAGTGGCTGCACCAGCTTGCATTCCCACCAACAATGCAAAAGAGATCCTCTTTCTCTGCAACCTTGCCAACGTCTGTTGTTGCCTGAATTGTTAATGTTAGCCATTCTGACACGTGTGAGGTGGTATCTCATTGTAGTTTTGATTTGTATTTCCCTGATGATGGGTGATGTGGAGCATTTGCTCATGTGTCACTTGGCCATCTGGATGTCTTCTTTGGAGAAGTGCTATTCATGTCTTTGGCCCATTTCTTCACTGGATTGTTTTCTGGGTGTTGAGTTTGATCAGTTCTTTATAGATTTTGGATACTAACCCTTTATCTGATATGTCATTTGCAAATATCTTCTCCCATTCTGTCAGTTGCCTTTTAGTTTTGCTGATTGTTTCCTTCCCTGTGCAGAAGGTTTTTATTTTGATGAAGTCCCAGTAGTTATTTTTTGCTTTTGTTTCCCTTGCCTCCAGAGACGTGTTGAGTGAGAAATTGCTGCAGGCAAGATCAAAGAGGTTTTTGCCTGCTTTTTCCTCGAGGATTTTGATGGCTTCCTGTCTTACATTGAGGTCTTTCATTCACTTTGAGTTTGTTTTTGTGTATGGTGTAAGAAAGTGGTCCCGGTTCATTCTTCTGCATGTCGCTGTCCAGTTTTCCCAGCACCACTTGCTGAAGAGACTGTCTTTATTCCATTGTATATTCTTTCCTGCTTTGTCAAAGATTAGGTGGCCATACATTTGTGGGTCCAGTTCTGGGTTCTCTATTCTGTTCCATTGATTTGAGTGTCTGTTCTTGTGCCAGTACCATACTGTCTTGATGAATACAGCTTTGTAGTATAGCTTGAAGTCTGGGATTGTGATGCCTCCTGCTTTGGTTTTCTTTTTTAAGATCGCTTTGGCTATTTGGGGTCTTTTCTAGTTCCATACAAATTTTAGGATTATTTGTTCTAGCTCTGTGAAGAACGCTGGTGTTATTTTGATAGGGATTGCACTGAATATGTAGATTGCTTTGGGTAGTATCGACATTTTAACAATATTTGTTCTTCCTATCCAGGAGCATGGAATCTTTTCCATTTCTTTGTGTCTTCTTCAATTTCTTTCAGAAGCTTTCTATAGTTTTCAGTGTATAGATTTTTTACCTCTTTGGTTAGATTTATTCCTAGGTATTTTATGGTTTTTTTGCGTTGTCTAAATCTCACCCTGATCTTCCATATTAAATATGGGTCTGCAGCATGAAAAATTTGCATTGATCACACTTACCTCAATCTGGTCTCCAGTTGCACTCAGCCAGCCACCACAGCAAAGACAGGAAGCTGATTATCCTTTAGAAGCATAGGGAAAGGCAAGCAGAGAAACCCCAGTGGCTCAAAGGTCCTCCCTGATGATGCACACCTCACCAGGAATCAACATGCCTCCCTTTCCATAGCTTTGCAGACTCATCCTTTCCTGTATATTTTACAAAAGAAAAGTTATTGCAGGACCAAATTCCTGGACTTTCTGTAATCAGTAAAGTGCATCATGAATGAGATGCACTACATAAAATGATGTCTTTCACCTCCACATCCATGTCATGTATTTTTATCTGTTTGAGGAAACGTTAAACATTCTGACATGTATTATGATTTAATGTAAAGGGAAGGCTGCTTGATAACTGCCTGGAAAGAATGGGAGCCGAAGAACTGTTCCATGATTCAGTCTATTAAATG
This sequence comes from Panthera tigris, assembly GCF_018350195.1. Classification (NCBI taxonomy): domain Eukaryota; kingdom Metazoa; phylum Chordata; class Mammalia; order Carnivora; family Felidae; genus Panthera; species Panthera tigris. The sequence goes on from NC_056663.1 coordinate 148,439,257, forward strand.
TTTTCTAAATTTGTGTCTCTGGTCTCCAGAAAAATAATAAAATGAAAAAACTGAAGATAAATATTACTAAGCATGTGGAGTGGGTGGTAAGAGAGATTCACTTTCAAAGTGTTGTAAATTTTCCTTTTTATATATTTGTAATTTAACCAAGCGATCTCTTTTGTCACTTTCTAGGCCTAGAATAAATCAGCACTGCTGTGACTGGTGCCTGTTCAAGAAAAGGCAAACAACTTCTGGAGAACTAAGCTGGAAAACTTCTTGTTGTACATGTTTATTTGCATCAGTCTTTTGCATCTTTGTCCCCTTATTTACCCAAAATAAGGGTTCCCTTGTTTCTTTATGACTTTGGATTATTTATTTAGTTTTTTATTCCCACAGACCCATCAACTCAACCACCCATTCCACTCACCATCCGGTTTTCTACTTTGGTTGTTTGCCTCTTGATGCCCTGTTTCTTTCGTATTATTGTGTAAGTCCGTATATTGCATCATCTAAAAGATTATTCTCTATGACCTATGATTCTTGGTTAATTTTTAGCAGATTTATCTTAGAAACTTTGGTCTTAGTATTATCTCTTTAGTGTTTTTTGTGTTTCAGTTTGGTTTTTGATCATGGATCTGCCCACCTTCTCACTTCATTTACCATCCAGCTTTCTACTTTAGTTGTCATTCAATGCCCTGTTTTCCTTCACATTACCTTTCATGAACTTGCAATGGAATCTCAGAGAGTCAAAAAAGTCCCCAATGTTCTAGGTTTACCTAAAAGAAGAGTTTCTTTTCTATGACCTGTGATTCTTTAATTTTTAGCAGATTTATTTTAGAGGCTTTAGTCTTACTTGTATTCTCTAACCCACTGTCTCCAGTAACCTCATACAAAATATATAGTCACAGGTTAATGTTTTAATAACTAAGAGCTTTATTTTCTCAGTAACCTTAATCTGACATACCTTTTAGCTCCTAAGAATAATTATGACATTTATGTGAGGGTAGTTAACTTCCATTTGAAAGGGATATTTTTCTTAGGTTTCCAAAATGTTTATAATACTGCTCAACAAAAAGATGCTCTTTCTATTGAGTAAATTGTCATAAGAGAACACTTTTTTTGGTAAAGTTAAGTTTGGGTAGTTGGTGACATAGGCTGGCAATGGAAAGCATCTGTTAAAAAGACCACTCAGGGGACGCCTGGGTTGCTCAGTTGGTTAAGCATCTGACTCTTGATTTTGGCTCAGGTTATGATCTCATGGTCATGAGATCAAGCCCCATATCAGGCCACATGCTGGGTGTGGAGGTTGTTTAAGATTCTCTTGTTCCCTCTCCCTCAGCCCCTCCCCCACTCCTGCTCCCTCTCTCTCTCTTTCTTTCTATCTCAAAAAAAAAAAAAAAAGACCACTCAGATTAAGAAAAATTAACTTTCTTGGTCTTCTATATAATAGTATACTTGGTACTTAGTACAGTGTCTCTCCCAGTAATAGGTTTTGAAGTTAGGGTCTCTCTCTTTTCTTTCAGTTATTGCAATATGCAAATTTGTTAGGTCCAGGGGCCAGACTGCTGTGTTTCAATTCCATCCCAACATTTCTTACCTATGAGAACTTGAGTAAGTTACCTGAACTTTCTGTACTTCAGTTTTCACATCTGTAAAATGAGAAGAATAATAGTGCCTATAAAAAGAATTTCTATGTGTGTCCTCCATGAGTGAATAAATATGAAGGACATAGAAGATTTCCCGGGAGAGAGTAAGTTCTCAACAAATATTTATCAATTTCCCCTTTAAACAAGAAACATAGGTGAAGCTCAATAAACTTCTTTATTGAATGAATGTGTTCACAGGATCATGATTAGAAATCATTCAGATATGACAAATATACTGGACCCTCACATTTTGCTTTATTTTTCAAGCGGAAAAAAACTGAGAGTAAGTAGTTAATCTAGCATTAGAAAACAGATATTGATAATTCTAATGTAATCCCCAATGTTTTAGATTTACCTAGCAGATGATTTTTAATCCATTGAGAAGGAAGGAGTAATATAAATAATGCCCAGAGACAACTTATCCACAGTGAAGCAATTTTCCTTTCTAAAGGAGATATTAGATGATTAGATGAAAGAATTAGAACAGATATAATAGTAAAAAAAATTGAATCTAGAAGAGAGATATAAGAACTTTGATTTTTTTTTTACATTTATTTATTTTTGAGAGACCGAGAGACAGAGAATGAGCAGGGGAGGGGCAGAGAGAGATGGAGACACAGAATCAGAAGCAGGCTCCAGGCTCCAAGCTGTCAGCCCGACTGGGGGCTCAAACCCATGAACCGTGAGATCATGACCTGAGCTGAAGTCGGACGTTCAACCGAGAAACCCAGGCGCCCCAGGACTTTGATTTTGAAAGCTGAAAGGTACCTTAGCTATAAGTGCATAGTAAATTTTAATTGTAAAGGCAGGCAAATGTAAAGTTCACACAAAATAGTCATTATTTCTTATATATGAAGAATATTTTAAAACAGAAAGAGGTTTGGAAAATATGTTTCCTCATAACTGACCTTCATTGATTTTATAAGTATATTTAATGAAGTTTCTTCCTGTAGTGCATTGAAAATAGCTACATATTCTTTGCAAGTTCTTCTATCAAGAGGTGGAGGGTATTTCTCCAATCTTTGGATTGGATTTGCCTCATGACCTGTTTTACCAATAGCAGTGGTAAAAGTGACATAGTATGACTTCTAAGCCTAGGCCTAGAACTTTCATGTGACCTCTTGTGGACTTCTATCACTGGAAAAAGCACATGCTTGTCTTTGGATAGGCCATATGAAGTAAAAATCAAAGTGTCCTGCTAATTTAGCAAACCCTAGCCATGTGAGTGACACTTTTTTGGATCATTCCTCCTTAGCTGGGGCCTAATGAGTGAGCCCAGGAAAGCCCCAAAAGAGAAACATTTCCTTGAGCCCAGCCTAAATTGCTGGTCTGTAGGATCAGCAAATAATGTTTGGTTTAAACCTTGAGTTTTAAGATGGTGGGTTACACAGCAATAAATAACAGAGACATCAGGATTTATGAAAAACACAGTGCTCTTTAAATAATTAAAGCCTTAAGAATATTAATATAGTAGATCAATGTCAAGTGGAGGGACATCTCTAGTGTCACAGAGTTCTAGATTACTTTACACAAGTTCTCTTGAATGGTTGATAAATTTTGATTGAGAAACTATTATATATCCATTTCAACACTAAACCTAAGAAAATATAAATTCTCTTTAGTTTAAAATTATATATATATAGGGGCACCTGGGTGGCTCAGTCAGTTGAGCATCCGACTTCAGCTCAGGTCACAATCTCACAACCTGTGAGTTCGAGCCCCGCGTCGGGCTCTGGGCTGATGGCTCAGAGACTGGAGCCTGCTTCTTATTCTGTGTCTCCCTCTCTCTCTGCCCCTCCCCCGTTCATGCTCTGTCTCTCTCTGTCCCAAAAATAAATAAACGTTAAAAAAAAATTATATATATATATATACATATATATATATAAACTCTACATCTATATCATCTATATCTATGTATCTATGTGTAGTATATCTATGTACAGTATATATAAAATAAGGTTTCTTTCCACCTACTTTAGATAAAATGTAATAAATAAACTACTGACTTATCTTTCACTGTAAAGCTTATCCCAATTCTTATTAAAGGTCTCAAATACAAAGTCAAAATATAGGAGTAATACAACATATTTGTCACCCTCTTCGTAATTATCACTTTGTCATTAAGTTCTGAGATGACAGCAGGTACAAAGGAAGATCACGTAAGCCTTCCACAGTTTTGCATACATATTGCTAGTGGTAAAGTAAAGACGGTAGGCCAAAAGTAGGTTAAATGATTCAGACAGTAACTCACCACAAGGAGAAATGGCATCTCCAAAACTAATATCAAAGTTATATTCTTGCAGTCTCTTCATAAGTTCCTTGTTCAAAACTGCATCCCTCACAGAGCTTTGGAGAAGTATCAGAATATTTATTTTTTCTCATTTTTGAATCATACGTCCACATTTTACTCTTTGGTAATTCATATACCCACATCTTGAACTTTTCATGACAAGCAAATCAAATTCATTCTTAGTAAATGATGTAGGATACACTTCAAATTTCAGAACAGATGATGTGGTGCAATCCGCAAGGATGAAACAGTCACCTCCTGACCCCTCTGAGCAAGTTCAGACAGTATTGTCTTTAAATTGATTTAACGATTATTCCAATCGCCACATTAGCACCTTGCCACAGGTCCCACAGCTGAGATAAAAATACAGCACGGAAAGATAAGTCCGTTTCTTAGACATTCTGGTAAAATGAATCCTTTTTTATAAACCTCTCTTAACTTCTGATGCGGCTGTCATTCACACACAGGAATGAATGAATGAAGTAGTTAAAATATAACTGGTACGAACTAACAGTAGAGGTTTCGGTAAGCAAATAAATAAGGAAAAGGGTAGATGATCTTGTATTTGTATGTGCCTCTAATTAATCCCAGTATCACTGGAAATACTGTTATCGCTGGGCTAGAAAGAAACTACCTTGCATATAGGGAATCTTCAGATAAGAAAGCAGCATTGTGTTAGAGCAAATCTATTCTGATTTGAGCATTTCCAAACCAGCTTTCTGAATTTCCTCTTCCATATTTTACACGTTATATTTAGCTCTATTTCATTTCTTTGCCTTTGTTTTTCTGACTGTAGATACTACTACTACTTTTTTTTCTTTTTATCCATACTTGGGTGCCCTTTGAGTCCCACTTAAATTACTTTCATTCATTTGAAAATGCTACCTCCCAATTATGATATTTTCCTTTTCTGAACATTTGCAAAATTCTTATGTTAGTTTTACTTCCTCAACACTTTGACAAAGTATTTATCCTCTAGGTATCTTCTGAACTTTGTTTTGCAGTCTACCTTCGTAATCCATGTAAATTGTATTTTAAAAATCTTATCAGGAAGTCTCTTCAAATTAGAAGTAGAAAGAGGAAGACTGATGTCATGGAATAGGTTTGTTTTCTTGCTATCAATAATCTGTTGACTTGAAATGAGAGGAGATTCTCTCTTAAAAAGGATTTGGACAGAAGATTCTAAGCAAAGCATTGTCCACAGAGTTGCAACATCCTTTAATATGGCAATGCCCTTTGGTGGATGTTTGATGTGTTACCCAGATTCTCCTTTTGGGAATATAGAAGTTATTCCTCCGCTGATGAGAAGATTGACAGCTCTCGTCTATCAGCTTCCTTTAAGAGCTGCTTCTGCTGAACAGAACTATGTAGTCTAAAGTGATGTCTTTTTCCTGGGGCAGCCCATATCCAATGCCTGCCTCTTCATTTCAATTTGGGGAAACTCTTAAAGGTGATCTTACTTTCAGATTGGGTTGGTTGAGACCTAGGCTGAAGCTTCATTGCAGTAATCTCCCCACCCCTTGTCTGCAAGGATATGTTCCAAGACCCTAAGTGGATGCCTGAAACCACAGATAGTACCAAACCCTGTATATGCTATGTTTCCATATCCATACATACCTAAGCTAAAGTTTTAATTTATAAATTAGGCAACAGTAACTAAATAACAGATAGAAAAATTAAAACAGTATACTGTAATAAAAGTTCTGTGAGTGTGGTCTTTTTCTCAAAATATTTTACTGTACTGTGCTCACCCTTCTTCTTGCGATAACATGAGATGATAAAATGCCTATGTGATGAGATGAAGTGAAGTGAATGATGTAAGCATGGCGATATAGCACTAGACTACCTTTGATTTTCTGATGATATGTCAGAAGAATCATCTGCCTCTGAACTGCAGTTGACCAGGGGTAACTGAAACCACAGAAAACAAAACTGTGGATAAGGGTAGGGATACTGTAAGTCTCTTTTTTTTCTTTTTTCTTTCCATCTTTTTAAATTTTTTTAAAGTGTTTATTTTTGAGAGAGAGAGCACGAAAAGTAGAGGGGCAGAGAGAGAGAGGAAGACACAGAATCCAAAGCAGGATCCAGGCTCTGAGTTGTCAGTACCGAGACCATTGCAGGTCTCAAACTCACAAACTGTGAGATCATGACCTGAGCCAAAGTCAGATGCTTAACCAACTGAGCCACCCAGGTGCCCTGTCTCTGTTTTTTCCACTGTTCAATCTTGCTTCAAATCCTTCATTTTCACAGACTTTGCTTCCAAGATCACTCCTTAATAATCTCCCTGCAAGCTTATCTTCAGCTTGATAATGGAATCAAGAATGGAATCAGAGTAGACACTGAGATTGGATTTTGGAGCTGGCTCATTCACCGCCAGTTGTAACGAGGAAGATATTACTCAAACTCAAAAAACTGGAGGACATAGCCAATATCTCCTAGTGGGAACTGGGAAATTATATAGAGAACTATATGCTGAGGGACTGGATTTAGGAAAGTGGAATATAAGCTTGCAGAAGGAAGCATAGTTTTATTTTGGAGCACTCTCTCTCAGGACATAGAATTCAATACCTTTGTTCACACTTCAGGAAGCGGTGGTAAGGAATGGCCCACACAAAGTGAAACTGACATGCTGGAAGTGCCATGGGAAACAGTGGAAGAAGGAATCAAAGGGCTTGGAGAAGTTCATATATTAAGATAGAGATGCTACATAAATCTGGAAAATCTGCCAGTGATTGTGTACTGACTGAAGTTATAAGGAATGCTCAGTGTGGTGTCCTCTGATGGCCAGGTCTGTTTGTAGTTACAAAACAGCTCAAAAACAAGTTGATAGCACTCAATTGTTAGAAGCCAAGTGGTCACAATGATCACAATGAGCAGTAAGGTCAGAGTGGCAACCAGGCAGTCCTAACCCATGGAAAGCTATGGATATGGTTATATACAGCAGGCAGAGCTAAGGGTAAAATATATAGGCAGCCAAAAAGGCTTTGCACATTCTATACGTGCAGAATCTCTGGCAAGCCTAGGAGAATAACAGCACAGCCAGATGATGCCATCTGGACTGAAGGATTACGTGCATTTGAAAAAAAAGAAATCCTGGCATGTTTCAGGACCCTGTTAGAACCCTTGACCATGAGATGCCATGTTAATGCCCACCAGAGAAAATCCATCATGGAATAGGTGCTAAACACTAAAGTAGGCAAAATCACTCAGCCAGTCTCTATAAACAGCCATCCCAGTGCTGGCCCCAATAACAAATTAACGAAGTGACCATCGTAGCAGACAGTAAGGCCATGTTTAGGCCTGCATGTATGGACTTCTATTTACCAAAGCTGATCTAACTACTATTTAAACTGAGTGTCAAGAATATCAAATCTGCTAGCTATAGAGTCGAACACTGTATCCCTGATATGGAATAGTTGAGGGTGCCAGTTTCCCAAATTGGATCTTTTCCACTCTGGCTATTTTCCCTGACAGCAATAGCCACGTATACTGAGAATTACTTTATCTTTCTTATCTGCATGGGCTCTGTGGAAAGGTCACATGCCATTAACTTGGAATTTTAGCATTTAAAACAGTTGATAAGGCTGAGAGATATAAATTGGTATTAAAATCAAGATAGTTTAAGGTCATGTGTGAAAACTGACTTTTGCGTGTCAAAACAAAGCCCTTTCTCAGTATCTTAATTTTCAGTAGAAAATAGTGTGGGCTATTTTGAATTTGCAAATTACATAGTGGCTATAGTCAGAAAACTGGAGAGACCTTAAGATTCACTTCATTAGTTTACCTTCTTTTAGTTATCATCTTCCTGTGATGCCTAATATTCAATGTCTGAAAATAATTGTTATATATAATTTTCGCATTTTCTATTTATTTACAGTAGAGGTCTAGTCTGCCCACAGTAACACCATAAGGACCAGAAATGGAAGTCCAAACCTATTTTTAAGCAGTGCAAACAACTAGGAATAGTCTTGAGTAGACAAATTAAAGCAGAAACTGAAGAAGCTTTGTGGCAAGGGAATATTCTTTTTTTAAAAATATTTTTAATGTATATTTATTTTGCAGAGAGAGAGAGACAGAGCAAGTGGGGAAGGGGCAGAGAGAGCGGGAGACACAGAATCTGAAGCCCACTCCAGGCTCTGAGCTGTCATGAACCATGAACTGACTACATGAACCATCAACTCACGAACCATGAAATCCTGACCTGAGCCGAAGTCGGATGTTCAACCTACTGAGCCACCCAGGCACCCCAGGAATATTCTTAATATAGATGTTTGGTGACTTACTGAACTGAGAGAGTGCACACCTTCTTATTTTTCCAGACTGCCTAAGATTAAGAAAACAAAATAAGCACACTTTTCCCCTAATAAAGAACAAAATAGTTTACACTCACGCCAGGATGCACCTATTAACATTGCACAAATAATACTGATAACAGATAAGTTCACTGGCTGTAGATCAGTGGTTTTTTAGCAATTCTGTGGTGAATAACAGATATAATCAAAATAATGTCTGATTTAGGGAATTTAAAAAAATGAACCAAAGCATAAAGTTAGAAAATAAAATATGTGATTTGAAATGCCTCACTTTATTATTTGAGTAATGATTTCTTCACATTTTTAGCCCCAGTTTCAGAAAAAAGTGCTATGGTATGTTAGCTGGGGGCTGGTGAATTAGATACATGGTCATTTCCTCTAGAGCTCTCCAGATTATTTGAGGAAAAGAAAGAACACTGTGTGTGTGTGTGTGTGTGTGTGTGCGCGCGCGCGCGTGCGCGCACACGCGTGTGTGTGGTTGAAAAAGCTAATTACAGTGTTTTATTTTTCTATTTTATGCTTATTTGGTTGTCTCCTTGTTTAAGGAAACTCATGTCAGATGTCTTCAAGTGTAAGTATATTTTTCATTAAATATGCTGGTTCCTTTGAGTTGGGAGTTTATATTCTTAAACGGGATAAATACTTTTCCATATATTTCTCATTCAAAACTATTTTTTAAAGCATGGAATTAGAATTCCACTGAATGCCTAATTACTTTAAGAAAGATAAGAAATGGGAAAGGACGTTTGGTTAAGAAATAATGACAAATTTGTAATTAGAAGATATTCTTAAGGACAATCATTGGAAAGATCTTTAATGATCTGAATTGCAAAGAAAATACTAAGTAACTGTAACCCTAAGGGTTTTGTTATAGTTTAAGTTGGAGTGAGATAATTTTTACTGATAAGTTTAATTAGGAAATATACCAAACTTATATGTACCAGTTTAAAAATGTTATTTTTTCCCTAAAATCACCTCATACTTTTTATATGAACTTAAAAAAATCCTGTTGTAAACTTTCCTGGCAGGAACATATCATTAGAGTTTTATTTTGAAATGGATTTAGGCTGTGAGATTAAGACTATTTTGTTATTATAGATCTTAGATCATGAACTTCTTGATCAACTGAGATATTTACACGTCTCTCCTCATAGAAAACTCATCATGAAATAATTTTTGTGAGGAATTGTTAAATCTTTGTGAATTAGTTTCTAATTTTTCCCAATATCTTTATAATTTTTTATTTTGTCATTTATTAGAGACTTATATTACTTAAAACACAGAGAAGGAGTTATTTTTAATATCACCTCTGCTGAAAGACTCCGTGTTTATATGTTAAAGAGATGAGATGAAAGAAAGAGCTTTGAGAAAACATAGAAAGAATGAGAAAAGAGAACCTAAATTTTGTTTACGGGGAAAATAGCTTTATATACAACTTATTCATAAAAACACTTTCAATAACACAATATAGCCTACAATTTTGAAAGAATAATTATTCAAAGACTTTAACTTCATTAGATGAATTGCATTTGAGAACTTTCACTATTGAAGGATATGTATAGAGGGAGAAGATCTAAGTAAAATATCTTTAAAGCCATGAAGAAAAATTACTGTAAGTTGTGAAAGAAACAACTTTCCTAAATAGCTCCATATACCATAATAAAATTTAAAATCTAATGTAAATTTCTTTTTGAGGTGATTTATTTTTGAAACACAAAATTCTGGCCATTCCCTTTGAAGGAATTTGCCTGCATAAGGAGGGATTCTAAGGATGGATGTAGCACTATTGATCTCTCCAAACCTGATCAAAGCTGGACTCTAAGATTCAAATCTAGAATTTCTGTTTTCAGTGAGTGATGAAGCTGTAGGAAGTAAATCACATTTAATTAAAATATGGAGAGCATTTGCCAACAAATATTCTTTAAACTAGTTTGAGCACTTACACTTCAATAATCAAAGTACGTTTAGCACTTGAAATGATTTTTATTTATTTTTAATTTTTTTTCAGTGCTCAAAGGCCAAACTCACACTTCCCCCAACTCTGTGAATGGCTACTTGGACATATATCTGAGATTGGCAGTAAAGGTAAGCTCTGTTAGAAAGGGATTGTGCACAGAAAATTAGCCAAGGTCTATGGGCAAGGGAGAAACCACAAACTTGAACTGTAGTGTCTCTTTAGGAAAACAAAAGCAAAGTTTCAAGCAACTGGCCTGATGAGCTTTAAGATCTGGAAAAGACATAAGAAGCTTAAGGTTTCTGCCACAAAAGGGGGCAAGAAGCATGAAACAAGTGTATCCATACAACACTGAGAAAGCCCCAGATATAAGCAAAACCAATGTAATGTATGTCTCAGTTGTTAGCAGTTGTAAAAATTGGAGGAGGTGACCAATAACCTCAAATGCAAAACTCCAAGGAACATCAAAAATCAAGGAAACATGACATCACCAAAAGGTCACAAAACTGTCCAGTAACTATCACAAAGACTCAAAATTCTGCAACTTACCCAATCAAGAATTCAAAATAGCCATTTTAAGGAAACTTTATTGGCTCCAAAAAAAACATAAATAATTCAATAAAATCAGAAAAATGATACATGAAGAAAATAAAACATTTAACAAAAAGATGGAAATAACAAAGAATCAAATAGAAACTGTAGATCTGGAGAATACAGTGGATGAAATAAAAAATATATATTTATTTAATAGAGACCATCAACAGCAGAATCGACCAAACAGAAGATAGAATTAGTGAGTTAGAAGATAGGAATTTGGACATAAGCCGATCAGAGGAGAATTAAAAAAAAATAAAATAAAATACAGTGGAAAAAGTCTATAGAACATCAGTAAAAAGAAAACTTATCTACATATAAATAAATCATTGGAATTCCAGAAAGAGAAGAGTGGGAGAAGGAGGCAGAAAGTTCATTTAAAGAAATACTAGCTGAGACCTGCTCAAACCAGAGAGAGACTTGGATATTCAACTTAACAAAACTAATAGATCACCCATAACTACAATTCAAAATAATCTTCTCAAAGACATAATGAAGCTGTCAAAAATCAAAGACAAAGAGAGAATCCTGAAAGCAAGGGAAAAGAAGATTGTAATCTATAAAGGAACCTCCATTAGGCTATCAGCAAATTTTTTTCAGCAAAACCCTTACAGGCCAGGAGGAAGTGAAAGGATATATTGAAAGTGGTAGAAGAAAAAACTGCCAGTCAAGAATCCCCTATCGGGCAAAGTTATCCTTCAGAAATGAAGAAGAAATAAAGACTTTACCAGACAAATAAAAGCTGAGGGAGTTCATTATTCCATATTTGCATTGTAAGAAATGCTGAGAGGAGTTCTTTAGCTGAAATGAAAGAAGTTCTTTAAAATAAAAATTACTACACATCCACATTACAAGAAACAGTGAAAAGGAGTACTTTAGCTGAAATTAAATGAAAAAGTCCTTTACCCGACATGTTTTCAATGGAAACATATGAAAATATACAACACAGTAGTCAAATAGTAAATATACATATAAAGGTTAAAGGAAAAGATAATTAAAAATAAATATGACAACTATAATTTGTTAATGAATACACAATATAAAAAGAGGTAAATTGTGACATCAAAATAAAAGGGGTGAGTAAAGGGAAGAACTTTTTATGCAATTGACTTTAAGTTGTTATCAGTTTAAATAAATTGTTTTTATCTATAAGATGTTTTATGTAAGCCTAATAGTAACAACAAGGCAGAAACCTATAGTAGATTCACAAAAGATAAAGAGAAGTGAATCAGAGCACACAACCATGGAAAATCACCTATCCACAAAGGTAGGCAGAAAGAAAGTAAAAGGAGGACGACAATAAAACTACAGAACAGCCAGAAAGCAATTAATAAGATGGCATTACCAAATCATTACAAATCAATGATTATAATAAATATAAATGGATTGTTCTCCAATCAAAACACACAGGGTGGCCTGATGGATTTAAAAAAAAAAAAAGACCCAGCTAACTACACAGTGCCTAAAAGCTTCTTACTTCCACTTTAAGGATACACATGGGTTCAAAGTGAAGGGATGGAAAAAGATATTCCATGCAAGTAGAAACCAAAATAATAATAATAACAATAATAATAATAAATAAAAATTTAAAAAGAGAGAGGGGGGACAACTACACTTATATTAGACAAAATACACTTTAAGCCAAAACTGATAACAAGAGGCAAAGAAGGTCATTATATAATGATAAACGGGTGAGCTCATCAAGAAGATATAACCGTTCTATACACATATGCACGAGAGAGAGAGAGAGAGAGAGAGAGATGGAACGCTAGCAGAGGAGGCCAGAGACAGAGGGAGACACAGAATCTGAAGCAGGCTCCAGGCTCTGAGCTGTCAGCAGAGCCCCATGCGGGGGTCGAACCCACTAAGGGCAAGATCATGACCTGAGCTGAAGTTGACACTTAATCGACTGAGCTACTCTGGTGCCCCTAGGGCATTTTTTAAAATTACAAGTTGTTATGTACTATATGCTAGGTCATTTCTAAAATAACACTGTGATATAAGTAGTGTAGGTTTCTTGGAAGGAGTTTAGATCAGGCATGAGCCTGGCATGTAGTTCAAAAACAATGAGAAAGCTGATCTTATAATTTTAGAAAAACACTAAGATTGCAGAGGGAGAAGAGTGTTTGTTTCTTTTTCCTAGGTTAGATATAATTCTGCCCACTTATTTTTTAACCAAGTGTATATCTGTACACTCTTACCCCAGCTGAGAATGTTCAAGTTGTTAACCTTATTTTTTAGAAGAAATTGGATTGATTGGCTTGATCACATTCTGGATGGGCAAGTGAGGAAACATTAAATTCAGGAACCTATGTCCCAACATTTTTGTTGCCATTTCCCACCTGAAACTAGAAAAAGGACTAGCGATTTTGGACTGGCTTTTGGTTTTTCTCCTCTACTCCACAGAGTTTTAGTGGACTCATCATGGCCTATGAATCTCTCTCAGGAGATAAAATAAGTATGCTATTCCCAAATTTTACACTGCATTTGGTTTGGCAAAAGAGGGAATATGAGCAAAGGCAGGAGTTAGAGGTCATTTTAATCTAGAGTCAGAGCTTGTAAACTCAACACTTTGCCAATTCTACACTGGTTAACAGGTAGTGGGAGTAACATGACTCCCTCTGAAACTTCTTGCAGGTTTCACACTTTATCTAGAAACTGCCCCACCCCCTTCAATGGGAATAAAGCCTGCCTGATGGATGAATTTAGAAATTCTTTTGCTCCTAGCCATACTGCCCGAATTTTATCCTTAATTTATAACATATAACTTCCTGAAAGCAATCCAAAGCAAGATTTGCAGAATTTAAGCAAATGAATAAAAAGATATCTGGTTACACGTGCATTTTGAAATATTACCTCCTTTTGTAGAAAGCAATGTATAGTATGATAGAGTTTAAAGTTTATCTAACTTTCCATAAGATCTGGGCAAGGGCCACTGATTATGTTTGTGTTTTCTTCTGTGAGATTTTTGATTACTGATCTCAATGAAAGCATTGCAATACCATCTTCCCCAGAGCTCTGGGCAAATTCTTCCATTTCCTATAAAGAAAGAATTTCCTCATCTACGAAAGAAAGTCAACATGGGGTTTTTTTAAAAAAAGAAATGGGAACATATACTTGGAATTAAAGTGTTAATACAAACTCTTATATCTAGGAGTCCTTGGAAAGGAGACAGGAACTAGAATGAGGCATGCTAATCAGCATAAAGGATCCCCAGGACAGAGTGGGTAGCTTCCCTTAGTCAAAGAATCATGATTTGATAATATGACAATCACTTTAAAAGTAAAAAAATAAGTGTCTGCATTTCATGGTATCATACGGATTGCTGGTATCATATGTGAAGGGAGTTCAACTGAGCGGAGGAAAGGACCGTCTCTGGGAAAAATAATTGGCAGGAATTAAAGTGAGAGATTAAGATTTCAGTCTCTTTAGCTGCGTTTAGAGCCAGAATCAGAACAACGGCAGAACTGAAGTGGGACTGAGAAGCAAAGAACCCGGGGAGAAAATAAAAGTGAGATTAGAAGGCACGTAGTGATTCAGTGTAAATTGTGGAACTTACATTTTTCTGTCCCATAGGCAGCAGACACATTTTAGTCTCAACTACAACAGTTTAAAATATCATAAATATAGAGGTGCCTGGGTGGCTCAGTCAGTTAAGCCTCTGACTTCAGCTCAGGTCGTGATCTTATGCTTCCTGAGTTCAAGCCCAGCATCAGGCTCTGTACTGACAGCTCAGAGCCTGGAGTCTGCTTTGAATTTTGTGTCTGCCTCTCTTTCTGCCCCTCCCCTGCTTGTGCTCTCTCTCTCTCTTTCTCTCTCAAAAAGAAGCATTAATTTTTTTAAAAAATAAAATACCACAAATACAAAAAAGAAATTCACAAATACTATTCCCTTTAATGTAGGGAGTATGGTAGATCTGAGCCTGCAGGTGAATCATTACTTTTGGTAAAATATGTAGAATATATGGGGTGCCTGGGTGGCGCAGTCGGTTAAGCGTCCGACTTCAGCTCAGGTCACGATCTCGCGGTCCGTGAGTTCGAGCCCCGTGTCAGGCTCTGGGCTGATGGCTCAGAGCCTGGAGCCTGCTTCCGATTCTGTGTCTCCTTCTCTCTCTGCCCCTCCCCCCTTCATGCTCTGTCTCTCTCTGTCTCAAAAATAAACGTCAAAAAAAAATTAAAAAATAAAATATGTAGAATATAACAGAAACAAATCCCTCATTGAAAAAGCCAAACAAGTTTAAAAATCAAAACATACAATATGAATGAATTTTTATTCACAACATGTAGAACATTCTTTGTGTTAACATATGTGCTCATGTACAAAACAATGACATCTACCTATTAGCATTTTCAATTAAATTATGATCTACGTTTTAATTGACTAGAAAAGCCAGAAGTCATTAAACTCCTGAAAAATGTGTTCTTATTAAAACTTAAACTGGAAAAAATATAATGCTTCAATGGTTTTATTTAGCCTTTGTATACCTAAAATTATTATCAGAGTTTATATATTTAATATTATGCTTTATAGATTATTTAAATAGGCAAATATTTCTTTTTAAGAAAAGCTTTCATCTCCACAAGGTAGAAAATATTCCTTTAATTGTTAAGGTAGTTGTTTTGAATAAACTCGGTAATTGCTAACAAGGTATGCAAATCTTTACTGTAACTCCTTTATGTCATTTTATAACAAAAAAGAGAAGGAATATCTTTAAGCTATGATTTTAAAGACTATTATAGGAAAGCACATTATCTAATTGCCAGATAAAATAATTCAGCAATATGATACATTGCTTTGATAGATCTTAAACCAAGCAGCATTAGGGTTTACATTTTGAAACTTTATTCTTCAAAGCATCATAATTATTTTCAAATTCATCAAATTGAGAAAATATGTTGTTTATATTTCTTTATTGTTAATGTAACGCCTAAGAATTGTTTGCCTTGCTGTTATTTAGGCCACTATTCCTGTAAAACACAGATAATCCTCCAAATGATTTATATTGTTCTAAGATGCAGCTATAATTTTAGGTCTATTAAACTTGGATTATAAATATCAAACTGTGGTAAATCATTTACTGAGTTTGTTTAATACATAATTCCAGTTGGATTAAATAATTCTTCAACCTCAAGGGTAAAGAACTGGCAGATGTACTGGAAGACAGTTTTTTTAGAAAAGAAAGGGAGAGAGAATCCTTACTTCTACTGAAATTCAATGTATATCCTCATGCTTACTGCAGATTTCTGGCGAATGCTAGTTATCAAGAAGCCTAAGTATTTGTGCTTGGTATAGTGGTCACAGTACAGTTTTTGAGAGGACCAGGAGAAGTGCTGGGGTAAGGGAAAGGATGAAATGGGAAAACCCACTGCATTTCTGTTAGATGGAGAAATCATCCCCACAGCAGACAGAATTCTGAGAAATGCATATCCCCCCCCTCAAATTATCTGCAGTGCAGTTAAAGAGTTATAGTTTTGTCTCTTCTTTCCAAACATGGATATTATAAGTAAAATTGGTGGGAAGAGTAAAGGGCAGGTATTAAATTATAATTGTTTGGTTTTGTTCCACCATACCATCTATAATTCTAAGTAATCGAAATCAACTAGTTCTCTAAAGTCACAAAGTATTACGGTACAAATCTGGTACTATTATTATTAATTTTTAAATCAAGGGCAATCTTCAAATCAAAGACAAAAGATAGTGTTTTGTACTCCAAGGGGAACAAAGATCGATGTGTCATATGAAATGAAATTAATGGTTTTAAAACATGATTCACAGCAGAGTAGAAACTTTGAATCTCCTAATATTTCTATTAGAAGGGAACCTCTGCTTTTTTTCTACTTTGTCTAGTTTAGAGAATATGCAATCATTATAACATACTGGATGCAAAATGATGTTAAGTATTTAGAAAACGTTTAATATGATTGGTACTGAAAATAGAATTTATTATTGCATTCCTGAGTTCTCAAACACCATCCTAATTTGTTGAGCTAAAACAAGTGAATAAAGTACTAGGATTTTAGTAGTAGGAACCTCCATGTGTTTATCTTCTCTTTTTAAAGAATAAGGTATTATACATCTTAACTCTAAATCATGTGGTGAACTCCTTGGGTGATTCTTTGACCTTTGACTTCATAAGCTGAGGAATGGACAAGAACTGGGAAAACTAGGAAAGGAATCTGTTCAAATCACTGGCTGGTTAATTCAGATGGGCCCTGTTTTCTATCTAAACTATTAAACTATTCTCTCTTGTTCTTCTTCCCTGTCTTACCAAATTTCCAGCAACAAAACAGGCAACATTTTGTGACCAGGAATATAGTAGTAGCCACACAGGCCAGCAGGAACCCAATCACATCCAACGAGTGGTACTGGATCCAGGTGAGGTCATGGGAGGTTGGCCGAAGGTGTTTGGCTCCTTTGTGGCGCATGACAAATTCAATCCAGAAGACTGCTCGATCCAAGGGCTTTGTAGGCTGATCATGGTGAATTCTTGATAACCTCATAGCATTCTCTTTATAGCTAAAGATTGGATACATAGATAGCAATTTGAAAAAATTCATTAGGAACATGAGATACCTAAAATTATGTTTCTATCATTAAAAGGATATTACATAATTATATAAGAAATTGTCATAAATGATATCGAGTACAGAATGCCTATGACAATTTATTTCCTCTTGAGAGATTTCTAGATACGTTGGCCCTATCAGCAGAATTGTTTGTAGTTTAAGTAATAATTGGAAGTAAGGGAGAAAAGACTTGCTAATTGGAAATACCATTAAAAAGTTTAGAAATAGGAATGTAGAGGGACACCTGGTTGGCTCAGTGGGTTAAGCCTCTGGCTCCTGGTTTTGGCTCAGGTCATGATCTCACGGTTTGTGAGTTCAACCCTGAATGGGGCTCCTTGCTGACCGTGTGGAGCCTGCTTGGATTCTCTCTCCCTCCCTCTCTCTGCCCCTCCCCATTCATGTGCACTCACGAGCTCTCTCTCACTCTCTCAAAACAAATGAAAGTTAAAAAAAAAAAAAAATATATAGAATATGTAGGCTGAGAATACAGACTTTTGATCTCATTTGCTAAGCAAGGTATTAGGAATGAGCTAGTGATAGGAAGCAGTATTGAGGGGCAGGCCAGTGATAAGGGGCCCCCTCTCCCCCTGCCTGAGTTTGAGCTGGAGTGTGAGTGGGATGATGCAAGCAAAATGAATCTGTGTTTCTTTTCTTCTTGGGATGTTATTTTCAGTTTGTTGTTGTTGTTGTCGTTGTTGTTGTTCTGATGTGTTGCTAAAATTTGTTAAGTGGACTCTAGTTCTTTTCTGGAGCTGTTTTCTTTCCTGGAGGGCTCTATAAGGTTGACCTTTGCCAGGCAACAGAGAGGCTAGGGTCTTCATCTTGCTGTTTGGATCTCTCAATTGTAATGTATCTGCTTTCTCTTGTTTTAAGTTAGTATATACCAATATAGGATTTAAAAAAAAATTTTAATGTTTATTTATTTTTGAGAGAGACAGAATGCGAATGTGGGAAGGGCAGAGAAGAGAGGGAGCCACAGAATCTGAAGCAGGCTCCAGGCTCTGAGCTGTCAGCACAGAGCCGGACACAGGGCTCAAACTCACAAACTGTGAGATCATGACCTGCGCTGAAGTCAAGACGCTTAACTTACTGAGCTACCCAGGCACCCCAATATAGAATTTTTTTAATCAAAAAGTAGCATGATCCAATTTTTATAAAATTATTTCTTTTTCTTCCCTATTTATAGATTAGCAAAAGGAAATATCTGAAGTAATATTTCTCTACTGCTAACTAGTTATATCTGCATAAGGAAAGTTATTTTTTATTTTTATTTCTCTATTTTTTTTATATTACCTCATTCTTTATACTGGTAATATTTGCAATTTTTAAGAAATAAACAATAAAATTGTTAGTAAAAAATAAAGATCTGCGTCTCTTCAACAATAACTTATTTTCTTTAAATAAACAATATTTCTTTGAGGTTGTAATCTATTACCTATTAACGGTAGGTGAATCAAAAGGCCTACATAAAATTTGAGAAGTATAAAACAATTGAATTTGATATTACCTAAAAGTGTCAGCTTAGGGCACCTGGGTGACTCAGTCATTAAGCATCTGACTTCGGCTTAGGTCATGATCTCACGGTGAGTTTGAGTCCCACATCCGGTGAGCTCCAGCCCCACTTTCGGTGAACACGAGCCCTGTTTCAGGTGAGCCCTGCTTCTCTCTCTCTCTCTCTCTGTCTCTCTCTCACCCCCTCCTTTCTCTCCCTCTTTCCTTCCTGCCCTGCCCCCTGCTCACTTGCACCCTCTCTCTCCATCTCAAAAAAGTGTCAGTTTAAAAATTGAATGAAACAATTTACTCCTTTTAAAACACCAGATGCTTCTCAGAAAAGAATATATTCTATACTTACGAAGGGTTGTTAATAACTGCCTTCAAAGCGTTAAGTAGATCCGAACTTGTCATTGTATGTAAGTCTACTTTAAGAGCTGCCCCTTTGGCTTTCATACGAGCAATATTATCATACTGATCACCAAACATGGGAATTCCCACCATAGGGACCCCATGGTAAATAGCTTCATAGATCCCATTGGTTCCACAGTGAGTGATAAAAGCTCTGGTCTTGGGATGACCTAAGAGAAAAAAACATATCATTATTCAAAGTTGTGAGAGTTTCAGAAACAGAAAATCGTGACACCTATAAACCATTGATTCAATTAGGTAACATATACTTAAATTCAAGTTAGTTAACATGCCATGTAGTATTGGTTTCAGGAGTAGAATCCAGTGATTCATCACTTTCATATAAAACCCAGTGCTCATCCCACAAGCATCCTCCTTAATGCCCATCACTCATTTAGCCCCCTCCCTCCCTCCCTCCCTCCAGCAACCCTCAGTTTGTTCCATTTTTTTATGGTTATTTATTTTTGAGAGAGAGAGAGAGAGCATGAGCTGGGGAGGGACAGAGAGAGAGGGAAACACAGGATCCGAAGAAGGCTCCAGGCTCCAAGCTGTCAGCACAGACCCCTACATGGGGCTTGAACTCACGAAGCGTGAGAACATGACCTGAGCCAAAGTCGGATGCTTAACTGACTGAGCCACCCAGGCACCCGTTCTATGTCTTTAAAAGTCTCTTATGATTTAGGCAGCATCTTCTACACAATTCTGTGCCATGAGACTATATATAAATTCCTATAAGATCTAAAGAAAGCAGCAATTCGTTATTCCAGGCTAAGCAGCAATTACTTACTCTAGCAAGTCATTTCACAAACCTCTAAGAAGGTCTATGTGGACTTTAAATGATGGAGAGTAGTTGCCAGTTGGACAAATTGGGGTGAGGAATTAATAAAAAAAAGGATGGAGTGATTTAAAAAATGAAATTCTTGTATGGATAAGGGAAGGAGTGGTGGGAGGTACAGGGTTTCAGTGGGAGAATGTTGGCATAACACAGTCTAGGAAGATAAATTAGGGAAAGTTCATGAAGCACTCTGTTTAATAAAATGGGATTTTACATTTGATTTTATAGTAGTATAGAGACATTTATAATATTAGAGATGGTGAATAGGATTCTCACTTTTTTTTTTTTTTCAAACAGAAGAGGAAAGAAGAGAGGTGGGAGTAAGTGGATATAGAGAACCAGGAGGCTGCTGCAGTATTTTATGCAAGAGTTAATGAGAGCCTGATCTAAATGTGTGTCGACTCTGACTCTGAGGAGTCATAAATGGGAGAATTCTATTTTGATTGTAATTTAGAGCTCGGGAAAAATTTGCTCCTTGACCAAACTCTAGTCAAATTTCTTTGAACTCTCTTCTCAACTAGGCTCTGATTTTGGAGCTTCTGAATTTCTCTCTGCATTGCCCAATTTTAGCAAGAATCCTACTAAATCAGTTTAGCTAGACTCCCCCAGTTTGGTATCTGATCACCCATATTTATATCTGATTGGTTTCCTCATCCTTCACCTTCCCCAGGTGGTGTCTGATGACCCTGGTCTGTTTTCGGCAAGAATCTGCTTAGGTTGGTGTAGCCAGAATCCCTCCCTTGCCCTGATGTTTCCTCTTAGTATTCTTCTACCCAGTGACCCCCACTCTGCTCCTTGGCTATAAGATCCCCACTTTTTCTTATTGTATTCAGAGTTGAGTCCAGTCTCTCTGCTTCACTGCAAAAGTCCATGAACTAGTATCTATATTCATCATAATGGTCTTGAATAAAGTGTGCCTCACACTTTTTAACAAGTATCATGAAGAATTTTTTCTTTAACAAGCTCCAGAAGAAATGCGAAGAAGAAATTAAAAATTTTTTTGCTTGTTTTTAACACAAATTTGTTGGATTGATCCGTTACTAAATTATCATTCAGAGGATCCCTCATTCAGCTCTGTTTAGTTTTGCTTCTCTTTGGTCTTACCAAGAAGATCATTCTGGGGAATCCATTCATATAGCCGGGTATTGGGTCCTAATGTGTCTGGTTTCTTTCCTGTGTATCTCCACAGAACCTGTCAAAATAAATACCTTTAATCTATTAGAAGATTTTCAGAAGCACATCCTTTCAAAATGAGACACTTACTCAGAATTAGCCTAGTTCAATGCCTCCCTGTAACAAATGAACAAAATAAGGCCTTAAATGATTAAGTAATGAATGTTTAAAGCACTGAAACGGCAACTATGTTTTCAAACGCTTGCAATAATCCTAATAGACTGTCATCATCAGGGCCATTCTCAGTAGGTGAAGAAACAAAAACAGACAATCTGTATATGGAATAACTACATATTGGTGTTATTAGGCCTTTGTGGGAATTTTTGGTAATTTTTTTAAACAACGTTTAAAATTTTTTTAAACAACGTTTAAAGGGAATTTTTTTAAACAACGTTTCCAGAGGCAAAGGAGAAGGATGTTACATTCCCTTTAGGAATTTGTAAGTGTTTTGAACTTTTGTTATAAACTTGACAGTGACATAGAAGCAAGTATTGTTGGGGTGCCTGGGTGGCTTAGTTGGTTAACCGTCTGACTTCAGCTCAGGTCATGATCTCATGGTTCGTGAGACTGAGCCCCACGTTGGGCTCTGTGCTGACAGCTTGGAGCCTGGGACCTTCTTCAGATCCTGTGCTTCCCTCTCTCTCTCTGCCCCTCCTCCGCTTGTGCTCTCTCTCTCTCAAAAATAAATAAATAAAACATTTTTTAAAAAAGAAGCAATGTCTTTTTTATTGTGGTCGAATATATGTAATGATATTTAGCATTTTAATGTATTATAAGTATACAATCCAGTGGCATTAAATACATTCACAATATTGTAGAACCATTACTACTATTTTTAACTCAAATGTGTCTGTCCATCATCTCCAACATGAACTCTGTATCATTTAACAATTAACTCCCTATTCCTCCGACTTGGCAGACTTTGGTTACCTTTATTCTACTTTCTGTCTCTATGAATTTGACTGCTCTAGGTACCTCATCTAAGTGTAATCATACAGTATTTGTCTTTTTCTGACTGCCTTATTTCACTTAGCATTATGTCCTCAAGGTTCATTCATGTTGTATCATATCAGAATTTCCTTCCTTTTTAAGGCTGAATAATATTCCATTGTGTGTATATACCACATTTTGTTTATCCATTTATTTGGTGGTTGTGAATAATGCTGCTATGACCATTGGTGTACAAATATCTCGTTGAGTCCCTGATTTCATTTGTTTGGGGTTTTTTTGGATATGTAGGTAGGATTGTAAACACTGGGTCATATGAGAGTTTTATGTTTAATTCTTTGAAAAACAAAACTGTTTTTCATAGCTACTACATTATTTTGCACTCCTACCAACAATGTGCAAGGGTTCCAATTTCTCCACATTCTCACTAACACTTGTTATTTCCCAATTTTTAAATAATAGCTATACTAATGGATTTGAAGTGTTATATCTTTTGTGCTTTTGATTGCAATTTCCTTAATGATTAATGATGTTGAGCACCTTTTCATGTACTTATTGGCCATTGTATATATTCTTTGGAGAAATATATATTCAAGTCCTTTTCCATTTTTGAATTGGGTTTTTGTTGTTGAGTTTTAGGTGTCCTTTATGTATTGTGGACATTAATCCCTTATCAGATACATGATTTACAAAGCTTTTCTCCAAATCTGTATGTTGTGTTACTTTCTTGGTAGTATCTTTTGATGCACAAAAGTTCTTAATTTGATGAAGTCCATTTTTTTCTTTTGTTGCCTATGCCTCTGGTGTCATATCTGTGAAATCAAAGCCAAATCCAATGTGATGAAGTTTTCCTCCAATATTGTCTTCTATAAGTTTCATAGTTTTTCTTCTAAAGTTTAGGTTTCTGATCCATTTTGAGTTAGTTTTTGTATACGGTGTAAGATAGGGTTTTAACTTCATTCTTTGGCATGTAGATATCGGGATTTTACCAGCACTTTTTCAGAGACTCTCCTTTCCCTACTGGTCTTATACCTTTGTTGAAAATCAACTGATCATATATGTGAGGGTTAACTTTTATTCTGTCTTTCATGCCACTGGTTTATATGTCTCTTCTGCCAGTTCCACATTGTTTAATTTACTGTGGTTTTATAGTAAATTTCAAATTTCAGAGTTGAAAAATGGGAGTCCTTTAACTTTATCCTTTTTCATAGATTGTTTTGTCAATTTATGGATCTTGCAGTTCCATATGAAGTTGAGGATTGGATTTTCATTTGTACAAAAAAGTCTGTTAGAATTTTGATAGGCATTGCATTAAATCTGTACATTGCTTTAGATCATGTTGACAACTTAACCATGTTAAGTTTTTCTATCCATGCACATGGTATGACTTTACTTGTTTAGATATTCTCTGGTTTCTTGAAGAAATGATGTTTTGTTGTTTTCAACATACAAATATTTCACCTCCTTGGTTAGATTTATTCCTAAGTATTTGATTTGTTTGGTTGCTCTTGGGAATGGAATTGTTTTCTTAATTTTATGCTCAGATTGTTCAAATATGTGTGTATAAACACAGCTGATTTTTGTGTATTGATTCCACAATTTTGTTGAGTTTGATTATTAGCTCTATTAGCTCTTTGTGGATTCTTGGGGATTTTCTATGTACAGGATGATGTCATCTGCAAATAAACATTATTTTACTCTTTTGTTCCAATTTGGATGCTTTTTCATTTCTTTTTCTAGTGTAATATGCCCAGACCATAACTTCTGGTACAATGCTAAATAGCAGCAATGAGATTAGGCATCCTTGTATTGTTCTTGATTTTAGGGAGAAAACTTTTAGTTTCTGCCATTAATTTCATTTATCATGAAAGAATGTTGGATTTTATCAAATTCCATTTTTGGGTAAGTTGAAATAATCATGTGGTGTTTTTTTTTTTTCCTTCATAAGTATTAATGTGATGTATTGCACTGATTAATTAACTTCGGCTGAACTACTCTGGCATTCCTGGGATAAATCCCATTTATGGTGAAACACCTTTCAATATTATAGTGGATATCATTTTTTTAAATAATTAATTTTTTTCTAGTGGATTTTATTTGCAAATATTTTACTGAGTATTTTTACATCTATATTTACAAGGGATCTTTGTCTGTAATTTTATTTTCTTTTACTGTCTTTATCTGGCTTTTGTATAAGGGCAGATTTGGCCTCAGAATCATTTAGGAAGTGATCCCTCCTCTTCAATTTTTTTGAAGAATTTGAAAAGCATTAGTTTATTTAATTATTTCTTAACTGTTTGGTAGTATTTACCAGTAAAGCTATATGTCCAGGACCTTTTGTCATTGAGAGGTTTTTGATTACCAACTGAATGTTTTGAGTTGGTATAGGTTTGTTGAAATATTTGTTTCTTTTTTAAAGTAAATTGTGTTTTTCAAGGAATTTATCCATTTCTTTTAGGTTGTCTAATTAGTTGATATACAATTGTTCCTAATAAGCTCTTATAATCCTTTTTATCTCTGTAAAGTCAGTAATCTGCCCAGGTTCATTTCTGATATTAATTATTTGCATCTTCTTTTTCTTTTTTTAATTCCTCTTTGCCAGCCTGGCTAGAAGTTTCAGAAATTTGTTGATATTTTCAAAGAACCAACTTTTGGTTTCATTGATTTTCTTTATTATTTTTCTATTGTCTTATTTCTGCTCTAATGTTATTTCATTCCTTCTGGTAACTTTGGGTTTAGTTAGCTTTCTTTTTAGGTGTTCTTTTTAGGTGGTTCTTTAAGGTGTAAAATTAGGTGTTGACTTTAGATCTTGCCTCTTTTTCAATGTAGACATTTATAGCTATAAACTTTCCTCTGAGCACTGCTTTCATTGCATCTCATATATTTTGGTGTATTGTCTTCATTCATTTTCAAAGTATTTGTAATTACTCTTGTGATTTATTTTTTGGCTTATAAGTTGTAAAGTACAATAGCATACATTAACTCTGCTCCTTCATAGCTACATCCCCCACTCTCTGTTCCTGATGACACAAGATACACATTTATACATTATGTTTATAAAAATAGATTAGATTAATAATGGCTATTTATGCATTTTTAAAAAATCTTTGAGAAGGTTTTAAAAAGTAGAATACAATAAAATATTTGAGAAGATTTTAAAAAGAGGAATACAATGGCACAAAAACAGACACTCAGATCAATGGAACAGAATACAGAACCCAGAACTGGACCCACAAACGTATGACCAACTAATCTTTGACAAAGCAGGAAAGAATATCCAATGGAATAAAGAGAGTCTCTTCAGCAAATGGTGCTGGGAAAATTGGACAGTGACATGCAAAAAAATGAACTTGGACTGCTTTCTTACACCATACAGAAATATAAACTCAAAATGGATGAAAGACCTAAATGTGACAGGAAGCCATCAAAATCCTCAAGAAGAAAGCAGGCAAAAACCTCTTTGACCTTGGCCGCAACTTCTTACTCAACACATCATCTCCCGAGGCAAGGGAAACAAAAGCAAAAATGAACTATTGGTACCTCATCAAAATAAAAATCTTATGCACAGGGAAGGAAACAATCATCAAAACTAAAAGGCAACCGACCAGAATCAGAGAAGATATTTGCAAACGACATATCAGATGAAGGGTTAGTATCCAAAATCTATAAAGAACTGATAAAACTCAACACCCAAAAAACAAATAATCCAGTGAAGAAATGGGCAAAAGACATGAATAGACACTTCTCCAAAGAAGACATCCAGATGGCCAACAGACACATGAACAAATGCTCCACATCACTCATCATCAGGGAAATACAAATCAAAACCACAATGAGATACCACCTCACACCAGTCAGAATGGCTAACATTAATAACTCAGGCAACAACAGATGTTGGCAAGGATGCAGAGAAACAGGATCTCTTTTGCATTGTTGGTAGGAATGCAAACTGGTGCAGCCACTCTGGAAAAAAGTGTGGAGGTTCCTCAAAAAACTAAAAATAGAACTACCCTATGACTCAGCAATTACACTACTAGGCATTTATCCAAGGGATACAGGTGTGCTGTTTCAAAGGGACATATGCACCCCAATGTTCACAGCAGCACTATCAACAATAGCCAAAGTATGCAAAGAGCCCAAATGTCCATCAATGGATGAATGGATAAAGAAGAGGTGGTATATATATATACAATGGAGTATTATTTGGCAATCAAAAAGAATGAAATATTGCCATCTGCAACTATGTGGGTGGAACTAGAGGGTATTGTGCTAAGCGAATTTAGTTGGTCAGAGAAAGACAAAAATCATATGACTTCACTCATATGAGGACTTTAAGAGACAAAACAGATGAACATAAGGGAAGGAAAGCAAAAATAATATAAAAACAGGGAGGGGGACAAAACATAAGAGATTTTTAAATATGGAGATCAAACAAAGGGTTACTGGAGGGATTGTGGGAGGGGGTTTGGGCTAAATGGGTAAGGGACTTTGAGGAATCTACTCCTGAAATCATTGTTGCACTATATGCTGACTAACTTGGAGGTAAATTTAAAAAATGAATTAAATTTAAAAAAATAAATAAGAAAAAAAGTAAAAAGTCGAATACAATTAAAACTACAATAATACTAGCTTTTGTAATTGCCTTAGTTTTTACCTTTGCTGCACATCTTTATTTTTTCATGATTTTGTGTTACTGTCTAGTAGCCTTTCATTTCCACCATAAAGACCTTTCATTCTTGCAGGGGAGGTCTAGTGGTAATGATCTCCCTTGCTTTTGTTTATTTGTTAATGTTTTAATTTCTGACCTCATATATGAAAGAAACGTGCCTGAAATGAAATTCTCAGTTGGCAATTTTTTCTTTCAGCACTTTGAATATATCAACCCATTACCTTTTGGCCTCAAGGTTTCTGTTGAGAAATCGTCTAGTCACCTTTTGTGTGTTGAGTTGCTTCCCAAGATTCTCTCATTGTCTTTGTCTTTCAACAACTTGATTATGTATCTTAGTGTGGATCCCTTTGAGTTTATTCTACTTTAAATTCATTAAGCTTCTGGATTTTTAGATTTGTGTCTTTCATTGAATTTGGGACCTTTTAAGCCATTATTTCCTCAAATTATTTTTGCCCATTACTCTCAGGGACTCTCAGAGTGTGTTTGTTCTTCCACTTTATACTATCCCATAAGTCCTTTAGGCTTTGTTCACTTTTCTTTGTTTTTCTTTTTGTCCTTCTGTCTTGATAATTTCAATTATTCTTTCTTCAAGTTTATTGATTCTTCTGCTGGCTCATATCCGATTTTGAATCCCTGAAGTGAATTTTTTATTTCAGTTATTGTAATTTTTAGCTGCAGAATTTCTTTTTGGTCATTCTTATGATATCCTTCTCTTTCCTGATATTCTTATTTTGTTCCTACATCATTTTCTTCTCTTTATCAGGGTCTTCCTTTAACTATTTGAGCATCTTTAGGGCAATTGTTTTCTTTATCTAGTACTTCCAACAGCTAGGCTTTTTCAGGAATGGTTTCTCTCAGGGTGCCTGAGTGGCTCAGTTGGTTAAACATCTGATTGGGCTCAGGTCATGATCTCATGGTTCATAGGTTTGAGCTCTGTGTTGGGCTCCACACTGCTGGTGTGGAGACTGCTTAGGATTCTCTCTCTCTCTCTCTCTCTCTCTCTCTCTCTCAAAATAAGTAAATAAACTTTAAAAAAAAGGAACGATTTCTCTCAATATATTTTGGTCCTTTTGATAGGCCATAGTTTTACATACCTTTGTATGCCTTGTCACTTTTTTTGTTGTTGAGAACTGGACAAACGATTTTTGTAATCAATATAATAACTCTGGAAATCAGATTTTTTTAGGCAATTTTTTTTTAATTTTAGAGAGAGAGCATACAGGCAGGGTATTGGGCAGAGGGGGAGAGAGGGAGAGGAAGAGAGAGAGAGAGAGAGAGAGAGAGAGAGAGAATGAATCTTAAACAGGCTCCATGTTCAGCATGGAGCACAATGCAGGGCTTGATTCCATGACCTTGGAACACGACCTGACCTGAAACCAAGAGTGGGACGTTCAACCAACTGAACCACCCAGTGCCCCCGGAAATAGGATTCTCTCTTTCCTTAGGGTTTGAGGCTTATTTGTTTATTTTCATTATTGAAAAGTGTCTCTTTGCTAGGAATCAGACTGAGGTGAATGCTTTAGATCTTCTATATCTAAAGCATTTTTTTTGAACCTGTATCTTTCCCTTGACATAGATATTGCTTTCTAAATTCCATTGTAGGTCAGGTTGTTTTGAATGGCCTCATTCCTTAATGTCTGGCTCACAGGCAGAGAAAAGAGGGAAAAAGAAAAACAAACAAACAAACAACAGTGCTGCTTCAACTAATGGGTGTTGAAATAATTATGACCAACTTTTGTTTCTACATATCAGTGGATGGAAGGCAATAGTTAGCAATCAGAATGCAGAATCATAATATTTAGAGGATAAGATCCTTTTTGTCCATCTTGGCTCCATCAAATCACACAGTAATACAGGCAGGTTAGCTGCCATGAGGCTGGGTGATACAGGATCTGAAGCTCCTGCAATGCCAAAATTAACTACAATTGACCAAAATTAATTACAATTGATCAGCCAGTATTTCACCGCAAATTGCAAGTGCTCAGATAGACTGCAGAGTTCTAATACAGTTACTTCAGAGTTTTTGCTAGTATAATTGCTGTTTAGGTGCTTCCTTGGTGCTTCCTACTTTACCTTGATGTCACCTCTAAACATACTTCAATACAATTAAAAATTTAATACTTTTATGAAGATTTTAAAAAATTAAATATTTAAATGGGTACTGCTTCCACAAACAATTTTCCAAAGGAATTTAGTTATGAATTTAAGCACTGTCATGATTGTTTGGAACTTAAAAATAATGTAATTGTCTATTTTGACTAAAGCTAGAAAACAAAAAAATATCCCTGGTAGTTTAAGAACATTATTAAGTTATAACCTAGAATGTTATTAACTTAAAAATCAGATTTTGCTAGGAACATCATAGAGTGAACTGTACAAATTTTTTACTGTATTACTAAAATTTTTAACTGTTTAAGAGAATCCTTATTTAGGAGTATTCTAGGAAGCTAAACTGTCAGTTCCAGGCTAAACCAGGACCTTGTTCAAAACCATCAATTAAAAGTCCCAATTATATATAGTCCCAATTATGTCCCAATTATGAATTAAGTTCATATTTTTAAAATATCTTTTCCTTTACGATCATATTCATTATAACTGGCATGTGTGCCTCAGACTTAAAAATAAACAAGAACAACAAAATAAGATTAGGTTACATAGAAGCCTTAAATCCTAGACATAGAGCCAACAGATTGCTTCAGATTAGTGAATGATTTATTTTATCCTATTAGTAAAAATAAAAATACTACAATATGTGTTCCTGATAGTAATGCCAAGTTTAAAGCAAGATAATAATCAAATGTTTTTAGTGGCCCTCTCTAGCATTTAATACTTTTTCCTCAGAGTTCAGTTAAATTGATATTAACAATACTAATAGCTTTTCTTAACATTCGTTAAGTAGATTTTTAAGGAGAACTTCATGGATTTTAAAATGGCTGCCCCTCAAAAAAAGATAAGATTATCCGACCTTCTGTGGAATCTGGGCAAGGGCTGATGCAATTAGATTAGACTTTTCTTCTGTGAGGTTTTTGATCATTGAACCCAGAGTAAATACCACAACTCCATCCTTTCCAGAGCTTTGGACAAACTCTTCTAACTCCTGTAAAGAAAACAGTCTTTGTAATAATGAAAATTTAGAGCTTACAAGAACAAGAAAGCCATATAACTTTAGCACTGTGTCTGAATTATTGAACAGTTCTGTCTTTCCATGTTAACCATTTTGGAGTATGAAATATGATCACTGGTTATCAGGGAAATAAAAATAATTTAGTTTGGAGGTTCCCTTCCAATGTGTTCTAAACACTTTTGAGGTATGTTTGTGTGTGCCTGTGTTTACAAATTATTGACTATGTGTTATCTCCTGCCATGTGCTAAGGTCTTTGGATGCATTATTTAACTTAGATATATGGTGAACTTAAGAGATACGTATACATTTCCACACGGGAGAGCTGTTTCAGAGAGGTTAAGTAATTTGTGCAACGCTACACAGCAGTAGCCGGCAGAACCAAATTTCTCAGTGAAGCTTGTTGACTGTACAGCCAGTGACCATACTTCGTGCTCTCTACTGCCTCTAACATCCTCTCCATAATGCCCCAAATGTGGCATTTGATTACTGCTTTAAGTTAAATTCTTCTGGTACTTCACTTTATATTTAGCCTTGGATGCTAAGAAGATTATCATGAACTTTTATGTTCATTCACGGCCAGAATAATGATATGCTAATGGATACTTACTTTTTTTCTGTTTCTAAATTTAAATTTTCTTTTGATTACATTTGTGCTTTATATAAGCTTCCAGTACCACATTTAGAAATCAGGTAGCCATACAACTTATCAGATAAGTAACACAGAAATACCTATAATACCTATAAGTGACAATAATATTATGGAAATATATGGCTTTGCATTAAAGATAAAAATGGCATATTTAATCCTGTTGAAGTCAAAAGCAATCTTTTTATCCCATTTTTAAGTACTAAATAAACTAAGCCAATCAAGTAAGACAAGAAAAAAAAATGTATGATGACTGAAAGGGGAAGGCAGGAAAGAGATTCATTTTAAAGAATTGGATCACATGATTATGGAGGCCGACAGGTCCAAAATCTGCAGGATAG
This sequence comes from Panthera tigris, assembly GCF_018350195.1. Classification (NCBI taxonomy): domain Eukaryota; kingdom Metazoa; phylum Chordata; class Mammalia; order Carnivora; family Felidae; genus Panthera; species Panthera tigris. The sequence goes on from NC_056663.1 coordinate 148,470,240, forward strand.
GCTATCAGTCTGGAGACTCAGACAAAAGCCAATACTGTCTTTCAGTTCTGAAGGCTGTCTGCTGTCAGAATTCTCTTTTGCTTCAGAATGGTCAGACTTTTGTTTTATTCAAGCCTGCAGAGGTTCACCAACATAATGGAGAGCAATTTGCTTTACTCAAAATCCACCTATTTAAATGTTAATTTTATCCAAAAATTACCTTGCAGAAACACCCAGAATAATATTTGACAAAATATTTAAGTATTTGGCCCAGGCAAGCTGACACATAAAATTAACTATCACACTGTGATGATAGATGGATTGACTTAATATGTAAACCCAACAGTCTCTTTAATTTTCAATTACAGCAAAATCTTCTTGAGAAATCGGCAAGTATTTTATAATGTATGTAAAAGAATATCTTTCATAAATAATTAATGAATTTTGGAAAATAAAAGGAAATACTTGGAAGTACCTCAGATAATAATATGTAATATATAACATGAAATATGTAAAATGATTGCTCTGATCTCCTAGTAGATGATGTGAACAATAGAACAAAAGTGGTAAGACCAGAAAAAGAACTGAGTATATGAAAGCCTGCCATGGGATAAGAGTGATGTCAGAAGTTAGTGAGACAATCAGTGAGAAAAAAAATCACACTGAGTAGATTATTAGGAGTGGTGTAATAATATATAAATTATTGAGACAAAAAAGGTAAGTGAATATTTATCTCCTACATATATTTATATGATATCATAATAATAATTTAAAATCTAAATAAGCCTGTTCAAGCCTTTAACTGACTGGATCACCCACATGATGGAGAGCAATTTGTTTTACTCATAATCCACCTATTTGTTAATTCTTTAATATGCAAGCATTTTCGCAAAATTTCATTCCCTGAATAATTCAGGTGTTTAGTTTTGGTATTAGAATATTGCAGGATTTTCAGTAATATCCCTAATTATAAAAAGCAGATTAAGGACACTAAATGTATGTTACCTACAAATACAAAAGTCAATGTGAATGTACAAAGTAACCCATAATGAGGATGAAAAGTGAAGTAATCATGAGGTTTGAGGCTCTAACAGAAAGAAACATGATGACAAAATCTGATAAAACTTGATTCTTTCCACAAATAATAACCACATTTGTGTGCTGTTTTTGAGTTAGTGTTTGTACACTTTTGGAGTGTCCCTGGGGTCCTACTATGCTCTGGTGGGAAGAGATATGGGAAATAAGATTGCATTGGAGAAACATATATTATTGGTGAAATAACTAATTATGTAAATACACACAAACATAGATTATGTAAACACATATGGTATGTTATGGTATCAGTAATAAGGCAATAGGAGGGTTCTGAATAGTACTGAATTATTAAGATATAGCAAATAAGCCTATAAGTAAATCTTACACTATCCTGACAGTTTTTTCTTTGTCTTTAGAATTGAATCTATACAGTGCATGGATATTTTACCAAAAACTATGAAATAACATAAAGAAGGCTCAGAATATTTAAGTGATTACTTATTTTTTAATGTTTGTTTATTTTGAAAGAGCAAGTAGGGGAGGGACGGAGAGAAAGGAAGAAAGAAAATCCCAAGCAGATTCCATAAGGTCAGCACAGAGCCCAAAATGGACCTTGATCTCATAAACTGTGAGATCATGACCTGAGATAAAATCAATAGTTGGAGCTTAATAGGCTGAGCCACCCAGAGGCCCCTAAGTGATTACTTTCTGAGCAAAAGCAATAGTTTAGAATAATATAGAATGGATTTCCAATATTATTTAAGTTGTCAAAATATTAATTTATATAATAAAATAAAGTAAAACTTCCTGTTACATGGTTTAAAAATTCCCAAATATTCTCAGTCTCTTCGATGAGTATTCCATATACTTTCTGGTCTTACTGAAAATTGGATTTTGCCCTATAATCCTTTAAGTATACTCTATTCATTCTACCATACTTATATCAGTCAGGGTCCAGATAGACACTTGATCCGTGTTCTCCTCTCTTCTGACTGTATTTCCAACGGTTTCCTTTACTATGCCTTAAAAAAGTATCTTCATCTTTATGTTTTTAATCATAAAAACATATCAATATCAATAACCCATGATTCCTAATGCCAATTGTCAATCTTTTAGGAACAGCCCCCATTCACAGAGGCATCTAGTTCATAGTCTTATGCTCCACCCCAACTTCTGTTTTTACTCTGGGTAACTTAATGTTCACGATAAGCACCCAATATGAAATCATGTTTTTTTTTTTATCCCTTGACATCCCTAATTTAAGACCATTGCTTATTAAGCAATGGCAAAACCATGGAGGCAGTAAAAAAGTGGTGATCCCAGGGATTTAGGGATAGGGATAGATGAATAAGTGTAGAATAGGAGATTTTTAGGGCAGTGAAACTGTTCCGTATGATACTATAAGGGCTGATACATGACATTATACATGTATCAAAACCTATAATATATATAACATAAAGAGTTAACTTTAAGTTATGGAAATTGGTTGGTATTGATTGTAACAACTGTGCCCCACTAGTGTGGGATATTTATGGTGGAAGAAGCTGTGTGTAGGAAACAGGCAGGAATTCTCTATATTTGCTGCTAAATTTTGCTGTGAATGTAAATGGCTCTAAAAACAGTGTATTAAAATTAAAAGAAGAAAAACACAAATACTGCCTATCCCCTGAGATTAAGACACTGTATTCAACAGCTGCTTACTTAACATCGCATTGGTACCTCAAATTTAGCATGCCCAAATATGAACACATTATTTTCCCTCACAGCTGCTCCCCTTTAATTCTTCACTTTAGTAAATGCCACTATTCTCTGCTAAATTGGCTGTAAGAAACCAACAAAGACATATACAAAGAAACAACAAGCCAAGGATTCATTCTCGAACTCTCTCCCTTAATCCCCACCTCCAGCCAATCACCAAATCATAATGATTTTTTTTTGTAAGTACTTCTTAAATCTCTCTACTTCTACTCAAAAATTACTATCATATTATAGTTTGGATCTCTATAATCTCTTGCAGGAATTATTGCAACTGTATCTCAGCTCATTTCCCTGTGTTAAATCTTGCTTCATTCCAAACAATTCAATAGTCAATGTTTATGAAAAGGTAAGTCAATGTTTATGAAATGTTTTGCTGTTTAAAAATTATACACTGATCTTTCATTGATCTTAAGTTTGAAGAATACTTAGTATTGCCCATTTGTTGTTTTTTTGTTTTTTTTTTTTAATAAACTATCTCCTGATAACCTTCTCAGTCTAATTTCTCTTCTTTGTTAAAACCAAACAGTTCATCATTGTTGAACTTTTGCCAGGTTTTTTGGATGGGCCATTATATCTCTATTTGAAATATTCTCAAAGTATTATAATTTCCCCACTATTATCCATTTCTAAGACTAGGTTATGCTAAATAACATGCAGCTACAAAATCTCAGTGGCCTAAGACAACAATTTATTTTTTTCTTATGTTGAATCCTTATCTATTGAGCTGCAGCTGGTTTATCCATTCTTTAATCGGGAACTCAGGTTGATATATTATCTAGAACACTACCTGTAGCTACTATCTATAGCCCTTTGACATAACAAAGGAAAAGAGAACTCTGTAGTAACCAGATCTGACAATTAAATAGTGGGCCTAGAAGGGATACATACCACTTTACCTCAGTCTCATTGTGCAGAGTACTCCATGGTTCCACTACACTCAGGGGCTAGGAATCTCATCCTTAGCAAATATGTGACATAGCTGATGAACAACATCACTAGTGGTTGTCATGATAATGTTATAAGATACCTATGGTAGTATAATAGTCTAAGAAAATAATGCCCATTAATTGCTGTGTCTATGTTTTCAGCTTAGGGATTAAACATTATAAATAATAAACTAGAAATAATTCCAGGAGATAAAAAGTTAAACAATCAAAAATAAGCACACTTATTTACCTTCGGTAGGGGCTTTGCAGGCTTGCAGTGCAGTCCTCCAACAAATTCAATGTTAGGTAAATAAGGGTAAGGAAATTCAATATCCCAGTAAGTTCGAATCAACCACATTTCAGCTTTCCCCATAATCTCACATAATGTGGCAGGTTTTCCTGAATAAAAATGAAGGATAATGGAAAACAAACTGGTATATTAAATAGGAAATGTTTGACCATCTAATTTTCTAAGAAAAATCTTTAAAGAACCAATATTGGGCCCATGCAAACCATACAAAATCAATTCACCTTTTCCTGAAGGCACATAATAGTGAGATTTTGAATAACCAAGCAAGGATTTAAGTCTAGAACAAGACCAAAAGCCTGCTGCTTTCTCCTGCCAATGGAGTCTGTCTCTTCAGCTAAGCCTGAGCCCTACTTCATGCTCAGAATTGGCAAATACTCTCAGCAAAGGATAAGAAACAAGCAGTGATCCTTGGCTCATTGTAGTAGGGTCTCTGACTCTTCTGGAATTACAATTTATCTCATTCTTGTTGCTCCAAAAGCCTTTTGATTTCTTTAAAAACTGACCTTTGAAATTCATCTGTCTTCTCGTGTTTTCGAGTGTGCTGTAAACACCTAATCACATCCAGCCAGGAATAGAATCTTTTAATACATTTTTGAAAAGTCTTATCTCCTTTGTTATGCAAAATTAAAGTTCCTGTTTCACAAGAGTTTGTCCTCTTTGGTGGCAAAATATTAGCTATTCTGACATATTTAGTTGACTGACAGCAACAAAGGAGTACCTTTCAACTGATGTGGCAACCAATTGAACATTAACAGAATAAAAACTCAAATTAGTGGCTGAATTAAATGATTTTCCTTATTTAGGAGCCAGAGCTTTATTTCTGAATTCTAGTCAATTACTATGGTATAAGGAAACTTACCCAGAGGTTTTGTGTCCTTTTGAAATATATATTCAGTATTGCTGATACGAGGAAATTGTAACTATATAGTTTTCCACCATAAGGCCTTTTAAATATTCTCCTTGATAATTCTAAACATGTTAAAATTTTGATCAGAAAATATGAGGGATTTTGAATTGACCAGGACAATCTATCTGTATAAGCAATCACAAACAAATCTCAGTAATTTATGGGTTTGATTCTGGTAATGGCAATGGTATTGAAAATCCAACTTCATACTCAGTACATTCTCCATTTTAGTGACTTCCTGGTGTCAGCCACGGATGTAATCTTCTTCTCTTTGTGTAATGCTTCACTCGCCCCACCTTTTTTATAACAGTTTTGTAATTGATATGCCATACAATACTTCCTTCTAAAATACACAGTTCAGTAGTTTTTAGTATATTCATAAAGTTATGCAGCCATCACCATTATTTAATTTTAGAATATTTTCATTACCCCCTCTAAAAAACCCTGTATCCATTGGCAGTCATTCTGTTTCCCCTTCTTCGCAGCCTCTGACAACCACTACTCTACTTTGTCTGTATTGGTCTGTTCCAGAATAATCTCACTCATTTCATATAAATAAATTACAAATGGTCTTTTGTGCTCCCATTTTTCACTTAGCATAATGTTTTCAAGGTTCATCCATGTTGTAGTCTGTATCTGTTCTTCATTACTTTTTATTGCTTAATAAGATTTCTTTATATGGATATGCTTCATTTTCTTTATCCATTTATCAGTTGATGATCATTTAGGTTGTTTTCATTTTGGGCTACTATGAATAATGCTGCTATGAGCATTCATGTATATGTTTGTGTGGGCATATGTTTTTATTTATTGTGGATACACAGCTAAGAGTAGAACTGCTGGGTCATAATGGTTGATTCACTTCTTCATAACAAGATACTGTCTTTTTGCTGTTGAATCTCCATTCCTGAGATATTAGGACATTAGGATATTTAGGACACTTAATGCTATTTATTGAAATGAAGTCAATATAGTACAAGGGAAGTAAAAATAATTGATTTGGATAAATAGATTTTTAGAAACCATTGTCTCAAATTTGGAAGTCAAAAGAAACCACAGCATTCCTTTTTGATGTCATACTGAGACACTGTTAAACAATAAATGATGGAAGAATTATTTAATTCTTTAGAAGAATGTGCCTATATTTTACTTTTTTATTACTGATTCCCTATTTACTTTTGAGTCCACATATACTTGGGTTAAATTTTAGCTTGCGTATTTCTGTCTGGTAGAAAATATCATCCCCCAAATTATGATTTTATTGCTCTATATGACATTAAGCAGTTTTGTGTCTAACTTTAGTAGTATTACCCTAACATTACTTTTTCCCCCCAGTTGTTTACAAGTAGCTCCTCAAAATATATTTGAACCACACTTGCATTCTTAACTGGTTTCCTCCTCAATGATTGAAAATATATATATACATATATACATATGTATATATATGTGTGTGTATGTATATATATGCATACATATATATATTTATGATTCATTTAATGATTGTATAAGAATTATGGGTTGTATTTTTTTCAAAAATAATTCAAAAAATACTTGGAATACGTTACATAATGAAGATCCTAAATTCTGAATAACCCTAAATAAAAAACTTTATTCTAATAAAGTAATAGAATTTTTAAACTTCTGAGCCAAAGAAATGTTTTCTGTCTACCTATCAAGCCTTCACATTCTTCTTTCTCAGATTACTGATATATTCCCAAAAAGAATATTCTAGGGTGCCAAGAGCTAAGAATCAGAGACAAAGTCATGTTCCATCAATGATGGTTCACTATAAAAGAGGTTCCAAAACTTCATGTTAAGTTTCTGGAACCAGAAATAAACAGACAACTTAGATCCAGCAACAGATCACTCACCGCTTTATTCATGACTCAGAAAATGTCTCCAAGATGAGATGCTGTTACCTTTGCTCAGTTTTGCCTTTTGCTGTTTGGCCCCTGACCATGGGTAAGTGATGGGCATAGCAGTTTCTGTCCACATGTTTTTAGGGCCAAATCTAGAAGAAATAAGCACCTGCTTCCATCCACAGAAGGCCCAGAAAAAGTCACAGTGCTGTGTGTTAGATCTTATACTGTCCTGAACTAATCACTGGCATATCTTGGGCAGCATACTTCATCAGCAAAGGCAAATGCTGTTTGATATCGATTATATGCAGAGTCTAGAAAAATCAAACTCATGATAAGAGAGATCCGATTCGTGGTTGCCAGAGGCTGAGTGTAGAGTGGACGAATGGGACGAAGGTTGTCAAAAGATGTCCATTTCCAGTTATAAGATAATAAATACTGGGGAATATAGTGTACAACATAATCATTATAGCTAAGAATACTATTTTGTTTATTTGCAAGTTTCTAAGACAGTAGATCTTAAAAGTTCTCACCATAAGGAAAACAATTATAAGTATGTGAGGTAATGGGTGCAAACTTATCATGGTAATCATTTCACAGTAATACATCTCTCAAATCATTGCGATGAGTATCTTATAAAATGTTATACCTCAACTGTTATCTCAGTAAAAGTGCAAAAATTCATAACAAGAAAAGAGTTTTGGTTATCACCTATTACTCATGATCTTATTGGAGCAGTCAGTCAATGGAATACGCAGCACACACACATACACACACACACACACACTCACAAAATCACACAAAAACAAAAAACAACCCTCCAAAACAAACCAAAAAGTGAGATCAACTTCTGAAAGAAAAAAAATGACTGTCATTACTTACTGACTTTTTTTTTTTAATTTTTTTTAACGTTTATTTATTTTTGAGACAGAGAGAGACAGAGCATGAATGGGGGAGGGTCAGAGAGATAGAGGGAGACACAGAATCCGAAACAGGCTCCAGGCTCTGAGCTGTCAGCACAGAGCCGGACGCAGGGCTCGAACTCACGGACCATGAGATCATGACCCGAGTCAAAGTCGACCGCTTAACCAACTGAGCCACCCAGGCGCCCCACTTACTGACTTTTTATGAATTGTCAGTCCAATCTAAATCTAACTTAAATACTAGTAGAGTTGCTAAGGGATTATATTTAGGTTGCTGAATTCAAGAGTGAAATACAAAAGCACCAACGGATCTCCTTTATCTTTATAACTATAAAAAAGAGATATTAATGGTAACTAGACTATAAAAATAATGCTAGAAATAAGTGAGAGTTTTAGCAAAGAATGGTAAAATATTACTGATTGTTATAAAAAAGATCTGAATAAAAATTTGTTTTGAAAAACTTTAGATGTTCAAGAGGTCAGTTTTCCCCTGATTGATCTCTGAATTCAGTGTAAACTTAACTCAGTAAACACATAGAATGCTTCATAAACTTTCCATAAAGTTCATTTGAGAGGAAAGATGCAGAAGGCTATCTACAAACATTTTATAATAAACATAGTAGGAATTTATACTCTTAAGCTCCAGAGATATAACTGAAGAATCTTATGTGGGAGTTTTTTTCCTGACATTATTTTGTTCTGGCATTGAGAAGAATGAATAGAGAGAAACCTAAAAGCAAAGTGAAACTAATATGTATAATGTGAAAATGTCTCGCATCACAAGGAAGTGTGATTCAACGGTAATAGTTGATAAGTTATTTGGCCATGTTAAAATTTACACTTAAGGTACTAATATTCTAAATCTTTAGGGTTACATAGAAAAACTTCATAGGGAGAGTAAGTGATTATTTTGTTATTGTTAAGATGCCAGTAGTAATGCCAGGGACCAAGTTGTTGAGAAGAGAGATTTTGCTTTTAAAATATACTTTAAAGAGAAAGACAAGGATGTAAGATGTCCAAAATATGCAGACTTGTAAACTGGAAGACTAGGCAAGTATAAAATAATAATGAAGATACTTTCTATTCTTATAGTTTTTTTTTTTTTTTATGTTTATTTTTGAGAGAGAGAATGAGCGCACAAGTTGGGAAGGGGCAGAGGCAGAGGGAGACACAGAATCCGAAGCAGGCTCCAGGCTCCCAGCTGTCAGGACAGAGCCCAACATGGGGCTCAAACCCACAAACTGCGAGATCATGACCTGAGCCAAGGTCGGTGCTCCCTCAACTGACTGAGCTACTCAGGCGCCCCTATTTATATAGCTCTTTGTAATGTAAAACAAGACAAGCCATAACAGCAAAAACTTCCTCACCTTTTGGAAAAAAGAATTATTATTATTTTTAATGTTTATTTATTAGAGAGGGAGGGGGGAGGGGCAGAGAGAGACAGAGACAGAACCCAAAGCAGGCTCCAGCCTCTGAGCTGTCAGCACAAAGCCCAATGAGGGGCTTGAACCCACAGGCTGTGGTATCATGACCTGAGCTGAAGTTGGGACACCTTAACCAACTGAGCCACCTAGGCGCCCCTGGAAAAAGAATTATAATGAAACTTCCCATTGAACTAATCTATAGTATGGGAATGGAGAATATAAAGAGGTAAAAGGAATTGCTGAAGTAAGAGAGAAAACAGTGTGCTCAGGGTCAAAGCTCACAATTTGACCTCTAATGCAATTTTGAATAGAACAAAAAAAAACAAAACAGTGAGATTTAAAAAATCTGGAAACATGGTCTTATAGGGGGAAAAAAATCACATTTTGCCATTGGGAGAGAACTGCATATGAAACCAATATATATTTATTTATTTTCTAGTTTTGTGCTCATCACATGCTAAACCCTGCAACCAGCAATAAAACCTAAATTGGATGCAAACAGAAAAGCCTGAGAAAAAGCAAGTCAATCAGGAAAAAAAGAAAAAAAAAAAAAAACCCCAAAAAACCAGACTGTATAAAAGCAAAACTAAACAAGAGAGGAATAGTCCAGAATTATGTCAAATTCAGCACACAGTTTTCTAGATATTCCAAAAACATTAGTAGCAGCAACCAGGATTTATGTGTATACATGGAGAATATTCTTCCTGTGATAATTTGTAAAAAATCAATCATCCAAAACCAAAAAAAATTTTTTTTTTTTTTTTGTTTTTTACTTAAAAAGCTTGGGTCCTCACTTAAAAATATTTTTTTAAGGGACACCTGAGTGGCTCAATCAGTTAAATGTCTGACTTGGTCTCAGATCATGATCTCACAGTTTGTGGGTTCAATCCCTGCATCAAGCTCTGTGCTGACAACTAGCTCAGAGCCTGGAGCCTGTCTTTAGATTCTAACCCTCTCTCTTTGTCCTTCTGCTACTTGCACTCTATCAAAAATAAATAAAACACATACAAAAAAATTTTTAAAATACATTTTTTAAGATTTTATATCGTCAGGTAAACATTTACATTTTATTTTTTAAGTGTTTATTTTGAGAGAGAAAGCACACAGGTGTGAGTGCATGAGTGGGGGGAGAAGCAAAGAGCGAGGAGAGAGAGAGAGAATCCCAAGCAGGCCTCGGGCTTGATCTCATGATCACAAGATCATGACCTGAGTCACAATCAAGAGTCAGATGTTTAACCAACTCAGCCACCCAGGCACCCTTTTTCTTATGAAGTAAGAATCTTTAATGCATGCAAATATATCTTACCTAAAGCCTTGCTGTAATAGTCATCCCATTCCGGAAATACAAAATATAAAAACATAATATCAGTCACTATGTACAGTAACCAATTCTCTAGTCTCTGTACAAAAGTCATGCGGTCTGTCAGTCCCGATGTGATGCCAGGAACATATGAAGAAGGGATAGGAAGCTGAGCACACAGTCTCTCAATGACATTCCCATAAGAAAATCGAAAAGAGTATATAAATGGAATATTGAGGAGCTCAGCCAACAATTCCCCACAAAAGCTTAAGGGATCAGCTAAACAGATATCAAACTTAGCTGCTTGTAGCCTGCTGAGTAACTCCTTATTTGTGATAGCACTCTCACACATTCTTTTGGCTGTCCTAGAAAACCTGTAGACAAGTTCTGTCAGTTTTCCTTGCATGCTCCACCATGAAAGTTTTGGCACTTCAAAGGAAATATCATAGAGAATACCATTGAACTCTTCCATGAGAGTTTCTTTAGTTACTGGAAGTTGAAGGATCTCCACATTAAAGGGAATCTTGGTATGATCAAACAGATAACTTGGTGAAGGTACCAGGACAGTTACCTCATGCCCACGAAGCTGGAGTTGATCCAGGATAACTTTTAAATTAATCCAGTGACTAAAATCCAAGGGCCACACAAGTATTTTCCCAGTCCTTCCAGAGTCGAAGAAATACAGATGCAGCATGAAAAGAACCCAGAAACCTTTTACAGTCCTCATGATCAACTCTTGCTCTAACTAAACCGAGGCTTAAACCAAGTTCATGAAGTTCACAATCCCACAGATCTCCTTCATGACTTTCTCAATCAATTTATAGTAGGTTGAGCTGAACTTTGGAGTACATAGTTGGTTTTACCAAATGCAGCTGTTTTGTTTTAAAAAAAAATCAATACAGTTGAGGCGCCTGGGTGGCTCAGTCGGTTAGGCATCCAACTTTGGCTCAGGTCATGATCTAGTGATTCGTGAATTTGAGCCATGCATCAGGATCTGTGCTGACCCCTCAGAGCCTGGAGCCCACTTCAGATTCTGTGTCTCCCTCTCTCTGCCCCTCCTCCACTCGTGCGAGTGCGTGTTCTCTCTCTCCCTCCCCCTCAAAAATAAACAAACATTAAAAAAATGTTTTTAATCAATACAAACAACGAAATGAGTTAGGTAGAAAATAGAATGAGAGTTTTAAAACTTCTTTTAGAGGATATGAAAACAAAAAGGCTTAAACACAAATTGAGAATAAATTCTAAATGATGTTAAAATCCATCACCATGTGAAGCATATTCAATTAAGGCTGGGTATTTTGGTAACTTTTTCTCTGGTATCTTAAAAGTTCCTTTGAACAGAATGGTCTGTGTAGTATTTTTCTTACGGACAACTCTGCTAGGAATTCTAGAGGAAAGAGGTTATCACCTACTTCCAGAAGCAGAGTATATGTGCCAGAGGCATTAGGGCAGGGAGAAAATTTAAATCCAAATGTTCTCATGCTGAATTCAGTGCCCTTTCTGCCAAATCATATCTATCTTTAAGAGAAAAAATATTTTTTTTCTTTTGCTATTACTTCATATATGAATTCAAGTTCTGATTCTAGATCAGATTCATATTATGTTGAAAAGAAACAGAATAAAGGCAAGTCATGAAGAAGATACCTTAATAATCTTATTTTTCCTTCCATCACACTCAATTCTATTTTCTTTACTTTCTTGTTCTAACAAACTTTTTATAATGTAAAATTCTATTTTCTTTTTTTTGCTTGGATCCCTACACCTGGAAACCACCACCCCATGTAGAAATGGGTCCAATGATATTTAGGACAATAACTTTATCAATAATCCTTTTGCTTAAAAAGTTGATTTTAGGGGCACCTGGGTGGCTCAGTCGGTTGAGTCTGACCTCAGCTCAGGTCATGATTTCACAGCCCATGGATTCGAGCCCCACATGGGACCCTGTGCTGACAGCTCTGAGCCTGAGGCTGCTTTCGATTCTGTGTCTCCCTCTCTCTCTGCCCCTTCCCTACTTGTGCTCTGTCTCTCTTTCTCTCCCTCTCAAAAAAATAAAAAATTTTTTTCTTAAAAAAAATTGATTTTATACAAGGAATTAGTAAGAAATATATCATAATAACATTATCATTTCCAATATCATAAGAATATCTGACTAATAAAAAACAGGATTGAGCAATTATTCAATTGATCACCGTATCTATAAGTTCTACTCCCAAGTTATATATTGATCTGTTCTTCTCTGTCAGTTGTTATTATCACTTTAAACCTAGCCATTTTCATATCCAACTTGGATTTACTGCAATAGTTTTCTAACATCCCTACTTTCATTTTTACACTCTCATAACCCGCTTTATACAAAGAAACTTTCCTGACTTTCAAAAAGTTTATTTCAGAGAATGTCAGTCTTGGGTAAAATATGTTAACTCTCTTTTTCGTGTATGTTAAAATCTGTATTCTCTGAAATGGACCCATGAATCCTGACTGATATTCTAATCTTATGTTATTCTACTTTATTCCTCCATCCACATCAGCTTTCTTTGAGCTTTTTGATTATTAGCAATTGTTTTCTGAAGTGATATCAGCAAGAATTATGGACTCCACCAGTAAGCCTGCCTACCAGCTTTTGGGGACATCTCATCTTCACACCTCCCTTCCCCAGCTAGGCCCACAGTTGTCCCCAACACTGCATGTACCTCACTCCTATTACCTTTGATAGCTCAAGGTGCATGACCCCATTGTGGTGAGACTAAGCCTTTGTAGACAGCTTTTGGGCAAGTGAAAAAGGCTGGCCTGAATCTGTGGGATTGGGAGAGTTTACACAAACTTAAACATTTCAGGGCTCTGCCCTAGGGAAAATGAATGGGAAGCTCTCAACACTAGGTCTGTTTTTGTGGGTTAGGATAAGTCATACAATCTGAAGACATCCCCTCAAGAGGGAACAAGAAGTAAGGAGCAGACATCCATAGAAAAGGACTGAGAAAGCTAGTGGGACTGACGGGTGAAGGTGTTTTTCTCCCCCAGAGCCAGTCAGCAAACCCTGGAGGGAATGATCACTTCTTTAATGTGAAAACTGACACAAGACTTCAAGGAACAAGAAGAGTCAAGGAAATAGGACACCACCAAAGAACACAAAGAAATGCAAATCTGTGAATTGCCTGCAAAAATTACAAATTAGATTGTTCTAAGGAAGCAGAGTAAGCTTAAGAGAACACAGAAAAATCAATGAAATCAGAAAAACAATATATGTACACAATGGGAGTTTCAATACAGATAGAAATCATAAAAAAATGAGCCAAAGATAAAGTTAGAAAAAAATTAAAGAGGATATTTTGCTTATATGAGGACCAAACAAACAGAAATATTGGGTCTGAAGAATATAATGAATGAAATGAAAAAATGAATACAGATCATCAACAGCATACTCTATGAAGCAGAAGAATCTGGGAACTCAAATACAAGTTATTGAGATATTGGAGGAGCCAAGATGGCAGAACAGCATGGAAGTTTTTTGTGTGTCTCGCGTCCATGAAATACAGCCAGACCAACACTAAACCATCCTATACACCTAAAAATCTAATTGGAGGATTAACACAACAATCTGCACAACCTGAACCACAGAATTCAGCAGGTATGTGGCACGAAGAGGTGAACTTGGGGGAGAGAGAAGCCAGTGGAGGGCAGGGAGCCACTTTTGCAGGCAGAGAGAGGATGGAGACTTGGGAGGGGGAGGAATACGGGAAAAGTACCCCTCCCCAAAAGCAGCTGGAGAGAAAGTGGAAAATTAGAAACAGCCGCAGGGACTAAACTAAAAAGGGAAAAGGAGAAAGGAGAAAGGAGAAAGGAGAGGGTTTAAACTCCATTAAGACTGTAAACAAGGAGAGCACAAAGTCTGCAACTCCACAGCTCGATACCTGGCGGTACTCTGGTGAGAAGGGTGAATCGCCAGGAACAGAGTGGGGTCCGGGAGGTTCTCAGGCCACACGGGGAAAATCAGTTCCACTGCTGGAAGGACATTTGGTGGAGACTACTGAAGCCACCGGTCGCAGCAGACCCCAGAAAACAGCCACATTCGCTGGTGCTGGAACAAGGTCGTTAAGGGTGAAGCCTGGTGACAGATATGTGTTGTGATTTTCCATAATCCCTGAAAAACTGCTGCTACACTATCTCGCAAACTTTTTATGGGGCAGGCAGGCACCTGGCCACAGTCTCGGGGCACGGGCAGCAGCAGGGTCCCACAAGCGTTCCTGGGTGCAGCCAGCTTTTGGCCATTGCTCAGTGAGACCCTCCCAGAGGGGCAGAACGGGTCAAAGCCACAGTCCTTCAGAAGTAAGAGACCAGGGTAAAAAGCCGCATTTGATACAAAACTTGGGAGAGAGGTACTGCCTGGGTGGGGCCTGGTCACGAAGAGTGAAAAAGCAGGGAGCAGATGAAAGCTGAAGAGAGAGGACAAGTGCACAATTGCTGATCGGGGAGAACATAGATCCGATACTAGAGACTGGGTAGCTGTGTGACATCATTTTCACCTCTCCTGCGCATGCGCATACACACCTACGAGCACCACAACAATCTACCCCCGTGGACTAGCAGTGCCATCTAGTGGAGAACGGAGCCGTTACAATGAGCCCCGCCCAACGGGGCCAACCTCGTTCTTCAAGAACACAAGTCTCACCACCTACTTAGTTTATGGACTATAAAGCGCTACATAGTCTGACTTCTATGGGAAAACGAAGTAATTTCACTCCTATTTCAATCTGTAGGTCCATCTATTCAATTTTCTTTCTTTTTTTCTCTTTACACTATTTTTCTTTTTCTTGAATACAGAAAGAGAAAAATTCATTTTTATTTTCAATTTTTAGTATTTTTAATTTCGTTACTATATTTTTTACTTTTGTGTAAATTTTTTCAAACTCTCTTACTTCCATCATTTTATTTTAGTCTTCTTCAGTGTATTCACCTTTTCAAATTTTCAAACGATTTCTTTTTTTTTCTTTTTCGTTTCTATTCTTTTTCTTGAATGCAGAAAGAGAAAAACTTCATTTCTACGTTCAATTTCTATTAAAAATATTTTCTTTTAATTTTTTTACTATATTTTATTTTATGTAAATTTTTTCAAATTCTATTTTACTTCCATTATTTTATTTTAATCAATAAATACTTTTGATTTATTCACTTTTTCAAATTTTCAATCATTTCTTTTTCATTATTCTTTTTCTTGAATACAGAAAGAAAAAATTCATTTTTATTTTTAGTTTTTATTAAAAATATTTTTAATTTTTTTCTACTATATTCTTCACTTTTGTGTAAATTTTTTCAAATTCTATTTTACTCCCATCATCTCATTTTAGTCTACTTCAGTGTATTCACTCTTTCAAAATCTCAAATGATTTCCTTCCCCCCCCCCCCTTTTTTCTCTAATTACTATCAACACCCAGAACAAAACACACCTAGGATCTAGCACCATTTATTAGATTTTCTGTGTGTGTGTGAGTGTTTATTTTTTAACTTTCATATTTTTTAATTTTCATTTTTTCATTTTAATTTTTCTACCTCATTAATTCCTATTCTCCCTTCAAAATGACAAAACGAAGGAAGTCACCCCAAAAAAAAGTGCAGGAAGAAACAACAGCCAGGGATTTAACCAACACAGATACAAGCAAGATGTCTGAACCAGAATTTAGAATTGCGATAATAAGAATACTAGCTAGAGTCAAAAATAGATTAGAATCCCTTTCTACAGAGATAAAAGAAGTAAAAAATAGCCAGAATGAAATTAAAAATGCTGTAACTGAGCTGCAATCATGGACGATGCAGCAGCAGAAAGGATGGATGAGGCAGAACAGAGAATCAGCAATATAGGACAAACTTATAGAGAATAATGAAGCAGAAAAAAAGGGGACGATTAAGACAAAAGAGCACGATTTAAGAATTAGAGAAATCAGTGACTCATTAAAAAGGAACAACATCAGAATCATCAGGGTCCCAAAGGAGGAAGAGGAGAAATAGGGGTAGAAGGGTTATGTGAGCAAATCATAGTGGAAAACTTTCCTAACCTGGGGAAAGACACAGACATCAAAATCCAGGAAACACAGAGGACCCCCATCAGATTCAACAAAAACCAACCATCAACAAGGCATATTATAGTCAATTAAACAAAATACTCAGCCAAGGAGAGAATCATGAAAGCAGCAAGGGAAAAAAAAAAGTCCCTAAACAAGGGAAGACAAATCAGATTTACAGCAGACCTATCCACAGAAACTTGGCAGGCCAGAAAGGAGTGGCAGGATATATTCAGTGTGCTGAATCAGAAAAATATGTACTCAAGAATTCTTTATCCAGCAAGGCTGTCATTCAAAATAGGAGAGATAAAAAGTTTCCCAAACAAAAATTAAAGGAGTTTGTGACCACTAAACCAGCCCTGCAAGAAATTTTAAGGGAGACTCTCTAAAGGGAGAAAAGATGAAAATATATAGAAAATACATACATACATAAATACCAAAAGCAACAAAGATTAGAAAGGACCAGAACACCACCAGAAACTCCAACTCTACATGCATCATAATGGCAATAAGTTCATATCTTTCAGTACTCACTCTAAACATCAATGGACTAAATGCTCAACCAAAAGACATAGGGTAATAAAACAGTAAGAAAACAAGATCCATCTATATGCTGTTTACAAGAGACCCACCTTAGACCTAAAGACACCTTCACATTGAAAATAAGGAGATGGAGAACCATCTATCATGCTAATGGTCAACAAAAGAAAGCCGAAGTTAGCCATACTTCTATCAGACAATCTAGATTTTAAAATAAAGACGGTATCAAGAGATGCAGAAAGGCATTATATCATAATCAAGGGCTCTATAACTAAGAAGACCTAACAACTGTAAACATTTATGCACCAAATGTGAGAGCACCCAAAGATATACATCAATTAATCACAAACATAAAGAAACTCATCAGTAGTAATACCCTAATAGTAGGAGACTTCAACACCCCACTCACAGCAATGGACAGATCATCTAATCAAAAAGTCAACAAGGAAACAATGACTTTGAATGACACACTGGACCAGATGGACTTAACAGATATATTCAGAATATTTCATCCTAAAGCAGCATAATACACATTCTTCTCCAGTGCACATGGAATGTTCTCCAGAATAGACCATGTACTAGGACATAAATCAGCCCTCAGCAAGCACAAAAAGATCGAGATCATACCATGCATATTTTCAGACCACAACACACTGAAACTTGAAATCAACAAGAAAAAATTTGGAAAGGTAACAAACACTTGGAGACTAAAGAACATCCTTCTAAAGTATGAATGGGCCAACCAAGAAATTAAAGAGGAAATTAAAAAGTATATGGAAGCCAATGAAAATGATAACACCACAACCCAAAACCTCTGGGACGCAGTACAGGCGGTCATAAGAGAAAAGTATACAGAATCCAGGCCTTCCTAAAGAAGGAAGAAAGATCTCAGATACACAACCTAACCTTACGTCTTAAGGAGCTGCAAAAAGAACAACAAATAAAACCCAAAACCAGCAGAACACATGAAATAATAAAGATTACAGCAGAAATTAATGCTATCAAAACCAAAAAAATAGAAGAAATGACCAATGAAACAAGAAGCTGGTTCTTTGAATTAACAAAATTGGTAAACCACTAGCCAGTTTGATCACAAAGAAAAAGGAAAGGACCCAAATAAATAAAATCAAGAATGAAAAAGGAGAGATCACAACCAACACAGCAGAAATACAAACAATAAGAGAATATTATGAGCAATTATATGTCAATACAATGGGCAATCTGGAAGAAATGGACAAATTCCTAGAAACATATACACTACCAAAACTGAAACAGGAAGAAATAGAAAATTTGAACAGACCCGTAACCAATAAGGAAACTGAATTAGTAATCAAAAATCTGCCAAAAAACAAGAGTCCAGGGCCAGATGGCTTTCCATGGGAATTCTACCAAACATTTAAGGAAGAGTTAACACCTATTCTCTTGAAGCTGTTCTAAAAAATAGAAATGGAAGGAAAAATTCCAAACTCTTGCTATAAGGCCAGCATTACCTTGATTCCAAAAGGAGACAGAAACCCCCACTAAAAAGAACTAGAGATCAATTTCCCTGATGAACATGGATGCAAAAATCCTCAACAAGTTATTAGCCAACCGGATCCAACAATACATTAAAAAAATTATTCACCACGACCAAGTGGGATTTATACCTGGGATGCAGGGCTAGTTCAATATCCACAAAACAATTAACGTGATTCATCACATCAATAAAAGAAAGGACGAGAACCATATGACCCTCTCAATAGATGCAGAGAAAGCATTTGACAAAATACAGCATCCTTTCTTGATAAAAACCCTCAAGAAAGTAGGGACAGAAGGAGCATACCTCGAGATCATAAAAGCCATATATGAACGACCCAACGCTAATATCATCCTCAATGGGGAAAAACTGAGAGCTTTCCCCCTAAGGTTAGGAACAAGACAGTGATGTCCACTCTTGCCACTGTTATTCAAAATGGTATTGGAAGTCTTAGCCTCTGCAATCAGACAACACAAAGAAATAAAAGGCATCCAAATCGCCCAGGAGGAGGTCAACCTTTCACTCTTCGCAGATGATATGATACTCTATATGGAAAACCCAAAAGATGCCACCAAAAAACTGCTAGAATTGATTCATGAATTCAGCAACGTTGCAGGATATAAAATCAATGCACAGAAATCAGTTGCATTCCTATTCACGAACCATGAAGCAACAGAAAGAGAAATCCAGGAATCAATCCCATTTACAGTTGCACCAAAACCCATAAAATACCTAGGAATAAATCTAACCAAAGGGGTGAAAAATCTATACACTGAAAACTATAGAAAGCTTATGAAAGAAATTGAAGACACACACAAAAAAAGGCAAAAGATTCCATGCTCCTAGATAGGAAGAACAAACATTGTTAAAATGTCGATACTACCCAAAGCAATCTACATATTCAACGCAATCCCTATGAAAGTAACACCAGAATTCTTCACAGAGCTAGAACAAATAATCCTAAAATTTGTATGGAACCAGAAAAGACCCCGAATAGCCCAAGCAATCTTGAAAAAGAAAACCAAAGCAGGAGGCATCACAATCCCAGACTTCAAGCTATACTACAAAGCTGTATTCATCAAGACAGTATGGTACTGGCACAAAAACAGACACTCAGACCAACGAAACAGAATAGAGAACCCAGAAATGGACCCACAAATGTATGGGAAACTAATCTTTGACAAAGAAGGAAAGAATATCCAATGGAATAAAGACAGTCTCTTCAGCAAGTGGTGCTGGGGAAACTGGACAGCGACATGCAGAAGAATAAACCTGGACCACTTTCTTACACCATACACAAAAATAAACTCAAAATGGGTGAAAGACCTCAATGTAAGACAGGAAGCCATCAAAATCCTCCAGGAGAAAGCAGGCAAAAACCTCTTTGACCTTGGCCGCAGCAACTTCTTCCTCAACACGTCTCCGGAGGCAAGGGAAACAAAAGCAAAAATGAACTACTGGGACCTCATCAAAATAAAAAGCTTCTGCACAGCAAAGGAAACAATCAGCAAAACTAAAAGGCAACTGACAGAATGGGAGAAGATATTTGCAAATGACATATCAGATAAAGGGTTAGTATCCAAAATCTATAAAGAACTTATCAACCTCAACACCCAAAAAACAAATAATCCAGTGAAGAAATGGGCAAAAGACATGAATAGCACTTCTCCAAAGAAGACATCCAGATGGCCAACTGACACATGAAAAAATGCTCAACATCACTCATCAGTGAAATACAAACCAAAATCACGATGAGATACCACCTCATACCTGTCAGAATGTCTAACATTAACATCTCAGGCAACAACAGATGTTGGTGAGGATGCTGAGAAAGAGGATCCCTTTTGCACTGCTGGTGGGAAGGCAAAGTGGCATAGCCACTCTGGAAAACAGTATGGAGGTTTCTCAAAAAATTATAGAACTGGGGCGCCTGGGTGGCTCAGTCGGTTAAGCGTCCGACTTCAGCTCAGGTCACGATCTCGCAGTCCGCGAGTTCGAGCCCCGCGTCGGGCTCTGGGCTGATGGCTCAGAGCCTGGAGCCTGCTTCCGATTCTGTGTCTCCTTCTCTCTCTGCCCCTCCCCCGTTCATGCTGTGTCTCTCTCTGTCTCAAAATAAATAAAACGTTAAAAAAAAAAATTTTTTTTTTTTTAAATTATAGAACTATCCTATGACCCAGCAATTGCACTACTAGTTATTTATCCAAGGGATACAGGGGTGCTGTTTCGAAGGGGCATATGCACCCCAATGTTCACAGCAGCACTATCAACAATAGCCAAAGTATGCAAAGAGCCCAAATGTCCTTCGATGGATGAATGGATAAAGAAGAGTTGGTATATATATACATATATATATATATACACACACACACACATATACATATATATATACACACACACATATACACATATATATACACATATATACATATATATATATATATATATATATACACACATATATACATATATATATATACGCATACAATGGAGTATTACTCGGCTCAAAATGAATGAAATCTTGCCATTTGCAACTGCATGGATGGACCTGGAGAGTATTATGCTAAGTGAAATTAGTCAGAGAAACAAAAATCATATGACTTCACTCATATGAGGACTTTAAGAAACGAAACAGATGAACATAAGGGAGGGGAAAAAATAATATAAAAACAGGGAAGGGGACAAAACAGAAAAGACTCATAAATATGGAGAACAAACAGAGGGTTACTGGAGGGGTTGCGGGAGGGGGGATGGGCTAAATGGCTAAGGGACACTAAGGAATCTACTCTGAAATCACTGTTGCACTATATGCTAATTTGGATGTAAATTTTAAAAAATAAAATTAGGGGCGCCTGGGTGGCTCAGTGGGTTAAGCGTCCGACCTCGGCTCAGGTCACGATCTCGCGGTCCGTGAGTTGGAGCCCCGCGTCAGGCTCTGTGCTGACAGCTCAGAAGATGGAGCCTGTTTCGGATTCTGTGTCTCCCTCTATCTCTCTGACCCTCCCCCATTCATGCTGTCTCTCTCTGTCTCAAAAATAAATAAATGTTAAAAAAAAATTTTTTTTTAATAAAATTAAAAAATATAAAAATACGGTTTTTTGTTGCAAAGTAACTACTATAATTGAGAAATAGTGTGTGAAAAGATTTCCCCCCACTCTAGTAGACATAATTTCAAGGCCCCCTCTATAATGCCTCATTCATGGTATAATACCCAACATTTTTTTCTCAGGCCTTTTTGCTCTTATGGAAATGACAGGTACTTTAAAACATACTGGATGTTAGAGTTTGCTTACAGATTGTTGAGAAACTACATGAATACGAACTATCTCATTAAAAATTCAGATTATGTATAGAACACCGTATCTTAAGTGTTTTCTGTTTCAAGTAGAAGTACTTTCTCTTAGATTTTTCTTTTTACTTCATAACAGTTGTCATTGTCTTTCAGGTGGAAATGAGGTATAGTCAGCATTGTTGCAAATGCACCTACATTCCTGTATATATTATGCATTTGTGCATAATTAACCTCATTATAAACTAAAAGCCACATAAATAATGCAAACTGTCCCTGTGATAACTGTGCATATCATAATGTATCTAAGTGCTGGATGTAAATGTGGATAAAAGCATCAGTGAAACTGAAAATATTTTAATGTTTTCTGCTCTGCAACAACAATTTTCAAAGCTTTAATCACTTAGAAATTAAATACCAGAAAGGTATTTAATAATACCAGGCTTCCTTGGAGCCTTCTCTGGTAAGAAGATAAGCTAGTATTTTATGGACCAATTTGGATGCCTTTAACATAACATAATTTCTAAAAGATCCAGTTTTATAAATCTAGAATAATGGTTAAATAGAAGGCTTTACCAACAGTTTTGTTCAAATAAAAATAAAAGTGCGAACAGTCAAAATCTAAATTAACTGTAATTATTTTCTCCTAAGTGTTGTAACCCTTGTGGGAAACAGCATTTCTGGCAGTATTCCCAAAGGACTTGAATATAAAGCAAACCTAAAGCACAAGCAAAATTGCTTTTATTTACATTGTCCTTGAGTTAAGCACCTATTCTTTATATTTGCATACATATTAATAATTTGTGTTAAGGGAATTAAATTACTTTAAGTGTAATTTTATTCCACTGTATTTTAGCTTGATAAGTAATTTTTATAAGTTGACTACAGTGGCTTAAAAACATGGAATTTAAGTAAAATCTACGCTGAAAATAATACCTGTAAACCACACCAAAAATAACAGAAAATGAGTTAGGTAGTATATTTGGTATACAAGGTAAAGTTTTAACAATATATTCATCATACAGTGTATAATGTTATTACCAAAAATCACTTTAATAATAAAATAATTTTATGTCATTGTTATAGTTGCATTCAGAAATTAAAAATGTTTTTAATTGTGTAATTTTTAAACATGTGTCTTGACTATATTAAAATGTAATAAATAGTTTTATTCTAAAAAAAATTGATCTTTGCAATTCTTAGACCATATAATCAGATACATAAACCTATGTCCAATTATACATGATCAAAGAATCCTCTATTCACTTTAATTTTGCAGTTTCACATAAAGCAATATATATACATAGAGTTAGGAAAAGACGTGAACATAAAGATACATTGAACAGAGTCACAAAAATCCCATTATACATTGCAAAAACTACAATACTATCCATGTGGTTGTTTCTTCAAGATCAATCCTAACAGCTTTCAAATGTCTATGTTGTCCAAAAAGATTTAAACACAAAAATTCCAAGCGGTTACACAGAATGACAGGATTGATGTAACTTTTTCATCTTTATAATCTCTGTGTTAATACTGTTTATTTCAAATATACAGCTTACAGTCAGAATTTTGTAAGCAACATAGAGGTCAAAGACAAAAATCAAGTGATTATGAAGTTAATCTTGAAAATAACACAGGGAAGATGGGTCCATCTACATCAGGAACTGTGTAGGAGTTTTAATTTCCATATAGAATGCAGTATCTATTAAAGGATAAGTAATACAAATAAGTAATACAAATATTAAAATTTCTTATATTTTTAAAAGTATCTTTAGAATTTTTAAGTACATTTTAAAAAATATATGTTCTTAAAATCCAATAATATTCACAAAAATTACCAGATAATAATAAAAGTCACTCCAGGGACCTCTACTGGTGAAGCTTGACATTTATCCAGTTAGCAAAGAAGAAATGTTTACAGGGTCCAGATTCAAGATCACAAAGCTGAATCTGAAGCTGAGACACAATAAACTGAAAACTGGCACGGCAGATATTTCAAATTTCTCATTTTTTAGCATCCCAAAGATTCTGTACCTTTGGGTACTGCACCATGATACAACTCAGATGAATAATTTTAAAGTGAAGTCTGTGAAATGGGGGTTATATGAAGCCCTGACAAAGATAAGCATGAAGGAGGCCCACTGAATCTTCAGCCCCATTGATCTCCAGAAGTATAATCCAAGTAGACATACGAGCAGGCTAGATTCTTTGTATCAGTAGTAGTAGCCCAGTCATAGTTAGAGGGAGTCATTCTGTTAGGCCATGTGTAAACCTTCATCTCTGCACCCATCACCAATCTGTTGAAAGAGCCATCAGACCAGCTCTAGAGTAACCAGTTATTTGGTGCTTCTCCTATGGTGGATATTTATTTTACCAATGCAAAACATATGGAAATGCAGTTTATTGGGTTTAATTGGCCATCTTTTTGTATGTTTTTTGTCTCTTCAGGTTTATTGTTGTTTGCACGTACTGCACACATTGTCTACTGTGGTGTTTTTTCTACTGACTCTTCTTTGGTGAAGACAAGTTGCAAAGGGTAAACTTAATCTAAAAAATATAGAATTCTGGGGTCATGGATGACAGGGCAAAAAAAGTGGCAAAAAAACAAAGATTGATTATACGATCAAAAATAAGATCACATAAACTAGCAACAATTAGAAATACTAAGTCAGAGATGAACTTTGGAGCTATGACTGATCAATCATAATGAGGACATGCATGTTTTGAGAGTCAGAATGGAATGAAATAAAAACTGGGGCAAGGGGACACCTGGGTCGCTCAGTTAATTTACTGTCTGACTCTGTTTTGGCTCAGGTCACAATCCCAGGGTTGTGTGATCAAGCACCACATCAGGGAGCTCCACGCACTGAGTGTGGAGCCTGCTTAAGATTCTCATTCTTTCTCTCTCTCTCCCCCACTTGTGCACTCAATCTCTCTCTCTCTTTCTTAAAAAAAAAAAAAAAAAAAAAATGAGGGGCGCCTGGGTGGCTCAGTTGGTTAAGTGGCCGACTTCAGCTCGGGTCATGATCTAACGGTCCGTAAGTTCGAGCCCCGCGTCGGGCTCTGGGCTGATGGCTCAGAGCCTGGAGCCTGCTTCTGATTCTGTGTCTCCCTCTCTCTGACCCTCCCCGGTTCATGCTCTGTCTCTGTCTCAAAAATAAATAAACGTTAAAAAAAATTTTTTTTTTTAAATAAAAAATAAAAAAAAATGAGGGCGGCTCGGTCTACTGAGTATCGGACTTTGGCTCAGGTCATGATCTCATGGCTGAGTTCGAGCCCCACATCAGGCTCGCTGCTGTCAGTGCAGAGCCCACTTCAGATCCTCTGTCTCTGTCTTGCTCTGCCCTTCCCCCACTTGTGCTGTCTCTCAACAATAAATAAAACATTAAAAAAATTATTTAAAAAAAATTTTCTAATTGAGGCAAAGACACTGAAATCAATCCCAGATGCTTCAATAAAATATAGGATAGGTGATCAATGCCAGGAGAACAATTAGAAACAAAAAAGCCTTAGAAGTACAACAGGTAACCATCAGAGCTCTAATGTAGGCGGTCAGCATGTAACACCTCTATTTTAATCAGTTTACTGTAAATTCCTAGAGTCTTTAGGTCTAGGGGGCTCTATCAGTCAAGGTTCAGTCAGGAAAACAGAAAATTCACTAATTCCATCTACAGCTGATCTTGTTCGCTCTTCTATTCATCCATTCAGTTCAGTTTCACTTCATATAATATTAAATTTCATATAATAAATGAATTTCTGATTTCTAGAATTTTGGAATGGTTATTTTATATACCTTTCTCAACTCATTCCATTCTTATATTAACTTACCCTTTCATGTCTAAACACTTTTTTTCTCTGTCTACAATCTTTAGGTGCAAATCATCCTATTTTGTATAGTTGTTATCTCATGTGGTTTTCATGAATTAATCTTCAATAGGTACTGATCTCTGCAAACACTCACTGCACATGTCCTGGATTGTGAAAGCATCCATTCAGAATGTTTTTTTCTGACCTCCTTTGCTGCAGCTTAACGTGATCACCAATTTCATTATAATTTAACTTTTTTAGCCTGAAGTCACTGCACTCTACAGATAGTGTAAATTTTGATGCCTATTGTTAAGGCACTTACCTTTTTAAAAAATTTTTTTAAATCTTTTTTTTAATGTTTATTTATTTTTGAGACAGAGAGAGACACAGCATGAGCAAGGAAGGGGCAGAGAGAGAGGGAGACACAGAATGTGAAGCAGGCTCCAGGCTCTGAGCTGTTAGCACAGAGCCTGACGCGGGGCTCGAACTCACGAACTGTGAGATCTTGACCTGAGCCGAAGTCGGACGCTTAACCGACTGAGCCACCCAGGCGCCCCTAAAGTTTTTTTTATTCTCCCCCAAAACCACTTTTTTATACTTCCTACAAGCATCTATTCATGGAATTTCCTTTTATTAAACCTAACAATCGGTGGATATCCTTTCGTGGTTTCATACTTGGCTGTGTATGTTGTTCTATGTTGTCTTTTCTTCAGGATGTATATGCATGTGATTGAAGCAGAAGTGGAAAAGCATGGAGTCCATTAAAATCAACTCAGTCCACTACACTGAATAGAACTCTTAATGTACATGTTTGGGAGAAGGAAATTCCTTTTAATTAATGATTTTTTAAAATTTTCTTGCACTATAGCCAAGAGTTGTTTTACATAGATACGTTAGAATTTGTTGAGGTTTTATCTGTGACCATGTCTAAGTTCAATTTTACAAAATTTTTCATCTGCACTTGAAAAGAATGTACATACTTCCTTTGAGCTCCCGAATTCAACTGATGAATCTTGTTACTTGTTTTGCCAAAATACTCAACTTCTGGAGCGCCTGGGTGGCTCAGTAGGTTGAACATCTGACTCTATGTATCAGCTTAGGTCTTGATCTAGTAGTCGAAAGATCATGCCCCACGTTGGGCTTTGCACTAACAACATGGAGCCTGCTTGGGATTCTTTCTCTCCCTCACTCCCTGCCCCTGCCCCACCCCCCCTCTCTCTCAAAATAAAAAAAATGAACTTTTTTTAAAAAAATCAACTTTCAACTTTTGTTACAAAAACAATTTTCATACTAATTTATTGTTTGCTTGATTTACTGGTTTCCGAGGTATACTGAAATCTTACAATTTTTCTTATTTGTTAATTCTTAGTGAATTACTTCTATCCATAGAAATGTTTTTCTTTATTACATTTCATACTGTGCATCTTTTATTCTACTTTGATATTAATAGCATTACATTAATTTTCAGTTAGTACTGGCTCAATACAGACACATAATATAAAACAATTCAAGGTCATTCTGTGTTAGTTATTTTCATTTTAAACAAAAATAAAAGGTGGATTAAACAATCTTTCTTAATAGATGAGTTTACTTGATTCATACTTAAATTAATGTAAAAGTAATACATTAAATGAAAATGAAAGCAACTACATTAAAATACTAGTTTGCACTTACCTGTAACAATTTAACATTTAATTACCATGTTTTTTCTCACTGCATTCTCTTTTTCCTGCCTTTTTATTAGAATGATCAAAATGTTTCTATTCTCTTGAACTGCCAATAAACGTTATACTGTACACATATTTTTCTCAACTCTAAGAAGGGCCTAGAAACAGTAACATCCCAGCAACAATGAGCACACCTACAACCCAGATCTTAATTTCTGTATATTACTCCTCAAAAATAGGAACCACGGCTTCCTGGACAAATGACTGATTTTAATTCAAGGCAAGAAAAACTACAAGATGAGCATGAATCATCTTGAAGTACATTAAACAATGGGAACACATCAAAAGGGTAGTGAGCAACTGGAGAGGGCTCCGATGAATCAAATCTGGAATAATTTGAGTGTAAAAAATTAATAATGATAGTTTTGGATTAAACTCCATAGGATAAATCAAATACCCATAAATCTATACTGACAGAAACAAAAATAAATAAAGGAAAGGGGAAGCTCTTCCTTATGTTCTAATTCCAATTAATAATTAATGGATACTAAAAATAGAGGGCAAAAGTATGATGACAAACAGGATATTTACACAGTTTCAAGGTATCTCCTCACAAAATACTTAATTTCAAAAGGAAAAATTGTAACTTTATAGTGCAGAAACCTGCAAACATCATCTTAATCAAGTGATCAGAGCTAATTTTACCATTAATGAGATACATTAACATCATATGAGTCATGAAAATCATAATGAAAAGAGCATACCACTTCTGTCATATTCTTGCCAAGAATGCACAACTGGAATTTAATCATAAAGAAACATCCAACAAACCTAAGCTGAAAGTCATTCTATAAAATAACTGGCCAATAACTCATCAACAGTGTTAAAATTAAGAAAGACAAAAACAAAACAAAACAACAACAAACACCCCAAAGGATTATCTCAGATTAAAAGAGACTAAGGAGGTATGATAACTAAATGCAACATATGATCCACGACTAGATACTGGTACAGGAAAAAATATATATACATATCAGCTTCTAGACACTTACACTTGTGGTCCATACACTTCTACCCTCCTTAATCCCTGCCCCCCCCCCCCCGCACTGACCACAAAAAAATTAAGAGTCCTCTTCTAAAGGAAATGAAATAAACAGTCCAAGATGAAATAACGTAACCAGAATCAATGTACCACATACAAGTAAAGCCTTTTTCATTTTGACATTTATAGTACTTAGTAATGTCTAGTAATATACACATATTTAGCATAAAAGTCAACATCAGTCAAAAATAAAAATCTCAAATTAAAAAAAAAAACTAGCCAGTTAACAAGTCCTTCACCGGTGCAAAGAGATCCCTGTGAGTCAAAATGCATGCGCACACACGCACACACAAACACACACACACACACACACAGACCCTCAGGACACAGTGAAAAGGGATAACTTTAAAAAATGAAAGGTTAACTGTTTTAGCAAATACAGATATCCAAAATATTTCATCCATATAAATAAGATACTGTAAAACAGAACAGAAAAAAGGGAGGACTCATATATTTCACACCTCTTATGCCCCACCTCATATCTCTTCAGCCCATTTTTCTCCTCCAGTTTTTGCTGTGGCAAGGAGCTTCTGCACAGTTGTAACCTAACAGCATAGATCTCTTAGCTTCTGCACTATGACTTCTTTGGCACCACTGCATACTGCTGAAGAACCTCGCCTAGCACTCACATGTACATAATTGCAGTATGTTCAGTAGGAGTGCTCGCCTATACTTCAGGTAGTCGGGTCCCGGCTGGATTAAGTCCCAATTGTTCACAGTGATGATCAGCTTGGTATTGTACTTTCCTCCTTTCTCTGGACTTTCCTGGTTTACCTTTACCTGTTCCCTACTCCTGTAACCCTTGGATTTCTCAAAATAAACTACTACATTCTGATCCTCATTTCAAGCTCTGTTTTCGAGGAGAACACAGACTGAGACAGTCTGTAACAGAACTGGAAATAAGAGCAGAGCCACAAAATAAGACTTGGGAATTGGACAATTAACTTGTAACTGGCAATAACAATCTCATTGCTGATGACATGAGCAATAACTATAACATGAGTGATAACTTCTAGAACTCAATGAAATCAACAACTTATGATTCACACAGGGGAGTAAAGAATTGGGAGATGGTAAAGTACTGATTTATGGACAGTATGGACACAATGGTAATTAAATAGTATATAGAGTGAAAATGGCTTTTGTTAACAGTTTTCTATGCCTTGTAAAAAAAATGACAGCATCAGTTTAAATAAACATCAAATCAAAACATGCTGTCAAAGTCAGAAGTTCTCATTGGCAGTGTTTAGACTCTTTTCTTCTGAAGCAGCAGAAAAGCAGGTTTAGAATTGCAAAGGTAGCAGAGCTACAAAGGAGACTCAACTCACAACTTCAACAGCCCTCCTGTGCGAGAGTCAGGACCTAGACAGAAAAAGAATGAAACCCTGGGAGACTTGGGGTGAGGGGAAAAAGCCTGAAAATCCTGAATCTCCCAGATTCTTCTGGGTTCTGTTTCTGGGGGTAGGTTGGTAGAGAAATTTCTATCAGAGGACACAGTAAGGTTTCCACTCACCTAAAGCTATGACTTGCTCATTTTGGACTCCTCGTATCAGTGGGACAATGGGCAAAGAAAATAGTTATTATTAGTGGGAACAACTAACTTTGACAATTACCCTGATTAGGATCACAGTTACACGGTAGGAAAAACAGATTTTTCCAAGACCCAGGAGATGTAGAGGAGTGCCTAAAATTCAGAGTGGTAGAAATCATTGCCTAATGATAACTCTTACGAGTTTACCTGCAGCAACCATGATCGAAGAATGCTAAGGTAACTTGGGGATGAAGGCTCATGTCATCCCATCAGACTAATAGTTCAGAACAGCCAAACTGCAGGCCCAGAGAGAAGGAAACAAGAAATTTATAAAAGGGGAGGAGGATGATAAATACTTTATTATTCCTTCAGGGCCAGCTGCAGTAGCTAGGACCAAACCCTGTTCCCACTAATTCCCTTTGGTAAAGGGGAATGAACTTGGCCACCATATTGAAAACACTGTAACTAACTGTACTCAATAGAGGGCACCAAGGGATATGCGCATTGCAAAATGTGGACTATAGTTATCACTCATTTTGCCCTACCTCACCTCTCCACTGCTTTCTACTCCCCAACCATCCTTCAGCCACTGCCATAGTCAAACCAACTTCCTTAAAGAGATAACCAGACACTAACCAGTGGTCCTGAACAATCTTGCTTTCTGCCCCGGAGTTTCTCTGATGTGACTGTGGGACGTCTATGAGCAGCTATGTTGACCACATGCATCCAAATACAGCAGAGAGTTACTGGCACCTTACACCAACCTTGACAAATGGGGGACAAGAGCCAATAATACATTCTCTCCTTCCTCTACTATTTTTTAGGTGGCCTAATTAATCTAAGAAGCATTCTACATACCACCTGAAATGGTCCCAGGAGGATAGAAACCAACTCTCCACAGTACTGACCAGGCTGGTAACATACCCTGGTACTGACTTTCCCTCCTTCCTTATGTCACTTTCCTTGTCCTACACTCCTATTTCATGGAATCAGTTCTAGAAACAAAACACTAACATGCAAGTCCTTTTCTTAACTGCAGCTTTCTGGGGTAACTAAGCTAAGAGACACATTCTTAGAAGAGAAAAAAACACAGTGGCTGAAATTGAAATAGGTGAAAACAAAAGGTATGTTGGAACATAATATAAGGAAATCTCTTAGAATATATAAACAAAAAACAAAGATGACAGAAAATGTGAGAAATGAGATAAAGTGAGTTATTAATAAAGTAGAGGTCCAACTAAGATCAAATGAAGAAAAAAAGAACTGAGAAAATAAAAAGCAGCAAATTATTAGCAAACCAACACAATGAAGTTTTCCAGAACACAGACATGTATGTAATCTTCAAAAAGAAACAGCCAATGGAGAGCCAAGCTGGATGCATAAAATATTCATTACTATGAAATTTTAAACGAGGATAAATGGAAGATCCTAAAAGATTTGAGAGGAGGAAAATTTTGATGACCAGCAAAGGAATAGGAATTGCACTGCCATCAGCATATCATCAGCAACAAGAAATGCAAGAGGACAACATAACAATGTCTTTATATTCCAGAAGGAAATGGATTTTTAATATAGAATTTTACATCTCTCCAAATTAACTATCAAGTATTCAGAAAATAATATAATTTGAAATATTTTAGGAGTTACACTCATATCTTTCTGACGTCCATCAGGATATACTAGGTTATGCTGCAATAATCACTCAAAACTCTTCCAGGCTTAAACCAATAAAGGTGTATTTCTCTCTCATGTTATATGCCCACTGCAGTTATATTGAGAGTTCTGTGTCAAATAACCCTCATTCTAGAAACCAGACTGACAGAACTGCCACTATCTGGAACACTTCTAGTGACTCTCAGACAGGAAAAGAGGCTTTTCACTGAAAAGTTAAACTTGAAAGCAAGTTAACTTTTAGGCAGCAGAACTATACAAACCTACAGTGTGCCTAGAAGTTGGGTGGTGTGTGCAGGGGAGAAAAATACATGCTATACAGCACTAATGACTATTATACTTTCTCAGGCAGTTATGTGAATTTACTTCAATAAAACAAAACTCTAAACCAAGGAACAAAAAAGAAACTGGAACCACCGAACGGTGGACTCACAGGGGAACTGCTGTGCCAAGTGTAGGCACCATCAAGTTGGAAAAGGATGACACATGGCTCGCAGAAGACTTAGTTAAAAATGAGTGAAAAAGACGACTGAGAAACTGGAAAAAAGTGAGGACATGATGAAGAAAATTATGGGGTGGGGGTGCTGAGGAGGAGGAGGAAGAAAAGCGGTGAAGAAAGAGGAAAAAGGAAGAAGGGAGAAAGATGGGGGCGGGGAAAGAAAAGAAATCCAATTAAAATTTACCCTAGGAATATTAACCATTCAGTAGCATGGGTGTCACAACATGGAACATGTAAAGAAGTAAACGGTATTATTTGGCTTTGGAGTAATAGTTGCAATATACAAAGCAAAGAAAACTGTATTTATTGACTGTTAAGAATCAAACTATAAAGACAGAAACTTTATGCTTACAAAGCAATACAAATGTCACTAACCTTGAAAATGTAAAAGCAGCAGCGTATTTTAGAGTAGTTAGGTAAAGGCAGGAGGTAAATGGAGGTAGAGAGGTAGGTGGAAGGATAGAAGAACCAATGTCCTGATCTTAAAAATGAAGACACAAGTGACACTGTCTCTCAAAAAAACAAAACAAAACAAAACAGTGGTTGCAGTTTCTCAGTGGAGAAACTGAGACTAAAAAACTGGAAGGATTTGAAAGGAAGTAAAAAGTTTTACAAGGGTTAGGTAAATTTATTCAACACACATACATTATCTAAACTTTAGAAGTCTTTTTGTTTTTCTTTTTAAGTTTGTTTATTTTGAAAGAGTGCCCCAGTGAGCAAGCAAGGGAGGGGCAGAGAGAGCGAATCCCAAGCAGGCTCCGCACTGTCAGCGCATCCAGAGCTGGACTTAGGGCCTGAACCCATGAACCGAGAGGTCATGACTTGAGCTGAAACCAAGAGCCAGACATTTAACCGACTTAGCCACCCAGGCACCCCTAAACTTTATAAATCTTCAAATAGCTACATACCATTATCTAGAGATGTGATAACCATCAGTAAAAACCAAAACTGAAATGGTTAAATAAGGCAGATTGTCAGAAGATACTTCTTTTTCTTTTTTTTAATGTTTTTTTTTTATGTTTTTGAGAAAGAGAGACAGAGAGTGAGTGGGAGAGGGGCGAGGAGAGAAGGAGACACAAAATCCGAAGCTGGTTCCAGGCTCTGAGCTGTCAGCACAGAGCCCCATGCGGGGCTCAAACCCACGAACCATGAGATCATAACCTGAGCTGAAGTCAGGCTTAGCCAACTGAGCCACCCAGATGCCCCGCTTCTTTTTCAATAAGCCCATATATACCATTTGATCTATCTAATCACAATTATAAATTCCCAGGATTTTGCTAAGTTGTGTTTATTTTTTTCCTTTCCCCAGTGAAATATTATCCTTGAAGTACTGGACAAGAATGTTTAGTTGTTAATCTGAACTATTCACTATGGTACTGGAAGTCCTAGCCAATAAGAAAATTATGTAAAAAAATAAATAAAATTTGGAACACAGGAGGAGAATTTGTCATCATTTGTGAGCAATGTGGTATTGAAGAAAATCAAACACAACAAATAAAAAATTATCACAGATTATTTTAAATTCTCTAGGATAACCAAATATAAGATCAGTATTAAAAATCTAAATATTGGGGCGCCTGGGTGGCTCAGTTAGTTAAGCAGCTGACTTCGGCTCAGGTCATGATCTCACGGTCCGTGAGTTCAAGCCCCACGTCGGGCTCTGTGCTGACAGCTCAGAGCCTGGAGCCTGTTTCGGATTCTGTGTCTCCCTCTCTCTGACCCTCCCCTGTTCATGCTCTGTCTCTCCCTGTCTCAAAAATAAATAAAACGTTAAAAAAAAAAAAAAATTAAAAAAAAAAAATCTAAATATTTCCTGAGAAAAAAAAATCAATCATAAGGTATTGTAGAATTTGCCACAATAAACAGAAACACAAAATAAAGGATGATTTCTCAATGATAAATCATGTTGGAACAATTATGCAGTGAGATCTCAATACCATATTCTCACAAAAACAAATTTCAAATTGAATATTATATCTTTAAATGCAAAAAACAAAAAAAAACAAAACTTTAAAATTTAAAAATATGTAAAAAAAAACTTGAGACGAAAGCAGTAGAAAATCAAGAACTCATAAATAAACTACTTACATATTTAACTATATGAAAGATTTTAAACATTTATATGAAGGAAGATACCATAAACAAACAGAAAGCCTATCATTGGTAGAGAATACATACCACAAACCATTAATATTCATGTGTATTATTCATATGCATAAAGCATAATAAAAAAGTAAACTCATAAATATATGAGCAGAGACTGCAAAAAGACAATTGCCACAAAAAAAATATAAATGGTTAAATGAATTATGAAAAGATGCTCAAACTTATAAATAATTATAGAAATACAAATTAATACAAAAATGAAAATAGTGTTTTTCTCTTGCTAGAATGGCAGGAATTTAATGGCTCTATATTTTCCAGTACTGATAAGAAAATACAGTAAATGGGCAAGTCTCAGAGACTGTGTAAACTGTACAACTATTTGGAGAATGACTTGACAATACCTACGAAAATGTAAACTGACCAAATTGTATCATTCAGTATTTTTGAAAAATAGTATAAGTGTTAAAATATATGTGCAAGAATATCCATTACAGCACAGATGCAACAGCAACATTTAAAAGTTCTCTGCCCAAAGATAAGTAAATAGATAAAGACGTTTTGGTTCATCTATACACTAGAAAATATGAAGCTACTAAAAAGAAAAAGGGATGGCTGGGTGGCTCAGTCAATTGAGCATCTGACTTTTGACTTCAGCTCGGTCATGATCCCAGGGTAGCAGGATCAAGTCCTGAGTCGGACTCCATGCTGAGCATGGCCCCTGCTTAGGATTCTGTCTCTCTCTTTTCCCCTCTCCCCCACTCGCTCCTCTCTCATTTTCTAAAATAAAATTAAAAAAAAAAAAATTTTTTTTAAAGAAAAAAGGCAGTCAATATGCACTAACTCAGAAGTATGTTCATGATATACTGTTGAGTGCAAAGAAGCTATCTACAGAAGTATTTATTATTCTCTAACACAATAATCTTAAAACATAAGTATACAGATGATTACAGAAATATAGGGGGAAAAAAGCCTGGAATAATAAATAACAAACTGATAACACACTACCCATGGAAATGAGATTTGACTGGAAAGTGAGACTCCCATTTTATGTATTTTAATTTAGTATTTGTTCAAGGGGCATGCACTACTCTTATAATTTCAAGAGATAATTACAGTACTTTTTCTACAGTTATTGCTTTACATAAAAAAAACCATTCCCAGCAAATAATTCCTGGCAATCTAGCTCTCACATAGCTTTTGAATACACTTTCAACTATAGTCCTCTCCCATGTTCCAACACTCCACCTTACATGTAGCATTTCTAAATCTCACCCATTTTCCCCAAACAATCCTGCTTCATCATCTGAATTTATACTCATATTCTTCTTGCTTATGTACTTTATCTCCATATAAGATTTAATCTCGGGGCGCCTGGGTGGCTGGCTCAGTCAGTTGAGCGTCCGACTTTGGCTCAGGTCATGATATCACCATTGGTAGGTTCGAGCCCCCGGTCGGACTCTGTGCTGACAGCCCAGAACCTGGAGGCTGCTTTGGATTCTGTGTCTCCCTCTCTCTCTGCTCCTCCCCGGCTCATTCTGTCTCTCTCTCTCTCAAAAATGAATAAACATTAAAAAAAAAATTAAAAAAAAAAAAAAAGATCTAATCTCCTTGAGGGCAGAGATTGTCCTTTTATCTCCCAAAGGGTCCCACTGAAAATGTTTAATATGTTGTTAAATTGAATTAATGTAAATTTACAGATATGCTATATTGAACATACTTTGAAAGTCTGCACTAGTTCATATGTGTTCACCATTTTTTAAGGGAAGCTCTAAGAAAACTAGACAGAAGTGTTTTTATAGGAGATAGTTCAAGACAGTGATACAGAAAAGATCCTCAATTGGCCTCCTCCCACAGACAAACCAAGTCTACGGCTACATATGTAATGATTTCCTCCAAGAGAGACCTGAAAACTACCTGAGTAACTCCTTCACATTGGGCAAATGAGAAAGAAGGGACATTAAGGCAGAGTGCAGACCCTAAGACCCAAGCTCGCCATAAGCCCCACCCCCAGTGCAGTGAACCACAACTGGGAGGGAATGCACAACCCTGAGGCTTCTTCCTGAGAAGCAAAGGGTTAGTCCCCCAAATTAGACACACCAACTTTTAAGACCCCCAAAACATATGCCTTGAAAGCTAATGGGACTCCTGTCCACAAGCCTCAAAGGACTGTAACGAACTAGAAACGGCTCTTAAAGGACTTATGTGCAGACTCACTCACCACAGGGCCTAGCGCAGAAACAGCCACAAAGCACAGAAGCAGCCATCTGAGAAAAGGTACCAGACCTTATGTGAAAGAAATTCATTTGCTGACCTTAAAAGCACTGGCCAGAAGGGCAGGGGCTTTTGGGGATCTCTCAGGGGATGGAGTCTGCTGGGATCCACTTTTGACATTTTCCTCCCTCTCTTCTTGTTATCTTCACACTCTCCCTCTACCACTCCCCAGAGTGCCAGTATCTCCCAGAGGGAAGTTTTTACATTCATCTGGTGCCCCGGTTTTTACATCTGTTTTCGCATCTGATTTTACAGCTGCAACTCAGGTGAAACCCCTGGCTCACTTGGCCCTGGGAGGCCTGTGGGGCTTGCATTCCTGGGTACCCTGGGACTAAAATAACTGGGAAGGTGGTTGTTAGCAGATTCCAGTCCCCATAGTACTGCACAGATAGCAGACAGAAAGACATCTGTGGCCTTTCTGAGAAAGAAGCCTATGTACATAGGAGCTTTGGCCTGAGAGCTAGGCTTCTGGTCTGGCACACTTCTAGAGGCCTATGGAGATGTTCTCAGGGAACTGTTAAAACTAATAAATTCAGTGAAGAGTATACAAAATCAATATTAAAAAATCTGTTGCATTTATATACACTAATAATGAACTACCAGAAAGAGAAATTAAGAAAACAATCGCATTTACAATGCATCAAACAGAATAAAATACCTAGCAATAAATTTAACCAAGGAAATGAAAAGAGCAGTCTACTGAACACTAGACACTGCTGAAAGAAACTGAAGATCCAAATAAATGGGAAAGATATTCTGTACTCACAGATGGGAACTGTTAAAATGTCCACACTACCCAAAGCAATGCATAGACTCAATGCAATTCTTACCAAAATTACAATGACATTTATCACAGAAATAGAAAAATAATCATAAAATTTATATGGAAACACAAAAGACCCTGAACAGTCAAAGCAATCTTGAGAAACAAGAACAAACCTGGAGGCATCAACTCCCTGATTTCAAACTACATTACAAAGCTATAATAATTAAAATTGTAAGGTACTGGCATTAAAAAAAAAACAAAAACAAAAAAACACAGAATAATGGAACACAATCCAGAATTCAGAAATAAACCCATGCATATATGGTCAATTAATTTACAACAGAGAAGCCAAGAATACACAATGAGGAAAGAACAGTCTCTTCAATAAATGATGCTGGGGAAACTGGACAGCCACATATAAAAGAATGAAACTAAAATCACTATTTTACATCATACACAAGTTAAGTCAAAATGGATTAAAGACCTGAACTTAAGACCTGAAACAATAGAACTCCTAAAAGAAAACACAGGTGGCAAGCTCCTTGACATTGGTCTTGGTGATGATTTTTTGATAGGACTCTAAAAGGAAAGGCAGCAAAAGCAAAAATAAACAAGTGGGACTATACCAAAGTAAAAAGCCTCTGCACAGAAAGGAAACCATCAACAAGATGCAAAGTCAACATACAGAATAGTAGAAAGTATCTCTACATACAGAAAGTAGAAAGAAATCATGTATCTGATAAAGGGCTAATATCCAAATAAAGAATTCATACAGAGCTCCTGGATGGCCAGTTGGTTGAGGGTCTGACTCTTGACGTTGGCTTAGGTTATCATCTCAGTGTCCCGGGGTTGAGCCCTACATTGGGCGCCATGCTGAGCATGGAACCAGACCGCTTGGGATTCTCTCTCCCGCTGCCCCTCTCCCCTGATCACACTTTCTCTCTCCAAAAAACCAAACAAAACAACAACGACAAAAACAAACAATCTAATTTAAAAATGGGCAAAAGATCTGAACAGACATTTTCCCAAGAAAGGAATACAGGTAGGCAACAGGTACATGAAAAAGTACTAACATCACTAATGATCAGAACCACAAGATATTAGTCACGCCTGTTAGAATGACTATTATCAAAAAAGACAAGCAATAGTAAGTGTTGGTTAGGATATGGAGAAAAAGGAACCCTTGTGACTGTTGGTGGGAATGTAAATTGGTCATAGCCATTGCAGAAAACAGTGTAGAGGTTCCTCAAAAAATTATATAGCTACCATGTGACCCAGCAATTCCATTACTGGGTATCTATCCAAATGAAACGAAAATACCAGTTCAAAGATATATATATGCACCCCCATTTTCGCTGAAGCATTATTCACAATAGTCAAGATATGGAAACAACCCAAGTATCAATCAAAGATAAACAGATGAAGATATGATATACACACACAAAAAGGACTACTACTCAGCCATAAAAGGAGTATTTATCTTGTCATTTGCAACAACATGGAGAAACCTTGAATGTATTATGCTAAGTGAAACAAGTCTAACAGAAAAGGACAAATACCATAGGATTTCACTTATATGTGAAATCTAAAAAAACAATCAAACAAAACCTAGACTCACAGATGCAGGAAACAGATTGGAGGTTGCCAGAGGTGAAGGGGGTGAAGGTGGGAGATGACAGGGGTGAAGGCAATTAAGAAGTACAAAAAACAATGTCCAACTCTTGACTTCGGCTCAGGTCATGATCTCATGGTTCATGGGTTCAAGCCCTAAAACTGGCTCCTTGAGGAGCCGGCTTGAGATTTGGTGCAGAGCCTGCTTGAGATTCTCTCTCTCTCCTCTCTCTGCCCCTCTCTCTCAAAATAAATAAAAATAAACTTAAAAACAAAAGAAGTACAAAGGTCCAGTTATAAAAGTAGTCATGGAGATACAATGTATAGCATGGGGAATATAGTTACTAACAATGTATTAACTTTGTAAAGTGCCAGTGACTAGACTTTGGTGGTAACCATTTCGCAATACACACGAATGACAAATCACTATGTTGCATACTTGAAACTAATATATGTCAATTTACCTCAATAAATTTTTAAAAATAAGATTGTGGGCTACTGAGTTAAAACAATGAGGCTCAAAGCCTGACTTTATTGCATGCTGGCAATAAAGTCTGAGGCACCTACCAGAGATGATGTGAGAGTTAAATGTGACATCATAAAAGCTCTCTTTTGCTTTTCCTCCTTTACCTTATTTTTTACTATGCAACTCCAATGTGCTCTGAGCACCTTTCTGCCCCCATCCACGCTTGGGTCTCATGAGTCCAGTCATAAAACCTATCCCTGTGTGATTTCTAAACGAGCAGAAATGTACTTTAACAAAATCTATTTGTCCCTATTAATCCTGCACCCTCACCCTCTACTTTATTCAGATGACCTCTTCCCAAATAGTTTTTGTTTCTGTAAGTCTCTGATCATGTTTAAAGGATCTTTAGGGGGCACCTGGGTGGCTCAGTCGGTTGAGCATCCGACTTCGGCTGAGGTCATGATCTTGCGGTCCGCGAGTTCAAGTCCCGCATCATTATCTGTGCTGACAGCTCAGAGCCTGGAGCTTGCTTCTGATTCTGTGTCTCCCTCTCTCTGCCCCTCCCCCGCTCATGCTCTGTCTCTGTCAAAAATAAACTTAAAAAATAAAAAATTAAAAAATAAAAAATAAAGGATCTTTAGGTCAAGGTCCAGTGGAAAAAAAAATTTTCCTCAAAGATTAAAGAAAGTTCTATTCTATGGGGGGCCTGGGTGGCACAGTCGGTAAACTGTCCGACTTCAGCTCAGGTCATGATCTCACGGTTCCTGAGTTCGACCTCCACATCAGGATCTCTGTCAACGCACAGCCTGCTTCAGATCTTCTGTCTTCCTCTCTCTCTCACTGCCCCCCTCCCGCTCGCACACACTCTCTCTCAAAAATAAACAAACATTAAAAAAAAAAAGTTCTATTCTATCATGCAAGATATTTCTGGCTTTGTCTTGTTTGTTGGATTTATCTTAAACCAGTTTCCTGAAGCTGACAAAATAGTTCTAACAACTTCAGGCTTGTCACATAATTTAGTCCCCTAAGGTGAAAAAGTATCTATTCTACTGTCTCTTTCCTAAGAGCAAGTAAATCTCTTTTCCAGAAATCCTCAGAAAAACTCTCACAGCATTCATTGGCATATGTATGGTAAACTGCTCAGTTCTAAACCAAGTCTTGGGAAAAAGGAATGCCATGCCCAGACTGATTTAGGAGTTCCTGTGGGAAAAAACGAATACAAGGCAGAGCCAGTTATTTCTGAACCACATGGGTTGGGGGGGGGGGGGGGGGTACTTCAGTGATAGTTCAAGAACTGTTAGGATAAATATAAGAACAGAGCCATACAGGAAACCAGTAACGTTCACCATAACCGTTATTTAAAATTTATTAATAAAAGGAGTCAGTGGAATCTGTTCTCAAACTCTTCAACTGTGTGTCCTCATGGCAGTGGTAACAGACAGCTGCTATACTAAAGGTAATGTATGTTTCTAAAGATGTCTGCTTGCAAAGTATGAGAATAGCCCACTTTTGCATGAGGTTTTCTACACAGGACATGGGTGTGATTTTGAAATAAGATATGACAAAAATGGGATTTAATCATACCCAAAATCCCCCAAAGAAAGTCTGTATACAGTACATTTTTTATATGCATTTAAAGTTTGAAAACACAAAAATAAAAAAAAAACACACATTAAGTATTGTGAGCTGAAAATTAATCCCAGTAACATTCTATCTCCACAGATCTCAGTTAAAAACTCTCTCAAGTTAAATAGACAAAAAATACTTCATCTAGAGAATGTTTCCATAAAAACCACTTAAGTCTTAATTTGTACCACGATTCTCATACACTTCTGAAATACCACCACAAATGAACTGGGAAGTAGGCATGTTTGCATTCTATAAGCCAGTTATGTGCCAAGTGATCCAATATTTCCAGCCAAAACCTAAGCTTACATTTCAAATCAGAGTCCCCTGGAAACTTTGAGAGGCTAACTGTAGCCTCCTGTGTTCTGGCCATATAATTTAAAAATAAAGTTCCTTTCAGTGGCATCAGTGGAAGTCAAATCTAGAACAATAATTTACTGACCTGTTACACCCTGAGTACCGTTAGTAGGACTGAACAGTCTTTCAGATGCCACACAAGAGACAGAAAAAACTGAAAGGGAAACACAAAATGTAAGATTTAGGGTCACGGAAAGAGGCAAAAATATTAGATCACCTGTATTACTATAAATTAAATTCATAAGATTCCTATCCCCACTACAATGAACTTGAGGTCTGAAAGTTTGCCCCTCCCCTCAAAAAAATAAAATTTTGCCCCCATAGTGTCATATGTCTCATTTTTAATTTGTGTATCAAATTGCGTTAGGCATTTTCTATCCAAACCAAACAATTCTAAAATTCAGAACAAAATGACTTACGTGGCACCCTTACCTTGAGGTCGGGGAACTCTAGCAAAGTCAGTGAAATGCTGGCAACAATTCTCACTTCCTTCTTTGTATTCCATACATCCGACATCCCTTGGGATCATTTACAATAGTAGGGCAAAGCAGAATCTATGTCCTTCAGAAGAGTGACCAATGCATTCTACAGCAGGAAAAGAGATATCCAGGAAAAGGAAGCTATGCCTATGACAAAATATTCTCAGTGAGTGAAAAGTGAAGACATTCAGATGTTAGTTCTGTATGAGATCACACATTTTTATCAGATATGTTACTCTGTCCACCATTTGGAAGCCATCCTTCCTGACAGAATTCCTCTGGAGCTGACCATTATCATCTCCTGCCTCTTTTGCCTCCCACACTGGTTGGTCAAAGAACCCCACTTCTCTGGACACACATTAGGTCAGAGCTGGCTCCATGAAACTAGCATGGCTATTCAGAGTCCTTCTGAGGAAGTGCTATAGAAACATAGTGGAAAACTGGTCTCTCTCTTTCTGACATTGAGAAGTATATGGATAATGGAAGCCTGGAGATGGTGATGG
Source organism: Panthera tigris (assembly GCF_018350195.1). Classification (NCBI taxonomy): domain Eukaryota; kingdom Metazoa; phylum Chordata; class Mammalia; order Carnivora; family Felidae; genus Panthera; species Panthera tigris. Next base: position 148,512,521 of record NC_056663.1, read on the forward strand.
ACATTTATAGAACACTTAAGGCTATGACTGGGGCACTTAGGTGGCTCAGTCAGTTAAGCACCCAACTCTTGATTTCTGCTCAGGTCATGATCTCACAGTTCATGAATTCAAGCCCTGTGTCGGGCTGTGTCGGGCTCTGTGCTGACAGGGCAGAGCCTGCATAGGATTCTCTCTCTCCCTCTCTCTCTCTGCCCCTCCTCCACTTGTACTCTCTTCCAAAATAAACCAAAAAAACTTTTTAAAAAAAGACTATGACTAAGAATAAAGCATAGAGGGAAAGCCAAACCAAGAGAAGTGATACACCTGGATTCACACTCTTGAACTTTTGCTCTTGCCAATAAAATCCCAGACTGATTTTTAAACTTTGAATAACTGAAATTTCTTTTACTTGAACCTATGTTATATGTTACTGATTAGAGATTTTTAGAATTAACATCATAGAGTACACAGAAGAAACCATGCCTCTCCCAGTAAGAAAAACGATCATGTCTTCAACTATTTACTATTATGACTCCTTTGCAGAGGGGAAAAATTACAAAGCAATCTTTCACACTATGTTCCTGTCAGTTTTTTCGTCCAAACAAACAAAAATTAGAAATCAATTCTTGTGAAGATTAAATGAGCTAATGCAAGTATACAGAATGCTTAATAATTAGTAAGAACTCAATAAATGTTAATTTTTTAGAATAAATTAACTGGATAGCAAGCTTATAAAGCATAGGTTAACATCTAAGTGACTACACACTCCAGGAATAACTTCTCCTTAGTAAGAAAGCTTTAAGAAAATGTTTAATATCCTTAGGAGAACCTAGCACCCTGGTTTTAAACATGTATTAATTTATGTTCTCTTTCTTTCCAAAACAGATGAGGTGACTTCTTTGGAAAGACCAAATTAGATACAATATGGATGGACACTTGCTCCATCAACTGCTACCTTTGTACTCTTGGGCGAGTTTAATCTCTCTGGGCCTGTCTCCCCATCTATAAAAACAGTAAGTGAGATGTTACAGAAGGATGAAATGAGTAATGGAAGCACAAAGTGCCTTTTTATACTAAGCACTCGATGATTTACAATTTATTACTATTATTTCAGGAAAATGACTTTAGTATTACCTAATTTTGCGTAACTGGTTATTTCTTAAAATAACATTTTTGGTGATTCCTCTAAATCTTAGAAATTTTCAGTTTAAAACTTGAAGAAAACCATTAGCTATTAACTTCTGTACCTTATTGATGAATACCAACAAATGTCAGTTATATTATCGACTGTTTTAAGTCCAATTAAAGGCAATGCTGCAACTAGAACCCAGGTTTCCTAACCTCCCCCCACCCCACCCCAGCTAAATGTTCTTTCTTCTTTACTACACTGCACATAATTAAAATAAATCCTTAGGCTTTATTTCTGAAACAGGTAAATAAAACTACTAATTATGAATGCATGGAAAAAACATTCTAAATGCCAGGCAGAACATAATACAGTGAACATAAAAGCAGTATCCTGGTAGCTTTAACATCTTTCAAGAGTGAAATTCCCGCATTCCCCTTTTTAGACCAATACAGATTACGTTTCTGTAAAACTGTGATCATGATTTGGTACACAGTGCAACAGTAAATGCAACACTATGTAAAAAAAGAAAAAAAAGTGGCCAAATATTTAAATATCCCAATGCCTGAACATTCAACTTAATAAAAGTCAAAATTTCAAGTTAAACTCAAGAAGCTGAAATACAAAAAAGGCTTTTATACACTGTTTTGTGTGGCCCTCTGTTTTATATAGCTTGTTACCACTAGGAAGGATTGATGGTTAATTTAAAGTATGTAACTGTAAGAAGTTAAATTACAAAAGTGTATTTTGAAAGTCAAACAGAAAAACATCTGTAAAATAATTTATTCATCAAAGATGAAAACAGAAAAACCTGAAATAAGAAAACAATCCTACGACCAGACTAGATCCAAAAATGTTATCAGATGAATAATACTAACTCAATCACATACCATCAGTTCTTATACTAGAAACAGAAGTAGGCTTTCAAGATTAATTGGCCCAGATCAATCATTTCTGCTAAAATATGCAAAAAATGGGAGGGTGGCAATCAGGGTTCTTATAGTACCCAAACATAAAGCATCATTTTATGTCCACTAATTCATAAGAACACAAACTGGCATCCAGACAAAAATGAAGTACAACAGGTAAGTGTCAATCTTTACCAATTTATTTTATACAAAACAGTAGCAATGTAGAATATGGAATATCTTCCGCTGCCACACACATAAGTTGTGAACATTCCAAGCCAATGTATACAGTTGGAGGGGAAGGCTAACGATAGCATCAACCATGCTACTGAACATAGGAATTTTTTTATTTAAAAAGATTAAAAATTAGATAGCAATGTCTTCTTAATATTGCTCTCATCATTGAAGACCGAAGAAAAATAAAAAGTGACTTTTTAAGATTAAAAAAAGAGGGAAAGGGAGAAACAAAGAGGCTGCTACAACACTGCCATACTGTCAAACCATCATACTTCAATATTTGCATACTTGATAGCAGCATTATTTTTACTGAACCGTGTGCAACTACATTTAGAAACACATCAAAGCAAAATATCATGGCAGTCATCAATCAAGATCCAAAAGAAAACAAACAAAAAATAACTCTAGGATGAACACACTATAAGTAGATGAACATTTATGGAGAATGAATCAATATCTACATTCTTGGACTGTTCCATTCTGCTCCTTTAATAAAAGTGTCAACTCAAATTGTCAACTGTGCATTTTTGGAGGATTTGAGTTTTTCCAGTTCGTATTATACTGCATGCTTGGAACATAAAGGGATATAATAAACCCTTCTACACAATGAACTTTAAGTAGACCGCTGAAAATAAATTTACTACTTGTAAACACACACAAAAAAAAAAAAAAAAAATACAAGATTTTCTTTATCTTTAAACAATCAGTGCTTCCAAAAGCGCATTATCTTCTATATCGACCTCTCTCCCCTCGGTCTCTGTCCCGGTCACACAATCGCTCTCTTTCTCTCTCTCTATCACGTCCTCTATCTCGTTCTCTGTCTCTTCTGTTATCTCTAGGGCGGTCTCGCTCCCGCTCCCGATCTCTTTCACGGGGTCTACTTCTCCGACCACTGACAACAGCTTGTGTGCGACGAAGGAAATCATCCACTCTCATGTCATAATCATGCTAGAAAATAAGAAATGGATTAGGTATGTCAAAAATCAAATGGAACTTATGAGTCCCCATACTGTAATTACTGTATAGTATGGAGAAACAATCTACAGAAATGTACTAATGCATTAATTCACAGAATGTAATTTTGACACTGCTTAGAAAAAGATTGTGACACCTAACTAGTCACCCACAACAGTTGATTATTCAAACCTCGTTGCAACAACTCACTTCAGGAAGTTTCTTATACAACTCTAATGACTTTTCTAGCCAATTCTTTTTACTAAGATTTAAGCCAAAATAATCACCTAGTGATGACGATCAACTATCATGGATGCAAGCCTGATGCCAACTATGCTAAATATCATCCATGTTTTTCTCCAACAGGTGAACCCTACTTTTTTTCCTCCTTTGACTCTACAACCTGAACCAAGTCTGCCCTCTTAAGGTAAAACTAGGAGTTGTTACATTCCAGATTTTCTTTCAAACTAAACCATTGTTAATGACAAGCAAGTTTCGAAATTTGATAGACTTTTACGAAAAGAGGGACATCTGGGTGGCTCAGTTGGCTAAGCATCCGACTCCTGATTTCAGCTCAGGTTATGATCTCACTGTTGTGGGATCGAGTCCCACATCAGGCTCCATGCTGGGTATGGAGTCCTCTGCCCCTCCCCGGCTCGCTCGCTCTCAAAAAATACAAAACAATTTTTATTTAAAAAAATTAGAATTTTAAGAAAATATGTACTTTAGTAAGATTGTGAGGTCTACTCCACATAGATCTAAATATACATGAAAGGCTGGGGAGAACAAGAGAGGGTAAGATGAGCAACTGTCTAAGTGAGGTGCAAGGTGTCATTGTGACTACTTCTAAGCTTAATCCCTGCTCTAGCTTTCTACTCTTAGTTCTCAACTCACCTTTCCTTACTGAACTTGGTGTTTTTCCAAAAGTCAGCTTAAATATTCAGATTATTAATTGTGTTCAAAAACACAATTCCACCCTCACATACCTTGAATACATGAATATTATACTAGCATAAAATATATATAGACTAACCAAAAAATTACATACAGATGCTTAAAACTTAAAAGGACAATAATACCTTTTAGTAAAAGAATCTTAGAAAGAACTCCTAGTTTGAAAATTATGTAATCATTTATAAAAAGTACCACAACCCATCTAGCCAACTAAGTTTTCATCATACATAAGCCGTACATTTCTTCCTGTATGACTGAAAAAAAAAAACTATTAACATCTATTAGTCAGTTAGGATTCTCAGATTATTTCACTGAATATTAAAGATCCTAATAGGATTTGATTTTGAAAAGTTACTGTCTTTATGAGAATAAGAAAATAAATAACAGACAAAAAGTTATCTCAAAAACGGGCTAGGCCACTACTGCTCTGACTGGCCCTCTCAAATATGCATACTCTTCATCTAAGTGGGAAGATAATGTTTATTTGGCTCAGCCAAAAGACTCATCACCTCAAATTGGTTGGGGGGGGGGGGCGACAGAGGGTTGAAGAAGGTGTCCAAACTGTACATCCTACTTTAACAACCTAACTACGTAAGACTACCAAACTTATATACAAAGGAATTATGCTAACAAGTGCCAGGAGACAATTTCAGTTTAAAAAATGAAAGTATTATTAGGGAAAGGGGAAAAAAAAAAAAGGAATATCAACCATTTAATAAACAAACTCAACCCAACTAGTATAATGGAAAAAAAAACACCCATAAATCTCAAACTAGAGACTGTCTTTCATTCACTCTGTCTTGAAGAGATCAAAAAATGCTTTTCCTATCAACCATATCAAATTATTAGAACCAGTAATTACTAAAGGAAAATTATCCATCTGCCTTTCTTAACATCTGTTTATTTGTCAGCATTCTCTTAAGAGTCAGATAGAGGAGGTGAATTGACAAAATTTGTCACAGAAACAAGTAACTAAATAAGACCAGAGACGATCGGTTAACTAACTTAATACATACCATCCAATCTATGAAAATTGAGTCAGAATATACAGAAAGCTTAAAAATACCTATTTACAATAAAAATTACACAATTATTTATAACTGAAGACCCCAGTACAGAAAGAAAATCTAATTCACCATATCCCTAGGACAGTATTACCTAAGAGTTATATGTAGAAGTTGCCTCCACTTGAGCAGTTTGTTTGATCGGTGAAAGAAATAAGTCTATTTAAATAATCCAAAGGAATTAGCCATTCTTAATAAAAACAAGTTGTGAATTATTCCAAAACAGTATGGAGTAAGAATATCCCCACATTTAAATTATCTACAGAATTCAAGGTAGTTGCTTCACACTTTTGCCTTCTTGTGCACTTACTACTCGTTTATCTCTGTATCTTGCTTCATGTGGTACTGGGTGATGTCCTGAGTAAGGGGGATGAGCTTGAGGAGGTGGAGCATGGTGCTGATAGTAAGGATGGTGTGGAGGTTGTTCCATTCCAGGATAAGGAGCCTAAGAAAAGAAACCACTTCCATAAGCATCCACCAAATATCCGTGTAAATAAACCATTTTTAGAATTCCACTATCCGAACAAATAATTTAATAATCTGTCCTACCCATTTACTTCCACAGAATTAGGGTTTGTCAGAATACCCTCTTGTTGTGCTTGTTGGAAATATGTGCATAACAAACTAATTACACATCCTTGAAGATTTAACACGTTTGGGGCTCCTGGATGGCTCAGTCGGTTAATCATCTGACTCTTCATTTCCACTCAGGTCATGATCTCCCGGTTCGTGAGTGCGAGCCCTGCCTCAGGGTTCCATGCTCACAGTGTGGAGACTGCTTGGGATTCTCTCTCCCCCTCCCCTGCTGGTGCACACACCATGCACCCACGGTGCACTCTTCTCCCCCTCTCTCTCAAAATAAATACACCAACTTAAAAAAAGAAGATTTAAGATGTTTACACTTTCATGTCGTGTCATTTAAATACTAATAGAACACAGTAAACCCTTAATCAGTGCTTACAATGAGCCAGGCACTGTCCTAATAAGCACTGAGGGAGGCACCAACAACTGGTTAAGTAACTTAAGATCACACTGCTAGTAAAAAGGTGGAGCTGGACACCATAATCAGGCATCCTGGATCTAGAATCAATCATCTTAATCTTAACATCTACCCTTAAAAAAAAAACAAAAAAACAAAATCTCCAGAACCTAAGGAACTTTTAAATGCCATTATAAAATGTGTAAGAGCAAATCAAAGGTTACTTTCCTAGTTAGTGCCAAGATAGTATTTTGACATTTAAAAATTTTCACAGAATCTAAGGAAAGCAATCTTATTAATCCATCTATCTTGTACACAGTACCTTAAGTGAAACAAGTCAGATGAAGAGGCCACATTACAGGCAGCATTAAAAAAAAAAAAAGATAAGAACTATTTAAACTTCTAAGTTTTTTATTTCTTGGGAATTAATTCTTCAGCTATCCTCAATACCTTAAAAGATACTCTTAAGAAGAATATTCAGCTTTCTTACAGGAAAAAAAATTTAATAGTTATGAACAGCATTTAATTAACCTTATTTTATAGAAAAAAAATTAATGAGTGTTGGGATCAAGCACTTTACTAAACTTCACATGTATTTTATAAATTATTTTGACAATCCCATAGAGTAAACACTGGTATTCATTAAATTTCAAGCCACAAAAGGACAGGCACAATGTCGATTTCATTCACCAACCAAGCCTAAAGCAGAGTGCCTTGCACAGAATGAGTACATTAATTTGATGAGCCAAAGAATGGACAAATACCCTCTGAGTTTTACCGATAAAGAAAACTAAGAAAGAAACCTATTATGAAATTTGCCTAAGATCACAGAGTTAAGAAGGGAAGGTATCTGAACCCAGGCAGTTTGCAGTACTAGCTACTACAAAAATAAACTATAACACTTACTAATTAATCTTGTACTATTAACACAAATCAAATTATTCACTAGTTTTTAGTTGTAAAAATAGATTCCAACAATTTATTTAATGGATAACTGTAACAGTCATCTTCCAAATAAGCATTCAAAATATATGAAACTGCAAATGAAGTGAAATAATTTGCAAAAAAAAAAAAAAAAAATACAAACCATTCCTTGCCAAGGTGGTGGTGGTCCCATGTTATGAAATTCCCTCACATAATCATTGTAGGACTAAAATGAAAAATAACAATGTCAATAATAATAAAAATCAAACCCAGAACTATCAAATAAATCAGATCCTGGTTTTACGAACATTAAATGTATAAAATGAAATGCTTACCCCATTTAAAAACACATCTCGGCGAACTCCTGAAAATCGTCTGTTGGGAATAAGATTTGTGAAACTAAATTCAGGTAATTCATAAACTAGTTCTAAGAATGTAATTTGAAACTAAGCAAGAGTGAACCCAACTTACCTGTCTACTTCCTGGTATCGTGGATCCTTTAAATACCCTGTTCAAACATCAAGCATTTTAGTAAATCAAATTTATATTTTTTATTATGGCATTATAATTAAACCTTCCTTACCACTCATTTCAATTCTTTCCAAGAAATATAGTGATGCTATTAAGTGATGCTATTATTGTATTATTCCATTTTCAGATTTTCTTCTTAGATTACATGATAATCTAGAAAGTAACTAATAACTTACTGATACCACAGAATTATAAACTGCTAGAGAGGTTTTCATATGAATCTTCTAAATCCATACCCCAATTCTCGCTAGATAGAAAATTTCTTCATTCTGCTCCATAAGAAAAGTAAGGGCAGAGGAATTATCTTGAGGACACTGTAATAGGACTTCCTTAAAAACCAACGTTTACTTTCCACCTTAGGTATTCACAAGCTCTGCTAAGTCAACCACAGACAGTTTTTAAAAATGCAAACTTAAGGGGGAGAAAAACAAGTCCCAAAAATGAAGATGTATACATTTTAAGTGAAAGAACCATGACAAAAAAAGAAATATCTTTCTCCCCATCTTAAAAGATGGAAGGACTCAGCAAATTAAAATGTAAAAACATTTGAGTGCTCATGTTTCTGAGGAAAAACTAATTTCACTCTCAGGAATATCCATTTTGGAGAAGAATAAGGTTTATCAAGCCAAAAAATGCTGTAATGTTCACTAATACCAACTTCCAAATTGCCTAATTTTTGTAAGCGTATTATAAGCACCGTCTCTTAAACTCTGCCTTTTTAAATTCTGATAAGACTAGCTGAAAGCTGCTTTCTAGATTATAAACCAAATATTTCTCATTCCTCTCTAAAAACATGTGAAAGATTTTTTTTTTAAAAAAAACACAGCATAACTTCAGTTTCCAAATAAAGCTATATACCACATGAAATACTAAGTATCATAGAAAATGAAAAACATAATAAAGTGTAAGATGGCTGCTTTCCCTAATCATCTTTAATCTTAAAACACATGTGCAGTTTCCATCTGTGAAATAATTGTAAATTAGCAACATCAGGTAATTAACAGATGATGATGAGTCACACTAAAATAGATAACCTTCACGAAGTAGAATTTAAGTGACAACTATTGATAATTTCCTATGATTTAAGCAGTCATGTCCTAAAGTTTTCTCACTTTTAGAACTACAAGATTACAATATATGTTTTTGTGTCGTTGTTGTTTTTGTTGTTGGTTCATAATTTTAAGTCAAATATCTGCAGGATTATAAAATATTAACCTGGTCTCTGGTGAAACTCAGGGGCATAGTCAATCCTTGGTTTCTTTCTGCTGTTATGAATATCATAATCTTCTGGTCGACGCCTACACAAATTAGACACATTAGAAATTAAACCAAAAACTGCTGGGAGAACAAACAGCAATGCAAGAGTTTCTGACAGAAATAAGTACAAAGAATAGCCCATTATTTCCTTTAAAATAACATCCTAATTTCTGGTGAGCAAATCTTAAAATTTCTAAATTTTAATTCCTCTAATTACTATATAAATCAATCCTTGAATGTATTGCTGGAAGTAGATATGCTCTATAATCTCATGCTATCATGAAAAACTTGGAAAGAGCAGTCTGCTCAAAATATGTAAATCACATTTTAGTATTCTAAACAGAAGTAAATGAGCTGCTCTCAAACTAACGTAAACATCCAGTTTAACAAAACACTTTCCCAAATAAAGTCTCCATTCACGTGAAAAAAGAAAAAAAAAAAACTATCACCATTACACAATAGGTAACTCTAAAATCTATATATTCAAACTTATTAATACCATCTTAGAAGAAGTCTACACAGAATTAATTATTTCTTGCTTTTGCTTTGCACAAATTATGCTTTTCACATGATCATACAGAAAATTTGATACTTATTCCAAGTGACTTTACAGGAAAGTTTTGATAATCTTAATACTTGGAAAAACTAATTTTCTATAATTAATAACATTTAAAAACTAAGGGAATTTTTCCCAGAGACAATGTCTTAAAATAAAACTGGAAAGTAATGGAGCAATTTAACAGAGTTCATAAAACGAGTTCAAAGTATATATTCTTTAGAAAGTGAAATTTTACTGTCTACAGAGGGCTGCTCTTTATGGTCTCCCATAAATCTCAATGGCTAATGTAATACATCATTAAGTACACTTCACTTTATTTAGCATTTAATAAAGAGCTACACAAAATAAAAACAAGAATTCCAAGTTTTTTTGGCAATAAATGTATCTTTTTACCCTTACTTTCAAATAAAAAGTCTATATAATAACCTAGCATCACTAGTTTTCCAGCTGTTTGAGTTATCAACTGCTTTCATTAACTTTTCCAAGACAAGTTCACTCAAACTGCAAAGTGCAATTACCCCAAGCCCCCGCCCTCCCCAACAAAATAAAAACAGTTGCATCTACAATAAATAAGACTAAGAAAATTAAAAGCTGGTTTAAAAAATAAACATACCGCTTTCTTGTAGTTTGGGGAGTGCATTTACGACCGGTATAAAACATGATAGAAACAGTTCATATAGTAGTCCAACTACTGACTTTAAGCTGTAAGCCATACATATATGGAGGCCCTGGCAGGCTTGAGAGAAGGTGTAGTGGTGTAATAAGTATAGTTTGCAGTCCATTGCAAAACTGAGGTAAAAACTTCACTTGTATATATTGTATTGCACTGGAAACCTCTTAGCTTAAACTTCAAAAGACATCTTGGTGTTCAGTCCTTTAAGGCCAAAAGTAAGGGGGCTCTGCCAGGTGTCCTCCTACCTACTTGACAGTGTCCTTTTTAAGCTCAAAGAAATGGGGACTCTTGTTGGATTATCTGTACCTACCACAGGATGTTTCCACCAAAAGGAAACTTAACCAAAGGTTTCATCCCATCAACCATACATCCAACAGTCTTTAGCAGAATATTTTAGATTTAGCTGTATGCAAATCTACACAGGGGAAGGTGTTGGGTGGAAGGGCTTAAATCAGTCCTTTGCAAAGACTTCTCCAATTCTGTAACAAGTTAAACCCCCTTTTCCTGGAAAATGCTGCTTAGTTCATAAAGTAGTGATCAATAACCATGACGATCCTCTAAAAAACATTTTAAGTCCACAGGTACTGCCAGCATCTGGAAAAGTTGTAAACAGACACAGCAACAGCCCTTCTTTTCGGTTTGTTGCCGGGTCTCCCAGGGCCACTTGATCCCCTTTGGAAAGAACCTATTGTTTTCAGAAGCTCAGCAAGATGTGTGAATTCACTGGGTACATGTTAGAGAATATCTGGCAATGGGGTTAACACATCACGGTGATAAAATTTGAAACAGTCCCAATAATGCTCCTCTTGAATATCAAAATAACTTAAAATATTTTATCCTCTAAATGAGGCGTCATCTTCTGAAAAAACATTAGTGATCCTTTATAAAAGTCCCATATCTGATAAGGCTTATCCAGAGACACACCTGAAAGAAAAGGCTTTTTACAAAATATTAACAATTTTTGCAAATAAAGACTTCCTTCTCTCTTCCTCCTTTCTAGCCTGTTCTGAGCAACAAAGGCCTACCTCATTGCAATTGCATACATTGTATTATCAGAAACTATCTAATTTAAACTGGTTATCACTCTTTAGCAAATAATTTTTTTCTGCATAAGGAAAGATCCCCATTTTCCTCTTGAAAAATGACTGAGACCAAGGTGACCATGTGAAATCCTCAATGAAGCCACAAACTAGTCCATGCAGCTTGATTTGAGGATTTTCTCTTTCTTCTTTACCGCAGGACAAACTTTTGACGAATCACATTCCTCCATCATGTTATTCTGATACATGTGCCTATTATCAGTCCAAAGAACGTTTCTAACCTTCCCACATCCCGGACTGGTTCTCGACGGGATGGACGTCCTCTTGATCGGGGCTGAGAATGCATTCTTCTCTTGTGACGCATTTTATGAATGACCTGATACAAGTCAATACTTTCATCGGGGGGAAATAGAAGACAAAGCTGGGTTCCACATTCAAGTTCAATTTCCTAGAACAGGAAAGTAGTAATTTACAAGACGAAAACAGGAGAAATTTTCAATAGACTTGTTGTATTTTCCTGAAGTACAAGAACAAAAACAGACTGACTTGAAGACTTCCTTCTTAAAGCTGATGATCATACAGGATTCCAATAAACTTCCTTGAAAGGTTTTAAAAAACCTTTCAGAAGTGTTTCATGTATTTATATACGGGTAAAAACTAAAAGTTATATAATCTGCAAAGTTAAATATACAAATGCAGTTGCTTAAAACTCTATGACAATCATCCTCTGCAAACAAAGGAATATTTCTTTGTGCAAAATACAAAAACATCAGGACAAAGTTCTCTACCTTAACTCAGCGGAGGAAAAACATTGTTAGTGTGTGCCAAAATACATTACAAAACTACATTACAAAAAATACATTACAAAAACTACAAAGGGAGACTAATGTATGGCTTTTTAAAATGAAGATTTATTTTCAACCACCAGCAATTTCATTTATGAGTAATGAAAGCACACCGCTTCTGGTTCAAAGTTACATGTAGAAGATTCGGGTTTAAATCACTACACTTATAATTTCATTTGCAGACTTGAAAACCTGGGTACATATACTTTTCATATAGCTTCCTTCTAATTAGAAAACTTCAGCAAAGATGTTAAATGGCATTTCTAAAATTATACAAAGTGCAGTAAATAACATAATGAAAAACAATTTAAAATCAGGACCAGAATTTCTCATCAAAAACTTTTCTTTCAATTGTATTAAGTACCATATAAAGCTACCTATCTTTCAACATTTATGGAGGTCTTACTAATTGGTCAAAACCACAGTGACTGTGAATTCCAAATAAGAATATTTTCCCTTAATCTTTCACACGAATTCTTTCAAAAATGGCTTAAAAATGTCCTTCAATAAAATTCTCTAAAAGGAATGATTAAATGTATGTGTTTTAAATAATCAAGTAAGACAACAAACCTGTCCATCACGTCCAATCTTTACTGGCTTATGTTCATTCCAAGGATTGGTGAGATGAGCTGACTTAGTGAAGGGTAATTCACGCCTAAATACAAAGTAATACCAATTATATTCTTTTGCAGAATCCTTTAGGGACCTTATATTACTTCAGCAGTTAATCCTGATTTAAACGTGACTAAAATTTACAGAATTACTTAGGCTAGAAGCATTCATTCCCCAGAGAGGGAGCACCTTTAAGAGAAGGGTTCTTTCCACATTCTCCAGTGTTCTCAAAAATAAGCTAAATAATACAGTGTGTAAGAACATGAGCTTGGAAACCAAGACAGTTTGGGTTTAAACCCCAGCGCGTGCTGGCTCGCTCTCACACGCTCTCTCTCTCCCTCCTCTGAGCCTGCGCTGAATTCTTCGGCTTATAAACAATGGTATCACCACCTACACTTCATACCTGTTTTTAATAGTGTGCAAATGGAACGACATATAACATGTTTAGTTAGCTCGTTTCTGTGTAAACAAACCGCATTTTTTATTAACTAATCAACAAAGAGCTGAACCTTCATCAGATAGTTAACACCAAATGAAAGTAAGTGTTCCCTATGCTTCGTTCAGAACTGCTCTCCCAGATTCCAATGTCCTCTCCTTTTCAGGAAGACAATATTTCCCTACCACCCATGGAATGACTCTTGACAATACAAATGTTTATACGTACAAATTCATATGTCTGCACATATGAATTATGCCCTCCACTTAGGTGCAGTACTTATATAACTTAAAGAAACTCATGCTCTAAACTCTGAGCCACAGGGCAAAATGGTCTCACCAACTTAAAAGAGACAGCCTGTATTTTTATACTCTTTATCAACCTAGCATAATGCTAAATGCAATCATTCTTATTAATTATCAAGGAATAATCAAGTTAACAGCACTTAATAAGGCTTTATCTATGTGTGTGCAGAGTAATGCCAAATTAAATAAATGCGTTAAAGAATTATTTATTGTATCTACAATACACATGAAACTGCTCAGCCCAAAGACATACAAAGATGAGTAAGATAAAGAGCTGCTTGCATTCGTAAATTTCTTCCACAGCTATCAAAGAAGAATAAACAGGCACATAAAAGTTTTGCTGGTCACATCTATTTTGGAGAGAAAGAAAATAATCAAAAAATGCTTCCTGGAAGAAGTAGCATATGGAATATGCCTGAAAGAAAAGTGACCCAGGAAAAGCCAAATATAAAGAGCTAAGGAAGGGTTACATTTGAAGCAATGAGAGAGCTTGAGCAAAGGTATAATGGAGAAGAAAAAACACAACCTGGTCTAGTGGATAAGCTATATAGTCATTTGTTCTACTCTTACACCAATTTTCTTAAAGATGAATATAGAATGCTGAAATTTTATAACTTCTTTAAACTTTGGGGAAGAGTAAAGTGTATCTAAAGTTAACACAGTGGCATGCTCTGTGGTGGTGATCATGTGAATATATGGGGGAAGTGGGCTATGAATTATGGAAATACCCACTAGGTATTACTAAAAAGCTTGAATTCTTAGTGTAATAATATACATCTTACTTCACACACCAAAAGTGGCTCAAGAACATATACCTAATATGTATACAAAATATATACACACACTTTTTTTTTTTTTTTAAACTTTTCAGCTCTCAGAAGTTAAAAGAAACAAGTCTATACCAAAGCCTAGGGTATCCAGAGGGAAATCTCTAGTAACAATTCTTTGTACTTTAATACTTTCTTAGATTTTCCCTCTAAATTGCCAGTTAAAAAACAGTTACAGGAGAGGAATAAATAACCTACAAGCCACCAAAATACAGGAAGTTACAAATTGTTCCTGCAGAAAGTTATCACTGTTATTTAAATATTAGCAATGAAATACTGAAGGACCAACATAAAACCACACATTGAGTTGGGTTGAGTCACTTGGGGTTAAGCTTCTCGATGGCATTGGTTCTAACTAGATTCTACAGATATTTTTTGTGTGTGTTGACAAATTAATACCTATCAGAGTATCACCAAGAACTGTGAGGCCCTAAGCAAAATAGGACTCAGAATGTATTTAGAGAAACTACAGGACCACAGTCATCGTAGTTATAGAATAAACATCCTAAAGTTACCTTTTAAACTGACATGTGTAATGAAGACAACTACAGATGACCAGCTTTATTGTGAGTAATCCAATGAACATGGAAGTAACTCGCTGATTTCAGGGGTTTGGTTAAGTGGGACAAATTTAACAAAAGAACATACAACTGTACAAAGGCTCTTATGTACTATATAGAGGTTTGGCTACTAAAGTTAAAAGAAATAATGGAGAAATTCTAAAAGAAAAGAGAAAATGGGCTAATTGGAATGAATATGGAAGGGGTGAGTATAAAATAGCATCAGTAGATGCTAATTTAATTCTGGACAAATGACATTTTATAGAGTATAGCCTTATTTAGAGCTAATTCCCAGTGATAACTTAAGTCACTTTTTATGGCTCCTCTCCTATCTGCTAACATGCACCATGTGATCTTAAACTTCAGTGTGCCTACAAAATACATGAGCCATCAGAAATTCAAGAGGTTTGAGGTGTGTCTTAAGATTCTGCATTTTAACGATCAGATACTACTGACACAAGTAGTCGAGAGAACACACTTAAATAAACTTAAGTCTAGTTATTATTAAATCCAAAGGGTGCTTAAATAAGTCTATCAAAACTATCATAAAAAGAAAAAATATCGATAACAATTACTATTACTGATAGAAAGCCTTCAGCATTTATATTTAAAGTTTGATCCTCTTAACTGAACCAAATGCAATTCTCATTTTATACACAAAACTTAAGAATACAAAAGACTTACCCAAGGAAATACCAATGTAATATTACATGCCCCTCAGAATTCTTCATTATAAAACTACTCTTGAACTAAGTGATGAGTATTGTAAAAATTAAAGTTGTAGTTTTTCTTTAAGAATATTCTTGAGGATACAGGAGTACTGATGCATAGGGGCACTTGTACCCCAATGTTTATAGCGGCACTCTCAACAATAGCCAAATTATGGAAAGAGCCTAAATGTCCATCAACTGATGAATGGATAAAGAAATTGTGGTTTATATACACAATGGATTACTATGTGGCAATGAGAAAGAATGAAATATGGCCCTTTGTAGCAACGTGGACAGAACTGGAGAAGGTTATGCTAAGTAAAATAAGCCATACAGAGAAAGACAGATACCATATGTTTTCATTCTTATGTGGATCCTGAGAAACTTAACAGGAACCCATGGGGGAGGGGAAGGGGGAAAAAAAAAAAAGAGAGGTTAGAGTGGGAGAGAGCCAAAGCATAAGAGACTCTTAAAAAATGAGAACAAACTGAGGGCTGATTGGGGGGGGGGGGCGGGTGAATGATGGGTATTGAAGAGGGCATCTTTTGGGATGAGCACTGGGTGTTGTATGGAAACCAATTTGACAATAAATTTCATATATTTAAATAAATAGATAAATAAATAAATAAATAAATAAAACCTCAATAAAGAGAAAAAAAAAAGAATATTCTTGAGGTATGTGGGTGGCTTAGTCAGTTAAGTGTCTGACTCT
The DNA here is from genome assembly GCF_018350195.1 of Panthera tigris. Taxonomy (NCBI): domain Eukaryota; kingdom Metazoa; phylum Chordata; class Mammalia; order Carnivora; family Felidae; genus Panthera; species Panthera tigris. The sequence continues at coordinate 148,528,713 of NC_056663.1, forward strand.
TGAATCCAGCTCAGGTCATGCATGATCTCATGGTTTGTAGGAACAAGCCCTGCATCAGCATCTGCGTTGGCATGGAGCCTGCTTAAGAGTCTCTCTCTCCCTTTCCCTTTGCCCCTCCCCCCGCTGGTGCACACTCGCTTACTTTCTCCCTCTCTCTCAATAAATAAACATAAAAAAAAAAAAAATTCTTGGGGCGCCTGGGTGGCTCAGGCGGTTAAGTATGCAACTCTTGATTTTGGCTCAGGTCATAATCTCACTGTCATGAGATCAAGCCCCACATGGGACTGTGTGCTGGGCATGGTGTCTGCTTAAGATTCTCTCTCTCACTCTCCCTCTGCCCCTCCTGCACACATGCTCTCAAAAAGAAAAAGAGAAAGAAAGAGAAAAAGAGAAAAGGAAGAAGAAAAAAGAAAAAGAAAAAAACAAAAGAAAAAAAAGTCTTTCCAGGTCAACATAAAACTTAAGTACAATAAAGAAACTTTACTACCCAAAGTTCTGTACAAAACGTTAGTATTTTGGGTTTGTACCTCTTGTTAGTGAACACATATCAAACAAGTTGGTAAAATAGCCAATAAGTCAGTGAGAAAGACAATACATGAATAAATTAAGCTCACCTTCTGAAATTAAAAAACAAATTTCCTTATCATGAATTGGGAAATGAAGGTTAATAGAACAAGTAACATTCAAAACAAAATTAGCTGCAACCAATTTAAAATGGGTAATTATTTTGTCTTCTAATCCTAAGACAACATTATCTCCAAATACTTTCCAATAACACCAATAATGTTTCTAGTCATAAAACCACAGACTAACAAACTTCTTTGGTTTTTATAGTTATAGACATCCAAATAAATAAGTCTATCTCTGCTAAGAAATAGCAAGCACCTTGTTTTCCCTAAAAACTGCCACCAGATCTTTAAATTTTATAATTTTAATTTGATTATAATAGAAGTATAACTTAATTATAACCTTAATTTCTGAAGAGCCATAAATTTTTATTTAAAAATCCTGGGTATAACGGAGTAGGGGAATTATCACCGACACCCTCACCAACCTAGCACTGCATTCCAACATTATAATTATGCAATTTTTCATTTGTTTTTTCCATGTTGTCACATGGATAATTACTTCTGTGTATTACATTTAAGTGACAAACCATAATTCACTTAACCAGTTTCCTATATGGAAGAATTTAGATTGCTTCCAATTTTTCCCTATAGAAAGTAATGATGGGATGAGAAGTAATGATGATATATTTTTATGCAGTTTTGCTACTCTATCAACAATCAACCTAATATACTATTTTCACTATATTATTGCTTACGTAAGTTCACAGTTCTTCACTTTCCCATACATAAAAGTTTAACTCCTTTGGCTGGCCCACATTACTGTTCATCTCTATCTTTTATCATCTGTTTCATTAAAAAAAAAAAAAAAAGGACTCCCTATCCCACTCACATACCTTCCCCTCCCCCCCCACCACTTTCCCATCTCCTAAGCCCCATGGCTTCTGCTTGTGTTTCCATGCTCTTCCTAGTCTGCCTTCCAGATCAGATATGAATAGCATTTTTCATTCTTATCCAATTCTTCCATCCTCATCAAAATCCAACACCTAAGCTAATTTCAACTTATAAAAAATACATATGGTCTGTTTCAAGTAATATTTTTTTACTGAAATTAATTTTATAGGCAATAGATGTGTACATGCCATATAAAGTTCACTCAAATACTTAGTTTATGTTAAAATAACTTTCTAGGCTCAAGATGTAGCCGCTCCTGCTGGATGTGTCATGTCAGCAAACAGAAGCTTAGATCTAACTTTTGTGTCCCTGTATGTGCTCAGCTTGACCAGAAATGCAGTATATCCAATCAGCCAATCCCCAAACACCAAGCCACCTTTAGTCTGGGCTTTCTCACCCCAAATGAGGTTGACAACGTAGCCCTAGGCAATAAGACATTTTCTATTTGTCTCTCTCTTGTTATTTATCCTATAAAAGCTTTCTGGGATGCCTGGGTGGCTCAGTTAAGTGTCCAACTTTGGCTCAAGTCATGCATGATCTCAAGATTCTTCAGTTTGAGCTCTGCATGGGGCTCTCTGCTGACAGCTCAGAGCCTGGAGCCTGCTTCAGATTCTATATCTCTCCCTCTCTCTGCCCCTCCTCTGCTTGCACTCTGCCTCTCTCTCAAAAATAAACATAAAAAAAATTAAAAGCTTTCTGCCTTCTGCCCCATTTTGCAGCTCTCCACAGGAGAGTGTCCATTTCATGAAGTGTTAAAGTTTGTATCACTTAAATTTACTTCTTTTATCATTTTCTTTTTTTTAATTATTTTTAACGTTTATTTATTTTTGAGACAGAGAGAGACAAAGCATGAACGGGGAGGGTCAGAGAGAGGGAGACACAGAATCTGAAACAGGCTCCAGGCTCTGAGCTGTCAGCACAGAGCCTGATGCGGGGCTCGGACTCACGGACTGCGAGATCATGACCTGAGCCGAAGTCGGCCGCTTAACTGACTGAGCCACCCAGGCGCCCCTCTTTTATCATTTTCTAACAATGCATATTCAGTAAGAACATAACAACAGTTGTAATAACTCAGTTATTTCTAATAAACATATTTAAATCTTAATTACCATTTTCAAAATATAATACCAACTAAACATGTTTTGCTATTTCCTTAAGAAAAAGTACTTGTTCACAACTAAATTAGTTACCTCCAAAATATGAGCCAAGTTAAACAGTGGCTATTTTCCTATACCAGTTACTAAATGACACGTTAAATCACTAAAATCACATAGATCTATCCAGGTAACATTCCAAGCAATTGTCTAATTCATGACAAACTTACTGCTATGTTACTAATATAGAGTACAAATGAACTACATAAAACTCCTGACTACATAAACCTTTGCCTTTACATCCTATAGGAAATATAAAGACAGTGAACAAGATAAGCAAAACGTATTGATGTTTAACTTTACTTTAACACTGTTAATATTTTTGGATCCAAATCAGCCTAGGAATGAGTCTGAAAAGAGTATAATCATCAGAGAGAATAAATTAAAGCTAAAAAACTGTGGAGTTTTAACATTACTCCCAATTGGCAGCCATTTAGTGCAGATTTAATTATCTACACTAGAATGTATAATTTACCTGCAAATCCAGTCAATTTTAAAAACTCCTCCCAACATTTTAGCATTCATTCCTGCTGGAAGCACCCAATGTATAGGAGATCCTCCATGATGTGACTCTGAAGAAAGTCTTGCAAATCCTAAGGGGATCAAATCACAATAAATAGGTGCCTAATATAAATGATGTTTTTATATATCCAAATTATTTTTATCCTTACCTTGAAATTTTCCACTCTCTCTGACAGAAAATATTAAGATAACACTCCTTGCAGATCTGAATGCAGCATTTAATTTCTTCTCATTTACTGGCAGCGTGGACCAAACACCCTACACAAATAACATAAAGATCACAGACTGAAATTAATGCAAATCTTTCACCACTGCAATTATATCTGCAAAAGACCAAGGCTACTGATACTGCTGTATTTTAAATTTAAGTAAGCTATAATTAAGAAAGGTCTTACTTATCAGCTGTCAAAATAATGTGCTAATTTATTAAAAACTCAAGAAAAATATGGAGAAAATTCCCAACCTTAACAAAATCATTAGAGATTTTGGGGGAAGGATGTCAAATCTTATGATATAGAATTCTACATAATAGAAACAATCACCTAGAATTATTTTAATTATCACAATGATTTACTGTGGGTAAAAACATGTCTGAAGGTGAATCACAGCATGTACATTTTTCTCCTTAAACTACCTAATCTAAATAATTAAAAATACTATATTGGTAAATTATAACTGGAAAATTTCTGTCTGGTTTCTAGCATTTCTCATTTTTCCTATTTAAGTTCAAATTTTTAGGCATTAATAGTTTGACTAAAAAAAGCCTCCGTTGTACACAGAGCAAGAACAAAGCTACTAATTTCTAAAGCATTTTAATCTATTACTTGTTCGTGAAAAGATCAAAAGAAATAGCATGGTAAGGTAAGGCAGAAGCTCTAATTCAGTCAGTCTAGTCTTACAAACTAGATCTCATTCACACTAAGTGCTTAATTACTTCTGCCTAAATTCACTCTAGCAGAGAAACAGAATAAACTTCCACGGGATAGCTATTTGGTATATTATTCCACCTAGTTTGATGGATAATGACAAATATAAGACAGTAATACTGACAAAATATGGTTTGAAAAATTATTAATTTTCTAAAAATCAGTAGAGGCTATAATGATTCATTTTAAATCAAGAAAAGGAAAATTTTGTAACGGTGTAACAAATATAGGTATTTTAAAAGAAAATTCATATCTTACAACATCCTAACAGCAACTAGACATATCCTTTTTGTAAAGCCTTGCTTGGGTGGGCCTTTTAGCTAACTCTTTCTCTTTTCTTCTAAATCCAAGTGATACAAAATAAATAAATAAAATAAGTCCAAGTGATGTCACTTCTAAAAATAAAAGAAACTCCCCATAAAAGAATGATTTCTTTTCAACAACATCAAGGTGTAAAACCAGCATCAATATAAAACAAAAAATGGTTGTAGAAACTTTTAAAACGTTACTTCAGTAAGTTAGCATTTGAATACAGAAACACAAAAATCCAAAAAAATACTTTTACAGTACAAAGTATAAAACATACATAATTCTTCAATATCAAATATTCTGACTTCTAAAATCACCTTCAGACTGAAAAGAAAACTCAAATTACTATTAGGTCGCTTACATGGCCACAAAGCAGACCTTAAGTGGCAAGTGGGCTGTGGATCTTTAAAGCTCTAATGAAAATCACAGTATACCACTCAAGATACTCAAGTCTACCTTCACACTTAAAATTTTCAAAACTGGGATAGTTTCAACAGAACTGATGCTAATACCTTAGCTTTGGCAAGAGACACATTCTCATGGTTGTTACTCTTTATGAGAAAAAATCTTGCATCCTGTAGTACATATTTGAGTTTACTGGTTTGATCTGAAAAAAAGAAACCCAAACTGATTAACCAGAAGCCATTATCACAGACGTGTAAGCTGTACTAACTGAAATTAGCCCTCTACAACCCAGCTAAACTTTTAAAATTCATAATCACCCATTCAACCTGGAAAGCTAAGCCACAACACATAATAGAGCAAAGCTAAGAAAAGACACCAGCATTCTGCAAGAAGTTAAACCTAATCTAGTGATGTTCCGATATATCAGATTCATATTTAAGTATGAAAATGGTTACAAATTTTATAGATTTCTTTTCCAAAATCACTCATTTAAAGACAATTATGCTATTAAAAACATATATACTATCCACGGTGTCCAAAACTATAAAATATCCTGAGATTTTTGTTACTGTTCTAAAAGGTATGCAGTAAGAAGTAAATGTGGAGCTGTCTCTATGTAAAACTACATCATTAATTTTTTCTTTAATGCAATATATCAGAACATTACTACATTAAAACCAACTATTAATGGAGAACTAATAAGGCAAAATAATGACTTTATGCAGCATGCAATGAAAACAATTTCAAATTTAAATGATACCTTTTCGGACAGCACGAACGGAAGATGATAATTTCTCATGCTTCTTTTCTGAACCTGTATTTAGCCAAAGTACATTTGTTCAGATTGAGCTTTAATAGAGATAAGACAAAATTTCTACAGTCTTGTCACATAAAGTTCTCATTCAAGACAAATTATTCTTCCTGGCGCACCCACACACACAAAAAAATACTTCTCAATGTGTACGAGTGTTTTGTTTTTTGGGTTGTTTGGATTTTTTAAAAATATATTTGAACAGTTTCCCACTCAGAAAACTAGTCACTGAATCATCATCTTCCAAGAAAAAAAAAAAGTGAAATTCCACTTAAGCAGTAACAGAACAGGATTAAAATAATAAGAAAAAGCTTAGTTTTCTCTAGAATTATTACACTGAACATGCCAAAAATCAATACTAATGAACATCAACAAGTTCACACTAAACTACAGCCTCCACACTTTCTACAGCAAATTACATCAGAATCAGTCAGATATGACCACAAATGAAAGTAAAATGAGGATACCTGCATAGGACTCTGATGCAGAGCTTCCACTTCTATCAAAAACAATTGGAGAGATGCCTCTAGCTCTCTTCCTTTCCTTCTTTTTCTCATCTAAAAAGAATTCAAATGAGATTTTTAAAAACATTACAAGACAGGTACTCAAACAAGAACGTATCACGTGCCTGGTTTCTGCACAATCTCTAATAGTCATTGCTAATCTCTCCCCTGATCCCTCAATTTCCTCAGAAGGTGTTCCATTTCAAAGGTTTGTTCAAACACAGAAACATGTTTCTCCCACCAACTTAAATTAAAAACACATGGCCATAACTGAGAATGACTTATCCTATATATAAAGGTAGTCCTTTGAATAAAGTTTTCCAAGAGGAGGAGGAAATCTGCAAATACAACTTTTGTTTCAGTAAAATATACTGTTTCTTTCTACATATGAGGTACCACTGTTCCAAGTCTCTCTCTAAAAAGTATACTATCATTCTTCATTACAATTCCAACTCTGATTCTTAGGTGTCTGATGAGCCCTAGAACCCAAAGCTTTTCAATGTAAAAAAAATTAATAATAATACACTAGAGTAAGTTGGTGATTGCTTTTCTGGTTGCCACTGCTTGCTCATGTGTCTTCGAGTTCATTCTTCTTGTCCACTTCCTTCTTGGATTACTGGTCTTTTCTTCAAATTCAATTTAAAGTTTATTCCAAAAATCTTACTGATAGCCTATGTATTTCTACTAAAAAGCTAGGAATCTTCAGTGGATCCAAAAAGTTTACATTACCGGTCAGTTAAGAACCATTTTAAGTTTAATTTGGAACTTCATTAAGCTTAAAAACAAAGACCTAAAATGGATTAGGCTCTCCTGTCTCTGTTTATTGGTATTTTAATTATACCATTATAAGCTCTTTTAATTTCCAGCTAGGAAATAAGAAGGAATAAATATGAAGAGAAAGTGCACAAATTTATTTGTATAAAAACAGCAGAAAAATGATCAATGATCCCGCATAAAATTTTATATTATAGAATGACTATAAAGAGTTACCTACTTAAAAAGATTTAGCTAAATTATCTCCTTAATCCTCATAACAAACTCATGCAATACTTAAAGCCATTATTCTCATTTATTGAAAAGGAAACAGAAAAGAGGAGTGGTTAAGCAACATGGCCAGGGTCCCAGTTTCTGGGTACAGAACCTAGTTCAAATGCAAGTCCTCTTGAAGCCCTGAGCTCTCTTCTTAGGAGCAAACAGAAAAAGTATTTTACTACTGAATGGGGCTTCCAGATCTAACTAGTCTGGAGATGGAAAATCCCAAAGACATTCTAAATTCCTTTTCTTTTAGTTTAAGCATCTTTCCCTTTTTTTATGTTCTGCGGCCTCTCCAAATAGACATAACAATAAGCTTGTGAGTGAGGCTGGTTTTCCTACTGGAGGGCTGAAAGAGAAGAGCAAAGCAGCACATATAAGCACAATTACAAAGCCAAGCCCATTTAAAGCTAGCATCCCTCAGGGGCATAATGGTATCTCAAATAACCAGCTATAGATAAAAGCATTTGTTTCCAGGCTTGCCTGCTTTAAATGATACCCAACTTTCAAAAGTTTTAAGAATCCTTTCCCTCAGGGCAAACTAGAAGACTGCAACTGAACAGACTGAAGCTTTTTAGTATAAAATGGCTGAAAATCTCACCCAAATAGATGAGAGTCAGGAGGTTCAAATCCTAAATCTCTCTCATACATGTCTGTTTTGTTCACTGACTACACATTCCTACATAGTGCCTGGCACTCAGCAGAAACCCAATTCGGTGACTCAATGAATAGGAAATTCACAGAGATTAAAAGTAAAACCTTGTTAAATTTTTATTTAAAAATTCTAGCATGTTTTATCATTTTTTTCTCTTTGAGTATGTAGGAGTCTAATGAGCATTATGAACTGATCACTAATGATAATACACCTTTTGCTGCTGCTTAAAAACAATACTTTATGGTTCAATCTCACTAACATGATACAGGAAAAAAGAAAAAAGAGAAGCAGAGTTAAGACCCTGCCCAACTGTTACTTTTTTTTAAGAGAAACCTTCTAAACTTTTAAAATAAATACCATTAGAAATAACTCCCACTGCTCTTAAGAGTTTATGATCGCCTCTTCCAACTATTATTTTCAGATCAAAAGAACAATGAAAGTCATCTAACAAATAAACCTTTAATGACCACCAAATGTCACTTTTATAAAGAAGTTACCAAAGATTCTGAGAAAAAAATAAGGTAAAATAAACTAGAATCTAGAAAATTCATGACACAGAAACTAAACTGTGATCCCCTATGTTTAAAAATAGACATCTCCTAATTACGGAGTTCCAAATCCACCCCCATTTTTCTTTCACACATTATGATGAGAAAGTACTCCATGATAAAGAATAACTTCCTGCCCACAATACAGTCTCTGAAACATGTCCCACATAAGGGATCTTCCAAAGACAATAGTTTCCTTTAATAAGGAAAGTAAGAATTCCAGGTATCTCTTTTATAATAATAAATCTCTTCTATAAATAGTTTTGATATCAAGGTTCATGAAACTATTGGTTACCACTGAATTTGAAATGTCTTATCCACAAAAATATGAAGTATTATTAAGCACCTTGATACAGTATCAGCAGCATCTAAGAGCTTATTAAAACTGCAGACTGTTTCAAGTCCTACCCAATTTAAATAAGTCACCTTTGTTTGACTTAAACAAGACATACAAGAAATATTGTTCATAACATGGATACCAAAGATGGCTATAATAAAATATCCTCTACCCCCCAGATGTTTCTTACAGTCATCACAATAAATGAACAAACATTCATTCGTATTGTCAATGCACTTTTTGTTTTCCATCCATTATTATAAATTACAAAAAATACATCATCTCATCAGTTTGCAAAAAGTATAACGGGAGAATAGAATTAAAGATTCTACAAATTATGGGGCCCCTGGGTGGCTCAGTGGGTTAAGTGTTTGACTTCAGCTCAGGTCATGACCTCACAGTTCATGAGTTTGAGCCCAGAGTTGGGTTCTGTGCTAACAGCTTAGAGCCTAGAGAGCCTGCTTCAGATTCTGTACCTCCCTCTCTCTGCTCCTCCCCCACTCACACTCTAAGTCTCCAAAAAATAAATAAACCTTAAAAAACAACAAAAAAAAAGATTCTGCAAATTTTTATATCAAACTTAACTACCCATCAATTCAGTTTAACTCTTTAAATCCCTTAAAATCCTGTCTAAACTCTGAAACCTAGAACTCCAGTGAGCAAAAGGTTGAAAGCACTTCAGTTGCCAATAACTAGAAAATAGCTGGCCATTTGCTCTATCACCTATACAATTTTAAGAATGTGACTTACTAACAATGTACTATCAAAATGATAAAACTCTATTAATAATGAAATTGTAACTATTGTGTAATAACAAAAGAATAGAATTGTTCTTATATTCCAAAGTTTAGTTCATTTAGTATATATAGCAGATCTGGCTGCATTTTGACATAAGACAGTCATGACAGTATGTGTAACCATCATATAATGGCAAGGGTTCTTTGAAGTACCCTGACCTCTCCTTGTTGTACTCTGAATTTTCCCCAAAAGATGGTCCCCTCTTAGCCTCATGACTGCAACTACCTACCATTCCTATATTTACATCTCATTGATCAGACAGGGATAAAGTGGTAGGACATGTAGTACTGAAGGAATAACCCAAGACAACTCTTAACCAATCTCCCCACAAGAACCTTACACTCTTATTTTCCACCTCTTGTACTTTTACACCAGCCTTTGGGAGATCCTGCAAGTCTGTCAATCCACAGGTACGGAATTGGAAAAACAGTGTGTGTTCCCAAGAGAAAAAGAAAGTTGTTTTGATTTCTATTGCCAAATGATAGAAATCTACAGGCATCTGACATAGAAATACTGTAACGACAACCAGACAGGTTCCATGTCAGTATCAAGTAGATCAGGTATCAGTGTTTAAACAAACTGCTGACCGGTATGAAAACCTAAGAATTTATAACCTTAAAACCTGAAATACAACATTTCCATTGAGAAACAATCAGACTTGCGTTCATTTAGAATACAATATGAAGTTGGGAAACACATTTACTAAGATATGTAAACCTTACTCAAATGTATTTCTAACACTCAAAGGCATAGAATTGTAAAAAAATCATGAGACAGTCTAATTAACATCCCACATCTCAAAATATTTTATAATTCAATTTAAGTATGTTCAAAAATAAAATCAGGTAAATTTTTTTTCTTAAGAGAAACTTATACATACAAAGAGTAGTACCTGATCCATCTGTGCCTGAACCAGATCTGACAGATCCATCTGTGAAGGAAACGGATTCAGAATCAGAGTCGCTAGCTTCACTTCGAGTGTCATAATCATTTCCCTCTTCCTTCTGGTCTCTCTCATCCTGTTCATATTCTTCTTCTTCCTCCTCCTCCTCCTCTTCTTCCTCCTCCTCTTCCTCCTCCTCCTCCTCCTCCTCTTCTCCATCTTCGTCCACTTCTTCATCTTCCTCCGCATCTTCTTCTACCTCTTCATCTTCTTCCACATCTTCCACCCCTTCCTCCTCATTCTCAGTGTTGTTGCCTTGCTCATCAGAAGAACCACTGCTGCCAGTCTCATGGTCAGAGCCATATTCTTCAGAGTTAACTTCTTCCTTAGAAGATTGGCTGGATCTGCTTGCACGTCTATCCACTTCAAGCCCAATTCTCTGATGTTTAAAGAAAAAGGGAATCAGCAGTCATATAACAGATAAAGTCAGACTGAATAAATAGTTCTAATGCCTCAAAAAGAATTGTTTTCTGTTTTATATCTGCAATAACATTTACTACCTCAGAACCATCTGGTGTAGGGGATTTGGTCCTCCTTTCGGGATCCCTTTTCCGGAGACAAGTTTTTTCAGGCTGACTCTTATAAGGTTCTCTAGAAGCACTGCTTGACAAACGAATCTTCCGATCAGCTTCTAGACGCTTGCTTCTTTCAGATCTTTGATATTCCTCATTTTTATACTCTGCAACTGACTTTCCCTTGGTACTAACTATTCTTTTGTTATTGCTGACAGATGAGCTCAGTGGCTTAGAAATCAACTGTCTTGAATGAAGAGAAGGCTTTTGCCGCTTGATGTCAGTAGATTCCATTCGGTCACTTTTTCTTTTTGATCCTTAAAAATACAATTTAAAGAACACATGTAAGTGTTTTATGTCTTCTACTTATTTCACCAAAGATTAACAGAGAATATGTATCAGAGAGAAAAAAGAGCTCTTATCTTTAAAATGTCTTCTGAAATATTTTTACTGCAAAGTTAATCATAAAGAAACCATAGTTTGCAAATACTGGAATAAATTCATGTATTTGAGAAATTTCACACATTTGAAAAGAAATAGATTACTTTTATTCATATTGAATTGGGTACCACAGTTTGTTATGATTGGACACTTTTGGTGTTAACTGACCCCAGGAACAACAGCAAAAGCAAAGTCACTTTCTTAATAAATTAAATCTCTATTTAAACTTTTTAGGGACACCGGGGCAGCTCAGTTGGGTAAGCATCTGACTCTTGATTTTGGCTCAGGGCACAATCTCACAATTCATGAGTCTGAGACCATGTCGGGCTCTGAGCAGACAACACTGAGCCTGCTTGGATCCTTCTCTCTTCCTCTCTCTCTCTCTCTGCACCTCCCCAGCTCACTCCCTCCCTCTCTCTCAAAATAAATAAAACATTTTTTAAAAATTTTAATAAAAAAATAACCTTATTTTAACAAAAAAATTTAAAATATTACATACCCTTTTTCTCGTTTTTATCTTGTTCACTCTCTGGATTATACAGTTCATCATCCTGTTCTGGTACTTCAGTCAAAATGTCATCTAGAACATTAAGTTCTCCATCTGAAAGCAGGAAATTAAAAATAGGGAAAAATCATTACCATTAAGCATTTATCTTTGACTATGTTGGGTCTACGTAAATATGGAAACATAACCGTCAAAGATCTTTTATTTCAGGATCAAGACACGACAGTAATTCTATAAAACCATACAAGATAAAGGACATGATACAGAACTCTGGGATACAAAGCCAGGAGTAGTGTACACCCACTCCATAGGGTATGAAAGGACATAGTGGAGTATAAGAGAAAACGTTAAAAACTTCTATATCTGTACTTCAACCTCTAATTTCTCATTTTTGTAACTGCTTTAAAATGTGCATAAAAAATTAGAACAGAAATACTTGTGTGTAACATAAACACACACCTACCAAGGATGGTGAGTACTCCTCACAACCTACTTATTGATTACCAAGAAAAAAATAATTTTACAGTGGAGAAACCTGGCAGATTCTAACTTAACCAAGTAATCAAAATTAACATCACCAGCAGTATGTCAAATCAGTATTACAGACTTGGCATGATGCACTAAGAATAAAACAATTCTGTGATATTCCCATCCAAAATGCAAACTCTGGAGGTGTCTGGGTGGCTCAGTCGGTTAAGTATCCGACTTCGACTCAGGTCACAATCTTGAGGTCCATGGGTTTTGAGCCGCGCATCGGGCTCTGTGCAGACAGCTCAGAGCCTAGATCCTGCGTCTCCCTCTCTTTCTGCCCCTCCCCCCTCACGCTCTTTCTCTCTCAAAAAAAAAAAAAAATTAAATTAAAAAAATGCAAAAAAAAATGCAAACTCTGAACCTATACTTAAGGAAACATCAAACTGGAACAAAGGGTCATGAAATAATACCAATCCGCTAATACCAATCCACTAAGAAACTACTCCAGATTAAAAGATTTAGGAGACAATAACTGAACAAGGCACACAACTGGGAAACTAGTGAAATTTAAATAAGGTCTGTAGAGTATGGTACCACTCTGTTAATTTCCTGATTTTGATACTACTATAGTTAAATTAAAGAAAATCCTATTTCTTAGGAAATACACACTCAAGTATTAGGGACGAAGAAGCACCATGTCTAAAACTGGCAAACAGTTCAGGAAAAAAGTGTGTCTGCATATGCATATATCCACATATATACACAGAAAGAAGAGAGAATGAATTCAAGAAAAACGATGTGGTAAAAAGTTAACATTTGTGGAATATAACTGAAAGATAAAGAAAATTTTTGTACTATTCATTTATCTATTCTGTCCAAAATATGTCAAAATAACATTAAAAGTAAAAAAAAGTATTGATGTGCTACACAATCAAAAACGTTTGAAACTGCTGGTATCAACTCTGAAAAGTGTAACTTGTTCAGTCAAGAGAACTACTGACTACAATTAACATACTGAATGATCATGAAAACCTACAACTCAGTTTTGTCACTGCATCCCCACGTATACAACAGGACAAAGTAAGTTCTAAGAAATACATGTAAATATTTACTACCTTAAATTGATTTTTTTAAATAATACACTAAAATTAATGGTAAATGCTTTGAACACTTAAGTATTCTGGTGTCAAAAATATCTTTCCAAATTCAAGGTGTGGTAAAGAGAAATGTGAACTCATAAACGTTGATGGGTTAGGACAATTACATTTATGGTTCAAGCCAAAAAGCAAAGCCCATTCAAAAGTATAGCAAGCATGGAGCCACCTGGATGGCTCAACTGGTTAAGCGTCCAACTTCCTCTCAGGTCATAATCTCACAGCTCGAGCCCCACATCGGGCTCTCTGTCAGCGCAGATCCCGCCCTTTGGATCCTCTGTCCCCTTCTCTCTCTGTCCCTCCCCCGCACACATGTGTGTGCACACACACTCTCTCTAAAATAAACATTTTTTTTAATTAAAAAAAAAAAGTATAGCTAGGGTTACTTTTTTATATATATAGCAAGGGTTATTAACCTGACATGAGGTCTATAAACAATTAAATCAGACTAAAATATCTCCAAAGGGAGACAGAAATCAGTGACTGAAGAGTACTAAAACACAGTGTAGGCATGATAGGAAAGTAAGCAAGGTTACTTACATAGGATACAGGAAAAAGTAACATCTCAGTATTTGGAGTCAAACACAGTTTCTGTGTAAGAACATCAAAAGTGACACTGCCTGGAATGGCATAGCAATTCCTTTCTTTGGGTGGTTAAGAGTATTCTTTACTGTTTTTCTAAAATATATACATTATATGAATTTTTATTTACTTCTAGCTCTCTGATCAGTAAAACACTGGATCCAACAGATGTTCACAGAATTAACTATATTTCTGAACAACAACAATTATCACAACGAAATAAGCAATTAAGTAAACATAGTGCTACACATCTTTTCATGAAATCACTAATTCCATTAGTAGAAAGAACAACCCAAAAGCCTGAACATTCACCTTAAATTATATACTTTACATGTGCTAAACCTAACACAGAATGAACTGTACAGGTTAATTTAAATCAATATAAATTTCAGGCATGAAATTAGATCATGGTTTCCCTATTAAAAAAAAGGTCATTATTGTTTTAAAAAGTCTTAACAAATAAGTGTATTAATCAAATGTAGAGACTGGTTGCAGTTTTAAAAAGCAGCTACAGGGGCACCTGTGTGGCTCAGTCAGTTGAGCATCCCGCCTCGGCTCAGATCACGAACTCACAGACTGTGAGTTCAAGCCCTGCATCGGGCTCTGTGCTGACAGCTCAGAGCCCGGAGCCTGCCTCTGATTCTGTGTCTCCTTCTCTCTCTGCCCCTCCCCTGCTCATGCTGTCTCTGTCTCAAAAAATAAATAAAAACATTAAAAAAATTTTTTTTTAAAAAGTAGCTACAAATTTTTAACACAACAAATATTAACCAATGCTTCCTTTTTTTTCCTTTTAACATTTTACCACTTTCACATATATCCTATATACATAAATGAATCACCTAAGGTATGTTTTATCATCCATTACTTCACAGATAAAGAAAAGGAAGCTCAAAAGTGCCAGGTGACCAAATTCACTTGTCTAGAAACAGTTGGGGGGTACAAGCCTACAGTTCAGGTTTTCTAAAATCTATAGTTAAATTAGAAGGGAAGTAGTAGTAAAATCTTTAAACAAAGTATAAGGGTACAAAAAAATGCAAAATATTATTAAACAGTAATGTGCACTAGATTAATTTCAATTAATGCACCAGAAAGCCCTGTATGAGTGACACTGTAACATCTTGAAATTTACTTTAGGATCAAACACTACATTCTCACTTGATGGTCTACAAATTTTTATGTATTATACTCCGTGACATCAATAATCTGTGGTTTTATCACAGTATTGGCAAACTAAGGCCTGCAGAACAAATTCAGCCTATGGCTTGCTTTTTTTAACGAGTAAGGTAAAAATAAGAATGGTTTCTGCATCTTAAAGGTTGTGTTTTAAAAAGGGGGGGGGGGGACAGACACACACACAAAAAAATGTGACAAACCCTTCTGTGGCCCACAAAGCCTAAAATGTCATTTACTATATGACCCTTTACAAAATGTTTGCCAACCCCTAATATAAATGACATTTTTTTTTTATTTTTTTTTTTTGAGAGAGAGAGCGAGAGAGCACGCGTGAGCGCACACGCACACGAGGAAGGGCAGAGGAAAAGGGAGAGAGAGAATCCCAAGCAGACCCCATGCTGTCAGCACAGAGCCCAACACAGGGTTTGAGCTCTCAAACCATGAGTTCATGACCTAAGCCAAAACCAAGAGTCGGACGCTTAACTGACTGAGCCACACAGGCGTCCCTAAAATGAACTAATTATAAAGAAAATGAAGATTATTTAAATATTCTCAAACTACTACTGCTGAATACTAATCATCACTGGCATATCCTTTTTGGAAAAAAAAATTGTTCTAACATAAAATAACACCCACTAGTTCTCTAGCATGACCTTTAAACTACCTTAACAAATTTAATTTTTATTTTAATTTTTTAAATAAACCTTTAATAAAGAGTTTTAAATCACTCTTTGCCCTAAAATTATACACTAATATACTGTATAAATATTCATATACATTCAATTCCATCATAGTAGCTTGACAGCACCCAACCTAAGAATATTAATACTAAAATGAACAAAGGTTAGTAAATGTCATTAAGAGTTCCATGAACATACAACTCATATACTACAAAAATAACCCTAGTATATACTTCTATGAGATAAAGCACTTCACATTGTTTTTGGAAAAATCTACATAAAGAATACGGTATTTTTTTAAAGCTATTTTAAAAACTCAAAAACTGTTCAAGGTTTCTCAACAGAATGAATTTTGTCACAATGAATTAGCTCAAATGAAACAAAATTACTCATTAAACAGTATTTCTATTTACAGCTAAAACTCAAATCCATCCAAAGTTATACCCTAACAACTTGCATGAATCTAGCTCTTGGACACTGTTTTGAAAACTTTAAGGATTTAATATAAAAATCCAGACCTTGCATTTTTTGAACAGACTATTTGGTCATTAGGGATTCAGATTCTCACCTGAAAGCAACCAGCTGGAGCAGTCCTGATAGTCTTCTGTTAAGACAGAGAGGCAGTAACATGTCAAGGCTTTGCAAGAGACAATCTGGGTTTATGCCGGATGAATACGTGCATTTACAAATACTGCTTGCACACAGACCGTGCTTGCTCTTTTCCTTTTGTTTAACCTAATACCTACCATTAACTATTAAAGAAGTACTTATCTGCTGGACCCTAGTATGCATAAAAGCCTGCAACTCATGAATAACAATGTCAAATAACTGCAAATAAACTTAATATGCATGATACTTTGTGAAAGAGTAGAAACAGTAAGGAGGACAATCCTACTCAACTCTAGTTGATTAACTGCCTTGACAAAATTCAAGCACCATGTTGTCAGATCTTCCAAATTTTCAAGGATTCCCAAACTCAGATTTTCATGTGGACTTAAATGATGGACTTAAACATTGTCTCAAAAACAACACAAAGCGGCTTGCTGCTAGCTTGACTCCTCTGTGGAAGTGCAATCATCTGTGAATGTTTTGCATTCACAATATATGATGTATATGAACCTCATTATCATCACTGGTGCAAGCTAGCACAATCTTAGTTACCGTCACAAACTATTACCAAACTGAGTTTTCCAGGGATATAGGAGGCAAAAGAAAATAAAAACAATCATTGTTTTAAAGCCTGTTCAAAAATTTTCAAGATGTTAGGACTAACAAAACTTTTTTATTGTTTTATTGGGGGATTTTTTTTAAGTTTATTTATTTTGAGAGTGCGTGAGTGAGGATGCGCATGAGTGAGTCCACGCAGGCGTGCATGGGTTAGGGATAGAGAGAGGGAGACGGAGAATCCCAAGCAAGCTCCACGTTGTCACACAGAGCCCACTGAAAGAGATCGGGACCCAAGCCGAAATCAAGAACCAGAAACCCAACCGACAAAGCCACCCAGGCACCCCAGTTTGTTTTACATAATCATGGGAAAATGGAAATCTAACTGGCTTTCAAAGTACTTTAACCACCAGAAGGTTAGGTATATAACAAGAATTCCAGAATGCAGCCCACAGAATTGAAGTGACATAACAAAAATCTCACAACTATGCATACAAATGTAGTGCTCTTTCCATTATACCAGAATTACACTTTAATCTTGCAATTCCTGGCCCAGGAAGGCCACAAGCCTTAACTCCAGGGATATCAGTGTAGAAAATTAACCTTTATCTGAGAAAGCAGCCCATTGTTTTGGACCTGGAAACTTCTGGGTCAGGAGATACAAAGTGCTATTTATTTGAGGGTCGGGAACAAAGACCTAGAGTATTTAAAGAAAACTGGCCAGTGCACTTTTTGTTTTACGTCACAGAACACCGAAGTACATTATATCTTTTAATTCATTTAATATAGTTTTAGTCGGCTTTGACAATGAAGCAAAATTTCCTGGAACCTACCTTTCTGTTACATTTTACATTAGACCAGTCTCAGTTACTTTGTCATTCAAAACTGTCATTCCTCTAAATGAAGTGGAGAGACTTGCATTTCCCATCACATCCAAATTTTCTGCTCTAAGCATAATAAGCATACAATCTGAAGTTTAAGGAGAGTATTTTAAAATTTTTTATCCTATTTCTATTTGGGTAAAACAAATACACTGGGTTATCAAATACATACTCTATGCTTTCTAAAGCCCTAACTAAAGTGAACCAAGAAAGTCAATCTTTTTCTAAGGACTCACTTATAGAGAGGGCTGAAGTATGTTCATAAAATATGTGTATGTATATATAACTGTGTGTACATATTTATGTGCTCTTGCCTATGTGACTGTGTGTATACATACACAATTTAAACTGACAAAATCCTTAGCTTTGGATAGCAGAGGCAAATGTCTCATGGTCAGTTATGAACCAAGTCCAACCTTGCAAGTCATTTCTTCAAGGCACTGAGTCATGATTACTGTACGTCAGGAACCTGGTGAGTAAGACAGACATACTCTTAGCCCTCATGGAGCTTTCCATTCAGTAATGTAGAAAAACATGTTACTTATGAAAGTGGTAAATCACTTTCCACATTTTGGATAAACTTTTACACTGTTTTTCGGAGAGAACTTCGTAAGACCTTAAGAAATAAAACGCATACAAGGTATTTAAAATAGAAAAGATCTGTATTCCTCATAAAGTATTAGCATCATTCAAATCTATTTTTTGGACAAATAATCACCACAGGAATCAGCGGGAGTTGGCAATTTGTCCAGTTATATAGGCTTCAGGTTCTAAATATGGGTATTATAGAAGTATAATAGAAGTTAATGTCTATTTGTTACATAGCCAATGTAGAAAGCCCAATAATCCCAATGACTCTATAACCAAGTCTTTTAACTGTTCTGTGACCAACAGCAAACGTCTGCAATTTAAATTCATTTCTCATCAAGATTTTACATCATTCATGAAATCATTTAAGGCCTGTGAGGAGTCTAAGATTCTTAGAGGGCTTAAGTTTATAATTTCATAATGTTTTGCATAAGGTAACTACTGACAAATACTTCATTTCCCACTTTTTCTTGCAGAAGTATAAGGAAGAGTGAATTAGGTATTCTAATTCTGGCTAATTTTCTGGCTGTGTAACAGTGATAAATAAAGTTAAGTGAGACACCCTGGAACTCAGTTTCTTTATTTGCAAAATGAATTATTCTGGAAATCTTCCCATTACAAAATTAAATAAGCAATTCCAATAGGTTTTATATTTGCTAGCTTTCCCACTAGAGACCATCTTTGAGCTAATCTATAAAGACAAGCACTAATATCAAAGATTTAAGAGATATAAACTCCACTATGGGAATTAACTTTTTTAAAAAACTACAAAAATGTGAGTTCTTTCAAAAGTTGGATGACTACGCTAAGTATTGCTAATAGGTGGCATTACATGTTCTTAAGAACTTTCATCACTAAATCCATCTCTAAAACAATTTTTAAAACATCACCTACTTTCAGGGCACCTGGGTGGCTCAATTGGTTAAGTGTCCAACTCTTGATTTTGGCTCAGGTCATGAGTTCGTGAGATACATGGGCACTTTGGGCTCTGCGTTGAATGACAGCGCAAAGCCTGTTTGGGATTCTCTCTCTCTCTCTCTCTCTCTCTCTCTCTTTCTCTCTCAAAATAAATAAACTTGAAAATTACTCTTCTTCCAAAATGCACTTTACTGTATCTACTCTATTACTAATTTAACTGTGTTCATTTTAACAATGAATTCTTGAGAAGTACGGACTTTTACTCATTTTGTATTTGGTTTACCTTACCCATCACAACCAGCACTCACTCCAACACAGAGCTCACAGATTACATTCTGATGCAATCAAATGTCGACTGAATGAATTCTTATTGAAATGATCTATTGTAATAACTAAATTTACTACTAATTAAAAGCAGTCCCTTTTTTGTCACTAACACCTTGCAACCCGACCTTCACATTCTTTTCGTGCTTCTCAAAGGGGTGCATTTTTTAAGACTTAGGTCAAACTAAGACAACCTAATCACTGAATTGGTTTAAGATAGCCCCAACTCCTTAAACATACTTCCACACACTCCAGGCTCCAAGCTTGTCCCTATCCTAGAGCAGTTTAATGAAGCATGAAGACTCCTCTTTCTCTTAAGGAGAAAAACTAAAGAGATCGTGGGCCTAACGCAACTTGACTCTAGAATCCATTCAACAAATCCCCACCCCAAGTTGGTTGGCCACCCTGAAGAGGAGATCTGTGAGGTATATACAGGGCAGCAGCAGCACCATATTTTTGTTAACTATAACCTTCCCAAAACTATCATGATAATCTTACGGTTAGAAAAGACCCTAAAAGCAGCATCTAAACTAGACCACTCTCCAGACAGGTATTGATCCAGGATATACATAAACATCTGTAGCACTTGGGAGGTCGGTTTTTCAAAAGACATGACATCCCTTTCTACCAACATCGGTTTTTCCCATATTTACTGTAACTGTATTACTCCTTCAGCTCTCTATAAATTACACCCATTTGTTCCTGGTTGTACCTTCTGGGAGCTAACACAACGTGTTTCTATCAAAATAGTGGCTAGGATTTTTTTTGTGTGCCATGTCTAAGTCATATAATTATTGTTTCAAACATCATGTTTTCCAAAATAAGTGTTCGAGGAACCAGAGGGGCAATTCTTGCCACTTTGCCTATTTAACAGGAAGAGCCACAAATTACTTGTAGATATTTCTCGAGATAACTAATCCACCTGTACCACTTCTTAAAAATGCTCACTTACTAGACTACCAGCTTTGGCCGTGGCATTAAGGATTTTCGAAATTTTGCCTAAAAGAAAGGGTCGTTCTGAAAATACGCATTACACCCGCATAATCCTACCAGGAAATAAACCCAAGGGCCTGCCACTAAGAACAGGCCCTCTCAGCCGCGCCCAGGACTGCAGAACGGAAAAAGAAGAGAATTAGGATCAAAACACAAAACAAAACAAAACAAAAAAACCCAGGAGAGATGAAGTGCTAGGTGGTTCGGAGATCGAGGACGCAAGAGCAGGCCTAGTCTCTTCCAGCGGGTCCAAGTGTCTCGGTTGGGACGGATCGGCTCCGCGCGGGGCAGGCTAACCTCCCCAACCCCCACCCCGCAACGACAACCACGGCTCCATCGACCGACTCCCGAGTGTCGCCTCCGCCCATCACCTTTCTCCGCACTAACCTTTCTCCTCCCGGCTGTCGGCCGCCATTGCTCCCCTCCTGTTTCCGCTGCTGCTGCTGCTGCCGCCGCCGCCGCCGCCGCCGCTTCGACGCGACCCGCGCGGGCGCCGCAGCCGCGGCAGCCGTAGCACGGGCACGTCCGTCAGTCCGTCCGCTGGGCTGCGCGCTTCGCACCTTGGCCTCTACCGCTCACCTTTCTCAACTCACCCTTTTTCTCCTCGCTTCTTCCCTTTCTCCCTTTTCTCCTTTCACTCCAGCCTCTGGCGCCCTAGGCCCGGCCTTCCCGTTGGGGCTTGGGTACGGGAGGGGGTAGGGGGAGGGAAGGGAAACAGATGGCGACGGCGGGCGGCGCTAAAATGGAGCCTGCTTCCTGCTTGAAACAATCCCGCTCCCGAAATGCCCTGCGCTGTTTACGCTTCGTTCCTCCCTGGGACCGTCACAGTGCGGAGAGGGGCGGGAGAAACGCGGGGTGGGCAAGGGAAACGTGATAACGTAAGCACGTCGCTTCGTCTCCCACAGCCCGGATGTCCACGGATTGAGTCTTTTCAGCGATTAGATCGCCGAAATTACGGTTTATTGAGCACCCCGTAGCGATGCGTACACCCTGGTGGCGCTGTTTTCTCACCTGAAAAGCCTACTGAGGGACCTTCCCGAGGACAAAAGATGCTTCTGATTGTTACGCGGATCTCCTAATTCTGGAAATCGGAGACTTAGGATAAATCTGGGCGGGTCCCTTTGCCGCCGCCACTTTGTACTCTTAGTGCCAAATAGGCTTTCATAGTTGGTGCCCTAGGGTTAGCCAAAGGCAGCGCAGGATGCAACCCGCTCACTTGTCACAAAAGCCTACTAGTTTTGCTGTTAATTGGGGAAATTAATTCTATTGTACTTTAGTATAGCTTTGTAATTCATGTAATAACATTTGATTTAGGTATTTATTGAGGCGCTGGGGTACACAGTTGATTTAAACAGAGTATTGAGAAATTGAAACTACTGAAGTGACCAAAAATTACTCAACTACATAATGTGGTAAAATCTGCAAGGAAACTTGCATAAAGTTCATGGTCCAAAGGACTGAAAATGTCATTTTGCTTTACTGCTCGGTAACTGAGTTTACGCGGGAAGGAAATTTGGCAGGGAAAAGAAAGTGACATTGTTATATAAAAACAAATAGAATGTTCAAAGACAAATAATCTAGAGTCTTGGCTCTTGATGGCCATTGTAACAAATTGAGAAAAGTCAATGGGAAGAATTTAAAGAGGGCTTGTAGAAAAAAAATGAAAGAAAAACAGTAAATATAAAACTCAGCTCTGTATCATCAGATGCATAGGAATCAAGGGTAAACAGGACAGTATTTCTGCCTTTAAGGAATTTTCAGTATAATATATGGAAGAAATAAGTTAGCAAGAAATTACACTCTAACGATAATTGCTGAAAATTGTGTGTTCCTACTGTGCGCCAGGTATTGTTCTGAGAATTTGACCTACACAATCTGATTTCATCTTCCAAAACCCCAATTAGGTTATATTACCTTACTTTACATACAGGGAAAGTGAAGTAAGAAATTGAAGTGTCCAAGGTCACCAGTAGTAGTAATTAATATGGCTCAAGTTCAGGAGATTTACCTCCAGCCCTCCAATTGATAATACTCCCTCAAGTAAACTCAGAATGTTACTGGAACCTTCAGGGGCATGTTACTCAGACTGGTGGGGGTGCAGAATAGAGTCAAGGAAAGCTTCCTGGAGAAGGAATTAAGCCTACTTGAAAACTAAAAGACTATTAATAGTCTAGGTGAGGAGAGAAAGGGCAAAGGTGATAAAAGGATGTTTTTCAGGAAAAAAAGGTCCTGCGTAACAGAGCTACCAATGGTTTGGTTCAGGTTGATATTAAATAGGTAAGAAAAGGCTGAATCAAGAAAAGTGTTATAGGGGTGCCTGTGTGATTCCATCAGTTAAGCATCGGACTCTTGATTTCAGCTCAGGTCATGATCTTGTGGTTTGTGAATTCAAGCCCTGCATCAGGCTCTGCACTGACAGTGCGGAGCCTGCTTGGGATTCTCTCTTCTCTCCAATCTCTCTCTCTCTCTCTCTCTGTCTCTCTCTGTCTCTCTCTCTCTCTCTCTCTCTCTCTCTCTGTCCCTCCCCCATTCTCATGTGCTCTCTCTTTATAAATAAATAAATAAATAAATAATATAATGTCCTACTCAATTATTAATTCAGTCAACTAGTATTCATTAAAATGCTACTCAGTCCCAAATATTGTTACAGGCTCTGGGATTAAGAAATATATTTAGTATAAAATCTTGTTTCTCTCTTCAAGAAGTTGAACTCTACATTCTAGTTAGGGAGACAAAGCATAAGTAAACAAATTAAAAAACGTGATGAATTCTATGCAAGAAACAAGTAAGAGGCTATTATGGTGAAGCCAGCTTGGGGAGGAGAGCTTTCTATGAGAAAAACTAGAAAGGCCATTGTGAGGAGTTGAAGTTGAAACTGATACCTAGTAAGAGGTGGAGGTAAGAGGTCTTCCAGGCAGAGAACAGCACATACAAAGGCTCTGAGGGAGAAAGAAGCCATGTTATGGTCAAGGATCCAAAGAAAACACCAATGAGCTGGAGTCCAGATAATGGATAATGAGAAGACAAGTGACTGAGATATTGTTTGAGGGACAGGCCACATCTTAGGAGTAAAAGCCTAATCAAGACGTAGCCTAAAACAAAAGCAGTACAAGATTTGAGAAGAGAGAATTTCGAGGTTGAGCCCACGAGAGGGTGGGAATGAAAACACCTCAGGCTTTCTAAAAATTCACACCTGCAAAATGTAAAACCACGCATACACAATTTCAAAGTGATCAACACTTTCAGAGGAAGACCATAAAATCTAGGGTCTCTGAGACATATTTTTCACAATATTCAACATTAAATCAGGCCAAGTCTAGGTCCTATAATGCAGGTTACAAATTGGTGCTTGCTGATCTAAGACTTTCCTTGAACCAACACAGTGTTTGTATGGTTTTGTTGAAGTGTAATGCTTTCAATCAGACACTTTTCAATTAGACATGACCTCCACCACCACTCTCAGTTGCCTTACCCCTGTCCAATATTACTGATTGAAGTGTCTATGTATCAAGTGTGTGGACTCAGGGGCGGGGTGGAGGGGGATGGAGGCAGTTTGATTCTTTTGCTCTGGGTAGGTTATATAGAGTGAGGAGTAATGGAGACTCAGTCCCAAGTCTTAAAGAATATGGATCTAGAGACGGCAAATGTACAATATGAACCTGCGACATCTTGCTATACCAGAAAGCAGTAATCAAAGAATTCTAGGATCCTGTCAAAATGACTCAGAAGAGTTGCTAACTAAAGTGGCTCCCACTGGCCAATAGGCCAATGGCCAAGTATGAGCCATTTTGAGCATAGGTAAAGATAAAACTGCATTGAAATATGTTTCAATCCATAAATTCCCTAATAGTTCCAAAAAACCCCTCAGTCCTCTTCAGATAATGCTAGGGAACAAGTTCATTATTTTGAAAACTGGCAAACAAAGAGAAATCTTCATAGATCTTGTTTCCAATTAGAACTGTATCTTGGGGTTACCAATCAAATAATTGATGAAGGAAAGTTTCTCTGTGGAAGAATTACAGCTAATACATGGCCAGAGTGAAAAATCACAGAACTAGGACGTTAGAATTTTACAACCATTAACGAAGTACAGATCAAGGCAATGATTATTAAAGGATACTAATTTACATAACAAAGACAATCGGATCTTATGTGCCTCTTGATGGAAACACATTATCTATGAAATAATCTTGCCAAAAAACAAAACCCAGGAGAATGTCTGTCAGCATTTTTCAACCAGGGATGATTCTGCCCCCATGGGATATTTGGCAATTTTTGAAAAAATTATGGTTGTCACAACAGAGGTGTG
Organism: Panthera tigris; assembly: GCF_018350195.1. Taxonomy (NCBI): domain Eukaryota; kingdom Metazoa; phylum Chordata; class Mammalia; order Carnivora; family Felidae; genus Panthera; species Panthera tigris. Next base: position 148,553,871 of record NC_056663.1, read on the forward strand.
ACACGCTATTAGTGTGTAATGGGTAGAGGCCGAGGATGCTGTTAAACATCCTATAAGGCTCACAAACCTATAAAACTCCCACACACACCCCTACCCACTAACAAAGAACTATCTTACCCAAATGCCAATAGTGCTCATGCTGAAAAATCATGCTCCAGAGAATAGGCAAAGCACAGGTGAATATTTTAAGCCATCCCATGCAAATACCATTAGCAATAAGAAACTCTACAGGAGTGGAGCGCCTGGGTGGCTCAGTTGGTTGAGCGACCGACTTCGGCTCAGGTCATGATCTCAGGATCCATGAGTTTGAGCCCCGCGTCCAGCTCTGTGCTGACAGCTCAGAGCCTGGAGCCTGTTTCGGATTCTGTGTCTCCCTCTCTCTGACCCTCCCCCGTTCATTCTCTGTATCAAAAATAAATAAGCGTTAAAAAAAAAATTAAAAAAAAAAAAAAGAAACTCTACAGGAGTATTATAAGAAATGTTAAAAATATAAAACAATTATAATTCATGAATGTTATAGGTTGAATTGTGTCCCCCAAAATAATATTTTGAAGATCTAACCTGAAGTACCTCAGAATGCAAACTTATTTTGATATAGGGTTGTTTCATATGTAATTCATTAAAATAAGGTAATAGTAAAGTGGAATGTGCCCTTAACCCAATATGACTGGTGTTCATATAAAAGGAAAAGAGACACTGTAATAGAGACACACAAGGAAACATGTGACAACAGAGACAGAGATTGGGTGATGCAGCCAAGGAACTTCAAGGGTAACAGGCAAAAACCAGAAGCTATGAGCCAAAGAATGATTCTCCCCTACAGGTTTCAGAAGGAGCATAAATAACCCTGTCCACTCCTGGATTCAGACTTCTAGCCTCCAGATCTGTGAGAATAAATTTCTATTGTCTTAAGCCACCCAGTTTCTCATACTTTATTACAGCAGCTCTATGAAACTAATACCTTGGACCTTATTTAGGGACTAATTTGAATACATGAGTATACACACATACATATACTCACATGTACCTATCAACAAGCTTTGAAAACTTTGAATTATAATTTTAAAAACTTGCTGTTAATTTTTTTAGCTATAATAAGTTATGTTGAAAAAACACTTCTTTCAATTTCATGACACATACTAAAATATTTGCAGATGAAATGATACGGTATCTAGAATTTGCTACAAAATACACTATATAAGAGCAGGGGTTATAGATGGGGGTCATATATAAAACAAGTCTGCTCATGGGCTGAAGATGGGTGATGGACAGACATACTCTCCTCTCTACTTTTTAAAAAATATATTTGAGATTTTCTGTAATAATTTTAAAGAAAGAGCAAGAGAAACAGCCAAAAAAATTGAGGTTATATCAAAATGCCATTTTCCCTAATCCATAATTATCCTATCAGAGCTAAATAGTAATTGAAAATAATCTTCACTTACGCCTTGTATGTTTGTCTTTTTATAAAATAACACAATCAAGAAGTTTAGCATAACAGAACACAATATTAGCAGGAGAGCTAAAAACATTCAGTAACAAGATGAATAAGTTCAGGGAATCTAATATACAGGATGGTGATTATAGTTAATAGTACTTTATTGCAGGGGCACCTGGATGGCTCAGTCGGTTAAGCAACTCTCTTGATTTCAGCTTAGGCCATGATCTCATGGTTTGTGAGTTTGAGCCCCGAGTCAGGCTCTGTGCCTGCTTGGGATTCTCTCTCTCCCTCTCATAAGCATGCACTCTCCCCCCACTCATAAGCATGCACTCTCTTACTCTCTTTCAAAATCAACAAATATTTTAAAAAACAGTACTTTATTGTACACTTGAAATTTGCTAAGAGACTTGATCTTAAGTTTTCTTACCACACCCAAACAAACAAACACAGCATAACTGTGTGACGTGATGGATGTGTCTATATTAACTTGATTATGATAACCATTTATAATATATATGTATATCCCATTGTACACCTTAAGTATATACAAGTTTTATTTGTCAATTATACTTCAACAAAGCTGGGGAAAAACAAAGTTAAAAAAAAAAAAAAAAAAAAAAAAAAAAAAGCCTTTCAAGGGAAAATGGGTCTCTCTGGCCTGACCAGAAAAAGGAAAGGCCAAAGGACTTGAAAATCCTCAGGAGGAGAGCAGAAAGCTAGAAAAGAGAATCAGAAGCAAAACTTTAGAGAGGGAATGTCCTGAACCCATCCAAAGTAGTAGTATAAAAAAATCAAAGATAGCTTGATGGGAATCATTAAATATATTTGAATATGTGTTCTGCACCCCCGTCTAGAATTTGACTGAATTCATATCTGGTTCCTAGTAAGACTAGGTCTTTTCTGGTAAAGAATTGCCTGAAGGCTCTTCTGGAACTGCCAAAGAATGAAAAAGGATCACCTTAACTATACCACAATAAATGCTGCTGAGCTATTGAATGTATGCAGCAGAGTTCTTGGTGTAGCACTAAGTTCTCGCCAGCACAATCCAGCATATTATAGAGTCTTAAAATAACGCTTGACTAACATTTACTTAGAACTCACCTTTCACATGTATTATGTCATTTAAACTTCACAACCAGCCTGTGAATCAGATTCAATAAACATTTTTAATAACAGCAAAATTATATTTTTAAATAGAAAAAACTCAATAAAAATAAGAATACTATTTAAATATTGAGGGCATTTTACATTTTGAAATGTATTAATCTTCTGATTTGAACAGGTACATGAACACTTTTTCCTGCATCCAGATGTCAACATCAAGTTTCTTTTAGTTTTTATGCATCCCACAGAAGGCAGCCTTGCCTCCTTTAACAGAAATTATATTGATTTAATTCTCACAATAGGAAACAGATTTTCAAAATATAAGTATTAAAAAAAAAACAGAGTTTTGCACAGCTTTAAAAAAATAATTATCTACTCCTTGGATGTTTAAAGAAATCTGGGCTTCCAAAACTGTTCTGCTTACTTCTCAATAATATTGGTAGCTCACATTATTGAGTACTGACTCTGTGCTGGTCAGTTCTGAATGCTGGCTATATTTTACCTCAATTCATCTAACCCCAGAGGCATTACTGTTTTCTTTATTTTACTGAGAAGGTAAGTTTCTTTTAAGTAATGTTTTGTCTTTAGGGGTTTTGCTTTTTTCCCTTTTTTCCTTCTCTTTTCTTCATAGCATCTTGGTACAGGGATGTGCTGTATATCTCTGGCTATCCTAACCCATTTTTCACACTCTCCACCCTACTTTGTACCTTAGAAAGCTGATCCATATGGACTGCCCAGTTGGTTCCCTTCCTTGGTTTTGGTTGATTTCAAACAATGGAAGGCACAAGCATGAGATCTGAAAATAGGAGGAAAGTAAGAAATGAACTGTTGATTTTCATGACTCCCTTCATGTAGGGTTACCAGAGGTCAGCTCTGTCCCTGTATCCACGGCCCCGATTCCTAGCAGTCAATACTATCCTATCTGGGTTCTGGTAACCCCATCCTCAATTTGCTCATTCTAGTGTAGGGTCGTGCTATGGACTGAATTGTGTTCCCCAAAACTCCTATGTTGAAGCTCAAATGCTCCAACGTGTGTACCTGGACATAGGGCCCATAGAACCCAGGGACAGCCCCTGAATACCAGTGTCTCTGCTTCAGTGTCATTCATTCTCAGTATTTTGCTTGTTTTGGGGGGCTAAAATAGGAATCCAGGCTGACAGAGCTGGAGCGAGTTGGGGAGCTGGAACTCCGGAGTTCTACAACACCAGTAGCAAGTGCTGTGAAAGGCACAAGACTAAAAGTAAAAGGGACTTAAGGTACTAAGAGCCTCTCATGACACACTTGGACTAGCCCAGAGAAAAAGAAAAACTTAGAAACCCATGGTTCCACAGAATTAAATCTGTGAAGCAGAAAAGACCCAGGGTTTGAGCCCAGCTCAGTTCTCCAGCTCTGAGGTTGCCCAGGTCTGGGAAATTCAAGGACTGTACCTGATGGTGTTCTACTTTTCAGTTCTTTTTAAAAAATGCTGCTTTCCCCCCCTTCTTTCCCTTTGAATGGGTACAAATTTAGGTCTCTTTAGCTGAAAGACATTCCTCCTACACTTTCCCCCTCTTAGCCAGAGACAGCACCCACAGGTGGTGCTTGGTCACTCAGGTACTGGGGACAGCTGGATCACTGCTTGGACTCTGTTTCAAGGAGGGATGGTAAATATGTAGCCTCCCCTGCCCCATCCTATTCCCTTGCCAGCTTCTTTCATCGTTACAGAGTTTCATTGAGCCCAGCTGCAGCTGCCTGGCCGTGTGGACATTGTCCTCTGGATAGCCATAAGATACACCTGGGGCTGGAGCCTGTTTTTTCTCCTCTGCCCAACAGGATGTCATCATGGGAAATAAGGAAGAGAATGTGGGGAGCCAATCCTTATGTCCCTCTCCACCTACCACTCTCCTACATTCCCCATCTGTGTCTCTTTTGCTCAAAAGGAGAGGAAGAAGCAATAAGGAAGGAGACTTTGTATTACTTATCCATTTCTAAATAAACATTTGTTACTTTTAAAAAACAGATAAACGGGGCACCTGGGTGGCTCAGTCGGTTAAGCGGCCGACTTCGGCTCAGGTCATGATCTCGCGGTCGGTGAGTTCGAGCCCCGCGTCAGGCTCTGTGCTGACAGCTCAGAGCCTGAAGCCTGTTTCTGATTCTGTGTCTCCCTCTCTCTCTCTGACCCTCCCCCGTTCATGCTCTGTCTCTCTCTGTCTCAAAAATAAATAAACGTAAAAAAAAAAAATTAAAAAAAAATAAAAAACAGATAAACAGAAAAGCAGGGAATGGGTAGTCTCTTTAACATATGCTGCTAGGAAAACTAGATGTCCACTTGCCAAAGAATGAAATTGGGCACCTATCTTATACCATACACAAACATCAACTCAGAATGGATTAAAGGCTTGAATGTAAGACCTGAACCATAAAACTCCTAGAAGAAAACATAGGGGTAAGCTCCTTGACATTGGTCTTGGCAATAACTTTTTGGATTTAGCAACAAAAACAAAAATAAGTGAGTGGGACTACACCAAACTAAAAAAGCTTCTGTACAGTAAAGGAAATCATCAACAAAATGAAAAGGTAACCTATGAAATGGGAAAATCATATCTCATAAGGAGTTAACATTAAAAATATATTTTAAAAAATGCATACAATTCAATAGAAGGAGAAGCAGAAGCAGAAGCAGAAAAAGAAGAAGAAGAAGAAGAAGAAGAAGAAGAAGAAGAAGAAGAAAGGAAGAAAACAGAAAAAAAAAAACACCAGTCCAACTGAAAATGGACAGTGGAACTGAAAAAAACATTTCTCCAAAAGAAATAGCCAACAGGTACATGGAAAAGTGCTCGACATCACTGATCATTAGGGAAATGCAAATCAAAATCACTATGAGGTTTCCCCTCACACCTGTTAGAATAGTTATTATCAAAAAGACAAGAAATAACAAATGTTGGGTAGATATGGAGAAAAGGGAACATTTATGCATTGTTGGTGGGAATGTAAATTGGTGCAGCTACCATGGAAAACAGTATGGAGGTTCCTCAAAAAATTAAAAATAATACTACCATATGATCCAGCAATTCTGCCTCTAGGTATTTAACTGAAGGAAATGAAAACATTATCTTGAAAAGATATCTGCACCTCCATGTTCACTGCAGCATTATTTACAAAAGCCAAGATGGAGAAGCAATCAAAGGGTCCACGGATTAATGAATGGATAAATAAAATATGGGGTATAAGTGTGTGTGTGTACACAGTAGAATATTATTCAGCTATATAAAAAAAGAAGAAAATCCTACTATTTACAACAACATGGATGGACCTTTGAGACACTATGCTATTAAAATAAATAAAATACGGGCCACTGGGTGGCTCAGTCAGTTAAGTGTCCATCTTCGGCTCAGGTTATGATCTCACAGTTTGTGAGTTTGAGCACCATGTCAGGCTCTGTGCTGACAGCTCAGAGCCTGGAACCTACTTCAGATTCTGTGTCTCCCTCTTTCTCTGCCCCTCCCCAACTCGTACTCTGTCTCTGTCTCTCAATAATAAATATACATTGAAAAAAATAAAAAATAAATAAAATAAAATAAGTCAGGCAAAGAAAGACAAATACTGTATGATATCATTTATATGTGGAATCTAAAAAAAAAGCTGAACTTATAAATACAGAGCACAGATTAATGGTTACCAGATGCAAGGAATGAGAGGGTAGGAAAAATAAGGACAGGTGGTCAAAAGGTACAAACTTCCAGTCCAGTTGGAAGACAAAAAAGTCTTAAGGATGTAATGTACATCATGGTGACTATATGTAATAATACTGTATTGCATATTTAAAAATTGCCAAGAGAGTAAAGCTTAAAAGTTCTCATCACAATAAAAAAAAGTGTGTAACTATGTGTGGTGATAGACATTAACTAAATTTATTTTTGTTATAATTTCACAGTATATACATATATCAAATCATTAGATTGTACACCTAAAATGAATATAGTGTTATATGTCAATTATCTCTCAAAAAAAAAAAAAAAAACAGTAAAGTATGCAGAAGCGCAGAAAAAGTGATAGATAAGCCAAAGACCATGAATAAAAAAATCTCCAGGGGGGCGCCTGGGTGGCTCAGTCGGTTGAGCGTCCGACTTTGACTCAGGTCACGATCTCACGGTCTGTGGGTTCGAGCCCCGTATCGGGCTCTGTGCTGACAGCTCAGAGCCTGGAGCCCGCTTCGCATCCTGTGTCTCCCTCTCTCTCTGCCCCTCTCCCACTCTCACTTTGTCTCACTCTGTCTCTCAAAAATAAATAAATATTAAAAAAAAAAAAATCTCCAGGGTCAAGAATGGAAGACAAAGGTGCTGTTAGTGGCATAAAGAGTAGTCAAAGTTAAAAAAAAAAAAAATGAATCAACACTAACTCACCATAATGATGGATTGATTCTAGGAGAAGGAAACGAGAAATTTCCACCTCTGAGAGATATTTGCTAGAGATTAAGTCAGTAACTGATTTGCTACTGATTAAGTCAGTGACACTTATGAAGCAATCAAAGCTATTTCTTATATCCAAATTATGTTCCAGTTGTTTATTTTTTGTGTTTGTGGCATTTGCCTAAAAGGCTGTGTGTTGGGCACCTCATTGCTCCTTCTAAGGATTCCAACATGCCTCCTAACCATGACATCTTCTTTCTACCTTTCTTTTATTGACTTCAATTTTACTCAGTGTTCTATAAGTATGTATATTTGTAGAAAGGAAAACGATTTATGTATTTTTTTTTGAGATATCACCCAGTTTGTCTCATGTGACCACTGCCTGTTCTGTTGTCCCATGACACTTGGATTTCCCTTGTGTCCAAACTCATAGCCATCTCTTGGTAAACAGTAACTCACCTTTAAAACCACCATCCAATTTTTTGAACCCAATTGGAATGCATACAATTTGAGTGACAAAATGGTACAATTGTTTATAAAGTGTTTATGAAAACAAATGATAAACAATTTTTAAAATCTTTTGAAAAATTAGAAATGTCTGGTCCTTATCTTATCTATAGCTTTATCCTCCCATTGTATTAAACAAGGAGCTATTCAACCAATATTTATTGAATATAAACATGAAAATGAAATCAAAAATACTTATTTTTTTCAGTATATATTTGAGATTCTAACTTGAAAATCTAAATTGAGGACAGGCCCGTTATATCAAGGCTATAGGCTGTACATGGGTGAGAGTTTTATACATATATATGTGTGTTGGGACAGTTAGGGAAACTACAGATGAAGGCAACTGATACTTGGACAATAATGTCCCAAGGTAGCTATTCAATATTTACTGAGTAATGATAAAAGCATTATAAAAAATGCTTTATGTGCATTTGCATTTAACTCTCATTTGACAGATTACTAGATACAAGTTCATAGCTAATAAATTCCAGAACTAGAGTCTGAACCTGCCTCTTTTGATTCTAGGATCTGGGCACTTCACCTCTATCCTTATTGCCACGGATAATAAGATTAGAAAAATGGTGGAAGTCAATCATTTGAAGAACGAATTCTACCATAAGTAATATATTTGTATGTGGGTGTCTTTGAAGCTTCATCAACAATAAAATTCTAATCATGCTATGAATATCACAATTCATAGAAGAAACTATTGTATTGGAATCAATTCTGTCATACCAGTTTGAAGGAATTTATCTTCTAGTATAGTAAAAGTAGTAGACAGTAAGGTAAGGGGGGATCTTGACTCCTTTAACCAGGGGTGAGCTGGCAAATATTTAACAACTGGCTCTCCAGAACAGAAACCTTCTTTCTAGTGTTTACCAACTTCTGTGGCATAAATACTTCCACTATCACCTATTTCAAGCTACCAATGAGACATCACATCATTGAATACATAGTTGAGAAGTATGCAGTAATACCATTATATATTATTTCCACTCTGCAGAAGCAATGGTTGTAAGCATAAATAACCTCAAGAACATAGGTAATACTAAATTTTAATTGAAAAATTAGGAAATAGTGAGTTTTGGGATTTGTTACTTTTGTTTTTAATATAATATACCTAACTATCCCTTTGTATAATCTAACTTTTAATAATCCCTGTGTTAAGCAACCAGCTTGCAGAATTTCTGAGAATTCTAAAAATCTAACAATTACAAGACAGCTCCAGCACCCTACTGCCCTTAACTGCCCCTCAGATAAACAACTCTCGGTACCCATTTTTGTATGTTATAGTTACCTCTTGGCCACAGCTAAGGAAAATGAAGTAGGAATAGGAACAAGTCCAAAGTCACTTCTCTCAGGATTTGGAATTCAGGAACCAGAGTGGGAATCATTTTCTCTGCGTGACTGAAGCTATAACATGAATGTTTAAAGCTAAACATTTCTTGACCATAATGTGGACTGAATAGCAGATAAGACCAAAACATTATGTCCCAAAACCTTTGTGATACAGCAAAAGCAATCATAAGAGGGAAGTATATAGCAATATAGGTTGACCTCAAGAAGGAAGAAAAATCTCAAACATGCAACCTAACCTTACACCTAAACGTGCTAGAAAAAGAGCAACAAATGAAGCTTAATGTCAGCAGAAGAGAAATAATAAAGATTAGAGCAGAAATAAATGAAATAAATGATATAGAAGCAAACAAACAAAAATCCAGTAGAACATATCAATGAAACCAGGATCTGGTTCTTTGAAAAAATTAATAAAACTGATATACCCCTAGCTAGACTTATCCAAAAGAAAAGAGAAAGGACACAAATAAGTGAAATCACAAATGAAAGAGGAGGGATCACAACTAACACCACAGAAATACAAACAATTATTAGAGAATACTATGAAAAATTATATGCCAACAAACTGGGCAATCTGGAAGAAATGGATTAATTCCTAGAGACATATCAACTAACAAAATTGAAACAGGAAGAAATGGAAAACTTGAATAGACTAATAACCAGCAAAAAAAAATTGAATCAGTAATCAAAAATCTCCCAACAAACAAAAGTCCAAGGCCAGATGGCTTCCCAAGGGAATTCTACCAAACATTTAAATAAGAATTAATACCTATTCTTCCTCAAACTGTTCCAAAAAATAGAAACGGAAGGAAAACTTCCAGACTTATTCTACAAGGGCAGCATTACGTTCAATCCAAAACCAGACAAGGACCATACTAAAAAAGAGAATTACAGGCCAATATCCCTGATGAACATGGATGCAAAAATTCTTGACAAAATACTAGCAAGTCAAATCCAACAGTACATTAAAAGAATTAGTCACCACAATCATGTGGGATTTATTCCTGACTTACAAGGGTGGTTCTATATTCACAAGTCAATCAACATGATACACTACATCAATAAAAGAAAGGATAAGAGTCATATGATCCTCTCAATAGATGCAGAAAAAGCAAAGACAAAGAAGAGCATCCATTCTTGATTAAAACCCTCAACAAAGTAGGGATAGAAGGAACACAGCTCAACATCATAAAGGCCATTTACGAAAGACCCACAGCTAATATCATCCTCAATGGAGGAAAACTGAGCTTCTTCTCTATGGTCAGGAACAAGACAGAGTTGTTCACTTTCACTGCTGTTATTTAACATAGTACTTGAAGTCCTAGCCTCAACAATCAGACATCAAAAAGAAATAAAAGGTATCTAAATCAGCAAGGAAGAGATCAAACTTTTACTATGTGCAGATTACATGATACTCTACGTAGAAAACCCAAAAGACTCCACCAAAAAATTGCTAGAACTGATACACAAATTCAGTAAAGTTGCAGGATACAAAATCAATGTACAGAAGTCAGGTGCATTTCTATACACCAATAATGAAGCAGCAGAAAAAGAAATCAAGGAATTGATCCCATTTACAATTGCACCGAAACCATAAGATACCTAGGAATAAACCTAACCAAAGAGGTAAAAGGTCTGTACTCTGAAAACTATAGAAAACTTATGAAAGACATAGAAACTTATAGAAACCTATGAAAGATGACACAAAGAAATAGAAAAACTTCCCATGCTCATGGATTGGAAAACCAAATATTCTTAAAATGTCTATACTACCCAAAGCAATCTACACATTTAATGCAATCCCAGCATTTTTCACAGAACTGGAACAAACGATATTAAAATTTATATGGAACCGCAAAAGACACTGAATAGCCAAAGCAATTTTGAAAAAGCAAAGCAAAGCTGGACACATCACAATTCTGGACTTCAAGTTATACTACAAAGCTGTAGTTATCAAGACAGTATAGTACTGGCACAAAAGCAGATACATCGATCAATAGAACAGAAGAGAAAACCCAGAAATGGACCCACAGCTATATGGTCAACTAATCTTCAACAAAGCAGAGAAGAATATCCAATGGAAAAAAGAAAATCTCTTCAGCAACTTGTGCTGGGAAAACTGGACAGCAACATGCAACAGAATGAAACTGGACCACTTTCTTACACCATACACAAAAATAAAGTTAAAATGGGTGAAAGACCTAAATGTAAGACAGGAAACCATCAAAATCCTACAGGAGAACACAGGCAGTAACCTCTTTGACATGGGTTATAGCAACTTCTTACTAGATACATCTCTGGAGGCAAGGGAAACAAAAGCAAAAATGAACTATTGGGACTTCGTCAAGATAAAAATCTTCTGCACAGTGAAGGAAACAATGAGCAAAACTAAAAGGCAATCTTTCAGATGGGAGAAGATATTTACAAATGACATATCTAATAAAGGGTTAGTATCCAAAATATATCTTAAAAACTTAGGAAACTCAACATCCAAAAAACAAATAATCCAGTTAAAAAATGGGCAAAGACATGAATGGACATTTTCCAAAGAAGAAATCCAAATGACCAAGACACATGAAAAGATGCTCAACATGACTCAACATCAGGGAAATGCAAATCAAAACCACAATGAGATATCACCTCACACCTGTCAGAATGGCTAACATTAACAACACAGGAAACAACAGATGTTGGTGAGGATGCTGAGAAAGGGGAACCCTCTTACCCTATTCGTGGGAATGCAAACTGGTGCAGCCACTCTGGCAAGCAGTATGGAGGTTCCTCAAAAAGTTAAAAGTGGAACTATCCTACAACCCAGCAACTGTTCTATTAGGTATTTACCCTCATTTACCCACAGGATACAAAAATACTGATCTGAAGGGATACATGCACCCTGAATTTTATAGCAGCGTTATCAACAATAGCCAAACTAGAGAAAGAGCCCAAATGTCCACTGATCGATCAATGGATAAAGAGGTGGTATATCAGATATAGGTAGATATAGATGATATAGATATAGATATATAATGGAATATTACTCTCCATCTCTATATATACACATTTATATTATACAATTATAGAATATTACTCAGCATCCCTCTCTCTCTCTCAAAATAAATAAACAACAACAACAAAAAAAGAACAAATGCAAAGAGAAAAGCAGAAATGGGAAAACACGCATCTTGTTAGACCTATAGTAATCTAGTTTTCAATTGGAGTTCTTCCTGAGGCCTGGCTGCATTTTACCCTTGGACATGGATAGAGAACCTTGTCTTCTGTTAAATTAATCAAACAGGGAGGCTATTAAACTGAGGCGCCGCGATCACCATGGTGGCTTTCATAAGCAAATCAAAACCTAAGCCTGTAAATGCTTCAAGTCTTTCAAATCAAAACCTTAGGACAACCAATCACAAACAACCAACTAGTCTTTAAGCTATAGCCAATCAAACAACTTCCTTTCTTTGCTTCCACACTTTCTCTACGTGTCTTTCCCCTAGCTTCTATCAGCGGAGGTCTCTTAGTCACTTTCTGATTTGGCACTGCCCTCTTTGAATTCATTTTTGCTCAAAAAACTCTTACATTTTTAAATATGCCTCAGTTTATCTTTTTAACACTGGTAACAATGCAAGGTTGTATAGCCACTTTGAAAGGTAGTTTGGTGATTTCCTACAAAACTAAAAACATACTTTTGCAGTATGACCCAGCAATCATGCTCCTTGGTATTTACCCAAAGGAGCTGAGAACGTATGTCCAGACAAAAACCTGCACATAGATGTTTATAGCAGCTTTATTCACAATTGCCAAAATTTGGAAGCAACCAAGATGTCATTCAGTAGTTGAATGGATAAATAAACTGTGGTACATCCAAACAATGGAGTATCAGTTGACACTACAAAGACATGAGCTATTAAACCATGAAAAAACACGGAGGAAACTTGAATGCATATTGCTGACTGAAAGAATCCAATCTGAAGAGGCTACAAACTATATGATTCCAAATATATGACACCTGTAAAAAGCAAAACTATTAAGACGGTAAAAAAAATCAGTGGTTGCCGGGGGGGTAGAGGTGGGAGAAGGATGAATAGGTGAAGCACAGAGGATTTCTAAGGCAGTGAAACTACTCCACATGATACTATAATGATAAATACATTTGTCCAAACCTGTAGAATGTAGTGAAAAGTGAACCCTGATGTAAACAATGGACTCTGAGTGATAACAATGTGTCAATGTAGTTTCATCACTTGTAACAAATGTGCCACTCTGGTGGGGGATGTTGATGAGGGAGGCTACCCATGTGTGGAGGCAGGGGGTACATGGGAAATCTCTGTACCTTTCTCTCTATTTTACTGTGAGTCTAAAACTGCTCTTAAAAATATCATTAGGAGACTTTTTACTTGGGTAAGTTTGGATTTCAATTGTGCCAGGCTTCTGAAGTAGCATTCAGGCCACATTTTCAGGAACATTTAAAAAATTTGCGGGCTAACTGGAATGCGCAGCCACTACTTTTGTGCATGTGTGGCTGTGTATGCCTATGAAGGACCTCAACACAAGCTGTAAATTAATGCTTCCATCTAAAGGGATTTGATCAGAACAAGCATTCTTATGCCAATGTAAGCAAAGAAAGGTATAATAAAGAGAAGGAAAGAAAAAAAAGCATTAAAAACCTAAGTAGTTAGGGGTGCCTGGGTGGCTAGTTGGCTGAGCGCCAGGTTTCGGCTCAGGTCTTGATCTCATGGTGCCTGAGTTCAAGCCCCACATTGGGCTCACTGATGTCAGCCTTCCAGTTTAGGACCCTGGGTCCCCCTCTCTCTGCCCCTTCCCCACTTGCATTCTCCCAAAAGAAATAAAATAAGTAAAATAAAATAAAAGCTAAATAGTCAAATTGATACTTAGTTAATCATTGCATTTGTTTTTCCAGGGCTATGTTACCTTTTGGAGAAAGAAAAACAAGGTGGAAGGCAAAATGAAGGTTAGAATTAATACGGGCAGGCAAAATTTCTATAGGGTATCTAGTCTATTCTCCTTATTTCTGTCTTAAGCCTTAATTTTATCTAAAGTTTAAGCAGCCAGTCCTACCTTCTCCACTTCCTCCTCTCTCTGCCTGCTTGTTTTGTTTTTATTTTTTTCACAAGCATTTATTGAACGTTCATTTTGTGGCAGGCACTGCTCAAGACATTGGCTTTTGTGCCAAAATACAAAGTTTGAACTTGATCCTCTTGATTTGGAGTTTCCAAAGTCAAATCTTGTACTGTGCATAAGATCCATAAGGAAAATTTATTGAAAATGCAGCTTCCTAGTCTTAATCTTAGAGATCATGTTCAGGGGCTTGACATAGGCCTGATAATCTGCCATTTTAGCTAGCATCTCAAGTGATTCAAAAGAACAGCATTGTTCGGATTTACATTTTAAAATAAGTCTATTGGCTTCTGTGTATCTGGTAATTTGGTTTGTGGGCAACCCAACTCTGCAAATTTTGACCTCTTTAAGACTCTGGCGGGGCGCCTGGGTGGCTCAGTCGGTTAAGCGTCCGACTTCGGCTCAGGTCACTATCTCGCGGTCCGCGAGTTCGAGCCCTGCGTCGGGCTCTGGGCTGATGGCTCAGAGCCTGGAGCCTGCTTCCGATTCTGTGTCTCCCTCTCTCTCTGCCCCTCCCCCGTTCATGCTGTGTCTCTCTCTGTCTCAAAAATAAATAAACGTTAAAAAAAAAAAAAAAAGACTCTGGAATCAGGCTCTCTATTGTAATCTAGACTCTGCCATTTAGGAGCTATTGACCAAATGAACCTGTTTCCACTCTGTGTCTTAATCTCTGAGGGTATGTGGGAATCAGAACACCCAGCTCAGAGAGTTACTGTGCAAGTGTCACAAGTAGAGCACGTGTGGTATCCGGCACACTGTAGCAAGTGCTCAAAAACCAGACATTATTGTTCTTATTATCGGTGTTGTTGTTCTTGCAGTTATTATTGGTGGTAGTTTTACCCTGGCTTTGTTTTTTTAGAGGGAAGAGGAGTAGGACATAAAGTTTGCCCACAATAAGTGGTCAGGCTTCTTGGGCCTGACTAGATATTTCCTTGGGTGGAAAGAGAAAAGAGTTCACACTGCTTCTATTATCTAGAAATAAAGTGGAGATTTATTTTATTACTAGTGATTTTATTTTAAACTTTCCTTGTATTTACTTATTAAATCCCTGTGTAACATGTCCTACCATTATTGCTGCTCTGAAATTTTCTTCTTGTTGCTTATTTTAGTTTATTTAAAAAATTTTTTAGTGTTTATTTATTTTTGAGACAGAGACAGAGCATGAGCAGTGGAGGGGCAGAGAGGGAGACACAGTACCTGAAGTGGGTTTCAGGCACAGAGCCCGACACGGGGCTGGAATTCATGAACTGTGAGATCATGATCTGAGCCGAAGTTAGAGGCTTTAAGGACTGAGCCACCCAGGCATCCCTCTTGTTGCTTATTTTAAAAGAACCAAAATTATATGTAGCTCAGAGAAGGAAATAATATCTGTTCTTGACAAGCAAATAAAAGATGTCATTAACAGAGATAATGATTATAAAAGAAGAATCAGGATTGTAAGCAATGTAAATTCAATTTGGGCCAAATTCTTCACCACTTACATACACCTAGGACCTTATTCCCTTTTTTTTTTCTTTTTTTAAGAGAGGGAGAGAGAGCATGAATAGGGGAGAGGGACAGAGGGAGAGAGAGAATCTTAAGTAGCCTCTATGCTCAGTGTGGACCCTGACACGGAGCGCAATGTCACAACCCTGGAATCATGACCTGACCCGAAACCAAGAGTTGGATGCTCAACAGACTGAGCCATCCAGGTGCCCTGGACCTTATACTCTTAAAAGCTAAAATGTAATTGCATGCATTTTTTCACCGAATCCTTGTAATAACCATGTGAGGAAGATATTCATATAATTTCATTTTTAAAGATGAAGAAACTGAAACAGGTTAACTTATTTGGCCAAACAAAAGTATGTAGAACTCAAACTTGAATCCAGAACTAACCAGTCTTAATCTCATGTTAGCCTGCATACCAAACTGCCTCCTAGTCATGGCAGCCTGGAAAGACCTGGTAGGGCCACAAAGTGGCTTACAGGATGACCTCTAGTCATTTCTAGAGGTTGAAGAAAAAAAATAAGTGACATTTTTTAGAAACTGCCTTGCAGTCCTTGCAGTCCATCCTCTGAATGACTGATGTTAGCTTTGATCTACATTGCATAGCCTTTTTTTTTTTAAGGTTGACTTATTTTTTAGAGAGAGAGAGAGAGAGAGAGAGAGAGACAGTGTGTGAGTCGGGGAGGGGCAGAGAGAGAGGGAGACCCAGAATCCGATGCAGGTTCTAGGATATGAGCTGTCAGCACAGAGCAGGATGCTTGGCTCGAACCCAGGAAGCACAGGATCATGACCTGGGCAGAAGTCAGATGCTCAACTGACTGAGCCACACAGGTGCCCCTACATTGCATAGTCTTTATCCCAAAGGTGTCTACAAATATATTCAGAACATACTGGTGTGGTCCCAGGTTTACAAAGTTTTCAAACGAAAATATGATGACTGAATTATCTTGTAGAACGGATACATTTAAGTAAACATTTTGAGTTTATTTGAGCAAAAATCAATTCAATTTGGGTAGTGCCAAGCCAAAAGTAGGTAGGGTGCTCCATCCATAGGAGCTGGGGAGAGATTTCATAGGGAAAAAGCGGAAGCAATGTAAGGAAATTATCGATTGTCTGTAGCTTAAAGCCTAATGAGCTGTTTGTGATTGGTTGTCCTTAGCTTTTGACCTAGTAACCTTGAGGCATTTACCAGTTTAGGGTTAGGTTTGCTTACCTGGGCCCACAGGGCATTTAGAACCACCTCAGTCTAATGGCCTTCTTGTTTAATTCATTTGACATAGGCAAGTGTAATTTATATTAGAGGGAAAGGCATTTCTGTACTGTTCCCTTATCCTCCTATAAAGAATGGAAATAACAAGCAGAAGACCACTTGATTCACTGTTCAGGATTAACAAAAATGAAAAAAAAAAAAAACAAAGCCACCCTCCCACCTTCCATTTCTTCCCAAGAATTCACTGAACAATTGGAAGCAGGAGATATGCGGGTCTTCCACTATTTTTGTGGGTTTGAGCAAATCTGTCTTAAGATTGAAGGACAGGCTCCCTCAGATGATTACCCGCATTACTCCTAAAAACAAATGCTTTGGAGGGAAATTGGTTAGAATAGCAATAGTGGCTTAAGGTGAACAGCAGAAGGGAAATCTTTTTAGTGCCCTGAGTTAGAAAATCATTTGTAATTTTCCCTAAAACCAGGTTGAACTTAATACACAAATTTAAATGTTTGCTCTTAAAGACATAGAGGCCCTTTAAGAAAACAGTTTTTGGTGAAAGTAATGATAGATAAATCAGTGGAAAATAAATTGAGCCCGTTAAAAAAAAGCTAGGCATTTACTCCTACCTCATTAAATCTTAATTTTGACAATGTTGATGAGGGATAGAAGCAGAAAAATGTTCACCTTTAGCCCAGAAGGCTGACCTATAGCTTGCATAGATCCGATAAGGATCAAATAGGTACTGGTTGCTACAGTCTTAAAGGGTCTCATGACTGTTTACGTAATCTCATTGATAGTTAATATGGAACTGAATGATAAGCACCAGAGAGATCTTCCGAAAGTAGTTTTACGAGTAGAAATTTGAAGAAGACATTTAAGATCTAATACTCCCTGCATATCCCCTCCCCCCTCCCCCTTGAACACTAAGCATATAAGCACTAGCTACATACAGCAAAAGTGCAGCTCTTTCTACCTGATGAGGGAGTGTGAGGCAAGCAGAGGGCAAAGTCCAGGCTAAAGGCACCCCCGCCCAGGTGGGACATGTATGATATTCCTTGGACACTCCCAGCTACCCCAAAACAGGAAAGGACAAATAAACAAAGGTTAAACTATAGGAATGTCCACCAGTTTACAAGAAAAAGGCAGTCCCATCTGTGGTCTGAAGTCCAGGAACTCCCTACTGTCTTAATGTTAATGCTTTGCTAGAGGGGAAAACAACCTTAGCTTGAAAGTAGGTAGGCCTCTGATAAGTCTTTAGCATGTGAAAGTCTCTTTGGAAACTCCCTCTAGACTTTATCTCCCCCGACTCCCTAAAACGGTTACCCCCCAACACTTGCAGTGCAGCTTTTTCTGCCCCTGGATCCTGTCCCTGTGCTTTAATAAAATCGCCTTTTTGCACCAAAGATGTCTTCAAGAATTCTTTCTTGGCCTTTGGCTCCGGACCCCCCACCACCCCAAAACTTCATCACTACCCACAAGTCCTGCCCCGTGCTAAATAAATTTACTAAGTTGCACTGCAAAATGTCCAAAGATTTCTTTCTTGACCATCGTGCTCAACAATCTCACAACAATGAGATTTTTAAATTGATGTGTCATAATTGCATCGTATAATGAGTTGTTGGATATGGTTCACTTGCAGACTGTTCTACCTAAGTTAAGCAGAAATTTATTACTGGGTGTGCGATGGCTTAAACTCTTTGGAATGGCAGGAACTAAGTGAACTTCTTATAAGAACTTCCACTTGCCCGCTAATTCCTGATTCCTGAGGCAGCACTGACACCGGGAAGTCATCAAACTAAGAGGCAGAAACAGTCAGAATAATGCAGGCTCCTGTTATGTTTGCAGCACCAAAAACAGCCCCTGCTGTGAGTCCTGTGTCTGTGGATCCAGTGTCCCTGACTGGTGGAACACAAACCCATCCACAGCCATAACAGTGAAGGCATCTGGGAAGTGTAGTTTTTACCTTCCAACCTCAAAGACACAGAAAGATTAGAAGTAGGTTCATATGAAGTAGAGCACTGAATCATAAATTATTCAACCATTCTTTGAATTTTGATTTTAGATTGATACATATTTTCAATTTTGTATACAATTTAAATATTGATACATATTTATCATTTTATGATAATTAAAATAAATTCCTAGAAGTGAAATTTCTAAGTCAAACAGTGTGAATTCTGTTGAAGTTTTTCATAATTATTGCAAAATTGCCCTCTTGGAAACTTATATCAGTTTATATTCTTTACAGCCAACTTTGTCAATCATGATTAATGAGTTTGTACTTTTAAAAAGAAAAATGACACATCAATTAAAAACTAAGAATTTCAGAAGTGCCTGGCTGGTTCATTCAATGGAGCATGTGACTCTTAATCTCAGGGTCGAATGTGCAAGTCCCACATTGGGGATAGAGTTAAACAAAAAAAAAGCTTAACTAAGAATTTCTTTTGCTAGTGAGTTTGAACATTTTAATTCTCACCATAAGTGAATTACAGTCACTCGTTGCTCTAGTATTTCTCAACAATGCATTTATTCATTATCTGAAGTAATGAGAAATGTAACATTTGTTTTGCTCATCCAAACAAATTTTGGATGTTTATTGTAACTTTAAGATCTAGTGACCTCTTACTTTAGCCCTGTTATTGGTAGGTAGACAATCCTTTGTCTGTCTTTCAAATAAGTATTAAGGAAAGTTTCTTCTTTTACTGTCTCTAAAATTAAACTTCGTTGAGTCTATAGGCTTTAACTTAAAAGTAACGGTATGTAACTTGATTATGATGCAGTCACCTCAATTTGGGTGGAAATGCTAGACTTGAAGGTAAGTGTCTGAATATCTATCAGTATAATTTGATGAGGTCTGTGGTTTACTTGTGCATGAGTCCAGGCTCTGAATGTCTTGCCACTAACAGTAAGAGTTCTGAAAGGAGAGAAGTTTTGTAAGGAAGAGCTCTTTGATTCAGGAAGGTCTGAAAGGTCCAAACAGACAGCTGTCGTTCCATCTGCTAGAATCGGCTGATGGAGTCACTATCCTTTCCTGATTAATGTGGCTGGATCAATTCTGGGGACCCCTTGGCCTGTCAGGACAACCGTTCACACATCTTTTTCTCCTAGCAGGCAGCATGTACAGCATCCAGACTGAAATATTAAGAGATTGATTGATCGATCCATCAATTGATTGATTACTTACTATTCCTGGGGCTAACAATTCTCCCTTTTCTTCCCACATAAATATAGGGTGATTTAGAGGAGGAATTAAAAAGAAGCCTTGTTTTATTCATATGTAGTGATTTAGAGGGGAAAGAACTTGTTTTAAATCCACCCTTGAAACTAGAATATTAATTTTTTCCTAGATTGAAACAAGACCCCATACATACGCATTACCCCTAAATAGCTATCTTTAAGGCCGGCTATTTACACAAGACTGTACACAGGTCATCATTCTCCATCTAGTGGCAAGATAGGCTAATTGAAAGCAAGTTCCTAAGAAGCAATAGTCTGACACTTGAGTGTTAGAGCCAAATATTTTAAAAGAGAACAGTAAGTGTTGTAAGTGTCAAATAAAGCTCACCACTGTTTTGTTAAATTTTGATATAAATAAAAACTCTAGGGGCTCCTGGGTGGCTCAGTCCATTGAGCTTCTGACTCGATTTCGGCTCAGGTTATGACCCCAGGGTCATGGGATTGAGCTCTGCATGGGGTTTAAGATTCTCTCTCTCCCTCTGCCCTTCTCCCCCTCTCCCCCTCTCTCCCCCCCCTTCTCTCTCTCTCAACAAAACAAACAAACAAACAAACACACTATGTGAAATAATCCATGATTACAATTTTGACATTGGGTCAGGTCATCTAATTTGGAAATAAAAAGAATACCCTTGCCGGATAATAAACAGAATATTCATAACTGCAGGCTTTTCTTGAAAGTGTTTTAACATCTTAAATGTTTTATGATCTTAAAAAATCTTGTTCATAATAAAATGTGAATAGAATTTTAATTATTGCAGGGAGAAGATTTCAAAAATATGCTACCAACCAACTTAGGACAAATCAACATCAGAATTAGGTCATTGGGCAGAGAGTTTTGGTACTTATCTAAGTACCAAGAACTTTGCAATCTGGAGCTATTAATCAGTATATGCAAGAACTTGGCAATCTGGAGATATTAATCAGCATACGATGGTACGTATAACTAGCAAAGGTAGCTGATAGTCCCACATTGGGCTAACATTCAGCATTGAGACTATACCAGGTAGTTACAGTGGGCATCTATCTCTTCCAATAAGTTCAATATTCTATTAAGATTAGTGTCCATGATATCTGGTTATTAAATCATTTAGGTATTACTCCAGATCCTAAGGGACACAGGAAAAAAATAACAAAGTAGAAGGAATGAAAGTACTATGAAAAGAAAGTAAGCAAATGGATAAATCTTTAAAAGAGGAAACCAAATGAATGGATCAGACCAAATAAGAATTTTTAAAAAGCATAATAAATAATAGAGAACTAAAGGAAAAAATTAGAAACATGAATCAGGAAAATCAATTATGAAGGACCAATTGAAGATATTGAATATGAAAAATCTGCTAGATGAAATAATACAGTAAAGGCACTATCAGATATACCTTGCTACTGTTTTGTGGATACTGTTTATCAGACTGAATGTTCTTGAAACAAATTAGTAAGCAGTGAGATCAGGTCAATGAAAATTTCCAGAAGGAAATTACAAAGGATGTTACAAAGTTGTACTGAAAAACTAAGAGAAGTTAAGACAGTGACAGGGGTGCCTGTTTGGCTCAGTCAGTTAAGTGTCCTCCTTGGTTTCAACTCAGGTCATGATCTCACAGTTTGTGAGTCTGAGCCTTGCATGGGGCTCTGTGCTGGCAGCACGAAGCCTGCTTGGGATTGCCTCTCTCACCCTCTCTCTGTCCCTCCCCCCATTTACACTGTCTCTGTCTGTCTCAAAATACATAAATAAACTAAATAATAATAATTAAAAAGGACATAGTGACAGAATTTTGAGAGATTAAAAAATAACAGGGGCACTTGGGCTGAGTAGGTTAAGCGTCTGACTCCGACTCCGGCCATGATCTCATGGTTCCTGAGTTGGAGCCCTCATCCGGCTTTGTGCTGAGAGATCAGAGCCTGGAGCCTGCTTTGGATTCTGTGTCTCCCTCTCTCTCTCTCTCTCTCTCTCTGCCCCTCCCTCCCTTGTGCTCTGTCTCTCAGTCTCTCAAAAAAAAAAAAAAAAAAAAAGAATAAACATTAAGAAAAAAGAATAATATCAGTTTGTAGATAGAAAGAGCACAGAGAAAGTGTTGAAATAAGAGAACTTGGAAGCTAGAACTTTTTATCCAATTAATTATATGTAAGGCTGAATAAGTTATTGTAAGATACACAAGACCTCAGAAGGCTGACACACAAAGATACTATTTGAAAACACGGTAGGAGGAAGTGTTTGATCAAGAAAAGGAATGAATTCAGATGGTAACTAGGAGTGGAAAGGAAGAAAGAAGCAGAGCTTTGCATTGTGTTTGGAAGAGAAACTGCCAGAGGCATCTTTAATACAAACAACTTTAGGGAAAAGCAAGACTGGACTGTTTTCTTTACCCCAGAGATTCCAGAGAGCAAGCATACGTGTCATACTTGTCATATGTATATGTGTGTATTTATCGGAGGAACAAAGGTCAAAAACACCTACCATGAATTTATTTACAATTCAAGTTGTACATGTGAATATGCACTATATCCTACCAATTGGAGGTGATATTTAAAATATATAATAAGTAGGGGCACCTGGGTGGCTCAGTTGGTGAAGAGCTAGACTTTTTTTGTTTTTAATGTTTATTTTTGAGGGGGGGGAGCAGAGAGAGGAGATAGAGGATCCAAAGCAGGCTCTGTGCTGACAGCAGATGTGGGGATCCAACTCACAAACTGTGAGATCGTGACCTGAGCTGAAGTTGGATGCTTTACTGACTGAGCCACCCAGGTACCCTGAGCATTGGACTCTTGATTTTGGCTCAGGTCATGATCCCAGGGTTTTGAGATCAAGCCCAATGTTGGGCTCTATGCTGCTTAGTCTTCTCCAGCTCTCCCTATTTGCCCCTCCCCCCACCCTCTCTCTTTCTTTCTCTCAAAATAAATAAATAAACATTTGAAAAATAAAATAATATTTAGACAGTATAGCACAGTGCACTGACCAATCAGTGCAGACACCAGCCGAAGTGCTGCAGCACGTCCTGGGAGGGGGCTGTGCTTTTTCACCTGGGGATTATGAGTATATTTGGGTCAGCCTGGGGCAGTGGAGAGGCAGTGGGGAGGGACTCAGGGTGGAGCCAATTTACCAATGGAGTTGTGTCAAAATGTTAACAACTGGTATGGTCGTGCATACTGGCAGAATAGCGATATGCCTTCACATTTGATGACTTGCATACAAATGCCTGAAACATGCTTTACTTGTTTTCTCTTTTTATAACAAACCTTGGGTGGATGTTATATTCCTAGAGATTAAGACAGTCTGTAGTAAAACAATTTGGCATATTCGAGAATCTTCTTTACTTAAAAAAATTGTTTAATGTTTATTTATTTTTGAGAGAGAGAGAGAGAGAGAAAGAGAAAGAGAGAGAGAGTGGGGGAGGGGCAGCAAGGGAGGAGACACAGAATCTGAAGCAAGCTCCAGGCTCTGTCTGACCTGTCAGCACTGAGGCTCGAACTCACGCACCGCACCGTGAGATCACAACCTGAGCCGAAGTTGGATGCTTAACCGGCTGAACCACCCAGGCACCCCTGGAGAGTCTTCTTTACATTGGAAGTCAGAATATGTAAGTAGGGAATATTAAGTTTTAATAAAAAAAATCAATTATGATCTTATTCAAGATATTTTCTTGACAAGGAAGCCTGCAAGGTTTTTTGTTAGGCTTCCTGGGTTGTAAATGTTCTGTACTATTTCTTATACTTCAAAGAAAGGCAATTTAAAACATGGAACCTATTAAGCAACATATTTTTTTTAAATTTTTTTTTAACGTTTATTTATTGTTGAGACAGAGAGAGACAGAGCATGAACAGGGGAGGGGCAGAGAGAGAGGGAGACACAGAATCTGAAACAGGCTCCAGGCTCTGAGCTGTCAGCACAGAGCCCGACGCGGGGCTCGAACTCACAGACCGTGAGATCATGACCTGAGCCGAAGTCGGACGCTTAACCAACCAAGACACCCAGGTGCCCCCATATTTTTAAAATCTAAAGGAGAGTTTCTCCTCATCACCGGCCTCAACCAAACTGCAGGCTGGAGCTGAGCCCAGTAGATCTCAGCAGAGCCACAATGTACAGCAGACCAGTCTGCACACCCATGAGAGGAATAAACATTTGTTCTTGGGCCATTGAGTTCTGCAGCTGTTTATTATGCAGCTAAAGACATTCATTTGTCATGTGTTCAATTATTCATCATTCATTCAATATGTATTGAACATCCATGTGCCAGGCATTGCTGTAAAAATCCAGAGCTAGTTTTTCTTTAAAAAGATTAATTAGATAAGTTTCTAATAAAACCAAACAGGAAAGAAGATGAAGTCAATAATAGCACCGATAAAGTTTGCATTCTACTGTCAAAAGAGAAAACACATAAATAAATAGAGAAACCCAGAGGGCTAATAAGCACCTGAAGAGTTATTTGCCCATACTACTAATCAAAAAATGCAAATTAGAATAGTAATTAGAAAGTCTAATAATATTAAGTCATGGTGAGGATGTTGGGAAATAAGAAACCTCCCACACAGCTTAATGGAGAGTTATCTGGTGCAATCATTCCAGAGAGCAACCTGGAAGTACTTGGTAAATTAACCATACTTACATACTCTCTATGATGTAGTAGTTATATGCTAGGTCTTTTGCAACTGTCACTAACAATACTTTTTATAGCAGTGTTTGTGGTAATAAGAATGGAGGGAGCCTAATGTCTATCAGGAAGTAAATGGGAAGTAAAGTGAGAGATAGACATATAATTAAGTTACATGCAGCACTAAGAATTAGTATTCTATATTAATATGTAGCTAGGCAGATATTTAAATATCATGACAAGTGGGAAAAAGGAAACTATGAGATTTATAAGAGAATATCTGTCAAGGAGATCAAATGCACACACCTAGAAAACAATACTACATTTATTTTTAAGGATATGCTTGTATCTAAATAAGCAGAAATGACAGACTAGTAAGCACATATTAAATATACAAGAGTGGGAGAGAGATGAAGATGATAGATGAATGGAAAAAATAATAAAATAAAAGTAGCCAAGTAAGAAGAGAAAGGCATTGCACAGATACTGATAATGTGCAGTGAAATGGAGAGGGTGATTAATTCCATTTTGTGAACTTGATAGTCTAAAATAACTTGATAGTAGAACCTGAGGTATGAGGACTAGGGTCATTTGAGAGAGAATATGGAATTCAGTGTTGAAAATGAGCGTATTTAATCCTTAAGCTTCTGATGATCCCCTGCTCTTAAATCCTTTCTAGGGTTAGAGGAAGGTAATAAATATCACAGTAGCTACATTTTAATTGTGGTTTTCGTTTGGCAAGTGATAATAATGGGACGAGCTATAAAACCCTAACTGATGCATCTATATTAGTAAACATAAATGTAGAAAAAAGAAAATGATGTTCTATATTCATCAAAGTCCTTACCTTTTACCATGACAAATATGGTGATTTTTTTTCCATAGGAAAAAATAGGAATTTCCTTTGCAATTATCTTGTTAATTGGTATAAGTGAGGCTTAAACTGCATTAACAGACTTCAATGTGTTGTCATTAAGAATTATTTAAGTTGAAGCTATCATTTTATTTTTCTTTAATCATCATTAATGACCTTGGATGAGGATTCTCTTTGGAGCTCAGTGCCTCTCAAAATTATTTGTCTTGCACTTACCCTGTGCTCTGTATTCTTACTCTCTTGTTTCCTTTGAACAATCATAAAAGAAAGAAGGCAATTGAATATACAGCACAGCCTATTAGAGGAAATAGCTGAAATAACATTTTCTTAACTGTTGGATGTAAAAATCAAGAGGATATTGTGCTTCCATGTAGAATGTATAACTATATTCAATGTGTTTTAATATCACTGATTGCTCCTTAATTGATGGGATAGTGAATGTTTGTCACGGAGAAAAATGCCAAATTGCATCTGAGGGAATCTGAAGAATGTCTTCGGCTGCAGATTAAAGTGCTTCAAAAGTTTAAAGAAAAGAATGTGCTTGTTTTGGGGGGTGAGGAAATATAGACATTACCATTTGAGAAAGAAAAAGCTTATTATATCACTTCATGATCATTACAATTTAGCTGTCAACTGTTTATTTCACCTTCTAACTAGTGAACAAGGTTAGGTTAGTTATTTCTTTGACTAGGTGGATCAAGAAGGAATAGATTCAGAAAGATTACCTAATGAAACGGATTAGTATTGTGAATTGATTTGCAGTCACTCTGTAAATGCTGCTGCTATTGCTGCTTTCCTAGTTTCGTTGTAATTATGTGTATTTTTTTTCTGGTTATTTCATGTGAATTTTTATACATATTGCATTTCAAAATGATTTTGCAATTGCAAAAATGATTATTTTGACCCAAAGACAGATGAACAAGCTAACCCTTTCAGATCTGATCATGCTGGAACTAGAAGCTCCTGCTTATTTTTCTCAGCATTTGCCTTCTGGTTACTGATTGCTGTTAGCTGTTCCTTATGATTTGTTTCCCAAAGAAGTAGGATTTGTGAGACTTGGTTCTACCTCCCATTTTGATCCATCTTTCTGGGGCAGGCTAAGTCACAAACTCCCTAGTTCGTTGCCATAATAGGCAAGGTAACTGAGAATAACCGGTAGTACTTTCAGAAGCTCCTTCTTCTACTCACTGAATGTTAATTACTAATTTTGCTCTGGGAGAGGAACATTTCCTTTGGTCTCTGTAGGAAGAAATACTCTTCAGAGATCCACAGGTCTTTTATATCATAATGTAGGAAAAGTACTATGTTCTTTAATGAAACATCTGGAATTCCAAAGTTGCTATTTACAATAGAAAACAAGCAACATTATTTTCTATTTCGTTCACCTTTTCTCCCTTAAGTTGTTTGACTTATAACTTATATGACTCATGTAAGTCATATGACTTATATAACTCCATATAAATATAGGCAATTCTCTTGCTACATTAGTGAAAGAGCGGACCTATGCCGGCCGACTCGATCTTGTTCTGTGTCCTCCACCTTGAGTGACTATGTCCCCGACATGGTCCCTTTCCAGGAAAATCGCAGAAACCTCAGACCACACCTCCTCCCCTTGAGTAACCTCCCGCTCACCCGTTCAAACTTCCTGATCAAAACACGCCCTGCGACCTGCGTAATGGGACTCCGACCCTTCCCCAGCCAATTGCCTGAGGCCACGACCCTTCCCCAGCCAATCGGCTGAGGCCACAGCCATTACCTCACCAACTGCCCCTAGACCCCTATAAAACCTTTGTGCTTTTGAAACTTGCTGGGTCTCTCCGGCATCTCACCGCTGCGTCGGTGCAGGTAGGGGATTGAGCTTGAGCTAGCTCGAATAAAGGCTCTTTGCTTTTGCATCAGACTCGGCTCCCTGGTGGTCTTTGGGGATCACGAATTCTGGGCATAACATTAGGAATTGCAGTTTCACTGGCTAAAGAGAAATAACTCATAGAACTCATTCACATAGTGTATTTTTGTAACTTTGGAGTTGCTATTGGCTAACCTTCATCAAAATCTATTAGTGTTCGCTTCAGCAGCACATATACTATAATTGAAATGATACAGAGAAGATTAGCATGGCCCCTGTGCAAGGATGACATTCAAATTCGTGAAGGGTTCCATATTTAAGAAAAAAAATCTGTTAGTTAAAAATAGTATTGTACATATGAAGTCAAATTTTGGAGGCTCTTATATGTTTGAATAAAGTAATGTTGAAATTAGATGGATACGTCAACATAAATCTTTAAAAATATCTTCAGAATCTATTAGTATAATCTTGATATTAAAATTATTACAATAACATCAGGATCTTCAATTTCTGAGAGCTTTCAAATTCATAAAATACTTCCATATACAGCTTTTTAGAGGCAGAAACTATTTCATTGGCTTTTATCCCTTGAACACAGAAATTGTCAGATATAGCTCAGTAAGTGTCTTAAGTAAATATTTATCTTTTGTTGTTCTCTTTGCCCCAAGTGCAAATCCCCTTTTTATACTTGGGGAATTATTCACCACATGCATCTTTGACAGAAGCCCTAAAGTCACGTGCTCTATATCCCACCTTCCTTTTCAGCTATGGCACAGGAGCATGTTGTGGGCTCAGTTAGTTAACTGTATCCTCTCAACTTTGCATCAGGAACTAGTGACACAAAAGGGCAGGAGTGGTGAAGAATCTACTGTGACATTGGCAGCAGCATCCTGTTCTATGGCATTGGTAGAAGTAGAGCCAGTGTGGCATATGGCATCCAGTGCCAAGAGGTGGGTGGCTGTGTGGGTGGTGGTTCACCACTGGTGGGAATAGGATCCTTATGGCCCATAGGTCCCTGGTCTTACTTGTGGTCTGTTGCCTAGTATCCTTTGTACTCTCCCCCTTTCAGATTGTGGTGCTCTAGTTTTCCTGGCAATTCTCTTAGCTATATAAAATCCTTTCAATAAATTATTTTTGCCTAAATTAGAGTCAGTTTCTGTTACTTGTATTAATAACCCTGACCAATAAAATATAGAATCAAATTACATATCCTCATGACCTTATAAAGATAGGTTTTCTTTTTTTAATTTTTTTAACGTGTATTTTTTTTTAAGAGACTGAGAGAGACAGTGTGAATGGGGGAGGGGCAGAGAGAGAGAGACAGAGAGAGGGAAAATCCCAAGCAGGCTCCAGGCTCCAAGCTGTCAGCATAGAGCCCAATGCAGGGCTCAAACCCACAAACTTCAAGATCATGACCTGAGCTGAAGTCAGACATTTAACTGACTGAACCACCCAAGCACCCCTAAAGATATGTTTCCTGAATAGTGTTTACATATTGGGAAACAAAGATTAAGAGACATTAATTAACTTGGCTAAGATGAAACATTTAGAAAGAACTAAGAGCCAGGATTCAAATATAACTGCTCTAAGTCCAGGGCTTTTTCTTTTTATCATAGTGTGGCTACATGCTAAGCAATACTTTTTCATTTTACTAAGCACACAGGAAGCTTACATTTCACAGCCTCTCTTGTCATTAATTGGGGCCAAGTGACCAGTTTATGGACAATGAGTGAAGGTGATGCTTGCCCCTTCCAGTGTTGGCCACGAAACTGTCTCCTCAATCTTGTATGTACTCTCTAAAGGGAAAACCTTAGGTTTTTTTTCCCCCTATGTAATGAAAAACCCATTTCTTCCCTATTATATGCTTCTCTTTTATGAGTCTCCTTTATTATTCATACAGAACAATTTACTTCTGACACTTCTGGTCATTAAATATATGGAGGTTTTCCCAATATCAGGCAAATTCTCTGTGACACCAGGTAAGTGTCTTACAATTTGTCAGTTCTGACTCTATCTATGTGGAGATAGCATCAGATCTCACAGGCAAAGTCCTCAGTCCAAGACTGCTCCCCCCTCTACCTTCAGATACAGGTTGCAAGCCCAGGGTTATCACCTGTGCTTCTGACCACCCAGTCATAGATCAGAGGTCCCAATACCTCTCTCCTTGGGTTTGATTAATTTGCTAGTACCATTCACAGAACTCAGAGAAACCCTTCCTTATGTTTACTAGCTTATTAAAGGATGTGATAAAGTGTATAAATAGTCATATGAAGAGATGCACAGAGTGAGGTGTGAGAATGTCTGAGCACAGGAGCTTCTATCCCCATGGAGTTGGGGTGTATCACTAACCCCATGTGGTTTTTGCCAGCCTGCAAACTTTCTGAACCCCACACTATAAAGATTTTATGGAGGCTTTCTCACATAAGCATGATCAATTATTAACTCCATTTCCAGCCCCTGTCCTCTCTCTAAAGAAGGCAGAGGGTGTGTGTGTGTGGGGGGGGGGGTGGTTTGTGCAGTGAAAATTCTAAGCTTCTAATCATGGCTTGGTCATGACCACCATCCAGAAGCCATCTGCGAGCCCACCCAAGATTGCCTCACTGGAACAAAAAATGCTCCCAGTGTTCTTATCACTTAACGAGAGTTTTAGGAGTCTTGTGTCAGGGATAGGGTCAAAGATAAATATTAGAACAAGAGATGCACCTAGTGTTCTTATCACTTAGGAAATTACAAGGGTTTTAGGAGCTCTTTGCCAGGAATTGGGGGTGGAGTCCAATATACGTATTTTCTATTACCTCACATTCTCTTTCTGTTCAAGTGGTTTAAAGTATGATTGAAGACCCTAACCAAGAAAGGAATCCAAAACTGAGTCATTATTTGGAGTAGAGTTACCTGAAAGAGCTACCTGGGGCACATTATGAACTGGAGACAAATTTTTGTTGTGTTATGCTCCTCTTATTTGAAGGTTTATTGTCAAAGAGGCAAGTTAACTCTTTTTTAAAAAATTTTTTTCTTAATGATTTATTTATTTTTGAGCTACTGAGAGAGAGAGAGAGAGGAGAGAGAGAGAGCATGAGCAGGGGAAGGAGAGAGAGAGCACGCGCACGGGCATGCGCACACGTGCGAGTGGAGGAGGGGCAGAGAGAGAGGGAGACACAGAATCTGAAGCAGGTTCCAGGCTTTGAACGGTCAGCACAGAGCCTGATGTGGGGCTTGAACTTGTGAACTGTGAGATCATGACCTGAGCTGAAGTCAGACGCTTAGCCAACTGAGCCACCGAAGCACCCCTAGTTAACTCCTTTTAACACAGTAATTGGTAACAGAAGTGAAGTACTGCCATAACAGAATCCTAAAATATGTGACACTGATTCAGCTATTGGCTCTGGATAGTGAAGAAATCATTACTGGGTAGCTACGTTATATGGTGGCAAAATTTTCAGTATATTTGTTACCTGCTTTTCCTTACAAGACAGACCATGTGCCAATTGGGCTTGTAAACTCTATAGGAAGAGTTTGGAAAACCAAAAGTTGGCAGTGTCTTGGGAGACTATTGGCTCATTTGGCAAAGTATAGTTAAAAAAAGAGATGATCCCAGGAGAAAATTGGCTAACTGATAAATAGAAATGATAAGAAAGAAAGAGAAAGAATAGAAATTCAGGGCCTTAAAAGCTTGAAAGTCCTAATGTCTAAACCCTAAACAATCAGAGCTAGCCTTACTAAAAGTTGTGAATGAAAAAAGTTAAGTACAACTTGATGGTTAGATAAAGGGACTCATGGAAAAGATCAGATTATGAGTATGTCCTTAATTTGCTCAAGATAGATTCAAGGTGGCTGCCATTAAGTAAAAAGGAAATCATAGGGTGAAGCAACAACACAAGTCAGACTGCAAAATCATGTCTAGAAAAAACTATTGGTGTGGCTACCGGCACATGGAATTGATTGGAAAGAGATTGAAAAGGATTAAAATTTTTTTCAAGATTTATTTATTTTTGAGACAGGTAGACAGAGCTCAAGCCAGGGAGGGGCAGAGAGAGAGGGGGACACAGAATGTGCTGTCAGCACAGAGCCTGATGTGGGGCTTGAACTCACCAACCATGAGATCATGACCTGAGCTGAAGTCAGATGCTCACTTAACCAACTGAGCTATCCAGGAGCCCCCAAAAGTATTAAATTTTTGAAGAAATGATTTGCCAATGGAACTAAAAAAGTACAATAAAAAACATTTCTGATATTAGGATTTAAAACAACTTGCAGATCCCCAAATTTGCAGCAGTAGGCAGGTTTTTAAATCTGTACATTCCCTAAAAAGGGTTTGCTGCTCAATACCCAAGCCCAATGTAGTCAAGGAAAGTAATGGATAAGGAGGAGGCTTCCAGAGGTTGAGAACATTGGATAGTGGAGTTCTCCCCAGAAAACATAATTGAGCTTAATCAAGATTTTCCCTCTCCCCAGGGCAGTGTCTGCCCAGTGGGATTTCAAAATTGGTTCAAACCAGCAACTGCTGTGTTTCTTAGTCTCCTAAATGGAAGTATTGATTGTGGTTATCTTATCCCTACTCCACCACTGTAATTAGATATGTGTTTAGGTGAGGGTCACTTCCTAGTCTTTTTAGCTCATAGGTCTCCAGAGCCTGGGAAATCACATCTTGATCAGATGGGAAGAACTACATGGCAACCTGAGAGCCTGGGTTTCAAGCTGATGCAGTTAGTGATTAAAAGTTTTGGGTTAGTGATGGAGGTGAATGTGTTTCATGCATGGGAAGATGAATAAAAGGATAATGAGTGGCCAGAAAGGAGGACTGGCTGGATGCTCATTAACCTTATTTCCTTCTTTTGGGCACATGGAAATGCTACAGTTCAGAGTGTCTCCTGAAGTTAGATCAGCTAGATTGCAGCAATATGAGGTGATAAATAGAACATGGACAGAAGCCATTTGTGTCACTTCCCAGACCTGGCTTCTTAAAGATCCTTCACTATCTTTCATACATTCTCTCCATTGTCCCATGACTGTAAGCAAAGAATCTGAGAGAGTAGAACTTCCTGAGTCAACACTTGTAAGAGAGCTGCTCAAGAGAGCTGCCATACCAACTATGGACTGTGAATTTGTCAAATCACTAACATTTTATGATGGTGAATCAAGGGACGGTCACATTCAAAGATATGATACAGAAGAAATTATGGAAGCATATTAAATAAATCTGTATATATACTTAATAAATAACTATTATACAGTCTGAATTTTGTCTGTTGGCATGTTGGAAAAGAAAGAAACATGGAAGAGGGAATTCTTGGGTTCCCTGGAATAAAGCAGAGCATATTTTAAGCATACATAGAATCACTAGCAAAGAAAGTGATAAATGGAAATGAATTGTTACCTCTTTGAAACAATAAAAAACAGAAACCAACAAGGGGAAAATAAGAACTGATATCAGATAGTGATTCCCAAGCCTGGGAATGGGCTGAGGGGAGGAGTTAGGGAGTCATGTAACTGAAAAAATTTTATGGAGAAGGGGAAAGTTTTGGAGAGCCCAATGAATGGGAATTATGTGTTGTTGTCCTACTCAGCGAATAGCCTCTGTGCCAAGGAGGATAAAAAGTTCACAATTGAAACCATAAGAGATTCTTAAATACTGAGAACAAACTGAGGGTTGATGGGGGGTAGGGGAGAGGGGAAAGTGGGTGATGGGCATCGAGGAGGGCACTTGTTGGGATGAGTACTGGGTATTGTATGGAAACCAATTTAACAATAAATTATATTTAATAGAAAATTTAAAAAAAAGCTCACAATTGTTCATCTAAGACATGAATGTTTAAGAATTCCCATGGAAAAAGTTTAGTCGGTAAGATGATGGAAAACTGGTTTGAAAAGAAGTGAATTATTAAGGAGAAAGAATTACATTTTTTAAGGGGACTCAGATTTGCTGACTTTTTAACTGTTAATAGTTCCCATCTTTAGAAATAAATTCCATTTATATATTATATTTTGTAGCATTTGCTACCCTTCCCTTCATTATTTATCCTATTCATAAGGAGATAAATTAATTCCTTTATCTATGCTTATTATCATTTCTAGGGTTCAGAGAATTCAAAGTACTTTGTATACTGTGAGTGTTAAAAGAATAAAGATTTCTTCTTCAAATTTGTAATTCATTTCAACAAAAACTATTAAGCTCCTACACTGTGTCCTCAGCAGCGGGGATATAAAGACGAATAACTTAACAACTTATTCAAGGAGTAAACAGTCAGTTCTTAAGGAGGATTATTACACAGCACTCAGTTCTGTTAGGTAGGTTTTTTCCAAAAAAGACCCACCAAGCAATTCTCTGACACCAGCTGGGTGTCCCACAGTGCAACTTAATTCTGACACCATCTACCCAGATATAGCAACAGCTTCCACAGGCTAAAGGTTCAGTCCCACAAGACTGACTTTCACTTGAGATGCCAATGGCAAGTTCAGGTTGTTAACCTGACTGACTGGCTGTAAATCAGAGGTTCCTATGACCTTCCCCTTGGGTTTGATTAAGTTGCTAGAGCTGCTCACAGAATTCAGAAAACCAATTTACTCATTAGATTAGTACTTTATTACAAAGTATATTAAAATATACAAGTTAACAGACAGAAGAAATACATAGGGCGAGGACCTCAACAAAGTAGCTTTGACCCTGTGGAGTTTGAGGCCAGTCAGTCACCTTTACTGGTTCAGCAACTGGGAAGCTCTCTGAACTCTGTTCTTTTGGATTTTGACAGAGGCTTCATTATTTAGCATAACTGATTAAATCACTAGCCATCGGTGATTGGATTCAATCTTCAGCCCATCTCCCCTGAAGGTCAGGAGCAAGGACTAAAGGGTCCAAACCTCTAATCACTTGGTTGGTTCCCTGACAACCAGCCCCACCCTTAGGTGACCTAGGAGCTTTCCAATAGTCACTTCACAAACATAATAGAAGACACCTTGGTGGCTTTCTTCACTTAGGAAATTCCAGGAGGCTTAGGGGTTCTGTCCCAGGAACAGAAAGAAGACCAAACATATACTTCTTATTATAAATCACAACATCACAATGATCTAGGCATGTAAAGATACTGTTATTACCCAGTGAAATAGCACAATGGTTAAGAGCTTGGATTTTTAAGTGGGATTCCCTGGGTTCAAAACCGAATAATTAATTTACTAGGTGAATGACATTTGAAGTGTTACTTAACATTTGTGTCATCAATGGTAGTAACATTAGAACCTTCCTCATAAAGTTACTTTGAAGTTTAAATTAATTAATATATCTAAAGAATCTGGAATAATGCTCAGCACATAGTAATCATTGTACATATTAACTATGATCATAATAGAAGAATCTATGATGTACTCTGTGAACAAGGAGAAGGAAAAGTAATTTAGTTTACAGGGTGGAGAAGAACATTCGAAGAGCTGGGTTTTGCATACCAAGGGGGAGAGACTGGTATTAAATCATATTTGAGGATCTTTATAGACTATCAGTTTTTAGAGGGTGAAGTCAGGATAGATCCCGGTTTGGGTGAATCCTTTAGCATGAACTCATCATTCAAAGGATGACTCCATTCCAAATGAGTTTTATACCTGTTAAGGTCTTATATAGTTGCATCTGACTAGAAGAAGCTTGATTATACCCAGCTTACCGCTTACTACTTGGTCTATAAAGCCAGGTTTTTTGTTTTTTGTTTTTTGTTGTTTGTTTTTTACTCTCCCTTTTGTTAGACCACACTTATAATAGTTACGCGGTTTAAATCCTTATTCAGAGCAAGGAAGAGGATTGACTCACACTTTAGAAATTTTCTCTCCATGTTACTCCTTAAAAACTTGCTCAACTTCATAGTAACTGGTGACTCCTCACCTGAGGGTTTCATGGTGTTTTCTTAGAAATGAGTCAATGATATTAGCTCCAATGGCAGGTGAAAAGATGTCTAAATCACATCATACTTTCAATAGACTATTTTAGCTAAGAGAGTAGAAGAGACCAAACAATGCCAAAGAAGTCTTTTCTTTAAAAAAAAAATTTTTTTTAACGTTTATTTATTTTGAGAGAGACAGAGCATGAGCTGGGGAGGGGCAGAGAGAGAGGGAAAGAATCTGAAGCAGGCCCCAGGCTCCAGGCTCCAAGCTGTCAGCACAGAGCCCAACACAGGGCTCGAACTCACTAATTGTGAGATCATAACCAGAGTTGAGCGAAGTTGGATACTTAATGGACTGAGCCACCCAGGTGCCCCAAGAAGTCTCTTCCAAGTAATAATAAAAGCATTTACGGGGAGCCTGGGTGGCTCAGTCGGTTAAGCATCTGACTTTGGCTCAGGTCATGATCTTGCGGTTTGTGGGTTTGAGCCCCTCATTGGGCTCTGTGCTGACATCTTAGAGCCTGGAGTCCGTTTCAGATTCTGTGTCTCCCTCTCTCTCTGCCCCTCCCCTGCTCATGCTCTGTCTCTCTCTCCTTCAAAAATAAATAAACATTAATAAATAAATAAATAAATAAAAGCATTTGCCAATCCACTGAAAAATGACTGCCTCTTCTCTATATAAATGAGATGTTTTGCTCTCTGAAAATGATGAGCTGTTAAGTTTTTAATTCCATTCCCAGGAACTTTCAAATTTTCAGGCATTACTGTGAATGAGTCTGTGCAGCATTTAGAAGGCTAAAAACAAAGGGAGGAAAGCCAAAGAGAAACACCCGTTTTTCAGCATTTGCCCCAGGGCTTTGCAACCAAAGCACCACCCCATTTCTTTTTGAGGTGACTACACCCTCTCTTCTCTAGGCATTGGAATCTCTCCTGTATATGTAAAAGCTTTTTTCTCTCTGACAAAGTTTCCTTGTCAGGGAATTTCTAGATAAGAATCTTGAGTTAAAATCTCAAATTATATGCATCCACCCACCCTTATATTATAATTACCGTCTTGGGCTTTAAAAAAATAACTACACACATCAACAGTTTCACAACTGCTTCAGAGAATGGTTAAGATTAGTAGGCAAGCTCCTAGAGAAATTATGCAGGTGACCACAGTTATTAATGTAAACATGGTTAAAATGTTTGAATGCTGTCATGCTGGGACCAAGAGGCCAAATTTGAAGATTTTATCGTGATGCTTTTGGCTCAGCACTTGAGAACTAAAATAAAGGGATTTGTAAGTGTTGTTGCCTTACCTGCATGCTGTTTGCGTGCTTTGGGGTTTTCCCTCGTAAAGAACATCATGCAGTATTTGGGGTAACATTAAGAAATTTTTCTTTTAAGAACTACAGCTACCATTATAATGTGGTAGCTGTTTTGCTATGTCTTTCAACAATTTTTTTTTCCCATTAATTTCACTTTGGTCAAGTTTTTTTTCAGAATGAAATTCAAAGATTGGAATTTCCTGCATATATGTAAATTCATTTATTATGAAACAACATATAACATCGTAGACCACTAGAATTAAGAAAAACCACAGAAATGGTGATTTTACTGTTTGGTCTAGGAAGTGAAGGGCTTGTACATTCTGGCTGTGTAGGGCCTGCACATTTCCTGAAGTTATTCCTAGACCCTTTACCTCAATTTCTAACTCAAATTAGCATTATGCAAGCTATCAGACAGTTCATTGAACAGTACTTGCTACTGTGAATCAATTGGGCTTGCTCTTTCCATTCCAAACCCTTTTTATCTGTCTGTCTTCCTGGACAGGTTGGGGAGAGGAGTTGGTATCTCAGCTCCTCCAGTAGGAGTGGTAAATTTGCCTGCATCTAACCAAAAACTTACCCATCCAGGACCGGATTATCCTTCTGTACTGTTCATATACTGTTTTTGCATTTGTTGATTCATAATGAAGTCTTTTTATTGTGCTTGCGTCCTAAATTTCATCTTTATATACACATCGGCACTTTATGTCTTTTTAGACATAAAATAATTATCCCTTTTTTAATTTATATATAACTGTAAACATTTGGAAAACTAAATTAAAATAGGAGAGAGAAATCACTTTATATGAAATAATCATTTTCTTGAAGGAAAAAGAAACTTTGTATTTGTTCCTAGCCTATAAATAGTAAATAAATTTTCATTGATGAAACTTCAGACAATAAGCAAAGAGAAGTGAAAAAAAATCTAAACTTCATGTAAAGATATTCACTGTTACATTATCGTGTTTTTGTTGTTGTTGTTTTTCTGTGCATGTGTGTGTGTGTCTATGTAGTCAAGTGGTTTGTTTTCAGGATTGGAATAGTATAAGAAGTATAGTTTATAAACTTTATATTCCATTTAAGGCTTAGTTACAAGTATTTCTTCATTCTTTAAATGGCCCTCAAGGTCATGATTTTTAGTGGAGGTATGATAGTCAAACAGATGGAAATAACATTTAACTATTCTCCAAGTGGCAGAAATTTAGGTTATTTTTGCATTTTATTATAAAATACTGCTGTAATGAATATTTATGTACATAAGTATTTATATTTGTTTCTGATATTTTTAGGTCAAATTCTTTTAAGTGGTATAGCTAAAGACAATTTAAGCTTTTATTTATTTAATTTTTTATGTCTATTTATTTATTGAGAGAGAGGCACCCAGACAATTTAAGCTTTAAATACAGATATTTGAATATATCATCAAATTGTCTTCCAAAATTTGTACCAGTTTTTATTTATTTTTTATTTATTTATTTTTTAGTTGTACCAGTTTTTAAACTCAGCAATAGTCACTAATATACCCTTACTGTGTGCAACACTGAGTATTATCATTTTTTTTTTTACTACCTAATGCTGATTGGTGAACAACAGTATATTCTATTTCAATTTGCATTTTAAAATATCAAATGAAACTAACATGTCTCTCCATCCTTTGTATATCTTCTTATATGAATTGCTAGTTATTTACTTATTTTTTTCCTATTGAACAGGCTCATCTTTTTTTTTTTTTTTTTTTTTAAGATTTTTTTCTTTCAGGGTGCTTGGGTGGCTCAATGTTTAAGTGTCCATAATTCTTCGTTTTGGCTCAGGTCATGATCTCATCATGGTTTCGTGGGTTTGAGCCCCGCATCCAGCTCTGTGCTGACGGCATGGAGCCTGCTTGAGATTCCCTTTCTCCCTCTCTCTCTCTCTCTGTCCCTCCTCTGCTCATGTTGTCCCTGTTCTCTCTCTCTCTCTCTCTATAGATAGATATAGATATAGATTTAAAGATTTTTTCTTTTTTAAGTAGGCTTCATTCCCAGTGCATCTCATGACCCTGAGATCAACATGTAAGTTGAGATCAAGAGTCAGATACTTAACTGACTGAACTACCAGGAACCCCTAAAGATGTTATTTTTAAGTAATCTCTATACCTGGTGTGTGATTTGAATAGCCCCAAGATCAAGAGTTGCATGCTCCACTGACTGAGCCAGCCAGACAACCCAAACATGATAATGTTTGTATTGTTTTGTAATGTTTGTAATGTTTTGTATTGATTTTTAGGAGGTGTTTTTTTTGGTTGTTTTTTTTTGTTTGTTTGTTTGTTTTTAATTAAAGGCATTAGTACTTGGTCATATATTCTCCTTTTTGTAAGTTGCTTTCTTATCTGGTTTACATGTTTTTAGGACTAGATTGTGGTGCTAGTAACCTAGTTATGAGGAAAAATTAAACAAAGACAGATGATTGGTCTGGGAGGAACTGATTGAGATTGGGGCATGAATGGTGGTCTTTGGATTGCATTAGAATTTGAATGATTGGTTTACTATTTTGGACAATGAGATTATAATTTTGGTACTCTAGCCTCTACTATTTTTAACTTTCAAAACGACTCTTTACACTGCTATCATCATATGTAAGGCACAGATCTTCTAAAGTGGCAAAGGCAGACTTACAAGCCAGGTTTGTCCAGCACCAAAATCTATTCTTATGATTATACCACACTACTTTTGAAGATTACATAAGTGATTTTTCATCCCTATGCTTTCTCAGTATGTTTTTAAATGCCTTCCTGATATTCCCTACAGCTGGTGTTCCATAAACTCACCATGGTTGAGTTTGTTTCTCAACTACATAGATAAGGACACAAAGGAACAGAAAAGGATAAGTATCTTGCCCAAGATGACCCAGCTAGTAAAACTAATTCAGGAAAAGCAGAGAAGGCCAAGAGCAGTGAGATCTATCCTGTCAATCTTTTCATCTTGTGTTTCTTCATTTGTTTTTTATGCCTAGAAAGTTCTTCTCTGCCTAGAGGTGAGAGATAATCAATTATGTTTCCTTCCACTTGTTTCTGGTGCTGGTTTGCATATTTATATTTAACTCAAGACTATCTGGAAAATATTTTGGTGAGAGAAATAAATTAGAGGTGTTTTAGTAAGGTGAGGAGCTTGATGAAATGATTCAGAGTTTTATCTGGAAGAATATATAGATGATAATTATTGAGAAATATTTGAAGAAGAGTACCAGAACAGAGAACTAGTATTGCCAGAAATATAAAAAATAACAACGATGCAATAATTAAATCAGCATGCACTGTTTTAAGAAAAAAATCAACTCTGTTCAGTATACAGGAATAATTACAATGATGTGAAATTCTATTTTTCTCAAAGAGCATATTCGGTTATTAATTTGGGATTTTATGATTTTTCAGATCCAGAGAATGTCAAAATAATAATTGAAAAAATACAAACACCCCAAATAAAAATCCAAACATACCTAATGCTTGTTTTGGTAGATTATATACTAGAATAGGAACCATGCAGAGATTAGCGTGACCCTTGCTAAGGATGACACACAGATTTGTGAAGCATTCCCTACTTTTCAGTTATGCAAGATGAATTTTATACCTCAGTAAAGCTGAAAAAAAAAGTCCAAGCCTAAATTTTCTATTAACAAGGCTTGCCCTTAATGAATTGTGACAGTGAAATAATCCTTTTGACATGGGGCAATTACTGTGGCCATAAACATAGACTCATGGCAGATGTTGACTTCAGAGGCTACTGAGCTGATAAGCGAACACTTTTGGGCTTTGTTTATGTGCACAATAGGCACTTTCTGCATGCTCCACACCCTGCCTCCTAGCAAAGTGCATCTGCTGCAGAACTCTGTCTTTCCTCTTAACCTATCTTTCTACTTTTGAACTGCAATAGGGTTGGGTCGTCACTGGCTCTGTCTACTTCCTTGTTGTGCTGAGATGTGGATAAACAGGAACCTCTCCCTGGAATTTTGAGGATGTTCCAAAGGGCCTCCAGGTGGAAAGCATTTGGCCTTGACATCACATAGAAAAGAAGGGAGAGGTTGGAAAGACAATAATCCTAGAATCAAGGGATTTTAAAAATAGGAGAAAGGATTTCTTAATCTTCTATGATTCAACCAAAAACCTATCAACATATATGTGGTTTTCAGGATAAGGATCTTAATATCAGAAATGGAAAACTCAAGGTTGGCTGTGTATGAGCTCTGAAGTTTGGGGAACTCTTTGCTAACCCTTTTTTCCTTAATGACATTTACAGAAGTAGAGGAAATGTACTTCCTTCTAAGAAAAGCAAGCATGGCAAGATATCAACTTTTCTATAGGAATCAGTCAATTCTATTTTTCTTCTTCTAATTGTCCCAGATTCTTAAATAACTGACTTCTAAACTGTCCAAGTCATGGTCTGGATTAAGCAGTTTTCATTGTCTCCATCGAACATACAATCTTGCTTAAGTGGAGGATCATGCCTTACTTGTAGTACTCAAATGGTGTAAGTTAAGGCTTTTTATCCCCCCAGACGAGGGATGTTAATATAGGAAAGTCTGCCACTCTGGTTTGCAAAATATATACAAACTCCAACTTTCAAGAGCTAGTCTATGAGGAAAGGCTGTTTACTTTTCATCTTTGCATTTTCTAGGGTATCTTTGAGCATAGAGTCTTACACATGTAATTTTTCAACAGTTAAAACAATAAATACAAACAATAAATATTGAACTGAGGAGTGTAATCAAAGGAAAACCTTTCATTAATTTTGAGACCAGGAGGCAGAAAGAAAGAAAGAAAGAAAGAAAGAAAGAAAGATGTTACAAACCTTACTGATTATTTTTCTTCCTTACTTTAACTATTTGCCTTAATCTTAGTAGAAAGATCCCCCAATATCTCAGCTTTATCTTCTAGGAAGACTATATACAGGCATCATAGAACATAGATACTCCCTTTTGCCTTGGAATATTTATCCTTCTGCAATGTTATAGGAAAAGTTTAAGATCATAGGCTGACTTAAGAAAAATGAATGACTGGGGCACCTGGGTGGCTCAGTCATTTGAGCATCCTATTTTGGCTCAGTTCATGATCTCACAGTCCAAGAGTTCAAGACCTGCATTGGGCTGTCTGCTGACAGCATAGAGCCTGCTTGGGATTCTCTCTCACCCTTTTTCTCTACCCATTCCCTACTGTCTCTCTCTTTCTCTCAAAATAACTAAACTTAAAAAAAATAAAAATAATTTATTCTTTTGGCAAATATTTCTAATGCATAATTCACTTTGACTGCCTTGATGTATGCAAGCCTCTGTTGGGTGATGTAAGTGAATATTTTCAATTTGCTTTTCAGGAGGAATAGCAAAATAGATGTGTCTACCATAGTTTTCCTAAAGGAAAGTCTCTAATTGCACATGTGCCACACTAGGCAAATTTTCTATAATGGCATATGCCACATGTTGGAATTTTTGCCAGTTAGTTTCTACATATCATTTAACATTTCTCATGCCTAATGAGAGTTTGTGTGTGCACAAATGGATGTGTCAAGACCATTTGCCAATTAATCCATTAAAAAAATTGTTATAATGCCTTTTCAAAAAAGGAGAGGATAAGGCATAAAGTATTAATGCGTGTGCCTTTCCTGTGACAATAAAGAGCATATCTTATAGTATTTTAAAATCCAGGTAATACTATAAATTTAATATCTAAGTAGCAAGAGAACAGGTGAGAGAGAGTTTTCAGGTAAGACAGCCTTGGTTTGCTGTTTTCCTTTCTTTAAGCAAGACTTATTAACTACTTGCCTGGCCTCTAACTATGGTTGATTTGAGAGGAAAGGACATCTTTCCATGATTACAATGTCATCCTACTCCTTTTTAAGTAGATTGAAATGGTCTTGGAATCATTTTCTTGCTCTCCTATTTCTTGGTTATCACTGGTCTCATTTAATTTCACCCATTATTTTTCCTTCATGATCTCTGTACCTGAAGCAGCAACCCACACTTCAGCTGTCAAGGTCAGTTTGCCATAGTTTGCCAAAGAGGGTGGCCCTTTTAAGCTTGTGCACCAAATCTATAAAAGGGTCCTCATGGGCTATGGTGATAACTGATAACTTTAAGGTTATCTTGTTTCCTCTTTCTTCAGCTTTTCTATTTGTTTTTTTTTTTTTTTTGCATACTCTCTAAAGTTATACATTGAAAAAATTTGAGAAGATGGAAAAGAAAAACCAAGAAAATTAGAATGTATATCAATTAGTTAAAGCAAACAAACCCAGGCTGAATAGAAAATAAAAACAGGAATCATTTCAAAATATCATTGGATTCATGTTTTCTCACTATCCTCATCCTCTTTCTCCATCTCACTTCCTCCTCCCATATTTCTTCTTTCTCTTTCTTGCGGTAATTTCTAAGATAACCAAGGAGCAAGAGTATGCCGTTACAAATATTCTAATCCTAAAATGAACATATATGCTTGCTCTCTCTCTTCACCTTGATAAAAAGAAAGATAGATAAGCAGATTAGTATATATACACGCTTGCATGGGAATGTATATCACATATTCTAGATTAGATTAAGGCGTAAGGTATAAGACCATAGTGTTAGTTTTGCACATTAGGAAGTAGCTCTAGGAATAAATATTTGTTGCATGAATAAATGAATGAACCAATAGTTTACCGAGTGCCAGATTCTGTGCTTTCCTTTACACGGATAATCTCAGTGAGTTCTCACAATGCAAAGGTTGGGAAACAGAGACTACTGTTGACCTTATGGCAAGACCTAGGTCACAGATCCATGGACTCAGGAGAGACGGTGAGGCCTGAATTCACAACAGTACCTACTGTCATGGTATTAGGCATGGGCTCAGATTTTGTGGAATAAAGCTGATCAGAAATCCTCAGTTTAATTATGCATTCCATGCACTTAAGCTTGGGATTTGTTACATTGTATTGTGGTACAATATGCTGATCCAATATTTCAGATATTCCTTACGAATACTGGGAAAAGAGTGAAGGGAGAGAATATTTTATTTGTCAATATTCCAAGGAACTATTTGATTTAGAGAGATTCATGAAAGAGTTCAGAGTTTCCAGTCCACCACTTGACTAATGAAATACTTACCTCTGACTATAGCT
The DNA here is from genome assembly GCF_018350195.1 of Panthera tigris. Taxonomy (NCBI): domain Eukaryota; kingdom Metazoa; phylum Chordata; class Mammalia; order Carnivora; family Felidae; genus Panthera; species Panthera tigris. The sequence continues at coordinate 148,597,334 of NC_056663.1, forward strand.
GAAGTTCAAGTCTCTCAGATTGATCAGCAGTGTTTTCAGAGATAAGTAGAGTTTTCCCTTAATTAATTGATATTTATGCATCTATTAGGTATCTTTTCTTCACTGCTCATACCTTGAGCTGTTTAATACTAGTAGATTAATTTGAAATTATCCCATCCATGGACTGAACTAAAGTCAGTAAGTCATGATTCAGTATTAAAGGATAGGATGGCACCTGGGAATAAACGACTGAGTCATAGAGCCTGTAAGACTACACAGTGCTGGGAACAAAACACAGGTGATGGCCAGCAGGGAGGAGAGAGGCAAGGTAAAAGGAATTAAGAAAAGGAAGAAATCTGTTTGAAAACTGACACCTTGGACCTTGAAATACAGCCAGCAATACATTGATATCTACGAACACTGGGGGTCTAGGGCTGCGATTAAAGACATAGGTACCATCTGACAGACCTACTCTGATTTCTAGCTATGGGGTTTTCTCTGGTTTTCACTCAGTGCCCATCCTCCTTAGAGTCTGTTGTACTTCCAATGTCTTTCTCTTCTCCCCATAAAGCCAATAGTTTCTCTGACACTCCTTTCCAGAAACTGGGTGCTCACCTTCAGAGTTAGAGTTCCCACTAGCTGAGAATTCACTGAGATAGTCAGTGCCCCTGGATTTCTGTGTATTGCCTACTGACAGACTACCTTCCTGCTATCTCGTCCTGTCCATATTCTGTCACATTTTTCTCACCTGGGATTTGACTGCTTCTTGTCATCATTCTTCCCATCTAGAGTGTTCTACTTTGCTTCTCTGAGCAGACCCCACTAATGCTAAATCTGCCCTTACATGCCTTTAGGCAGAACTGGTGCTAGACCTGTATTTTGAACTGTCCCCATGGTTAAAAAAATATCCTGGTTCTCATTTATCTGTTCATGCATCAAACTTTATTTATTTACTTATTTATTTATTTATAATGTTTTTAAATGTTCATTTATTTATTTTGAGAGAGAGAGAGAGAGAGAGAGCATGCACAAGTGGGGAAGGGGCAGAGAGAGAGGGAGAGAGACTTCCAAGCAGTCTCCGCGCTGCCATGGCAGAGCCAGAAGTGGGTCTCGAACAGACAAACTGTGAGATCATGACCTGAGATGAAACCAAGAGTTGGATTTTTATTTACTTATTTATTTATTTATTCAAAAACATTTTTTTAAATGTTTATTTAGTTTTGAGACAGAGAGAGAGAGCACGAGCAGGGGAGGGGCAGAGAGAGAGGGAGACACAGAATCCTAAACAGGCTCCAGGCTCTTAGCTGTCAGCACAGAGCCTGACATGGGGCTCGAACTCACAGACTACGAGATCATGACCTGAGCTGAAGTTGGACGCTTAACCAACTGAGCCACCCAGGTGCCCCAAGAGTTGTATTTTTAGCCGACTGAACTACCCAGGCACCCCATCAAATATCATTTAAAGTTTTTTTCTTCTTTCTTTCTTTCTTTCTTTCTTTCTTTTGTTTTTGTTTTTGTTTTGAAAGAGAGGGAGAGAGAGAGAGAGAGAGAGCAGGGGAGGGACAGAGAGAAAGGGAGACACAGAATTTGAAGCAGGCTCCAGGCTCTGAGCTGTCAGCCCAGAGCCTAATGTGGGGCTCAGATTCACAACTGAGATCATGACCCGAGCCGAAGTCAGATGCTTAACCGACTGAGCCACCCAGGTGACCCTCAAATATTTATATTCTTACTATGTGTTGAGCATTGTCTTAGGTATTTAAGATATAATGACAAATAACCATAGACGGACACAGGAACTCTCACATACTGTTCCCGGGAGTATAAATTGGTAAAAGACATTGGGAAGCAATTTGGCAATATTTTGCAAAGTTGCATTTGGACACACCCTATTATCCAGCTATTTCCTGTCTCAGTTTGTACTTCTAAAACCTCTTCTTTCTCAAACCAAACCAAAACAAAAAACTCTTATTTCTCTACATTTGCTTCACATGTTTCTCTTTCATTTATAACATATAGATTATATAAAATTTATAATTAGCGGACATTGTACCTAATTACTTCTCACAATTACAAAGTGAATTAAAAAGTTATTCCTTGGGTGACGCCTTGGTGGCTCAGTCTGTTAAGTGTTTGACTCTTGGTTTCGGCTCAGGTCATGATCTTGAGGTTTGTGAGTTCAAGCCCCATGTTGGGCTTTGCACTGACAGCATGGAGCCTGCTTGGGATTCTCTGTCTCTCCTTCTCTCTTTGCTCTTCCATTGTGTGCTCTCTCTCTCTCTCTCTCTCTCTCTCAAAATAAATAAATAAACTTAAAATCTTATTCCTTGTATAATGATGCTCAGTGGGAGATCCAACTCTTGTCTTTACAAGGTTCTTTCCAAAAAAAAGATGCCCACCCCAGTTCCCCATTACATCTGAGCTCAGGTAGTTCAACTTCTGTCTAAATTCTCAGTCTTCAACTGCAGCACAGCGGATCCTTCTAAATGCAAATACAACAGCACAAATTGTGCATTGTTAATTCTTTAAAATACAGAATTATATACAATTCTATTATCTATATGCTGAAAATAATCACATGGATTAAATATTTGTGAAAACAGAGGAAAGTAAAAGGTTTAAGATGTGCTTTCAAGGTGTGACCCACATTTAAAAGAGTGCTACTCCATAGCCATTAAAAAAATGTCACCCCCCCTCCCCGCTCCATTTCCTGTTTCCAAAGAAAAACTGCTTAATTTCTGCTCTATTTAAAGCCAAAGCATGCCTTCACATGCAGATCAGACTGAGCGATAAATAAATGAGAAATGAGAAAGTGAAGAGGTGACCAGGAGGTGACCCCTCCAGAACTTGTGCAACACACATCTCCAGCTTCATGAGCTCATCACTACAAACTGAGGTTACATTTCTGTGTCTAGATGAACATGGCTAAAGACTCTGTCTATCTGATTATCAGATACTGGCACCTGTTTGTCTACCACACTGTTTGGAGAGTTTCCAGAGTACTGCCTTCCATGTGGCTAGGAGCTCTGCTAAGGTCAGGTTCCTACCCCCAGCCTTCCCATCCTGCTGGCTCACAGGATGTTTGTTACCTTTCCGCTCCTGATTTTTATCAGACTGCCACTCTGCCTCTAACTACCACTGACATTGCTTGCCCAGCTGCTGAGTGGTGACACTGTTCCGGTAATTCTCCATAAGATGCTTGAACCCCTGCTAGGAGCTTGGCAAGGCTTGGGAGGCAGAGGAATTGCAACTTGAATGTTGACAGAAGTCTAGCTAGTAACGGAGGAGTGTGAGGACTGTATGGTATAAGAAAAGTGGCCATGACAGGGGCGCCTGGGTGGCTCAGTCGGTTAAGTGTCTGACTTCGGCTCAGGTCAGGATCTCACAGCTGGTGAGTTCGAGCACACGTTGGGCTCTGTGCTGACACTTCAGAGCCTGGAAACTGCTTCAAATTCTGTGTCTCCCTTTCTCTCTGCCCCTCTCCTGCTCACATTCTGTCTTCCTCTGTCTCTCAAAATTAAACATTAAAAAAAATGAAAAAAAACCAAGATAACAAAAGTGGCCATGACAATTGACTTAAATGTCAACAAATAATAGACAATGTGAGAGTGCTGGTGAACCGGCCAGCACACGCTCCCTCGAAGAAGAGAAGCTGCTGTAACAAAGACCTAGTTTTGCCAGAAACTAGATTTTGCAAGAAAATTAATAATTAAAAATCTTTTTAATGTTAATTTATTTTTGAAGGAGAGAGAGACAGGATGTGAACGGGGTGGGGTGCGGAGGGGCAGAGAGAGAGGGAGACACCTAATCCTAAACAGGCTCCAGGCTCTGAGCTGTCAGCACAGAGCCCGACACGGGGCTCGAACCCATGAACTGTGAGATCATGACCCCGAGCCGAAGTCAGACACTTAACCGACTGAGCCACCCAGGCACCCCTGAAATTAATATTTTTAAGTAAAACTTTTCTTCTCAACAGTGGCACTTGATTCTTTTATTTTTTATATGACACTGCCATGGCCAAACGCAACATCTCTGTGGACCTCAATAGGACTGTGGGCCACTGACTTATATATCATTGACTAACAGCTGCTATTATACGTAGCTGCTCTTAGAACCCATAGCCCAACTACATTTCTAAGTCCCTGCATAGCAACCATCAGATTTCCACATGGCATGCATGAGTCAACACACACATGTGAGGGAGAACATGTGAGGGAGAATTCCATTCTTATCAGAGGAAAACCCACATCCTTTCCGCTAATGGAATCCGGCCTAACCAACTACTTAAAACAGTCACATGGTTTATCCGATTCCATCTCAAATAACACTGTAAAGGAAAGGATTACGTTATAGTCCTGATGCCACTGTACCAAATTCAATACAGTTTTCCTCAGTCTCACCTTCAGGATGAGGCAAGGAAAAGTTCTAAGTGCACATATAATACAATTTCATCTCTTACCCTCCTGGAGACTGAACCACCTTGAACAGAGATTATAAACACAGCTTTGAGGAATAAAACAGTAACTTTCAGGTTTAAGAGAAAGTGTCTTCAGCTCTGTGGAGGCAGCCTTGGTAGACATCAAATTTATAATACTGAGAAAAACACTTATGCCCAATGTCAGGCCTCTGTGCTGGGGGACTACTTCTCTACATTCAGGACTCTCCTCAAGAATAATGGAAAGCTATTTGTTTGTAAGTGTAAAAGGCCCACCTAATTTCCACACCATGCAGGAAAACCGCATATCACTTTTTCTCCTTGGAAGCTTCTCCTGCTTCAAAATTTACAGTTTACTTTCCACTAGATAGTTCAGGAACTCCAACTGAAGGCAAAGCAAATTTAAAGGAAGAACAATTCAGCCACGGAAGCAGAAACAAGCAGAATCCCAAGGTCTACTATCAGCAGTAAGAAACAACATCACACTGGGGAGAAGGTGAGAGGCCACCTCTAGTTTTTGGATAACCCAAAAGGTGGACATCCATTGTGGAGAAGACACATAAGGTACACTGGAATTACCTAACTAATGTCTATTGTGATTGCATGGTCAGTAGAGAATATTCTGATGGTTTGATTTTCCCAGGAGATTTGCCAACCAGAAAAGAATGTGCTGGTCAGGCCAAACTAAAAATTATGGTCCATTTAGCTAGATTGACAATATTTCTCATTGGAAACTAACAAATTTTCTGGTTATATACTTTATTTATTTATTTAACTATTTTTAAATGCTTATTTATTTTTGGGGGAGAGAGAGAGAGAGAGAGAGAGCGCGCGCACGCGCACTAACTAGCGGGGGTGGGGCAGAGAGAGAGAAGGAGACAGAATCAGAAGCAGGCTCCAGGCTCTGAACTGTCAGCAAAGAGCTAGAGGCGGGGCTTGAACTCAATGACTGAGAGATTATGACTTGAGTCGAAGTAGAATGCTTAACCAACTGAGCCACCCAGGTGCCCATCTGACTATATACTTTAGTTACACAAATACATGACTATGTGGTATAAACACTTTGGGAGTGCTTTACGTATTTTCCATACTCATATATTTGATAACCTGATTTAATTTTTTTTATTTTTTTTAAATGTTTTTATTTATTTTTGAGACAGAGAGCATGAGCAGGGGAGGGGCAGAGAGAGAGGGGGGACACAGAATCCAAAGCAGGCTTCAGGCTCTGAGCTGTCAGCATGGAGCCTAACATGGAGCTCCAACTCACGGAATGTAAGTAATCATGACATGAGCTGAAGTCGGAGGCTTAATCGACAGAGCCACCCACGCGCCCCGATAACTTGATTTTAAATAGGCGTTCAGATAGCAACATGGGTAAATTAAAGTATCACCTGGTGCATTCAACTCATTTTTAACTTTTCTTTATTCATGGACTGGAAAATGAATTTTTGTTTCTATTTCTCAAATTATTTTTCAAGGTTAAATGAATTTATATTTCTTTATCTGCAGAACTTGCACTGCTGTTAACAGGAAGGAAGTGGAGAAAACTCAAATCTTTTGACAGCCTACTATTGTTTTGGCTCCTTAAATATATTATGTCATTTGTTTTGCCCAATAACCTTGAGGTAAAACAGATATTTTCCTCATTTTATTAAAATAGGTGTAGGCATGTTTACATGGCCCAAGACTGGTCCTGGGTCACAGAACTAGTGAATTACAGGACTAAGATTTAAATTTAAAGAGGCTATAGCCAAATTATGGAAAGAGCCTAAATGTCCATCAACTGATGAATGGATAAAGAAATTGTCCATCAACTGATGAATGGAAAGAGCCTAAATGTCCATCAACTGATGAATGGAATACTACGTGGCAATGAGAAAGAATGAAATATGGCCTTTTGTAGCAACGTGGATGGAACTGGAGAGTGTGATGCTAAGTGAAATAAGCCATACAGAGAAAGATAGATACCATATGGTTTCACTCTTATGTGGATCCTGAGAAACTTAACAGAAACCCATGGGGGAGGGGAAGAAAAAAAAAAAAAGAGGTTAGAGTGGGAGAGAACCAAAGCATAAGAGACTGTTAAAAACTGAGAACAAACTGAGGGTTGATGGGGGGTGGGAGGGAGGGGAGGGTGGGTGATGGGTATTGAGGAGGGCACCTTTTGGGATGAGCACTGGGTGTTGTATGGAAACCAATTTGACAATAAAATTCATATATTAAAAAAAAATTTAAAGAGGCTAGAGGACTCTTTAATTTCTTTTGATTTATTATTGACACATTGTAGCCTCAAACTCTAACGTAACATATAATCTTGTATGTTTCTAAAAGTTTTAATTTGCTCTAAACAAGGTTTAAATGGTATCTGGATGAGCCGGATTGGGATAAACCTTGTCTCAAGTCTGGTAGATATGTAGGATTGTAGAAGGATGGGCTTTCGAGATATGGGACTCAGGGCAGAGACATGAGACTCCACATAAATTTAAAACCTATGTCATTCTAGGGGCCCCTGGGTGGCTCAGTCAGTTGAGGCTCCAACTTTGGCTCAGGTTATGATCTCGTGGTTCATGAGTTTGAGACCCTAGTAGGACTCTGCGCTGACAGCTCAGAGCCTGCAGCCTGCTTCAGATTCTGTGTCTCCCTCTTTCTCTGAATCTCCCCTGCTCGTGCTCTCTCTCTCTCTCTCTCTCAAAAATAAATAAACATTAAAAAAAATATTTTAAAAAGCCCTACATCATTCTTTGTGAGGCAGTAGGAATAACAGGTAGAAAATAAGTGTGTGACAAAGGAACAAATTGAGTGTAGCTTCTAAAGAATTGAATTAGTTGCAGGGAAACTAGCAATCACATTCATCCATAGCAGGCAATTGGCAGGGGGACCTAAGGACAGGATCAGCTGCATATTATGTCTGAAATATGGTTAAAACTTGTTTGATACTTAACATTAAGCTAAACTCATACAGAACTAGAAAACAAGACCATTAAATTCCCAGTTATTGTTTTCTCTGAAAATGGTTTGTTTACTTGATAACTTGACTAACTATAGAATTTCAGGCTCGAAGGTTTTTCACTCAATATTTTCTTCATTTTTTTCATTGTAAGCAATATGTTGATGCAAAGTCTGTTTTTATTGTCCTGTAAGGAATCTATCTTTTCTCTCAAGTGGCCTCAGGATTCTCCTCTTTCACTTTATATTCTAAGATTTCACTATCTCTTCTCTGTATTTTTAATTTTGTATGGCCCTTGCTGACTCTTTGTGAGGTTTCATGTCCTTGTGCAGTTCTGGAAAATTCTAGACGATTCTGTCCTGAAATATTTCTTCTACTAAATTCTCTCTAAATCTAGCGAAGGAAGTTATACTTGATAGGGTAACTTAATAACTGGTCTGGCTTTGAATTCTCCCCATTCCTCTTTGTGCCGCTAGCCCTCAAGAACATTGCCCTATTTCTCTGCAGTAAGTGCCCATATTCATCTTTCTTGCCTGGAGGTAGATACTGCCATTTCTTATGCAGGATGGGGAGGAAGGAGATATGCATGGGTTGACCTGCCTGGCTCTTGCTTCTGTGGTACTCCAACTAATCATCCTACCAATTGTTTCTCAGTCTAGCTCCTTCTCCTGGATTTCATTATCTCTATTCATGGAACATGAATCATATATCATATGATATATCATATATCATAGGTAGATTAAACTATAGTTTGAAAATATAATCCTTCATTAAATGATGATGGAGAAGTAATGAAGGCAAACCAAGAGGGTATGGTTGATATATTAAAGTAGTTGAATTTTAACCTTATTAGTCATGACTATGGAACAGAGATGGGGAAGCATTCATTTAGATTTTAAGTTATTTATTTACAGCTTGATTAATACTATTCTGTTATTTTTCCTAATGTTTAAACATTAGGATTTAGGGGAAAGAATAGTTTTCTTCATGCCAAAGAACAGTCCTAAGAGGCCAAGTTTTTTTTTTTTTTTCAAAAATAATATTTTTAAAGTTATTAATAGAATGGACTCATCATTAAAACACTTCTTTTTAACTGTAGGTATTTGGCATGGAGAGCTTAGCTGTGTTCAACTTTGTTGATTTGCTCCTGCATTTGTGAAATTTATTTCTCAGTTCTTAAATATCAAAAGCAAATCAGAAATAAATTCTGGGAGGTCCTGAGTGGCTCATTTGGTTAAGCGTCTGACTTTGACTCAGGTCATGATCTCACAGTTCATGAGTTTGAGCCCTGCGTTGGGCTCTGTGCTGACAGCTCAGAGCCTGAAGCCTGTTTCCAATTCTGTGTCTCCCTCTCTCTCTCTGCCCTCCCCCACTCACACTCTGTCTTTCTCTCACAAATAAATAAACATTAAAAAAAAAGAAAGAAAGAAATATGGGTCATCTGGGTGCCTCAGTCAGTTAAGCATTGGAATTTGGCTCAGGTCATGATCTCGCAGTTTGTGAGTTCAAGCCCCACATTGGGCTCTGTGCTGACAGCTCAGAGCCTGCAGCCTGCTTTGGATTCTGTGTCTCCCTCTCTCTCTGCCCCTAACCTGCTCTTACTCTGTCTCTGTCTCTGTCTCTCTCAAAAATTAATAAACATTAAAGAAAAATAAACTCTGCATATACATGTATTTTGAGTTTTTATTGACTGAATATGTGTTTGACTGGAAGAGGCTTATTTTTTAAAAATAAATAGTATTTGTATGGTGCCTATCCTCATAGTTATTATTTTAAACCCAACTACATATCCTGCTATAACTCAGATCTTTTAACCTCTCAAAGTAATGAAAAATAAAAACTTATCATGTGATTGACTATCTTAAATCTTTAAGTATATCATGCCTTAAACAAAATGTCTCCTACTGGGAAGAAAAATTAACTTTTTTTTTTCAGGTTTGATATCAAGAACTGACAAACAATATGGAATATGGAGAATATACATAGGGAGTTCTCAGAAAAAATTCTTAGGGATTTACATTTTTTTGTTTTGAATATTTTTTCTTTTTTAAAAAAATGTTTGTTATTTTTGAGAAAGAAAGAGAGAGAGTGGGGGTGGGACAGAGAGAGCGTGAGACAGAGTATCCAAAGTTGGCACTGTGCTGATAGCAGAGAGCTCGATGCGGGGCTTGAACTCATGAACCATGAGGTCATGACCTGAGCCAACGTTGGATGCTTAATCAACTGAGCCATGCAGGCATCCCTATGTTTTGAATATTTTGATAAATAGCCCAAGGAAAGGTCCTCAGTTCTCAGACTGGTTTATAAAAGAGAACACTCACTGTCATTATGCTTCCATGAGCATTTATAGAAAGTCCTGTTCAATGGGATTTCTACCTTTTTCTTACATACAAACCCAAGTTCAAGGATGCTTCTCTGTTACTTGGAACCTGATCCCCCATGGTTCTCAGGAATACTGCCCTGTTGCATCATCAGTCCTTTCTTCATTCCTTTAACTTATTTCTCACTTGCTCCTTATCCTCATACCTGATAGAGAGTTTCTAAAATATTGACATATTTGTCAGACCTACTTTTGTCCTCAGCATACTCCCAAACCAACTTTTGCATCACAGATCTACTGCTGTGCCTCCCCATTGGCTTAGACCAACTGGAGGCCAGAGGACATAAGAATCCATTAATGGTGTCTATATGGGTCAGCCTCCCAGGACAAAGAGTAGGGTAAAGAAAGGTAGAAGGAGGGTAGAGGGAAAACAGCACATTCAGAGGGGCAATTAAAGGCACACCAAAGGCAGAGTAACTATAATAAAATATCTCATTTAGAGAGAAGAAATGGAAGAATGTGATCTCTTGTTAAGAGTATGCACCATAAAATCCATAAGAAATATAATTCCATTGCCCAGACCCTATTATATTGTAGGATTAATTTTCTAGTCTACTCATAGAGATTAGATAGATATTTTAAAAATTGTGTTTGACTCTCCAAATACATTCCTTCTTATTCTCCATTGAATAGCAGCACTCTGGTTTGAAAAATTGACCTTAGCTCAATGAGTGAGCCTAACTGGTATAAGGAGAATCACAGGGAGGGGAGAAGATAGGGTCAAGATACTTATCTCCTGGCTTCCTTTCTGCAAGTTTGCCTTCTGTGTCCCTCACGGAAGGCCACTGATCGTCTCAAGCCAAATCACTCTACATGACTCTCTCCTTTGGTAACTTCTGGTATAGGGGTCATAGCTCAACTGCTAAAAAACTCCAGGTTCCTACATCTTACCTTGTAATTCACACATCCATTCCTTAGTAAATAGTTCCTTTGTAAATACTCCTCCTTGAAGTTAACCTATTTAATTGTGCTATCTATTTCTTCTTGGGACCCTGATTGAAGAATAGGAAAACTCATCATCTAACCCACGGCTGACATGAGTCTGACTCAACTGTACTGAAGGAGATTGTACAGAAAGCTTGACCTTGAAGAACAGTTACCACAGGACCTTGTGAAGGTCGAATAGACAGGACTTAGTACAAATTCCCATTGGGAATGAGGTGGGTGTTTTGGGTGGCACATGGGTTGTGCTTGGTGAAGATATTTTTGGAGCGATAGGTATGTCTTTGGATATGTGCTAAGCAATTAAAGAGTAGATTGTAGTGAATATTCACTGTTGTTCTATTTTATGCCAATAAATTTAATTTTCTATTCATAAAATAATCTGAATTAGGACCCTTGCCAATTCAGCAGCACTATTTTATTAGAACAAAGGAGATGAATAGGACATAAATTAGCCTGTCTGTTCGTGAAATCCAAAATAATGGGAGTATTTGAGATTTTGACAAACCACCTCAAATTAAAGGCAAATAACCAGGGAAGTGGCACAAGTGCAAATTTAGTAGAGTACTGATATTTGCAATATTTATGGCTTAACGATGTTCTTTTAATCATGATACAGTATTTGATATGACTAGTTGACTATTCACACACAAATTATTGCCCCTTTTCACACTTTCTATACCCATATTAGGGGTCCTTGATAACAGATAAGAATGTTATAGCTCAAAGAAATTATTATCTATTCTTTTTAGATTATCCTAATCCTAATCTGGTAATACAATGCCCTTTTTGAGAAGATTGCATCCAGTCAAAGGATAGCTGGTTAACATGACATATCAAATTTAAAAACTCTTAAATGGGACCTTCTCAAAACCTACCTTTCCCTACAACAGCCAGAGTTTCTTTGGGGAGCACTATTTTCTGACACTTCTGAATGATGCATGAATATGCTGGGAAAACAGTCCTAATAAATCTCTTGCCACTGAACTCTACCTTTGCCTGGAGCTCAGTGAGGAGGAACTTTGCATGGCATCCCGCGTGAGGTGGCAGAATTGCTGTAGTATCAGGTTATAGGAACGTTTTCCTTAATGAAACGTGGTGCAGAGAGCAAAATGGAGTCTCTCATGTCAAGCAGGAGCCTGTGTCAAGCAGGGACTATGTCAAGTGATGATGCAAGCAAAGGTACTGCAGCTATGATATATCGCTGGGATCAGCATCAGCTGACACCCAGAACTGGTAACAAGCAGAAGCAAAGGAGGTTGGTAGGGGGCCCAAGACCGATTTAACTCCTTTTTAAAAGGGAAAGATTTTTGCAGCAAACTGTCAGACTCTTCAGACATGACCCCTCTATGTCTGGCCACTTAAAAAAAGCAACTGTGCCTGAAGACTCTGCTGGATTGATCTCCAAACAGAACTGAGATCCTTCACCACTTGAACATAATAAGCAGGAAATTCTGAGAGCTCATCCGGACTCAGACCTGGTCTTTATTTCAACTGTGCACCCATAGACTGACTTCTAGTTTGGTTTGTTAACTTCCTACACCCTTCTGTTGTCTTGTTTGTTGCGTGGTTTGTCTTATGTTCTGCTCTGTGTGATTAAACCAAGTTTAATCACATGGTGAAAGGTCATTGAGTTTGGAATCCTGAACCTGCTTTATAATTGTGATTGACTTTGCTTTGTGATTGAATAAAGCTGATGTTGTGGAAAGACACTACTCGTGTGTGTGCCTTCATAGCCTGCTCATGACAGGTGGAAACGAAGACAATGCCATCTAAAACTTTCCATGGATTCACAAGAAAGAACTGCTATCTTGGTGTCAAATCTTGAACTTAGATAAAATAATTTTGAACATACAGCTGCTATTTGTTATTACAGTGGCCATTCAGCAGATGGGCAGTTTGCCTTCAAAAAGGATACTGATATTGAGACCATGTCTTTAATAGAGTCACTGCTAGGGAACCTCATGCATTTAGCAGTACAAGAAGATTGCATAATACACTTTGGAGATGTTGGCAAGGTACAGGTACACAATGGAGTACTACACAGGCACTCAAAATGATGCTGAGGAATTGAATTTACTGATACAGACAGATGTTCATGATTCATCCTTAAGCAGAAAAAAGACTAAACTGCATGCTGTCAGGATAGTTCCAGCAGCAAGTAACAGAGCATCCAATTCAAAATGAATTCAAAATGATATATTTGTTTTTATAGCTAAAATTATTAGATTTATTCATTCAATTCATTAAGCACAGATGTAGGACGCCCTTCAGGGTTGGTGGATTCAGTGACCCAATGATGTTATCAAGGAACCAGGTGGTTTTACTTTGCACTGTCATCCAAATTATGCATCATCCTACAACTGATTCTCCAAATATGAGATAGATTCCAGGTGCAATTAAGAATTGCTTGCTTCCTCATTCATATTCAGATAGAGAAGTAAAGAATGGCTTTCATTTGCTGTAAATACTGGAAGAGGTACTTTTCTAGAAGTCTCTAGCAAATGTTTCCTCATATATCATTGGCTAGAATTACATCATTTGCTGGTAAAGGGACTGTGATTCTCTTTAGATCAGTCAGGCTCACACACTGAGTTAAGTAAGGTTGATTTCTGAAACCAGAGTGCTGCTATTCAATGGAGAGTAAGGTAGAATGAGTTTGGAGAGTCAAACACACTTTTTAAAATATCCATATAATCTCTATCTATGAGTAGCTAGAAAATTAATGCTAAAATATGGTAGTGTCTGAACAATAAAATTATATTTCTTATAGATTTAAAAAAATTATCTATCTCTATGTATAGATAGTCTAGAAAAATAATACTACAAAATGGTGGTATCTGGGTGATGGAATTGTATTTTTGTACATTTTCTTCCTTTTGCTTATCGGCACATTAATTTATAACTAAGCACCTTAGTTTCTTTACATTTTTAGTATGAGAACTTTCAAATAAATAAAAGAATAAAGGAAATAGTATAATGAAGCCTCAGAGTATCTATGACCTAGTTTCAACAATGATCAATTTGTGGCAAATCTTGTTTTATGGATTGCCTTGTAATTGTTTGTAAGAAACACTTGATTTTAGTTAAAAAAAACTTAGGATCTAGTCACCTATTTAACATTTTCTCTAATTCATAGAATTCACCTTTATGCAAATCAGAAAAACCAAGCTACGGATAGCCCAATACTGTTCTTGTAAATTGCTCAAGATCCCTCTTGAATTGGGCCCAATGCATCTGAAAGTTTGGTTTTGTTCAGCATCTTACCCTACCTATGCTTCTCAGAAATTTGTACTGCTGGATCCCCAATATGAGGGGGAAAAGCATATGCCTCTAGGAACCTGGGCATACAAATGAAGTGTCTCACTGAAAGCTAGAGCTATTTTGAAATCTCATTTTTATTTGTAAAATCTGTGAATATTGGCATTTCACTCTCTATATATTTAACAGAAATAGAATGTTTTAATTTACTCACCATTGAATAAATCTGACTTAGTAGGAAGTTGGTCCATGTTGGTCTTATGGCTTCCTGTCCTCCAAGGCACCCTGACAAATACTCCTGTGAACACAAGGTCCTCAGTTTGAGAGGCACAGCCTAGGATTTCTTTTCATTTAAGACTCTGATTCTGCCATTAGATTTTTGTTTTCTTGACTGTGAAACTCCATTCTTTTTAAGGACTTTGGCTTGAATTTAGTCCTCTTGCTTTTTCTACCACAGACCTCCTCAGTTAGTGTGTCCTTTCCTGGGAAGTAATCCTCAGTTGCCAGCCCTATTGACTCCTGTCCTGGCCAGGCCTGATCCAGTACCCCACAAGAGGATGTTGGGGCCATAAACCCCAAACAATGCAACACTCATTCATTTAATAGATTTTTATTGAGTGCCACCTATGGGTCCAGCACTTGGGCAGGCCTTGGGAATACTGTGGTTAAACACAATCCTGTCTTTAAGGAGCCTACACTGTCATGGGGATACGGATGTACAGACAGTTACAAAGTGGGCTAAGAAGTACAACATTATGTGAAGTACTGTGTCCTATGAAGCACAGAGCAGGGTCCCTTAAGTGGCTCAGGAATGTCTTCCAAGGGGCGCCTGGGTGGCTCAGTCGGCTGAGCGTCAGACTTCGGCTCAGGTCATGATCTCACAGCTCGTGAGTTCGAGCCCCGCATCGGGCTCTGTGCTGACAGCTCAGAGCCTGGAGCCTACTTCTGCTTCTGCTTCTGTGTCTCCCTCTCTCTCTGCCCCTAAACCACTTGCATTCTGTCGCCGTCTTTCTCAAAAATAAATAAACATTAAAAAAAAAAATTAAAAAAAAAAAAAAAAAAAGGAATGTCTTCCAAGAATGCAATGTAGTATAATGACAGGAAAGACAAGGAAGGGAGTGGCTAGGTGGTAATTTTCTATATTTGAAAGAAAACTTAGTCTTATACAACCATGCAAAATGTTTTCTGAGAAGTAAAGGGATTGTTAAAAAAGAATTCAATATGGGAACTTATTTCCAGGGTTACTGATTACGCTGAACCAACAAGAAGGGACTGGCACAAAGAGTTTGATCACTTAGGGGTATGGATTAGGAAAAAAAAATTGTATTTCTTTCAGATGGAGTCTTTTTTTGGGTGAACTGTAGTTCAGTTATACAGTTATAACTGTAGTGTGTATTTTATCCGTCTCAGTACTTTTGCTCATGAACTTTCTTTGTTATCCTGGTGAAATCTTCATTATTTGTGAGTTTTTGGCTTTCTGTAAAATCTCTGCCAAACAGAATCAATTGCTCCCTTGTCTCCCTTCCCTTAGCCCTTGTTTCCATACCGCACATGGAGCATCTTCATTTGCCTCTCCTGCTATGTCTTCCTGCCAGTGGAAAGCAATTGATCATTCCACCTCTAACCTCAGAACTCAGTATAGCACTTAGATACAATAGATATTTTAACAAATATATGGATTAAATATATTCAAATTTTATTTTATTTTCATAGTCTACTGATTATTTTGATCACTTTATCATTAAAAGTCTATACTATCTCAGGATTCAGAAATTTTAGGTTTATTTTCTCTTTCTTGTTTCTCAATACAAGAATGAGGTATTGGTGGTGACATTGGCATTTGTTCTGAAATTGTCTTGATTGGGTGAATATGATGTGAGACTCATTTCCTACTGAGTAATTCAGCAACAATCATTCCCAATCAATGGTGAGCTCCTTTAAGGTGGAGAGAGAGGGATAGGCCTCATCCACACACAGTGGATCAGGGCTGGGTAATAAAACTGAAAGAGAGAACAGATGAAGAAAGGCCTGTGCCTACCCTTTCCAGGCCCTCTATGGATGTATAGCCCTGCACCTCAAATTACTTAGGCAAAAGACTGTTTGATGTTTAGACTTTTATTTTCCAACTTTAGCCCTCCTTTCTTTTCCATTTCAGGTATATATCAGACACAAATATACTATAAGTTGACTCTTGACACTGGATATTCACCTTGAAATATTTTCAGACCATGAAAAAAATGGCACATCCATTCTGACAGCCTGTTTGGGGGTTCCAGTTTTAATAATTTACATCCTATACTTCCAGAAATTCTACACATAGGGCAGGGTCTCATTATCATTTGTGTGTTTTGTTTTAACTTTATTAGGCCCAAACAAACTAAAAGTCACTAACAGGTAGAAAAACATATCACGGTAGTATATTAGGATTTGGGTTGGTAACAGGAAGTTGTGGCTTCCAGAGATCAAAATAGCCTTGTTTGTGACATTAAAAGGAAATCAAAAGAGTTGTTCATCTTAGGTCAGGTTTTAAACAAGTAGAACAACATATTTTATGATAATATTTCTGGTCATTCTGTAAATACTTTTGGGTGAGTCTGCTGTTCTAGGCATTATGCTAGATGCTTTGAAGAATAAAAGATGAATAAAAACAAAATTATTTCCTTAAAAGAGACTGCAATAACAGTTAGCCTTTCCATTCATTATGAACAAGATAATTTTGTAACTCCCAGAGGCATTGTGCCAAACACAACTTGCTAGAACTTATTCGGTCATCGCTAGGTTCTGCAGTCCAATTTTGATTAATTTAGCACCACTTAACCTCCTTTAACCTGGACACTTCTGGTATTAGAAATGTCAGGGGCTCCTGAGTGGCTCAGTGGTTGGGTGTCTGACTTTGGCTCAGGTCATGATCTCACGGCTCATGGGTTTGTGCTGACAGCTCAGGGCCTGGTGCCTGCTTTGAATTTTGTGTCTCCCTCTCTGCACCTCCCCCACTTGCATTCTATCTCTTTTTTTCAAAAATAAATAAAAATTAAAAAAAGTCTTTTATATTATCATCCACCAAATAATTAATATTGTTAAATATTCAGTCCTATCTCTTTTTTTAGAATGAGGCATTACATAAAAATACAAGTAGGTAAGTTTAAAAAAGAAACCAACAAAGACATTGTATCTTTGACTGGATGTTGAGTAGTGATTGCCTTCCCACAGATAATTTAGATAATTTACATATATTCTTTTTCTGGTTAGCCTTATAGATTCAAAAGGGGCAGTCTTTCAGGTCTTGAGTTTAATTACTTATCAAAAATACTTTAATGCTGGAAAACCACCAATCTAGAAGTTAAAAATGCACTATTAAAGTATGGCAGCTAACAACCCAGCCTATAACCTAGAACTAGACTGATTGGGCTTAAATCCCAGCTTGGACACTTACCAGTGTGTCACTTAGGTTGAGTTATTTAAGTCCTGGCAAAACAAAAATGAAAAAGGGGCACCTGGAGACTCAGTCGGTTAAGCGTCCCACTCTTGATTTAGGCTCAGGTCATGATCTCACCATTAGTGAGATCAAGTCCCTCATCAGGTTCTGCACTCGCAGCACGGAGGCTGCTTAGGATTCTGTCCATGTCTCTTTCCTTCTCTCTCTCAAAATGAATAAATAAAAATAGAAAAAACAAAATCAAAACCAAAACCAAAAAACAACCAAATAAACAATAAACAAGTGGGGATACCCAAACTAAAAACTTCTGCCCAGCAAAAGAAATCATCACTAGAGTCAAAAGGCAGCTTATAAAATAGGAGAAAATATTTGCAAACCACTTATCTGATATAGGGTTAATCTTCAAAATATATAAAGAACTCCTACAACTCCAGCAAAAACACTAATAACCTGATTTTTAAAATGGGCTAAGAATTTAAATAGACATTTCTCCGAAGAAGATTTACAAATGCTTCCCCCCCCCCCAACACACAAAAAAATTCTATATCAATATCAGGGAAATGCAAATCAAAACCAGAATGAGATATCACCTCAAGCCTGTAAGGATGGTTATTATTAAAAACAAAACAAAACAAAACAAACAAACCAACAAAAAATATTGGTGAGAATGTGAAAAAAGGAAACTCTTGCACGCTGTTGGTGGGAATGCAAAATGGTGTAGCTACTATGGAAAATAGTATGGAGTTTCCTCAAAAAATTAAAAATAGAACTACCACATGATCCAGCAATCACATTTCTGGGTATTTATCCCCAAGAATTAAAATTAGGAGTTTGAAGTGATATTAGTACTCCTATTTCATTACAGCATTATTTACAATAGCTAAGACATGGAAACAAATTAAATGTCCACGAACAGATGACTGGGCAAAGAAAATGTGGTATATAAAAACAGCATTTTTCACAGAACTAGAACAAATAATACTAAAATTTCTATAGAACTACAAAATACCCCAAATAGCCAAAACATTTTTGAGAAAGAGGAACAAAGCCGGAGGTTTAAATTCCAGATTTCAAAATACACTGCAAAGCTATACTAATAAAAAAAAAAAAAAAAAAAAAAAAAAAAAAAAAAAAAAAAGATGGTAGTGGCACAGAAACAGACACACAGGTCAATGAAACAGAATAGAGAGCTCATAAATAAAACCACATATATATGGTCAATTAATCTCTGACAAAGACATAAAAATATACAATGAGGAAGACAGTCTCTTCAACAAATGGCATTGGGAAAACTAGACAGCTACATGCAAAAGAATGAAACTAGACCAATTTCCTACACTACACACAAAAATAAACTCTAGCTGGGTTAAAGACCTAAATGTGAGATCTAAAACCATAAAAATCCTAGAAGAGAACACAGGCAGTAATTTCTCTGACATTGGCAGTAGCAAATGTTTTCTAGATATGTCTCCCAAGGAAGGGAAACAAAAGCAAAACTCAACTATTGAGATTACATCTACATAAGAAGATTTTGCACAGTAAAGGAAACCATCAACAAAACAAAAAGGCAATCTACTGAATAGGAGAAGATATTTGCAAATGATATATCTGAGAAAGGGTTTGTATCCAAAATATATAAAGAACTTACACATCTCAACACCAATAATAATAATAATAATAATAATAATAATTTAATTAAAAAATGGGTGAGGACCTGAACAGGTAGTTCTCCAAAGAAGACATACAGATGGCCAACAGACACATGAAAAGATGCTCAACATCACTGGTCATTAGAGAAATACAAATCAAAACCAAATGAGACATCACCTTATACCTGTCAAAATGGCTAGAATGAAAAACATAAGAAATAACAAGTGTTTGCAAATATGTAGAGAAAAAGGAACTCTTGTGCATTGTTGGTACGAATGTAAACTGGTGCAGCCACTGTGGAAAATAGTATAAAGATGCCTTCAAAAATTAAAAATAGAAATAGTATATCATCTAATAATTCTACTATTGGGTATTTACCAAAAGAAAATGAAACATCAGTTTGAAAAGATATGTGCATGCTATGTTTATTGTGGCATTATTTACAATAGTTAAGATATGGGAGCAATGTAAGTGTTTATCTATAGATAAATGGATAAGAAAGATTGGTACACACACTCACACATGAATACTATGCAGCCATAAAAAAAGAATGAGATCTTGCCATTTATGACAATGTGGATGGACCTAGAGGGCATTATGCTGAGTGAAAGAAGTCAGAGTGAGAAAGACAAATACCATATGATTCCACTCATATGGAGAATCTAAAAAACAAAACAAATGAATAAGCAAACAAAAAGCAGAATCAGACCTATAAATACAGAGAACAAACTCATGGTTGCCAGAGGAAAAGGGGTTGGGAGGATGGGAAAAATCAATGAAGGGCATAGGAGATGCAGGCTTCCAGTTATGGAATGAATAAGTCATAGGAATACAAGGTACACACTGAGAATATAGTCAATGATGTTGTAATAGTGTTGCATGGTGACAGATGGTAGCTACATTTGTGGTGAGCATAGAATAATACACAGAGTTGCTGAATCACCAGGTTGTACCTTGGAAACTAATGTAATGTTATATGTCAACCATACTCAAAATTTTTTTACACATTAAAAACTTTAAAAAAATTAAAGAGGTTATACTAATACCATCCCTTTTGCTGAGATGAAATAAGTATTCATATTTTTAAAGGTTATGGTGTAATATGTTTCCTGATGAATGTGTTTTCAATTTAGCTTAAAAAAGAGAAACTATAGTATATCAACATATTGAAATGCGATTTAGCCTTAAAAAAGGAGGGAAATCTGAAATGTGTGACAACACGGATGGACCCTGAGAACATTATGTTAAGTGAAATAAGCAGTCACAGAAGGATAAATATTACATGATTCCAATTATATGAGGTATCTAAAATAGCCAAATCCATGGAATCAAAGAGAATGGTGGTTTCCAGGGACTGAGGGGAGAAACAGGGAGTTACTAATCAATGGGCATAAAGTTTCAGTTACACACAAGTTGAATAACCTAGAGATCTGCTCTGCGATATTGTACTTATAGTCAACAATAATGTATATTCAAAATTTTGTTCAAAGAGTAAGTTTCACATTAACTGTTCTTACCACAATAAAGATTTTTAAAAATTACATAAATCTTTGTACCATAGTTCCCTTCTCTGCAAGATGGACATAAAAATGATGCTTGCTTTACAGGCTTGTTGTGAAGATTAAAACGTACATGAAGTGTCTTGAAGAGGATATGACACAGGTAAACATTTCATAAATGTTACCTATTATTATTTTTTACTTGAAGATAAAAACCTGCTACCTAATTATACCAGTAGTCTCCTATTGGGACACAAAGAGATTGGGTACAAAGAAATGCTCAGTAAATAATTCAATCAATGAGTATTTTTGAATGCCATGTTTCAGGTGCTGTCTAGGTAATAGGATAGAGCCAAAGAAAACAATATAAAGATCTTAGTCTTAAGGGTTTTCATCCTAATGGAAGAAACTGTAAATGATTTTAACTATTAATAAATATTTTGAAGAAAAAGATGGCAGGCTAACAGGATGGAGACAGATGGGAGATATTAGTGGCACAGACTGTTTTAAATAGAATTGTCAGGACTCCCTGGAGGAAATAATATTTGAGCATAGACAAGAGTGAAGTGATAGTGTAAGTTCTGGGAAAATCAATGAGAATTCTAGGAAGTGAGAACAGCCTGTGTAAAGACAATGAGGCAGAACTAAATTCAGGGGTCAAGAGCAAACAGAAGGAGTGACATGTAGCATTTGGAGATAAGGTGGGAGTAGCCAAATAATTTTGGATTAATAGTAGATACCTTCAATGGATCAATAGAAATGATGGAACTGATTTAAAAAATACTCCAAGAAATATAAAATATTATGGAAATTAGGGACCGCAATAAGATATATTTTTTTTAATTTTTTAATGTTTATTTATTTTTGAGAGACAGAGAGACAGAGCATGAGTGGGGGAGGAGCTGAGAAAGAGGGAGACACAGAATCTGAAGCAGGTTCCAGACTCTGAGCTGTCAGCACAGAGCCCAACATAGGGCTTGAACCCATGAACCATGAGATCATGACCTGAGCTGAACTGGACACTTTAAGCAACTAAGCCACCCAGGTGTCCCTACCATTAGATAAGTTTGTAAGAAAGACTTTAGGATATTGAATAGAAGGAGTTTTTCTCTTGTTCATAACTGAAAAGAAGAACTAAGTCCCACCCTTCCTATGAGAAACTGCAAAGAGATACCAAAAATTGGGGCCAGACCCCATCCCTCACCAAGAGTAGACACACTGTGGGATGAAATAACTTGTTCTCCTAACAGTACCCAGCACTCAACTCTCAACATGTATAAAGAGGAAACTAGGGAAAAGAGTGGTGAAATTCAACAAACTCTTGGACACCACAGTATTCATAGGAAAAGGTTATTCCTCTTTCTCTTCCTGAAGCTCAATGATAAAAGCACATTGGGAGAACCACATGTAAAGATCACATGTGTGTCCACATGTGTGCAAGTGGGGAGATTGGTTTCTCTTTCCTCAGCTGGATGGATGATAGGCTATTGAACACACAAGTCTTCCTGGAGCTTCTATGGCAGAGTCGTGTGGTGAGAGTCTTCTTGGAGAATTTAAGAACTTGCCACTGAAGTTGGGGAGCCACTTGTGAATCAAACATAGCTGCTCACTTCTAGTCTTCAGATTTGAATAAGAGTTCACTGGAGTAGCTCACACTAACAGGGTAGGAAAGGACTGTGGTCCAGAATTTGTTCCTGACAGGGAATAAATAGCCTCCTCTACCTAAGGCTGTTATTCTGTGGTTTTTGAAGGTTCAAAAGGTGGTTATCAATGGTTACCATAGCTATATGCAGAGCAGCATGAAGGAAAGGAAAAGGGCAGGATAGCTTCTAAGTGAAGGGAAACTCTAGCTAGAGAAGGAATTAGGGGTAGAACTGGTGTCAGAGCCCAGAATGGACATGACCGATTCTCTCTGAGGGATTCCTCAGTAGCTGAGAGAGCTAGAGAAAAGCTGAAAATCATCCAAATAAAAACAAACACATCACCAGCACAGAGCTCTCAATTGTAGAATCTAATAGCCATAGACAAACTGGACTGAACCAGAGAAAGACCTGGGACACTGTCCCACACCAAGAGGCCTGATTATGTAAGATTTCTTACCTCTATCTCCCCCTCTGACCCCAAAACTAGAGAAACTAAGTAGTGAGGAGAGAGGAGCCAGATCTTCCAACTTCTCGACTCCAAGCAGCCAGCGTCACAGTTTAAGCTTATGTTGAGGGGAAAAAGAAGGCAAACTTATTTATATTAGATTCACAGTTGAAATTTTATACTAGACAAAAATTCTAGCAACTGAAATTAGTAGAAAATGATCACATGTGCCAAGATTTTATGAAGAGTTATGAAAAGGAGATTCAATCCATCATGGTTGGAAGCTTTCACTAGACTAAAAATAAAATGATTTAGCGTTTATGCTCCTGTTGAGATGTAACCAAGCAATAAAACATAATAATACAAAGCACGCAGGATCTACTAAGGAGGCAAATGCACTAATCTAAAATCATAATCTTGTGGAATTTTTGAAACATTGAAATGTAAATTTTCATCCAGCTCCTCAGTTTTGATAAAGCGTTGATTCTGTCAACTGTCTTTTTGGTTTAACAAAGTAAATGTGAACTTCCCTCAATCAGCGACAGTAAGATGGAGCCCTGAGACAGGCTCTGCACTGATAGCTTGGAGCCTGTTTGGGATTCTCCCTCTGCTTCTCTCTCTCCCCCTCCCCTGCTCACGTGCTCTTTCTTTCTCTCAAAGTGAATAAATAAACTAAAAAAAAAAAAAAAAAAAAAAAATCAAAAGTCTTCCAAGAGAAATTATATTTCAGAAATTCATCTAAGGAACATGGGTACCTCTAATCTAGGGACTTTGAGTTCTACCCTTGGGTCAAGCTAGACCAGTGGAAGTATACCCTCATTTATGAGTATACCCTCATAAATATATTTCCTATACAAATCTGTCACCAACCTTAACTTCAAAGTTATGTTCTCAGTCTTCTTTGAATTTATTATTAAAAACAGCTATAAAAAATTCTCTTCTATTTTTTGGTAAAAATATTGCTGGTATTATTCAATGCATTGCTCAGTATAGCCCCTCTCTGGGAAATGTCTTCATCAACTTAGTGGCAGAAAAAAATCTCTCTGGATGTGCTTTTTTTCTTCCAAAGATGAGAATTGTAAAACTTTCTAAGTTTCCTTTGTTTTCCCTGTTGCCAGGATGTTCAGAGCTGTTTTCATCTCTATCAGAGCAAGTATGTCAAATGATATATAGAACATACGTGCATTTGTACTTTTTTTCTTGAATTTGATCCCTATTTTATCAATTTATTGTATGTTTGGGGGAATGTCTACTTGTAGAGATTCATATCCCAGAAAGGGTTTGCTTCATATCCCAGAAAGGGTTTGTTTAGAAGACTGAAAGCTGATCTCTTAACATGAAATCAATTAACCTTAAAAATGTTTTTCAAAGACTAATTGCAAAAAATTTTTTTAAAAGAAAATGGGTCCAAAAATCTTCATTCATTCACTAGTGTAACAACACTAACTAATCTGTATTGTATATTCTAACAAATTAAACAATGAGAAGATTGTTTTAGCTTGTTATTGTGTATTAATTATAAAAACTCATGTCTTATTTTTACTATAAGCATCATTAGGTATTGTAAAGCTTAGTAAAACCTCACATCAATACCCAGAAAAATTATTCCTAGCATCATGAAGATAGTTGTACCAGATGCAGAACATCTCATGGAGGAATTTATTTTTTCGTTTTATAATACTTTTTATTTGAAAGAATTTGCCTTCTTTGTGTACACTGAAATGTTATATTCTCTATGTATTTTACAGGAATAAAAAACATGTCTCATTTTAAATATTATCCCAAAAATAATTTAAGGGAGAAAAAGTTTTTGTGAAACTAAACTTTAAAAAAATCCTCTGGGTAAGCACCTCTCAAACAAAAGACTGATAATAAAATAATCTAGATTAATAAGATTTCTTGCCTACCTAACTACATGACAGGTTTCTTGTCCTTCCCCTTCCTCAAACACCTCAAAAAACATGTAGAAACCAAGCTAGAGATAAGGATTCTTCCCTGATACAGGTAATGCAAAGGGAAGGACCAGAAATTTCTTTGGCAAACGATTCCATCTCTGGCCATTTGTGTGTGGCTGCTTTAATACCAGGAACCCCACGAAGTGCGATACTGGGTTAAAAGCCAACCCTGGGCTAGCTGATGTAGTCTTCTCTGTTGAAAAAGTAGTGGATGAGATAGGCTGAGAAACAACCATCACATAGTGACACTCGCTAGGAAAGACTTAGAGGCAAAAAAGGGTTTCACAGACAGGTACAGATAGGTTAATGAAAAATCACATTTTGGTTAAGAAAATAAGACAGAAAAAAGGAGAGTCGGTGATCCAGCAGCATTTTTACATGATCTCCTTACTGAGATAGAGTCCAAAGGTTAATTATATTGATGTTCTTTGTTTTCTCAGCTTGAACAAATTAAGGTGCATGAGTAGCTTCAAAACAGTACATGATAGGAGGAAATGGAAACACAACTGACAATAGCTGTGTGTATTCTGATAACTCGCTCATTCACGGGTTTAACATTAGTCAATCTGTAATGCTAACCCAATAAATTGACCAATAAGAGGATTGCTTTAGCATTACAGAGGCATAACCTAGGTATAATTTTGAGGGCTTCCATAAATTAATTATATTATTATGCATAAACATCCATATATTATCAAGCATAAAAGAACTTGACTCAAGCTAGGGGATATTTAAACAGTGATAAAAATCATCCATGACTAGCCATGCTGGCACTATACTTCTTCAGCATACTCATGCTTATGGCTATTAGATGCCTCATTGCTATGACATTGCTAAGTATAGGAAGGACTACGGAAAAGTTTGTTGGCTGGTAAAAATACCTGTGGTTCAAGTTATTATTTTACTAGTTATGCAATGTAACGTATCTATTGTGGGTTTCCAAGAGACTCAAGTGGACAAATATATTTCATCTTGACTCTGCCTCCACCTGGCACAGAAGGACACAGGGAAGACAGACTGCTCTGATCTCAGTCATGAAAAGGAGGGTAACTCATTGAATACATCTTCTTTATGCCACAGTTTAGGGCAAAAGGATCACAAAATAAAATTTATGATTTAAGGAAACAGCAATGGAGAAAATAAATATTTGAATAAAAGACAAACTTTTGCTCTAAAATCCTTTTTCCACCCTCTTAGATATCAATTAACTTAAAAATGATTGACTTTGCTTTTGTACCCTACCTCTAAGAATAACAGTTAAGGAAATGCCTAAATACATGAAAAGCTCTATTTGGTGGATAATTTAGTCTAATGTTTTATTCCTTCCTCTTTCTCTGTCACTCTTCAAATGTCTACTGAAGTATAAGCAGTACCATGAAATTTGGTGACACATACAAATGCTCTCTGAGTAGACTGAATGAAGGTCATTAATACAGGAAGGGTATACTTAGAATTATCTTTTGGTTGATAACCACTCATCCTCTATTCACATATCCTTAATCTCTGGTTTTCTATAATTTTAAGATTTATCCATGGGTTTTTAAAAAATCATGAAGCCCTCTTATTTTTTGCATCTACATCTTTAGATGTACATAACCCTAAGTTTACACGACCATCGGACCTTATAAAGAATTTGAGTTGGAATCTGGATTTTAGTAAATAAAAAAGTCATGAGATTCTGTTAAAATGAGTCTGACCTGGTCTTAGCCCAAAGTTATACTAGAGAGGAAACTTTTTTCTTTTGAAAGCAAGAGTATAGTCAATATTTTCACAAAATATGAAATAAAATAGAATATAGCATTATTAAGCCAGTATTAACGTTTTATTAACGAGGATTTCACTTTTTAAAGGCTGTGTAATAGGACAACTTAATCTCATAACCTGGAAGTTTTTACTTCATTATTTTTGCCTCTTTATTTTTGGCTAAATTGTACTTTCAAGTGAGTAGACAAAAACCTGATACTATAACTTCAAGTAAATATACATGCTATTCTTCAGTGTTAAGTGATCTATTGGGCTGAATAAAAAGGGTAGATATGACGGTCTCTCTAGTCCCTAGAACAGTTTGCCCCAACATAGAGGTTTCTTGGGTTATTGCTAGAGAATGATTCCAGTTCTTGGTAGCCTTACTACGGATCCCAATTTCTGCATCTGTTGAGATAAGCCAGTGGCTAAATGGATGTTTGGTAATATTAAACAGTACCAATCTGCCTTCTGTATGGTGATTTTTAGGACTGGTCACACATACCCTCTTCCTCTTTCCTTTCTGTCCTCTTTCCATGTATATTTTTGAGATCCCATACATGTTAAGAACGGGGTTACTGTCTGTTAAGAATTCAGTCTAGTGGAGTTGAGATACAAGAAAACAAAAAGTTCTAGCTCAATATGGTAAGTGCTATGATACCATGAAAGTACAGATGAGATACACCTAGTGTCATTTATGGGGATTAGGGAAGGCAGTTTAAAGATTATACCTGACACAAATACACAGATATTTGTATATACATGTATGAAAACACATTTTTTAAATACATCACTTCCTTTGCAGAAGTAAGACAGTAATGACTGTGTTGGCTGATATGCCTTTCTCCAGTATAATAAAAGACATATACTATCTCAATTGGGGGTAAATATCTATAAACTACTTGGTTTTTCTAGAAGAATGATGCTACATAATTTTAAGGTATTAATACTTTTTTAATCTCTACTATATTTTCAACAGATGACTTACAGTCAATACCAAAGGAGAATTTTCATTATATGCATGGTAGAGTGGAAAGCATGTTAGATAAATTAAAAAATATAGCTGTTACTCCTGGGTTGGTGGGTCATAAACAATGTGATTTTGACCAAATCATTTAACTTAATTAAATGATTCTTCACTGAAAACATGAGGAGGCTGAGCAATATGATTTAAAATTTCTTCCTAGATTTAAACTTCTGAACTTTACAAAACTCCTGGTGCACGTTAACACTTTTAAGCTATTATGATCTTAAGGCAATAACTTTTAAGTTTCCACTCTTAGAAAGTGCTTATAAATTATTTATGTTCTCATGCTCCCTATAAAATTGACTTAGTCCTGCTCCCCATACAAACAGTCCCCACTACACTTGCCAAGACCCGTCAGACTGGTTCTATTTACATCATTAGTGACTTCTTTCTTCACCTCAATCCAGCCCATGAAATTGCTGATATAGTCTGGATGCACACACTTGATTGCAGACCTCGGTCTCCACAGGGCTCTTCCCTGCTGGTCAGCGATGTATCGGTGAGTTCCTTTTTTCTTTGTCTTAAATTAACTTGTAGTTCAAAATGGCATAAACCACACCACAGAATGTGTAGATCTCTAATTTATTATTTGTTTAAGAAAATATTTTTGATTTTAAAATAAAATTATGTCAAGAAATACATTTCTCTTCTTTCTGCATTAGTGTTCCCTGGGATGTAAGGCTTCATCCCCAAATATTTTTGTATATATTTTCAGATGGGTTCAATAAATGATAAATGTAGATGGGGTTTGACAGCTGTCTTTTAGTTAACTGGTTAGTTAGTTTCAAGAATAGAATGTGTTCTTAGCTTGGGCTTTGTGCTATTGAGAAAATATTCTTATTTTCAAAGGTATACGTGAGAAAAAATAAATCTGAAATCATGCAGTTCAAAATTACATTCATTTCTAGAAGTAAATAATTTAAATTTCAAAATTATAGATGTTTTGAAAGGAAAAAAAATAATTTAAGGAGACAGTCTGATCAAATTATTAGAGTTGGATTTAAAAAATAAATCCAGGGATATACCTGGCCACAATCACTTCTCTAACAGATAAATCATAATTATTTTGAAGTTGTTTTCATTCAAAGTTAGAAACTAAACAGTAACAAAGTTTCTATGTACTAGTTTGGACTCTGAAAAATAATTTTATCTTCAGATTAAGATTTTATTTTCTCTAAGTGATATATTGGCATGTCATTTTTTTTTTTTTTTGATTCTACTTTGAGAAGGAAACAGTTTGGAAAAACTTCCAGTAGAATCTTAATAGGGGCAAACACTCAGTCTCTGTCATTGATAGAAAGCTCCACATACTTATGAAAAGTTTAATACTCTTCTATACACATTGATGAAGCAACTAAGAGCTACAGACATAAATTTAGTCAGACTTCAAGGCTCCCTACCTTTTGCAAGTACTTCCCTATAATCCATGATGATTCTTCTGTCCTATACTTTTTACTACATTATCTTTAAGAATATTACTGTAAAAAAAGAGTGCTTTTATTTAAACATATAATCTCTATCAAACTTAAGGTACTAAATAGATTTCAGACTTTGTCTATGCTAGATATGAGTGAGTCTAGAAATTGTGTAGAGGAGCTATAACATGGGGGTATTGGAATGCATTTTTCTGAGTAGAGTCTCTAATTTGAAGGAAAAGATGTACCTATTTTTTGGTCCTACTTCAGAGCAGAGGGAAGATATCTCTCAGGGAAAAACAAAATAAACAAACAAAAAACTCCTCCCTGATCTAAAACTGTAAAAAAAGGGGAGCATATCTATGTTTGTCAGCCTAGGAGATGTTAAGAGAATGGGCTAGAGTGGAAAGGGACTAAATTTACTATGCACATTTGCACCAACAGGAACGCTTTGAAGAAAGAGGTGTAATTGAAATACGTTCTTTCTAAGGACATTGATTCATAGCTTGGCAAACATATAAGAAACACTGGAAGGTTTTATCAAATGTCACATTCCTTCCTCGTTAGCTAAATTTCTGAGAGCCCCCTCACTCACTGCACCTGTTCTAAATGAGAACCACTATTTTAGAATTTAAAGGTAAAAAGAAATTTGGACCAGGTAAATATTATTTTTCATACGCTACCGTTTCCCCCAAATTCTTATTTTATACTATCCTTTGAGCACGAAGAGAATAACCCATGGATTTTATAAACACACACACACAGAGCAGAAGGTTAAAGAAAAATTTACTAGGAATAAGTTCATAGGGAAGAGATTGGGAAGAGAAGAATATATTTATTAAATATATTTATTTATGATGGGGTGTATGCTAACTGTAGTTATCCGCAACCACTGATAAGAATGAAAGATAAACAGACTGAATTTATAGACAGTATCTACACAAATTTAGATGCACAAAGGCGAAATGAGTAATATTCAAATTAAAAAAATGGACAACTTTAGTTTTTACTCAGTAGGGTGAGAACTACCTCTCAGTTTGTGTGTGGCCCATGGACCCTTTCCATTAGATTCAATGGGGGCTTATTAAAAATAGAAAAGCCCAATTCTCATCCTAGAAATTCTCATCAATCTCTGGTTGAGGCATGGGAATCACATTTTTTAAAAGTTACACCAGGTAACTCTTATTCACTCTAAAGTTTGAGAAGTACTGATTACAGTGTAAAGCTATAAAAAAGAAAGGAACTTGTAAGGTGGAATGGAATTAAAGCACAAATGAAATAGGTCAGCTTTTAAGAGAGCTATAGCCCTTTGTTTTATTTAAATTGGTATAATTATATCATAATGGGAGGTAATCTCTCCCTAGTCACTTTTCCCTCCAAGGGAGAAGAGTACTCATTTATGCAATGTAGTGATGATTAAGGAAGAGAAGATAATTTCAGAAGGTATGGGAAACTGAAGGGTGGATACAGACATGATTTGGGTAGTTTGTGTCCAACAGGGAGGGTCTTAATATGGATCAAAAATATGTTTGTTTAGAGGGAAACCTTAACGTGAAACCAATCAAGCATATCCCCCTCCCCCACCCTCTAACCCAAATCAATTCAGAGATAGTGATACTGAAAGGTCACCAAATTGAGGTTTAGGCCCAGAGTTGCTATGGGATCCTGAAGAAAGAAAACTATCTGTTGAGCACCTATTATGTATTGTACATTTTCTAAAATACTATCTTATTTAATTCTGGAAATACCTTGAGAAACACTTATTGAGTGGCACCTGGGTGGCTCAGTTTGTTGAGCGTCTGACTTTGGCTCAGATCATGATCTCCCAGTTTGTGGATTTGAACCCTGCGTGGGGCTATGTGCTGACAGCTCAGAGCCTGGAGCCTGCTTCGGATTCTGTGTCTCCTTCTCTGTCTCTATCCCTCCCCACTTGCACTCTGTCTCTGTCTCTCTGTCTCTCTCTCGAAAGAAAAACAAACAACAACAAAAAAAAAAACCACACAACTTCCCCCTCTCCCCAACTTATTGTGATTGCTCCTTTAAGAGTTGAAATAAGTGTGGCTCAGATTGTCCAGGGTTAGTAAATATTGAATCAGATAAGAATCTGATCTTAGCCTTCTTGGCTCTAAAGTCTATGCTGTTACTGCCACAACACATTGTCTATCATATGCGGGGAGCTAAAAGAAGAGTCTTTGGAAAGTTTGCATTCTAATAGAGAAAGGGAAAACATGCACACACACACATATACAGATCTGGAGAAAATGTGCATGTATGTGTAGGCATATATGGCTATACAATGTCCTAGGCAAAGAAACAGATCGTATACAGATTGATATGAAATAATGTACACAAATGCTGAAGGAGGAAAGGTGGTGGCATGTATTTTACTTTCATTGGTACATTTTTAGAAACATTTTAAAGAATGCATGGACTGCCCTTATTTAATTTTCTTAAAACTATCTTCGTACTAAAACAAGACGAAAATGTGACCTAACTTTTCCACACTGTTTCAAAGGTGAGCAGTGACTGAGAGTATAATACCTCAATTACATCATCACTGTTTTCTAAAAAGGATTACAACATTTGCTATTGCATGAAAATCAAGTTCGATTCGAGCGGCATATCATGGAAAGAAGTCACCTGTCTGTTGTAACTATAACTGTCTGAAGGGACCTTTGCTATTTTTTTCATTGTTGTCGGCTTTCCTCCAAAAATATGCCATTGTTTCAATACAAAGAGGGAATAAATAGAAACATTCAAGAAAAAAAGCAACAGCATGTGCTTCAGTATCGTCATTGAGCTTTATAAGTATGCCTGATGGCTTTAGTAATCGAGAATGGGGTGAGTTGGGTAGCTGTGGAGCAGGTCTTCTAAGACAGAAGGTGGTGAAATGGGTGCTCTGGCTGCTTTCCATGGCTTTGTCAGCATTAGGATTTAGAGGAACTGCATGAAGAACTTCATAAAGCACACTCCTTTGGACATATTCTCATCAAAGACGGTGGGTGAGAATTAGGAAGAATGCCCTCACAACTGCAAGCATAATTTAATACATTTGAAATGAGTGGATTAGAGAATAGGAAAGTATTAAGAGGTTGAGAAAAAAAAAATGGGTTGCAGAGATATCAAGTTATGCCAGAATCTGCAAGCCCGAACTTCTCCCACTTACTTACATGGCCTGTGTGGTTGGGCAATTTGTGAGACTTTTAGAATAGTAGCTCTGAAATAATAGAACTAAGCTAGGGAAATCAGAAGTACCATACATCATCACTAAATTCTCTCTTGCAATCTTTTGTCTGAAGATGTCAGGTGATGTCTCTTTTTTGCAGCTGCAAAAGGAGATGCAGAAGAATTTAGCACTTTGTTTCAAGTCAACCTGTGAGTCAGTGAAGAACAAAATAATAATTGCCATCATTTGTTTTACATGTCCTATGTGCCAACTACCGTTTTAAAATATCATGAGTATTTAATCTTTATAACAACCTATGATTATATTATTATTCCCATTTTATGGGTGAAGAAATTGAGGCTCAGTTGGTAACATTATTTGCTCAGAGGTAACACATGGCAGAACTGGGAGTTAACCTAGATCTATCTCTCTCTAAACCTATGCTATTAACCACAATGTTGTACCATCCTCCCGTCTCCTGTATCTACCACAATGGTTCTACAGCAAGGATGATTTAACTGTCTCATAGTGTCAAAAGCTATAGAAGCTATAATTATAAGCAACAGTGTTATTATTCAATGGGTAGTCTTCTCAGTTTTCCTCCTGGTAGACAGGCAGCATTGCTATCTGTGTTCTATAAAGTAGGGGATTCAATGTTCAAAGATTAGGTAATTTGCATGTGGTTACAGGAATGGGTGAGTCAGTCAATAGTAGAGACAGGATCTGTTTTTCCTGTTCACCTGTAAACTGAATCCAATATTGTCAAGTAGAAGAGTTAAATTAACACAGGTGTCTACATTATCTAGGAAATACTACTGTTATTATTATTATTTCCATTTGAATATGTACAGAAATATATGACCTTTTAAAAATTAGTTGTTTACTTTAAAAGCTTGTCAGGTTGCATTTAGCAAAATTCAGAGAGGGTACATATAGCAGGAAAAAATACATATAGATGATTCCACCATATATTTTCTTATTTGGTACTTATCAACTACCCTGTAAGGTAGATAATTTTAATAGTACCATGAATTTACAGGTAGGGAAACCAAAGATTAGGAAGACCGAGACTTCCAAATCTGAGTAAGTGATTGGTAGAGCTGGAGTTTAATTCATCAGTTGAATTTCTTTTTACATATGAGGCCTAAGCAAACTCCTGATACATGGAGCAGAGTTTCTGTGGGTGAAGTGGCACTAAGGCTTGGGAGCCTTACTTGCTTTGTCTTCTTATCCCCTTAGGCATGCATGAGGCAACTTGAGGGATTTTTCAGCCCACTTTTAAAACAAATTAATTTCTCATTATTATGGTGGAAATAATGACAAGAGCCAACAGTTGTTGAACCTTTATTATGTGCCTGGTCTGATGCCAATTGCTCTATAGGTGTTATTTTGTTTAACCCTCAGAAGAACCCTATACTTAGGTCCTATCATTAGCCCCATTTATAGGTGGGGACATGTAGACTTAGAGAGAGTGAGTAATTTCAGAGCCACTTAGCTAGTGAGAGGCAGAGCCAGGACTAAATCCAAACTCATGGATGCCAATGAGTTTGATGCCAAAGCCCAGACACGGAAATGGAAGTCCTTTGTTTAAAGTCATAGAGCATAATCAAGAGTATCTTAAAATCAGCTGCTAGACAATATTAACTAAAAGTATTTTATCATCTTTTCCATATACAGAAACTATAAAAAAGTTAGTAATATATTTCTTGATGTTCTCTTTTCACAAAGGTAATTACATAAAAGTGGCAATTTACTTTGATTGCAATTAATCTGTTTTGCATATTTTAATAGCATTGGATTTCTCTATGTAGGAGTGACAAGAAATTTAGGGTAACAGAGGTTTATATAAAAGGGAAATAATATAAACAAGTCTGGAGGCAAACAGGTAAACCTGTCAGGAGATTAACAAAGTAATCAGGAATTTAGGCTCCTGCTGTTGTGCTGTCCCACTAGCAATGAATATACATCCTCTAAATCACGGTCCAATATGATTGCCTGAGCTCCAACTAGCACATATGCATTCTAGCTATGAAATGCACATCAGGATTCCACCCACTGGAATAGAGACTAATTAGTCAGAACTTATTCACACGGTGACTCCTATGGACAAGGGACACTATTCTATTTTCCAGATGGCCACGTGCTTAACCAAATATCAAAAATTCTATTAATAAGAAGAAAATATTTGGGATATACATTTACAAGTATCTACTACAGACATGTTAAGTTTGAACGATGGTAAGTGTATCCTATTGTGATGAACAGCAGGCAGTAGACATATGGGTCTGAAGTTAGCAAAGTGATCTGAGCTGCAGTTATGGATTTGGTAGCCATCAGCATATAGATATGAATTAAAGCCGTGGGTGTTGGTAACTGAAAATATTTTATTCTTTTGGATAAAAAAACACTGCCTTTATAATTTTATGGTATTGATTTGCACAGCAAGTTCTACCTTATTCTAACATGAATCTGAGCATATTTCATTATTATCATTAAAATGCCAATATATTAGGGTATTATTAATGTAATTATATAATGATCAATTTTATAAATTCTGTGTTCCATTCAAAAGTTAAGACCCAATACTTTTCTATATTACAGGTCAACAACTGGGGCAGGGGATTCATTAATCAAGAAATCTCACATCTGGAAGAATAATATAAATATTAACAGAATCAGTAATTTTCCAATTGTCCTTCATTGACAAATTAATTCAGATATTATAAACAGGAGTTTCTAGACTACTGAAGGGATTCTTTGATTGTGGCTAACAGTGTTTGCCAGGAAAACAGCAACCTGGAAGACACCACAGAGTCTTAGCATGTGTTTCAATGGATACGTTCCAATTTTAAGGGCCATTACTGTTTTATGTAAAATGAAATGTCATGGGTCTAGGGATTTTTAAACTGGCTTAGGAGGGAAGCAGTAAAGACATTTTATGACTTCCTCTTACAAAACTTGGATCACTTGCAGTCCCTTACTTGTAATCCCTTACTTTGTTCCAGTTATCTGGCATGTGGCAACCAGAGAAAATTATGTTAAAGCTACTTGTTTGATAAATGCTGAATTTTTATTACAAAAATATTAAGCATTTTTAAGTCATGTGAGACATGGAACACTAACTTTGCTGGAAATTAAAGAGCATTTAGATCAGTTAAAGTCCCCATTGTTTTTTTAACAAATGAAGAAAATGAGAGCACGTGCAACGATGGTGCAAGTTGGCGATTAAGGGATGTTGGAATTTGTGTGATGTTGCATATGCTCTCAGGTTTTTCAGCTGAGAAACTTCAGGCTCAGATGAAAGGACTTCATCCTTAAAATTTTTTTAACGTATTTTTTTGAGAGACGGAACACTAGCGGGGGAGGGGCAGAGAGAGCCGGAGACACAGAATCTGAAACAGGCTCTAGGTTCTGAGTTGTCAGCACAGAGCCCCATATGGGGCTTGAACTCACGAATCACAAGATCACCACCTGAGCTAAAGTCAGGGGCTATCCTGACTGAGCACCCAAGCGCCCCAGAAAGGACTTAATCCTTAAGCAAGAACCCTCAGGACTAAGATGCAGGTCACTAGTTTTATAGTTCAGAGCTATTTCTACTGTATCATGCCAACTCTCATAGGAGGCATCTAAGCAAAGTTATGAGAAAGATTTGGTAGGAAGATATCTAACGTTACAAAAAGTTTCTGAAAGTCTATATGTTAGCCTCAGAGCAGCCCCAAACTGAGGTTTCTCAACTATTTTTCTTCTAGTAACACCTGCCGCCACATACTCACACACTTCCTGTGAATTCCTATTTTCTTTTACACTTTTAAGTGCGTACAATTCCCACGACTAGTTGCAGTGGCATCCCTTGTCGACATTTCTGTGGGAAACTGGCTTTTCAAGTTCCTTACTCAGATCGTGCCAATTTAATATCTTGAAGTGGAAAGAGTTTGAGGAAAAGAAAGCAAATATATCTGCGGAATTAAAGATTAAGATAGCTCAATTTATAAGTCTATAAACCCATACCTAATTTCTTAATAATATCTTTAAGTTCTGTTTCACCACATCTACCTATGATTATATATTTCTAGAGGTCAGGCTAAGTGTCAACCTGAATTTCAGTTTGTGGTTTCCTGTGCTGCACCATATCTGTCTGGGAACTTAATAAATACCTTGATGATCACACAATGGAGATCAGAGACATTCCTTCCTGTTGAGTTGCCACTAATACTCGCCACTAATATAACATGTGTATTTAACAAAGTCTAATGATCACATGTGTGATTTTCACAACTTCCATTTAAATTAGGTGCCAGAAAAGATATTATTACTTGAGTTTATGGTTGGTTAAATATAGGAATGGTTAAGCTATGGGTTTTGGCTAAGTTAACAGTTAATGAGGGGTAGGGTTTTCCGTCAACAATGTTTATTCACAATATCTATTTAAAACTTCCTACTGTACTAAGTACTGTATTTATTGCTGTACTAAGTAATACTATGTTTTTGTGCCTACAATTTCAATAATCTTTAAATATTTTACAATGTGAAATCCCATTATGGAGTCATTTCAGTAATAATCAAGGAAGTGTTGTCAGATATGTTAAAAATTGTTGTAGAGCTTGGTATGAATGATTTTATACTGCTCCCCTCCCTTCCCCATCATATTGCTTTCACTAGGTAGTAATTGGTGTCACCTGCCAATATTGAAGGAAACACTAAGTGTTACAAAACTAATTTTTGTTTCAATGCTAGGAATATTGTGGAGAATAGAACTTATTACATTATATACGTTGTTTTTTTTTTTTTTTTTTTTTTTTTTTTTTTTTTTTTTTTTTTTGGTGAGAAAAATGTGGCGTTGCTACTGAATAATTGATCAGTATTTATTTTATGGTTGCCATGAAGAATGTACCTGAACATGGTTGGCTTGTTTGCTCTGTTTGTTTATTTTTGTTTTTGAGTTCGTTGCTGGTAAGCTACAAATTTTGTGGCCGGACTTAAGGAAATGTCTAAATGGGAATTTACATAGTTTTAGTATTACTCCCATTTTATGTTTTCACTCATGTTTTGTTTTCTCCTTGCAGAGAATTTAAATTCTCTCTAAATTTAAAACTTTAAAAAAAATGCTTATATTTGAGAGAGTGGAGGAGAAAGGGCAGAGAGAGAGGGGGACAGAAGATCTAAAGCAGGCTCTACGCTGACACTAGAGAGCCTTATGTGGGGCTCAGCCTCACAAACCGTGAGATCATGACCTGAGCCAAAGTCAGATACTTAACTGATTGAGCCACCCAGGTGCCCTTTGCATCTCTAAATTTAATTTAATACCATATATACTATATTATATCTATATCTATATGTCTATATCTATATCTATACCTAATGTCCTTTTAAGTTACCTTAAGCCAATCTAGAACAAGATGGAATATAAATAAAAACATTTATAATAAAAACAATGAGCTTCTCACCATTTACCTTAGCTGTAAGGAGAAAATGGAAAAGATTTTCTGGTAATTAGACTACCACCTTGTT
Source organism: Panthera tigris (assembly GCF_018350195.1). Lineage (NCBI taxonomy): Eukaryota > Metazoa > Chordata > Mammalia > Carnivora > Felidae > Panthera > Panthera tigris. Next base: position 148,634,762 of record NC_056663.1, read on the forward strand.
GTAATTGTAACTTCTCTATGTGAATTTTTCATAGTTATCATTTTTGAGAATGCACACATAATTCAGTCCAAAGGCCTGACTGATGTTATTAGACACTTTATAAATTTGTGTAACAGTTGACAGGACAGAAATATGTTATTTGCAATTTTATAAGAAGTAATTTGTATTTCTTTTAAAAAAAGCAATGAAAATATATGATCCATGCACACATATACAAATGTTAATTCCACCCTGTATATTTTTATAGTCTCATTCTACAAAGTATAAGAAAGATTAAAGATCTCTCCAATGCCTACTGGTATGAGTTTTCCACAGAGGAGAAAGCACCTGAGGTATTTGTGTAGATAGAACAAGCAGGCACAACTCAATAAGCTAAAGAAATAAACAAGTGCCAAAAATGTAATAAAAATTGAATAAATAGTTATTACCTGATATTTGAAATCCTAAGTGCTGACTTAGGGGATTAGCAATGTCATAAGGTACCAGGTTGTTACTTTATTGTGGTATCTTTCTTCATGCTTTTCTTTTGATATTATAATATACAGACCTTTAATAGCCCCAGATAACATGTTTCCTGAAATTAATGTCCCTCATTTGCATTTATCACTTTCTGTACTATGATCACACTTTACAGTGGATAGATCAAATCACAGTTGGAAAATCATATGTTTTCAGGTGAAATAGAAATATTAACCACAAAGCTTGATCATTACATAAAGTGTTTTATGGAAATCAGGTTTTACTTAATAGTAATTATTCTTCACAACTTCTGACCTGTCTTTCCTTGTGTGTAATATGCCAAGTTCTTTTCCAAGGCTAAGGCAGACTAGAAGTGCTTTGAGAGAAACTAAAACCTACACTATGGTGTTGACAAACATTCAGTTTAATTTGGTTTAGTCAATTTTAATTCATTTCCCTCTGTGAACATATCTAAGTCAGAGAATATAGATATAAGTAAGGCTCAGTCCCTATCCTCAAGGAGTTCAGAATACATACTTCAACGTGATGCTCTGATGCTTGGGGGGGTGGGGGGCAGGGGAATAGACCTAACTAAGGGGACTTTTTGAACTGGCTCTTAAATACACATGAGTTTTTATGATGCAAGCAGAGCTTAAACTCTGTTACTCCACCTAGGAGGCAGCAGAAACAAAGGCGAAGAGCCTGAAAGCTCATGGGGAAAAGGGGGAATGTCAGTTTGGGTTTCTAGTAGTCTCAACTGGCTATATCACTTCTAGAAAGATAGCTTACTGAAATGGAGAGTGATCCAGAGATTGGGAGGACAGAAAAGAAAACTTGTTAAGCTACAGGAAAAATTTTAATGAGAATTCCAGAATAAGGTCAGTGACAATGGGATTACAGACAGACTACATTAAATTTGCCATGCAGATGAGACTGGAAAATTAAAAGATTATTATAGCTTCCCAACACAATTTGCATTGACTTGTAGGTTATTGCTTAAGTCAACCATCAGTAAACTATGGCCCAAGAGCCAAATCTGGCCCACCACCTGTTTTTGTACAGTGCTTGAGCTAAGAATGATTTTTATACTTTCGTGGTTGAAAACAAATCAAAAGCCATGACAAATGAAAATTATATGAAATTCAAATTTCAGTGTACAGAAATAAAGTTTTATCGGAACACAGCCATGCTCATTTGTTCATGTATATTGTCCATGGCTGTTTTGGGCCTACAAGGGCAGAGCTGAGTAGTTGCAACAGAAACTGTGTGGCCCAGGAAGCCTAAAATAGTTTCTATCTGAACTTTGACAGAAGAGTTTGCTGACCTGTAGTTGAAGTAGTTGATAATAATGCTTTGGAACCATCAGCTTTACAGATACTGTGCACATGTTCATTCAAAACATCTCAGCTGGACTGGTCTGGTGAAACATGCAGACTAGGAATATCAGTGCTGGTTACTGTTACAGAGAATAAGCAAAGAGTTTGAGATCCACTGTTAATCAGTCTATGATGGTGGTGTGATGTGCGGGCTTGTGCTGATAAACTTTCCTTTGAAGCACTGTGAGCCCTGACTTACTCTCCAGTGCTTGCCATGAGGTTTATTTGCCTTAGTGTCTTTTTTTTTTTTTTTTTTGTTTTTTTTTTTGCCCTTGCCTTTTTGTTGTTATCTCTGCTTTTCTTTTTTAGTACAATTCTAAATTGACGCATTAGGAAGTGATAATGATAATACAACTCTGGACATATTCCTTATCTTTTGGCCATTTTAGGCTTCTAAAAAATGTACCCATATTTTATTTGCTGTATTCACTTGCTATATTCATTGTCTAATCACACATGTCCTCAAACCGAAAAGAAAAATCACAGAAAAAAGGAAATTTGATGCCACTGAAACTATTAGAATTTATCTAGTCTGTCTGAAGGTGTGATTTTACATGAAAAGGTTCAGAAAAGTTTCAACAGGCCACAATAATCGTTGGACAGGATTTCTGTACAAGAGGGGTTAATTACATTAAGTGTCTATTGATAGGCACTTTATTCCTCCATTTTACCTATTTTTTTTTGAGCATACTTCAACCACATGTAACTAGGAATAATTCAGTATTGGATCTCTTGCTGAGAGAGCAACAAAAAAAGTAATTAAGAAACAGGGTGAATCAGTTTGAAAAACAATGCCATATAGACTGGGAAGAGAAGAGATAATGTTTCAAATGACTAACATCTCAGCAATGTGGTCATTACCATTATTATTAATAATGAAAATAACGATACTAATAATAGTCCTTGCTGACTGTTTTTCTACTTGTGAACCCAGAGTAATAAAAAAAAATTATCATTTTAATCTCTGTATAGCTCATCATGTTAGGTGGGGTCTGAAATTATTATCTCTGGTTTTGACCTGTAGAAAATAAGAGCGAGAATAAGAGAATCTATTGGTACAAGATTATACAATAAATAAGTTGGTGGCAGGACTCAGAATCAGACTCTCTTATTGTTTATTCAAAGTGTTTTTGGTAGATTCCCTTTTCTCTTTGTCCCATGCTGTCCCTGTTGTCCCTTCAAATTACCAAAGACAGAGCATCACCAAAATTGTTGTGAATCGTGGGGGTTAGGACAGTACCTTGGGCACAATAGTGATGGGAAATCCATAAAAAGACAGGTATAATCTTTCTTGTTATTTTTTTTTTTTACCTTTTTAAAAATCTCTCTCTCTCTCTTTCGTTTAATTCAAAAGCTATTATGTTTGTGGTTTTAAGAAAATGAATGCATCATAACACAAAAAGTAAATAAAATGAAAGTCTCTCATATTTCTGCTATTCCACTTCTTGCTATTAGTAAATTTGTGTCTCTTTCTCTACATTTTGCTATGCACACACGTAGTTTCATTATTTAAAAACAACCGGAACATAGAATGCATATATTTCTGCAACATTTTTTCATTAAAATATATCATTGACTATTTGAATGTTAATACTTCTAGATTTACCCCATCAATTTAACAGCTGCATTGTTTTACTTTGCTGTCTTAATTAAAAGTTATCATAGAGTAATTAGAATTTCTGCCATATTTCACAACTCTACATAGTGATCATATATTTTTGATAATTACAGCACATTTCCAACAATTACAAATTCATATTCTTCATCTGGCATGTTTTGACATTAGTTGAGAAGCCCTTCCCTCCCCGTAAGTTTTGCTTACGTCTGCTATATCCATCTCCTTTCTTCTGCAACAGGTGAATAGCAAGCATTCAGAGATGAAGGAGCAGGGATCAGTTTTTAGGTTTCTTAGGCACATTTGCACATAAAAAATAATAACCTCCTCGTAAAGCAGTCTTTTTATATTGCAGTAATTGCCATTCTAGGATCAGGTGTTTGGAATATCACTCAAGGGAGGACTGCAGATTGAAGAGACCGGGGAGAGGAAGATGAAGTTTCCTTGGCTATAATCCCATAGGAAAATCACAGGAACAAGGGAGGAGACCAAACAGAGTCTCTGGAGTCTTTCCCTATATCTCTGTGTTTTCAGGAGGGGCAGAATCATATCTCAATGATGATAGTATTGACTTCTGTGACAGTGTTCCCACAGAATAAAACATCGAGACAGAGCCAGGGTATGATGAGGTATGATAGGGACCAAAATGATATCACTTCCTTGTCCTACATAACTGGAAACAGAGTCCCCTTGATTCCTGTAAGCAAAAATTATTTATTGCAAAATGCTTTCCAGTTTGCAAGAAGTTTTCACATTCCTGACCTCATGCAGGATTCCGCAATCAATCATGTGCTTTAGACAGAATGGCTATCCTGTCCCTTATCAATGAATGGGCAACTTTCATCGGGCAGAGTTTAAATGATTTTTCCAAGTTTCATAGCTACTAAGGAAAGAGGTGGACTCAGAGTCCTCCTTATTTTGGTTGAACTTCCCGTGTTCCTCCAGGATAGCACCACACTTTCTCACCAGTCCTCATGTACCAGACAGTGCTCTGGAGACAAGCATATGTGCCAATGATTCTACCAGTATCTCAAGACATTTAAAATAACAGCATCCTTATTTAAAATAACAGCAACTCTGACTTATTATTTTATTTTCTCCAACTTTTGAGTTTGCTTAGCAACTATTATAGCACAAGGGAACAGCAACTGTGATAATTAAACAAAAACCTGGTTGACAAACATTTTTCAGTAACATGCTTTTGAAGAAAGAACAAGTGGGAGAGGTTGAGGGAATCTTACACAGAAGGGATTTCCTGCAGTGTTACTGAAATTTGGAGTCAAACAGGTTCTTTGGAAGAGAGTTCTGGGTATCTTTTATGTGTATCCTCAAAGTTTGTTTGGAGACAAATTAGAAAAATGGAAGGAGAATAGAATTAGAAATTCTATCTGGAATAGTATAGATCAAGCTGTAATGCATTTCATGGACCATTTAAGATTCTAGAGTGGTAGAAATAGGCTTTAAACATTTTTATAACCTCTACAGTGCCTAACTCAGTATTTTGAACCTAGCCAGCTCTGTAAATCATAACTAACACTTACACAGCACTTTCTACATGCCAGGCACTGTGGTAGGCACTTTACATATAGTAATTCATATAATCCTTACAAAAATCCAATGAGGGGCCCCTGAGTGGCTCAGTCGTTAAGCGTCCGACTTCAGCTCGGGTCACAATCTCGCGGCCCGTGAGTTCGAGCCCCGCTTCGGGCTCCGGGCTGATGGCTCAGAGCCTGGAGCCTGCTTCCGATTCTGTGTCTTCCTCTCTCTCTGTCCCTCCCCCATTCATGCTCTGTCTCTCTCTGTCTCAAAAATAAATAAACGTTAAAAACTTTTTTAAAAATCCAATGAGATACGTACTGTCATTATCATCTTCACGTTATGGATGAGGAAACAGGCACAGAGATGTCAAATTACTTGCCTAAGGTCAGGCAACCAGAAGCCAGGATTGGCTTCAGCAGCCTGGGACCAGGGCATGTTCTAAACCAAAACAGTACTCTACCACCTGAGTGTCCTGAATTCCCCAGAAATGTCTGCTTTAACTAAGGAGTACATGTGGGCATACTGTGACATAACCCATTTATTTGCTTTCTTTCTCAGGCGAGCTGCGGTGAGGGCCAGGAAGAGAACTTGTTTGGAGCCCTGGGCTATTGGCCTTATCACCTTTATATCCCTGATTGTCCTGGCAGTGTGCATTGGACTTACTGTTCATTATGTGAGATACAGTAAGTATGGGCTGCCCTGGCATCATGTGATTTACCCCTAAATATTTCCTCTTGTGCATTCCAGTTTTGATTTGCCTCAGGCCTATTCATTCATGCCCACAACTTATTTGCATAGCTGGTACAAAGAATTCTTTACCTACCTGTTTCTTACTTAATCCTCACAAGCCAAGAAGGATTCTTTCATCTATCTTTGATGTAGCAATGCTTCCTGCTGGGAATAGCATGCTAGTTTTAATATTCGTTAATAAGCAATAATCAAATATTAAATAGGAAGACCATAGGAGAGTTAGAGTCCACTGTGTTGAGTTGTTTGAAGACATAGAACAATCACCTTGATTTAAAATTATTCCAACTTATTGAAATCCTGAGAGCCCAATAAATTAATTACATAATCAAGGATCAGAGAGAAGTAGGCTCTATTCTTTACGAGTAAGATAGAAAAATGCTCATAATGATATATTGTTGAATAAGTGCCCATTTCTGTTATTTTAAATCTAATCTCGGAATATATTACATGTGATTAAAGAGGATAGGATATGCTGAGAAGGTTAATTATAAAGAGGTTCACTCTGGTAGTCAGGTGTCTCACATCTAGATGAACCATGTGTGTGCTATGTTATTAGAAAGGTCCCCAGGGTGCTTTAGGACTATTCTTCTATAACAACCCTTCTGAAGTTTCCCTCTACTTTGCTTGGGGTTGTAATTACTTGACTCCACTATGACCTATTGGCTTAATATCTCCCTTAGTGACTAACTAATTCTTTGATGTCAAGACACTGTAACCAAAGAAGCTAATCACTTGATTCAAATTTAATTGCAAATTTGCACAAGTTGCTTTCCTATAAAGAGACAGTATGATCAGTAAATTGGTTATCTACTTCCACTAACAGACATAATCTCAATTCCAATCTCAAATCCAATCTCAATTTCTAAAGCAAGGTGGACCATTTCTGGGTAGTTTAAAGTAAAAATATTTAAAGTAAATACTTGTTTTGGTAGAATTTGCCCACACACAAATCTTTAAATTTGGAGTATCTATATTTTGATGATTTCTCTGGAGCATGTTTTTAATTAAAAAAAAAAAAGAATGGCTAAAATAACTTAATTCTATAGTTCTGTTATGAATATATTGAGTCTCATTATATTATAATCATCATTATTTCTCTCTACAGATGCCTAGCACTGTATGATAAAGATTAGTGAGGGGTATCTAGGTGGCTCAGTCTGTCAAGTGTCTGACTCTTGGTTTCAGCTCAGGTCATGATCTTACGGTTCGTGAGTTTGAGTCCCGGGTTGGGCTGTGCTGACAATGCAGAGCCTGCTTGGGATTCTCTCTCTCCCTTTCTCTCTCTGCCCCTCTCCTGCTCATGCTGTCTCTGTCTCTCTCAAAATAAATAAACTTAAAAAAAGATTAGTAAATCATATGTATGATATCTTCATGGGGGCATACTTTGGTTTGTCTGACTTCACAAGGAATTCCTAGTAATGCTAGAGGTTTCATTACTGAAGTGAGAGAAAATGTTTCTTACTATTTCTCCTTTGCTTTTTCTAAGCCATGCATTATAAGGCTTACAAATCTTACTCACATGCATAAAATGAAAACCTGGCAAGGTTTTTCCAGTAACTTGTTCCTGGATCCTATTGTCTGGATGATCAGTATGGTAATATGGAACACTCAACTTCCACTGCCCACACAGCACATCTGAATAAATAGTGATTGTTGTGATATGTGTTACTGTCTTACATGTATGACCCGCCCTCTGTTTGGAGATATAAACAAAGAACAGAGTGGATATAGCACATGAGCATTGAGGAGTTGGCACACCTAGATAACCAACTAAACCAAATAGTTACGGAAACAGGTTAGGATGGAGGTAATTCACCTTGAAAAAAACCATCATTTTGGCAAAAAGTCCAGGACAGCATAGAATTGTGTGGGCGGCTTCTATCCAGTGGCCTTTAGGTCTGCCTTTTTGCCCTTTTGTAAATTGTCTGACAGGAGGTGACTCTCTTATGAGCAATATCCTTATAGGTTACAGATTCAGGAACTTGTTAGAAAATTATCAGCAAACTAGTGTTCATCCTTATTTTTCTTACTTTTCTGTTAATATTCCTCAATAATATTTCCCAACAACTACGCATGCCATATAATTTTGGCAACTGGGAATATATTTTGACTCTTAGTGACCTATTTGAGTCTCTTCAGCAAAGTAAAATATTGACTACAGATAAGTTGTTCATTTGGGTGAAACATATGAAATTGTCATATTTGAGCATATTTGGCTTATACAAATGGCAGTTTCAAAAAGTCAATCTAATAATTTAAAACAGAATAAGAATAATATGTATAAGTCAGTTCTCTCTACTTTTCAGTGAGGGGATAGGTACCCCACCAGTAGTATTACATGGGAGCTTGTTAGAAATGAGGATTATTATGCCCAATTTAGACCCAATGTTCAGTATTTCAATAAGTTAAAAACCTTCTTTGGGATTATGTGTATTTCCAGGGAACTTCCTGGATTTCAGGTCATTCTGGCCTTTCAGGGCAAGACCGTTCAGTGAAAGGGAGGTAAGGAAAGAGGGAACAAGGCAAAACCTCCCTAGCACCTCACTTTGGTGGCTCATTTCCAGGAGGTCCTAACATTTCAGGCTGCCATCCAACATCTTTTGCATCACTGACCATTCCTTAGCCATTCCCTAGCCTTGCCAACCCAACCAAATCCTCTGGATGGCTCGGATGTTCTTTTGAAATTTACCAGTAGTTTTTTCCCAAAACTCTTATGTATGAGAGACTTCTTATACAGCTTCAGTGAGTGGGTTTGGTTTTTCCCACCCAAAAAGTGGTATGTAAAGAAAGTTTGTGTTATGAGAATTAGAGCTTGACTTGAAATCCAGTTCTGTCTTTTCTGGCTATGTCATGTTAGAGTTGGGCAATTTCCTTACATTTCTGAGACTGTAGTCTTTACCTGTTAAATGTGGACATACTGCCTTCCCATGGAGATTATAGTAAATTAATGTTAGTTTCCCTTTCCTCTGGGGTTCAAGTGAAGAGGGAAAGAATGAGAAGCAAGAGAGAAGAGGAAAGAAATTGAGATTGGGTGAGGCACACTCCATTCTCCTACAATAACCACACACAACTGTCTTGATCACCATTATATTCCTAATACTTAACACAGAGTCTTTCATAGAAGAATTAATATTTGTTGAATGAATGAATCTTCTTAAGGTCCCATGCTTGCTTCAGGTATAGAAGGGTAGATGAATACTGCGTTAATTTTCAGCAGGCCCAAAATGAGGGCTTCTTAAACCGGATGAAGAAAGTGTAGACAATGGCTAAGGAAACAGGACACTCCTTATGGCTGGTGGGAGAAAATAAGTGGAGTGAGAAGGGAGTCAGGTGAAATTAAGTGTCCCTGGAAGGTTATGTCAGATGGCAGCTCTAGCTCTCTACCTGAACTCCAAGCATTTTCATCTCTACTGTTATCTCCTTCTTTAGCCCCAAAACATTTTCTTACACTATGGTCCCTGTGGCCAGAATTGATATGTAGTTTCCTGAATTGGAAGAAATCTACTTCTGGAATATAAAAGTAAGTTTACTCTTTGGAAACTTCTGAGTCCATTTTATTTTGACACTTCTTTAAAAAATTTAAATCCAAGTAAGTTAACTTATAGTGTAATGATGGTTTCAGGAGTAGAATTTAGTGATTCATCACTTATATATAACACCCAATTCTCATCCCCACAAGTTCCCTCCTTAATGCCCATCACCCATTTCGCCCATTCCCCCACTCAACACCCCTGTAGCAACCCTCAGTTTGTTCTCTGTATTTAAAAGTCTCAAATGGTTTGCCTCCCTCTCTGTTTTTATCTTATTTTTCCTTCCCTTCCCCTCTGTTTATCTGTTTCGTTTCTTAAATTCCACATATGAGTGAAATCATATGATGTTTATCTTTCTCTGACTGCTGAGTCCATTCTTGTTTGTACGTTCTGATGGTGTAACTTGCTGCCTCTCGTGGCTAATTCAGGAATGGGTAACAAATGACTAATCAGCCCGCAGGATCACCAAGCATTTCTTATGGCTTTTACACTCTAAATCTTATGATGATGAGTGTTGTTTTTTATTCTGAGATAACCAGGAAGCTCAGGGCAAGATAATGGAGATGACGACCTGGGGTAGGACACTCTTTCTGGTCTAAACAGGGAAATAATGATGCTTTACACACATCTAATTAAAAGTATTATGTTTTTTTTTCCCTCTCTCCTCATAGACCAAAGGAAGACCTACAATTACTATAGCACATTGTCATTTACAAGTAACAAACTATATGATGACTTTGGAAAAGAGGCTTCTAAAAATTTCACTGAAATGAGCCAGAAAATTGAATCAATGGTAAGCACTTTTTTCTCCATTTCTAGGCATTTGCAATCACTTTATATCATAAGTTTTGGTACCTAGCTTCCAAAACATCCATTCAACTGATCTTGTGTATCTTTGAAAAATGGGAAGCAGCCCTGCCTGAAAGATATAAAACAAACTGACAGTACATGACTTGGAGAGCACACCTTGCAGGGCTGAGGCAAGTGAACTGTAGACTTTCCTTTATGTCCCTCTTACTTGCTCTTCCATAGCTAATGCTACAATCTTGATGAGTGGAGTCCAGGAATTTTGGGAATGTGAGGGTGACCCAAAATATGACTGTTGTATCCTATAGAAGACACCTTGAGCAAAAGACCATGAGACTGAAACTATTCAGACACATACTTGAATGGTATTTTGGTATTCAAAAATATCTGACCTTGGGCTGGTTTTTGGTATATGAGTCTATAGGAAATACATGGATACTCATCTCTACCTTTAAGACATCAACATTCATCCTCAGAGATGAATCAAATATTTTAAAAAGTGGAAAAATTATCAGTTTAGGCCAAGAGAGCAACAGTCTGTGTGATGATTCGAATCATTATCAGATTACTTAGAGAATAATTTGGACTTTTCCTGACAGTGTATGAGGTAATTTGTGGCATATGATGTGATGGAAAATACCCTAAACTAGAAGTTGGGACACTTAGTTTTAGAACCACCTGTTACCAATTTTCATTCTGGACAAATTTTCTTATGTGAAAATTAAGGTATTAGACTAAATAATTTTAAAATTGTCTTCCATATCCAACATCCTGAGTAAGAACATAATGGCAGTTATGTGCATAGAAACTGCCTAATAGACTAGAAGCCTGAGGATTTAAATACATTTTTAAGGAGGGGGTCAAATCCTGGTTGAATTTGTACTTATAAACAACAAATCAGGAAAATATCTGAATATACTCTCTTCTAAAACTGTATTATATATATATATATATATACACACACATATATAAACTGTATATGAATATACTCTCTTCTAAGACTATATTCATATACAGTCTATATATGTATATATATATATATATATATATATATATATATAAAATAAAGAAAAGAAAATGGAACTAAAAAGGTCAAAAAAGATGCAACTATTTGCCTTGTTTTTTGTGACATTCACTAAAATAAATTTTATAAGATCCAAAATGATTTACTTATGAAGAAATATAGATAGGACTCTTGACCACTCTTAAAATTAATAATAATTTTTAAATTATTTGATTAAATATAAGCCCTTAAATAAAAATATCCAAGTGAATGTTGTCATTAGAGGACTCACTTGTACTATGCTGATCTGTCTTATAATTGAAGTAACTGCTCTTGGGCACAAAGAGGAGTCAGCAAAAGATATGAAAGAATAAAAAGGCTCATTGTTCCTGTCAATCACTAGCTTGTAGTAACTGTGTTTGGTTAATATTCACACACTTGAAACCAAGAAATACTTGACATGTTTACCTTGACTTCTAATTTAAAATTTTAATTTGGCTAGAATTCTTTTAAAAAAATTTTTTTAAAATGTTTTTATTTATGTTTGAGACCGAGAGACAGAGACAGAGACAGAGCACAAGCTGGAGAGGGGCAGAGAGGGAGAGGGAGACATAGAATTGGAAGCAAGCTCCAGACTCCGAGCAGTCAGCACATAGCCCCACGCGGGGCTCAAACTCACAGACCATGAGATCATGACCTGAGATGAAGTCAGACGCTTAACCGACTGAGCCACCCAGGAGCTCCAAGTTGGATAGAATTCTTAATTATAGTAGTAAGAAATATCTCCACAAGATACATTCTGGTATCTTATTAAAGTAAACCTTACAGAACATATTAGGCTAAGTATCCTAGTTCACATGGGCCTAAGAGCATTTTGAGTACTGAAGTGGGTGCAGATAATGCCAGGATATTTGGTAACTTCTTCACAAGGTTTAAGAACCACATGACACTGTCATACACCCATATCTATGATCCAACCATCAGTTGGCGGAACTATTCAATTTCCTTTGTTTACCTACAGTAGAAGTCTGTATCTCAGGGTATGAATATTTACTCTTTCTTTTCATAAAACAGTGTGTTTATTCCTTTTTAGTCTCTTTCTGAGTGTACACAGCAGATGTCATTCTTGGCCAACTACTGTGGTTCCCAGATAACTCCTAAGGCAGAGTTCAGTTGAAATCACTGAGTAGAATACCAGAAAAGATTCTTTGAGATTCTTCAAGTTGAGTGAATTGTGAAGTGTTGATTAATGTTTCTTGTTTTGCTTTGTTTTGTTTTTAAATTTTCCATAGAGCTTTAAATTGACTTGTAGAAAATTATTCTTGCTGATGTATGTTGAATATTTTTGGAACAGGTAAAAAATGCATTTCATAAATCTCCATTGAGGGGAGAGTTTGTCAAGCCTCACATTATCAGGTTCAGGTATGTAAATCTAAAATGCTGACTTCTGAATATAATTTAAAACTAAAGCTGTTAACTTGGCTAGTAATAAATACTATTGGAAATATTAATGATATGATATAATTCAATTAAACCAATATTCATTTGACAACTGTTCTAAGGCATGGATTATAATTTGCTTTACTCATTCTCTAAATCCATAAGAAAGCATTTGCAAGGTGAGGTAAGGGACGAGTATTATTGGTGGCTATATTATTGAATTGTTCTTTGGGAATCTAATTACAAAAATAGGTACCTAAGCCATATTCCTTAGTTTAATAACCAATTGTTCCCTCTATAAAATAGCATAGTAGATGAGGTTTGTCTTACCCTCTTCATTCTCCTCTTTATGAATTTTGTTTACTTTTTTCATCTCTGTCTCTTTCTGCTCCAAATACATATTTAAGAAAATTCCAGATCTGATCATCTACCATCAATAAATAGAAGTTCAGAGCACAACATCTTAAGCAAAATACTATATAAGTATCTTAAATAATATATTGTCTTAATAAAAATTATTTGTATTTTTAAAAAATAGAATGAGAGCTGTTTCCAGTATCATTTCAATGACAAAAACTGCAAGTTACCTCTCAGTCTATCATTTAGCTGACATCTCTAAATGTCTAAACATCTCTAAATGAGGTGTTACTTTGACCACTTTCTTCTGAGAAGTCTGTATTCCCTGGGATTTGAAATACTATTCTTTCTTGATCTGTATCTACTTCTCCAATCCTTAAATTTTCACTCTCTCAAGGGGACTTCATGCACCCACATGACTTCATACTATCGAAATTCAAATTTCTATTTCCAATCTAAACTGTTTTTCTGATTTCTAGAGCTATCTGCCTGCCCATGCACATCTCCACATGTAGGTTCCACAGAAAATTCTCTAACTCAAGTGAAACCCACTGACACTAATGGGAAACCTGGACATCATCCTACTCTCCTCCATTTCCTGGGCCCCTCACATTTTATGAATAACCATGTTCTTCCAGTTCTACCTTCCAAATCACTTTCCAATTTGTTTACCTCTTCATCTTAGTAACCTTCTTACTCATTAGTATTTTTTCTACAATCAGTGGGAAGAAATGCAAGTTTGTACAAAAGATGAAGTTAGTCTTACAGATTTTAAGCTGAGATACTAGGGAACATGAGCCTGAAATACGAGTCTCACTCGGGGGAGGAAAAGGGAGCTGAGTTGAAGATATGCCTTTGCTCGTTCTCAAAGTACTAGAGAGTGTGGATGTAAACAGAATTTTTCAGAAAAAGGGTAATGCAAGGAAAAAAATGATGATGAAGAAAGCCTGAAGAAAATAATACGTAAGGAGATGGGGAAAAAATAGGAGCCAAGGAAATAGGGAAGGAGAAAGAAAAAAGAGATATCATGAGAAAGGCACCACTGATACAAAAGACAAAAAGTTTCAAGCATGGAATGGTCAGCATTGACAAATACTCCTGAGAGACCAAGTAATATGACCAGAAAGAATTAACTGGATATGCCAATGAAGAAGTCATTTAGTGTACAGAAAAGACTCAGTGGGATGGAAAGGGAGGAAGTAGATTGCAAGGAAGTAAATATGAGGCACAGTGTAATTTACCTTTTCAAGAAGGTTTGTTGTGATAAGGTGAGAGATAAGTTGAATAGCTGGGGTAGAGAGACAGTTTTGTTTGTTTTTGTTTCTATTAGTCAACCAGTATAGGAATAGTTTAAGAGAAGGAATAAAGAATAATTGTTGTACGGTGTTGCTGAGTCAGTGAAAGGGGTGAGATACATAACAATATTCTCATTACAGTCCTATTTGTTTTTTCAGATTACAAAAACAATATAAAATATATAAAATTCAAATAACACAATATCACATAAAATAGAAGGCAAAAACTCCCTCTCTAATAGTTCCATTTGCAGAAGTAACATAGCTTCTTAACAATTGGTTGTGTGGTATTTCACTACAAGTATGTGTCAGGGTTGATTTAGCCAATGCCCTTGTGATGGACACTTGGGTTGTTACATATTTTTTTCTGATTTAAAAACAAGGTTATGATAAACATTTGTATAAATCTCTTTGCACACACAAAAGTTTATTTGAAGGGAGTGCTGTATCAGAGAAATGGATCATCAAATGTATAATTGATAAACAAAACTGTCCTCTAAAAATAAGGTTCTAATTTACATTCCCATTTACAGTTTATATGAGAAGTCAATACACTGTATAGTGGGGAGTAAAATTCTTTGAGAACTGATTATATATGAAAAAAAAGGAGGTAGAGTAGCTGACAGAAAATGAGAAAGAGAAGTCAAGGATGACTCCAAGAAGTAATTCATCCAAACAACACTAAGGCTAATTAATGCTTTATCTTGAAAATATAATCACATGAAGTAACAACAATTTGGTCAAGCTTTCTAATATCCCTAGGATTAGAAGTTGTTTAGGAAAGCATGATGTTGCTTAGGAGATTTCACTGGATTTAAGCCACTGGGAATTAAACCTGGAGGCCAAACCCAGAGTTGATTTCACATTGATCATATGGTATATTTAATAGTATTAAATGGTTGACAAGAGGGTATCTTTTTATATTAATAACTAGATATTTTGGTGTTAAGGGACACCATGAACATACTATCTTACTATCAGGGAGGCTAAGTTGGAAGTTTTATATGTGGAAAACAATAGGAATATAGAATGAAACAAACTGGATCTTTTAAATTACATTATGGATTTGTTTTGTGTGTGTGTTTCAAATGGATGATAAAGAAAAAACTAGATTGTGATATTACCACAAATCTAATTTTGAACTTTATCTTTAAGACCATTTTTTTCTGTTTTTCTTTTTGATCCACAGTCCAGAGGAACATGGAGTGTTGGCTCATATGCTGCTGATTTTTAGATTTCGCTCTACTGAGGATCCTGAAGCCATCAATAAAATTATTCAACGTGTTCTAACTGAAAAGCTGCATGATGCTGTAGGACCCCCTAAATTAGATCCTGAATCAGTTGAAATTAAAAGTAAGTTTCTTTCTGTTATTTAGTTTAATTTTCTTACATAGAACAGCTCCATGTTAGTTTTGGTTTTAGGCACTGATTTTATTTATTTATTTATTTATTTATTTATGTATTTATTTATTTAAAATCCAAGTTAGGTAACATATGATTTCAGGAATAGAATTTAGTGATTAATCACTTAAATATAATACCCAGTGCTCATCCCAACAAGTGCCCTCTTAGGCACTGACTTTTAAAAATTGTTTTGGATATCCTTTAATTATGGAGTCTTGCCATCAATAGAACATTTATTTGGGACTAAATTGGTCCTAATAAAGTATTTTAATTTTAATACTACCCTAAACTTATGTCTCCTATGCACATCTCTCATTAACCCCGGGTCTGTGTTCTTTCTCTGTATTGGGACTTACACCTCAGCTCTAGCATCCAATTATACATGGAGAAAGTGGTTTTGTACATTCTTCTTCTTGTTGCTTCCACTTTATGTTCTGAGAGTATGATGTAAGGTTCATGCCATTCACACATTTGCCTTCAAGTTGCATTGATATACCTTGTTATAGCTTCTTTCCTTAGACCATTTACCAATGAAAAATTTATAATTTATTTATACTTATTTTTATATATTTTACAACTAATTTAAAAAGTCTGAGCTTTTTGTGTGGAGGATAGGGGAATGAAATAAGCAGGAGTATGTCCTCATTACCAGAAAGGAAGAAATATAGGAGATCCTCAGTGGAAATAAATGTTTGGTTAAGAGTTGTGTGCTATAGAACAATGCTAGTCATAGAAATACCATGTGGGCCAACCCTATGATCTTAAATTTTCTAGTATCCACATTAAAAAAGCAATAGTAAACATGTGAGCTTCATTTAAATAGTTTGATATTTAACCCACTATATCAAAGTATTATTATTTCAACAAGTAGTCAATAGAAAATTATTCATGAGATATTTTATATTCTTTTTTTTTTTGTACTAAGGCTTTGAAATCTAGTGTATATTTTGTTATTTATAGCACATTTCGGTTTAGACTAGCCACATTTCAAGAGCTACTAGGCACATGTGGCTAGTGGACACAGTATTGAACAGCACTAGAAAATAGAGAAGAGGGAACAAGTAGAAAGTATGAACATAATGTGCTAACATAAAAGCTGATAGACCTAACTAGCAGCATGACCTAATGGTCACCTACCCTGTTTGCTTAGGAAGAAAGACTTGGGTAGTTAGGACCAGCTACATAATTTATGAGGCATATTGCAAAATGCTGGACTCTTTTCAAAAAGCAACAAAAACTTACCACTAAGAGTATTAATATATAAGATTTCTTTCTTCTACAGTCTCTCTTGACTCGTCATAGTATTTTTATTTGCTAATTAATGCCATTCTATGTGAAAAAATTAAAATTTTAAATTACTAGCATGAGATGTATCATTCCTCTTCATGTTGTAAAATATCAATTTCAAATGCAAATATAAAAGCATTTAAGTATGTGGA
Source organism: Panthera tigris (assembly GCF_018350195.1). Taxonomy (NCBI): domain Eukaryota; kingdom Metazoa; phylum Chordata; class Mammalia; order Carnivora; family Felidae; genus Panthera; species Panthera tigris. The sequence goes on from NC_056663.1 coordinate 148,651,776, forward strand.
ATTATGAAAATTATACAACAGTATTTCACACATGCATGAATTTGGCTCTAATCAGATCAATAGAAAAACTATACAAGACTAGCTTCACAGTTTTTTTTTTCCCCTTGTTGATATGTGCACATTTTACCAATGTTCTCTACCTTCGGCTTAAGTAAGAAAGACCTGAAAAGTCCTTGTATGTCATCATTTTCAGCAGAAGCTGTTGGCTAATATAAAAAAGTAATGGGAGCAAGAAAGGATATAATAGGGCCCTTGGGTGGTTTGTGTCTAGTAGAATGCTATTGCTTTCTTTCTGTGTTCTGAGCAAGTCCTGCTTCAAACAGAAAACATGGTCTCCTGGACTGTCACTGCGTCCTGGTTCCTTAATGGGAAGCATCACACACTTATTTTGTACTCACTTTGAGTGTGCTGAACGTTGTGAATCCACTGGAATTCTGAGTTCATTGGGTATCACAAATGATATATGCAAATGGGCGCCAGGAGCCCATGGACACATATATTGTGTGTTATCTCCTCTGTGCATGTCATACCCCATTGCTCTTCAGACTTCACTTTTATTTATTTTTATTTTTAAGTTTATTCATTTATTTTGAGAGATGGGGGAGGGGCAGAGAGAGGGAGAGAGAGAGAATCCCAAGCAGGCTATGTGCTGTCAGTGCAGAGCCCAGTGCGGGGCTGTATCTCACAAAGGGTGACTTCATAACCTGGGCCAAAACCAAGAGTTGGAGACTTAACTGCCTAAGCCACCCAGGCTCCCCCAGACTTCACTTTTAAAGCACAAATTATAAAATATAAAATATTAAGAATTTCAAGACAGTGAGCATTAAACCAAATGCACAGTCATGCTGAGTGCATAGCCCAATGTAGATACACATCCATTAAGATGGCCCTTTAAGTGGTATCAAGAGCAAAGCCAGAACTTTCTCTAGGAAAAGTCTGAGCTAGAGAAGAACAGGTTATTTGAAACAAGGAGATAAGAGGTGATGATATTTAATATCTACAGAGAATAAATAGTCACTTCTTTATTTGAGCCATTTCCCCCCAAAATAGCCAGAATGGAGAAAGTCAGAAAGAAGCTTTCTAGAACATAGGTTCCTGGCATATAAATACTATTAAAGACTAAAAGAAAAATTAACATTAACATTTTTGTATTTAGAACACTGATTCTGCCATGTTCAAAGAGAATAGTTTTGGTCATTGGAAATCTACTGAATCAGGACATTTAACTGTGTGGAGTTTTATGTATCTGTTGGTTGGCTTAATGCTTGCATAGGGTTAGAGCCTGATTGTTGAGAAATAAATAAGCTAAGGAGCCATGCGCTAAAGTTGAAAAGAGGGCAAATTGTCTTTGCAAATTTCAGCAGAAAGAAAAATTAGAGAGATAACATTCTTTTTAAGTGAGAGTGAGGATGGATTTATGGACCTGCCATTCAAAAATGTTATACAGGGGCGCCTGGGTGGCTTGGTCGGTTAAGCGTCCGACTTCGGCTCAGGTCATGATCTCATGGTCCCTGAGTTCGAGCCCCGCGTCCGGCTCTGTGCTGACAGCTCAGAGCCTGGAGCCTGTTCCAGATTCTGTGTCTCCCTCTCTCTCTGTTCCTCCCCTGTTCATGCTCTGTTTCTCTCTCTCTCAAAAATGAATAAACGTTAAAAAAAAATTTTTTTTAAATGTTATACAAATGGGACTATGCCTGTGAGTTTAGTGGGGAAAAAATCTGAAATAATGGTCAGTAAAAATATCATTGCATTTAGGGAATCAATACCATGGTTTAGAAAAGTATTTCCACAAAAGGGGGAAATACTGCATCTTATTTGTGGTATGAAACTCAGATTCCTGGGTTTCATCATAAAACTACTGAATCAGAATTACTGGGAAGAGGAACAGGAACTGACAGTATAAAGATGCTCTCTCTGTGACTGTTATTCAGACTAAAGTTTAAAAACGCTGTTCAGATCTCCCTTTTCTCCAAGGTAATGAACATGCTTTACATATGATAAAATAACTGTGTTGCCTTTTTTTTTTTTTTTTTTTTTTTTTTTTTTTTTTTTTTTTTACACAATCTAGAGGTTCTGTCTTATAACAGAATTAACCAGCCTTTCCTATTTAAAGTACTCAGAGGCATTATGAAATCCTGATGTGCTGGCCCTGTTCTATTCACCATTTCTGTGTATTTCAGAAATCAACAAGACAGAAACAGACAACTTTCTGAACAGTTGTAAGTGTAACATATTTATTAAAATTGCATTACTTGAATGTTAACACTGGATCATTTAGGCTTACTTTGTGTGATATTATAGGGTCAGAATAAAGTTTGATTGATCTGTGCACAGCTCATGGTGCTTTATCTTATTGTTTGAAGCACATTTTATTACTAAATAATGAAAAAAATTGGGAGAACTTTGGAGTGGATATATGGGTTTCTGTGGCACAGATATAGTGGAAATGAGTTGTACACTTGTTAAAGAAGGGAAAAAAGACTCAGTGTTCTGGCTGCAGATATCTATAATACTCTTACAAACATTTTCTAAAGATTTTATAAAAGTAAACGGCATGTTGGCATTTTTCAGCTATAGGCAGAAGCTCATTGTTACTCTAAACAAAATCTTAATGATGATTTTTAAAAAAATTTTTAACGTTTATTTATTATTGAGAGACAGAGAGAGACAGAGCATGAGCATGGGAGGGGCAGAGAGAGGGGGAGACAGAATCTGAAGCAGGCTCCAGGATCTGAGCTGTCAGCACAGAGCCCAATGTGGGGCTCGAACCCATGGACTTTGAGATCATGACCTGAGCCGAAATCGGATGCCCAACTGACTGAGCCACCCAGGTGCCCCTTCATGATGATTGTTAATCCCATACTATGGAAATATCAGGCAACTATGGGGTTGGGTATATATTGATAAAATTATTGAAGGCTCAGATAGTATCTTTACCCATATTTTATTTATTATTTTTTTAACTTTATTTATTTTGAGGGAGAGAGAGAGCATGAGCAGAGGAGGGGCAAAGAGGGAGGGAGGGAGGGAGGGAGAGAGAGAGAGAGAGAGAGAGAGAGAGAGAGAGAGAATCCCAAGCAGGCTCCATGCTGTCAGCGCAGAGCCAGACGTGGGGTTGAACTCTCAAATTGTGAGATTGTGACCTGAGCTGAAATCCAGAGTTGGACGCTTAACTGACTGAGCCACCCAGGCACTCCTACCTATATTTTAAAAGTACTGACTCTAGGCCTAGTATTTCCCTTCACCTACAGCAGATTACTCCACCATGATTTAGAGGATACATTTGATAATTATGGAGTTAGTACATAATATATTTTTCTTAAATGATGGAAGGAAATGTGCTACTCACCAGCTTAGAGTATCAGTTAATTCATGAGCTTGATTAAACATGAGACCAAAGAATAATCCTGTTACGTAAATGGCATGTATTCTTGCCACTGATATTTATTGTGCTAGTGATGTATTAAGCAATAGAAATATAAAATGGATGAGATATAATACCTGTGTAAAGCAGCTTTTACTCTAGTGAGACTAGATGTATGAGATTAATGTATGAACACATACTTCTGAAGCAATGGGTCTCAAGCAAGAGAAATTTTGACCCCCATGGGATCATGACCCACTGTGACTTTGGTTATCATGGTTGAGGGGGGGATGCTACTGGCATCTAATATGTATAGGCCAAGGATTCTTCTGAACATTCGATCATATACAGGATCATATACAGGATACAGTGAAGAATTATGCATCTCAAAAATGTCAATAGAGCCAAGGCTGAGAAACCCTGTTACAAACAATATATATACACATATATAATATTATATATGTTTATGTATCATTAGCACATATAATAAACCCTGTTATAAACAATGCTTATATGTAAATAATATATATAATTAGTGTATATATGATATATAATTATATATAATTAGTACTGGTAACTCTACTAGCATATATACATGTATATATAAACAGACATATATACATATATACGTATATACACAGAGAGAGAGAGAGAGAAATGATGATGATGATGATAGAAGTATGAAAAAAGCCATAACTAATCCAGTTTGGGGGCAGAGGAATTGTTAGAGAAGGCATCTTAGAGGAGGTAATGAATGACTTAATCCTACAAGATGAAAAGATGTTAAATTAATGAACCACTATAGTTTAAGGAAAAGTAAGAACAAGAGAAAATGTTTGGTACTATTGGAGCACAAAGTATGAAAAACATTGAGATAGTAACGCAATTTGATACTTAGAAGCAACTGCTAAGTAAGGCATTGTCTCTCTTTGGCAGGCTGTGGGACACGAAGGAATAAAACTGCAAGACAGAGTCTCAGGATCGTTGGTGGGACACCTGTAGAGGAGGGAGAATGGCCTTGGCAAGCTAGCCTGCAGTGGGATGGGATGCATCGCTGTGGAGCAACTTTAATTAATAGCACGTGGCTTGTGAGTGCCGCTCACTGCTTTAGAACGTAAGTCTTGAAACTTGTGAATGACTGGGGTAAGCAAAGTGCACTCGTGCACTCGGGCTTGGCAGGAAGGAAATACCTTGCGAAGTTTGAAAGAGATGAGTTTTTTTTTTTTTTTTCTGTAATGTTTATTTATTTTTGAGAGAGATAGAGACCGAGTGCGAGCGAGGGAGGGGGAGGGAGAGAGGGAGACACAGAATCTGAAACAGGCTCCAGGCTTCCAGCCGCCAGCACAGAGCCTGATTGAGCCTGATGTCAAAGAGCCTTATCTCTCTGCTGTGTATCTATCAGGAATGGGGGCGGGGTGGATTGCAGATTTGACCTCAAAGGAGAAATTCTACATGGCAAGAAATAATTAAATATGAAGACATTTGGTAGTAACAAATTATACAACTGAAGTATTCCAAGGAATGAAGACCTTTCAACCTAATGCAAAATGCCTATGTATATAGGATAGTAATGTTTTGTTAAATTTATGTGTAGCCTTTTCAGTTTTCAGATAAATGTGTATGTTTGTGAGTAGGGAGCATGGTACATAGAATACATTTGTTCCTGCATCTGTACAAAATATGCTTTCTGTATGTCTCCTGGAGTCACTTATTCCTAGAAATGTCAAAAGGCTCTAGGATCTGGAGTAAGCGATTCAGTGCAGAGTGGCATGTATTTCCTAAAAACCACACCACTGTGGCATTTCCACCTCACCTTACTCCTGAGCCAGATTCTCAGATTGGAAAGAGTTTATTTTTATACATAGAAAGTGTAATTTTATTTTTATTTTTTTAAAGGTTTTTACTTAATTTTGAGAGAGAGAGAGAGAGAGAGAGAGCAAGCAGGGGAATGGCAGAGAGAGAGAGAGAGGGAGACACAGAATCCAAAGCAGGCTCCAGGCTCTGAACTGTCAGCACAGAGCCTGACGTGGGACATGAACCCATGAGCCACGAGATCATGACCTGAGCCGAAGTCAGACGCTTAACCGACTGAGCCACCCAGGAGCCCCAGAAACTGTAATTTTAAAAAGAAAACGTATGTTGACACCAGCAGCCTAAAATGTGTAATATAAGTCCTTACATTGGTAGCATAATAAAGTGGAATTTGCTGTTCATATTTTTTTCCTCAGGTATAAGGACCCAACCAGATGGACTGCTTCCTTTGGAGTAACAATAAAGACTCCAAAGATGAAGCAAGGCCTTCGAAGGATATTTGTCCATGAAAAATACAAGTATCCATCACATGACTATGATATTTCAGTTGCAGAGCTTTCTAGCCCGGTCCACTACACAAATGCAGTACATAGGATTTGTCTTCCTGATGCATCTCATGAGTTCCTACCAGGGGATGAGATGTTTGTGACAGGATTTGGAGCACTAGAAAATGATGGTGAGCATCTGAAGAGAAATCAAACCATAGTAGCCCAGTTTGGTATTCTAAGCCTTTTAAAGAATGGAATGTCATTATGCCAAAATATGCTGGTGCATTGGTCCTGTGGACCTGGGTAAGTCAGGCCCTGTTTGTAAATTAGGTCTTTTATAAGACACAAAGATTCCTTCATTGCTTTAGGTTACTATCAAGTGCCTCGCTACTACTGTAGTCATGGTGCTTGGTAAGGTGTCTGAAATAGTAAATATGTCTGAAGTTTTTACTAGGGATTTAACTGCATAGGAGATTAGGAATCACTAATATACTCAATTGTGAAGATGAGAGAATCGTATAGCCACCATTCTCCCTACTGAAATTACATTCTAAGTTTCACAATGGAACAGAAGTCACTTAAACAACATGATGCTCTCTCATAAGTATCTAACTTTTCATTTAAAGTAGTAAGGAAATCATTCTTTTCCCAAATATTACTGTACCTGAAAAAATACATATCCTAAATTGCCATCTTATCCAACAATTATGAAAGATTTTCTCAAGGTTTATAGAATATATGTATATCTACACATATAAAGAATTTTTTTGTCTTTAGGTAGTGGTCAAAATCATCTTCGGCAAGTACAGGTGGATCTCATAGACACTAAAACCTGTAACGAACCCCAATCTTACAATGGTGCCATAACTCCTAGAATGTTATGTGCTGGCTCCTTGAAAGGAAAAAGAGATGCATGCCAGGTACGTGGTTTGACCAGAAGTATGCTGTGTAATTTTTTGTTCATCTTTTATTTTGAAATCATTATAATTTGCAGAAGGTTTACAGAGGGGTCTCATGTATTCTTCACCTCGTTTTCCCCAAACATTGCATCTCACATCCTATAATACAATATAGAATCTAGGAAATTGACATTGGTGCAATGTGTGCTTCTAGTTCTATGGCATATTTTTTTACAAGTGTTGTATGTTTGTGTAACCATCACTCCAGCTGAGAGATATTCCATCACCACAAAGATCTCCTTTATAGTAACACTTACTTCTCTATCACTTTCTTTTTTTATCTTTTTTCATTTAAATTCCAGTTGGTTAGCATACAGTGCAATTTTAGTTTCCAGTGTAGAATATAGTGATTCAACAGTTCCATATCATGCCTGGTGCTCATCACTACAAGTGAACTCCTTAGTCCCCATCACCTATTTAACCAACCCCCCCACCTCCCTTCTGGTAACCATCAGTTTGTTCTCTACAGTTAAGAGTCTGCTTCTTGGTTTGCTTCCCTGTCTCTTTTTTTCCCCTCTGCTCATTTGTTTTGTTTTGTTTTAAATTTTTTAATGTTTATTTTTGAGAGAGGGAGACAGACAGAGTGTGAGTGTTTTGTTTTGTTTGCTTTGTTTCTTAAACTCCACATCTGAGTGAAATCATATGGTATTTATCTTTCTCCAATTTATTTTACTTAGCATAATACTCTCTAGCTCCATCCAAGTCATTATAAACGGCAAGATTTCATTCTTTTTATGACCGAGTAATATTCCATTATATATACATTATATATATAACCTATGTATATTATATGTATATAATATGTATATATGTATGTGTATATATATATACACACACACACTATGTGTATATATGTGTGTATATATATATATATATGTATATATATATACACTACATCTTCTTTATCCATTCATCAGTCAAAGGACATTTGGGTTGTTCCATAACTTGGCTGTTATAGATAATGCTGCTATTAGGGGAACATGTATCCCTTTGATATTTGTTTATTTATTTATTTATTTATTTATTTATTTATGTATTTATAAATTTACATCCAAGTTAGTTAGCATATAGTGCAACAATGATTTCAGGAGTAGATTCCTTAATGCCCCTTACCCATTTAGCACCCCCCTCCCAATCCCTCCAGCAACCCTCTGTTTCTTCTTTATATTTAAGAATCTCTTATGTTTTGTCCTCCTCCCTGTTTTTATATTAGTTTTGCTTTCCTTACTCTATGTTCATCTGTTTTGTATCTTAAATTCCTCGTATGACTGAAGTCATATGATATTTGTCTTTGACTGACTAATTTCGCTTAGCATAATACCCTCTAGTTCCATCCAAATAGTTGCAAATGGCAAGATTTCATTTTTTTTATTGCTGAGTAATACTCCACTGTGTATATATATATATATATATATATATATATATATACCATATCTTCTTTATCCATTCATCCATTCATGGATATTTGGGCTCTTTCTATACTTTGGCTATTGTTGATAGTGCTGCTATAAACATTGGTGTGCATGGGCCCCTTCAAACAGCATTCCTGTATCCCTTGGATAAATACCTAGTAGTGCAATTGCTGGGTCATAGAGTAGTTCTATTTTTAGTTTTTATTTTATTTTATTTATTTTATTTTTAGTTTTTTAAGGAACCTCCATACTGTTTACCAGAGTGGCTGCACCAGTTTGCATTCCCACCAGCAGTGCCAAAGAGATCCTCTTTCTCTGTATCCCCGCCATCTGTTGTTGCCTGAGTTGTTGATGTTAGCCATTCTGACAGTTGTAAGGTGGTATATCTCCATGTGGTTTTGATTTGTATTTCCCTGATGATGAGTGATGTGGAGCATTTTTTCATGTGTCGGTTGGCCATCTGGATGTCTTCTTTGGAGAAGTGTCTATTCATGTCTTTTGCCCATTTCTTCACTGGGTTATTTATTTTTTGGGTGTTGAGTTTGAGAAGTTCTTTATAGATTTGGATCTATGCCTTTATCTGATATGTCTACATATCTTTATCTGATATGTCTTTTGCAAATATCATCTCCCATTCTGTCAGTTACCTTTTAGTTTTGTTGATTGTTTCCTTCGCTGTGCAGAAGGTTTTTATTTTGATGAGGTCCCAGTAGTTCATTTTTGCTTTTGTTTCCCTTGCCTCCGGAGACATGTTGAGGAAGAAGTTGCTGCGGGCCAAGGTCAAAGAGGTTTTTGCCTGCTTTCTCCTCGAGGATTTTGATGGCTTCCTGTCTTACATTGAGGTCTTTCATCCATTTTGAGTTTATTTTTGTGTATGGTGTAAGAAAGTGGTCCAGGTTCATTCTTCTGCATGTCACTGTCCAGTTTCCCCAGCACCACTTGCTGAAGAGACTGTCTTTATTCCACTGGATATTCTTTCCTTCTTTGTCAAATATTAGTTGGCCATACGTTTGTGGTTCCATTTCTGGGTTCTCTATTCTGTTCCATTGATCTGAGTGTCTGTTTTTGTGCCAGTACCATACTCTCTTGATGATTACAGCTTTGTAATACAGCTTGAAGTCTGGGATTGTGATGCCTCCTGCTTTGGTTTTCTTTTTCAAGATTGCTTTGGCTATTCAGGGTCTTTTCTAGTTCCATACAAATTTTAGGATTGTTTGTTCTAGCTCTGAATGCTTGAGTTATTTTGATAAGTATTGCATTGAATATGTAGATTGCTTTGGGTTGTATCAACATTTAAATAGTATTTGTTCTCCTACGCAGGAGCATAGAATATTTTTCCATTTTTTTATGTCTTCTTCAATTTCTTTCATCAGCTTTCTATAAATTTCAGTGTATAGATTTTTCACCTCTTTGGTTAGATTTAATCCTAGGTATTTTACAGTTTTTGGTGCAATTGTAAATGGGACCGATCCTTGATTTCTCTTTCTGTTGCTTCATTGTTGTTATATAGGAAAACAATCGATTTCTGTGCATTGATTTTATATCCTGTGATTTTGCTGAATTCATTGATTGGTCCCAGCAGTTTTTTTGGTGGAATTTTTTGGGTTTTCCATATAGAGTATCATGTCATCTGCAAAGAGTGAAAGGTTGACCTCCTCCTGGCCGATTTGGATGCCTTTTATTTCTTTGTGTTGTCTTATTGCTGAGGCTAAGACTTCCAGTAGTATCTTGAATAACAGTGGTGAGAGTGGACATCCCTGTCTTGTTCCTGACCTTAGGGGGAAAGCTCTCAGTTTTTCCCCATTGATAACGATATTAGCGTTGGGTCTTTCATATATGGCTTTTATGATTTCGAGGTATGATCCTTCTATCCCTACTTTCTTGAGGTTTCTATCAAGAAAGGATTCTGTATTTTGTTCAATGCTTTCTCTGGATCTATTGAGAGCATCATGTGGTTCTTGTCCTTTCTTTTATTGATGTGATGAATCACATTGATTGTTTTGCAGGTATTGAACTGGCCCTGCATCCCAGGTATAAATCCCACTTGGTCGTGGTGAATAATTTTTTAAATGTATTGTTGGATCTGGTTGGCTAATATCTTTTTGAGGATTTTTGCATCCATGTTCATCAGAATAATTGGTCTATGGTTCTCCTTTTTAGTAGGGCCTTTGTCTGGTTTTAGAATCAAGGTAATGCTGGCTTCATAGAAAGAGTTTGGAAGTTTTCCTTCCATTTCTATTTTTTGGAACAGCTTCAAGAGAATAGGTGTTAACTCTTCTTTAAATATTTGGTAGAATTCCCCTGGAAAGCCATCTGGCCCTGGACTCTTATTTTTTCGCAGATTTTTGATTACTAATTCAATTTCCTTACTGGTTATGGGTCTGCTCAAATTTTCTATTTCTTCCTGTTTCAGTTTTGGTAGTTTATATGTTTCTAGGAATTTGTCCATCGCTTCCGGATAGGGCACAGACACCTTTAAAATATTTTTTAAAAATAGAGCCCCAAAGACTTCTACCTGTGCAACAGCTCAGTTGAGAGCTTTTTTTCTCTTTTTCTGAATGGCATAATTTTACTCCCATTGTTCCGGCATTCATGCCTAAGACAAAACACATATAAACCATCACAACTTCCATCTTATAATGACATAATTCCCTGATAATGTGTGAACTAATTAGTTTCAGTAGGACAGACTATCTTTCCGTTTTTGATAATTGCTGGTGGACATCACCTGATGCATCTTGTAATCTGTTAGCTATTCTGATTTTTCCATTAATTACTTTATTCTCAGACTCATTTTTTCCTGTCTCTTAAGCAGATTTAAATTTTGTTGTCTCTGTAATGTCTATTTCTGCATCCTAATCTGCTCTGCCTTCATATAGGCTTGGGTTTTAATTATCAAAATGATTTATTTGGATGCTACCTGTACTTACACTCTTTTTGTATCTCCTACCACCTACGAGGCTATACATCAACACTTATTGGTGAATTGATTTAAAAATTACAAACACGTTATTCCAAATTCAGTTACTATTAGCATTAGTTAACATGTTTACATGAACAAAAGAAAATGCACAAAGAAGTTAGTATAATGCAGAGGGGAAAAGCCAAATGTCTGAGTTAGAGCACTCTGGATTCAAATTCAATTCTGCTACTGAATACATGTGCCATCAGGCAAATTACTTAATTTCTCCAAGTTGTGATTTCCTCATTGTTAATATGGAGAAAATGAAATCTTGCTCCATGTTTTGTTGCCAGAATTAACATGAGTGAATTAGATAATATGTTAATTCAGAGCTCCATAGAGTGCTGAACACCTAATGGGTGGTCAGTACTAAAGACCCCATGATTCTGAGGCAAGATCAGCCTGTACCTTGTTTTTCTGAGCTATATAAAGAAACAGCCCTCGGGAGTTCACAAGGCATAAACAATCGGAATTTGTGGTTTTAAATATGTATTTACTAAGTTCTATTTTATGCCAGGCTCTATGCTAAGCACTTTATATTTACTGTTTTATCTAATCTTCAAAATTATCATCAGAGGATAATTATATATAATTATTAGGAGCATTACAAATATATAAATTAAAGGTCTTAGCCGGCTGGAAGAGCCAGACTTGACATTTAAACCCAGGTGTCTGACTCTAGTGTCTGTCCTTTTTATCAGTAATAGACTCTCCACCCTTCTTTTGGGAGCTATGTTACACTGATAAAGAATATGAGGAATTATAGTCTCAGATGTACCAGATAAGAGTACTCTTTTCCAAAGAGATGGCTCCTTTAATCTCAGTGTACCCACCTCTGAATCTAAGCTAATGCTTCAAGTAGTGGATCTCCTCCCTTATGTGAATTACTGACACAGGTTATCACTTCTGCATCTGAGCACACTGATTTTTGAAAACTTCCCTTTCATTAAATTCAAATTAGAAAAATAACAAAAACTGCCATAATGAACTGAATTATTAGTTACCAATCTCTCTCTTCTCCTGTAGGGTGACTCTGGAGGACCACTGGTTAGTCCAGATGCTAGAGATATCTGGTATCTTGCTGGAATAGTGAGCTGGGGAGATGAATGTGGACAACCTAACAAGCCTGGTGTTTATACTAGAGTGACTGCTTTCCGAGACTGGATCCATTCCAAAACTGGTATCTAAGAGAGAAAAATCTAGTAGAATGGAACACATTTTTGTGTATAGGCCATTCTCAAAGATACAGAATTGCAGAAGTCTTGCAGGTCACTTGGATATGACCCATCTAACTAACCTGTTTGCTTGATGCACATATTTCCTTCCTACCTCTGCTCCACACTGAGCGTCCTGCTTCTGTCAGATAGATTCTGTCCCAATTTGCGTTCATTTGTTTTCTAGAAGCTTTTTCATCAAAATTTTGGCTTGTTGACGTAAATTTCTTATGCATATTATGCATATATATATATATATATATATATATATAATTTGAAGCAATTCCTTCTTTCATTTTTCCAACTTCTCTTATCTCAGATCTCTGCTTTCAAGGTGCAGAACAAAGGGTCAAAGGAAATGTAAAAAGGAAAGAACTATATTTTTATGTACAAAAAAGTATTAGGAATTTCTTTTTCCTTAAAGGAATGAGGAAAATGATAATATTCATTATGACAGGTCAAGCAAACAGAAAGCAGAATACAAAACACTTAATGATGGAGAAAGAATGGGAATTAAGGAAGTACAGAGAAACCAAGATATAGTTTTATTTTCATTTCTAGCTAACATCTACAGTGATAAGTGTGGGGACAATTCTGTTTTCCTGTGACCTACAATAATTATACAGATTCTATATAATGTACTTGTTCTAAGTTAAAGCAAATAATATTTATTTAGTCTTGCATTACTGAAAGTATCAATATATTATAATGAAAACATCATCCATTTACTTGATATTATGATAGCCCATGAAGAAGGGGAAGATGGGAAAATATCACTACTCAATGTATTGCAAATGCTTTAAAAATCTGAGGTTATGAAAATTCATTTAAGAACAACCAGTATACCTTACGTATTAAGATTTTTTTGTGGTTGACTAGACGAGAATGAAGAGAGAATTAGTATTTAATGAAAAGGAACTATCACCAAGGGCTTGTGTGCTTGTGATTAAAGCTTTTCCAGCTACAAAGCCTGGAAAGGAATAAGGTCCAGGTGTTAATGTATAGTTGTAGTCATGCAAATGGAAGTGAGACCTCCATTGGAGATGATTACACATCTTTGCCTGCTACCTGCTTTTCCAGCCCATGGCCTGAGCACTTCCCTGGGCTTGGATCAGAAGATATCCTCCCTGCTGTGTCTAGTATGGCACAGAATTGCTAACTGCTTACATACAAAACTGAAGACGGAAAGCCAAATATCAGCCATTTTCATAATTTTATTTTTGGTAATTTACTAAGCTGTGAGAGACATAACACGCAAGTGATCTAGGCCATCATGAAGTTAGAACTCATGCCATGTTAATGGTGAGATTTCACTAAAGTTTTCATTACCCTTACCTGCTCATATATAGCTATTCACCAAATTCTGTATTGGGCCATAACCACTTTGAAAACCACAATCAGTAGGAAAAATTTGACTTTTATTGACCTGAATAATATTGGCATATGAACTGGTAAAATTTAGGCACTTGGCTAAAATAAGATGAAAACTGACATGAATGGACGTGTTTGATATTTTGCACAAATTATTTTTGTTTCATTTAATATTCTGAAAAAAATAAAATTGAGGCAAGTGATGAATTTTAAACAAAGATTTAAGTACATTTCAAACTAAATTACTCTCAGTGTTCTATTCAAAATTGACCCCCTGTTTCAGTATCTTCTGTAGTTGGGCCTCTAGATGGCACCTGTAAGCTGTGGGAAGATAGAAAAAGATGTCTGGATCTTCAAGTGCTAAAAACCGTAGTAGAAATTCTGTGTTAGGGATTTTTTTATAAAAGCAAAAGAATACAATTCCTCTCTTTGAAGGCATTTAAAAATAAGTACACATAAATTGACATCATGGTCAATATTTTCCAGATTTCTGGAGGCGAGTTTCCAAACTAAAAATTTATAACATGTGATGTGAGGAATTTCTTCTGCAAGCCAACTTGAAGAGATTTAAATTAAGGAGAAATTTTAGGAGTTTAATTTCACAATGGCATCATAGTCCTCAGAGAAATACTTTTGATACTATCTTTTACAAAAGATTTGAGAAACAGAGGTTGGGTCACAGTGAAAATATGAGCAGTAGTTCAAACTTTATGTGCACAGAGAAATAGATAATACGATAGGTCATATTTTTAAAATAACTTCTTTTGAAAAAAGATAACATGTGGAGGGTTTTAGCATTTTTGAACATGTCTATTTTAACTATGTCATTGGAGAAAGTTAAGTCATGACTGAAATAACATTTATTAATTGTATAAGCGGTATGCAGTTCCTTTTATATCTTTTATCTCTCTTCCCACAGTACCTAGTAAAGTGCTTTGTATGTCATAGTCTTTCAATGTGTTGCTTTATTTTTATATTATGCAGAAAACATAGCTTTATTATTGTTTACACATTGACTTTAAGAAGTAATCCAGATTTTACATTAACTGTGATTTAAGCCAGGTGATTAAACACTCTAAACCTCAATATACTCCCTTATAAGACAGGGATAATAATATTACCTCAAATGATCGATTGTAGAGACTACAATGAGATAACATTTGAAAGTGCTTAGCAGAGTTCTTGGCACATAGTGGGTGCTCAAGAAATGGTAGCTATTATAATTATTACTTTAATTAAACGGCAATCTTGTTTTAAACAATTGGTACTTGATCATTAGATAATTAGATAATTAGAATAATAGAATAGGCCAATTTCTTGTTTAGTTAGGACTCCTCCTGGAAGTCTTTCTTGACTCCCTCAAGTGAATATAACATCCTCTTTTCTGAAATTCCTTACCATCTAAAAAAAAACACTTTAAGATTTTCCCAGATAATCATAGATTCACATATAGTTGTAAAATATAAAACAGAGAGATCATGTGTATCATTTACCTAGTTTCCCACAATGGTAAACATCTTGCTTAGCTATAATATAATATCACAGCCAAGAAGTCAACATTGAGACAATCCATCAATCCATCAACCTTATTCAGATTTCACCAGCTTTAAAAGCATGCAGTTATGTGGGTATGTATGTGTTTAATTCTGTAATTTTATCATGTGTAGATTTATGTAATCCCCACCACAGATGAGGTACAGCATAGTTTGATCTCAAGGATCCCTCAAATTACCCATAGCCACCTGGCTCCTTCCCTATCCCTGTCCTCAGTCTTTAACTCCTGATAACCATTAATCTCTTCTATATGTTTATGATTTTGTCAATTCAAGAATGGTAATGGAATCATACTCTATGAAACCTTTAGAGGTTAGCTTTTTCACTCAGTATACTTCCATTGGCATCAATCCAAGTTATGTGTGTCAATAGTTCATTCTTTTATTACTGAGTAGCATTCTATGGTATGGATGTACCACAATTTGTTTAACCATTCACTCACTGAAGGGCATTTGAAGTGTGTACAATTTTTGACTATCATGAATAAAGCAACTATAACATTTGTGTGTCGGTGTGTAGGTTTTGTGTGAACATTCATTCCTATGGGACTAATACCCTAGAGGGCATTAATGGTCATATGGTAAGCACATGCTTAGTTTTCAAAGAAACTGTTATATTCTTTTCATCTGGTTTCTTACCATTTTTTTAAACCTCTCTGTACCTACACTCTCTCCCCATGTTTTCTAAAACTGTTTTTAAAGTTTATTTATTTTCAGAGAGAGAGAATAAGCAGGGGAGGGGGAGAGAGAGAGAGAGAGAGAGAGAGAATCCCAAGCAGGCTCTGTGCTGGCATCACAGAGCCTGACACAGGGCTTGATCCCATGACCCTGAGATTATGACCTGAGCTGAAATCAAGAGTTGGATGCTCAAATGACTGAGCCATCCAGGCACCCCTCCCCATGTTTTTTTAGAGATGTGTGAATAGATCTGATACAACAACTAGACCATAAGCCCTCTCAGGTGGGGACCATGGCCGTTTCATTTTTATAACCTTTATAGTTCATAGGAAAGTATAATATTTATGGCACATACTCAATAAAGATTTATGAAATAAAGATTGAAGACAGTAATAAAAGAAAGCAAATAGGAATACATGAGAAATTTTAAAAAAGGAATTACTTTGGGGAGAAAAAAATTAACAGTGTTGCCTTCATGAATTCATTATGCCATAATTTTTATAATTCTGGACTTTACCACAGTACCTCCAAGTACCTCATATTGCTTGATATATAATCTTGCTCTCTGTACTCTCCCACATGGTATACAATCAAATACAGACTAAAAGACATGGATTATGTGATAATCTTATCCTTGTGCCTGTTTATTTCCTGATACATAATGTCTTTGATGGTTTTCTGATGAATCTGTATCAATTTCTACGCTGTATTTGTGGAGTGGATTCAAGTACAAGGATATATCTTATATCTGTGTTGGTATTAATTTTTATAACCCTGACTCTATGAGTTTTTTGTTCTAGTAATGTTTTTATTGTACAACTCTCAAGGTGGGGTGGAAGACAGAGAGGCCTGTTACATGTAATTAGATGTGCCTTAGTCGACACTGATCCATTAATCAATACTTCTTTGGCACAGCTGTAGCCAGTTTAAATAAATAACAGTGTCAATCACTCTAATCACTGCCCTGCACATACCTTTGACTCCTGCTTTTCATTCTTGCTTCACCACCCTATGACATTTGCTTTTTACCACAACCCTGATAAAATCCAGATCTCCACCTACTCTTTTCCTATAGTGTGCCATTGAACATGTTTGGAGAAAAACACAAAACCACTCTGACAGATCTGACTTCAAATGCATGATCACAAATCTCCAGTGCACTCTCAGGGCTTCCCCAACATCATATGATACTTCACTGTTCACCTTCCCATTCTCCCAGATTTCTGTTTCACATCTCTTCCTCTCCTCAACTCCCCTATCACCTTCTTCTGCATCCCATTCTCCACTGATGATCTTGCTTCTCACCTCCTTCACTGGAAATCGAAGCATTCTGAAGAAACCCTCCACCACCTCTATTCGCGTGTCAGCGGCTACTTCTGCACACTTGGCCTTCCTGCCTGTTGCCCCAGGTGCTCTGATTGAAAGCCAATTTCCCCACCTATACACTAGATCCCATATTCTCTCACCTACGTAGGTAATTCGCTTCAGCAACTCCTCCTTCCCTCTCCTACATCAAATTTTCTTTTTGTTATTTTCTCAACCTTAAAACAGACACACACACACACACACACACACACACCAAAATGATCTCCACTCAACTTTTTCTACCCGTTGCAGCTCCAAGACTTTGCAGGAAAGCTTTTTGAAAAAATCACTCTATATTTACTACCTGTTTACTACCTCCTATAACCTCTGCTTCTGTTATTCCTTAAGCACATTTCAATCAAATTTTGGCTTCGTAATTTCTCTAAAACTGCTCTTCACAAGGACACTAATAGTCTCCATGTTGCTAAATCTAATGGTGAGTTCTCATCTTACATGTCTCATCAATCGCATTTGGCACAGTTAATCCCTGCCTCCTCCTTGTTAGATCCTCTTCTTTTTCTTTCAGGTCACTACATATTCCTGATTTCCTGCTACTCTCAGACTTTGTACTCACAGGTAGTCTCATTTTCTGGTTGCCACCCTTGTCCTTGCGCTCCTAATGTTAGCTTACACCAGGGCTAAGACCTTATTATTCTTCCTTGGTGATCTCATTCAGTCTCATGGTTTTAAATACCGTCTATATGATGACATTTCCAGATTTTTATCTCTGGCTCAGACCTCTCTTCTCAAGTCCAAACTCCTATGTCCAATGGTCTATTGGTATCTCCATTACTGGTATCTCCATTAAGATGTATAATAACCATTTCTTTAAAAAAATTCTTTTTAATGTTTATTTATTTTTGAGAGACAGAGAGAGAGACAGAGCATGAGTAGGGGAGGGGCAGAGAGAGAGGAGACACAGACTCTGAAGCAGACTCCAGCTCCAAGCTGTCAGCACAGATCCTGACGTGGGGCTCAAACTCACGAGCTGTGAGATCTGAGCTGAAGTTGGGTGCCTAACTGACTGAGTCACCCATGTGTCCCTCTAATAATCGTTTCAAACACAATGTGTCTTGTCTCCAAACATGTTGTACCCACTGTCTTCCCCACCTCAGTCAATGCCAGTCTTCCAGTTGCTCAGGCACTAAAACTCTTGACTTCTCTCTTTCTTTCATATCCCAGATCTAGAATTTTCTAGTATAATATTCTCTAGAATTTTGCCTAAACTCAAGCTCACTTATCAATTATTTGTAAATTTATCTTCTGTTCCCCTTTGAAAAGAATATCATTTGCTACTTTTTCCATTCTCTGAATCTCCAAAATTCCAAGGCCTGTGTCTCCCTCTCTCTTTGACTCTCCCCCACTGTGCACACTCTCTCAAGCATTTCATGAATTCTTCTGCCTCCACACTTTCATTTTTGCTGCTTTTCTACCTGGGAAGCTATTTCCCTAAATAGTCATGTGATTTTCCCTGTTCTCTTTTCATTCAAGTCTCTGCTCAGATGTTGATCTTCAGAGAAGCCTACTTTGACCATTGTATCTTGTATAATCGCTTCTTTCATTTTCCTTTTTACCATACTTTACATATCTTTATAGCAATCATTTCTACCTGACACTACACACACACACACACACACACATACACAAATGCACACGCATGCACACACACACACTGAGTATAATCCAGTATAATCTCATTTTAATTACATCTGCAAAGATTATTCTTCCAAATAAGGTCACATTCTGAAGTTCCAGTTGGGGGACAATACTCAACACAGTACAGTGCCCAAGACAGAAGCTACAGTCTTTTTGTATCCTTGGAAGTGACCTAATCTAATCTTGGAAGCAACATCCTGCTGCATTTAATTTGGTAGAAGTGAGTCAGTAAGTCCAGTCCATCCTCAAGGGAGGAGATCGCACAAGGGTGGTTGTGACCCTTGTGTGTCATACAAGGGTGATTCCAGGAGGTTGACACTCTGGAGGGCCATTTTAGAGGCTCCCTACCATGAGCATGGACTTGGAAGGGGTCTTTTGAAGTTAAGGCTCCAAGCTGTTGCTGTGATTGACTCTATGATCTTAGCTTTAGTTCTCCTGAAAGCAGAAGCTGAAACAATGGCTTCCATGCAGATAGGCTCCTGGAAGTGGTCCTACGAACGGCGGGCGGGGTGGAGGTGTTGGGAGGAAATAGCAAGGGGAAAACCAAGACTTGGCTATGTGATTGAGTTGGAACCTCTGGGGGAATGGTTCTCCATCCCACAGGGATTTCTGAAGGGCTGTATGGAATGCTTCTCAGAATTATCCATCTGAGAAAATAAAGAAGGAACATTTCCCCTCACCGATTGAGAGCTGCCCCATGGTGAATTACCTGTTTGCGCTTCCAGGTTGTGCAAATGTCAGGGTTGATCTGACTCCCATTGCTCCCATGCTGAAGTTTCTAAAGAAGTTTCTAAAGAAGTCTTACAATGCTTGAGGTGAAGTGATGTCTGAAGTCTATGCGGAACTATTTGCCATTTTTGCATTTGGAATTGAGGTGAGACCAAGAAGAAATAAAGAGTGCCCAAGAGATTTATGGTAAAAGGGAGAGGTTAGGAGAAATTGGAAATTCAATGACAAAAGAATTTGCCTTTTCTAAGTCAGAAATAGTTCACCTACATAACTGTCATATGCCTTCCCTCCCATTTTAGTTCTCAAGACTAAAAACTATGGCTGTCCTCCTGTGTAAGGCCTAACTATTCTGTGCCCTAAAGTTACTGTTGATCAGATTAACCATTGACTTGCTGCTCTCACTGCTCCCATGTATTTATGTATGTAAATATTCACATACATAAATATAATAGTTTTGTTATAAAGGCATTGGTCTTAAGGTCTGGGCTGTTAATTTATATCATAGTCGTGGATCTAAAAAGATAAAAATCAAATAAGCCAAAAATCAGCCAAAATAATAAAAGTGATTGTCATCTCTAGATCAGTGCTTTCTAACAGAAATATAATGTAAGCTACACATGTATTTTAATTTTCTAGTGGACACACTTAAAAAAGTAAAAAGAAACATGTGGCAGGTGGCCACAAGATGGGCCACATTGTCATGATGATTATTTTGAATTAAAAAAGCAGTTAAAACCCATTAGATTCAGGAAGAGCTCTTTACTTCCCCCCTCAACTGCCTAAAAATTTAGAAGGAGGACTTGCTCTAGGAAGAGAACTATTACCATAGTTAATTACACACTGAACTAGATATGGTAGAACCTAGCAAAGCCTTCCCCTTTTTCTCTTTAGACTTGCCCAATGTGTACCATAGTTTGCTTGTCCACAAGTGCAGTTCCTCTACTATTTCCTAATGAACTCATTTTGCTGGTAAAATAACCAGCCATTTTATTTTTAAGGTTGACAATACAGCCATAGTAGTTCAAAATACTGGGCTTATTTTATTATTTCTGCAGTGACATTTATTAAGGATTATTCAAAAGATTTAGTGGCTTAAAAAAACATTTTATTTCAAATTAATTTTTGACTTCTAGAAAGTTGCAAAAATCGTAAACAATGTTCCCTTATATTACTCGCCCCACCATGTCTCATGCAAACATTAACCATAGTACAATTATCAAGAACAGGAAATTAACATTACTACAGTATTATTAGTTAACCTAAGGTCTTATTTGAGTTATTAAAAAAAAACTGGCAGTTGGGTGCTGGAGGGTAGACTAATAATTTCTTTTAATACTTTCAGTACATGCCTAAAACTACTGGTCTCATCCTTTCAGGATTAAAACTCGTTAAAATTTTAAAGGAAATACAGTAACTTCTTTAGCTCCTAGGGTTTCTTTTTGTTATAACTCATGAATATTCTTAGAGCAATGTTTTTCAGACTTTGGTGTCTATAAACTTACCAGGGATATTTGTCAACAATTTATCTTGGGTTCCATCCCTACATGCATATACAGTTGGGTTGGGAGAGCCTAGAATGTTTATTTTAAACAAACATTTGCTAATGGATCACTCTTTGATGAACATAGGATTAAAAGCAGATTTGGCAGAAATCAATGTGGTATACTGAAGAGGTTTTGAAAAATCTTTCCTCAATTGTCTTTCAAACTGATTTTTTTTTTAAAGAATGACTCACTAATATCAGTTCTTATATTTTACTATTAAAACATGCATGCATTACCTGGAGGAACACATAGGTTACCTGTCTTTTTTTTTTTTTTTCCTTGATATAAATTGTCATCCTATCTGGTAGCTACATCATGCAAGAGAGAATGGGAACAAGATACAGGGTAGAACCCCAATAGCCACAAACGTTCTAAAAGGTCTTCAAGGCAGTAAAATCAGTCCTGCAGCAACCCAGCCTCTAGAGGTGGGGAAGCAAATAGCTCACACACAAAAAACTGTATTGACTCCAGTTAGCACAGCACCAAAATGTTTGTACCTTCCCATTTTTTTCCCCAATCTTACATAATCTACTATGCAAACATACATCTAACCTCCTTTGGTGCACAAATTCTACATTTACCACCGCCTCTGCTGCATTGTCCTCCTGTGTACCTACCGGCCACTTAGAAACTTTGCAGGGCCAGTCATATATTCTAATACAATAAGGCACTATATTAATGATAGAACTATTATTGTAATTAATAGCTTTTTATGTAAGCATATAGACTTTAATAATTACATTTTGTGACATTCAAGAAATTCACACAACATCTTCAAAGAAACAACTTGTAGCAGAAAGCTAGCACGGCAATGATGCCTTTATCAGCACTAGAATATATTATTTTTCTGATATAATTTCTATTTCTTTAGGTTTCTAAACCATACTAAACATGGGAATAATGTACCCAAAACTTCCAGAATTTAAATAGGAAATATATTATTTGCTGAGATGTGGTGTTTCCAGCAGCATCTATCTATAAATATGTATTGTGAAACTCATATCTGAAGAGAGTATGGAGGAGGGTAAAACTGCTGCCTAAAAATTGGGCAGAGAAGACAGCATTGGTAGAAAATGGAGAGAACGATACTAGGGCTTGACAATAAGAAGCAGATTCTAGAATTCAGTTTGTCAAACATGGTTCATCCTAACTTTACCTTGTAATTGGGGTGACCATCTGTGTTAGCTAATTGGCTTTATCCGGAGAAAAATGAAACCTTGCATATCATTGTGACAGGAGCTTGTTTTGCAAATAGGAGCAAGGTGCCACGGAAGTTAGGCTCCTACCTTCCCAGAGAAACTGGCAGATGGGGGTGTCATCTCTTATGGTATTTACATCTCAAAGATAAGCTTCTTAGGTCTTTGAGAAAGACATTCCCGGATCATAAAGCTGGCAAAAGGCTTACTAGTTTTCTTATGTAACTTAGGTTAAGAAATAGACTAGTAATTGCTATAATTAAAAAAAAAAAAAAAATTGGCACAGTGTCTTTTAGGCCTTTGTTGTTATCATCTTTCCCGAATGAAGGGATGGTTTTTCTTGAGTAGATGAAAATTGTGTGGCAGTTTTTTATTTTTATTTATTTTTATTATTTTAAGTTTATTTATTTATTTTGAGAAAGAGAAAGCACAAGTGGGAGAGGGGCAAAGAGAGAGGGAGAGAGAGAGAATCCCAAGCAGGCTCCACACTCTGAGCGCAGAGCCGGGTGCAGGGCTCCAGTTCATGAACTGCGAGATCATGACCTGAGCTGAAGTCGAATGCTTAACCAACGGAGCCACCCAGGTGCCCCATGTGGCTAGTTTTTTAAAGATTTAATGCAGAAGATTGGCTTACAATAGGTACAACGGATCTTCAGTGAGGATCAATGGGTTTTCTGTGTGATGTTTGCTTTGTAATGGCCAAGAGATGGTGGTAAGAATTAAAATAACTCTTAAAAATAATGTTTCATTATGTATTTTCTTGACAATTGCTTTATCTCTTTTTCATTCTTATTAAAAATGGCACTTTAAAAATAATTTGTTAATCAATGATCAATAAGGTTAGATATCCAACATGAAAATTTCAGCTTTCAGCAATTTCATTCTTTTATCTGCTGAAACATTAGTTTAGATTAACTATAATTTATTTAACCACTTCTATATTGATGGACACTTTAGCTCTTTCTCGTTTCCTCTAATTAAGAGAACACTGCAGGGAACATACTTGTATTTGTCAGGTAACACACAACTGTTATAACATGCAGTTATATGCAAAAATGCATAATAGCTCAAGCATAATAGAATTTTATTTCTTGCTCACATGATTATCCAAGGCAGGTGGTCCAGATAATCTACTGGTCTTCTCCAGTGTTTCAGGGACCTAGGATGCTTCCACCGTGGAGCTCTACCATCCATTAGGGACACTTCATTCTTTGTATTTAGTCTGCAGAGCAAGAAAGTGATCATGGAGGAGGCACACTTGCTTTTCCTAAAAGCCCTACACAAGTTGAGTACACAACAGTTCCACTCCCATACCACTGGAGAGTGGATCGGTCACACATTCATACCTAAGTACAACAGTGGCTGGAAAGCACGCAGCTAGAAAAACAAAACCAATTTCCTGGGTAGCTATTAGTATCTGCCACGATACTTGTAATACATTTTTTATGGATATTTGAACATATTTATGTAGGATTGATACCTAGAAATGTTACTGCTGGGTTTTGATATATACTGTAAAATAATCTTGTAGCTAGATTTTAACAACCTAAAAATGCATGATAATACTACTTTCCTTGCATCCTCCTCAACCTGACATTTTCAATACCCCATGTGATAAATAAAAATAATCTCCTAATTGTTCTAATTTGCACTTCATTAACTATTAAGCTTTTCAACTCAATTAAGGCAAAATAATTCCCCAAAGATTTACTGTTCAATGTGCTTCTGTGAATTGTCTGTTTATAGGGCTTACTGTTTGTTTTTGTTTTTTTCTACTGGGTTATTTGCCTGCTTCATATTGATGTTCTAGGTCTCTTTATATATTATAGAAGTAATCCTTTTTCTTTTACATTTGCGGTAAGTCTTTTTTTCCCAGTCTGTCACTTCTTTTAACTTTTTAAATTTACCATATTGCATTTTTTAGGTTGTCAAACTCAGTTTGACACTTTTTTTTTAATGTTTATTTATTTATTTTGAGAGAGAGAGAGAGAGAGAGAGTGAGTGAGAGACAGCATGAGTGAGTGGGGGGGGGGCAGAGAGAGAGAGGAGAGAGAGAATTCCAAGCAGGTTCTACACTGACAACGTGGGTCTTGATCTCACAAACTTGGGGCTCTATCTTATGAACCATGAGATGATGACCTCAGCCAAAATCAAGAGTTAGATGCTTAACCAATGAAGCCACCCAGGCACCCCTTCCTTTATCGTTTTTAGGCTTTGTGTTTTGCTTAGCAAGTCTTTTACATTGAAGAATGTATAAAGTTTTCTACATTCTTTTTTTATTATTTTTATCATTTTATTTTTATTTACATTTACCTTGTAAAATTTACCTTGGTGTGAGTAGAGCTCAAAATTTGGCATTCAAGTGGTAAAAAAAATAATAGATTTTTGTTGTTTTTAATGAACACTACAAAAACTACCTTGGATCAAGAAAGAGAGATTATTAAAAGGTACCAGGAAGACTTGGTTAACTTGCAATAATTTTCTTGTATAACATGCAAACAAAAAACAATTCTGAAATTAAAATCTCATATTATTTTAGTTGACAAAGGGTGCCAAAATTCTTCCCTGATAGATACTACTCAGTCTAGAGAATGATAGAAAAATATGTTTAAATTTTTGCTAGAAACCTAGAAGGCTATCATTTTATAAATTGAAATAAGATGTAATTGAAAAAAATTTTAATGTTTATTTATTTTTAAGAGAGAGAGAGAGAGACAGAGAGAGTGAGCATGAGTGGGGGAGGAGCAGAGAGAGGAAGACACAGAATCCAAAGCAGACTCCAAGCTCTGAGCTGTCAGCACAGAACTCGATGAGAGGCTTAAACTCACGAATGGTGAGATCATAACCTGAAGTCAGACGCTTAACGAACTAAGCCACTCAGGTGCCCTGAAATAAGGTGTAATTTCTAAACTACCTAAGAAATGATAAAAGATAAATATGCTCAATCCATTATAAAGCAGAAATAATTAAAGCAAATTAAGCATAGCAAAACCATAAAATTGGCAGAAACAACCTTAAACACATAATTATAAAAAATATAAATAAGTTAAATTCTTTTAAAAGCTAGAGATTCTGTCTCATAAGTTCCCAGAAAACAGACTCTCTGACAGAGATTTATGTATATGTGTTTATTGGACACTGCTCACTGAAATAGTGTCTCTAAGACAGTGAGATACAGTACTGGGAAGAGGGAAAAGTTGCAACAAGGTTTCAATCAATGCCACACAGAGTTCTGAAGCTGACATATCCATTTAGACATGTCCTGGCTTCTCTGACATGTCCTAGATTGAAGCAAAGATACTAGGGCTTTTAAAACAACTTCCTCCTCACTCATTGGCCAATTGTTGCAGACCCTTTGGGCTGCTATACCAAAATATCATAGACTGGATAGTCTGTAACAATAGATATTTATTTCTCACAGCTCTGGGGGCTAGGGAGCCCAAGATCAAGGTGCCAGCAGATTTGGTACCTGGTGGGAACTTACTTGCTGGTTCAATGACTGCCATCTTCTCATTATGTCATCACATGGTAGAAGGGACAAGGGAAGTCTTCAGTGTCTTTTTTATAAAAAGGCATTAATACCATTCATGAGGGCTGTGCCCTCATGACCAAGTGACCAACCTGGACTTCTATAAATACTTTGTAACACAGTTCTCTACATCCTCTCTTACTGGCTTCCACACAACAGCCCTTCTCTAGGCAAGGTGATCTCTCTAAAACACAAAATTGATTGGATCATTCCCCACTTGAAAATAGCCAATAACAGTACCTTGGTTTCAGAATGAACAAATCCTTAACATGGCCTATCAAGCCTAACAGGATCTGGCCCCTGACTATATCTCAGTTTTATTTCAGGCCTTTGTCCCTCACTCTTAATGCTAAAAGCCACACTAGCCTTCCTTCAGAGGCTCTAGGGCAGAATCCACTCCCTTTTTTTTTTTAGTTTCTTGTGGCTACCACACACCTTGGTTTGTGGTCACATCTCTGTCTCCATCTTCACATGCCTTTCTCCTCTTCTGTGTGTCCAATTTCCTTCTGCCTCTCTCTTATAAGAACACTTGCAGTTAGATTCACAGTCCCCTTAACTTATCAAGGATGATCTCCCCATGTCAGGGTCCTTAACTTACATCTACAAATACACTTTTTCTTGATAAGGTAACATTTCTAGGTTCCATGGATTAGGGCCTGATGTCTATTGGTGGCCACTATTCAGCCTACCATACCTTCCATAGGAATCCAAAATATATCCCATGCAAATTGTAGCATACAATTTGATTTTGGGGAGCAGGGAGGGATACTGTTTGGAATTGGCAATGAGGAACAAGGAAATATCCTTTCTACCTATATGGACAATGGTAAAAGGGGTAGGAGAGAAAGAATAGCCACCACCTGAAATGGTGGCAAAGAAATCTTTATGCTGGAGTTGTCAGGTTCCATTTAGAACATGAAGATGTTGTTTGGAGAAGAATTAAAAATTAAGAAAGATTTTATATAATAAAATAGAATAAAATGAAATAAAGAAATAAAATGAAATAGAATAAAAAATTAAAAAATTAAAAAGTGAAAAAATTTTTAAATTTTGAAATTAAAAATTAAAAAAAAGAAAAGAAAAATAAAATTTTCTCTTTCTGTATCCAAGAAAAAAAAAAGGAAAAAAAAGAAAAGAAACCAATTTTAACAAAAATGGAAGCAAAAAAAAAAAAACAAAACTAGAAATGAACCAGAAAACAGAACGAAACCCAAATGAAGTTACATCCAGTTTCCCCTAGAACTAAAACTATGAAGCACTCTATAGTCCGTCCGTACACTAAGCAGGTGGAGGGACTTGTGCTGTTCTTTTAAGGGATGTGCTTGGAGGGCACAGTTGGGTGGGGCTTGGTGTAATGGCTCTGTTCTACATTAGTTGGCCCTGCTTAGCTTACTGGGGTGGATAGGTGTGGTGAGCATGCGCTTGTGCATGCATGTGGGTGCGCAGGAGAGGTGGGGTTGGTTTCACCCAGCTCTCCAATCTCTGGTATGGGAACTTTGTGCTCTCACGACCCCCGATACTCCCCCACTACCCCTCCCCTCCTTTGTCTCACGCCTCCATCCACTCCCTGCCTATACCCTGTGTGTCCAAGCCGTGAGCCTGGCAGGTGGCACCTCCCTCCAGAGTTCTATCTATGATGGGGTTGTGTTTCAAAACCCCATACTTCAGAGACTCCTGAAGGGAGGGGAGGGTCTTGCTGAGCAAAGGCAGGGTGCTAGCTTGCCCCAGAAAACGTTGGTGAAGTTGTATAGTGGCAGAGGTTCAGAGATTATGGCAAATCACAATACACAGCTGGTGCCAGATTTCACCACACTCCGATATTTCTGTCCCAATATCAGCAAACATGGCTGTTCTCTGGGGTCCACTGGGACCTTTACCTGTGGGGAGGCCATATGGCTTCTACCAAATGAACTCCAAGCAGGGGAACCACTTCTCCCCATGTGGCAAGCGGACCACTCAGACCCTGTTACCTGCTCCCGGGGATTCACCCTACTGTCTCATCAGAGCACTGCCAGGCACTGGGCTCTGGAACTTCAGACTCTGTGCTCCACTGTTTATAGAATCCTGGTGGTATTGAAACCCTCTCCTTTCTTCCCATCAGTGATTTGGGGGAACAGATTTCTTGTTCGGTCCCCTGCAAGTGCTTTCACTCTTTCTCTCCAGATACTTTCAGGCGAGTGTTTTTCCTGCACTCTCCCCCTCTGTCCTTTCTCTGCAGACACATTCCTTATCCTCCATGGCTTTCCTCTCCACCTGTTCACTTCTCTGCACCATGTATCTTCTGAGTTCTGTGGCTCAAGTTATGCAGATTGTTGTGTTAATCCTCGGATCAATTTCCAAGGTATGCAAAATGGTTTCCAAGGTATGCAAAATGGTGCTCATCTAGCTGCATTTCAGGCGCAAGGCAAGCTGAGGGTTTCCATGCTACTCGTCCATCTTGATCACCACACTGCCCTAATCTTCTAATCTAAAGGGGATATAAAGTGAATCTGACAACACACAGGCTTCAAGTAACAATTGTTTCCAATTTTTAGATTTGCCCAAGCCATACTTTTAATAATTTATTCTGGATTTTTTTGACCTAAAATTGGTGTCACACTCATGATTTTATTTTTTTTAATTTTTTTTTCATAATCATTTTTTTAATATAAGAAAGTCAAGCAAATATGCCAAAATGTTAACAATATTCACCCTTGCTGTTGGAAACATGAATGTTTGTTACATTATTCTCTAAAAATATCTAATTAACAAAAAGAACATAGAATACCATGATTCCCAAAGCTATAGCTGTTAGGTAGCAATCAAATGCATTCAAGCAATTAGCTGGTTCAGTAAATAGTGGATCAAATGTCTAAAATACCCTCAGTGTCCCTCAGGATTTTACTATTTCCCATAGAAACACTATCTTCCCAGGAATCAGGCCCTGTAAATTTTGGTTAGAACACTTGGAAGATCATTCAGACTCACAAATTCCCATTTATCATATCTTCTCAAAACCAACAATTTCAGGCTGAGTATTTTTATTGGACTCATCATCCCCATGACAAATCCCCTTCACAGAACCTTGTTTGGGGATCTGATCTTAATTAAAAGCAGTATGTTATCAACGATAAACTCTCACTCACTCTCTTCAACTGTCAGTATTTATGTGTACACATTTGGATTTTTTCTATACGTTTTCTAGTCCAATATTCCCCAAGCTAAATAAACAGCTTCTATCAGCCTGCAGTTGAGTTAAAAGTCATCCCCATCTAAACTGTATTGCTTATTGTGTATATGTATGCATCACACTCATGATTTTAAATATCAACTTTACTCATGTAAAAAATAAATTGTATTATCTCTGTTCTTGTATTTCTCTCATTTTATGATATATCAAAATTCCACAGACACTAGTTATAACACTGCCACAGTTTCTCTTGTAAGTACTATTACTAATTCATCTTACAAGAAGACTGAAACTCATTGAACAGCAATTTGGTCTCATAATCTTTTTATTAATGTTGGGCTTCACTTCATGCTGGCAAGGCATGTCAATCCCCCTTTAATTTTCCTCTGGAGGAACAGATTATATAATCAAGTTGTAATTTTAGCAATTAGAATTACCAATGCTCAGGAAATTACGTTTAACTCTAGAGGACTTACAGGAAGTAGGCAGTCAAGCATCAGAATATTTGGTTTTGATGCATATACATTGCTTATTAACTAACAGGCCTATTGGCTAGGTTGTACAGTTTCCTTGAGAATATGAAGCTAATTTCCTAGTTATGGATTTTATACACAGGGGATAGGGTAGCTCCCATTCTGAGTTAACTAAATGACATCTTGGTCAGATAAATATGTCTTATGAGTTTGATAAATATAAACAATTTCCTACAGCTGGGTCATAGGGGCTTTACTGAGCTTCAATTTAGCTGTAATTAAAAAAGTCTCTGTTAGTTCGCTAAGCTAACCCAAAATATTACTGCAAATACAGAAGAAAATAGTAGTAAGAAGAACCAAATACTATGTAGGAATAAACAACCAATAGAAAGAAAAGAGAAGAGGTGCTTGCTTCCTGTTCCACGTTGTAAGAATTAGACAACTCATAAGTGTTTATTAAGAATCTGGAATGTATAGAAAATTAGTATAAGTCATAAACCCTATACTTCAGGATTTTGTCATCTACTTGGGGAAATAAACATGGAACAAATAGAATAGTAAGTAATAATTAGTTGCTATGAAGTACATGAAATTTTATCAGAAAAAATGAAATTAATGTGGGCCAGAGTTTTTCTGGAAGGTTTTGTAATAAGTTTTAAGATAGTTTTGAAGGATTTTGAAAATAAATGGATATAGATGCAAATACCAGGATAAAACTTTGGGGGAAAATATAAACCCAGGAAGAGAAAGTGCTGTCATGGGGTGGATAATTCCAGTGGCTGCAAAGCATTTGAATAATTCTTACCCAAGTTGACATTGAGACTTCATGGCTGCATTGAAGCTAGAACATGATGTCTGTGGGAGTGTCCTTGGAACAAAGGTACATTCTGTAAATCACTCATTTAAAAAAAATTTTTTTAACGTTTATTTATTTTTGAGACAGAGAGAGACAGAGCATGAACAGGGGAGGGTCAGAGAGAGGGAGACACAGAATCTGAAACAGGCTCCAGGCTCTGAGCTGTCAGCACAGAGCCCGACGCGGGGCTTGAACTCACGGACCACGAGATCATGACCTGAGCCTAAGTCGGCCACTTAACCGACTGAGCCACCCAGGCGCCTCTGTAAATCATCCATTTAAAGAATGATGATTCAATAAGACCATAACTATAACGTATGTACTTTTTCTTTATAACTGACAGGACTTCTGTGATTATGGGGCTAAGAGGAGAAAAATGGCATGAGTACTGAAAATTTAGGCTTTGTTCAAAATGGAAGAAAGATTTGTCTTGTTTCAGCAGCAACACTGTCCAGTAGTGGAGAACCACAGTTTCTATTTCTAATGCTAGAAGCAAATCAAAAGCAAGAAGAGATGCATATGGGAAGAGTTATATCTAATATAAATACTTTCAAATGTTTAAGTTTTGTTTTAAAAATATAAATTGACAGTAAATATTATACAGCATTTATATTTGTTATAGATGATATTTCTATTAGCTGTTTCAAGAGATAAATTACTGAATCTCAGTGAGTTGGTAAAACGGAAAGTGTATTTCAAGATTATGCAAAGTCCAAAATGTGATATACTTCAAAGGGCAGGTAACAATTCTTATAGTGGTGATTATGTCAGTTTTGGCACCCTAAGTTTCTTTTGTAGGAATTTGTTAACTTCATATAAATTTTTAAATTTATTTGCAATAAAATAGATATTTCCCAACTTGTTTTATAAGGCCAACATAACTTTGATTACAAACTTAACAATGACATTAAAAGATAGGAAAACTGTGCCATTCTTTCTCAGAAGCATGAATGCAAAAATCCTGAACAAAATAGTGTATGAAACCCAGTGATACCTAAAATGTATAATAAATTGCAATCAAGTTGAAGTTATTCCAGAAATACGAAGTCGGTTTAACATGTAAATATCAGTCAATGTGACTTACAACATTGATCAAACACAGGTAGAAAAGAAGTATCATTATTTCAATTATGCAAAAAAACACATTTGATCAAATTTGAAATTCATTTAATATAAAACATCTCAAACTAAAAACAGAAGATAACTTCCTTAATCTGATATAGTGAGAGCAAACATCCTACTGAATGGTGAAACATGCTGGAAGCCGAGCTATCCCAGCCTGAGTGGCAGGGCCCGGGCTGTGGACAGACTGGTGACTGCAAGGCGGCCCACAGACAGTGAAGCTTCTTGTACTCCCGCTTTTAGTAATTTGGCCTTAAAACTACCTGGGGTATTGTCTGTCGGGGAATGGCCCTCGGCAGGCCCCCTGGGAAAAGAACCATTAGGAAAGAAAATAAGGTTCTGCAAGAAATTGTGTAGCCTTACATTTAGCCCTTGCCATCCCCTATGGAGACTCCTCTACTTACAGGAAGGATAGCCTCATGTATTTGCCAGCAAAGAGGGCCTGTAAAGGAGACACATAAGGATTTGAAAGCCTCACTCTGGCAACTAAGGAGTGTATCTCTGGGCACAGGTGACTTCAACCCATAGCCCCACCTGGCCCCCCGGAGGCATTCCAGATGATGACTGAACCTAGTCGGTTAAGGTACAGAATGGTTCATTGGTTCCTAGGTGCATTGTCTCTCTGAGAATGTAGGAGGCATGGGTTTCTAGGGCTTTTTCAGCCCCTTTCTGGCACCTCAGACCGAGGCAAACACATTGTTCTTCTGGCTTCAAGTGGTTAGGAGGTCATGTCCCTGTAACTGTTCCACTTGAGGTGTTTCATGCGAACAGCAAAGCAAATGCTTCATAGACTATAGATAATTATAGATAAACGCAGATGCATAATGGAATAATGTAAGAAATTAATCAATAATCAAAGGGTGTGTGGGAACATTACAGGAAAATCGCGATGTTATTTCTTAAAGGTTGATTACACATAGGAACGTTTTTAAAATTAGGTAATGTTAGAAAAACGTAGATGACGTATGCTACAAGGAAATCACTAGCAAATATAATGCCACGTTTGCTACAATAAATCAGCCAGTTCAACACACTGCTGTTGTCTGTGTCCATTTTTATTTTAGTTTTAGGTTTTTATTTTAGTTTTTTATTTTTAGTTTTTTTAATTTTAGTTTTGTTTTATTTTCACCGACGCTGTTCTTGCTTCGGGAACCCCTGGTTGCTGGAGCTCATCTCCAGCAAGTGGCCCCCAAACAGGACCCAAAGGTAATCAGATAGGAGCATTCGGGAGGGCTAGGACTCCACCTGGGGTGCTGCAGACCCCTGCAGATGTAGACAGGTAAGTGAAGGGTGGATAGTCAGAACAAAAATTTGAGAAGTTATGGGCCATATTAAGTCTAAAGAAAGAAGACTATTGAAGTATTACTGCATATGCTTGGAAAAAGAAAAATTAAAGTTACTAATAGCCAGTTGGCTAAATTTTTACATTTTATTCAGGAATGCTGTCCATGGTTTCCTGAAGAAGATACAGTAAACTTACAGACATGGAATAGAGTAGGAGATCAGCTTAGGGAGTATTATACTCTCCATGGACCAGAAAAGGTAACTGTAGATGCCTTTGCTCTTTGGAATTTAATTAAAGATGTTTAGAACCTCGGCAAGAGGTTGAAAAATTCCCCCAATGGGAGAATTTTTCTTTAGGGGAAGGTACTCCTTTGCTTTCTCCTGCTAAGTCTCAGGCAATGCTGGCTTCGGCCCTGCCTGATGACGATAAGCTTACACCTGAGGAGGAACAAGATTTGGAGGATGCTGCAGCCAAATATCATGATGAGGGAAGCCCTATAGGGGTTTGTGCAGCTCCACTAAATAATAAAGAGCCTCCTACACCTTTTCGGGCTCCCCCTAGTCCTTTACATTGTGATAAATTGTTTAGACGTTTGCCACCTCGTCCCCCTCTTCCAATGACCTTGGCACAACAGAAGGTCCATAGAACTTCAGGCTTTTTGGCTGCACTAAGACAGGCAGAACAGGCAGGGGATATTGAATTTGCTCAATGTTTTCCTGTCATGTATGGAGGCGAATTTGATGAGGAGATCTCTTGGGAACCTCTGCCATATAAAATACTCAAGGAATTAAAGGCTGCATGTCAGGACTATGGTCCTCTTGCTCCTTATACATTAACTCTTTTGGATACACTGTCTAACCGATGGATGGCACCTTATGATTGGGTGCAAGGGGCCAAGGCCTGTTTGTCTGGAGGTAATTACTTGTTATGGAGGGCAGAATATGAGGAATTGGCTAAGAGGCAGGTTTCTATAAAAAGGAAGTCCAAGGATGCCCCTATGACTTTAGACATGTTGCTAGGAAGAGGAGAGTATAATACTGCCTGGTGTCAGATGTATTTAGACAAGGATATTCTTGCATAAGTAAATTCCTGTGCAGTCAATGCTTGGAAGGCCTTGCCAGTCACCACTGAAAAAGCAACAGCATTAGGGAATGTTAAACAAAGGGCAGAGGAGCCTTTTGAGGATTTTGTCTCTCACCTAATGGTGGCAGTAAAAAGAGTTATAACAGATGAGGAAGCAGCCAACATTTTGGTAAAGCAGCTTGCATTTGAAAATTCCAATACTACTTGTCAGTCTTTGCTGGGGTCTATACGAAAAACTGGCTCTTTAACCAATTATGTCAAACAATGTGCAGATGTCAGTCCTGCTTTTATATAGGGAGTAGCTATTGCTTCAGCCCTGAAAGGAGAAACTTATTCTCAATTCATGCAAGGATTGTCTAATAAAAATGGTAAACAACCTTTAAAGGGTCTTAATGTAAATTGCTTTACATGTAAGCAACCAGGGCATTTTAGTCGGCAATGTCCCCAGAATAGATTTGTTTCTCAAGTGTCCGGACAAAATGTAAATACTCGCCTTCCTCAGGCACTTTGCCTTCGCTGCCAGAAGGGATTTCACTGGGCCAAATATTGTAGGTCCATGTTTCATAAGGATGGCACTCCTCTGAACCCTAACAAGAGTTAGATTTTAATCAAGGGAATTCTGGAAACGGGCAGAGGGGCCTGCCCCAGGCCTAGACAATAAGTGGGGCATTTTCCCTGAACCCGTTCATTCCTTTTGTCCCGTCTTAGAACTCTTCAAAGTCACTCCAGGGAGCGCAGGATTGGACCTATGTTCCTCCACCTCAACAATATTAACACCAGATGTGGCTGTTACCCCTATACTCACCGGGGTAAAAGGACCTTTGCCCAAAGGCATAGTGGGAATCATTTTGGGTCAAAGCTCTATGGCCTTACAAGGGCTGTCAATTATTTCAGGAGTGATTGATTCAGATTACACTGGAGAACTCCAGGTACTCGTTTCTCCTCCAACAAGAACAGTTCAAATAGAGAAAGGACAAAGAATAGCACAATTATTATTATTGCCTTACCATGAGACAGGAAAAGTAGCCTCTCAACAAGATAGAGGTCCAAAGTGATTTGGGTCTAGCGATTTGGTTTTTTGGATCCAAGAGGTCACAGCTTGGCGACCTCTTAAGGAATTATTAATTCAAGGGGAAAAAATTACAGGTTTGCTCGATACAGGCGCAGATGTGTCTTGTATTGCAGGAAAGGATTGGCCTTCTGAGTGGCCCACTAAAGCTGCTCCTATAGGACTTATAGGTATAGGAAGAGCTCCTTCTATTGCTAAAAGCACACAAATTTTGCCATGGGCTAACGAGGAGGGTCAATCTGGAGTTTTTTGTCCTTGTGGAATTCCCACTATCCCTATAACGCTATGGGGACGGAACATATTATCCCACATGGGGATGCTGCTATATAGTCCAGATGACAAGGTGCCTGCACAGATGCTACAGATGCATTTTGATCCAGATAAAGGACTGGGAAAACACAATCAGGACATTAAAGAACCTATACAGACAATATCTAATGTTAAAAGACAGGGACTTGGATATCAAAATTTTTAATGGAGGCCATTGCTGAAAGAGCTGCTGATCCCATTAATTGGATAAATGACAATCCAGTTTGGGTGGAACAATGGTCTCTACCCTTAGAAAAGTTACAGGCAGCAAAAGAGTTAATACAGCAACAGTTAGAAGCAGGGCATATAGAACCCTCCAATAGTCCATGGAACACACCTATTTTTGTCATTAAAAAAAAAAATCAGGAAAATGGAGATTATTACAAGACTTAAGGGCAGTAAATGCTACTATGGAGGATATGGGTTCTCTTCAACCAGGCAACCCTTCTCCTGTGGCAGTACCCTCCACTCATAACATAATTGTTATTGATCTGCAGGATTGTTTTCTTCACCATTCCTTTAAGTCCTTAAGTCCTTTAAGTCCACCATTCCTTTAAGAAGGCACTTTGCTTTCAGTCTGCCATCAGATAATCTTAAGCAGCCTTATCAAAGATATCAATGGAGGGTGTTGCCACAGGGTATGAAAACAGTCCTACCTTATGTCAAAAATATGTTGATCAAGCTTTAACAGAAATAAGAGACCTTTATCCTGACCTTTATTTGGTCCTTTATATGGATGACATATTAATCGCTCATCTGGACCGGACACTTTTACAAGAAGTCTTAATCAAAACCACCTCCACCCTGTCGTCTCATGGGTTAAAGGTGGCACCAGAAAAAATCCATACATACTTGGGACGGATATTAAACACACATACAGTTTCACCTCAATCTTTGCAACTTAGAAAGGACAATTTACAAACTTTAAATGATTTCCAAAAACAATTAGGAGATATTAATTGGATTAGGCCATTTTTTAAGATTCCCACTGCCGATTTAAAACCATTATTTGATTTATTACAGGGAGACTCTAATCCTTTATCTAAAAGAACTTTAACTCCTGAGGCCTCCGAAGCCTTGAATATGGTAGAATAAGCCATTAATAAGTAGATTTTAAGGTGAATCAACTATAATTTACCTTGGTCTCTAATAATTCTGGCCACAATATATACTCCAACAGGCTGCCTATGGCAGGAGGGGTCACTTGAATGGTTACATATGCCAGCTACTGGAAAGAAAATATTAACAGCATACATTGATTTGACTGCCAGCTTAATAACTAAGGACAGAAGAAGAAGCATGGAGATCCAAAAACCAATTACAAGATTTAATAGAATCCAGTGAAAATTGGCAAATAGCTCTGAGTGATTTTAGAGGCGAAATACTGTTTCATTTGCCAAAAAATCCTATATTATAATTCCTTCGTGAACATCCTGTTATATTTCCAGAGAAATGTAAATCATCTCCTATTCCTAATGCATCTCTGGTATTTACTGATGGTTCATCCAATGGAAAAGCTGTGGCTATTATTGACTATCACCCGCATATACAAGAGACTCAGGAAACTTCAGCTCAAAAGGCAGAAATAATGGCAATCCTGTTTGTTTTTTCCACACTAACTGAACAAAGTTTTAATCTTTATACAGATTCTCAATATGTGGTTAAGCTCTTTCCCCATATAGAAACTGCTACAATAGCTATTAATAAAACTACTATTCCTAGATACTTATTGGAATTACAAAATTTTATTCATGAAAGAAGAGATCCTTTTTACATAGGTCACATCAGGGCTCACAGTAATTTGACAGGGCCCTTACATGAGGGAAATGCATTGGCTGATAAATACGTGAAGTTTGTTCTGGGAACAGCAATAGAGGATGCTCAGAGAGCTCATAAAATTCATCATCAAAATGCTGCTGCCTTATGATATCAATTTCAGATTACCAGAGAAGCTGCTAGACAGATAGTAAGAGATTGTCCTACTTGTCCTATGCATGTCAGTGCACAATCTATGGGAGTTAATCCCTGAGGCCTACGAACTAATGATTCATGGCAGATGGATGTAACTCACATTTCCAGCTTTGGGAAACTTTCCTATGTACATGTTACTACAGATACTTATTCCCATGTAACTCTAGCCTCAGCCAGAATTGGAGAAGCCCACAAAGATGTCATTCAGCACCTGTTCTATTGTTTTTCTTATTTAGGTATGCCACTTCATTTAAAAACTGATAATGCACCTACCTATACTTCAAAAGCTTTTAAGCAATTCTCCAACACCTTCAGCATTAAACATACTACAGGAATTCCTTATAATCCTCAGGGACAAGCTATTGTAGAAAGAGCCCATCAGACTTTAAAACATCAAACTACCAAACTGCAAGAAGGAGAGCTTAAGTATAGCTCCCCTCATCATATTTTGAGCCATGCCATGTTTGTTATTAATAATTTTAATGTGGATACTGCGGGCATTTCTGCCACGCAGCGTCACTGGAACCCTGATCTTGATGCTCCTAAACCATTGGTAAAATGGAAGGATCTTCTTACAGGAACACGGAAAGGGCCTGATGTTTTACTAACTTGTGGGAGAGGATATGCTTGTGTTTTCCCACAGGATTCAGATTCTTCTTTGTGGATTCCGGACAGACTCATTAGACATGTTCAACCCGCCACCACCTCCTCCATCTTTCCACACATCGACTCAACACAAGAGACGTCTATCGGAGGAGAGCCGAGGAGGACCACTGACATATCGCATGAGAGAACTTCACCTTCAAGATGACTGGCAACCGCTGAGACCAACCCCGATGCCACGGCACAGACTGACCCAAGCGACTCAAGACAGTAGTCCACCAGCATGGGGCCAAATAAAGAAACTGACGAATGAAGCTGAGAGACTGGTTCTCAACCAAGGACTTCAACCTTCTCCTTTTACTCTTTTTGTTGCTATACTTGCCATTTTAGCTTGTCAGGCAAAATGTAACAAACCGGGTACTTCTTATTGGGTTTATTTACCTAACCCTCCTTCCTTTCAACGGGTAACTTGGGAGAATGAGGTTATTCCACTTTATACTAACATTCCTTCTTTGATGGGAGGAGCTCAGTCTCCTATTCAATTGGGACAGGCTGTTAATACTAAAAACTTCTCCTTTTATGGAGTTTCAAGTTCTGTTCCTATCTGCTTTGTTATCCCCAATACTATAAAGGATGAGTCTCCCTCCATTAATGGCTGTGCTCCAACATCTTATAAGGGGGTGTTGACAGATTCTCCTAATTATGCAGTTGCAGACAAAAGACTCCTATGGTCTCTAATTTTGCTTTTACCTGGAGACTCTTCTCCTAAAATGTTTACTCCTAAAGATTATCTGAAAGCCCTCCCTGTTTGTGCAGCATCTCCTCCAGAGAAGGATGACACTAATGAGGAATGGGCCTTTGTTAACCCTAAAATAGGCTTCCCAAAATGGAGATATTGTGCTTATAAAAAAGAGATTCATATTGTTATTCCTGGGACATATTTAACTGTAATTGATAGAAGTTGTGCAGATTCTTCTGTAGACTATAGGCTTTTCTTGGAATCAACTAATGTTAGATACTCTTGGAAAAATGAATATATCCCTTGCTGCATGCCAATTAATAGATGGCATATTAATGGATGGGTACCAAGCATCTTGACTATTTCTACAAAAAAAGGCAGGATATTTTCAATCTGAAATATGGCGTGTGATTGCTGCCACAAAACTGGTTAACACTGCGCAGGCCGGAAAATCAGAGCAGATATCAGGTACACGCTTGCTTACAGTCTCCATATGCATTTTTAATTTCCGGAGATTATAATTCCTTAAATATCTCTGAGTATGCTGACAAATATCATGTATCTTGTATCCGCTGTAATCTTACAAATTGTGTTTCCCCTTTAACAAATGTAAAAACACTGATGATTGTTCAGCGACCCCCATATTTAATGGTTCCTGTCACTCTAAATACTACATGGTTTGATAGTTATGGTTTGCAAGCTTTGCAGGATGTAAATGCACTTCTTGTTCGTGGTCGTCGCTTTATAGCTCCTCTTATTCTTGGAATTACAGCATTTATAGCTTTAGCAACTTCCCTTTCGCTTTCTGCTATAGCCTTATCTCAAGAAATTCACACAGCAACTTTTACTGATCAATTATCAAAAAATGTACCCATGGCTTTACCTACACAAGAAATTATAGATAGTAAACTAGACTCTAGGGTTAATGCTTTAGAAGAAGCTGTTCCCATGATTGGTCAGGAACAGACCTCTTTTAAGGTTCGCCTTGCCTTGAGATGTCATATTGATTTTCATTGGATTTGTGTAATGCCCCTAAAAGTTAACGAATCTCTGTATTCTTGGGAGAGAGTTAAAAATCATATCCTAGGTATCTGGAATCACTCAGATTTAAATTTTGATTTAAATTCTTTACATAAAGATATTCGTGATATTAGTCAAGCTGAGGCTGAGTTTTCTGCCTCACAAATATCAAACACATTTTTTCAAAATTTATCCTTTTATGTCTCTCATAAAAGCTTTTTACCACTATGATTAAAGTGGCTTTGATTGGAGGATTGATAATTCTTCTTCTTCTGCTTCCAGTCATCGTCAGACTGTTGAGGGGTAGTATCCAGGGGCTGGCAATGGAACTTCATGCCATTAAATTAAAAAATAAAAAGGGGGAGATGCTGGAAGTTGAGCTATCCCAGCCTGAGTGGCAAAGCCCGGGCTGTGGACGGATTGGTGACTGCAAGGCGGCCCACCAACACTGAAGCTTCTTGCACTCCCGCTTTTAGGTAATTCGGCCTTAAAACAACCTGGGGTATTGTCTGTTGGGGAATTGCCCTTGACAGGCCCCCTGGGAAAAGAACCATTAGGAAAGAAAATAAGGTTCCGCAAGAAATTGTGTAGCCTTATGTTTAGCCCTTGCCATCCCCTATGGAGACTCCTCTACTTACAGGAAGGATAGCCTCATGCATTTGCTAGCAAAGAGGGCCTGTAAAGGAGAGACATAAGGATTTGAAAGCCTCACTCTGGCAACTAAGGAGTGTATCTCTGGGCACAGGTGATTTCAACCCATAGCCCCACCTGGCCCCCCGGAGGCATTCCAGATGATGACTGAACCTAGTCGGTTAAGGTACAGAATGGTTCATTGGTTCCTAGGTGCATTGTCTCTCTGAGAATGTAGGAGGCATGGGTTTCTAAGGCCTTTTCAGCCCCTTTCTGGCACCTCGGACCGAGGCAAACACATTGTTCTTCTGGCTTCAAGTGGTTAGGAGGTCATGTCCCTGTAACTGTTCCACTTGAGGTGTTTCATGCGAACAGCAAAGCAAATGCTTCATAGACTATAGATAATTATAGATAAACGCAGATGCATAATGGAATAATGTAAGAAATTAATCAATAATCAAAGGGTATGTGGGAACATTACGGGAAAATCGCGATGTTATTTCTTAAAGGTTGATTACACAAAGGAACGTTTTTAAAATTAGGTAATGTTAGAAAAACATAGATGTCGTATGCTATAAGGAAATCACTAGCAAATATAATGCCACATTTGCTACAATAAATCAGCCAGGATGGAATGGCAACCTCCAAGCTCCTTACATGCAGAATTGCAATATCCGGTATACAGAGAGAACTCACACATATCCGTAGGAAAAAAAAAAAAGATAAATAACCCAATAGAAAAAGTAAGCTAGATATATGAATAGAATTCTCAGAAGAGGAAGCCCAGAATGAGAATGAGAATCATTCTCACTGGCAATTAGGGAAATTTAAATGTAAACCATAATGAATACAATTCATTTACATCAGAATGATGGCAATACTAGTTATATTAAAATGGATACCTTGTGAAAAATCATTTGACAGAAACTTCTGCCTCGTTATAGCCGATGTCAAACTGTGGAAGAAGAAGCCAGTATAATGGATCGGTCAAACACAGATTTAGGATTATCCCTCTTTACCACAAACCTGTTTCTTGGCTGTACCTTCTAGGTGACCAATCTAAGACTAGGCTGTTATTTTTTTCTAAATAGTCAAGTCAAGGAAGTTTGTGATTCTCTGGATGACTCCTCTCTTGAAACCATAGAAAAATGGTAGTCATTAGTACTAGTCAGACAAGTTTCATCATATTTGTTCTGTACATTTCACACAGCCCATAAAAACAAACCAATCAACACTGAATGTAGCACATAAGCCTGTGAAACATTGATCACCTTAAAAGCTACTCTAAGAGGTCATTTTAATTATCACTATCATCGTTGTCACCATCATCATCACCACCACCATTGTCCCTGACACCACCACAACAATCAGAATATTATGTACAGGTAAATGGGATTTTATCTGGGAGGTAAGTTACAAACCCTAGCAAGTTGCTAGAGTATCTTCTAGCTTTTTAAAAACTGGTTGCTTTCTATAAGTTGGATTTTTATTTCTAGACACTGCTAAAAAACATGCTACTGTTTTTGAGGTTTAAAGGCTCTGCAAAGTCTCTGGGAAAGTTTTACAAAGTTGGAATAAAAGAATCCAGTTTTAGCAAAATTTTGCTTACTTTTTTTATAAGAACCCTACCATTTTTGTTCTTTAGAAATGTAATTGAAATCGTATCTTCTAATATGAAAATGTTTTCTGGGAAATAATTTAAAAATATAAATTCCATCATGGATTTTTGGAATAATGTACTTTGTAACTTAGGTCCTGAATTGGCAGCAGGCAGACTA
This sequence comes from Panthera tigris, assembly GCF_018350195.1. Lineage (NCBI taxonomy): Eukaryota > Metazoa > Chordata > Mammalia > Carnivora > Felidae > Panthera > Panthera tigris. The sequence goes on from NC_056663.1 coordinate 148,693,712, forward strand.
CAGAGGGGCTCAGAACTTCATAGATTTTGAAATGAATTCCCTTCTGTAGGCTCTCTGCTTTTCTAGAATTTAGGGGAAAGTTAGAGGTGGAGATCATTCAACTCATTTGATCATTAATTTCCCTGTTCCTTATTCACAACTCTTTCCCTAATGATTTAAAGTCCTCTGGGGGGGGGGGGAGGTTTATCTTTATAAAATTTGGGGAATTTCGCACTGGAATCTTGCTTTTTAACACGCTGTTCACTGTATAACAGAATTCAGGTGCATCTAATTCAAATGGTTTGTAAATGAAGTTCTAATAAATGAAAACTATAGTTATGTTTATGCTTTGTGGTTTAACAGCTAATGCAATATCAGAATGTAGTTAGAATATAATCTAGGAAATGATTCCTAGTATGGACTGTGGGGATAAATTATAGTGAGACTGATGTTTTAAAATTGTGAATCGTGTAATTACCATTATTTTTATCGACATTATTATTGTAATTGATTAAGGTGAACAGTTGATTATACCAGAATAATGATGAGCCCTAACTTGAATTAGATTCAATACAAAAATGAGGCAGTTATAGTTTAATTATGTACATACAGTTGGTTAAATTCACTGTAGATTAATTTTTAACCAATTCTCTTTGTTCAATGAGTTCATCCTGGAAGGCAGGTTTCTGTCTTTAAAAATGGCCAAGGGACATGTAGGTGGCTCAGGAGATTAAGAATCCAACTCTTGATTTCGGCTCAGGTCATGGTCTCAAGGCTTGTGAATTCCAGCCCTGCTTTGGGCTTTGTGCTGACAGTGTGGAAACTGCTTGGGATTCTCTCTCGCTATCACTCTGCTCCTCCCCACCACCCCCACCTGTTTCTCTCTCTCTCTCTTGCCCGGTCTCTAAAAATAAATAAATTTTTTTAAAAAATGGCCAAGATTAATTTGGTAAATGAGAAAGTAAGTTGTTTCATGAATGGAACTTTTAAAATATTTAGAACTTCATTTTAATAATTTCAGCTATTATTCAAAAATAATGACCAATTCCTCGAGCCCAAGTATCACATTTTCTGGAGGAAAGGTTGAATACATCACACACCACTGTGATCTTTTAGATATAAAAGTATCTCCTTAATTGTTTATGATAGGAAGACATCCACAATGAGGGGGAGAAAAGCATCAGTGCTCTAGTCAACAGTATGTATTCTCTACCACTTCCCAGAGCTTCTAAAAGAAGCTTTCAAAGAAAAATATTTTATAAGCTGTAGCATAGTGATTCTTTGTATAGAAACCATTTCAGCCACTTTAGAGTCACCACTCAGGCTACATAAATGTTTAAGTCCCTCAAACTAATTTGCATGTCTCAGAAAGACTAAGCTACCAGACTAACCTCCACCTGGCTAATCCAAAACATATTTGAGACCTCAGTATCACGGTAAACTTTTCTGGTTATTAAAAGAGACATATTATCAGATATTCATAAGGTTGTAAATATTATTATCAATTACCTTAATTGCATACTCCTTTTAAGGTGTGATTTATCTAGTGTAAGAAACATAATACCTGAATAGCCTTTTTGCTCTGAGGATGAGATTAAGCAGCAGGATTCCAGAATGAAGGCATGCATGCAATGCATCTGAAATAGGGAGTTCCTTTGAAGAGCTTTGACAAATAATCCCAGTTTTGGGAAGCACTCATTAACAAATCATCAAAGGGGTATCAAGAAGAGGCAGGATTAAGAGTAGAGAACAGGGCAGAGAGGAAATAAGACTGGGTGGAGTTGCACAGTTGTGTCATAAGGTAATTTTTTTTTTAAGGAACTTCTCTACCGAAAAATAAATTGGTCTTAGAGGAATCAAAACAGAAAGATTCTCATATTCATAAGGAATATCTGCCAATCTGCCACATATATCCCCTGATTACAAACTCCTCTGTTTTGCAAGTTTTGTTTAGGATGATGAACACAAAAGATTGAGGAAAGAGCTGGGGCTATTTTGAAATTTGAAATCAGATTATTATGTGTATGTGTTATAGTACTTCCTCCAAATCAGCAATTTCATGACATCATGTCTTTCAAAGTATATGAAATAACTAGTGTCAAACTTTATATAGATTAGACTAAGGGTAGCCATAAGACCTAATTGTAACCTTGATCACTCTATTAGGGTGATGCCAAGTCACCATATTTTCTGATTATTCTTCATCTAATTGATTGGTTTTAGTGATGAAATTTGCCTGTCTCTTAATTTATATGATGCAAAGAATCCATGTTTATTATAGAAAGATTAGAAAATATAGTTAGGAAAAAAGTAAACAAAAAAAGAAAATAATCTACCCATAATCTCATAACATGGGACAACTCTAGTTGACCTCATGATTTTCCTTTCACATTTAATTAAAACTTATAAATGGTTATATATTTATTTTTAAGTCTATATATATTAATGTACATGATGTGACTATAGTTTACAAGAATACAATCAGACCACACTTAATGTTTTGTAACTTGCTTTAGATCAATAAAAAGAGCAAATTAATTTCTCTTTTTGAGGACAAAAACCATGTGTATCTTGCTCACTGCTATATCCCTAGAAGCTAACATAGCTAACAAATCGAATATGATTTGTTAAAGGAATGGACATTAGAGTCTATCTTCTCTGAGATGTTTAAGGTTTCTATGTTTCATACTAACATAAGAGCCTAATTATAAATTGTGTTGTATGAGGTGAGGAGAGCCAGGCAAATTTAGACTGTCTAGCCCATATGGTTTGAGCTATTTTCTTCTTTTCATAGGCATAGAATATTCTCCCAGAGAAGATCTTGGCCAGTATGGATGGTGATCCTTATCTTTCTTGGAGTGACAGCAGTCTTGGGAGTAACTATTGGTTTCCTTGTTCATTTTCTGGCAGTGTGTCAGTATTGACTATTTTCCATTTTCACCCTTACTACTAAATCTCCTTTTACTTTTAGAAATTGATAAGAAATAATATAAATATTAAATTTCTTAATGGAAGTTTTCTCATCTATTAACTATGTTCCAACATAATCATTCTCTATTATTTAATACCAGTTAAAAATTTTTTTGAATCAAATGCCTCCTTGAGCCACTCTGACATATTACCAACTATGAGAGTATGGCAAGACTGAAAAGCTCAATATTTTGATGCCAAGATGCATTGTCAATAAAGGAACATATGTATTAGGTCAGTAGTTGAGCTGTTATGTCTTTTAGTAAATATACCTAAAATTTTGGAAATCCTTATTCTTCTTGGCTCAGTTCTGGTTGTTAAGATACAATTGCAAAATAAGAATGGATAATCCACAAATGGCTCATCTAATAGTAGATAGTAGAAGTGGCTAAATGGCTGAATGTTTATGTAAATTTGATCTTATTTAAAAAAAATTAATACTACAATCAGAAAGTTTGGCTTTCCAACTTATTTTTACCTTTCAGAAAAATAAACCCTTAAGTCTGTGTAGCTATTTAATGTTTTCAAATAAATTTGATATCCATTATTCTGCTTGATCCTCATACTAATCCTTTGAGTGAAGGAGGGTAGGTTTTACTATCTCTTTTTTCACATTCAAAAAACCAAGATTAAGAAAAGTCAAACACTTGTTATCATAGGCTTTTAAATGTCATAGATGAGCATAAACTGAAACCTTAATATTTAAGTGTATTATTTTACTTTATCATAAGTTTTTCTTTTTTATTCCTCTGAAATATATTACCCTGTATAGTGTAGGATATGTATCCAGTGTAGGATACATTTTGCCTAATACAGTGAAAATTCTAGTTTTTCCTTCATTCTGGCCTCTCCTTTGTTTTCTCTAACCATCTTGATCTCCCAAATTCAAAACTTGTCCTTCAGAAGGGTCATGTATGCTTACAGTCTCTTGCGTGCCATTTCTGTCCTTGAACTCTCTGTAGTCTGGGTTCTTCTGCCCTCTGCTTGATTCTCCTCATTAAAGAATAACATCCATTATATAATTTCCTTAAGGAAAGTGCTCTGAGTTTACCAAATCAAGCCCAGTGAAGAAGCCTAGTAGCTTAATTAGTAATCTTTCCAAAATATAATTTGCATGTTAATAAGTCCCTTCTTCTGGAGAAACAATGTATTCATGAACAGGAGACAAAAGGAGAACTGTAGGCATCCTGGCTTAAGCAAGATATGTGTGGGATGAGAATTTGCCCTTGACTTTCTCTGTATGGTGAACCACCTAATATTTCAAATATAAGGCTAGATGGACTTTTATTACCTGAAGTTAATTGAACTGGGCTCCTTGTGAAGTAAAAATGGGTACCCAAACTCTGTTGTAAAGGTCACCTAGAGTCAGCTTAAAAGACGGGTTTGCTCTCAGATTCTGGCTTAGGAACCAATACAGTCTTTGTTAATACTAAGAACAACTTGAGTTGGATGAGACCTAATCTCTCATTCAAGTGGTATGAAATTCGCTTGTCTGTTGAATATATTGTTTCTCAAGACATTGTTTTGAGTTTCTACTTCTTGAGTTACCTCAGAAATTAATATTCCACAAGGATCATTATTCTAGAAATGACTCTGGTTCAGCCCTTTCTTAACTATTTTATTTAACTACTATTTAAACTATTTCCAAAAGCTTACCCAGACATTTATAAACAATTAAAAAGTCCTTCAGATTGTTTATCTAGCAGTGCTAAGCCCTGGCTTTGTCTCAGAATCACATGTAGAGCTCTTCTAAAGAAGTATCCATTCCTTGGGCCCTTCCCTTATGTTTTATGATTCAGTGGAACTGAGGCAGGACCTGTCCATGTGTGCCTTTAGGAGCTCTGTAGTTATTCTGATAGTGTTATTCTGATAGACAGTGTTGCAATCTATGCATCTAAGGCAATGTTTTATAAAGGTAATAACATTTATTTCTATCTTAAAATAAAAGATTTTATTATAAACTTTGGGATGGGCTCAGATTTAATGTAAATACTGACTATTGCTATGCCTGTAAAACTGACTATGATTTTATAGGCCACAGTGTAAGGTACAGGGTAGATTCCCATTCAAGTTGTCTAAATAATTGTATTATTCAGCTCAGGCTGCCATAACAGAATACCAGAGACTGAGTGGCTTAAACAACAGATATTCATTTTCTTGCAGTTTGGAGGCCAAGATCAGAGTGCCAGCATGGTCAATGTTGCCTCACATGCCTTTTTTTCTGTGGCATATGGAGTTGGTGGGTAGTTTGTGGAGAAAGAGAGAAGGGTCTCTGGTGTCTCTTCTTATAAGGCTACTAGAATCTGACTTAACCCTATGACCTGATTCATGATCTGATTTAACCTTAATAACCTTGTTAAGGCCATATCTCTAAATATAGGTGCATTGGGGGTTAGGGCTTCAACATATAAATTTTAAGGGGACAATTCAGTTCATAAGGATAATCAAGGGTGGGACGCCTGTGTGGCTCAGTTGGTTGAGTGTCAAACACTTGATTTTGGCTCAGGTCATGATCCCAGGGTCACACTGGGCTCTGTGCTGCACATAGAGCCTGTTTAAGATTCTCTCTCTCTCTTTCTCTCCCCCCACCCCGCCTTGTCTTCTACTCGCTCTCTCTCTTTCTAAAATCAAATCAAATCAAGTCAAATCAAATCAAATCAAATCATAAAATAAAAATAAAAACCAAGGGAAAATAAACTTAAAAATTACACCTCAATGAGGCGCCTGGGTGGCTCAGTCGGTTAAGTGTCCGTCAGACCTGAGCTGACTCAGGTCATGATCTTGCTGTCCATGGGTTGGGGCACCCCATCGGGCTCTGTGCTGACAACTCAGAGCCTGGAGCCTGTTTTGGATTTTGTGTCTCCCTCTCTCTCTGCCCCTTCCCCATTCACACTCTGTCTCTCTGCCTCTGAAAAATGAATAAACCTTAAAAAAATTTTTTAAAAATTGCACCTCAAATCAATCTGATTTTCAGTAATATAACTAGAGTCAAGTATCTAAACATCATGGTTTCTTTGAATATGGGCATGATATATGTAACTTTTGACAAATTAATCTGCCTACCTGTAAATACCCAAGTTCAGCATACTGGATATAACACAAAATTAGCAGATTCTAGTTGGTCAGTCTTCTATTTGATGAAAGACTTCATAGATTAAAATCATGAAGTGGTATGAAAGAGGATCTTGGAGTTTATTTATTGCAATTTAGTCTTTGTGATTAGTGAAAAAAAAATCCCAGAAAGCTGAAGTGATATACCAATACAGCACAGCCCATTGGTGGCAGAGCTTAAACTAGTTTCTCTAACTTCATATGCATTATTTTATTCAGAATGGCCTTAGGTAACTTCTTAGCTAGAACCTAGCATTTGCTTTTCATATATACCAGTTGCTCTAAGGAAAAATATAGGAAACCATTGGAATATAGGAAACTAATTTTTATTTTGGATTGAAATGATATTTCTGATTCCCAGGATAATGCATTATTTCATCTCAGAGATCATATATGTTTCAAAGCCTATTATTATTATTAGCACTTCTTAGAGACTCTATAGTACTTTTTAAGGTGAATCAAAAGTACAATTGCTCTCAAAATATATGAATGGATGATTGCTTAACCAAAACAGAGTACCATTTCATATGAGTTTCTATTTTTAAAAGTACATGCATAATGTAGAAGAACTACCTCTAGGCTTGTCCTATTTTAACATTACAGTGGCCCTAGTATATTAGGTGAGACATTTTACATTTGGGGACAGGAAGGAATGGGGAATGTGAGACCTTGTGATGCTCCACCATATACGCTAGAGGCAAGTAGGATGGCAGCAGGAATTCAAGGAATGACTTAAAGGAGTGGAAAGCACGCAGATAGGAAATGGGGCAGAAGAAAAGTTATAAAAGGATATAGATCATCCAGAAAGAAAAGGGAAATGTTTGTAATGTTTCCTGTGTCAGAAGTGTTTAGAAAGTTTAACTGGGTAATCACTAGATCAAGAATTTAGATGACACATAAAAAGTAGGTTTCATTTCTAGTGCACACTAAAGTGGATTGTTAGTGGCTGCCTGGATTGTCATTCTGCTGTGGATGCTGAGGGTATACCTGGCTTGGCAGGGCAGTGGTGTCTATTACCATATGAAGGAAGGAGGGGGATCACTTCATGAATACTAGGTAGTTGCTATTTCTAGAATGGGTGGATATTCACTCCCCTTCATTTCCCTCCTCTTCCTTTCTCCCTCCCTCTGATAATTTAAAAATCTGGGTCGAATGTTAATTTTGAGACAAAAGTATGGAGGGATTTGAGTCTACCTGTTATTTTTAAATTCTTTGAGTATTTCTTTGTTTCATAGGAAATATTTTCTATTACCAAGGTGATTTTCATATTTCTGGAGTTACACACAATGATAGTTGTGAAAATGGAGCTTCACAAGCCAGCACAGATCTGGACAAAAATATAGAGACTAAGGTAAATCAGAGATTCCTTTTAATAATTTCATAATAAATTTGATTGAAACAGACATGATGGCTATTTTGTTTTTTTCTCTTGACAGATGTCTGATGTTTTTCAAAATTCTAGTATATATAAAGAATATATCAACTCTCAGGTCATCAAACTTCTGTAAGTACAAATTCAGTCAGGATCTTATGGAAAGGGAGGTAGATGATATGTCACATCAACTGTGGTTTTATTTATTTTTTTTTCAACGTTTTTTATTTATTTTTGGGACAGAGAGAGACAGAGCATGAACGGGGGAGGGGCAGAGAGAGAGGGAGACACAGAATCGGAAACAGGCTCCAGGCTCCGAGCCATCAGCCCAGAGCCCGACGTGGGGCTCGAACTCACGGACCGCGAGATCGTGACCTGGCTGAAGTCGGACGCTTAACCGACTGCGCCACCCAGGCGCCCCTCAACTGTGGTTTTAAATAACAACAATAAAAGGAAAGAAGAAGAAAGAAAGAAAGAAAGAAAGAAAGAAAGAAAGAAAGAGGAAGAAAGGAAGGAAGAAATCTCCATAAATCAAAATATAATTGCAGTTAACAAATTTCTGTTCAGAGTAAGAACTGTTGTGTACAAACCTGTAACCTCCATACTTGAAGGGGAATTATAAGGTTGTTGATAGCAGCCAGTCCTAACTGACTACTATGATGAAAGATCATTGTAACTCTGTGGAAAACAGAGTCCAATCTTATTGTTTTGGTATTCATATACTAGCCTCCTCTTCTCCCATCCATTCCCATCTGGCTATATCTTTACTATAATAACTTACTTTTGGTCTCTTTAATAATTACTATCACTATAATGACTGTGGAGCAAAGTGAATAATTTAAGATAATACTTGTCTGAATATGTCTTTGAAGTGGTTTGAGTATGGGGGTAGACAGGAAGGATGCAAGGAGGAAGTATCATGGAACACTGGGGATGAGTGATAAAGAGGGACAGTACTTGTATTTTGGTAATTGCCAATATCCATTCGGGGGGAATTCTGAAGTACCAAAATAAAACAAAAAATTCAGCTTGCCAAAAAACCAACCAACTAACCTACTTACCTATAGACAAACAAAAACTTTCAAAGACTCTTCTATTGATCATAATTATTTGAAAATAGAGTTGTGGATATTTTTTTAAAAATGTGATTTGTTTTGAAAGTCTCCAAAAATGAATTAATCTCCTTTCATAATTAATAAAAAGGATGTAATGAATATATAGATAATAAAGATTCTCTCTATGTTTTAGAGTTATCTTTCTGAGCTTTCTCATTGTGCAGTTCTGCTGGGGTAGAGATGTATGAGAAACTATAGGGAGAAGCTTAGTACTGACTCCTGAATATATGCTAGGAGTTATCTTTTGAATGTTTCCTGGTACTGCATTTTTGTTTCCATTTATCTCTTTCTCTAAAGTAATTAGAAAATATCTGTACAGGTTTTTACTGTTTTAATAAAATCTTACACCAATCATTTGCTGGCCAGTACTCAGTTTCTCATGTGTGTTTGAATTATTCTGATTTCTAGTTTGTAGTTCATATCTTATTCCATGAATAATACCTTTGAACAAGTTAGAAGATTTTTAGGGACACTTGCACTTTATATATACTGAGATAATATCTGTGTATTGTTCTTTAATATATATGTAAAGGAAATATGATGATTAAATGTGGGAAATTCAATGTGTTAACAAGACATCTTGAAATATCAAGAAACAACACACTAGAACATTTCTGTTGTTTCTCGTCCTGATCCCAAAGGTTCAAGGGTACAGTTACAACTGACATTCAAGTTTCCTCCAGCAAAAAGGCACAGCATGAAGACTGAAATTGAAGCTATCTTACATCAGATATTGAAAAACAACATGGCATCCGGAATGCAGTCCATACTTCCTTTAGACTCATAGGTATTTCACTTATTTCCATTATTTTCTATTACTTAGGTTTTTGGACTGTTTGAAAAAATATTAGAAAAAAATTAATAAGGAGTTTCAGGTATTTGCTTCAGGGAAAAATATACTTCTCACATTTTGGCAATCCTATGAACGAGTTGGAAATGACAGTGGCATAAAATCTTTGAAGAGTGATAGAAAGGAGGACTAAAGTATGGGCATGCATGTGAGCTTGGAAGGTTTCACGTTTATGTTTGAAAAATGGGATGAAGGACTCTAAGCAAAGCATTATTCCTCCCTTCCCTCTACTCTTGTCAGGATCTCATTACAGGAAACAGATTTGGGGCTTAGTTGATCATTCATTGTGGAGACTGCTAGAATAAGAAGGAAGTTGGGGATAGGGAGTTTTCACTGCTCTTGTGGAAGAATGGGAATGATACTATCAAAGAAAAACCAATTGTCTGGAATAATTTCCTAGAAAACAAGGGAAGAAAATGATAGGATTTTGCCCCAGTTCAGAAAATGAAGTCTGTAAATATCTTGAGGGTCCTGAAAAGGTCTTGAAACTCTCATTTGGATTGTTAAAAGGCCTGTTAGGTGATAAGTGTGTGGTTCCAGAACCCAGTTTTGTGGTTCTTCCAGACCAACAGTTGATCCTAGTGTCCTTTAAGGCTATCAAGGCTGACAACTGCCAGTTACAGCTCCTTTACCTCAGAATACCTGTTATCACTGGACCACTTATGAGAACAGAGTTTGAGGCAGAGCTTCTCAAAAGAACAATACAATTCCTCTGTGGGTAGCTATTGGGAAAGAAGGTTGCCTCTCTGTGTCCTAGGGATTTAAAGTGAACACTTGCTAGTGGGTCCTATTGTAGTTCCCCACCTTCTCTCTGTCTCTCAAGTCTCTTCCCAATAGAAAAGATACTTGAATTTAAGTCAAATTCTCAAAATTTCATAATTCAGTCATGGTAATGAGATGACTCTAAAGAAAAGGATAAGCCCAATGAAATATGATTTTAATTGGAAAATTTTTCTTTATAGATAACTTGGAGTAATTCATATGAGAATTATCATAAGGAAATAAATCCAAAGATAATTAATTCCCAGTGCCTTTTTTAGTGAGAATGTCAGCTTGTTATCTCACTAAATATTTTACTGCAACTATCGTAAAATTGAGAACTTTGTTTTTTTTTTTTTTTATTTCCCTTTCCCCTTTCCTTTACTAGCTAGTAGAGATGTGGAGAGATGGTCAAAATATAACAGGTAGGAGGTAGAGGGGCTGAAAGCTAATATGTGAATTAGTCTGAATAGTTAAATGCTGGGTGTAATTGGGCTAGAAAAGTTAGCACGTATGTCCTTGGATGGAAGATAATTTCTTGGTGATATTTTATTAATTTTATGTTTTGTTTTGATTTCAGAACTCAGCAAGGCTAATGTTGAAATGTTTACCAACAACTGTAAGTTCAGAAATTATGACAAACTTAACTCATTCACAAATATTTCCCTATCACTTTCTTAAAAAGTATCTTGAAATATGTAATATGGAAATCTATAGTAGTCTTTCAAAATTATTGGCTATATCAGATATATATCTGGAATTGCTTTTTGAAAAACACTGGCCTGTGAATTTTAACTTTTGTAAGAGTTGTCCAAAAGGATGAAATAAGAGCTGTTTCCAAAGAATGGAATCATTAGTGAAGAATATCATATCTGAGTAAGTTAAAATAAAAAAGATTGAAGGGAAAAAGGACAACGAAGGATAATAAGAAAATATAAAAGTAGGCTATCCCAAATACATTTATTATAGAGTAAAAATAGTTTTGTATCTTCTAAATAAATTCTCTTTAGACTATCATGTTGCCCACAAGATACATATATGCATTCTTTCACTTAATGGATATTTATGGTGTATCTATTATCCACATGGGGCTTTACAGACAGCACTGCATATGCTATGCAAGATGCAGGCATACAGAGGTAAAGTCTCTACCTTCAAGAATTTTGCAATCTACTTGGAGAGATGAGACTTACAACAAATAGATAACATAACAGTCATTGGAAGATGATTGAGAGTGAAAAAGAGGATAAGTAAAAGTCACCCAAGCCAAGATACAGTCAGGTACCATGATCACAGTACATTCCAGGAAAGAGGTAGCATTGCTTAGGAGATTCTGGACAATCACTGAAGGGTTTCAAGTATTGTTTTAAGATGTATTTCTCATAAAGCATAATCAAAGATGGCTGGTTTTATATAAATACATCCTTTCTTCAGGTTGTGGAAGACCAGCCAACAGTATCATGGCAGGCAACCAAATTGTGAATGGGAAGAATGCCCTGGTGGGGGCATGGCCATGACAAGCCAGCATGAAATGGAAAGGCCAGCACTTCTGTGGGGCATCTCTAATCAGTAGCAGGTGGCTATCATCTGCAGCTCACTGCTTTGCTGAGTAAGTGTGAACATCTGACTAAATGTAGGATTTGGGATAAACTGTGGGGATTAACCTAAATACATGAATGTTCACCAAAGCCAAGTGAAATTTATAATTAACCTGAATAACCAAAGGGCAGCAGAGGCATTTAAATTTGTCAAAGAGGAAAAAGTGAGAGGAAGTAATTCACATTTTCCAAAAAGCTACTTTGGCCTGACATTAAGTGCTTTATTTACATCATTTTATTCAATCGTAACAATAGTTCTGTATGGAAGTTATAATTTAACCTATTTAAAGATGAGGAAAGTAGGGTTCAGAAATGGTGATGTAACTTCGCAAAGTTCATACAGCTCCTAAATAACAGAAATTGAATGTAAGCCCAGGTATGTCTGACTCCAGTTATTATACGCTTATTTTTCTTGCCCTCCAGAGGTTTACTACCTAACTGAAGATATTTAAATGTGATATGTTAAAACTGGTAGGCAGCATCGTGCAGTTAATGTCACATATACAACAAGATAGTAAGTTCTATGAAAATTTGATGAAGAAAGGAGCATTCCAGCTGAGGTATGAAAGTGTAAGATTTGACCAGGACTCTAAAGATATAAGATATGATTGATACAGTGGGTAGATGGGAAAGAATAATATGCATTTTGGGTTGGGGAAACCACTTTCTTCAGATGTGTTGAGATAGAATAACACAATTTGCATTCTGTGGACAGCAAATAGAGCAAATTTGAAGTAGAGAAACTTTGTTAAAAGAAACATTAGAGGGTTCCTTGGTGGCTTATTAAGTGTCTGACTTTGGCTCAAGTCATGATCTCGCAGTTGTGAGTTCAAGCCCTGTGTTGGGCTCTGTGCTGACAGGTCAGAGCTTGGAGCCTGCTTCGGATTCTGTCTCCCTTGCTCTCTGCCCCTCCTCCACTGACTCTCTCTCTCTCTCTCCCTCTCTCAAAAATAAACAAACGTTAAAAAAAAGAAAACATTAGGGAGGAGCCAAGATGGAAGAACAGCATGGAAGCTTTTTGTGTGTCTCACATCCATGAAATACAACCAGACCAACACTAAACCATCCTACACACCTAGAAAACCGATTGGAAGATTAACAAAACAATCTGCACAACCTGAACCACAGAATTCAGCAGGTACACAACACGAAGAGCTGAACTTGGGGAGCAAGAAGCCCCAAAAGGTAAGGGAACCCCTCTAGTGGTAGGAGAGAGGATGGAGACTGGGGAGGGGGGAGCATATGGGAAAAGCACCCCTCCCCAAAAGCAGCTGGAGAGAAAGTGGAAAATTGGAAACAGTCGCAGGCACTAAACTAAAAAGGGAGAAAGGAGAAAGGAGAGGGTTTCAATTTCACTAAGACTGTAAACAAGGGGAGTGCAAAGGCTGCAACTCAGCAGCTTGATACCTGGTGGTGCTCTGGTGGGAAAGGTAAATCCCCAGGAAGAGAGTGGGGTCCGGGAGGTTCTCGGGCCACATGGGGAAAAGCGGTTCCACTGCTGGAAGGACATTTGGTAGAGACTGTTGAAGTCACCTGGTCCCAGCAGACCCCAGAAGGCAGCCACATTCGCTGGTGCTGGGGCAAGGTTGTTGAGGGTGAAGCCTGGTGTCAGATGTGTGTTGCGATTTTCCATGGTCCCGGAAAAGCTGAGGCTACACTGTCTCGCGATTTTTTGGGGGGGCGGGCTGGCACCTGGCTGCAGTCTCAGGGCACTGGAAACAGCAGGATCCAGCAGGCATTCCTGGGTGCAGTCGACATTCGGCCATTGCTCATTCAGCCATCGCTCGGTGAGCAGAGCTGGTCAAAGCCGCAGTCCTTCGAAAGTAAAGGGCTGGGGAAAACAGCTGCATCTGAGACAAAACTTGGGAGAGAGGTATTCCCTGGGGCCTAGTCATGGAGAGTGGAAAAGCGGGGAGTGGACAAGAGCTGAAGACAGAGGATCGGGCACGACTGCTGATCCGGGAGAACAGACCGTGTGGCTGCGTGGCACCATTTTTCACCCCTCCCGTGCATGCGCATGCACACCCACGAGCACTGCAACAATCCACTGTGTTGGATTTAACCAACACAGACACAAGCAAGATGTCTGAACCAGAATTTAGAATCGCGATAATAATAATACTAGCTGGAGTCGATAGACTAGATTAGATTAGAATAGATTAGAATCCCTTTCTGCAGAGATAAAAGAAGTAAAAAATAGCCAGAATGAAATTAAAAATGCTATAACTGAGCTGCAATCATGGACGGATGCAGCAGCACCAAGGATGGACAAGGCAGAACAGAGAATCAGCGATAGAGAGGAAAAATTTATAGAGAATAATGAAGCAGAGAAAAAAGAGGGAGATTAAGGCAAAAGAGCACGATTTAAGAATTACAGAAATCAGTGACTCACTAAAAAGGAACAACATCAGAATCATAGGGGTCCCAGAAGAGGAAGAGAGAGAAATAGGGGTAGAAGGGTTATGTGAGCAAATCATAGCAGAAAACTTTCCTAACCTGGGAAAAGACACAGACATCAAAATCCAGGAAGCACAGAGAACTCCCATTCGATTAAAATAAAACCGACCATCAACATAGTCAAATTCACAAAATACTCAGGCAAGGAGAGAATCAGGAAAGCAGCAAGGGGAAAAAAGTCCCTAACCTACAAGGGAAGACAGATCATGTTTGCAGCAGCCCTATCCATAGAAAACTGGCAGGCCAGAAAGGAGTGGCAGGATATATTCAGTGTGCTGAATCAGAAAAATATGCAGCCAAGAATTCTTTATCCAGCAAGTCTGTCATTCAAAATAGAAGGAGAGATAAAAAGTTTCCCAGACAAACAAAAATTAAAGGAGTTTCTGACCACTAAACCAGCCCTGCAAGAAATATTAAGGAGGACTCTCTGAGGGGACAAAAGATGGAAATATATATATATATGTGTATATATATATATATACACCAAAAGCAACAAAAGATTAGAAAGGACCAGAAACTCCATCTCTACAAGCATCATAATGGCAATAAATTCATATCTTTCAGTACTCACTCTAAACGTTAATGGACTCAATGCTCCAATCAGAAGACATAGGGTAACACAATGGATAAGAAAACAAGACCCATCTATATGCTGTTTACAACAGACCCACTTTAGACCCAAAGACACCTACAGATTGAAAATAAGGGGATGGAGAACCATCTACCATGCTAATGATCAACAAAAGCAAGCCAGAGTAGCCATACTTATATCAGACAATCTAGACTTTAAAATAAAGACGGTATCAAGAGATGCAGAAGGGCATTATATCATAATCAAGGGGTCTATTACCAAGAAGACCTAACAATTGTAAAGATTTATGTGCCAAATGTGAGAGCACCCAAATACATAAATCAATTAACCACAAACATAAAGAAACTCATCAAGAGTAATACCATAATAGTAGGAGATTTCAACACCCCACTCACAGCAATGGACAGATCATCTAATTAAAAAATCAACAAGGAAATAATGGCTTTGGATGACACACTGGACCAGATGGACTTAACAGATATATTCAGAACATTTCATCCTAAAGCAGCATAATACACATTCTTCTACAGTGCACATAGAACGTTCTCCAGAATAGACCATATACTGGGACACAAATCAGCCCTCAGTAAGTACAAAAAGATTGAGATCATACCATGCATATTTTCTGACCACAACGCCCTGAAATTCGAAATCAACAAGAAAAAATTTGGAAAGGTAACAAATACTTGGAGACTGAAGAACATCCTACTAAAGAATGAATGGGCTAACCAAGCAGTTAAAGAAGAAATTAAAAAGTATATGGAAGTCAATGAAAATGATAGCACCACAACCCAAATCCTCAGGGATGCAGCAAATGTGGTCATAAGAGGAAAGTATATACCAATCCAGGCTTTCCTAAAGAAGGAAGAAAGATCTCAGATACACAACCTAACCTTATGCCTTAAGGAGCTGGAAAAAGAACAGCAAATAAAACCCAAAACCAGCAGAAGACAGGAAATAATAAAGATTAGAGCAGAAATTAATGCTATCGAAACCAAAAAAAAACCCCAGTAGAACAGATCAATGTAACCAGAAGCTGGTTCTTTGAAAGAATTAACAAAATTGATAAACAATTAGCCAGTTTGATCAAAGAAAAAGGAAAGGACCCAAATAATTAAAATCAAGAATGAAAGAGGAGAAATCACAACCAACACAACAGAAATAAAAACAATAATAAGAGAATATTATGAGCAATTATATGCCAACAAAATGGGCAATCTGGAAGAAATGGACAAATTCCTAGAAATAGATACACTACCAAAACTGAAACAGGAAGAAAGAGAAAATTTGAACAGACCCATAATCAGTAAGGAAATCGAATTCGTAACAAAAAATCTGCCAAAAACAAGAGTCCAGGGCCAGATGGCTTTCCAGGGGAATTCTACCAAACATTTAAGGAAGAGTTAACACCTATTCTCTTGAAACTGTTCTAAAAAATAGAAATGGAAGGAAAAATTCCAAACTCTTGCTATAAGGCCAGCATTACCTTGATTCCAAAACCAGACGGAGACCCCACTAAAAAGGAGAACTATAGACCAATTTCCCTGATGAACATGGATGCAAAAATCCTCAAAAAGATATTAGCCAACCAGATCCAACAATACATTAAAAAATTATTTACCATGACCAAGTGGGATTTATACCTGGGATGCAGGGCTGGTTCAATATCCACAAAACAATTAACGTGATTCATCACATCAATAAAAGAAAGGACAAGAACCATATGATCCTCTCAATAGCTGCAGAGAAAGCATTTGACAAAATACAGCATCCTTTCTTGATAAAAACACTCAAGAAAGTAGGGATAGAAGGAGCATACCTCGAGATCATAAAAGCCATATATGAACGACCCAACACTAATATCATCCTCAATGGGGAAAAACTGAGAGCTTTCCCCCTAAGGTCAGGAACAAGACAGGGATGTCCACTCTTGCCACTGTTATTCAACATGGTATTGGAAGTCTTAGCCTCTGCAATCAGACAACACAAAGAAATAAAAGGCATCTAAATAGGCCAGGAGGAGGTCAAACTTTCACTCTTTGCAGATGACATGATACTCTATACGTAAAACCCAAAAGATTCTACCAAAAAACTGCTAGAACTGATTCATGAATTCAGCAAAGTTGCAGGATATAAAATCAATGCACAGAAATTGGTTGCATTCCTATACGCCAACAATGAAGCAACAGAAAGAGAAATCAAGGAATCGATCCCATTTACAGTTGCACCAAAACCCATAAAATACCTAGGAATAAATCTAGCCAAAGAGGTGAAAAATCTATACACTGAAAACTATAGAAAGCTGATGAAAGAAATTGAAGAAGACACAAAGAAATGGAAAAAGATTCCATGCTCCTGGATAGGAAGAACAAATATTGTTAAAATGTTGATACTACCCAAAGCAATCTACATATTCAATGCAATTGCTATCAAAATAACACCAGAATTCTTCACAGAGCTAGAACAAATAATCCTAAAATTTGTATGGAACTAGAAAAGACCCCGAATAGCCCAAGCAATCTTGAAAAAGAAAACCAAAGCAGGAGGCATCACAATCCCAGACTTCAAGCTATACTACAAAGCTGTAATCATCAAGAGAGTATGATACTGGCACAAAAACAGACACTCAGACCAACGAAACAGAATAGAGAACCCAGAAATGGACCCACAAATGTATGGGGAACTAATCTTTGACAAAGCAGGAAAGAATATCCAGTGGAATAAAGACAGTCTCTTCAGCAAGTGGTGCTGGGAAACTGGACAGCGACATGCAGAAGAATGAACCTGGACCACTTTGTTACATAATACACAAAAATAAGCTCAAAGCAGATGAAAGACCTGAATGCAAGACAGGAAGCCATCAAAATCCTTGAGGAGAAAGCAGGCAAAAACCTCTTTGATCTTGCCTGCAGCAATTTCTCACTCAACACGTCTCTGCAGGCAAGGGAAACAAAAGCAAAAATGAACTACTGGGACCTCATCAAAATAAAAAGCTTCTGCACAGCGAAGGAAACAATCAGCAAAAGTAAAAGGCAACTGACAGAATGGGAGAAGATATTTGCAAATGACATATCAGAGAAAGGGTTAGTATCCAAAATCTACAAAGAACTTATCAACCTCAACAACCAAAAAACAAATAATCCAGTGAAGAAATGGGAAAAACACATGAATAGACACTTCTCCAAAGACATCCAGATGGCCAAACGACACATGAAAAAATGCTCAACATCACTTATCATCAGGGAAATACAAATCAAAACCACAATGAGATATCACCTTACACCTGTCAGAATGGCTAACATTAACAACTCAGGCAAAAACAGATGTTGGTGAGGATGCGGAGAAAGAGGATCTCTTTTGCATTGTTGGTGGCAATGCAAGCTTGTGCAGCCACTCTGGAAAACAGTATGGAGGTTTCTCAAAAACCTAAAAATAGACCTACCCTACCACCCAGCAATTGCACTACTAGATATTTATCCATGGGATACAGGTGTGCTGTTTCGAAGGGACACATGCACCCCCATGTTTATAGCAGCACTATCAACAATAGCCAAAGTATGGGAAGAGCCGAAATGTCCACTTATGGATGAATGGATAAAGAAGAGGTGGTATATATATATACAATGGAGTATTACTCGGCAATCAAAAAGAATGAAATCTTGCCATTTGCAACTACGTGGATGGAACTGGAGGGTGTTATACTAAGTGAAATTAGTCAGTCAGAGAAAGACACAAATCATATGACTTCACTCATATGAGGACTTTAAGAGACAAACAGATGAACATAAAGGAAGGGAAGCAAAAATAATATAAAAACAGGGAGGGGGACAAAACAGAAGAGACTCATAAATATGGAGAACAAACTGAGGGTTGCTGGAGGGTTTGTGGGGGGGGATGGGCAAAGTGGGTAAGGGGCATTAAGGAATCTACTGAAGTCATTGCTTCACTATATACTAACTAATTTGGATGTAAATTTTAAAAAATAAAAAATAAAGTTAAATCAAAAAAAAAGAAAACATTATTAGAAAATATATTCAGAAAATTTGTTATATTGATTGGGCATGTCTCTAAATGACAAGATGCTTACTTCCTGAAGATCTCTTTTAGAAAGAATGTTTGCAGGATTTGTGTTTCTGAAGCAATTTTCAAACAGTAGTCCATGGATCGTGAACTACACAGGGGACTTGTTAAAAGTATAGATCTTTAAGCATCACACTAGACCTTTTAAATATAAATCTCAAGAGGTGAAGCCTGAATTGATTCTAAGGGAGTTGAGTTTAAGAAACACATTAAGAGTGTGGAATCACTGAAGGTTATAGAACGGGAGAAGGATTGAACAATGTCACCATTATATAAAGTTCTTAGAAATTAAAATTAAAAAAAAAAAAAACAGCACCTGACATTTTGAAGGAAAGTGAGAATAGTTAGACAGTATGTTATGTCTTAAATTGAGAAAGAGTTTCAGTGGGGAACTGGAGAAATGACCAGAAAATTTAAATTAGAAGTCAAGATGCGTTGACTTGGTAAACATAATAGGGTAATTGGGTGAGAACAAGTGGCAATTTTTTTATGGACAAAGATGTAGATTCATGGAATCCGGGGGTTTGGCACTAAGTGATTCTGGACCCCATCCATTGAGGCTGCTTCTATGACTCCCACTTAAGTCGAATACTCAGGAACTGGATGGGGGTTTAGTAGCAGAAGACATCGGTGACTCTACTTAGAAGTATTTGCAGAAGGCTGACAGCTCTAATTGTCCTTTGAACTATTTTATTTGTAACATCTCCATGTCAAAGACATCTTTAAAAATTAAAATTTGGTGCTTTCTAGTGTTGGTTGGGAGCCTAACGCTTTATAAGATAATGACCACTAATGAACACTATTGTCACTCGAAAACTACATATATTTTAATTAAATTGTGTTTTCCAGGAAAAATAATTCAGGAGATTGGACTGTCAACTTTGGAACTATAGTAAATAAACCATATATGACACAGAAAGTCCAAAACATTATTTTTCATGAAAATTACAGCAGCGTTGTGGTTTTTAATGATATTGCCCTTGTACAGCTTGCTGAAGAAGTCTCTTTTTTTTAATTTTTTTTTAATGCTTATTTATTTCTGAGACAGAGAGAGACAGATCATGAGTGGGGGAGGGGGAGAGAGAGAGAGGGAGACACAGAATCCGAAGCAGGCTCCAGGTTCAGAGCTGTCAGCATGGAGCCCGACGCAGGGCTTGAACTCACAAACCGTGAGATCGTGACCTGGGCCAAAGTTGGCCGCTCAACCAACTGAGCCACCCAGGAGCCCCTGAAGAAGTCTCTTTTACAAAGTATGTTCGCAGGATTTGTCTTCCTGAAGCCAAAATGAAGCTTCCGGAAAATGCCAGTGTTGTAGTTACTGGATGGGAACACTTTATGAATGGTAAGTTTTTCTGTAAAAGGGTAATAGCTTCATGGGAATAATTATTTAAACAATCAGTTAGCCAATCAACCACTCTCTCGTGCAATTAATCAGTCACTAAATATATCAAACAAACAAACAAGTGTTGGGACCAAAAACTTGGCATTGTCTTCAATTCTTAAAATGCCTTTGGGAATAAGAAGTGGAAAAATTGGAATTATGTGTGAGGCAGCCAGTTACAATAAACACCAGAAAGGGAGAAATCTACCCTGGGACTGGCCTGGTTCTTGCTGACCAAAAAAAAAAAAAAAAAAGAATATCTATTCTATAGACATTCTTTGTCTCTACAACCAAGGTTAAGATCCCCATGATACACAGAATTTGTTGCCTTTAGGTCCTCTTCCAGTGATACTTCAAGAGGCCTTTGGGAAGGTTATCGACAACAAAGTTTGCAATCATCCACATTCATTATCTGGTCTGGTTACCAACAAAATGCTATGTGCTGTATTTAAGTCAGGAAAAGCTGATGCCTGTCAGGTATGTCTAGACATATTATCAAATCATTTTGTCCCAAAGTACTAATTGAATTGAAGTGTTTATCAGTACAATTTTTTTGTGTGTGTATTAATGATTTCCATAGAGTAGCTTATTTTGATCCACATAACAGATATTTATTAATCCCACTTATATATCAGACACCAGCCTAGATGCTGGGGATGTATTGTTGAACAAAATCTCTGCCTTCATGGCAGTCTAGGAATCCATACAAAGGATAATACACGGTGATAAAATAAATTTGGCCCTATTTTCTGAGCCATCTGCACAATGCACTGCTGTTTCTTCCTTATCCAGAAATGTGGCCGGAGGTTTAGCATGTATACACGTCACCCATTTCTCAGGCTTCATTCATGATGAAGCAGCCAAGTCACTTTTTCTTCATAGTCAAGGCTGAACTCATTATAAAGTTCAATTCTGGTCAATCCAACATATGGCAGCTGTAGGCAGTATATTCTGATTTGTAGTTACCCTTGGTTTTGAATAAACCTAAGCTCCACAGTTCTAAGCTCAAAAGAAAGTGGACTCTTTTCAGTACCCAGGGGCTTCTGATAAGTCCAGAGAAGCAGTAAAAGGATATTCTTTGACAGGACAAGAAACATGTCTTCCTATCTTCTTCTAGAATGATTCTGGTGGACTGCTAGCTTATCCTGACTCTAGAAAAGTCTGGCACCTTGTTGGAATAATAAGCTGGGGTGATGGATGTGCTAAAAGGAATAAGCCAGGTGTTTATACTCCAGTCACTGCTTATCATGATTGGATTACATCCAAGACTGGGCTCTGAAAGAAAAGTAACTTTGGAACGGACCATAAAGACAGCTAGCCACAGGGTATTCTTATCCGTTGCTTCAAATCTTTTTCACTTTTGATTGTTGATATAAATCATTTTCTTACATTCAAATACCTAAAGTTCTTTAATATTTTATAATATCTAAAATGCTATCCATTCATATATTTATCTATTTAATGAATATAGGGGGAAAAAGAAACGAAGGCCAAAATATTTTATTAATAGCCTAGTTCAGATTTATCTTACCACTATATTTAGAATTCGCCTTAATTAATTTTCAGAATTTTTTTAAATGTTTATTTGTTTTTGAGAGAGAGCGCCCACGCATGAGCGGGGGAGGGGCAGAGAGAGAGGGTGACAGATGATCTGAAGAGGGTTTTGTGCTGACAGCAGAGTCCAATATGGGGCTTCAACTCATGAACCATGAGATCATGACCTGAGCTGAAGTCAGCCATTTAACCTACTGAGCCACCCAGGCACACCTATTTATCAGAATTTTGAAAAATATATATTTTGTTATATATGATGGAACTACCAAATAAGTTGTTTTTAATTCTGTAAATTATGGAATATGTTAAACTGGAATATGTCAGATAAATAACACACATTCATTTCTTATTTATGTATGAAATCGTTTGCATACCTTGCATAATCATATAATCTTGGAGTGGAGAAGGGATGTGTGAGCTAGAAAAAGTTTCTCAATTTATAGATAAGAAAACTGAAGACTAGAGAGGAAAGTTTGCTTGCTTAAAGTCACTCTTCAGCCTCGCCTATAAGTTGTGACCCTCATGTGGTAGAATTTAGATGCAAAATTAGTTGGAAGTTTTAAATGATTTTTAGGTTGCAATTACTTATATAACATTCTTCTCATGTCCTCTTTTTGTCATGTGTTTGTCTTCACTTGTAGCAAAAATAATGTGAGGTCCTCAAGGGCAGGTGACTGTGTGGCATCTATTATAATAAGTCTCTTTATAGTGTATGTGCAAATAAATGTATGGGGGCTGATTTTGTAGTCTCTGAAAATAATTTACTTTTTCTAATTTCCTAAAATAGGTAAAAGCAGCTGAAGTTTTCAAAAGCAGCCAAAACAATCTAGAAAAAAATACTCCTTCCTTCAACTGTTTGTGATGTTACTCTCTCATTCTTTCTTTATTATAAAGTAGGACTCAAATGCCATGATGTCAAACCAAACCATAGCCAGGTGTGACAAGCTGGTGTTTTTCTCTCCTCACTCTCTTCTCAGGCAGGTGACACATATTAACTCTACCCCTTCCCTGCTTCACCCCTTCCCTCTGGCAACCACCAGTTTGTTCTCTGTATTTGTGAGTCTGTTTTGATTTGCTTGTTTGTTTGTTTTGTTTTTTAGGTTCCACATGTAAGTGAAATCATATGGTACTTGTCCTTCTCTGTCTGATTTATGAAATATTCTCTTTACTTGGATTCCAGGGGGAAAAAAAAAAGAGTACTTTTTTGCAATCTTTCTATGTCATCAGCTATTCTTTCTCAGTTTGTACTGCCAGAACTGCTACTAGCTTTTCCCCAGCTCTGAACATTGGTGTGTCCCAGGACTCAATCCTCAGATCTCTCCTCTTCTCCACTTACACTCATACCCTATATCATCATATCCAGTCCAGTATTTTCAATACTAACTGCTTGCTGACAATTTCTAAACGTATTAACTTTAGTTCTGACTTCCTCTTGGATCTTCAGTTGCATGACTAAAATTTCTACTTGAAGGTCTAATAGACAACTTATATTAGCATTTCAAAACAGAATTCTTCATATTTCCTGAGTCTTCTACATCTAAAAAAGGGAAAAGATCCTGGAGTCATCCTGGGTAGGAATATATTTGAAATGCTATCCTTTGTAATTTTCCTTATTGGGTTTCATGTAGAACTTACAATTGGATTAGGAAAGGTCTGTCCTTATCTTTGGAAATGCCTGGATATGTGGTTTTGACTCTTGGCTAAAATAAGGCCAAAGGATTTGTGTGAGATTTACATGAGGTTTAAAATCAGAAACTGTCCTTGCAGACTCTGAGCCAGTATGTTTCCCAATCCAAGATCCTCTGGATCTTGATGTTAACAGAGTTTGGTGGTTCAATCTGGAGACAAAATATATATGTATGTGTGAATAAGGACAGTGGGAGTTTACACCTGTGTATCTTTTGGTCTTCCAATGCTTGCCTGTACTCTCTCAATGTACTGTATCCTTTGCTTTTTTTATGTAAGTATTCCCTATGGAATGTAAGTGTTATACAAGCTTTATGTAAGTGTTCCCTGTGGAATCTTATGCTTCCTTTCAAATATGTAAACTTGTGAAATCTTTTTGAAGTTTAATATTTAAAAGTGCAGCAGTGGTGTGCTGAAACTAGCTTGTACCAATGTATGAGTTTAATGTTAAAATTTCAGGAATTATGTTAGCCAGTTGTGAAACACACTGCAGTTGAAAATTAAGAGTACTAAATATCCAAAACTCATCATGTCCTAATTATGTTACTACATTTTACTAGTACTTTGGGTCTTGAGGTTATTTATATCTATGGTATCTGTATGTTAAAAATAAATATAATAGAGTGCTATTGTTCATCCCTTCCCAAATTCATGTTCAGTGATATAATGTGCGTAGTTCTAAATTGTCCATGTTGTCAGTATTTATACCATAGAAATTGACCAATGTCACAAATTAGTGACACAAACCCCTAACCCTGACACCTGGTTTAAATACTTACCAGTACATCACTGAATGTACCTATTCTTCATTTATGCTTTAAAAAAAACCACCAGATAATGCAACTGGAGCACAATTTCTATATCTTGACATTACAAACTGGGTTTTTGGTCATTGTGCCAGATGTTTTATTGAGTGCCTTAAGTGCTCATCACTGAGGTGAATGAGGCTTGATACTGGTTTTCATTTTTCGTAATTTTAATGCAAAAGGAAGTTCCAGAAGAAGCTATCTTTGAAACATGTCATAATGATTTGTCAAGGACATTTCAGATTTGCAGTTTGTAGTGATTAAAGGATTCCAGAAAAGACAATTATTTATTATTACAATGTGTTGTATCCTCTACAATTATTACATTTAATTATGGAAATAAAATAATCCTATCTTATTTTCTTATGTTGTTTCTTCAAAAAATTTAATTATCTTCACTTAAAATTTGTCACAGTTGACATAGCTGAGTAAAAAAATTTTATTTACACTAAATATAGGAGTACGTATTATGTGAGAATTCAATTAAATAACCATCTCTGGTTTTAAAAGCCTATGTTTATACTCTTTAAGTCACATTTATCTCTGAAAAAGTGATTCAGCAAGGGAGGAATTACTAGCCAGGGTAATGGGAGATTGTCTGCACATTTTCCTTCTAGCTCACTGATAAAAGAGAATTAGGAGCAATCAAACAAAGCCACAATCAGAGGAAGGACAAAGTTTTAGTAATAGGGAGAATTAGTCTAGGAGCATCTCTTTCTCCTCCTTAATTAACATCCTACTCCACCCTAACCTCAACACCCTCAGAGAATAAAACCTAAACTCTGTATTATGACTTGTGAATCCATAAAAGCCTTGACTCACTCTTCCTATTCTTCATTCAAGACACAGTTCAGGTGTTACTTTACCTGGAAGCTTTTCCTGACATCCCCCGGCTGGTGCTCCAGATTGCCCCAGGCGTACATCTGGTCCTTATGCTTTCCACAAGATGCAAAACTTTTATTTATGCATCTGAATATCCTACTAGACCATGAGCTTCTCAAGGGCTCTTTTTCATCTCTGTGTTCCTGGACCTGTGGCTGGTTCAATGGAGGTAATCATTGTGTCCAAAGGAATGATGCTGAAATGCACTGTTGGGATCTGGCTGTTACATATATTTCTGTTATATCACCCATTGGGCCCTTGCATTTAACCTGTTCTCCAATCTCCTGTTACTGGAGATTTCTGAAATGTGCTATCCCAGGCCTTTCCAAATGATGTACTCCTTGTCTAGAATGTCTTTCCCTGATTTTTTTTTCTGGTAAACCCCTTCCATCCTTTAAAAATTATCTGACACCTTTGGGAGATTTTTATCCTTTGTGCTCTCATGGATTTTGTGCTTATTGTCATCAAGCCATCATCTCACCCTGGAAAGTCCTACAAAGCCAACAGATATGATTTATTTTTAGTCAGTATTAACTTGACCTGACTCCCTGGGAGCTTGTCTTTTATTGCCAATTTCACTTTTTTCCTCGACTCAGATCATATTAAGGACAAAGTTTTATTTCATTTCAATAAGCATACTTGAAAAAAAAATAATATTTCATAAATTAATACATCGATTTAAGTACACATATTAGCATCCATTTAAATGTGAAGTATTATTTACTCTTCCTTTGAAGTATTAATGATATCATATTGAATTATCATTCCGTATTTTCTTTTTTTTAAGTTTATTTATTTAGTTTGGGAGAGAAAGAGAGAGCACATGCATGCAAGTGACAGAGAGAAGGGAGGAAGAGAGAATCCCAAACAGGCTCCACACTGTCTGCATGGAGACATGCTTGAACCCACAAACTGTGAGGTCATGATCTTAGCTGAAATCAAGTGTCGGACATTTAACCAATGAGCCACCCAGGTGCACCTCTGCATTTCATATTTTCACTCAATACTTTTTCTTGAAGTCTTTCTATATTGATCTACAAATGTATCAGTCATAGTTCAGAGCAGGAAAGGCTTGTTAAACAGAAAGGAGTTTGAAGCAGAAAACTATGTTGTCAAAAATTGTCATAACAGCTGGGGATGAAGGCTCTAGGCTAAGCCTCAAGGGTAATTCATAGAATAATGGAAAACTGATGCCAGGGGAAGGGATAGAAACTGGCATTTCTGATTTTAATAGTTAAGATCCAAAGGACAGAAAGCATTGGCAACACTTTGTTTTGTTAATAGTACCCTTCACTGTGCAAAAGCATTTATTTTGGTGTGGTCTCAGTTTAATGTTGCTTTTGTGTCCCTTGCCTGAGGATACATATCTAGAAAAATACTTCTATGGCTGATTTCAAAGAAATTACTGCTACATTTTCTTCTAGGAGTTTTATGGTTTCCTGTCTTCTATTTAGGTCTATAATCTATTTTGAATTTATTTTGTGTATAGTGTAAGAAAGTGGTCTAGTTTCAATCTTTTGCATGTAGCTTTCCAGTTTTCCCAGCACCACTTGTTGAAGAGAAAACCACTTGTTTTCCCCATTGTATATTCTTGCCTCCTTTGTTGTAGATTAATTGATCATATAATCATGGGTTTATTTCTGGGCTCTTTATTCTGTCCTATTGATCTATGTGTCTACTTCTGTATCAGTACCACACTGTCTTGATTGCCACAGCTTTGTAGCATATCTTGAAATATGGGATTGTGGTAACTCCAGCCCCATTCTTTTTTCTCAAGACTGCTTTGGCTATTCAGGGTCTTCTGCACAGCAAAAGAAACCATCAACAGAACTGAAAGGCAACTTCTTCAATGGGAGAAGATATTTGCAAATGATATATCTGACAAGGGTTTAATATACAAAATATATAAAGGGCTTATACAACTCAACACCAAAATAAAATGATCCAATTTAAAAATGGGCAGAGGATCTGAACAGACATTTTTCCAAAGAAGACATACAGATGGTTAACAGACATACTAATCATTAGGGAAATGTAAATAAAAACCATAATGAGATATTACCTTACAACTGTCAGAATGGCTAGAATGAAAAACGTAAGAAATAACGAGTGTTGATGAGAATGTGGAAAGAAATGAACACTCATGCACTGCTGGTGGGAATGCAAATTGGTGCAGCCATTGTGGAATATCGCATGAAAGTTCCTCAAAAAATTAAAAATAGAATTACCATATGACCCAGTAATTCTACTACTGGGCATTTACCCAAAGAATACAAAAACAATAATTCAAAAAGATACATAAACCCTTGTATTTATTGCAGCATTATTTATAATAGACAAGATATGGAAGCAACCCAATGTCTACCCATAGATGAATGGATAAAGAAGATGTGATAGAGAAGATACATTGGAATATTACTCAACCACAAAAAAGAATGTGCCATTTATTTATTTATTTATTTATTTATTTATTTTTTTTTTTTTAGAATGTGCCATTTAAATGTTGCCATTTAAAACAACATGGATGGAGCTAAAGGGTATTATGCTAAGCAAAATACATCAGAGAAAGACATACACTATATACTTTCACTCATATGTAAAATGGAAGAAACAAAACAAATGAACAAAAAAGAGACCAACAAAAAAAGACTTCTAAAAAAAAGTTCATTTATTTAATTTAGGGAGGAAGGGAAGAGAGAGAGGGAGAGAGAGAATCCCAAGCAGTCTCTGCACTGATAGCTTGATCCCACAAACTGTGAGATATGATCTGTGCTGAAATCAAGAGTCCAAAGCTTAACCAGCTGAACCACCTGGGTGTCCCCCCCAAAAGATTCTTATATACAGAGAACAACCTAGTGGCTGCCAGAGGGGAAATGGTGGGGTGAGGGGTGAATCAGATAAATGAGATCAATAGCACACTTATTTTTTTTTAAGTATTAAACTTAAATAATTAATATTTATTTTGAGAGAGAGAGAGAGCGCACATGAGAATGCACAGAAGGGTTAGAGAGGGGAAGAGAGAGAATCCTAAGCAGGTTCCATAATGTCAGCACAGAGCCTGATGTGGGGCTCAATCTTAGGAATCATGAGATCATGACTTGAGCCAAAATCAAGAGTTGAATGCTTAACCAACTGAGCCACTCAGATGCCCCAAGAGCACACTTATCTTGATGAGCACTGAGTAATGGATAGAATTGTTGAGTCACTATTTTTGTACACCTGAAACTAATATAACACTGTATGTTAATTATACTTCAAAAGAAAAACAGGATAGAGGTTACTTTTGGGGGAGGGTGGGAGGCTAAGGCTGTGATAGGGTACTGGGGAGCAGTTGAGGTGGCAGACAAAGTTCCTTTTTTTAAAAAAAATATTTTTAGAGAGAGAGAGAGTGAGAGCGAATGGGGAAGAGGGGCAGAGGGGGAGAGAGAGAGAGAATCCCAAGCAGGCTCCACACTTGGTGCAGAGCCCGACTTGGGGCTCATGACCTGAGCCAAAATCGAGATTTGGTGCTTAACCAACTGAGCCACCCAGGTGCCCCCAAAATTCCATTTCTTAACCGTGACAGTGGATACGTGGATATTTTCCTTACACCAACTAACTCATTAAACTTATTAAGTAATACAGAAAGAAAGAAAGAAAGAAAGAAAGAAAGAAAGAAAGAAAGAAAGAAAGAAAGAAAAGAAAGAAAAGAAAAAAAGGAAAAGAAAGGAAGAGAGAGAACAACAGGGAAGGAGGCAGGGAAAAGAAAAAAGAAAAACGAAAAGGAAAGAAAAGAAAAGAAAAGAAAAGAAAAGAAAAGAAAAGAAAAGAAAAGAAAAAAGAAAGCACCAGCACTGATGATATTATCACTGCATCCTCCTGATACTCACAAGCTGGTCTGGTCTTTTGTCTCTAAAATTATTTCTTGGCCCCCAGAAAGCTGAAGAACAGAGAGTGAAATGCTGCTACAGAACACATCATATATCCATGAGCTTTTACCAGCATAAATCCACAAGTGACTTCATTTCTGCCTTAGAAGGCATCTGACATGCTTCTCCCTTTCAAGTTTCATGTGAGTGGATCTAGCTGGCAAAACCCAAATTGTAGCCAGAATCCTAAATGCAAAGGAGTCTGGGAGATGTCATGTTTAGCTTTCCAATCTCTGCAGCAGAAAAAGGGATCTTAGAATGAGGATGAGCACATCAACCCACTATATTTTACTATAAACTCTTTCCTTTTAACACCTAATAACATTCCAGAATATTGATACACCATTGTATGTTTGTTTAATTTTTTTTTGAGAGAGAGAGACAGACAGAGAGACAGACAGACAGTGGGGAGGGGCAGAGGGAGACGGAGAGGGAGAGGGGGACGGAGAGAGGGAGAGGGAGAGGGAGAGGGAGAGGGAGAGGGAGAGGGAGAGGGAGAGGGAGAGAGAGAGAGAGAGAGAGAGAGAGAGAGAGAGAGAGAATCTTAAGCAAGCTCCATGCTCAGCACGGAGCCCGACTTGGAGCTAAATCCCATGGCCCTGGGATCATGACCTGAGCTGAAATCAAGAAGCAGAGGCTTAACCGACTGAGCCACCGAGGTGTCTCGATATGTCATAGTTTATTTAACCGTTTTTCTTCCAATTAATAATTAGTTTCCTTTTTTTTTGCTATTGCAAACTTTTTAATAAATATTTTCATATAATCCTGTTTGATTACCTATGCCAGGATAGAAATCTAGGTGGATACCTAAAAGTGAAACTGCCTGGTTATAGGGGATAAAGGTATAAAATTAAACAGGTTCTCCCTCTAAGGTTGCTGCTTTGATTCTCCTACCGTCAACATATGGGGGCCCATTTCCCCACATGCTTACCAAATCTTAAAATAAAATGTTTGATCTGGGTAGTGCTGTATTATTGTGCTGATGTATAGTTACATAATTATTAATGGATGATATTAAGCATTTTTTATATTGTCCATACACATTTCTTCTGTGAATATTCTTTTAAAACCCTATCTACACTTAATACTGAGTTTTTAAAATATTTTATTAGCTTTTAGGAGATCTACATATATTTTGGTTGTTAATCAGTATTTTAAACATATAGTTTATTTACTGAACATCTACTGGATACCAAGCACTCTGATGATCATTATGAAAAATGGAAATACAAGATATAGTCTTTGCCTTTAAGTTCAAGCAGGTTACACTTTCACTGGGGTCATAGGACCATCCACAGGACATATTTAAGTAGAAATCAATACAACATAGATGATTAAATCTAAAATGAGCACTAATGACAGTAAATATTAGAAGCCAGAAAAAAAGAGATCAAAGAGAATAATACTTTACAGGGAAAGCTTCATGAAGGAAGTGGCAATTAAGTTGGACCATGACGCATGAATAAACATTGAATGGGTAGAAATGACAATCCTGAGAGTATTAAACAGCATGAATAAATGCATGGATGTAGGAAAACACTTGCCATTCAAGGAATGGAACTGTCAGAAATGGCTAAAGTAAAGTCAAGTTTTGGGCAAAGTCATTATTAAGGTAATACAATGTCCTGGATATTGTGCCAAGCACTTGGTCTCAGCTGATATAACAAACTTACAGGTATGATATTGTTAGACTGCATTTTTACCTATAAGAAAGCTGAAGCTCAAAAGATTTATACCAATAGCTAGTTACCAGTAGACCTGGCATTGGGATAGAGGTCATGCCCTTTGTTTCACCAAACTACTTTGGAACAACATAAATAAAAAGAAATGATGTTCTAGAGAGCCTTGAATATTAACCAGAGAAATTTATATTTTATCCTGAAAGCAGTTGAAA
This sequence comes from Panthera tigris, assembly GCF_018350195.1. NCBI lineage: Eukaryota > Metazoa > Chordata > Mammalia > Carnivora > Felidae > Panthera > Panthera tigris. The sequence goes on from NC_056663.1 coordinate 148,724,706, forward strand.
GTTTTGAAGATTTTAAATAGACAAGTGTCATGAATATGTGTTTTAGGAAGATGATTCATGTTAATATCATCATTCAGGTCTCTGTTCAAAAGCCTCCTCTTCAGAGATGCCTTTCCTGACCACCCTAAAGATAGCTGCTACCCTCCGCCCTCCCAACACACACAGCACTCTCTATCCAATTGCCCTGCTTCATTTTCTTTATAACATATATAAATATATTAAATTATGCATTTACTATTTTGAGTGTTTATCTGTTTTTCTCATTAAAGTGTAAGCTCCATGAAGACAGGGACTTTATCATATTCCTTGTTGTATTTCCACTACTAGGAACGATATGTAAACCTCAGGAAGTTTTCAACAAGTATTTATTAAATGAATGAATGAAGTGAATAAATGGTGAAATATATGAAAGATAGTGCCAATAGTCTATATATTTATATCCAAAATATCTTAATGACCTCCTGATTTTTTTGTTTTCATAAGAAGTTGGTGTCACCCAAAAGCCTAATCCATATTCATTTAGTAAAACAACTCTTGACTAGATTAATTCCTATAAACAATTACCAAAATAGGACTGATATTTCTTACACCAAAACCTATCTCCACCTGCAAATCCATTTCTACAAAAGTATGTACACAGTTCCAGAGAGAATTTTTAGATTAAGCATGTTTCAAATAGTAATGTTGTAGTAGAATTTTCATATCAAAAAAAAAAAACACAACAAAATAATGTATATTTGTCATTTGTCAGAGACTGCTCTGGTCGATACAGCTGGTTTCACTGAGGAGGAGTTTTCCATGAAAGGAATGGATGGGGTTTGAGTCAGAACACTGATTCATCAAACTGTGGTAGTATTTCCTGGGTGGATCTCTCAGCGACCAATCCAAGTTATGTCTATTCTTTTTCTAAGTATCCAACTCAAAGATAATTTTCACGTCTTCCTTTAAACCACAGATCCATAGCTGTCATCAACACTTGCTAAACGAGTTTCCTTTTAATTGCTTTCTGCTATTGCACCCAACCCTTAAAACCCCAAGTATCATTGTGGTTAGCACAGTTACTGAGAACCACCGACCAGGACAAAGGAAGTGCAGAAGTTTCCTTTATCTTCATTAACGCCAACAGCCATTATATCAGCACATTATGTACAGGTAAGTAGAGATTTGCTTGCCCAGAATTCTGACATAATTAGAATTAACTGTTTCGCCAATGACTCCCACCCAAGGGTTGCAGTAAAATAACTCACTTTAGAGGGGGTTTGTAATATTTTTCTACAGCATTTTGGATTTTCTGCATGGAGACACTCCTGTCACATACGTGCATTTGTGTCTGGAATCTGTAGTTTTATGTCATGTTTTGGAGAATGCTTCAGAAGGGTGACAGGTAGCTTAACATCCTATGAATGAAAAATGACGGTGTGACTGTTGTAGAGAGGAGGAAGCAGAGAGAAAAATTTCTCTTATAAACCAAATATTAAATTGTTATTAATTATGATTATGACTCCTCTGATTTGTTTAATATCTTGTGTTTTCTAAACTGCTTTCATAAATATTGCCTTGATTCTCACAGTACCATTTCTTTATAGGTACACTCTGTAGAATTGCATATAAACCATGTATTTTTATCTGTAAAATGTTCATGAACTAGAATAGAATCATTATGCATAGACATGTGCTATTTATTTTCAAAGTATATAACTAGATAGTTATTATGTTAAGTGAACAGTGATCATCAATGCCATTTTGAAAATACACTTTTAGCTTACAAGACGTTTTCATCAAAATATATGCAAATAGCAAAATGAAGTGGAACTAATTATAAAATATTTAATGTTCAGATAAGTGTAAAATATAAATGCAGGCCTTACACAAATATTTCTCTTAAAATTTGCATCTTGAGTCAAATTTTTAGCCCTCTAAGTACACATACACACACACAAACACACACAATTTACAGTGTCAGTATTCATGTAAAAATGTGATTAGAAAGAGCATACTCACAGAGACAGAATATACTAAGAACATTTTTTGAACTAAAGTAAATAATTTACTTTTGTGCAATTTCTTTATTAAAAATATCATATTATTCATAACCCTGATGTTTTCTTTTAGCCACATCTCTGATTTATCAGTAAAGGAAAGGGTGATCATACACATTTAATAAGTGGAAAGTAAACAGCATAATTATTTTTTTTTAATTATTATTTTTTTTTAACGATTATTTATTTTTGAGACAGAGAGAGACAGAGCATGAACGGGGGAGGGGCAGAGACAGAGGGAGACACAGAATCGGAAGCAGGCTCCAGGCTCTGAGCCATCAGCCCAGAGCCCGACGCGGGGCTCGAACTCACAGACCGTGAGATCGTGACCTGGGCTGAAGTCGGACGCTTAACCGACTGAGCCACCCAGGCGCCCCATAAACAGCATAATTATTAAAAGACATCACTTTTATGCTGGATAGATGTGGATTTTTTTTTTTTTTTTTGGTTAGGTTTGGTTTTGTGTTTATAGTGTCCCTTCTTCTTTTTGTACACCTTAACACTTTTGTGAAGTCTTCACCTGAAAGATTTCAAAGGATTATTAATGCATTGTTTACAAGCACTCCTAGTTAGAAAAGTTTCAAACCTTAATTTAGTGCTTAGTTTCAGGCTGAGGCATTAATCTGCCCAGAAGAACTTAAAGGGATTTGGAAACATGGTTGTTTCTGTAGGTGCTTTTGAGGAGACCTTAGTCAATTTTGTGGTTGCATTTGGGTGCCTAAACAATGAATAGCCAAGAGGAAGAAAAGAAACACTAGACATGGAAATAAAAACTTCAATGCCATATTATATCAATTTCAATTGTTTTCTTAGGGTTAGTTCTCTAGGACAGAACGGAAAAGGTCTCAGAAGAAAGTGATGTTTTAGATCCTTGCCAAGGTAGCATTGAGAATTCACAGCCAAGAGTTTGTTATTTTTGTATTTTTTAATGGCAAGATATAATTGATATTCTGTATCCTCTTATGTATCCTCTATTCAGTAATTCCCCTTATGTGATTTTTCAGAATTTATAGTATGCAGTACCAGAAATATTGGCTGAATAGCTGAGTGGTTTTTCTGCGTGGGAAGTATTTCATTTTTAAGCAGATATTTCATCTGCATCATGGTTCGTAAGATCTTTAGGTTATCAGTTAAAGGTAGCTACAACTGGGAGAAGCATCTGAGCTGGTGACAAGCAATAATCAAAATGGAAAAAGAGGATAGGCAACATAAATATGAAATTCTACAGCATTTTCAATGAAGGGCAACTGGAAATTAGGAAGTGATTTCAGTCCTCCACTTTCAAGCCATAGCGTCTGGATGAATTCTAAGATAGCTTATTTGATCACATTTTAATAGGTTTATTTATGTTCTTATAAAAATACCAGTTCTAAAACAGATTGCAAAGATAAAAGAAAAAAATTGCCCAAATCTATATGAAGTCGTGTCAGGAGGTAAAGTTCTAAAAATAAAACTAGACAAAACAAGAAATGTACCAGTATATCCCCAGTTAAGACACTCCTAAGAAAAGTAATTCGTGAGAGTTTATAGGAGACAGAAAAGTAAGGAAAGGGTGTGGAGCAAAGATTAGAGAATCAAGCAGTGAGCAAAGTAGTCTTGGTGGAGCCAAATGCCTAGGACATGAGGTAAGTACTTACCCATCTCTGAAAGGTGGACAAGATTTTGAATTGGACAGTTAAGGAACATATGCTGACAATTTAAAGTCTTTTGAGTGATTTCAAACAATGAGACTGTGAAATTCAGGAAAGCCACGAAACATGGAGATAAATTAGTTGTAGTCAGAATGGAAACAAATGTTTGCCTTGGAAAGAGAAGTGTCGATTCTGTACTATGTTTTATATAACAAGCACTGTAATTTACTAATTCAGTTTCACAGCTTTGTTTGTTCCCTGTTTTCAGATGAATCCTAAATTAACCCCAACTATGGTTCCTCAGTTAACTACTGGTGTGACATCTCCATTTGTGTACTAGAAATTTAAATGTCTCTTAAATTCCAGATACATATCTCTTAGGCTTCATCTGACTCTCTTTTACCTATTCTTTACAAACATAGCTAACTAATTACCAAATTCTGACAAAGATTCTACTGTAAATGTTCTCAAATTCATCACTTTGTTTCTTTTCTTACTACCACAATCCAGAATGCTATCATTCCATTCCCATTGATTATATTAGCCTCTTTGCTCATTGGTCCTCCCCTTTCATTTTTCTCCCTCCTTTAAACTACAGTTATCCAGACTGAAGATTCATCTTCCTAAGCACTGCATGTCCTCATGTTAGTCATTTCCACCAGATAAAATCAAAATCTCTTCTGATCAGCACTGAAGGCCTTCCATAATTTGTAACCCTCTGATCTATTTATCCTTCAGAGTCTCATTGTCCTTGATATCCCTTGGCTTCATTTATATACTATTTCAACAAATATTATCAATAATGTGCTAGACACCACAATATGGCCTGGGTATAAAATAATAACATCATGAATAACAAATAATGACATGGGCCAGATGATAACAAGACCTCGACCAGAGGTGAAAAGACTGCCATGTAAAAATAAAAAATACTCTCAGTGTAGATCCATATTAGGGTGAGCCATGGAAGGCCTCAAGAAAGAGGAGATGACAGAGTTGAGGATAAAGTTTGAGTGGGGGCTCACTGGGTAGGCTTGAGGCAGACATTTTAGGCAGAAGGACCAGAGCGTGCAAGGCCATGGAGGTGTGGAAGAGTCTGGTTGTCTGTGGAACTCTGAGTAGTTTGAAATGGCTGAAACATAGATTAGAAACAGGCTTGGAATGAGATGAGATGGTGGAGGGCTTGTCTTAAGTCAGGGGCACAATTTATATGTGGAAACACGAGGAAAAAGAAGGATGTGGGGTACAGATGAAGAGAAGTTCACAAATGTGATGATGGAGTTGTAAATATTCTCTTCTGATGCTTTTCATTTTCTCAGTGGACTAGGAAGTAAGGTTGCCAGCTAAGCTTGAGAATGGGGCAAATGGTGCTGGAGGTTTGAGGTAAAAAGGAGAAGTATGAAGTCATTTTTAAAGAGAGTGGAAAAAACTCCGTAGAGGATGTATTTAAAACAACAACAACAACAACAACAACAAACTTGTTCTCCTGGAAGTATCAACCCAATTTATTTTTATCTGAGACCTAATACATCATACATACTCCTCTCCAATGCCGCTTCTAATCTGAAAACTCTCACAATATGTCCAGCTATATTAAAGTTTTCCAGTTTTGCCATGAAGATAGCATACAGTTTAGTAAGAATCTGTATCACTAACAGTGTTAAACTGAAGATTCTCAGACTCTTTTGGGAATTTGAGTTAATTAGATCTGGGGTAGGATACCATAATCTGCATATGTAACAACCACTCTCAGGTGATTTTGATAAAAGCCATCCTCCAACCATACTTGGAGGAGCCCCAATATTTAAGACAAAATCTCAAAACCTTTGTGTGGCAACAAAGTCCTTGTTGTTGCCTCCATATCAGGATTTTCCAGAGAAACAGAAACAAGAGGATATCTCTTTCTGTCTCTATTTCCTCCTCCTCCTCTCTCTCTTTCTCTCCTTTTCTCTATCAATAGATGATAGATAATAGATCTATACAAATATATAGATACATAAACATAAGATATATCTATGTACCTAAGGTAGCTTCACACAGTTGTAAAGTTAGCACGGCTGGAAACTCAGGCAGGATTTCTATGTCATACTTCCAAGGCAGACTGTTTTTTTCTTCTGATGAAAATCTCAGTTTTAGCTCTTATGGCCTTCACCTGATTGAATGAGGCCCACCCACTTGCAGAGGGTAATCTCCTTACAGTCAACTGATTAGAAATGTTTATTTCAGCCACAGAATACTTTCATGGCAACATGTAGACTCATGTTTGACCAAACAACCTGGCACCATAGCCTAGCTAAAATTGACATTTAAAATTAGACATTATACTGTCCAGCTTTATCTTTGGTCAATCCATGACAGTTTGCAGCAAGAAAATTGAATTCCTGGCTAGTAAGCTAGCAAGAAAGATGGACACTGCTCTCACCCAATATAGCACTTCATATTTGCCTGTGTTCTCTGGATATAACAAGGACATAATAAAATAGAATTGTGATCATAATTCAAAAATTATGATAAGCTTTGGCATAAAGAACTTATAAGACATTTCTATTTTCCTCTCTTCTTCCTCCCCAACCTGGCAAGGTCTTCACTAGTTGATACTAATTCTGTCACTACCCCATTGGTCATGGGAGACAACTAGATGCTAAGTATAGATAACTTGACATTATCGTATTCCTGAAAAATAATTTCACAGCACAGATCCAAAGAGGTTTAATTGTAAATTTCTTTCCTTCTTTCTCTTCCTCCCCTTCCTCGTTTTTCTTTCTTTCTTTCTTACTTTTTCCCTTCCCTTTCCTTACCTTCCCTTTCCTGTCCTTTCTTCATATATCTTTTGCTACCCCTATGCCTAAATTGAGCCAATAAGGGTGAGCAAGAGTAAAGATTTGGAGTGTCTGTGACTTTTTTTTTTTTTGATATACCTTTTTATATTCATATCCTTTACTTGCAGACCAGTCACAGCTTCCCGTCCATCTTTGCCACTATGGATGATTGCACTGATTGTGTTCGGAGTGTTGGCAATCCTGGGAATAACCATTGGTCTCCTGGTTCATTTTCTGGCAGTAGGTTGGTAAAGAACACATTTTTATTTATTTCAGTTTGTTGTAAACTTTATTTACATTTCTACCAAAGACAAAGAGATAATTGCAAATAATAAATTATGTCTTCCTTTATTTTTTTAAAAGTTTATTTTATTTATTTTGAGAGAGAGAGCATAAGCAGGGGAAGGGGAGAGAGAGAGAGGGAGAGACAGAATCCCAAGCAGGCTCTGTGCTGTCAGCACAGAGCCCCAACGGGGCTCTATCTCACGAGCCATGAGATCATGACTGAGCCAAATTCAAGAGTCAGACACTTAACCAACTGAGCCACACAGGCACCCCTCTATCTTCCTTTAAAATGGCCATCAGTGACCCAAGATCCCAGAAAGAAGCATTTGCCAAGCTCCCTATTGCAGACATCTTTTGTATATACACAAGTAAAAGAATATATATGATACAGCGACATGAATACACAGATAGACAGTTGATAGGCAGAAAAAGTAATCTACCAAGTTGGTATTAATATGTGTTACCTTGTAATTAAAATACTAAGACAAGAAAGACAAGAAAATCAGCATATGCTTACACGCTCATTTTTCTCCCAACTTCCCAGTAGTTTGTTAGCAATATTATTCTTTTTATATTCTCAACCTTTATAATACTTCATTTGCAATCATAATTACTAGATGTTTTCTAAAGAATACTATGGGAAGTGATTCTAGGGGTGGGACATAGGGAGTTTGCAGCTTATATTTTGATTCATCATCTCAAACATTCTCTTATGCAATCTGTTATTTTAACTCCATGGAACACTTGTCTTCAGTTTTTAACACAAGAAGCTGGGGTAGCCCTGAGGAAAGCTCCTTAATATACAGACTCTCTGAACTATAATATAGTGATCCTGACGTCTCTCCTTTGTTCATCCCAACTCACCTCCAGAAGGTTGCCTTAACCGGGAGATTAGAGCACATATAATAAAAATGGCACATTACTATGGATTCACATTTATTTTCACTGCTGTCATTCTGCAGGGTCAAAATAGGACCTTTGGAAATATTCCTTGTCTTTTTTCCAGGCCCTGAAGTCTCATTACAGTAATAACAGAGTCATTGAGAATTTAGAAAAATCCTCAATGAACTCAGCTTGTGAGGAGATGTATCTCTGATATGTATCATTTTTCAGCCTAATTTATATTTCACATTTGGGGGAATATTTGCTTCATAGTTTTTAGCCTGGAGTTGTGTCTTTCTTTTGCTTCCTTGGAAATGAGCCCTTTACCCTTGTCTTTGGGTGTTTTTATAAGTTAGAGGAAGGAGAACATAAAAGAAATGCCTTAACTCTGTCAGATTTAAATAGAAGTGTTCTCATAATTTATGCTTAAAATATTATCGCACTTCAAAACACTGCACAAAAACCAAAACCAAAAATGTGTGTATGTTTGTATGTGTGTGTTACATGTAAGTTGTAAGTTTTCTTTATAGAAATAACTTCTAAGTAATCAAGTCATGAAAAAGTCATAAAACAATTTCTTTCTGTCCCTTATCCATCTCAATTCATATTGGCATTTGAACCACTTATAGAAATGGGAATATCAATCATAAGGTGCAGATGTACCTTATGGATATCTCATCCCTAAGGGTTGTTTTCATTTCATCAGGTACCAACAGATCTCAGTGACTGATTTCACAGTGACCTCAGCATAGTGAGCCATCTCTGTGGCTGAATGCTGTGTGGAATTAAATTAATACTCAATTCCTTGTTTTAGGGTATGGTTTCTTAGTCTTAATGTCTTAGACATTAAATGTTTGGTTTATGCACTGGCTCTTGGAAAAGTGCTCCATGCAGTTGTAATAAAAAGTTTGTATCTTGTCAATTTATTAGTCTACACTGAGGAATATTCATGGCAGCCTAATTATCATAGTAGGTAGAAATATTTAGGAATCTAAATAAAGAACTGAAAGATACACTATGAACACTGAATTATAAAAAAAGAAAGTTGAATAGTTTAAAGATCTATGTTTTACTACTTATGTTAAAATCTAATAAGCTACCATTGCAAAGTTCGGTCTCTATAGTAAAAGATCCATGATCCCCAGACAAACTAACTATAATTAGCAATGTTGGTTCACAAATTATTATTCATAAACAACCCATTTTCAGCATTTTGTTTAGACATTTCTGGCTTCTTTTTTTATCACAATTCTCACTGTAAAATATTTTCACCACTTATAATAGAAAGTCATATTTCATTTTGATTATGGTGCTTTCCTTCTCTGCATTTGTATAGAACCTGCAATTAGATGATTAATGTTTTTCATTATATCCTTATTAGTACCTTGTGTAATGATTTCAACCATATTGAGCCTGTCACTTCCATCACATAGTCTTCAAAAGCAATGATCATATTGCACAATAGTATTAATATTTATTCAATGCTTACTATATGCTAGGTGTTGTTATATAGCATCTAGAATATTTCTAAGTGCTTAGTATCTATCACATATTAGAGGTAAGATATATCACATGTCTTACCTCTAATAGGTATCTTAGTATCTATGAGAATTTAAGGAAATAAAATGGATTAGGTGTAGTCTTTGTACTCAAATCGAGTTTTTGTTGATTCTTGGCTTTTAGTATCCATATGATATTAGTCAAGTTACTGAATATCTCAACACCACATTTTTCCAGAAAAAAAAGGGGTATACTTCATATGTTCTTTTATAAAGTATCTTCTCATGGTACATAATAAATGGTAACTATTTTTACTCATAGTTTAATAATTATATGACAGAAATCTCACTTACAGTATATAGTTCTATCTGTCTCAATCAAGATATTACTCTTCTTGCTGACTTTTGTCTATATCTATATATGCTGCATTATTGGTCCCGTAAACACTTTTCACAATGCCCAGGATATCTAACCGGCTGTGCCAGAAAGATTCACAGGCTTTATCAATGTCTAATATGAGCACAATATTTACTAGTTGATATTACTATGTAATTTGTATCTGCATTTGAAATCCATTTCACCTAAATAATTCTTGGATGATGTTTTTATCTCACAGAAAACACGACTTACTATTATCAAGGTAGCTTTGAAGTGCTGGATATCCCATACAACAGAAATTATCAAAGAGAGACATCACCAGAAAATAACTATCTTAGCAAAATTCTTGAGACTAAGGTAAACTGGTATTTTCCTATATTTATTTCATTGTTAGTTCTCTGAAATATAAATATATTATTGGAATATGACGTTTGATTCTGTTCTCTTTAACAGATGGTTGATGCATTTCAAAGTTCTAGCATTTACAGACAATATATCAATTCTCAAGTCATCACACTGGTGTAAGTAACTAATAATAGCAGTTAGAAAAGAGATCAACTCATTCATACATACATATTTCAAGCACCTCTGTGAAATGTCACAGTCATTAGCCAATAAGTTACTAATACAGTATTATCGTAAGTCAAATGCCAGACTAATTGTTCAATATAAAACCAAAGCAAAGATGGGGCTATCTAGTTTTGTCCACTAGATCTATTGAGAATGTGTTATTCATATAATGCGTTAAATTATAGTTGCCTCATCACTCAAGCTTCTTAAGTTTTTATGTCTAGCAAATAGTAGGTGATCCCTTAGACCAATGTTTGATAGTCTAAAATTTTTATTTAGTAGTTGTGTAAATACAGACCCTGTTTTCTCATGTCTTTCTTTTTCCTTTTTTGGTCTTATGTAAATCTATTTAGTGACTCATGTCCTTCTACTTGCAAATCAGCCAGACACCTTGTGGAACTACCCTAGAGTTCTTTTAGGGTAGAAAAGAGCATATCTACATCAGGCTTTGATGTCAAGGAAGTCCTTGTAGTCACCATAACAAGAAGTAAAATAGCTATCGTATGTGGGTTTAGAGTAGCAGGTAATAGCAGAGGGAGGCCTAGAACAGAAGTTAGGCAACTTGATCCCAGTCTTTACCACTTAGTAATCCCAGAGTCATTAAATCACTTTGACTCTATTTACCTCTCTGTGAAATACTGTCATAGCACCTTCGCTGCCTCTCTCATGTAAATGCACTTAGGGTCAAAGAAGGTAATGTGTATGGAAAGATTTGTAAATAAACACATTTCCAGTGAAGGCAATTATTGCTTTTACCTTCATCAGTGTCACCAGCTATGCCTGCTCCTGGAATTCATGGGACTCCTGGAATTGCAGAACACATCAAGATCTCCACTACAATTAACCTTGAGAGATGATTTTAGTATTGGAAAGAGATGGGAGCTAAAATTGAAGGGCCCAGGTATCTTTCAGAGAAGTCTGCAACCACCGCAATCACTTCCAAAGGAAGCGATGGAGAGGCTACAGGACAGACGTTTTCATTTTGACACCCCTTTCTATGATAATCAAACCTGCATGAGCTGAGTGCTTCCTAGCACTGATTACTGATTTATACGCCAAAAGGTTAATCATCTGTCAGGGAGAGCCAAAGCATAAAAATGCCACTTTGGACACTATCCTCAAAGCTGTTTGACAATTCCTACATGTCCACCCGTCACCTTCTTGGGTTGCTTACCCCTATCTGAATTCCAAACAAATCTTCCCTGAGTGCCATGGTCAGGTTCATCTTTCTCAAGCACAGTTTTATTCAACAACTTCTCTTTACTTCTATCTCTTGGCTCACATTAAAAGTCCTCCTCCATCTGAGCCCAATCTCTTAGACACTGCTGTCTCTGTGACCTGGCACAGGGAGACAAAACAGTGTAAAGACTCTGGGTTATAGAGTCAGTTGTACTGAATCTGATTTGAGTTTAGTAGCTGTATAATCTTGAGCCTATTAGGTAACCTGTCAGAGCCTCCGTTTTTCCTTGTCTACAAAATGAAGACAATGACACCCATGCTGCAGGCTTGTTGTGAAGTCTAAGTGTGACAATAAATGTGAAAATAAGTACCTAGAACACAGCTGATCCCCAGTAAATGCAAATTAATTATCGCTATCCAGTTATTCTGGAGTGTTACTCTTCTTCTCTACCTGATGAAATTGTCTGCTTGATGTTGAAGTAGTGATAAAAACACTTTAAAACCCAGTGTGTATGCCACCTCTTTCATGAAAATTTCTCTAATTCTTTAAATAAAAAATAACTTATCCTTCCTCTATTTGCAGATAAGACAAAATAAATATTATCCCTTCTGCCTCATTTATTGTAGTCATTTGTATACATGTCTGATTTCCTAGAAATCTGGAAATTCTTGGAGGGTAGGAGCCATGTCTTAGTCACGCTTGCATCACCGACTAGCACCCATTCCAGTCACTTGTCTATAGCAGTTGCCCAATAAATGATTGATGAATACATGAATAAGCGAGCCCAGTTCTCACATGATATTTCCACCCTGTGCCGCAGGCCTTTCCTACTTTTCAGATTTGTAGAACTACTTGTCCTCTAAGATGAATGCTGTAGCTGCTTGCATACTGTCACCAGGTAAATGTAGGCAGATGGATGATCCTGTGATTAACCAAAAGTGAAGGTACTGCACAAACCCATAAAAAGACAGAAGATATAAAAATATGAAAGATCAGGGAATGAGGAAGGAAATGCTATTTTCTTAGCAACATAAGAAATATGCTTATCTTGTTGAAACATACTTATCTTGCTTCCAGTCCTCATAACAACAGTCTAACTGCACATATATGGCTGATATTCAAGGCTCCCAGATCAATGAAGGAAAACACCAGAAGAAGAATTGAAAGTGTCTTACATCAGATGCTGAGAAACCACGCAGGCTCTCTGACTACAGATCCTAATTCTCTTAGGCTCAAGGGTAAGCTTATGAATTAAATAGGAGCAGTGTTATTTCATCTTTTTATTTCTAACATATATCACAAGTACCAGGAACAAAGCTGATCCTGAATTTTTTAAATGAATAGGCCATTATTTTATTTCAGAGCAATAATTTGTATTCTTCATTACTAAAAACATTATAATCAAATCATAATAATACCACACTTTAAAACACTTCTGGGAGAAAAGCTGCTTCTGATTATAAAGCAAATAGTAAGACTTTGAACAGTCCTTATAAGTAACAGTGTGTCTTGTATATATTTTCATGATCTCCTATAAACTTCAAAAATATCAAACAATCTGCCATTACAAGACAGGTCAGTTTTTAAGTTATTTTTGTCTACTGACAGGAATCAGTTTCACTTGTGGGTCTTTTTGATCTTCTAAGAAAAGATACTGACCGTTTTCCACCTTAGATGATAAAGATTATATTCCAATTAAATAAAAATGAAGTCTCTCATTTGGAGCTATGGAAGTGGTATTTCCATATCATACATTTGCATATAGTAAAAGAACAATTCAAATAAACCAATATTCTCTCCTTTCTACTAACATTTTCTCCTGAGATTCAAAATTATTTCTGACCTCCTCTCTGCTGAACCTAGCTAGCATCTTACTCCATTGTCTCCAAGGTCAATGGCTTATGCTAGGTATTATATTTACCATGAGCTTTTTGTTCTATTTCAGAAATCAGTAAGGTTGATGCTGAAAAGATTATCAACAACCGTAAGTTCAGATCTTCTTAATTCAATGTGTGAGATGATCTAAGACATAACAGTCAAGATTTGTTACTGTTGGCTAGTTACAATTCTAACTAGGTACCTTACATACAACTCATTTAATCCTCACAATAATCCTAAAGATAGATATTATTTATTATCATTCCATGTTAGAGTTGGGGAAACTGAAGCACAAAGAAGTGAAATAATTTGCCTAAATTCAACCAGCTTGTGAATGGTGTGGTCAGAATTCAAACCAGGGAGTCTGGTTGCAGAGCCCATGGACTTAACTGTGACTTTATCTGCCTCCCAGAGCTCTCATATTCTCCAGGTGCTGAGGTATCTTGGAGATACTGTGCTGGGTATGGAGGTGATCTAGGGGTTGCTAGTGATTCCTTTGCAGATTACATCCTGTTCTCTTCAGTGCAAGATATTGTCAGATAGAACCATACAAGAATAACTCAGCTCAGTTTCTGCTTTATAATCAAACAAGTGTCTTCCTACTCTCAATGGAACAAAACTGACTCTGACAGGCTGTGGGACACGAGCAAGGATGTCAGCTACGTATGATAGAATCAAAGGAGGTTCCAATGCTCAGAAGGGAGAATGGCCTTGGCAAGCAACTCTCAAAAAGAATGGCCGACACTACTGCGGGGCATCTTTGATCAGTGAAAGACACCTGGTGACTGCAGCTCACTGCTTTCAAAAGTAAGTTCATCATGTTGCTCAAGGATAGGGAGACCAAAGACTGGAACTGGGCCAGTTCACACTTGTTATCTCAGTTAATTATCAATAGCTCTCTTCTCAAGTGTCCTGGTTTGGAAAACAAATTATATGGGAAGCCAATCTAAGATTTTCCTGAATTACCTGTAAGAATGGGAAGAGTCATTCATTCTTGATATGGCATTTTTTTCTCACATGATTCTTATCTCTCATCACTTTATACTGCAGACATCCTTAACTACTCATAGTTGCTAAAACACATCATCCTGTTTCATAGCTTCCTCACCTTCTGCACATACCATCCCCTTCTCATTTTTTAGGCAACTCTGACCCAGCTCTATGGTCTCATCCAAAATGCTACTTTCCTTAAGAAATATCTGAATACTACTTGGCAATGAGAAAGAATGATATATGGCCTTTTGTGGCAACATGGATGGAACTGGAGAGTGTTATGCTAAGTGAAATAAGTCATACAGAGAAAGAGAGATACCATATGTTTTCACTCTTATGTGGATCCTGAGAAACTTAAGAGTATACCATGGGGGAGGGGAAGGGGAAAAAATATAGGGAGGGAGCCAAACCGTAAGAGACTCTTAAAAACTGAGAATAAACAAGGGTTGATGGGGGGTGGGAGGGAGGGGAAAATGGATGATGGGCATTGAGGAGGGCACCTGTTGGGATGAGCACTGGGTGTTGTATGGAAACCAATTTGACAATAATTTTCATATAAAAAAAAGAAATATCTGTTCCCTAGAGCATGCAGATTTAAGTCCACCTGTTTTCTTGTCCCACTAATTATACACAAATCACTTAAGCAATTAGAACTGTCTGTGTTTATGCCCATCCTTCGTTATATTTAAGTTTCTGGAAGGTATGGCTATTAATTTTTATTTCTATATCCCCACTGCTTTACACAGTATATGGTATAGGGAGGGACTCAAACAGTTTTTTAATTTATGAAAAAAATCAGATTGTATCACTGCTAATGAGCTATGGCACAAGGGAATATTAATGTCATTAAAAAGTACAGTAGATGAAGGCCATGTTTCTACTATTTTGAAATAAATACAAAATATATAATTTTTGCTCTTTCAGGACAAACAATCCAAAAAACTATACTGTCAGCTTTGGCACCAGAGTAAATCCCCCCTATATGCAACATCATATTCAACAAATTATAGTTCATGAAGACTACATCCCGGGTGAACATCATGATGATATTGCAATTATACAGCTCACCAAAAAAGTCTTATTCAAGAATGATGTACATCGAGTTTGTCTTCCTGAAGCCACACAGGTTTTTCCACCAGGTGAAGGAGTTGTTGTTACAGGATGGGGAGCACTTTCATATAATGGTAAGTCCAGTGAAAATTTAACAGTGTGTCAGTACAAAAGCACGAAAAATGGTGGGCTAGGCACAGAGTCAAAGGCATCATTTACTTCAGGATGCCTACTTCTCCCAGGCAATATCTCAGGAAATGATGCGTATGGACTTATGGCTTTGCAAATTGCCTTGGTGTGGAATGTTCTGTGGAGACCAATTGATTGTAGAAATTCCCTAGCCTGGAGAAACTAACTGAGAAAGTTCTGGTTCAAAGATATAAGAAGAGAGATAAGGACATAGAAAGGCAGTATTTAAAAGATTTCAAATGATTCTTTGAAGATGTCCTTTCCATTGGTTCAGGTGAGGGAAATGAGTAGGCAAGAGTCAAATACAGGTTTTATGCACAGAGGACAAAGCAAGTTTTCCATCCTGCTCTGTTTTAGAACAGGTCTTTTACTAATTTGTATACTTCCTTTAGGTAAATACCCAGAGGTACTTCAGAAAGCATCTGTGAAGATTATTGACACAAATACCTGTAATGCTCAGGAAGGATATTATGGTATGGTATTGGACACAATGCTATGCGCTGGGTACTTGGAAGGAAATATCGATGCCTGCCAGGTAAGTCTGGACACTAGTCACATTGACCATCAGTTACAAATAACTGCTATTATTTTATGAATGTCATCAATACAAAGACAATTTCTATGCTTCAGTTAATTTGCATTTTGACAATCCTGTTAAACTCTTCCAGCTAAAGTAATTCTCCACTACATGAAATATATGTTTATAAGTGTTTAACAAACACTTAAGTTGGACTTACTCTGAGCCCAGCACTGATTGCAGTTTTTTACAAATAATTCATTTAATCCTCATACAACATTGTGATGTGGGTACTATCATTATCACTTTATAGATGAGAAAACCGAGGCAGAGGAAGGTAAAGTGATTGGCACAAGATCACACAGGTAGTAACTGGGAGAGCTGGCATATAAACCAAAGTAGTCTAGGATCACAGTCCATAATCTTAATCACATTTCAATAAAATATCAGTCTCAGAAAATTTTAATCTACTTCCAGCCTATTTCTCTTTCCTTCTTAGCCTCCTCATGGCTAGGGTTCTGGCTACTTTTCTCAGATATAAAGCCCTGTTTTCTAAGTACATCTATAATATTTGCTTCCCAAAAGCTTTCTCTTAGAACTAGCTAACTAGTTTCTCATAGAACTAGATAACTTATCAGCTCATGCCTGCAAGGTTCAGGTCAACACCAAAGAGTCCCAGAGAATATAATCTGGCCAAAAGTGAGGTTAAGGGTGATGCAGGGATTTACACCATACATTTTCCTATGGTCTGTATGAAGGATGAGTCACAAACTTTATCTGGGCTTATCACTTAGTGTAAGTAAAGTATCTGGAAGTTAATTCTCATAATGATAAATATTATTTGTCTTATTTAGGGTGATTCTGGAGGACCACTAGTTCATCCTAATTCTCGAAATATTTGGTACCTTGTTGGAATAGTGAGCTGGGGAGAAGAATGTGGTAAAATCAATAAGCCAGGTGTCTACATGCGAGTGACTGCCTACCGCAACTGGATCGCCTCCAAGACTGGTATCTAAGAGAAAAGCATCTTGTAGCAACTATCTGAAGTCATTTTCACCTAAGGTTACTCCCAAACTTAGTTAACATGCATTTTAAATTAGTGTGTACAGTGGCCGTTTTGAAAGAACTGTGGTCCTGAGGGAGTATTTATGAACTTTAATTTTAAGCAACTTACAAAACAACAAATCTAATGTTTAGTCCAGAAAGGCCTAAGCAAAGAAAATGCTCCTATCAAAAAAAAGGACTATTCCTATTTTACTATTTCATGAACCCCCATCATGGCTATCTCACCATAGAATAAAGCTCTTGGTTTTAGTCATTCAGACTTTTTTCAATTATGAATATATATCCTCCCAACTCAGTGGCAGCGCTGTGAGAAAGTGGAACCAACCCTTTCTGAGGGATGGGTTGGAACATGCTCTATCTGCCTTCATGTCGTAGCTTTTGAGGAAAGGGTATGGTTGTGAACTGACTCTGGTCAGAATTTAGGCACTGACTTAGAGTCTCTCATTTGAACAGGGGTCTTGATCAGCTCTTAAAATCACTGGGAAATAACTTCACTGTCAGTAAAACTAGGCAAAATACATTTTAGACCTATAGAGACCATGTACACTAATTCTTCAGTGTTGACACAGGTTTTTGTGGAAATTCCTCACTTGCAACACATATAAAAATAAGTAGCTATGAACCATGAAATGTACAATGTATTTTAATAAAAACAAATTTAAAATCAGACTATCTTTGCTCAACGACAAATTCTTTCTTTCTCTCTTTCTTTCTCTCTTTCTTTCTTTCTTTCTTTCTTTCTTTCTTTCTTTCTTTCTTTCGTGTGTGTGGTTTTCTTTGGTTTGGTTTTATTCTTTCAAAAAAATTTTTTTTTAAGTTTACGTATTGTTGACAGAGACAGAGTGCAACCATGAGCTGGGGAGTGGCAGAGAGAGAGGGAGACACAGAATCCGAAGTAGGATCCAGGCTCCAAGCTGTCAGCACAGAGCCTGATGTGGGGCTCAAACTCATGAACTGTGAGATCATGACCTAGGCTGAAGTCAGATGCTTAACTGACTGAGCCACCCAGATGCCTCTTGTTTGGTTTTATTCTTAAAAAGGTCTTTTGTAGGTGGCTTTTCTTCTTTCTCTGTTATTATTTTCACTTGGTCCTTGGCTTGGGAAAAAGCTATACAGTAGTTAAAAAGCTACCTCCAGGCTGCAGGGAGAGGCTCAGGCAGGCCAGCGGGGATGCAACAGGTGGGTCCCTCATTACTAGATGCAAGAGGCTCTCAGTCATGCCTGAGGATGAGGCCGGCCAACCCAGGGTTGAGGCCTGCCTGCCTGAGAAGTTTGGTCAGGTGGTTTCTCATCTTCTGGGTGAGCTTCAGTTAACCGCCTAGGAAATGGTTCTCTAGGAAGCCACTGAGTTGGGAGTATGTGTAGGAGAGCCCAGGGCTTGCAAATCCACTGAGGACTAGGCCAGGCTCTTCTCCAGGTCCAAGACAGGTTCCATGGCCTGCAGGCTGCCCCCTCACCCCCCACTTATCTCTGGATGGCTTCTGGACCTCCAGGAAGAAAGCTTGTTTGCCTCCCTGTTTTTGCATCTTTGAGAGATACTAGGCACCCTCCAACTTCTCTGCCAACTCTTAGAAAAAATGGCACAGTCACCAGGGGCCACGGGCCATGAGAATAGAGGTCCAGAGAGAGGCAGGTGGGTGAGGCTCACAGATGCAGGTTGACCAGGCAGCTGATGGCAGCTCCCACCTTAGAAGAATAATTCTGGATGATCTGGTGGCTCATGGTTCCTCAAGATCAGGAGTCAACCACACACAAAGTATGGTGTTAGTGCATCTCAGAAATGGATGATGGAATGGCCAAGAAGATGGTTCTAGAAGCTGTTGCTGGGGGCTGAGGAGGAAGCTGAGGGTGGCTGAGGCTGGAGTGGCATGGAGAGAAAAACAGTTCTGTTCCAGCAAGAGACATACCTACATGCTATGCCTGTGCCTCTAACAACTGCTCCTGGAAGCTGTCCCAGAAAGAGGAAAAATAGCAAAAGCAATAAATCCACCCTTTGTCCAGAAGGATTAATAAGGATTCAAGTAGAGATTGGATAACTGTCCAGAGGGTACAGGATGGATTCAAAGATTTGGTTTTCAAAGTGGAGGTAGGATTAGAAGTGGAAAAGAGTGATACTAATGACCACTAAGATTTTTGTCTGTCCTTTAATTATACGTTTTTGAGCCTTCCGATGCAGTTTCCATTATAGCTGAACTCATAATGTGAACTCTTGCCAGTACTTCCTCTTGGGCTTAGAATCCTCTTAGCTCTCACCTGCCTATGAGTGCCAGAGTTTATTAATGTGGGGCAGTAAACTTCATATTCTGTTAAAAAAAATCAATTTATTACAAATAAATGTGCACCTACCTTTTTAAAGTCAAAATGTAAAGAGCTTTATTGAGCTTAGTTGGTAAACTGTTTCAACTTTTAAGTATTACTTATATGCTATTCTCTTTTCTATTGAATATGTTAATCACAAACTTTGCAGTGAGAAGTAGCAATGCAGAAGCAGCTATTTTATATATAAAATTTTATTGCTTAAAAAAAAATCAAGTACTGCCAATTAGCATCATATCCATTCATATGTTATTTAAAACAGATGGAAAATTTTGTGGATTTTTTTTAATGATAGAGTATACCATAAAAAAAAGTTAGAATTTAGAGTGTACTCTGTCCTCTGCTTAAGTATGTAAACCGGTAATTTTAGATAAAGAACTAATTTGGTTCTTTTACTCATAATATGAAAATTTTAAATTTGTTATCTGATAGTCTTGATATTATCATTATGTTAAGAATAGTGCAAAATTTGGCACAGACAGAAACATATTTTTATTAGAAACATATTTATCTTTTTAAAAAAAGTTTATTTTGAGACAGCATTTGCACATGCATGCACAAATGGGGGAGGGGCAGAGAGAAGGAGAGAGAATTCCAAGCAGGCTCTGGGGCTCAAACTCACAAACTGTGAGATTATGACCTGGACTGAGATCAAGAGTCAGATGCTTAACTGACTGGGCCATGCAGGCGCCCCAGAAACATATTTACCTTAAATACTCTACATAAAGTAATTAAATCTGCATAACAATATGCATGCAATGCACAATAAAACAGATGTTTCAAATATAAATGTTGAACGTTTATGGCAATGAAGATTACGCATTACGAATGTTAAAGTTCTATACTTTAAAATCCCAAGATTAGGAAAAGAAAAACAATAATTGCAAGGGTTATTCTAGATATGCATTCACTTGTATCAGAAGAAATCAAACCTCAGAGAGATCAGTGTCTGTCAAATCTAGCAATTCAATATCCAGTCAATAATCTTAACATTCCTTTTTTTTTTCCCCTTGGTGCTGGGAAATGCACTGCAGAGTGATATGGGATTATCCCTGGCTTGACGATTTTCTCTTTTGTGATTGGCTTAACCATTTTATATTTGTTCCTCACTCCTTGTTTGTCCTTATACATTCATCAGGTCTTTGACAATGTCCTCAGATGGTGGTAGCAGATGTTGCAGCTGATTTTTCTATGAAACCAGCATCTAGATCCCATTACTTTTCTACTGGACCTTTTATGGAACCTTGTCTTTTCAGGTTTTAGCTATTTTTTGTTTAAAAATCATTCATTCTCAGCCACAAGGCTTTCCACATGTCTTCTTAGATCTGCTAGTATGTTGCTGGATTTGTTAGTTTATTCATATATGATCCTTGATACCTTTTAGGTCCTATTGAAAACAAAACTCAGCACCACCCACAAAACAACTTGAATTTGTGGCATGTGTTCCTTTCAGGAAAGGCTATTCTTCTGGGAAAGAAGGAGACTTGGGCTCTCAGTAGCCTCTGAAAAGGGTGTTTATGAAGGATGAACCTGGGTTCCTCCATTCTCATCCATGTTCTGCTGGGCTTCCTTCCTTCCCTACTTCCTTTCCCTCCTCCCTTCCTTCCCTCTTTCCTTCCTTCCTTCCCTCCTTCTTTCCCTCTTTCCTTCCCTCCTACCTTTATCCCTTCCTTCCCTTTCTTTCCTTCCTCCCTTCCTTTCTTCCCTTCCTTCTCTGCTTCATTCTCTCCTTCCTTCCTTTTTTCCTTCCTTTCCTTCTCTTCCCTTCCCTTTCTTCTTCCCTCCCTTCCTTCCCTTCTTTCCCTCCTTCCTCTCTCCCTTCTTTCCTTTCCCTTCCTTCCTTCCTTTCTCCCTCCTTCCTTTCCTTCTTTTCTTTTCTTTCTTTCTTTTTTTTTTGCTTTCCTTTCCCCAACTCTCCTACATGAGTAATGAATAGTACCTATTTCATGAGGCTATATAATTTCTGTTATAAATGAGCCTGTTCAGACTGTTAGCTTCACAGTTTCCAAAAGACAGTTGATTTTCACTATGTTAACTAACTGGGGAATTTACAATTTTTTTTTATTGTTTATTTTTTAGACAGAGAGGGAACGACAGAGTGCAAACGGGGAAGGAGCAGAGACAGAGGGAGACACAGAATCTAAAGCAGGCTCCAGGCTCCAAGCTGTCAGCACAGAGCCCGACCGGGGAGGGGGGGGCTCAAACTCACTAACTGTGAGATCATGACCTGAGCCGAAGTCAGCGGCTTAACTGACTGAGCCACCCACTAACTGGGGAATTTAAATAAAAGCTTAAAAAAAACAAAAGGGGTGCCTGGGTGGCTCAGTCAGTTAAACGTCCTACTTTGGCTCAGGTCATGAACTCATGGTCTGTGGGTTCGAGCCCCATGTCAGGCTCTGTGTTGACAACTCGGAGCTTGGAGCCTGCTTCAGATTCTGTGTCTCCCTCTCTCTCTGTCCTTACCCTGCTCATGCTCTGTCTCTCTCTGTCTCTCAAAAATAAATAAACATTAAAAAAAATAATAAAAAAAGAAACTACACTGTGAAAACAACAACGACAACAACAACCCGAAGATAGTTCTTTTTACAGCACTAAGTAGCCTTTTAATATTTCTCTTCAACTAAAAACTCTATATGCTTTTCTACTCAATTGATGAAACAGGTAGAGGGGTCCTATAGTTTGTGGGGTGGGTTTCAGTGTAGGAGCAGAGGGTGGCAGTGGCCTAGCCCAGGGGCTGTGGGCTTAGGGGAGTTCAGTCAGGCTGTTGTGAGGAACTCTTCTGCACCTCGGTTGGAGAATGGTGAGAATGGTGCTGCCAATTTCCCTGGAGACAGCTTTTATTCTGAAATGAGATCGAAGGATTTATTACAAATGTGTGGTATGAGGCCTGTGAACTTGACGATACTCGGCACTGCTTTGAACTCTTTCCCTGCACTCACGTAGCTAGCCTACTATGATGGGCTTTGCCAAATCCATAGCCTGGATCCCAGATTATAGCAGTGCTTCTCAAACTCTGAGCTCTTAGGGTCCCTTACCTTCTTCAAAATTACTGAGAACCCTAAAGAGCTTCTGTTTTTAAAGGCTTTTTGTTTATATTGGGATTCTCTCTCTCTCTCTGCCCCTTTTCTCCCTCAAAATAAATAAACTTAAAAAAATAATCATACTCATTAACATCAGAACTGATCCCATCATAAAGTCATTAAGTATCAAGAGGCACATATAAATTCATCAAAATTTACTTTTCATGCTAGATCTCAAATTTCATCATTAGCAACAAATACTGTCAGTTGTATTCCTTAGCACAAATTTCCTTTATTTATTTTCAAGATAATGTTTGCCAAATACTGATTCTAAATAACCAGAATTTGTCAGTCATTCTTTTCAAATACAATGCTGTTCCATAACAAAAGTGGTGAGTTCACCATGTGAGTCATACAATTGTTCAAGACCTTTATTTAGGACAGCCATTTTAATTCAATATGCAGCAAAAATGCTTATGTATACTTCTCATTTGGTTATTCAGAATATTACAAAGACATACTCAGCCTCAAGATTTTATAGTTTATAGTTCTTACTGTTTCATCCAGGGAATTCTTTTTTTTTTTAATTTTTTTAATGTTTATTTATTTTTGAGAGAGAGAGAGACAGAGTGCGAGTGGGGGAGGGGCAGAGAGAAAGAGAGACAGAACCTGAAGCAGGCTCCAGGTTCTGAGCTGTCAGCACAGGGTCTGATGTGGGACTTGAAATCACAAACTGCCAGATCATGACCTGAGCTGAAATCAAGAATCAGATGCTCAACTGACTGAGCCACCCAGGCACCCCTCATCCAGGGAATTCTTAAATGAAATTAGATTTTTTCCCCTGTGAATGTGTGGCAATGAGGAATACAATGATACAATGACTCTTGGTAGAGTCAGATGCCACTACCTTGATTTACTAAGGTGCCAGCAGTTTTAACGACTATTGCTTTTTCACTACTGGTTGATTTCACAGACCTCTTGAAAGGGTCTCAGAGACCCTCAGGGGTATGCAAACCAAACTTGTCAAACCACTGATCTATTCTGATTTTTCTAAAGGGAAGTGCATATAACAAATAACTACAAAATAATTCTGTCAATGCATAAAATACCAAGAGTCATTCTTCCATATACATGCACAAAGGGAGCATGTTGAAGAGGTAACTAACCCAGGAGGGGGATGGGGGCAATCAAAGCTGAGATAAGCCATTAAGGGGAACAAGAAGAAATCAAGAAAGTCTTCTTGATGAAGGGGTGGATGTGCTTGGGAAGGGCATCCAAAGCAGAGAAAATACATTGTCAAACACCATGACTGAATACAGCCTCATTTATTAGGATAGGCTAGATTATCTTGTAGCACATACCTAAATCTGCACAGCTTAATGCATCACAATTTATTTCTCACTCATAGACTATTGCCAGTAAGATGACTCTTCAAGGCAGCTGGGTCAGCAGTTTGGGTTGCTTTTATCTGTGGCTATGGAATGTGAACATGTAGCCTCCACAATCTCCGTGGCAAAGAGAGAGCTGCTATTAGATCTGCTAACAGAACTGAAAACATATCCACTAATGGTCCTAGACTATTAGAACTCCTCAAATGGCCCCTTAAAATTTAAGGGGGCTGAGAAATGTGAGAGAGCACTTGCATGTTTGGAGAGGCATGAATTTAATTGGCCGACCTTAGGTCCTTAAAACAGACCTCTGGCACTAATTTCTACTAACGCAAAGAATAGATAGTTTCTAGAGATAAACAGTAAAGTGCTCTGTTAGTCAACCAGAATGATGATGAGTAGGCAGATTCACACTGAAGTTTCAGATCAAAAAGGATTAAAAGTAGAGTTGGAGATAATAGGCAAGATAATAGGCAAGAGATTCTTCATGGTATAATGATAAAAAGCTCAGTATTGAAGAGCTAATTTTTTTCCTTAAGTGGGTAGAAGAGGAAAAAGAAAACAGGTATATATATATTTGTTTTCCATGGATGTGTTAATAAAATTTGTGTTAATCTAATTTTTATAAACTGAATTATACTTTAATTCCCTAAAATAGCCTTGTAGTTAAATAAATATATTACTTTGAATTATTTTCTATATAGGATATCTATACATACACACATATATTTGCTTAAAGGATAATAGGCTTTTAATTTTTACCTCTGAAATCTGGGCTTATTATTTTTTGTTTGCGAACAGAAGAAAACACCTATGTTCTGTCATTTCTTCCAGCAGAGGGCACTACAACCCAAGTATCAAGTTTCACATAGTTTTCATAACTCACATAGTTACTTGACAACTCTCATAAATGTGCCAAGTATAGCCCCATGAGGAGGCAGGGGAAGACAAAGTAAAGACTTCCCTTCCAGACCTTTCTTCTGGTAAACAAAGAATATAAACCAAGATGATTTGCGCATGTTCTTATCAATTTGTACCAAGTGTCAAATAAATGGAGACAGCTAACAGCCCAGAGGGCACAGTTATAAAGGTGCCATCACATCTAGGAGGGGTTAAAAATGGTTTTGGGAAGAGCATAGATGAATTCCATTTTAAAGAAAAGTATCAAGAACATTCTTGTAAAGGACAATATCAAGTTTTATGATAAATAAAGACATACATATTGACTAATGGATTGTGCTCTAAAAACCACATGATCTAGTGGAGGGAACATATAAATACACAGCAAACTCAGATGCATGACAACAGCAATAACTGCCAAGTTTAGACCTCAAAACTGTTTCAAATTTCCAGTTGCCTCCTTGACCACACCAAACAATTCAAGTTCCCATAAACTTAACATCACCACAACATTTCATCATCTGACTCACATGTGGTCCTCTTTCTCTGTCCATTCATTATTTAATGTCATTACTGATCTTGTATATTACACCATATTCACCAAATTTAAAGTCAAACAGTACATTGAGCATGGTGTAATTAACATACTGAATCAAATGGAACACTGGTAGTACAAGTTAGGGTATCTTGGGGCGCCTGGGTGGCTCAGTCGGTTAAGCGGCCGACTTCGGCTCAGGTCATGATCTCGCGGTCCATGAGTTCAAGCCCCGCGTCGGGCTCTGTGCTGACAGCTCAGAGCCTGGAGCCTGTTTCAGATTCTGTGTCTCCCTCTCTCTGACCCTCCCCCGTTCATGCTCTGTCTCTCTCTGTCTCAAAAATAAATAAACGTTAAAAAAAAAAATTAAAAAAAAAGTTAGGGTATCTGTATACTTTTGTCCTTGTTCATTTGTGCTATCCATTGCTTATATTCACTTCCTTATGGGAGCTGCACCAGAAGAGTATAAATTTATATTTAAAAATTTAAAGATCTGTATAAATCTTGTGATTGTCCAGTGAAGGGCTATAGAGAGGGTAGTGTTTTTAACAGTACTTTCAATCAAGGTTTGAACAGTAACACACCTGAAGGAGTAAATTTAGTAAACTGTAGTAAAAAGCACTTTTCAAAGTTTGCATGGTTTCTTTACAGAGGTTTTCTGGATTTTTCAAAATAGGGTTTTCAGATTAGCCCTTGTAAAAGAGCAAAATTAAAAGAAAAAAACAACCCTGCCTCTCCAAAAGTAGCTTTTTCTACTTGGTTCTGCTGTATTTTCTTGAACTAAATATTGGCTATGAACTAGCATAGTGTTTCTCTGAGTCACCTTCTATGAAAAGCTGCCAAGCATTGGCAGCTTTTCACAAAGGAGCAGGTGGGGGCCAACCAAAACTTCTGGTACATCAAAAAATCCTTCTGAGAGGAGATTACTTTAGCTGAATTTTTAAAGCTAAAGCTTTTCAGGGTGTCAAAAATATTTTCTGCACTAAATGGGTATAGGGCATACCAAGCAAAGGGAAAAATATTCACAAAGAATCAGAAGTATACCTGAGCATACAGCCTGTTTGCAGGTCTGCAGGTAGTTAGGCCTTTAAAAAAATGCTTATTCATTTTTGAGAGAGAGAGAGAGAGAGAGAGAGTCCTTATGAGTGCATGCATGCACAAGCAGGGGAGGGGCAGAGACAGAAGAGGGATAGAGGATCCAAAGAAGCCGCCTCTGCTGATAGCAGAAAACCCCATGCAGAGTTTGAAGTCAGGAACCATGAGATTATGACCTGAGCTAAAGTTGTGCACTTGACCGACTGAGCCACCCAGGCGCCCCTAATTAGGCCTTTCTTAAGCAGAAACGTTGAAGAAGTTGTGGACAATGAGGCAGAAAAGCTAGATTGTTGAAGAAGTTGTGGACAATGAGGCAGAAAAGTTAGATGAGGCCTTTGTCAAACTTACTGAGAAAGAAAATCCTGAGCAGAGAAAAATATAATACAATTAGATGTGTATTTAGCAGTTAATCACCAAATATTTTTGAATTTACACATGTCTAGAACAGTAAACATTGTTATGGAGTCTGGTCAAGAAATACAAAATATTGTCCTTACCTACCAACTTGTGAATTATAAGCTAAAATATGTGAAATACTAGGGGATGAAGCAAGGCAGGACCAAGATGGGAAGTGTACTTATATCAAGATGCAATAGTTGTCCTGGAATGGTCTGGGAAGGCACACTAGAGTAGTGGTTTAAAGCATGGACATTGGAATCATTAGACCTGTACTGGAATTCTGTCCCTGCCGTCGTCCAGTATGAACTTAGGCAAGTGTCTTAAATCTCCCAAGCCCCCGTGTCTTTGTCTACAAAGTATAAATGATAACAGTACCAAGGCTTGTACATAATGTAAAAAACATAAAGCATTTAACACAGTGCCTAGTGCATAGTAAACCACTCTCCCCCCACAAAGAATGGTGACCTATCGTTACAGAAGCGAGGCCTTGACAGGAGGGGAGAATTTGGACAGGTACAGAGTGTGGGAAAAGGCTGGCATTTCAGGTGAGGGGGATATTGAACCTGAGCAAAGCAATGAACATGGCACATTTGAGGACGCTAGGAAAGAAATGAACATTAAAGGGAAGAGGAATAAGTCTGGGCATATGGGATTGATATGGAGGGTTCCCATATTTAGAGCCCTAAGTGAAGGAGTAAGATGTGTAGTTATCATATGGAGTCCTCAAATCTGTTGGTGCTCCAAATAGTGTTCTTAAACTAACTTTGTATTGCTTACCACTTTTAAATATGTATGGATGCTGTCGAAATTTATAAAGCACAAATTAGTTTAAAGGGGCCCCTGAATTAATAAATATTTAAAAATTTATCCAAGCATACCATTCTTCAGGTCTCAACTTAAATCTTATATCCTCAGACAAACTTTTCCTTATTTAAATACTTAAAGTAGTGCCCATGCCTTCTTTCCTTTATAGTCTTTATTCTGCTTTAATTTGCTTCATAGCACCAAAAGCTAAGCTTGGAATTATATTATGCATTTATTTGACTATAAGCTTCCATAAAGGAGCTCACTCTTTGACTGTAAGCTCCCATGGAGGCAAGAACTGTTGTATTCACTGCGATCACTCCAGCATCTAGAACAGTGTCTCTACACGGTGGGCCTTAGGTATATATTTTCTGAATAAATAAACCTACAAAGCAGTAGTTTCAAGTGCATACTACAAGGCAAATTAATTGATTATGTTATACGTAGTCAGTCATTTTCAGTGAATAATTCCAATTAAAATTGCTTCAGAAGACTCTTTGCTTCCTCTTTATAGTTATCATTGGCTCTTTGCCTGAAAGAGAATTTATTAATATAAGAGGTGACACAGAAGAATTGTCCCAACTATGAAACACATAAGAGGGAAATAAATCTTTGTTCTATAGGGATGCAGCTTAAACATGTGAAAGAACACTGCTTCTGAGATATGGCATAGCCATTTATTTCAGTGCTCAAATGATAAAGACATTAATCAGAGCCTCCTATAACCCAAGACAGGTTAAACCTCTAACATGTTATTTAAAATTAGGTAATGTGTGTTGTCACTTGGATGACAAAGCATCCAGGTGATAATAAATTTTGAACTCCTGCAACCTCAGTCATCATAAGACAATGAACCTGTGTCATAAGATTGCTTAAAGTATAATAGAAACAAGATCCGTGTTTATGTATTAAGCAAGCATGTCATCAGAGGATATACTGACCATTTGATGAGAAATTTGGTATGACCCAAAGTACTTATGTCAGGAGACATCTGATATTTTAACATAAATGTTACATTATTTGATCCCTTGTCATGTTTTTTGGGTTCCCTGACCTTTATTCTGACATATACAGACACATATCATTTAGATTGCCACTAATTATAGGGCAAAAGTTAATACCTTCACTAAAAGTATTTTATGTGTCTGAACTTCCCTCTCCTAAGAGTTTGATAGGGTTCACTTCATTTTCTTCCTATAACAGGAATGGAAATAGTGGTCGTGTGATGATCCTTTCTTCTCTCAAGACTGGCTGTTATTCTTTAAACTGTATGTTAGCAAATTTGCTCTGGATATTTGACCGTGAATGAATAGTATGTTTTTTGTTTTTTGTTTTTTTTAAACGTTTATTTATTTTTGAGACACAGAGAGTCAGAGCATGAACAGGGGAGGAGCAGAGAGAGAGGGAGACACAGAATCTGAAACAGGCTCCGGGCTCTGAGCTGTCAGCACAGAGCCCGACGCGGGGCTCGAACTCGTGGACTGAGAGATCATGACCTGAGCCGAAGTCGGACGCTTAACTGACTGAGCCACCCAGGCGCCCCAAATGAATAGTATGTTTTAATAGAAATCACAATAGTAAGCAAACAAACAATTACATGTGCGATAACCTGTTTATCCATATACTCACCTATTGCTACATCAGAATTATTTCTGACATGTCTGTCCCTAAAAAATCCTAAACTCCACCTCTTGCAAATCAAGTAAGATATTTTCAGTGATAATGACTTGGATATTTGCATGTGTAACTCCCTTCCACCCACCATACCTGTGAGGCACAGAGTTAGAATCGGGAAATTTGTCCTGGTTCTCCTACTGGCAACCTCCTTTACTTTTTTGGAGCCCAGTACATATGATTCTCTTTTCTGAACAGAAAAGTTCTGAACAGAACTATAAGCAAGTCCATAAAGACTCTGTTTTTACAGTTTAAAGTTGTTGATGATCTTTTTAAATAAGATGCTTAATTTAACTCCAGGAAAAGAGGCTAATGGTAGGGGATGTTAGGATCACCATTCAGTGAGAAAAACATTATTCCAATCCCAGTTCTGTTAGTCATATTGTGGCTTGAGAAATTTACTCAACCTTCCTGATCTTAGTTTGCTTTCCAGAATAATGGGAATAATAGTGTACACTTCACAGCATTGTTAGGATTAAGGAAACAAAGTACTGAAAATACTCAGAGCAGCGACAGGAAATCAACAAATCTTGGTTAAATCAGAAAACTGCTCCAGAACTATATTTTGTCACCTCCTTTTGTCCTTAAATATTTGTTTCATATGCAAATGTGCATGCCACTATATTTTATTAGTTACATAATTCAAATTAACTGGATCTTTGTTTTTTAAATTTTTGTTTTAATTTCAGTTAGTTAATGGACAGTATTATATTAGTTTCAGATGTATAGTATAGTGATTCAACAATTCCATACATTACCTGGTGCTCATTACAACAAGTGTAGTTCTTAATCCCCATCACTCCCAACTCCTCTCTGGTAACCATCAGTTCTGTATAATTAAGAGTTTGTTTCTTGATTTGTCTCTATCATATTTCCCCCTATCTCATTTGTTTCTTAAATTCCACATATGAGTGATATCATATGGTATTTGTCTTTTCCTGACTGACTTATTTCACTTAGTATTATATTCTCCAGCTTCATCCATGTCATTGCAAATAGCAAGACTTCATTCTTTTTCTGTGGCTGAATAATATTCCATTGTATATATACCACATGTTTTTTTTTAATTTAAATTTTAGTTAACATACAGTGCAATATTGGTTCCAGGAGTAGAATTTAGTGATTCATCACCTACATACAACACCCAATGTTCATCACAATAACTGCCCTCCCTAATACCAATCACCTATCTAGCCCATTTCCCACCCACCTCCCTCCATCAGTCCTCAGTTTGTTCTCTATAGTTAAGAGTCTCTTCTGGCTTATTTCCCTCTCTCCTCTTCCTCCCTCCCTTATGTTCATATGTTTTGTTTCTTAAATTCCACATTTGAGTGAAATCATTCGGTATTTGTCTCTGATTAACTTATTTTGCTTAGCATAATACATTCTAGCTCCACCCACATTATTACAAATGGCAAGATTTCATTCTTTTTGATGACTGAGTAATATTCCATCATGTATGTACATACCACATCTTCTTTATCTGTTCATCAGTCAATGGACATTTGGGCTTTCTCCATAGTTTGGCTATTGTTGATAATGCTACTATATACCTTGGGGTGCATGTACCCCTTTAGATCTGTATTTTTGTATCCCTTGGGTAAATACCTAATAGTACAATTACTGGATTATAGGGTAGTTCCAGTTTTAACTTTTCAAAGAACCTCCATACTGCTTCAGAGTGGCCTCCAGAGCGGCTGCACCAGTTTGCATTCCCACCAACAGTGCAAGAGTGTTCCCCTTTCTACACATCCTCCCCAATACCTGTTGTTTCTTGTATTGTTCATTTTAGCCATTCTGACAAATGTGAGGTGGTATCTTTTTTTTTTTTTTAAACATTTTTTATTTATTTTTGAGAGACAGAGACAGAGTGTGAGCAGGGGAGGGGCAGAGAGAGAAACACACAGAATCAGAAGCAGTCTCCAGGCTCCAAGATGCCAGCACAGAGCCCGACGTGGGGCTTGAACCCACCAACTGTGAGGTCATGACCTGAGCTGAAGTCAGATACCCAACCAACTGAGTCACCCAGGCACCCCGAGGTGGTATCTTATCATGGTTTTGATTTGTATTTCCATGTTGATGAGTGATGATGAAAATCTTTTCATGTGTCTGTTAGCCATCCAGATGTCTTCTTTGGAAGTGTCTATTATATCTTCTGCCCATTTCTTAACTGGGTTGTTTGTTTTCTGGGTGTTGAGTTTGATAAGTTCTTTATAGATTTTGGATACTAACCCTTTATCAGATATTCCATTTAATACAGAAGCTTGGCTTGCAGTAGGTACAATGGATCTTTAATAAGGATCAATGGGCCATGTACATAATGTTTGCTTTGTGAGTGCCAGCAGAAGGTGGTAAGCAAGAATTAAAATAACTTTTTAAAAAATAATGTTTCATTGTGTGGGTTTTTTGACAATTGCTTCATCTGTTTTTCATTCTTATTAAAAACAACTCTTTAAAAATAATTTGTTAATCAATTATCAATAAGAAAATTGTTAGATATTCAACATGAAAATTTCAACTTCTAGCAATTTCATTCTTTTATCTGCTGAATATTAGTTAGATTTAGTATAGTTTATTTAACCACTCCTATATTGATGGACACTTTAGTTCTTTCTGGTTTCCTATAATTAAGAGAATCCTGCAAAGAACATACTTGTATTTGTTAGGTAACACAAAACTGTTATAACATGCCAGAGCAAGAATGCATAATGGGGATTCTCTGTGCCTTTTGGTTCTGGATATGTGTTTCCTTCCCTAGACTGGGGAAGTTTTCAGCTATTATCTCTTCAAATAAATTTTCTCCTCACTTTTATCTCTCTTCCTCTTCTGGTACTCCTATAATAGGAATGTTATTACATTTGATGGAGTCACTGAGTTCCCTAAGTCTATTTTAACTTTGCATAATTCTTTTTCTCTGTTTTGTTCAGCTTGATTACTTTCCATTGCTCTGTCTTCTAGGTCATTAATTCATTCCTCTGCTTCTTCCAGCCAGCTGTCATTCCATCAAGCATGTTTCTCATTTTGTTTATTGATCCATTTTTCTCTGCTATATTATTACTTTTTGCTGTGTTAAGGGTCTCACTCATGTCTTCTCTTTTATTAAATCTAGTGAGTATCCTTATAATCATTACTTTAAATTCTCAATTAGGTATGTTACTTATGTCTGTTTCACTTAGATTTCTCTCCATGGGCTTTTCCTGCTCTTTCATTTGGGATACATTTCTCTGGTTTCTCATTTTGTCTAAGTTTCTATACTTGTTTCTGTGTGTTAGGAAAGTCAGTTACATCTCCTGTTCTTGAGGGTAATGGTCTTATGAAGAAGCCCTATATTTCCCTGCCAGATAGTGTCCCCTGTTCCCTAGGGCCTGGCACTTCTAGGAGAGTCTCTAATGTGTGCTGCATCTGCTCTGCTATTTTGTTCTGGCTACTTTATCCTTTAGGTCAGTTGACTGTGGAAGCTCTCTTTGCCCATTGTGGGCAGAGGCTGGTCCCTGGCCTGAATGTGGTACACTTTAACTAGGTGAGCGCTGGTGTGCTTGTGAAATGAGATCTGTCACCACCGCTGCCAGAACCAAGGCTCTGCAAAACTCCTGAGTTGAGAGACAAAGTGTGTGCAGGGATTTGGCTGGGGGAGGGGGCCTGCTGTGCTGGGACTGAGGCAAGCAAGACTGGGAATGGACCTGTGAGAGTGTGAGGCATGGGGTTTGATGAAAACAAGTTAGGTAGCAAGTGTGGGCACTGTGTTGGTTCCCCCACGTGTCCCTGTGTTTATGTTAAGGGGCAGGGGAGGGGAATGGCACCTGCCAGTTCCTTTGTTCTTAGAGGGGTCTCTCCATGAAAGCTGCCTCTCTGGGACACATTCTGAGATGAGCAAATAGCGTCCCCCCTGTGTGTGCCAGACACTATTCAGATCACTGTTTGGGGGCTAATGTCCATGGACTGTTTGCCTGCCTTTGCTCCAAGAGCAGCACAATGCTCTCCAGGATCTATCTCAGCCAAACTCACTGACCTTTAAAGGTTTAGGCTTTAAGCTCCACTTGTTGCCCGAAGTCACAAAATTCAGCCACTCTTGCTTTCCAAGCTGATTGCTATGGGGAATTATCTCTTCCACGGGCTCCCCTGCATGCTAGTCTGTCCCTTGTCCTTCCCTAGGACCTTGGCTCCCTCTCCACCATGGTGGCCTTGATCTTTTTCTCTCCCAAACAGTGTGTGCCTGTACTTCCTACCTTCATGATGTGACCTCTTCTCTACCTTTAGTTGTGGGGTTTGTGTGCCAGTCTTTAGTTGATTTCTGGAATACTTAGGATGATTTGATAGTTATCTAGTTGTGTTCATGGGACGAAGCAAGCCGAGGGTGCTCCTACTCCTCCATCATCTTCCCTCTCCTCTCCTCTTAAATAGGATTTTTAAATATATTTAGAAAAGGCACACTTAATATCTGTTTTAGTCAAATTATCAAGCATTTTAGAATCTGTTCTACATGTCATAGAATGTAAATTACTAAACATACACAGTAAAACATTAATCTAAGAAGAGGTAATCAATACTAAAATAAGATTTTCAGACTTGCAGCTACAAGTTCTAGAAATCTGATACAGTTACATAATTCAATTATAAAATAGGTATTTATCTGTAGGTTTTAGCATAATGAGTTATTCAAGAATATTTACTGAGCCAACTGCTATTGAGAGTTAATTTGAAAAGACACAATTTCTGTAAACCCAGCCAAATGGATGGGTAAAACCACCAAAACCTGCAGGTTAGTATAAATGCATTATTACCTCCCAATGCAAAGACCCCAGTCAAGTTTCAGTAGTTATCCCCACCACATGCGTTACAGCAAGGGACTCAGAATCACTTGTTGCATTTGGTTGTTTAGACTCCTTCAATCTGGAAGAGTACTTCAGTCTTTCTTTGACTTTGATGACATGGACATTTTTAAAAAGTATAGGACATCTATTTTGCAGGCTTTCTTCCATTGGAATTTTTGTGGTTTTTTTGCAGAAACTTCATAGGAATGGTGCTGCAGTGTGCTTGTTATATCCTATCAAGTAGAACACAATTTTGATTTGCCCCATTCCTGGTCATATTAATTTTGATACTTAATTAAGCAGTTGTCTGCCAGTTTTCTCTACTGTAATATGGTTTTAATTAGGAATTTTTTAAATATTTATTCATTTTTCAGAGAGCAAGAGTCAGAGCAGGAACAGGGGAGGGACAGAGAGAGAGGGAGACACAGAATCCGAAGCGGGCTCCAGGCTCTGAACTGTCAGCACAACACAGGGCTTGAGCTCACGAACCAGGAGATCATGACCTGAGCCAAAGGTGGATGCTTAACTTACTGAGCCATCCAGCCACCCCTTCACTGTAGTATTTTTTGTAACTAATAAGCAATTTGTGGAAGATGTATTGACTCTATGCAAATATTTTGTTCTTCATCAGCCTTTCCCTTACTAAATTTAACATCCACTGATTTTTTGGCTTAATCAATCATTGTTATGATATTTGCTAAGAGGTAATGTTCCCAATTCCATCATTCTACTTACATTCATTGATGGACATTCCATTGTAAAGAAAGACTATTTCTTTTCTCTGCTTCTTTATTCATTTAATTATGTATAAAAATATTGCTTTGTAACCTCCTATTTTATTCAGATTATAATGCTACTATTATTATTTATTTTGATACTAAAATTGTCTTGGATTTGGCCTGTATGAACCCCTTCATGCTGGCTTCCATGCCTTTTTGGCATGTTCCTATAATTCTTTGAATACTTCCATACGTTCTGGCTTTGTGTGAGTCAGCCTTGAAATCAATCATTTCTCTAAATCCCTGTTTAATAAAGAATGGTATTTAGAAACCAAGACCTGACTGCTAGGTGTGATCATTACTATTGGGGTATTGCTTCTCCCAAGCCCTCTTGGTGGACAGAACTAAAGAATATATGCATATGTATATCCACATCTATATACAGTTATTGAACTATAACTATATATATGTATGTACATATTTGCATCTATATTTCTTTATCAATGTATTGAAAACTATGGATTCATACCAATATGCCCAATGTCAAAGAAAAATCACAAGGTTCACTCAACCTTTATCCCTTTTAATATTTGTAATTTCCTCTATTGTGAGAAGCTTGGCTCTTACTATCCTCAAAATATTTACTTATTCACTCAAGTTACCACTGAGTAACCTGACTCCTTGACAGGCTGCTGCTTCTGCCTTCTACTTCCCAATCCTGGGCCCCCACGTGAACACACTCTGTGAGGTCCCACCCTGAGTTAGTCTGCTCCCACTGCCACCTCCTTTTTAAAAATTTCATTCATTCATTCATTCATTCATTCATTCATTCATTTTTTAAAAATTTAAACCTAAGTTAGTTAACATATGGTATAATAATTATTTCAGGAATAGAATTTAGTGACTCATCACTTACATATAACACCCAGTGCTCGTCCCAACAAGTGTCCTCCTTAATGCCCCTTGCCCCATAAGCCCATTCCCCCACCCAACACCCCTTCAGTAACGCTCAGTTTGTTCTCTGTATTTAAGAATCTCTTATGGTTTGTCTCCCTCTCTGTTTTTATATTATTTTTGCTTCCCTTCCCTTCTGTTTATTTGTTTTCTA
Source organism: Panthera tigris (assembly GCF_018350195.1). Taxonomy (NCBI): domain Eukaryota; kingdom Metazoa; phylum Chordata; class Mammalia; order Carnivora; family Felidae; genus Panthera; species Panthera tigris. The sequence goes on from NC_056663.1 coordinate 148,760,451, forward strand.
TCTTAAATTCCACATATGAGTGAAATCATATGAGATTTGTCTTTCTCTGACTGACTTACTTCGCTTAGCATAATACACTCTAGTTCCACCCATGTTGTTGCAAATGGCAAGATTTCATTCTTTTGATTGCCAAATAATATTACATTGTGTATATATAATATATAGATGTACCACATCTTCTTTATCCATTCATCTGTCAATGGACATTTGGGCTCTTTTCATACTTTCCCACTGCCACTTCTTTGGATGGATACATGTCATTCCACTTAGGCTCTCTTTAAGCTGCCACATTTGAACACCTATTTCACTCACCCCTGTTTAATGGATTTTCAAGTGAATTATGAAAGAAGGGAGGAAACAATTAAGGAAAGAAGGAGGAATACAGGGAAGCAAGTAAGGAAGAGAGGAGCATAGGCTTAGTTGATTTTTATATCAAGATCATGTTAACATTTAGAAAGACTTTAGGAAAAGTTTATGCTTCCCTCAGCAGTATATGAGACTGCCTTTTTCTCCATGGCCTGTGTTAAGGTCTAGTATTACAAAATTTTTTAAATGCTTATTTAATGGGTGCAAATGATACATCTCTATTTAGAGTTCCTTGATTCCTACTGAGATTGCATATTTTCTCCCATGTTTATTTGGTCATTTGTTTCCTTTTTTGGTATTATTTATTTGATAGGAAGTAATAGTTGCTTAGAGAAATTTTGCTGTAAAGCAAAATAGAGAAATGACAATGGCTTAACCTATCAAGGATTTTCTTTCTTTCTTAAAAATGGGTGTATTCACCTTTTGGTATACTAAAAGGAACAATCCAGTACAAAGTAGAAAAATTATTGATGCAGGAGAGAAAGGCTATCAGTTGCTAGAATGACATCTTAATAGACTAGTGGAGGTCAGCATTAGGGCCCAAGAGGAAGAGTCTCAGATAAGAACGATTGATGCATGCATCCATGGGTCAGAGAAAGAAAATGTGTGGATTCAGATGAAGGCAGGCCACTAGATGAGTGTGGGACTTGACTCCTATTTCTTCAATAAATAAGTAATAAGACCATCAGTTGGGTGAGAATGAGGAGGAATTATTTGAAAAGAACAGAAGATCTGAAATAATTGTCTAGGAGAGTGTAAGAATTGAATAGAGATGTATGGTAGGATTATTAAATAGCATTTGGGGGCTACTTGAGGTTAGCATCATGAATGTAAAGACAGAAGAGAGTTGAAAGCTTATTCAGGAAATTGTTTATAGAGAAGGACCATGTAATCTAAACTGGGTAAGCAGGGGTGCCTGGGTAGCTCAGTTGGTTAAACATCTGACACTAGATTTCTGCTCAGGTCATGACCTCATGGTTCATGAGTTTAAGCCCTGCATCAGGCTCTGCACTGGCAGTGTGGAGCCTGCTTGGGATTCTCTCTTTCTCTCTCTTTCAAAGTAAATAAATAAACTTAAAAAAATAAATTAAACTGCATAAGCAAGAGAAATCAGATTTGATTTGGGTGAAAGATCATGTAAAGGGGTTCAGTGGACTGAAGGTCCGAGTGGGGTCCAAGAATTGTTGGAGTCAGGTTACTAGAGGAAGTGAACTGGAGAGATAGGCAGTGAATGCATGACAATATCTTAATTTCTTCCTCCCCTTAAATAATTATGTATCTGAAAAATGGAGTTCTAGCTTATACATTATTTTCTTATATTTTTAAAAGTATTGCTCTTTTTTCTTCTTTTTGCATCCTGTGTTTGTAAAAGAGTAAGCTGTATTTTTATATGTTTGATTTGATATTTTTCCTGGTTATTGATATTCTTAAATTTTATTGAAATATTTTATAGATGAGAACTTTTAAAAGCATTTTATCCTACTTTCAAATTGTTAGGTTCTCTATTCTTAAGATTTATGCTTTTAGTTCTTAGAAATTCTTGGCTATTATTTCTTATAATGTTGTCTCACTGTATAATATCCTTATGAGATCCTATGGAATATGTTTTCATCTTATTTTTACCTTTATAGGTATTTTAGGTAATCCTCTTTGCCATTTTTAAATAAGAAATTCTTGGGCTCAGCATTTTAACTACCATTAACCTTATTTGTTCTAGATGTTTATCAACAGCAATACTTAGAGGTGATCTTTATAGACTTTTAGAACTTGATGCAAATATTAAATGAGACTATTTAAAAATGTTATTATAAAATATTTTAAAAATACATAATGAATTATATGTAGCTTATTAAAAGTTACCTGGTTATAGGCTGAATATACAAATAGGCAATAGGCAGATTATATATAAAAATGTAAAACTCTGACCCATTACCTTCAGCAATCAGCCCAGAAAACCAACTCACTATCTGTGACAATCAATCCAAGAGGCTCAACAAGAAATTGGTCCCAGAAGACTAGAATTTGATTAGTAATTTAATTAATAGCTGACAACTTCCTTAATATTTTCCTCTGCTTCCAACTTAGGACCAATCACAGGAAGCTAAATATGCACCTTTATCCAATCAAGTAGGATGCCTTACTTTTATTTAACCCTTCTAAAGTTTTCCTCTGCTCTGCCTATCTTTGAGTCTGCCAGACACAAATGACAATGGCTAACTCCCTTCCTACAGAAACTCTGAATAAATACACTTTACCTGTTCTCATTTGGTTAGTCTTTGTTTATTACTATGTGTGTGTGTGTGTGTGTGTGTGTGTGTGTGTGTGTGTGTGTGTGGAGAGAGAGAGAGAGAGAGGGAATTTATAATGTATTATGTAGTGTGGTTCCAACATTAATTTCTAGCACTTTATTATTAAAGAATTGGCCATTAGGTATAGCTAGTGAAGATGTCTCAAAAATTAGATATTATGGGGGCACCTGGGTGGCTTAGTTGGTTAAGCATCTGACTTTCAGCTTTGGCTCAGGTCATGATCTCACAGTTTGGTGACTTTGACCACTGCATTGGTCTCTGTGCTGACAGTGCAGAGCCTGCTTGGGGTTCTTTCATTCTCTCCCTCTCTCTCTGCCCCTTCCCTTCTCACAGTGTCTCTTTATCTCTCAAAATAAATTAATTAATTTAAAAAATTAAAAATAAAAAATAGGTATGTATACTGTTTATGTACAAAGTCCTTATGCATGTGTACTTGATTAATTTTTTACTTCAATAATATTTACAACTATGTGCCAAGAACTGTTGTAAGCACTAAAGAGGCAACAATCCCTGTTTTCAATCTACTAATAAATTGATGAATTAATATATGCACATAGGTACATATATATATGTATATATGATATATATGTATACAGAGACAGAGATAACAAGCTGTAAATGCTAAGACAAACAAGTAAGCAAAGGTTGAGGATGGAGAGTGAAGGATTCACTATTTTAGAGAACATGGTCAGAGAACTACCTTTGATGAGGTGACATTTCAGCAGAGATGTGAAAGAAATAAAGGATCAAGACTTGTAAGTATCTCTAGGAAGAGTTTCAAAGGAGAGAGAGAACATAAATTACAAACCCGGAGGGCGCCTGGGTGGCTCAGTGGTTAAGCGTTCGACTTCCGCTCAGGTCATGATCTCACCGGTTGGGAGTTGGAGCCCTGCATCGGGGCTCTGTGCTGACAGCTCAGAGCCTGGAGCCTGCTTCGGATTCTGTGTCTCTCTCTCTGCGCCTCCCCTGCTCATGCGCGCTCTCTCTCTCTCTCTCTCTCTCAATAATAAATAAATGCTAAAAAAAATTAAAAAAAAAAAAAAGAAATTACAAACCCGGAGGACAACATGGCTGGAACTGAGTGAAAATGAAATTAGAAAGAACAGAGAATTAGTAGGGCAAGATTATATATGGCTTTGTATGCTAAGATAAAACAGTAGTATTCTAACTGTGCTGAAAAGGCATTTGAGCAATATAATCTAATATTTCAATGAGATCACTCTAATTGTTGTATACAGGATAGATTAGATGGAGCCAATTATGGAAGCAGTGATGCCAGTTAGGAGGTCATACAGTATTTCAGATGACTGATGATGAAGTTATTGATTAGGGTGGTATTGGTGAAGATGGTGACAAGCAGTCAGATCTGAATATATAGTTTGAAGGTTGAAACTCCAGGATTTTCTAACGGATTGGATGTGGAGGGCAGTCTAGGATCACTTCAAGGTTTTGTCACAACCAACTGGGTGAGTAATGGTGCAATTTACTGAGATTGAGATTGAGTGGGAAGAAGCAGTCAGGAGGTTTAGGGAGAACTAACTGTTAAGGTTGGGACATGTTACGTATAAGATGCCTGCATGAAATACAAGTGAGTATGTTGAGCAGAGATTTAGATATGCAAGTTTGGGGTTCAGAGAATGTATCAGAACTGGAAATATAAGTTTGGGAATCATGAACAAACAGAGAGTATATTTGAAACAAAAAAGACCATAAAAGTCAGAGAGTAAATGTGATAGAGAAGATATTTGAAGGCTGAGCCCTGAGAACGTGCAAGATTTACCGGTTGAACAGAATGGAGGATTTTGCAAGAAGTTTCTCAGTCATTGCCCTGTAATTAGCCGTTGGTGAGAAGTCATCTAAATCTTAGCTGATTCATGTTTCAAGTATTAGATACAATCTACTACTGCCACAGGTGCACTAAGAGCATGGCGTGTGGTAGTTTGAACACATTTTCATTATTAATTAGCAATAATTTAAAGCCAAAAGGTAGCTACAAATTATTTTCTTGGGTAATTGTTCAATAACTTTTCGAATTAGATGTTTCAATCAAACACTAAAAGTACTGTAATTTAATTTATGTAATAATAATGTCTGCCAAACCACTCAAATCTTTTGTGCCTAAAAGCATGCCTTATAGTAGTAGGAGCCAAATAAATATTAGTTTCATACTGTAATGTTTTGTTGGCAGATATTTAATAGTCACAAAACCATTTTATATACTAGCAAAGAACACTCTAAAAATTATTACCGTAGAGGATATTTCCTATTCATTTGCTTTGGCAGCAAAAAGGGAATATGAATAAGAAATGTATTCCTTGAAATAAAGATCCCATATCCAAGTTATTTCATCAATATTTTCTCTTCTGACTTACTGTGAGGCTTAGGTCAAACTGCATAACTCTTATATAGAGTGAGCATAATTTTTTCTTGCTACATGTTGGAAGCTATAAGTCTTGATAGGATGGTGTGCTGTCCTCAGAAGTCTCTGGTACAGAGTCAGCGTTAATGATAGTGGTGATTATATAGATGTGTTAGAATGATATCTCAATTAACCAGCTGTTGTTTTTAGCATGGCCCTATGATTGGCTGAAGAAAGATGGCATGTGACTAGCTTCAAATAGGCAAGAACCCTTTTGAAATTGGGCCCATGTCTGACTCAGATTTAAAGGGTTAAGTCCTGGGAGAAGGAGGTTAACTCTGCATTGTCTTTAATATATTTCGGATGTCAGAGAAAAGATTCCAGATTGTATCCTAGGACCATTTCCAACAGCTGCCAGCCAAAGAAGTAGAAATTCTCTAATGATGAAACCAGTTCAGACTATAAACTACAAGGTATGGAAGCAATGGTTAAAAGGATTAAACACATATGTAAAAATCCATTTGCTTTCTTCCTTATGCCCTATTATAGTTTCCTATGACATGCTTTTTTTTTTTTAATTTACTCCTTATGCTTATATTTTAAATCTATCTTGTTCAAATTTTATTCTCTCTACTTGAACCTTGAATGATTAGGCATTTCAATTTATTGTGTAAAAATGTACTTATAGTCGTTTAAAAAAGTATCTTGGGAGGTTTAAAATGGCATTTATTTTGCTTGAAAACTTTAATTCAGTATGTACTGAAGACTCCTGGGAATTCCTGAAACTCTCATGGACTGCTAATATCAAACTTAAAGTACTACTAGTAGTTTTGCTGTGTTGACATTTGTACTGATTGAAGCAAAAGCAATGGCATTGAAAACTGCTGGCACCTTAGTGTGAATCAAGACAATGGCACCAAACTGCCATCATATTTTTGCTTTCAAGAATTCCAGAAAAAAAGAATTCCATTTTCACTTAAGAATGTTATTGATGAAGAAATAAAAAGTATTAATTTTATTAAATCTTGACCATTGGGTACAGAGCTTTATTAATATGCTGGGTGACAACATAAAAACCATGCATAAACACTTCTGGTGCAATGCTGAAGTGCAGTTATCTTGAGGAGAGTTCTTGGATATTTGAAAAAAACTGAAAAAGCTACTATTTAACATATTGTACCATTTTTACTTTAAAGAGCGACTGATGACAAATTAGGGTTACTTAGACTTAGTTTTTTGGCAGGTGAAATTAATAAAGTAAGCCTGCCACTTCAAAGAAAACACTAATTTGTTGTTTGTGATAAAATTCAGACTCACAAGTGTTAATTAGAATTTTAAAAAACTTGTATAATCCTCTAAATTTTACAGCTTTCCAATATACTTACTTTTTATAATGAGGTTGGCGTTATATTAAGAAATATGGCTTTTTTGATATTACATAATGAAATGTGTCAACACTTGAGAGATGTGCATGATTATGTGAATTAAGTGAATCAGAACTTTATAAATAGCAAGCTATTACAAAATCATACACATTAAGAGATCCACTCAAGTGTGACAGAGACTGATGGATTTTAACATAACAAAGTATAAAAATTTCTTTGATGTGGTCTCAGATTCTACACGGCAACAACTAATCTCTAAGAAGCGACCATTTTTCAAGTTTTATCATAAAATCAGAATATCCACAATTATTCAAAAGGCTATCAAAATGTTCCTTCTTTCTAATTACATCTCTGTGTGAGATAGAATTTTCCTAAAATACTTCAATCAGAACAACACATGGCAATACAGTGAGCTTACAAGCAAATAAACATTAAAAATTCACATTTTTTTTAAAATATAGTTTTTTTAAAAATAAAAATGTCATTTAAATGGCTTATTATTTTTATTTTAAACAATGTTTCAAGTTTCTTAGTTTTAATATATAATACATTAAATATTGATAGATAGTCCACATAAACCATAGTGCTTAAGGTCCTCAGTAATTTTTAAGGGTATGGGGTGGTCCTGAGACCAAAATGTCTGAGTACCACTGATTTAATTTTTTGCAAGGGAGAAGCCAGCCATAACAGATTTATGTAATGGTAGGGGGCTAATTCATTAGCCTTGAAGCTAGATTTTAAAAATATATAAGCCTACAAAAAATGTTATCTCTTCTTTTTTCATTCAGTGACTCAGTCCATGACATATTTAACATAGTGATTATACATATGCAGATCAGAAGCTGTGCAGATCAGAAGCTTTAAAATGTATAATTCTAGTGCTCTGGGTGATATATATATGTATTTTGCTTGTTTAATTAATACTTATCTCCTGGCTCCCAGCATTTAACATAATCATTTCCACAGTCACACTGAGGATCTTTAACAAGATATATTTTTGATGATCAGAGCTTTGTGTGACCCTACAATAAATAGTCTTAGGTTTGTTATAGGTCATGTGATTAAAATAATGGAGATATAATTATTTTAGAATAGAAAAAGACATGGGATGAGGTAGTCCAAACTTTCTTTTGGCAGAAACAGAAACAGAGGCCCAGACAAGGATAAATAACATACAAGGTCAGCATGTGACTAATTCTGGAACTGGAATCTGGTTTCCCAGTTGAATATTCTTTTCACTGTACTGCTATTTATTCCCTACTTTCTGATATGTGAAATATTTGATCTTGAGTGCAAAATATTGAATTATGATGTTACCATAATTCCATAAATTGCTGATCTTTGAAGCTTTCACCCACTTTTTCAGTCCACTAAAAGGGCCCAATTTTATTAAGTTAATGTTTTGAGGTATTAAATTAGAGGTGGAAAAATCCAATGATGAAAATCAAATTTGGAACTTTAGCTTAACTTTCCAGGTAGTATTATTCTAGTTGTTACCATACCTGCTTTGTAAAAAACATGTATTTTTTACTATAATTATTTGGGTAACATAACTAAACTGAAGCCTCTGAGAAACTATAGATAAAAAGCATTTGAAGAGCCACAAGCTGAACACATTCTGAAGTTTATACCTATAGGAATATTTGAGCATTAAAATCTACTAATTTTCTGTTTTTTTCTTTTTCATTATTTTTTATTGTTTTCTGCCCATTCTCTTCTTTCTCTTCTCTACTTCTCCCCTTCCTCATCATCAAATCTAATATGAATTTTCACATTTAAAAAATATTCCATTTATTCAATAATTGGGTGTTATCAGTTTTCACATATAAAATCATCCATTGAGAGGTGCCTGGGTGACTCAGTCAGTTAAGCGTCTGAATTCAGCTCAGGTCACCATCTCATGGTTTGTGAATTCAAGCTTTGCATTGGGTTCTGACAACTCAGAGCCTGGAGCCTGTCTCAGATTCTGTCTCCCTTTCTCTTTGCCCCTCTCCCGCTCAGGCTGTCTCTCTCTCTCTCAAAAATAAATAATAAACATTAAAAAAATTTAAAAAATCATCCATTTAGCTTTTCTTTTGTAATATTTTTCTGTATATCTTTGTAGTATTTTTTTTCTCTTTAAAATGTGTATAGCTTTCTTAATGTAGGTATTGCACATTTCTTAAGGCTATTACTAGTTACATTTAATTAGTTTTGCTTTTGTGAAAAGATTTTATTATTTACAACTGGCTAATACTGATAAAGTTATTGTTTGCTATAATTAGTTTTCAAATCAAGTCACTTTGAAAGCTTTTATTAGATTAGCTAATTAATCCTTAACTAACTTCGATATTCTATCTAGAAAATCACATTGTATGCAAATATTAATTTACCCAACAACCTTTTAATAGTTAAATGTCATTCTATAATTGTGGTCATATCATATTATCATGAGCATTACAGAAAACTGTTAAATAGCATTTAAATCCCTCATTTTAACAATGGGAAAAACCATGGCTCAGAAGAAATGATAGCCTATATTTATACTAGCTAGAAAAAAGTATGCATATTAATCTGTAATCAATCCCTACAATCCCTACTGAAACAGATTTAAAATCATTTTCTCACATGGTGTAAAATAACTGAATGGTTATTTATGTAGAACTCAGAATAAATCATCCCCTTTAAAATCTTTATCTAAATATATTTCATAAATTTTAGCTGTTTAGAATACATTTTTGGAAATTTTATACTAATGATTAAATCCCTGTTTATCATAAACCAAAGAGTATATAAGGGAGAATAATTTGTAGTATTTGAAATGTATCATTAAATATAAACTTCTCATCTTGCTGTTAATTAGGCATCTAACCATAGTTTTCATGAAGAAATCCTGGCCAGCCAACATTGCATCATGACTGGTTTCATTAATGAATTATGGGCATAGAATAACTCCTCCGGTGAGAAGTACTTTAATTATGCATAGATAATTACAGAGATACCTAAGGAATTAGTACACTCACTGGAGATGAATAAAACAGGACACATGGTATAAAGAGGGATGGAGATTAATGAACTTCAGTGTTATGTGAATTTGGAATGGAACTAGAAACTGGCCAGAGTTCAATGAGAATAAGTATGTTTTGAGATGGGGAATAGGGTTGAGGAAGAGATTGAGAGAAGGTACTCAGGTCAGGGCCAGATTTGGAAATGGAAACTCCAAAGAACAAGGGTGTGTGTGTGGGGTGGATTTTGGGGTGACACCCACCTCTCAGCCTGGACCGATGGTGGGGCTCGAACTCACAAACCGTGAGATCATGACCTGAGCCGATGTTGGACGCTTAACTGACTAAGCCACCCAGAAGCCCCAGGAATTGCACTTTAAACTGCTACCCTAAACTGTCAGAGATTTCATTAAGGAGGTGGTAATTGGGTTGAGCTTTTACAAAGTGTCATACTTAAGTGACAGAAAATAACAGGGAGAACACTCCAATGGGAAGGAGTCTATAGTAATAGAAATTACAAAGTCAGAATGAATATTACACATTTTAAGAATGACAAAGCTTAATTAGGCTTAAAATTCATGATGCAATGTAGCATGGGAATTAAAGGTGGGATGAATTTGATTCTTGGAGGATTAGAATTTCATTGAGCATATTTTTGATGAGGTAGAAAACAAGGAAGCTATTAAAAAGTTTTTTAATAGTGACATGATGAAAGTCATGTTTATAAACAATTAGTTTTTAATGAGCATGAAGGTGAAATGGAATAAGAAAAGAGTAAAAGTCATAAAATTCAGCTGGAAAGCTATTATAATAGTCATGAGAAAGGAATATATGGACCAAAGAAATAATTTGAGGGAATAATTACCAAAATCATTGGCTTGATACAGAGAATTAAAGTGACCACTGAGTCAAAGATACATTTCAAATTTTGAGTGTAGCTGATTGAGACATTTGGTGGTGCCATTGACAATAACAGAGAAATTTGGAGGCACAAAGATTTGAGTTTGAGATAACTGACTAGACTGTAAAATTCTCTGAGAGCAGGGTGGTATCCTATTTACCATTTTAGCCTTAGCAAGTTGATAGGCTCAATGCCTGGCACATAGTAGATGCTAAAGAAAATATTTCTTAAAATATATGATTGAATATAGTTACGGTAAGACAATGAAACAAAACATCAATAGGCATCTATAGGACTACAACTTTAATGAGGGAGTAATTGGGGATACAGATTAAGGAATGGTCTGAATAGAGGAGAGTCCTATAGAGTCATGAGAATTAATTAATTCATGAAAGAAATTGTTTTGAAAAAAAATCTAGAGGACCTGGTATAGAAACCTCCTACTTGAGGTCTTAAGGGACTTCTTTCAATTTAGAAATTATGAAGAAAAATAAATGCTTATTTAGTGCATGTGTCACTAAACAGTCTTTTCGCATGTAACCCTACTGGGGGTGTGTTGATTAGTTTGACATATTTTTTCATTCAGTCAAAGACACTGACATGTAACTAATACACAAGAATGTAAAAAATACATTAGTCTGTCTTACTCAGATCCAGTATCATTTGATGACAATGGGAATATCTCAGTCTGCTTAATTACAAATGAGAAACATGTAATGATTTTTAATTTTTTTAAATTTTATTTAAATCCAAGCTAGTTAACATATAGTGTAGTAATGGTTGCAGGAGTGGAATTTAGTGATTCATCACTTACATATCACACCCAGTGCTCATCCTAATGAGTGCACTCCTTAGGGCCTGTCACCTTTTTAGCCCATTCCCCCCCACCTAACACCCTGTCAGCTACCCTCAGTTTGTTCTCCGTATTTAAGAGTCTCTTATGGTTTGTCTCCCTCTCTGTTTTTCACTTTATCTTTGCTTCCTTTCCCCTATGTTTATCTGTTTTGTTGCTTAAATTCCCCATGTGACTGAAATCATATGGTATTTGTCTTTCTTTGACTGACATTTCACTTAGCATGGAACATTCTAGTTCCATGCACATTGTTGCAAATGGCAAGATTTCATTCTCTTTGATCACTGAGTAACACTCCATTCTGTATATACACCACTTTTTTATCCATTCATCAGTTGATGGACATTTGGGCTCTTTCCATACTTTGGCTACTGTCGATAGTGCTGCTATAAACATTGGAGTACTTGTGCCCCTTTGAATCAGCATTTTTGTATTCTTTGGATAAATACCTAGTAGTGAAATTGTTGGGCTGTAGGGTAGTTCTATTTTTAATTTTCTGAGGAACCTCCATTCTGTTTTGCAGAGTGGCTGCACTAGTTTGCATTCCCACCAGCAGTGCAAAAGGGTTCCTCTTTCTTCACATCCTTGCCAACATCTGTTGTTGCCTGAGTTGTTAATTTTAGTGATTCTGACAAGTGTGAGGTGATATCTCATTGTGGTTTTGATTCGTATTTCCCTGATGATGAGTGATGTTGAGCATTTTTTCATGTGTCTGTTAGCCATCTGGATGTCTTCTTTGGAAAAGTGTCTATTCATGTCTTTTGTCCATTTCTTCTCTGGATTATTTGTTTTTTGGGTGTTGAGTGTGGTAAGTTCTTTATAGCTTTTGGATACAAACCGTTTATCTGATATGTCATTTGTAAATATCTTCTCCCATTCTGTTGGTTGACTTTTATTTTTGCTGATTGTTTCCTTCACTGTACAGAAGTTTTTATATTGATGAGGTCCCAATAGTTGATTTTTTCTTTCGTTTTCCTTGCTGCTGGAGACATGGCCAGTAAGAAGCTACTGCGGCTAAGGTCAAAGAGATTGTTGCCTGCTTTCTCCTCTATAATTTGATGACTTCCTGTCTTAATGCTTAGGTCTTTCATCCATTTTGAGTTTACTTTTGTGTATGATGTAAGAAAGTGGTCCAGGTTCATTTTTCTGCATGTCGCTGTCCAGTTTTCCCAACACCATTTGCTGAAGAGACTGTCTTTTTTCCATTGGATATTCTATCCTGCTTTGTCAAAGATTAGTTGCCCATACATTTGTAGGTCCATTTCTGGGTTCTCTATTCTGTTCTATTGATCTATGTGTCTGTTTTGGTGTCAGTACTATACTGTCTTGATTACAGCTTTGTAATACAGCTTGAAGTCTGGGATTGTGATGCCTTCAGCTTCGGTTTTCTTTTTCAACATTACTTTGGCTATTAGGGGGTCATTTCTGATTCCATACAAATTTTAGAATAGTTTGTTCTAGCTCTCTGAAGAATGCTGGTGTTATTTTGATAGGGATTGCATTGAATATGTAGATTGATTTGGGTAGTATCAACTTTTTAACAATATTTGTTCTTCCAATCCATGAGCATGGAATCTTTTTCCATTTTTTTGTGTCTTCTTCAGTTTCTTCCTTAAGTTTTATATAGTTTTCAGTGCATAGATTTTTCACCTCTTTGGTTATGTTTATTCCTGGTATTTTATGGTTTTTGGTGCAATTGTAAATGGGATCAATTCTTCGATTTCTCTTTCTGCTGCTTCATTGTTGGTATACAGAAATGCAACAGATTTTTGTACATTAATTTTATATCCTGTGACTTTGCTAAATTCATGTATCAGTTCTAGCAGTTTTCTGGTGAAGTCTTTCAGATTTCCCATGTATAGTATCATGTTGTCTGTGAAGGGTGAAAGTTTGACTTCCTCCTTGCCTATTTGGATGATTTTTATTTCTTTTTGCTGTGTTATTGCTTAGGGTAGGACTTCCAACACTACATTGAACAACAGTGGTGGGAGTGGACATCCCAGTCATGCTCCTGACCTTAGTGTTTTCCCCACTGAGGATGATATTAGCTGTGGGTCTTTTGTATATGGCCTTTATGATCTTGAGATATGTTCCTACTATTCCTACTTTCTTGATGGTTTTTATAAAAAAGGATGCTATATTTTATCAAATGCTTTTTCTGCATCTATGGAGAAGTTCATGTGGTTCTTATGCTCTTTTATTCATGTGATGTGTCACATTGATTGATTTGTGGATATTGAACCATCCCTGTGCACACCTTGCACTTCTGGTCTGACACTGTGCCATCGGGCACCTCATCCTCGTGACTGGGCTTTTTCTCCTACTGGTTCTCCTCCCCGGCCCTGTTCTGCTTGGACACCAGCTGCGGCTCCTTCAGCTTGTGCATGATGAAGAGGTGCTTGGACAGCGACGGGTGCGATGTGTAGCCGGCACTGGTAGGAGGAGTCATCTGACTTGTGCTGAGGGTGAATACTTGTTCATGGTGAATAATTCTCTTTTTTTCTACCTTGTCTCTTTCTTTCTTTCTTTCTTTCTTTCTTTCTTTCTTTCTTTCTTTCTTTCTCTTTCTTTTTCCTTCCTTCCTTCCTTCCTTCCTTCCTTCCTTCCTTCCTTCCTTCCTTCCTTTAAGACAGGCAGGGAGGGGAAGAGAGGGAGGGAGGGAGAGAGATAGAGATAGAGATAGAGATAGAGAGAGAGAGAGAGAGAGAGAGAGAGAGAATCCCAAGCAGGCTCCTCACTGGCAGTGCAGAGCCTGATGGGGGCTCAAACCCATGAACCGTGAGATCATGACCTGAGCTGAAATCAAGAATTGGAAGCTTAACTGAATGATTCACTCAGGTACCCATGAATAGATCTTTTAATGTATTGTTGGATTCAATTTGTTGGAATCTTTTTGAGAATTTTTGCATCCATGTTAAATAGGGAAATTGGTCCGTAGTTCTCCTTTATAGTGGGGTCTTTGGTTTTGGAATCAAGGTAATGCTGGCCTCATAGAGTGAGTTTGGAAGTTTTCCTTCCATTTCTATTTTTTGGAAGAGCTTCAAAAGAATAGGTGTTAATTCTTAAATGTTTGGTAGAATTCCCTGAAAAGCCATCTGGCACTGGACTCTTGTTTTCTGGGAGACTTTTGGTTACTGAATCACTTTCTTTTTTGGTTATGGGTCTGTTCAAATTTACTGTTTCTTCCTATTTCAGTTTTGGTAGTGATATGTTTCTAGGAATTTTTTCATTTCTTTCAATTGCCCAATTTGTTGGCATATAATTTCTCATAAAATTCTCTTATTATTGTTTGTATTTCTGTGGTATTGGTTGTGATATCTCCTCTTTCATTCTTGATTTTACTTATTTGGGTCCTTTCCTGTTTTGTTTTGTTTTGTTTTGTTTTGTTTTATCAGTCTGGCTAGGGGTTTATCAATTTTGTTAATTCTTTCAAAGAATTCAAAGAACCAGCTCCTGGTTTCGTTGATCTGGTGTTTTGTTTTTTTGTTTTTTATTTTTTGTTTTTTTTATAGTATTGATTTCTGCTCTAATCTTTATCATTCCCTTCTGCTGGTTTTGGGCTTTATTTGCTGTTCTTTTTCCAGCTCCTTTAGGTGTAAGTTTAGGTTGCATATTTGGGACCTTTCTTCCTTCTTTAGGAAGGCCTGGATTGTTATATACTTCCCTCTTATGACTGCCTTTGCTGCATCTCAGAGGTTTTGGCTACCATGTTTTCATTTTCATTGGCTTCCATGTACTTTCTAATTTCCTCTTTAATTTCTTGGTTAACCCATTCATTCTTTAGTAGGATGTTCTTTAATCTCCCAGTATTCATGGTCTTTCCAAATTTTTTCTTGTGATTGATCTCAAATTTCATAGCATTCTGATCTGAAATATGCATGGTATGTTATTGATCTTTTTGTACTTGATGAGAGCTGATTTGTGACCCAGTATGTGATCTATTCTGGAGAATGGTCCACTGTATTCTGCTGCTTTAGGATGAAATATTCTGAATACATCTGTTAAGTCCATCCAGTCCAGTGTGTCATTCAAAGCGATTGTTTTCTTGCTGATTTTCTGTTTAGATGATCTGTCCATTGGTGTAAGGGGGGTGGGTATTAAAGTCCCCTGCTATTATGGTATTACTATCAATGAGTTTCTTTATGTTTGTGATTAGTTGATTTATATTTTTGGGTTCTTTCGAGTTGGGGGCATAAATATTTAAATTGTTAGCTCCTCTTGGTGGTTAGACCCCTTAATTATGATATAGTGCCCTTCTTTATCTCTTAGTACATTCTTTGTTTTAAAGTCTAGTTTGTCTGATATAAGTATGTCTACTGAGGCTTTCTTTTGACATCCATTAGTATGATAGATGGTTTTCCATCCTCTTACTTTCAATCTGCAAGTGTCTTTAGGTCCAAAATGAGTCTGTTGTAGGCAGAATATATATATGGGTCTTTTTTTTTTAAATCCATTCTGTTACCCTATGTCTTTTGATTGGAGCATTTAGTCCATTGACTTTAGAGTGGTTATGGAAAGATATGAATTTAGTATCATTGTGTTGCCTGTAGAGTTAGTTGGTGTTTCTCATGATGTTCTCTGGTTCTTTCTAGTCTTTGTTTCTTTTGGTCTTTTTTGTTTTGTTTTGCTTTTTCAACATTCAAAGAGTCCCCCTTAAAATTTCAGGGCTGGTTTAGTGGTCACAATCTCCTTTAGTTTTTGTTTGTCTGGGAAACTCTATCTCTCTAATGAATTTTTGGAAGTGTATACTGAGGGATGCCTGGGTGGCTCAGTCAATTAAGCATCCAACTCTTGATTCAGCTCAGGTCATGATTTCATGGTTCATGAGACTGAACCCCAAGAAAGACTCTGTGCTGACAGTGTGGAGCTTGTTTGGGATTCTCTCTCTTCCTCTCTCTCTGCCCCTCCCTTCCTCTCTCTCTCAAAATAAATAAATAAACTTAAAAAAATGGCATATACTGTAAAATGTTAGATCATATTCTGAGCTCATGTTTTATCATCTGAGAATGGTATACATCAAAACAATGGCAGTGGTTAACTCTGAGTGGTATGGGGAGATAAAAGAGACTAGAAGAGTAGGTATTAATCCAAAGAGACTTTAGTCATATCTTTGATATTTAAGAGGCTGGATATATTATTTAAAAGTATTAGAAACAAGAGCATGACTTCCTCCCATGCTTCTCTGAAAGAGTTAACCTTCCCAATAGGTCAAACTTCATACTTCTTTATTATTTATACTCAACCTTTCCCATTTTTTGAGGAATGTTTATAAAACCAGGTATATTTACTCATAAAAAGTTCACCTAATCAAATACATGAAATTTCAATACATCAAAATATGATAAAAGCCAAACAACAAATACCAGTGTCACTGTTAACTGAACCCTTAGCCTAGGATGCCATCTAATGACCTGACATCCAAGGCTGAGTGAAGATGCCAATCTCAATCAAGGAATTAAACACGAGTAATGTGTTGCTTCTTTCTTAATATTCTGTAGATTTAAAAATACATGTAAAATAAGTTCTAGCAGTTTCTTTCCATACCTCTTCTAATGACCTTGTGCCTCACCCACCTTATAGAGTGTGAGCCCTTCTCTTTGAAGACTAAACTATATCAGACTAGCCTATATATACTCTACATGTCAATAACTCAATAACACAATGGGTGTAACTGCTTAAAAACAACTATGAGAATGCCAGAGAAGGCAAGGGGAACTATGAGAATGCAAAAAAGAAGAAAAAAAGACAAGAAATAAACAACAACTGCCCCTACCACTCATCTGTCTATGTAATCTTTCCAGGATAAGGAATAGAAAAAAAAACTTGATCAGGAAGTTAAGTGTCCTGATGACAGAACTGACTGCCATCTCAGAGTTATGTGTCTGAACAATGCAGATAACATCTCTAGATCTCATTTTATATATACTTGATGGATAAATGGATAGGTAGGTAGGTAAATGATAGATGACAGATGATAGATAGATAGATAGATAGATAGATAGATAGATAGATAGATAATTTCAGTGTTTGGACTAGGTCCAAGGCCCATAGATGTATTTCTTTTTTTTAATGTTTTTTAATGTTGGAAAATCAGCATGGAAGAAATGCAATCTCACCCGTAGCCACAAGCTATACTCTTCATAGTATTGCATGATGATATCAAACATATCATCCAGAAAGCTTTTCAACATGGTTTTGTTGTTGTTGTTGCTGTTTGTTTTGTTTTGTTTTGTTTTTCTGTTTTCATGAGTTTGGTCATTCCTTGTTCTTTGGCCATTCCAATGACCCAGTGCACTAATTATCTGATCATTTGATAACAGAGAAGCATACACACTCCCTGTTGGGACACATGGAAATCCTTCCTTGTATAGCTTTGGCATCATATTATTGTCCATTTGGCTATTTGACTTTAATGCTATACCTATGCTCAAAGAATTTTTAAAGAAAGACTCTTTTGGTGGAAAGATCTTTGGCTTTAAGAAGTTCATATTTTTTTAATTTTTCTGTTATAGACTACCCTTTCATCTAGCATTCAAACTTCTTATCAGGTTGGAGATCAAGGTCAAGTTTTTTTTTTTCTTTCTAAAGATGACAGGTTTTAATCAGTAGTTACAGACTATTACCACGCCACCCCAGGAACATACATTTTTAGACTTCCTATCATGTGAAAAAGTTCGTATAGATGTTATTAAGCCATTTATGTACATAGAAGATCTATTCATTTTAGAAAGCCAGAGTTAAAAGTATCATGAAAGAAGATATGTGTGAACTATAGATATACTGAAAGTGTAACAAAAGAATTTCCAAAATTTGAGTTGATGTAGTGTTCTATCTCAACAGAACCTACTAATTTTTTCCCAAGAGTTAAACAGCTTGTACATAAACTATTTTCCAGTAATGTCACCCAAAGAATGAAAATAAATTACTTTTTGATTATTAGAAACAATCGCAGTGCTATTGATATTAGACAATTCCCCTTCCATATAAACACTTAAATATCTTCTATTCCCCAACATTTATCTAAATGATAAATGGATCACAAAGCACAAAAAGTGAACTCTATATAAAAGAACTCTATATAAAATGCAGAAATATATCTTATAATTACTTGTAAAATAATTTGAGTAGCAGTATTTTTAAATATAGAGACTGATAAATTATTTTAGATTTATAGATTTAGATAAATACAAATATTTAAATAAATACAGCAAGGAAATCATTTAATACCTTATATTTGAATGAAGATAGAATATTCTACAACTTTGAAGATGGTTATAATGAAGTAATTAAGCTATTTGTATTGAAATAAAATAATTTCTATGTAAAATATATATTTTGCCTACAAATAAACGTTTTCTAGGGGCATCTGGGTAGCTTAGTCTGTTGAATGTCCGACTCTTGATTTCAGCTCAGGTCAGGATCCCAGGGTTGTGGGATCAAGTCCCAGATAGGGATCTGCACTGAGCATGGAGCTTCCATGAGATTCTCTCTCTTTCACTCTCTATCTCTCTCTCTCTCGCTGTCTCTCTCTCACTCTCTCTCTGCCCCTTTCCCCAACTCACGTGCTCTCTCTCTCTCCAAAATAGAGAAGAAAAAAACTATTGACTTGAACACTGGCTCAAAAAACTCCAAGACCTATTCTTTGAGATGAAAAAAAAAAAAAAAGCTCATATATTATCCTTTGATCTCAGTTCCATGATTTAATGAACACATGGAAGTGATACATGGAAGTGAGTTGATCTTAGAGTGAGTGTCTCCAATTTTTGTCACCCCAGTTGTCTGGGCAAATGATATCCGTTAGTTTTTATATATATTAAAGAGAGGCCATTCAATTTGGTGTTATTTTCCTTAGGTCAGTGATACATTCATTCTAGTCCAAAGAACTCATTGTTTCCTTTGAGGGTGGCCTCTTCCATGTTATCACCCTTTGGCAGTGCTCGTACATTAACTCCCTTACGTTCTTTCTGCAGTGGTAAAATTGAATTAAAATTGTCTTAATAAGTGTAAGATAAAACTTAAGGCCACTTCTCAAACCTTAAGCTGTTAGCAAGTATGAGGCTAATTTATTTGTATGTGATAATGCTATTAAATTCATAAATTTAATTCATTACAAAATCTGCAACTACAGGGAAATGTATAAAAACCTTTTATAGATTCTACTCTAAAAGTTCTCTTTTTTCTATTCCTTTCTTTTATTTTGGACACTGAAGAAACATGATCAGTTTGGGAGTATCTTAACTTTCCCCTTGATGTCATGATGTAACGTCATCTTATTGTTGACTTTCCCCATTGACATTTTGCAACATACACTCATTGTGTTTTGACCAATAATAAATCAATCAACAATGCAGTAATAGAAACCAGTATTGTGCCTGCACACATGTAGCAAGGTGTGCTGAGGGTGCTGAGAACCAATTAAATAAAACTCACATGTAGTAATTTCACTTCTACAGTGCAAACTGTTAATGCCTGCCAATCTTCAGAATTAGCTGATAGTTATTCAGCCTTATAAGAAACATTTATTTAAAAAAAATGCATATGTGGGGTGCATGGATGGTTCATTCCATTAAGCATCTGACTTTGGCTCAGGTCATGATCTCATGTGAGTTCAAGCCCTGTCTTGGGCTCTCTGCTGTCAGCACAGAGCCCACTTCAGATCCTCTGTCTGTCTGTCTGTCTCTCTCTGCACCTCCTGAACTTACGCTGTCTCTCAAAAATAAATTTAAAAAATCTGCATATGCTACATTAATTAGAATCCAATACATCAATATCTTTAATTATGCATTACAATTAAAACTAATTTAGTTAAAATTAAAAAAAATTGTGTAGACACAATATATATTGCTGAAAAGAGAACCATATAAACAGAAGAGTTTGGAAATAGCACTTTTGAAGTCTGTTGAAAACAATTAGCAATATAGGACTAATCTTAGAAAAAAATGAGAGTTGGAGAGAAGATGTACCTAATATTTTTGTGAGCTTTATTATGAACCAGGCATTACTTTAAGTCCTTTACATTTATTATTTCATTTAAACTATGTACAAATATTATCCTCACTTCACAGAGGGAGAAACTGGGATGTAGAAAGTTTAAGACTTTTCCTAAAGTTTATACAGTTAGTTGATGACAGCAGCAGGAAATGAACCCAGCCATCTTACTTGGAAGCTTAGGGTACTGCAACCACACCATGGCAAAGACATTACCTCAGAGAGTAAATGGAGTTATTTTACATATTCACTGAAAGTAGAAGGAGGGGGAAAAAAACGAAAACAATTAAAGAAATAGAACATTTAAAATAAGAAGATAATTTGAGAGAATGGAATAGGAAGAAAGATTCCTGAGCGTAACAATTGAACCTCTAGTTTTGCATATATATGAATGTAAGAAATACATGCTTACCACATGTCTCAGTCCAGAAACCTCAAAGTGGATTCTTGTACTTACAAGGTTCTTGTATAGAAAAATTTCCTCCATTTAAGCCAGACTTTGTGTTCTCTGTATTATCTACTAACATAAAGAACTGAGGGGCGCCTGGGTGACTCAGTCGGTTGAGCATCTGACTTCAGCTCAGGTCATGATCTCACAGTCTGTGAGTTTGAGCTCCGCATCAGGCTCTGTGCTGACAGCTCGGAGCCTGGAGCCTGCTTTAGATTCTGTCTCTCTCTCTCTGCCCCTTGCCTGCTCATTCTCTGTCTCTTTCTGCCTCAAAAATAAATAAAAACATTAAGAAAAGAATTTTTAAAAAGAACTGAGAATATTTTAATATTATAATATTAATTTATGCAAATATATTAATTTATTAATGAGAAATATTTTAATGTAAACATTAAAACAATTTTAAAAGCATATGTGTATGATGTTAATTTCAAGTTAAACATTTTTTTTAAATGTTTATTTATTCTTGAGAGAGAGAGACAGACAGACAGAGCATAAGCAGGAGAGGGGCAGAGAGAGAAGAAGACACAGAATCTGGAGCAGGCTCCAGGCTCTGAGCTGTCAGCACAGAGCCCAAAACGGGGCTCAAACTCATGATCCATGAGACCATAACCCAAACCAAAGTCGGACACTTAACTGACCGAGCCACTCAGATGCCCCACTAATTTCAAGTTAGCAGGGTACTATAATACAGAAACAATAATGGGTCTTTATTGTATATTAAAATTAGTATAATTTTTCTAGTACTTTTTCTGGTTATAATTTTATGATTTTTTTCACTCTTGAAAAAAATCAAATCTCCAAAGAACAAAATTACTTTCTGCCAAGTTAAGTTATAATTTTCAATATAGGTAAAGTGATTCAGTAACTTTTCTGCAATTATTTATTCAGAAATTTTTATTCCTTTTCAAAATTCTATTGTCACATGTCTTTTTTTTGCTGATAATTGATTACACAAACTGACAATTTGGCCAGTTTTTCCATTCATAATATGTCTTGAGAAATATATTTCATATTCATGATTATGTGGAATATTATAATAAAAATGTTGGAATTAGATTGATATTGTTTGTAGCATTTTAGATAAAGGTATTCTGTATGAACAACAAAAATGCATGTTTAATTTTTTTTCCTTTAATATTTCCTGGCTCTATGCCTTTAAAAGCAGCTCTTAAAATTTTCATATCCATTCTGAAACTTTACTGATCTTCATTAGAAGTTCATATATTGAGACCAGAATCTCTGTGAACGAATGCAATTATCTAAAGTGACAATAGGGGTGCCTGGGTGGCTCAGCTGGTTACATGTCTGACTCTTGATTTCAGTTCAGGTCATGATCTCATGGTTTGTGAGTTCAAGCCCCGCATCAGGCTCTGTGTTGATAGCGTGGAGCCGGCCTGGGATTCTCTCTCTCCCTCTCTCTCTGCCCTTCCCCTGCTTGTACTCTCTCTCTTTCAAAATAAATAATTAAAAATTAAAAAAATTAAAAAAATAAAGTGAGTATAAACACTGAGGAATTCATACCCAGTTAAGATGAACTAAGCTGTTCTTAATGATGAGAAAGAAGAAAAAAGTTTTGTTTTGTTGTTGTTTTTTTTTTTTAATGTTCCTCTTTTGCCTTTTGGGGGATAATTAAATTCTTTCGATAAAATATATAATCTTTAGAGCTAAAATGCACAAAAAAGCTAACACAAGCATTGCCATTTTACTTATGATCAAAATAGTTCCAATGAGTTAAGTACCATGCCTATGGTCATACTACCACGGTGGTGGAGATAAGCACCCTGGCCCATAGCCCAGGTCCTCACCACAGCACCATAAAGTTTCTCTTAAAGGGAAGAGACACAACAATTCTCATGAAGAAGGAAAAAGTACCATTGAGGTGCTCTAATGTTTTGTTGTTGTTGTTTTTTAAACAAATTGGAACCACACCTCAATCCTGATCATACCTCCCCAACCGGAAAAGTATGGTCTTCTGAATCATCAGCAGTTGCACGTTGTGCCGTCCACTGCTTGGAGCTGCTCTATGCTATGAAGTATTAATAATTACTTCACTGTGTTGAACTGGCTGGCACAAAATTGATCATGTTCTTATCAGGCTACATCAGGACAGCAGATCTCAGTCAGTAAACCTGTAGGACTCGTTGCCTTTCTTGTTGCCAGTGACTCTTATTATTTTCCAGCCTCCCAGCCTTGACCTGGCTGATAGAGATCAGATGGTGACTGAATAGAAGCTGCCCCAGTCCTGGGTCCATGATGTACGCGTAAGTATGCAGCTTTTCTCAGTCAGAGTTATCAACAGGGACAGAGGTTCACAACTCCTGAGATGGGCAGGACAAACGGCTAGTGGATAGTGCTTTAAAACTAAGAGGTTTTTTTAAAAAAATGTGTTACTATATTTTCTGTTAAAGTTTTATTTTGTTGCTATGTTTAAATATGTTTTTTTTAAAACAAAAGGAGCCAATATGATCCTTTCTTTCTAAATAATAGAAATAGAAATGATATGCAGTAATATATTAACTATATTATATTTAAACATTTAGAAAAACCTATGCTTCAAAAAATAATCTATAATACAGTTTAGTTAATTTCTTTGGTATGATCAGTAGCTTGGAATAAATTTTTGTCTTATGCTGCTTTGTGAAGTATATTCTGGGAAAATTTGAAATATAAGAGGAGAGTTTATTGGAATTTCAATTTTTAATTCTAAATAATAGAAAGTATGGTAGCAGTAAGATTTATATATATATATATATATATATATATGTAGGATGAAAATTAAAATTCATATATAAATATTATTGAATTAACAAAATCTAGACTATGTGACATTTGTCATGATAGACATATATATATATATATATGTATGTATGTACGTATATATATACACATTTAGGTAATTTCAGGCTATTGTTTAACAGACTCAGAAATAAATAACTAATATTTTATGTGAGTGATTTCATTCAAACACCTGCTTAGTCTAACCTTGCTTCTCAAAGAGACTCTTGACCCCTCTACAGACACCAATTTCCCACAAGGTTTGCATTGACTGATGTTTCAGACTTAATCATGATTCTTTGATAATTATAATTGTGCAGTCATTTGATTTTGTCTTCAATGAAACATAGTACTTTAAGCCTGTAGGCTCTGGTGCTCTTAGATAATGAGTGTTCTTGCCCTTCCTAAATTACTCTAAAATAAAAGCATTAGCCTGAGGAAGACTGTCTATTTCATGCATAAAGCTTCTCCCCACAGGCCTTTTAAGGACAGCCTGATACAGCATATTATCTGTACTTTTTATTAAATATGAGAGGTGTACTTCTTATTAAATATGAGAAAGTATTATTTCTAATTCACCACGATAAGGACAGAGTAAGACAAAATGTGCAGTAGGAAAAATTAGTTTTGTATTTAATAAACATTCACAAATACATGCTATGCTCGCAATTTCAGTTGTAAACAATTAACAAAGAACTTGAAGTTCTCCCATTCTCATTTTGCTCAGAATTGTGTAGTATGGCTTTTCTGTCAGCCTGGTTCCTCTCTTCCCAACTTCTGGTATCATCTCTGTTCACTCCTTTTCCCACTCTAAAAGTATCATTACGGACACATCAAATTTCTATATTGAAACCTCATCAACTCTGACCCAGAGTTTATAATTCTGAGGATTTTAAGTATCTTTTCTAATTGGATTCTATATCAGTATTATTTTTAACATGGATATTCTTTCAAAAATGTGGGCTGTGCCACAAAAGTAAGAAGGGTAGATAGCAGGCTTATTGACTTCCTTAGTACAGGTATTTTGCCCATGGGCAAAGAGTCTGTCTCAAAGAATGAATGACTTAGATGCTATAGCTTCTTCACAGCAGCTCCGTCTTTCTCACTGTGGTGTAGTGGAAAGAGCACTAGCCTGACATTTAGATGTGTCCTAGATCCAGCTTTGGACTCATTGTCTGGACAAGTCACTTATCTCTCAAGACTTCATTCCCTTTATGTGTAAAATGTGAGGAGAGTTTACACTAACAGAAATGGGGGAGTAGTTGTCACTATTAATGGGACTAGAAATCATTTTTTGGTGGGTAAGCACAAAGCTATTTTATTTATTATTTGGCTTATTTTGATATTATTTATCTTGGGTTTTTTTCTTGGTTAAATTAAATAATTGTGAAGTAATATCTGATATTGGGGTTTTTGTTATATTTTTACCATATCATACCTAGTAAGTCTAGATATTGAATTATGGAACTGTTGTTTTAGATACATGATTATGTGTGTGTTCCATGCTATGATGCAGAACATTTCTTACTGTGGGTCATGGCAAAAAATATTTTAAAAAACTGCGTTAGCCTTAAAGTCTTTTGAATTCCATGATTTCAAAAGTGTTAATAGCTAGTTAATATGGAGGACATTAACTTTCTTAAGGCACTAGAGAACCACTTAAATTATCCCAGAGTAGAGCTTTTCTTTTCACTAGTCCCTATAACTGGTGCCTCCCACAGGTGAGGCAGAGATGAGATATGGCTACCTGCAATATAGATACTTTAGTGGCAGGATGCCACACCCTGAGGGCACAATCTGACAAGTGTGGAAAAAAAGTATAAACAGAATGCTATAGGGATACCCACTCTATCTCATAAAGGCCTCTCTGAACATACAATGATTGAGTTTAGTCTAAAAAAAACCTTCAGAATCAGCTGGAGGAGAAGGAAGTCAGGATTCTGGACTGGTCGAACACAGCTCTTGCAAAGGTCATGAGACTTGACATACACTGGTGAATGGATGTTGGAAATTATCAGATGAAATGAGCAATTGGTCAGACGATGAAGGACATTTTGTGCCAGATGAAAATCACTGAGCTGTATTATGAGAGTTGAGTAAAACTTTAGGCATAAGGAAGGAATGACAAAATTTGCTACTGAGAACCATTCAGGTAGACAGAGCAGTCTAGGGGGGCTCTACTGGTGCAGTTGCAGAACTGCACACAGACACATATACACATGCACATAGACACATATATACATGTGCATGAAGGGAACGGCAGGGAGACTGCCATGTACAGGTTGTTTCTTCTGTCTAAAATGAATGTTCCTTCCCACAGTTGATGAGATTCCATATCTTCCTTGAAGATTCTAATCAAAATCGCTGTGAATTTTTTCTTACTTTACATTTTATGTGTTAATTATTCCTGAAGCACAGCCATCCTATTAAAAACTCGCATAAACATTGTATATGCTACTGTTGTCACTTCTCTGTATGGTCAAGTATTTTACAATTATGGCCCCCAGTCAAACAGACAGCTCTCTATATTCCCAGTGCCAAACACATTGCCTGGCCCATTGGAGACCCTCAACATTAGTCTGGTGACCTATGATAACGTATGCCTAAAGCCAAAGAACAGAGACTGAGAAAGGAGGAACGGTTGGAGTCAATGAAAATTTCAAGTTTACTTTTCATTACATATCTATTCAAGAAGGCCTAGGAGATATTTGAGGTAGAGTAATTCAGAAGGGAAACAAAAAGCCAAACAGTGGAGAGAAGAAAACTTGTGGTGCTGATGGGGATTTATTATAAAAGAGATGAAAGCATCACATAATGCCTATAGACTAGATTTTAAAGTTTCATTTATTCATTAATTCAACAAATGCCTATTATTCTAGCTTATAGTGTACCAGTAGCACATTATATACACACATAATATAGACACATATATACATGTACTATATATGCATTGTGAGTAATCATCATGTTTGCATATATACACGTATCATATGCACATAAACGTACACATAGACACATACAGGAATCTGTATTGTGTTTGCAGTGTGTACAGTTGTTTGCAGTAGTCTTTAAAAAGGGTATTGTAGGTATTTACCCAAAGGATACAAAAATACAGATTTGAAAGGGTATATGTACCCCAGTGACTATGGAGAGAGGCCAACTGTCCATCAACTGATGAATGGATAAAGAAAATGTGGTGTGTATGTCTGTGTGTGTGTGCGTGTGTGTGTGTGTGTGTGTGTGTGTGTGTGTGTGTGTTGGAATATTACTCAGTCATCAAAAAGAATGAAATTTTGCCATTTACAATGATGTGGGTGGAACTAGAATGCATTATGCTAAGTGAAATGAGTCAATCAGAGAAAGATAAACACCATATGATTTAACTCAAATGTGGAATTTAAGAAACAAAACATATGAACATATGGGGGGAAATAGAGAAAAGAGGAAAACAAACCACAAGAGACTCTTAGTGATAGAGAACAAACAATGAGTTGATGGAGGGAGGAGGGTGGGGGATAGACTAGATGGGTGATGGGTACTAAGGGGGGAATCTGTTATGATGAGTACTGGGTGTTGTATGTAAGTGATGAATCACTGACTTCTATTCTTGAAATCAACATTGCACTGTATGTTAACTGAAACTTAAATTTAAAAACAGGATGAAAGAAAAATAAATAAAATTAACAAAAGGATGGAGTTAAAAAAAAGGATATTGTGTCTTTGGAGTACTGTGGGGTTAGATGTAGTAGGGTAATGGATGGATTTTTGGGAAAAATAGCAAGATGGTTTTCATGCTATTGAATCATATATTCATTATATGGTTTCATTATTTATGAAGCATTCAAACCCTTAGAATTTCAAGAATATTCACATCAAAATCCAAGTTGAGATGTCAATTCAAAAAGATATGAGAGAAGTTTTCATCTGCTGTTTTAGACTCTGTACATTATATTTTCTTCCAATAATGTATACAACTAAACTTTGACTTTTAACTGATTCCTTGTAGTTGCCAGTATTAAAATGTATTTGTCTTTGAATTATTTTACAAAGTTTTTAAGATTTTATAATTAATTGTTTATTACTGCTCACTATTTGAAAACAGGCTACTTTGAGGCATTCAGTAATTTACGTAACATTATCATTGGGTAAAAAGAGCAGCCCACAACTTTGGTATTTTATATAAAATGAAAATGAATTAATCTAAAATATAACTGTAGAACCTATACAGTAGTGTGATCTTTTAGTGGGAACCATATGAAGTTGCCCTTTTATAGGTTAAAAATGTCTGAGCCAGAAATTTCACATGGTTCAAACTACTCAAATCTCTTTCAAGTCTTATTTTGTTTATAAATACACACATATAAACACACATATAGAATGACTGACACAACTTTAAAATTCCATGATTTTAAAAAACTATGAAGACAACATTTGAAAAATCCTCCATACTATCTAAAAAACCACAGACTTGGATACTAGAATGTAAAACAAACTTGAACACACATCCCAAAAGGTGAGATAAGGTAGAGCGAGCTGACAAAAATTAACTCCTGGAAAAAAAAAATCCAGTGCAAAACAGAGTGTAGGGTGTATCTATACACTATTGTAAGCAAACAGGGGGGGAGAATCCAGTAATTTATTTAATCTACAAGGTGTCAACAACTCTTACATGTCCCCCTTTTACACCTGTTGACAGATTTTTGCATATGCTCTGCACTGCTTCTGTTCATAATCAACCAGATAAACCGAAATAAGTAAAAGGACCTGAAATGAATGAGGTGTTTAGTACAACCTGGCAGTGTCAAGTCATAAGAGAAGCTATATAAAGCAAGAATCTACAGCTTTATCTTGATAAAGGTTTTTAAAGATAGATTAAAAATCAGGTCAGTTATGTTACTCCCATCTTACACACTCAACTCCTGATTTTGGTCATACGTGCAGACATGAACAAGTTGTCTGTTAAAGATAGTGTTGGGCATATTAGCCCAGACACCGCCTCGAAACTACATCAGTGTTTTCATTTTATCTCTCCTCTCTACTATGTCAATGAGGCATTTGCTGCCCAATTATGTTCCTAACTTCTCCTCCCTCTTATCATTCATCCTTCCATAATCATTTTTCTCCTTGACGGTTACTTGCCTCTGATTATACCTTTACTTTCAATCTCAAACTTCAGTTGCTTTGGTGGTACTGGCCACCATTTCTGCTACTGGCAAGAGAGAAGAAAGATCAATGTATTATTCCATTCCGTATATATCATGTCACTTTTAAGAACATATTAACTCATGGGATATTGTGATTGGGTACTTGGGTTATCATCAGATAAAATGGTTCAGACAAGTACCATCACCTGTTCACATTTTTGATAAGGTTAACTGAAGAAATATGCCCTCTTTAGAGGAAAACATAAACTTAGAATCCTCGCTTTTCATGATTCAGCTTTTTTGGAGCAACTACTTCTTGTTTAGGACCGCTCCTGTGTCCTTCACACTTTGGTCCAACAAGAGCAGGAAAAATTTAGTCAGTATTTACTACTTCTTTAAAATTGGTAAAACCATTCATTTTCCTTTGTTGCTATTTATTTAACTGGTCAGCTGCCATCTTTCTCTTGCTGACAACAGCTTTTAAAAGAATATTAAACATTGCTTATAACAACCCTGTGGCAACAGGGAAGGATATAGCTTATTAGCTGAGAAAGACTTCGTTCACAAACTTCTGGATTTTGAATCAAATTTTTAGTAGTTTTGTGTACATCTATTTGTATTGTGTGATTTGTCCTGACTCTTTCAAGGCTCTCTATTAGTTGGAAATTTGCGTGGCTGAGGTAGAGTTGCAGTTTATTATCAAGGAACATAGCAAAGGCAACTGACTGTATTCTTACTACACAATTCTAATAAGCTAAGCTACGTACCCCTTTTATTAGTAAACTGGAATTCAGGTTCAAGGATCAACCTACATTCCCTCAGAAAAAAGTTTTTTAAGTGGATCAGGCACTCAGGGAGCACACTGCATATCTCTAAACTAATGAGGATAAAGGGTGCTAGATTCATGATTTCTTTCTGGAAATGATTTAATGCATTTTAAATAAAATGTAGTTTGATTCAAGACTGATGTATTAGTTGTTCTAGGTGCCTGAAATGGGATTTTCTGCTTCAATTATGTGTTACATATTCATTAGAGTAAATGAAATAAGCATTATTTAGAGTGGAATCTACCTACCAGAATTGCATTTTCTTTGATTCATAAATTAATGTTGTATTTATAATACTTAATTGTTTAATAGCATAGGAGAAGTTATATAGAAGCTGAATTCCAAATTCTGCAATATTTATAATGAAATATGGCTATTATTATTCACATAGCTATGAAATAAGCTTTTTTTTTTTACTCTAATTCCTTTTCAGAGTTTTATCTGTGGCCAGATGTAATACCATGATAAGTCAATTAATGGACTTTCATGGAAATATAGAAGTAAATTCCTGTTGATTCATTTATAAAAATAGAAGTAGAATCTATCAGAATATGAAATTCAATAATGGAGTCCTACAAAAATGGAATCCAAACAAAATTTAATATTTACACTGTTTAAACTTTATACATAGTTTGTAGGATCTCTCTAAAAGTTCAGAAGTTCAAATCTAATTATTTTATGTGATTCCATAGCTACATAGTGTTTCTTTAAACCACTGGGACTTAGATTATTTTACTACAGCAATTAGTTCATTATCAGTGGAGGCACCTGGGTGGCTCAGTTGGTTAGGCCTCCTCTGACTCTTGATTTCGGCTCAGATCATGATCTCATGGTTTGTGAGTTCAAGCCCTGCTTGAGATTCTCTGTCTCCCTCTCTCTCTGTCTCCCCCTCTCAAAATAAATAAATACTTTAAAAATTTATCAATGAGCCATTTAATGTATACTCAGACCTTCAAAAAATAAAAAATAGCTGTTTGAAAAAAATACAAATCTAATGAAATAGCATTTGGGTTGCATGGTATTTTAGTAAATTCATCAATGATAAGGCAATTGAGCATTTGAGGGGAAAATTCTAAGAATGAGAAGCTCTTAAACTCTGTATCCAGTCGAACACTCTTACCTACTCATTACCTCTTTCACACATGACACCTCAGAAATGTGACAGAAAGATTCTGGGACATGTTAATTTTGTTTATTTAATATGCAGATTATATTAATTGCAAATGAGAACACTGTTGATGTGCTTTATCTAGGACATTTATATCTTAATCATACATCCTCCCACTGAACTGGATTGCAAAATACCATTGAAATACAAACCTTCATATCAATCATACAGGAAGCTAAGCAAAGAACATTGGCTGCTTACTGAAAGTAACTGCATTTTAAAAGTACATATACATGCATATATGCATTTATTTATTTTGCCAAAAACTGCAAATCAATAGCACATTCTGTTTGGTATCTGTGATATATATATATATATATATATATATATATATATATATGTGTATATATATATATATATGTGTGTATATATATATATATATATATATATATATATATATATAAAACATTGCAAGTTCAAATTTATTGTAACTAACAGCATTCTGTAACTATTTAGTCTTTGAATGGTAGACAACATACTGAAGGCTTTTTAAGATTGGCATCCAAAAATGTTTCACATCAACAAATACACAAAATATTTGTCAGGAGAGTGTATGCTTAGCAGTTTATGAAATTATTCAGTCACTATGACCATTTTAATTCTGTCCTCTAAGATATTCTCCCAAATTCAGTCACAAGTAGCAGAATGTGATTTCAATGGAAGCATATTATGCTGTGTTAAGTGAAGATGAGTAAAATTATTTTCGTTGAAACAAATGGAATTGAGTTAAAAAGAAAATTTGTTGAGAGTTCATTGGGCTATTTCGCAAAACTTAAAAAGGAATTGACACAGGAGGTATGGCTCCAGTATGGATCCAGTCAGCTGGATGTGCTATATAGAAGGGGAGGTGAGGCTGATATGCACTTTCTTATAATTTTTTTCACTTCCTTGTAATTTAGGAATTTTCTTTTCAATTTCTCGTATGTCATATTTTAAAAGAGAATTCCAGGATCATACCTGAGGAAAAAAGTAAACACCTTGCCTATTACCTGACCTGAAGTTCAAAACCTTAATGGAAAACCTTGTTGTTCTTACTATTAGATAACATGTGTTATTATTTTTCTGAAGCTTCAGGGGATCCCTCAGACCAGGGATTCTTGATTTGATTCTGGGAAGTTATTATGGTTGTTCTCAATTGTTTTGTGTCAAATATTGATTTATGTCTTCCTTGTCTTCAGGAAATACTGGCAAGTTTGTGGATTGGGTTCCTTGTGACTTATTCATATTTGAAATTTTTCAAGTCAACCAGACTTCCTAAATAATTGCCATGCAGGAGCCTTTTGGAAATATGAAAGCAGAAGACAAACCTTGATTCTTTAGGAGTTTATAATCTTAGAGAAGTAAACTTTATACACATAAGCAAAAAATAAATCGGCATGTAACCGGTGGCTGAATAGAGCAGTACACTGTAAAATATAGGTAGAAAAAACCAGAAGAATGTTAATATACTAGGATGTTTACATTAATGATCACAGGTAGTATTTCTGTAATTCGTTTACCTTTTGCCTATAAGGTATCCATGTTAATACTGGTTTTCTAACATTTTTACATGACTAAATTTTACAAATATTCAGAGTACTATGATGAGCTCTGTATATTTTTATTTTTATTCATTAATGAACTTTTTATGATAAAAATATTGTCCAGATTTGTGGAACTAATTTTGTTCACTCATACACAAAAACATCTGTGGAATTATTTTGTTTATCTTTTGCAGTGACTTTAGGCTGTTCTCTTTCACACTCACTGTGTTTCATCCACACTGGTCTTATTTTAGTATTTGAATTTGCCAAACTTCAACTCACCCACATGCATTGCTTCCTCTGCCTGTGCTGCTCTTCCTTCTAAGCTTCACTTAATTAGATAAAGCTTCAGGTTTTAGTTTAAATGTTCTTGGGGGGAATCTTCCCTGATCCCCTACACTAGATCAAATTTTTGTATTATACACATAGATGAGCACCTTGCATTTCTCTTAGCATTTTCATTATGGTAATTATATACATATTCTTATAATATTTTTTAAGTCTGCATTTCCCCCTGGGCTATAAACTCTATGAATATGTCTGCTTAACCATTCTACCCCAAACAGTAAAAATTTTCAAGAACTATTTTTTCAATGAATATATAAATATCAGAACTCCTTACCAAGGAAAATCCTGAAGACCCTATTTCAAAGCATTGCTAGAAATATTTATAATTAGTATACCAAGGATTCGTAATTGGGTGCTTCCAAATTGCATAAAATACAGACAAAGCAGTGGGTTAAAAAGAATTTTCTTTTTAAATATTTCTGTAGGCATGTAATACGAGAGCCCGTGTCTGAACTATCCAAAATAGAGTTACAATAGAGCCTGAATCAAATCTTTAAGCTTGGGAAAAAACAAAACAAAAAACAAAAAAACATCCTTTCCATATTCTTGGAAGATACTGAGGCTGAAGAATTAACATTTAAATATGTGTATTAGTTTCGATGTTTTCAATTGCAATCAATTAAAAACCCAGCCTCTGGGGATATCTGGGTGTCTCAGTAGGTTAAGCATCCAACTTAGGCTCAGGTCACTGTTCGTGAGTTCAAGTCCTGCCTTGGGCTCTATGTTGACAGAGCAGAGCCTGCTTCAGATCCTCTGTTTCCTTCTCTCTCTCTGCCCCTCTCCGGCTTGTACTCTCTCTCTCTCAAAAAGTAAAAAAACATTAATAAAATAAAATAAAATAAAATAAAATAAAATAAAATAAAACAAAATAAAATAAATAGAAATCAGCCTCAAACTGGCTTACATAATAAGAAAAATTACTTAACATAACAGGATTTCTAAAAGCAGAGCTGGTCTTAGTCCCGTTTGATATAGCAGCTCAAATGTGTTAGGTAAGATCCAGATTCCTTCTGTCTCCCCTAGGCTGTTTTTAGTGACTCAGCTTTGCCCTCAGGTTGGCTTCTCTCAGAGTTGCAAGATGGCTATAGCAGTCCCATGTGTCAGATTGATACAGGATGTGCAGAGGAAAAGAAAAGAAATGATCTCTTAGTTTGACTTATTTATTTTTAAAATTTTGTTAGCATTTATCTATTTTTGAGACAGAGAGAGACAGAGTACTAGTGGGGGAGGGACAGAGAGAGAGGGAGACACAGAATCCAAAGCAGGCTTCAGGCTCTGAGCTGTTAGCATAGAGCCTGACATGGGGCTCGAATTCAAAGACTGTGAGATCATGACCTGAGCCGAAGTCGGACGCCCAACTGACTGAGCCACTCAGGCACCCCTAGTTTGACTTATCTTAAAAGAAAGGAAGCCTTTGCTAGCAGTCCTCCAGCCAACTTCCCCTCCCATATACTTGGCCAGAACTGAATTGGCATGTCCACTCTTGAAGAACCATTGGTCAGGGGGGTGGAACCATCTAGTTTAGCTAACACTAATTACATGGGAGTGAAATAAATGTAGGGATGTTCTTTAAGAGAACTTTTGCCCAAGGATCAATGGTAATTAGTAGTTCTTTTTATAGTTCAGTGAATTGAAGATTGAGAATTCTAAGAGGCAAAAACATGAACTAGAAAGGTTTTTCAGTGAGGATGCCCAACTTTCTACTCAAGATAACATTAAATAATCATTGGATATTACTTGTATTAGTACTCAGATTCCTTTTTTGGTGAGACATCTATCCTTTATTATGACAAATATTTGTTCAAAATTTCAAGAAGTCACCTTTCTTTACCAACATGTTAACAGAATAATACGAAGATTCTACTGTTCAGTCTGTGAACATTATGTGAATACTGTTTCTTTCCTCTTGAGAGTAATGTCAAAGGATCTTCAAGGACACCCTTTGATACTCAAGATAATTGAAAAATAAAAATTCCTAAGTACAAAATTCCATTCTCCATTTGGGAAAGTGATAGGTTTCCTCTACTCTCTAAAATAGACATTTCAAAGTAATAAACACTGAAAAGTTCTTAGGTCATAGTGTAAGATTTAAGTGAAGTGATTTTTTTTTATGATTTCTCTCTCTCCCCTTGTTATAGTTTAGCATGTGGATGTGGAATGGCCTAAGCCTTGCTGAACCTTTCACCCAGTGATAATCTTACTAAGAAGGGGGGTCCTAGTTGAAGAGAGTCTTAACAGGAACAAACAGCAAGCAAAATATTCCAAGAATACGTGACACAGTAACACGGACCCCACCAAGATATTTGTTACAGAAAAAAATTAACTCTTATTCTTTTCTTACATTTAAATAAATAATTTTTGTGGAAGGTTTGTCTGGCCATGAAATTCACTCATAGGAGCCCATCCAGCCTAGTAATATGTTGCCAATCCAACCTCAGGAAGTGTAACATGTAATAATCTGCACTGCCTTTCTGTTATCAACACTAGAGATTAAATATACTGCAACATTTTTTAGTTGCCATTTATCATTTCAGTATTTATAAACATGTACAAATTCTCTTTTTCTCCACCATGTTTCCTATCAGCACAACCTCTTGGAATAAGTTTCATAAATTTATTATCTATTTTCAGACATCCCAGTTTCCATTTGGCTTAATTCTAGTTTAAAAGGATGCTCACTCTTTTTAACACTTTGGGATTTGTTAAACGAGTTTTTGATAATGACACTGCTCACTCTTACTCTTTCCAGATTAGAGTTTAATATTTCTACTCTAGGATCATATGGGAACTCTAGGAGCCCCTTGGTCATTTAATTTCCTTTCTTTGGGCCTGTTCTGTGTCCATTAGCATTTTCCTTCAGTGCAGTCACTGTAATTATTATACATGGTGTTACAGAAGATTGATTGGCCTTTTATATTCATGAGATTTTCCTTCCTAACTTTCCTTTACAGCAAATTTACTTTTAGTTTTGCAGTTCTATGAGTTTTGAGAAATGTATACAATCAAGACTATATCTATTGCCTTAAAAAGTTACCTGTGCTCATTGATAGTCAATCTTCTATTCCTGCTCCAGTCTGTGATGGTCACTGAGCTGGTTTTTGTTCCTATAATTTTACCTTTTTCAAATGTCATATAAATGGAATCAAATAGTACCTAGTCTTTTGTACCCAGCTTCTTTCTTAGTTGTGTGTGTGTGTGTGTGTGTGTGTGTGTGTGTGTGTGTGTGTGTGTCTATCATAAAATCATTGGGAGATTTATCTATGTTATTGCATATATAAGTGTGTTCATTTTTATTGCTGAGAAAGAATACATTGCATGGCTATATCATGATTTCTTTATC
Source organism: Panthera tigris (assembly GCF_018350195.1). Classification (NCBI taxonomy): domain Eukaryota; kingdom Metazoa; phylum Chordata; class Mammalia; order Carnivora; family Felidae; genus Panthera; species Panthera tigris. Next base: position 148,796,172 of record NC_056663.1, read on the forward strand.
CATTTAGTAGCTGATGGATATTTGGAATGTTTGAAGTTTTTGGTGATTTATTTTTTTTCTACTGGTTTTCTATTTTGCTCTTTGCTATTCCTTTCTTTGACTTTTTCTTGGTTTACTTTGCTCTTCTTGTTTCTAGTGTCTTAAGGTAGAGGCTAAATTATTGTCTTATTTTCTAATAAAAGAACTTAAAGCTATAAAATTTTCTCTTAAGCACTGTGCTAAGAGTATCCCACAAATTTTTATATGGTAGATATTTTTTCTTTCGATGCAAAGTATTTCTAATTGTGAATTCTTTTTAATCTATAAGTCATTAGAAGGTGGTTATTTAATTTCTCAATACTTGGTGGATTTTCCAGACATCTTCCTGTTATCAATTTGTAGGTTAATTCTCCTGTTAAGATTTATTTTTAATTTGTTGAGGTGTAACCAGATTGTGGTTTTTCTTGGTAAATGTTCCATATGCAGTGGAAAAGAATATATATTGTGCTGTTGTTGGGTGGAGTGTTCTAGAAATGTCAACTAAGGCAAGATGGTTGATACTGTTCCTAAGGTATTTTCCTTCCTTACTGATTTTCAGTCTACCTATTCTATAAATAGGATATACTACTAAGGAGAATATATAATATACTACTAAGGAATGTTGATGTTTCAAACTATAAGTGTGGATTTCTCCTCTGATTTTAATAGTATCTGCTTCAGGTATTTTGAAGCTCTGTTATTAGTTGCAATGATTGTTACATCATAGTTATGTTGGTGAAATGACCTCTTTATTATTATTCATTACCTTCTTTAGTTCTTGATAAATTCCTTAAATTTGTAGTCTAATTTTGTCAAATGTTAATAGAGTCTATTACAGCTTTCTTTTGATGGTGTTTGTATAATAGAAAGTTTTTCTATCCTTTTACTTGTAGCTTATGGCTTTATATGTATAATAGGTTTTTTATAGACAGAATATAGTTGGGTTTTGTTTCTATAACCAATCTGATAATCTCTGCCTTTTAATTTGGGTTTTTAAAATAATTTACATTTAATGTCGTTTTGATATGGTTGTATGTATGTATGCATGCATGCATGTATGTATTTTCAAGTTTTTATTTGAATTCTAGTTAGTTAACATATGGTGTAATACTAGTTGAGAAGTAGAATTTAGTGACTCATCATCTACACACAACATGCAATGTTCATCACAATGTATTCAAATCTAATCATTTTGCTAATTGTTCTATATTTGTTTCATCTGTGCTTTTTCCCCTTTTACTCTTTCCTGCCTTCTTTTGGATTAATCAATTATTTATTTTTTCCCACTTTATCTCTACTATTGGATTTTATTTATAACCCTTTCTTAAAAGTTTTAAGTATCTTTCTATGATTTACATCTTTAAATTATTACAATTTACTTTCAAATAATATTATACCACTTCATATAGTATAAGACGTTAATGCTGTATTCTTCCAGTTTCTTTCTCCCATCCTTTGAGCTATTCCTGGAAAACATTTTACTTTTTGTATGTTATAAATCCCATAATGTATAAAAATCCCACAATATGTGGTTACTAATTTTGCTTTATACAATTATCTTTTGAAGCAATTAAAAATAATGAAGTTGTCGTATATCTACCACTCACTACTTCTTAAACACATGGGGCATTTTCCTAATTTAGACTCATTGCACAAGATGTTGCCTCTACCTAAGGTTATCTTTCCCTGCCATGTGTATGTATCATTTTTTTTTTACTTATTATGGTCTTGCTTCATAGTGAGAGTTTCCTTGGCTACTCTATTAAATGTTTTACTCCTGCAATCTAGTTCACTGTTATGCTTAAACTGCTTTATTTTCCTCCTATAAGAATTAGTACCATCCAATATGCTATATATTTTTTACTCATTTTTCTGTCTGACTCTTCTAGAACATTCATTGTAAGCTTCATGAGGATAGGGTTATCTGTTTTGATGACTGACATATTCTTAGGCCTATAGCACACAGTAGGTGACTACTCAATAAAAAAGATGGTGAATGATACTAATGGAACATTATTTGCATGACTCTGTTTTTAATAATGAAATGGAGGCATATCTAAAAAGACCATTGACTACATTACTTTAATTGTTATTAAAAGTCTATGGGATAGATTTTGAAAGAATGAGTTTTCAATGTTAATATTACCATGACTAACCTATTTCCATCTGTAGTTCCATCAAGTGAAACTGAAACCATTAATTTATAACAAAAATTTTACTAAAATGCTCATTGATGGAATGAATAGTTTTATTACTAATCTTTTCTACCCTTTATGCTAGATTTTAAGATATTTATACAAATTTATACAAATTAATGGTGATAAAAGTATGTTGGGAAATTCTCTCTATGAAGAAAAGTCTTTTGTGTGTCATGACTATCTCTCCTTGGGATTGTTCTAATACCAACTAAAGGCTGTGATGCAGATAATCCATAAGCTGCTTCCATGTAAATTTTTAAAATTAGAATCTATCTGTCTGGGTGAATTTATAAGGGCTTTCATTTCCCTAGATGCTGATTCACTGCAGTGAATAAGAAAAAAATGGAATGTTATGTTAAATCAATATGAGACCTGATTTCTTCCCTTGAGAAATGTACACTATGTAGGTGTGTCTCTTGTTTAGCTATGTGCATATTTGAAAAATAATGAAAACAGCTGAATACACCTTTGACACAAGCTTATAGTTCAACTTGACAGAGGTTTCTGTTATTAAATACTAAAAGAGCAATAACAGTAATGATCATTTATAGGAAGATGACTGTTAAGTTAAATATTAAGCTCATTTATTTGTCAGGTGGTTAATTGATAGCTACCATGTGTCAGGAATTAAGTTAAAATATTCTACCAGAAGAGGTAGAAAATAAGTAAATATATAACATAATTTGGATAGTTATAAGTACTAAAAAAATAACAAAACAAAGCAGAATAAAAGGGTTGCTTGGAAAGTGATATGGGCTATTTTAAGTTAATCAGAGAAGTCCTCTCTGAAATGGTTTTTGAGCAGTCACCTGAATGAAATAAAGGCATGAGACATACAGATGTCTGGTGGAGTAATATTTTAAGCAAAAGGACTTTTCAATGCAAAGATGCAGACTTAATTTTTTTAATGACTCAGAGTAAAATATTACTCTAAATAACTGGCCAGAATAACTGGGAGATATGACAGATTGAATTATAAAATATTTGAAAATGTAATTATACACATATCATTTTCTATCCCTTTGTTCTTGATTCAGTAGACAGTAGGCATCTGGAGATGTTTAAGCAGAAGAAACACCATCAGAAAAGTACTTAATAAATATCTCTATTCACAGGGTGTTAGATAGATTATCAGGAAGAAAAAGTGAAAACAAAGAGAACAGCTTAGACTCTATTATGATTGTTCAGAAAGGACACAGGGACGCAGAACTTAACCTAAATCTTTGGGTTTAATTGTTTGTGGGTTCAATTATCAAAAGTAGGTGTGTAAAATACAGAAACAATTTGAGATTTGGAATCATAGTCCTGAATTCAAATCCTAATCCCAAATTTTGCCAATTTTACTTTGCTCAAATTAATCTAAATCTTAGCTAATTCATCATTAAATGAGGCTATTAGTAACTACATGGTAAATTGCTGGAAAATTTGAGATAAGATGTATCAACTGCCCAACACCATGTCTGACAGAGAGGAGATGTCGCAAAGTAGAAAATACACAAATCTGCCTCCCTCAAGGTGACATCTGGGGGATACCATCCTTTCATTGACTACTCATTATATTGTCAGACACTGTGCCTCAGCATTTAACTTATATTATCTTTTAATATAGTCCATAAAATTAAAGCCATTATCCTCATTTTATCAAAAAGTTATCTGCCAGCTGGAAGTATTAGGCAATCTGTTTCATGTTCTCTTAATATAGCAGGCAAGAATGTCTCGTCTGTCATAAGAATATTCCTAAAATTTTTGGAAGGAGAATGTGTTTATTAGAGATTCAAAGTGACAGAATAATTTCAGAAATATTAAAATTGTGATAGACGTGTAAACTTCAACTGTAAAATGTGGACTTAGGCAATGAAGGTAAAGAAAGGGAAAATAACTGTGTTCTGGAATTACAGTGTTGAGGTTTAGTTATATTATAGTATCACACCTAATATAACACAGAATTCATATAGAAACCTCCTCTACTTGTTGAGCTTTAACATAAATGAGGCATAAAAGAAACATGGCATGGGATCAAAATGCATGATGGTCTTAGTTTTTTTTTGAGGTGACTTAATAGTCTCTTTGAAAAATGATTGAAGAATTATTACTCTTCATTCCTGTCCTTGGACCCCTACTAGAGCTATTTTTCTTTTTTGAGGCAAGAAAGTCTGACAAGAATACAGAAAAATATTCTACTGGAGTGAGAACCAAAATTAAATTAACATACTGTAAGGGAGGAAAGACATTGGATTCAATTATACCTGACAAAACACTGTGTTCTTTTTTAAATAAAAATTAGCAAGCTAATGGCAGTTTAATAATAGCAAGCTCATTTATAGCATTCATGGCACTTTACATATAGAATTTCATTTTATTTCCATAAAACTTATGAAGTAGATACTCTCACATCCATTTTGCTAATAAAAACAAAACAAAACAAAACCGAAACACAAAAAAGTTAAGTATCTTCTGTAACGTCACACAGCTGATAAGCATTAATGTGGGATATAAAGCAAATAGCTGGACTCCAGAGGGTGCTTCTGAACACTATACTATATCTCAACTCAAATCACTCAAAACAAACTTTATGCCTTTTAAGTAACCATAGAGCAGACCATAATGAAAGGCCATTGTTGGGGATTTAATTTCACTGTACCTTATATCCATGGCTAAACACTAGAGAGAAATGGTCTAAGTCTATGGATATTTGTTTCACAGGTATCTTTGTGCATTCAAAACTGCATTTATTTATTTATTTATTTTTGTGTGTGTAAAGTAATTCTGTCTATTTATTTAGATTGTATTTTTTTAAGTATTGTATTTTTTTATTATTTTTTGTCATCTCCTTAACATAACCACTTCCGTTATTGCTTTTAGTGTTTTTCTTTTTAATATAATTTATTGTCAAGTTGGCAAACATACAGTGTATAAGGTGTGCTCTTGGTTTTGGGGGTAGATTCCTGTGGTTCATCACTTACGTACCACACCCATTGCTCATCCCAACAAGTTCCTTCCTCAATGCCCATCACCTATTTCCCATCTCCCCCGTGCTCCCATAAACCCTAAGTTTGTTCTCTGTATTTGAGAGTTTCTTATGGTTTGCCTCCCTCACTCTTTTTTTGTAACTATTTTTTCCCCTTCCCTTCCCCCAATGGTCTTCTGTTAAGTTTCTCAACTTCCACATATGAGTGAAAACATATGATATCTGTCTTTCTCTGACTGATTGATTTCACTCAGCATAATACCTTCCAGTTCTATCCACGTTGCTGCAAATGGCAGGATTTCATTCTTTCTCATTGTCAAGTAGTATTCCATTGTATATATAAACCACATCTTCTTTATCCATTCATCAGTTGATGGACATTTAGGCTCTTTCCATAATTTGGCTATCGTTGAAAGCGCTGCTATAAATATTGGCGTCCATGTACTCCTATGATTCACTCCTGTATCCCTTGGATAAATTCCTAGCACTGCTATTGCTGGGTCATAAGGTAATTCTATTTTTAAGTTTTTGAAGAACCTCCACACTGTTTTCCAGAGTGGCTGCACCAGTTTGCATTCCCACCAACAGTGCAATAGTGTTCCCGTTTCTCCACATCCTCGCCAGCATCTGTTGTTTCCTGAGCTGTTAATTTTAGCAACTCTGACTGGTGTGAGGTGGTACCTCACTGTGGTTTTGATTTGTATTTCCCTGATGATGAGTGATGTTGAGTATCTTTTCATGTGTCTGTTGGCCATCTGGATGTGGATGGAATGCAGACTTGAAACTGCATTTAAAATGAATATCGTGTCAAGTAAAAATTGCTGCGGCTGAGGTAAGAGAGAGGTTTTTTCTTGCTTTCTCCTCTAGGGTTTTGATGGTTTCCTGTCCAAAGGCAAGGGAATTAAAAGCAAAAATGAACTATTGGGACCTCATGAAGATAAAAAGCTTCTGCACTGCAAAGGAAACAATCAACAAAACTAAAAGGCAACCAACGGAATGGGAAAAGATATTTGCAAATGACATATCAGACAAAGGGCTGGTATCCAAAATCTATAAATAACTCACCAAACTCCACACCAAAAAACAAATAATCCAGTGAAGAAATGGGCAGAAGACACGAATAGACACTTTCCCAAAGAAGACATCCAGATGGCCAATAGGCACATGAAAAGATGCTCAATGTCACTCCTCATCAGGGAAATACAGATCAAAATCACACTCAGATACCACCTCACGCCAGTCAGAGTGGCTAAAATTAACAGATCAGGAGACTATAGATGGTGGAGAGGATGTGGAGAAATGGGAACCCTCTTGCACTGTTGGTGGGAATGCAAACTGGTGCAGCCACTCTGGAAAACAGTGTGGAGGTTCCTCAAAAGATTAAAAATATATCTACCCTATGACCCAGCAATAGCACTGCTAGGAATTTACCCAAGGGATACAGGAGTGCTGATGCATAGGGGCACTTGTACCCCAATGTTTATAGCAGTGCTTTCAATGATAGCCAAATTATGGAAAGAGCCTAAATGTCCATCAACTGATGAATGGATAAAGAACTTGTGGTCTATATACACAATAGAATACTACTTGGCAATGAGAATGACATCTGGCCTTTTGTAGCAACGTGGATGGAACTGGAGAGTGTTATGTTAAGTGAAATAAGTCATACAAAGAAACACAGATGCCATATATTTTCACTCTTATGTGGATCCCGAGAAACTTAACAGAAGACCATGGGGGAGGGGAAGGAAAAAAATTAGAGAGGGAGGGAGCCAAATCATAAGAGACTTAAAAACAGAATAAACTGAAGGTTGATGGGAGATGGGAGGGAGGGGAAAGTGGGTGATGGGCATTGAGGAGGGTACCTGTTGGGATGAGCACTGGGTGTTGTATGGAAACCAATTTGACAATAAATTTCATAAAAAAAACTTGACCCCCCCCAAAAAAAATGAATATTGTATTTGTTTTCTGTTGCTGTTTCTCTCCATTAACATGTGTGCATCACTACGTGTGTGTTTTAGGGGAGGTTGTTAACCTCAGTTAACCCATGTTATTAAAGAGGTATTACTAATCACAGGCATTACCAGAAATGAAGGCTTTTTGGCAAGAAGTAGAGAGAATTGTTTCCAAACAGAATATCTAATGTGTATCTGTGCTTCAGGTTGAATACAAATACGTTAAGACATGTGTAAGACATAAAAAGAATTTTCCCTTGGGGCTGCTGCTGTGAGAACACCTGATTAGCAAATAAATTATGCTGCACATTGAGGAGTGTACATCATTTATCTTAAGCTGGTTTATTCACATTTCTTTAGTACCAAGGATAATCAGATATTTAAATTCTCATTCTGATGGCACCAGCTATCTGATGGATTCACTTCATCCACTTCAAATTAATTGTACAGAGTCTCTTTATAACATTTTAATGGCATTAAGAACAAACACAGAAATATGCCCAATGAGGAAGTTATGTGAGAGTGATCAAAAAGTTTTGAATAATATTGGTCATACTCTGTTAAAGGATGTTTATATAATCATTACAAAGTAACTTCTCTTTTGTGCATAAACCCTTAGCCAACTCTTTCTCATTCCCTTGTGTTACTAAGTCAAACTAACCTTATTCAACATAAAGTCTTGGCTCTGTTTCTAATTTTGAAAGGCATCATTTAGTTGGTTGATTTGAAATCAAAGGCAAAGCCTTAAATTCTTAGTGAAAAAAAAAAAAGCATACTTACAAAGTTCTCTGGGACCTGTGCTTTCATCATTTATATTCACCTAATATATAGTTCCTGTTGATATTTTTATAATTCTTTTTTTTAACGTTTATTTATTTTTGAGAGAGAGACAGAGACAGAGTGCAGGCAAGAGAGAGACAGAGAGAAATGGAGACACAGATTCTGAAGCAGGCTCCAGGCTCTGAGCTGTCAGCACACAGCCTGATGCGGGGCTTGAACCCATGAGCTGTGAGATCAGGACCTGAGCTGAAGTGGGCAGACGCTTAACTGACTGAGCCACCCAGGCACCCCAATATTTTCTTTAACTCTTGAAAGTTGTTTGGGAAATGTTTTCTCAACATGTCTTTCCCAGGCAGTAAAGAGCTTTAACCCTTTGGTTTGGCCCACAGGTGGAAGAAATTGACATGCTCACCTGATTTTAATTTATGTGACACTATGGGGATAGGTTTGTTAGTCAGCAAATACCCAGTGCTTATAATGGTGCTGGACAAACAGTAGGTGCTCAATAAGAAACTGTTGAATAAATTACATGTGGCAGAAGGATTAGATCCATTTTATATGAACCTAAGGAAAGATAACTAGTGTAATAGATGTAAACTTTAGGAATGCATTCCTTAAAACCATTGTAAGGTTATTTAAAGGTAAAAGGAGCTTCCTCAAAGAATTAGGAAGGAAGGGTTTTAAGAACGGGTTGGAAAACATTATAGTGGTGACATAATAAAAGAGAGTTTAGCATTGGTGATTGAAGTGGATTAATAATGTTACATTTAACCATGAATTTTGAGAAACAATATGTGTTCTTTGATAAAATCAAGAAAGGGGTCTTCATATCCCTACCCCCATACTTGCAGATACATTTGTATCTGTAATCAGTTTCATAGGAAGCAGGTCCCTTTATCAAGACTCTCTCTCGAGATCCCAGCTTTTCCTACCTTTTCTGAGGCCCTACGACAGAGAGGGAATAAAGGACTCACGTCTGTGTCTACCACCTGCCTACTGATTGCTTAAAGGTCAAAGCCGGCTCCAGTTCAGGAGTTTCCTATGATGAAAAGACTTTATAGAGGTACCCCTTGAAAAGGTTCTCCTTGGGTGTACGACAGGCAAAGGCTGCGAATTGAATGTGAGGAAAGTGATTAGGGGCTGTGTGACAGATCAGGCTACAGTGGGTTCCATCTTGGGGCATCTTCAGGATTATGCTAAAGAGTTTGTACATCAGTGTGAAAGTCAGCAGTTCATTCTTGTGAATGTGTCTCAGTGAGGAGATTACATACTAGTAGAGTTCTATATATCCTCTCTGTTCCAGAACAGCTCTGTTTTAAATCAGTGTTCTACGGTAGAGTTCCATGTAAGCATTAATTTGAGAAAAGCTTTCTCACCCCCTTGGACATGTTTCTTTTCCCTGCTTAGGGTAAATACCTTGGAATCCTCCTTAACTCCCTCACATTCTGCATCAATTCATCAACAAAGTCTGTCAGCAAGGCCCGCAAAATATATTCTGAATCCAACAATATATTCTGATCTTCTCACTGCTCACATTCTAGTCCAAGCCACCATCGTCTCCAGCCTGAACTTCTGCAGTGGTCCCCTAACCAGTTTTCCTGCTTTTACCCTTCACGCTACCCCCTCCCTCCACCACAATGTGTTCTCTACAGAGTGATCCTTTTGAAAAGACCCTTACATTCCACCAATCAAAACTCCATAATGCTTTCCTTTCTCACTCAGAATAACATATAGGAGTCCTTATGGTGGCTTGCTAGGTTATGATCTGCTGTGTGACTCTCTCTGACCTCGTCTTCTCTTCTGCTTGCTCACTGCACACTGGCCACATTGACCTCCTCACTCTTCGGCCAACACATCACATCTGCCCCCACTTCAGGACACTCATACTTCTCTGTTCCCTTTGCTTGTAGTACTTTCCCCTCAGACAGCTGCACGACTCCATCCTTCACTTTGTTCATGTCTGCTTGGATGTCATCTTTGCAGAGAAGTCTCCTCTGATCACCTTAACCCCACCCACCTCCATTCATTCTCTATTCTGTTACCTGACATTTTACATTTATATATAGATTATGTGTTGTTCACTGCCTTTCTTCCTCACCAGGAGACATGAGGGCAAAGAATATACCTTCAGTCCTACTATATCCCTACTACTAAAATAGTGCCTGAAACAAATAGACAATGAACATATGCTGACAGGATGAAGTCAAAGCATATTAATGGTATGCTTGGCAATCATAATAACTGTAAGATCTTTTCCATGCAGGAATTGTGATCATTCTAATGCAAATTTTGTAGTTATCCAGAAAATAAAAGATTTTGAAGAGCCTGATATATTTTTGAGGGACACATGAAAACTATAGCTATGTTACCCATATGTGTAAGAATTAAATTAAATTACTAAATATTGTTGTTCTTGTAGCTGCTTTCATAGAGATGGAGCTGACCTTGATAATATTATATCATGGGAGAAGGTGGCCTTTGAGTGCTTAGAAGATGGCAATCATGATTTTGAAAATAAGCTAGCTATAAGGGGGACAGATCTCATGTTGGATCTAAAAATCATAGGTCTTGGGGCGCCTGGGTGGCGCAGTCGGTTAAGCGTCCGACTTCAGCCAGGTCACGATCTCGCGGTCCGTGAGTTCAAGCCCCGCGTCAGGCTCTGGGCAGATGGCTCGGAGCCTGGAGCCTGTTTCCGATTCTGTGTCTCCCTCTCTCTCTGCCCCTCCCCCGTTCATGCTCTGTCTCTCTCTGTCCCTAAAATAAAAAAAAAAAACAAAAAAACAAAACAAAAAAAAAAAACGTTGAAAAAAAAATAAAAATCATAGGTCTAAAAGAATTTTTTTAAAAGCATTTTTGGAAAGCACATGAAATTCTTATCAGCAATATCCTAGGATGTCCTATATGCTTTTATGTTACATTGCATTATGTAAATAGGATTTAATAGGATTAACATACCGGTATCCCTGCAATGTACAGAACTATTCCACACTACAATAAAGGAACAGGTTGCTATCCATTTTCTGCCCAGTCTGCAACTTTGCCCTTTTCCATTACCTGCCAAACCAGTCAATTTTATGACTAACTCATACTTGAAATCCCCCCAGGTTCTCATCACTTTGCTAGCTCTTTATGCTACTATAGTCACTTATTATCATCACATTTTTAGAGTATGCTTTCATGTGCCTTTTGAAAAAAACCAGGGGCATTTCTTGCTAGAGTCCCTTGATTTGTGTTCCTAGTCTTTAAAATTCTTATCAAGTCTGAAGCAAATTTTGCCTCATCATGAATATATCAGTGTCGTTACTACTTAGATGACTGAATTTATTTATCTATTTATTTATTGTAATTTTTTTTACTCAAGTATAGTTGACATACGATGTTACAGTAATTTAAGGTGTGTAATACAGTGATTCAACTTCTCTATACATCATGCTATGCTCACCACAAGTGTAGCTACCATCTGTCACATACAACACTATTACAACAGTATCATTGACTATATTCCCTATATTCCTTTTATTCCCATGACTTTTTAATTCCATAACTGGAAGACTGTATTTCCCACTCCCCTCACCCATTTTGCCCCCACCCTTCTCCCCTGTGGTAACCATCAGCTTATTCTCTGTATTTATAGGCCTGATTCTGCTTGTAGTTTCTTTGTTTATTCATTTGTTTTGTTCTTTAGATTCTACATATGAGTGAAATAATATGGTATTTGTCTTCCTCAGTCTGATGTATTTCATTCAGCATAATACGCATTCGTTCCATTCATGCTGTCACAAATGGCACGACCTCATTCTTTTTTATGGCTGCATAATATTCTATTTTACACACATACACACACACACACACACACACCCCATATCTTCCTTATCTACTAATTATATACCTTATAAGAGTTTAATATCCAAGATAGACAAAGAATTTCTACAACTCAACACCACAAAACCCGAAATTTGATTAAAAAATGGGCAGAGAACCTGAGTAGACATTCTTCCAAAGACATACAGATTGCCAAAGACACACGAAAGATGCTCAACATCACTAATTATCGGGGAAATGCAAATCAAAACTACAATGGTATATCACCTTATGTCTGTTTTCTTTTGTTGATTTTATCAATTTTCATTTGAGTGATATCATTTATTGGTGAGTTTTCTTTGACTTCCAAATAAAGTCTGTGGTCATATTCCTGTTTAAAAAGGTGCTTTTATAATAATGAGAAGTTGTTCTGCTTGCAAGCAAGGAGTAAACAGGAGCAGGATGTATTTAACCCATATCACATGCTGGAGAGCTCCTTTGATCCATGAAGGTCCTGCTCAACTGTCATGTCTGAGATGTCTTTCCTGTATGCCTCTCTATCCCTTTCCCAAACACCTTTATTATTCAATCTTCCATGTTTACTTATCACTGTACTTGGTAAATCTATTATTTTTCCTATGACACTATATTCATTTTATTATTTTATATCTTTCTACTCTACCATAAGCCTCTTGAATATATGCTGGAATATACTAGGCACATAATAAGTTTCTTAAATAGAATTGAATTAAGTATAACAAAAGGACATATAGCGGTTCCACTGGCCAGATCATGAATCAAGTATCTGGGTTCCAAATTCAGTAGTAGCAGAACTTTGTCTAGAGATAAACACTTGACATATTTCACATCAATAAACTAATTGTCATATTATTATGGTAATGTGATAATATAGTGTTGGGATCTTTTACCATGAACTCAATAATCGCATAGTAAGACTATAGGAGAAAAAAAAAGTATTGAAGAAACTTCTAGTCTGTGTGGAGTTCAGAGAAAGTAGATAATACCCACATTTACAAAGCACAAACCAAGCTTTGCCTCAGCATCTACAAATAAAATACTATAGTATAAATAATACAGATATTTTAATTATATCTCTATTAGTTATTATTAAATGCCTATTATATATATATGACCTGAAAAGAGTATAATTAGTAATTAGCTCAGAGAAGCTGAGAATTAGTCTATCAATGCTAACACTAATACCAACACCAATGCTAAACCAAGAAATAATTATTCAACAATAGCATAAATGTTTTCCAGTGATATAAACTTAGAAAATCAAACAAACACACACACACACACATGCACATACACGCACACACAAGCATACACACACAACTATAATAGGAAGTTTAGAAATGGGAAAAGCAATGCCAGTATATTTCAGTAATGAAATATGGTGAATTAACTAAAATGCCAATTTTATAACTGAATTAACTAAAACAGATTAAAGTTTAAAAAGAGGCAGGGTACTGTACCAAAACACATGCTATTGAGGGTCTCAAATTAGTGGTTTAAGTCCTATCAAGCAAAATGACAGGCAGAAGATAAATCTTAAATATGAATTTAAAAATTAACCTTTTTGCCACCTGACTCTTTATTCCATCTAGATAATATCTAGTAGTTATGTTTGCTGAGTAAGAAAGTTTTACTCTAGCTTGGGAATGTCTATTATGTGAGTATCCTCTGTGACTGGTATAATCCCCCTGAACCATATAGGCTTACATATATTTCAATTAACTCTTTATTTTTCTTATTTATTTATTTATTTATTTATTTAATTTTTTTGAGATAGAGAGTGTGTGTGTGAGTGGGGGGAGGCAGAGGAAGAAAGAGAGAGAGAGAGAGAGAGAGAGAATCTTAAGTAGGCTCCATGCCAGTGTGGAGCCTTATACGGGACCCAATCTCATGACTGTGAGATCATGACCTGAGCCGAAATCAAGAATCAGACCAACTCTGAACCGACTGAGCCACCCAGCTAGCTGCCCCTAACTCTTTAAAAGGATACAAATGGATTAATTTTGAGAATTCTGGAATAAGAGTAATTTAGGCATGAATAGGCTATTTTCATTTTCATGACTTATTTCTAATTCATTATTCCTGAATCTGGTAAAAAATACTATAATTTTTCCATATTTCATGGATTTTGAACAGCTTTGTTCCAATGATTCTCATATTAAGATCTATAACCTAAAGATATATGGGACTGAGATCTGAAGGACTGAGAGATATCTTAATCATACAATAATCTTCCCCATTGTGCCTAACATAGAAGAAAAATACACATGCTATTTAATGCACAAAGATATGCTTCTTTCTGCATACTTCTACTTACACTACACTAGTTAGAATCTGAATAATTTTGTTATAAATGCCTCCATTTTAAGAAAAGTTCTGGAAAAGAAACTGGGGAAAAGCAACTCAATTTCAATTGCTTAAATAAATTTTCTAAAAGTGCATGACTGAACTCTGGTAAGCATCATATGTCCAACAGTCAGCCATCTTTGCTCCAGTAATCATAGAGCTTATTACAACTAGTTTTTGAGAGAGGCAAGCTTTCTCACTTATTTATTTAGGTATGATTACAGCACTTGTCACCAAAGAATCTGCCTCTAAAAGAGGACATAACTCTGAACTTAATTGCTAATCTAAACAAATGGCATTTTGGAGGAGAGGTTATGTTTGCTCTTTTCATCAGAGCATTTGTGAGGCTGTCTGCAGAGAAAGGCATAGACTGAACTTTTTTACAGACATCTTTTTGGTCTGGGATACTGTAGTTAGTCAGCTATATCTACCTGAGTTAAATCATAAGAATGAAATAGCTAGGCGCTGGGGCAGGTGAGTTCCTGGGAACCTTTAAGAGCTATTCTCAGTTTGCTACAAATCTGTGAGTCTGGTGGAGGCGAACCTTGCTGGTTTTCAAAGCTTGATCTTTTTGTACTGTTTTCAATCCTAGCAAAGCCATAAAATGCTTCCTCATTTTACAGGTGAGAAGACTGAGCTTCAGAATTTAACTAACTTGCTATTATGAGCAAAACCAGGATTAAATCCAGTTTATCTGGGTTTATGTCCATCATAAAAAAAGTAGTTACCCCTTTGGAGCATGTACCAACATTTTCCATTTAACTTTTAAAAATTTGCTTCAATGGAGGAATATATTTGAGTTGTATTTTCCTTCTCCACTTAGATATTTCCCAATTTTAATTTTAATTTCATTTTAACATGAAGAAAATAAAACAAGGCAAAACAAACAACCCTCCTTCTGAAAAATGAAGGGAACAAAGGCTTAATTCTCTTTGAAATAAATACAAATACAAAGTCCCATAAAAAGGTTAAAAGGTTCCATTTAGCATCAGACTCATATTCCGATTTAAAGAAATAATTGTCATGTACAAATCAGAATAAACATACAGGAAAATACAAAGGGATTTGAAATGTCATCAAAATAAAACAATCTTTTTCAAAGTTTGAACCTGTTACGTATTTTAAAATATCTTTCTAACTTTTCATAGCCAAATTCTAGTTATTGTATACTTAAGACTTGGATGCATTTTGTTTTGCTTATTATGCCCAGCACAAACATTTTACAACAGACTAGCCAACAAATTTACAAATTTTTTTGAATGCTTTGTTGGGTTTTATAACCTTATTTTCCCAATTAGGCTAAAGACCACTTCCTTTGTACGTAGCTGGTATCTGCATAATGTTTCTGCCAGCTCTACCTCAAAACATGGAAATGAGTATTTGGTAAAACTTACTTCAACTTCTGTGAGACAAAAGTCAACATCTCAGTTACATCAGACTGAGAATAACTGATCACCAGACTAAATTCGTTTTAAAATTAAATACGGCCATGATTCAAAAAATCTTCTTCACCATGATGCAATGTTATCATGGCTTAATATATGGCTATAATCCCCACAAATTTGACAGAATTTGTTTTTGGCCATTTCTTGCATCTTGAAGGGGTCAGGTACAACAAAGCAAATTGATAAAACTTAGGAAAAAAGAAAGTGAGAAAAACCTCAGCAACCAAAATATCCACAAAATAAATAATCAAGAATTTTTAATGTCAAAGATCTTGTATATGGAAACTTCAATTATGGGTGAGGAAGAAGGTATTGCACATGGGGATATTAATCATTTTTTTTTATTCTGGGTCTGTGGTGCCAACTTTAACATTGGCTTTTATTAGAGGCATGCAAACAGGTGTCGGTGACACAACTAAAATAAAATGAGTCAACGAGAAAAGGGCATAAAATAAGGACTTTCCATTTGGCTCAGAACCAAGTGTAAGGACAGCACATTGTTCATTACTAACAACATTGATGTCTCAATTGAAATCACTGTCTCTTCCTTTAATCTTTCTCATCTTGCCAGGAGACACAATCATTTACCTAAACATTAAAACAAGGGAGCCATTAATTAATGGCTTATCCCACAGCTAAGCATTCAGCCAGCAAAAGTCAAGAATTGACTAAATCCATCTCCTCCTCTCCATCCCACTGCTCCAGCCTTGGCTCAGGTCCTCACCATCTTTCTCCGGGACCTTCAAAATAACCTTTAAACTAGTCTTTCTCTCTGCACTCTTGCTCTAATCCCCATCCTGTTATTATCTTAAATTCTCAGTCTGATTAAAACTTTTATTGGCTCCCCATCTTCAGCAGAGTCAATTTCAAACTGTTTACTTTGGGTTACGGGACTCCTCATGAGCTGATCAGCCCACCAGCCTTAGCATATCCTCTTTCTAGTACAGCAGTGCTGAGAAAACATGAAACCATGAACATACTTTGGAGACCATAATAAGTTCTTTGAGGACAAAAGCACGTATATATTTTCAATCCCAGTACTAATTACATCAGTACCATCACCCCCCACCCCTTGCTTATTTGAGACTTCACTTTCTGTGATTTCAGTTACCTGTGGTCAACCTAAAGCAGATAATCCTCCTTCTGACTTGTTAGAAAGTCAGTAGCCTAACGCTAGTCCCAATGCTTACGTCATTCATCTCACATCATCACAAGAAGGGTGAGCACAGTACAGTAAGATATTTTGAAAGAGAGACCACATTTGCATAACTTTTATTACAATAGCTTGTTACAATCACTCTATTTTATTATCAGAGATTGCTGTCAATCTCCTACTATGCCTTATTTATAAATTATACTTTATCATACTTATGTATGTATAGGGAAAAACATAGGGTTTGATACTATTCACAATTCCAGTCATCCCCTGGGGGTTTCAGAACATATCTCTATTCACACTCAAAATTTAATCGTGTCACCTTCTTGATGAAATCTCTTGACACAGTCCTCCAAAAAGTTAATTGTTTTCTCTTCTTGCACAAAGTTTTATTCTGGTACATTTCATGCTATATATTAATTACTTGTTTCCACATTGGTACCCTCTTTTAAAGAGTGAACGTCCTAAAGGCAAAGAGCGTATCTTAAAATCTTCATATCTCTAGGGATCTAGAACTGTTTCTGAAACATTAAACTTTGAATGCTATTCAGGGATTCGGAAAATAAATAAATGCCAACTTTCAAGTTAGAGAAAGACAATTTCAATGGCTTAAGATATTTTGAGTGGGGAAATAGTGCATGAGTAGAGACAGGTAAAAGTTAAGTGGAAATAAACATTCTTCCTGGGAACTGGAGTCTTATCAAGAAGAACTCACAATTGGTGATTTCATTGGGAGGTGCTAATGATATTCAAAGAACCATGATCAGGTCTTTTAAAGCAGTGTTGCCACTTTTAAAACAAATCATTAAAAAGTATTAATATTATTTTTTTATTTTTAATCAAGCAGAACTGATGAGATTATTATATAACTGTTGCTAGAAACTTCTTATTAAAATGTTGAAATGTTATTTATAAATTATCTTTTTATTAAGTGAGTCTTTGCACTTCCCCAAATTTCAAATTGCCAATATGTCAGACAAAATGCAGTGAGAAAATATTCTCACTTGAATGACAACATTGGTAGAACTTTAACCAAAATTTATGCTGTGATTCGGGTATTGGGAGAGGGTATGCAAATTAAAGCCTTGTCTTCTTTTCAAGATCCAAGTATCCTACTTTTTAGCAGTATAAAGGATTTTCTTAGAGGAACATAACAAATGGACATAAAGTAGAACCATAATGACTTTTTAAATTGTTTTACTGTTTCTTTCTGTTTTCACAGACCAGTTGAGTTTTCAGAAGTTGATTACCCACAAGTTGAATATCAAAGAAGACAACAATTTTGGGATCCTATACGTCTAGCTCTTTTCACATTGGCAATTGTAGCAATCATAGGAATTGCAATTGGTATCGTTACTCATTTTGTTGTTGAGGGTAAGTATCCAGGTCACATTTTTATTGCCTAAGTGCTCTATGACTTAATATCTTGAAATTCTCTGTTGTATAAAAAAATGCTATTTGCATGATATTAAAATTTTAATTACTAATTTCTTATTGACGTTAAGTTATTGTTTGTTCCATTATTGAGTTCAGGGTTACATATTTCCAGCCAGTGAAGCTTGCAATATACCTTATCACATGGATAGACATCTAAAAGCAATAGTTTTAAAATGAGAAAGAAGAATGAAAGCTTAATCTTTAGAATAGATACAAATCACATCGTGTGCTGAGTTTAATATGTTTTCGTTTTTCAAAAACAATATATTAATGAGTTCCCCAAGCAAAGATGATAAGAGAAAAGTTACCTAAAAAAGAATCTTTAATGGGCTAAAAATCAAACATTATCTTTGAAGGAAAAAGAGATTGTTTCATGACTGGAGGAAGAAAGGAAAACTCAATTTTGCATGATGTGCAAAAATGGATAATACTAATTAAACCAATGACAGTCAACCAATATTCATTTACCTTTACTTTGGCATGTGTATTTATAAATACATGTGACTGAGTCACTGACTAAAATTCTCCAGAATCATATGACTCACAACAATAAAGTCACACTTGAAAGATCAGGAAGTGATGAAATATTGTCAAACATGCTAAGTTTACCTTCCTACCCACTTTATTGGGGGATTGAAGATATCAATTTTTTTGACTTTCATGAAATAAAAAGGATAAACAAAATTGTCCTCTGTAATTATGTCTTTCTTGTTAATATATCCCCAGGTCAAAAAGGAGTAAAGGAGTTCTGTGTGTAAAATGTCCTCCATCCCCAATACTGCAGGTGTTCAAAAGAGAAAAAAAAATGAAGGGATAATAAAAATAATGGCATTATAGTGTTTTTAAAATGTCATAGAGGTTGTCCTAGGCGGAATGATGCCTCCCTTCCCACTTTGGTTACCCATGTCTTAATCTTTGGACCCTGGGATGTTATCTTATATGGCAAAAAATACTTTACAGATGTGATTAAGTTAAGGTTTCTGAGAAAGGAAAGTTACTCTGGATTTTCTAGATGGGTCCTAAATGTAACTCCAAGGTTTTTATAAAAGGGAGGCAAGCAAGTTAAAGAAGGAAGAAGGCTATGTGATGACAGAAGCAGGGGCAAAAAGGAATAATGTGATATGGAACCACAAGCCAAGGAATGAGGATAGCCTCTGGAAGCTGAAAAGGCAAGGAAAAAGATTCTCCCCTTACAGCCTCCGGAAGGAACCAGCTCTGAAAACAGGACTTGACTGTAGTCCTATAAAACTCACTTCAGACTTTTAACCTCCAGAACAGTAAAATAATAAATTTGTGTTGTTTTAAGCCTCCGAATTTGTGGTTATTTGTGACAGCAGCAACAGGAAACTAATACAGAGGTTAATACTCAAGAATTTCAGAAATCTATTACATGGAACTTCCCTGCAGTTAACTGAAAGCTGCATCATTATAGATGGAAATTTAGTAAAACAAAAGAGAAGATAGTCTGTGACAAAGGATTAATGAATCCAAGGAATAAGATAGAGGTAATAACATATACATTTCAAAAGATAAGATGATAGACACATTTCAAAAAAGTAATATACATATTTTTATAGCATAAAGAAATAAAAATGAAATGAAATCACAGTATAGTGACCAGGATAACACCAAGAAGAAAAAGTATCTAAAAAATAATAATTTTAAAGAGTGAAAACAAATGGATCTAAAAGGCAGGAAAATAAAAATGAAATATATGAAATAATCAAAACAGAAGTAAGGATTTTAGCATACTTGATAAAATTTACATCACTAGGATTGAAGTATATTTGAGGAAGCTATTTTTATCCTAGGGATCTCAATAATTATGAATGATTAGCTTTCACTGTATTATCATTCTGATGAATTATCTACTCCCTAACATATGGGAAATTTTCAAATAAGGATTATAAAATAATCCAGTGACTTGTAGAATATGAATGGTTTGTCAGTGCCCTCCAATTAAATATCGCCAAAATTACAGTTGCATTTGAACAAGGTGGGTTTATTCTTGTAGCAGAGGAGAACATACACCATGGGGGACCATGAGGCGGTCAGAGACTGTTGGAAACCGTGTATTAAATGATTTAGGGAGGGTTCAAGGAAGTAGGATGCATCCTTCATTGGATGCTGTCAGAGAGCTGGAATAATGCTGTAATTTGGTATCTTAATAAATCTTACCTGAACGACAACAGCAATGAAGTGGGGCTAACGCTGTTAACTGTCGGAGAAAGAGCACTCATTTATAATAGCCAGAATAAGGGAATGTTTTGCCTTGTTTGATTATTTGTTTGAACAGTGTTTTTGTCTGAGCTCAGATATATCTATAGATGATCTCATTTTTGTCATCACCTATATTGTCACAGAGTGGCCTTGTCTAATGTTGATGTTCTACAAAATTGTAACAGAATACCAGGGCCTAGGCGATAGTATCAGGCCAGTTCCTAGATGTCAGGAGCCACTTTTCCTCTTTCTCAGGTTTTATATTTACAACTCCATAAATTCTTGGGTATCCCTTTAAAAGAAAATTTCTGTGTTATTAATTAAATATTAAGTGCCTAACAGAATTAATGTAGCTACCTTTTTGTTACTCATCATGATAAAAAGACTGATGAAATGTTGGATTCTTATTTTTCCTTGAGATTTCCATTTAGATCCTCCCTTTTTATTTAAATGAAGGTAAATTAAATATTTAAAAATGAAGTCATAATTGAATAGTAAATTATACATACTTTTGAGCCTTGTTGCTACTCAATATTGTTATAAGTGTCATCCACTTTGTAGTTAGCTTTAGTCTATTTATTTTCAATATTGACTAATATTCTGTTGTCTTACACATGCCATACTCATCTATTCTAATGTTCATGGACATTTGGGTAGTTCCAGGTTTTAGACATTAAAGCAATACAGCTATGAACCTTCTTATGCATATGTATTGGTACACATATGCGAAGTTTATCAAGAGAACATAAACAGATGTAGAGTTGCTGCATCACTGGGCATATGCTTTTTGAACTTTATGGATAAAACCAAGCTGTTTTCTATCAGTACTGTATGGGAGTTCCCACTGCATTCCATATTTTCACCAGCATTTGCTATTGCCATACTTTATATATTTGCTAATTTGGTATAGATTGTAGTGTTATTGTAATTTAAATTTTCTTTTAATTTTATACATTTATTTATTTTTGATCAAGAGAGACAGAGCACAAGTGGGGGAGGGGCAGAGAGAGAAGGAGACAGAATCCGAAGCAGGCTCCAGGCTCTGAGCTGTCAGCACAGAGCCCAACGCAGGGCTCAAACTCACAAACCTCGAGATCATGACCTGAGCCGAAGTCGGATGCTTAACTGACTGAGCCACCCAGGTGCCCCTGTAATTTTAATTTGTATCTGACTTATTACATACTATAATTTTAATTTGTATCTGCCCGATGACTGCCAATAACACCGGGCACTTATCCATGTATTAACTTATAATTTAGATTTCTGTTTTTGTAAAATGCCTGTTCAAATCTTTTTCCCATTTTTTATTGAAGTCCTTAATTGATTTGTGTAGTTCTTTCTATATTCTGGATATATATATCCATGATCTATTGAATATGTTGCAAATATCTTCAACCAATGAAAAATAT
Organism: Panthera tigris; assembly: GCF_018350195.1. Taxonomy (NCBI): domain Eukaryota; kingdom Metazoa; phylum Chordata; class Mammalia; order Carnivora; family Felidae; genus Panthera; species Panthera tigris. Next base: position 148,817,944 of record NC_056663.1, read on the forward strand.
CAAATATCAATGAAAAATACCAAAAACATAATGATAGCTTCATAATTGTGTGAGGATAATTTAATATTAATGAAATCATCACCACCACCATTCACATGAAATATTAACAAGAAAAATTCAAACACTGAGTTTTCAAGTTGTCTTTTTTTTAGGTACCTAGAATTATATAGTAAATTATATTTTTCAACAAATAGTTTCATTATCCAGATTAATTTTTTCAGAATTATTTAGAATTACTTATATCTTTTCTTATAGGATAAAAACATATCTTTTATAAAGAATTCCATGAAATTTTTTGAAGAATTGCCTTTAGAATTATATTTTCACAAAATCCAGAAACTCAATTTTCTAAAGTTTTTTTTTTTTGTTTGTTTTTTAGAGAGAGGGGGAAAAGAGAGACTGCTTGCATGTGCACATGCACAAGCAGGGGAGGGGCAGAGAGAAAGGGAGGTTCCCCATCCAGTGAGGAGCCTGATATAGGGCTCAATCTTACAACCGTGAGATCATGACCTGAACCCAAATCAAGAGTCAGATGTTTAATGGACTGAACTACCCAGGCACTCCTCTAAAGCTATTTTTAATATTTTGACTTCTTGAAAACCTAAGTGTTCTTAGTTAAGTCTGGATTGAAACAGCATCATTTGTCTTCCCATTCTACAAGACTGGCTCCAGTTCCAGGAATGTGGGGAATATATACTCCCATAGGATTTAGAGTCAAATTAAAACCTTGGTTTTAATCTCAGGCCCATCATATAATAGCTGGGTCATTTTGGCAGGGTACTTTCCTAATTCACTAAGTTGCAGTCAATGGAAACAATATTTTTAGAAAAAGAAACATAAGTCAAAATAATAATATTAGTTCCTTCTAGATGTTAGGGTTATAGATTACTTTTACTTTTTTTTATATACTTCTGTTCATTTCAGAGTTTCTAATATAGCACTTATAGTCTGAAAATTTAAAAAAATAAATTAAATTAAAAGTTAGAATGCTTAGCACAGAGTCTGATCTATTATATACTTAAGAAATATTGACTATTGAAATAATTATTTTTCCTTGACTTGTAAAAAGCTTAAGGTATTGTTCTTTTTACTCATATTACCTAAAATGTTACTTCCTCTTCAAATGCAAAAATGGTACAATACTTTGCTCAAAGACTTGACATTACAGTGGACTAAAATCTATAGGTTATTATGATATTGTGGCAAGTACCAAATAGAGCTCTTCACAGGATGGTTATAGTGGCACAATTGTGAAGTCCTTATCTAACTAAGGCTGAATGTTCCAGACATTTTCCCCATTTGGAAGTAATGTCATGAGTAGAATTTATGCATGGAAATGCCTTTGGAATAGCATTTCAAGCAAAGGGTTTACAGAAGCAAAATCTTAGGGGGAAACAAATACCCAGCATGGTAAATGTAGACAAATGAAAACAGTTTGCTGTAGTTTCAACATAAATCCTAAGGGGAATGTTGCAAAGAATATGCTCAAAGGCACAGGTAGGATCTAGGTCAAGGAAAACTTTTGGAGATCATAGTTAAGACACCTTTCCATAAGAAACGGAGAAAAGTGGAAACATTTTAATTGGGGAAGTCATCTTGTCAAATTTTCAATTTTAAGATTACTATGTGGGGAATAGATTTTAGAAAAACAGAACTTGAGGCAGGGTATTAGTTAGTATGCTATTACATTTTATTTATTTCTCTTTTTTTTTTACATTTTTATTCATTTTTTGAGAGACAGAGGGAAACAGAGCATGAGCAGGGGAGGGGCAGAGAGAGGGGGAGTCACAGAATCCAAAGCAGGCTCCAGGTTCTGAGCTGTCAGCACAGAGCGTGACATGGGGCTCAAACCCACAAACCAGGAGATCATGATCTGAACCGAAGTCAGAAGCTTAACTGACCAAGCCACCCAGGTGCCCCAGCTGTTACATTTTCTAGACAATAAATAATAAGGGAATAAACTACAGCACTAGTAGGAGTACAGCATGTGAATAGAAGATAGATTTTTAAAATTTAGATAACATTGTCAGAACTTGCTGATTAATTAGAAAGAAATCAAGATTTCTAATGTCTAAGATTTCTAGTCTGGTTGTAATGATATCATTGTGATGATAGCATTTAAGATAGACAATCTAGATGGGCAACTTCTTTTTGAATAAAAAAGTCATTTTGTTTTGGATAGATATTAGCTAGGTGGTTGATGAGGACCTGAATTAAGGATGTAGCTTCTCTGGGTGGGAGAAAGGACTTGAGATATATTAATAGATTCAATACATAAAACTTAGAGATGGAAAGACTGGATGTTGGAAATGAGGATGAAGCTAAGTTTGGGGTGACTGTGGATGATGGAGCTGTTAATGAAGATAGAAAATGTAGGAGGTGGGGCAGGCTTGGGTACAGGAAGAAGTAAATGATTATTTCCATTTGGAAATATTATTTTTAAGGTGCCTATTTGATGTCCAACAAATAGTCTCCTTATTTGATAGAGAACTGAAATTCATGACAAAGATCTTGCTTGAAGATAAAAATTTAGGGGTCATCAATTGTTAAAATAATTAAACAGGGAAGTCATTGGACTAAGGTGGCTCTAATGCCTTGGTAGCCTACGTAAGGAAACCTAAACCTAAACCAGAGTCAGTGCACTCAAATCTCAGAAAATGAAACTTAAGAACAACTATCACAAACAGCTCAGTAGGCTTTCTTTTATAAGGCAACTGCTTAAGCTACAGGCAATCAAATGATTTCCTTGCTTTTCTTTTACATCCTGTCTACAAATTTCCCTTCACTTCTGTCAGTGGAGGGATCTTAATCACTTGGTTTGATGCTGCCCAACTGGAATCGCCCTTTGCTCAAATAAACCCTTGCAAATGTAAATGTGCCCCAGTTGATCTTTCAAAATCAACAAATACTTGATGTTTGAGGCCATCACCATTAGGATCACCCAGAAGGAGTTAACTAACATTAACATGACCAGGACAAGGATAAAATGCTAAGTGGCTAAGGATAGAAGTAAAAATAAAGAGCTCTCCAAGGTAACTGAGAAGGAGTGGCCAGGTAGAAAGAAAGTTAGAAGATGTCTCCATAAAGTCTAGGATGGGGTTTCAAGGAATATGATTAAGGCGGCAAAGAAATCAAGATTAAAAAGAAGAAAGACCCCCAAAAAGGTGGCTTTTAGATATTATGACTGTTGTCCTAGACAATGGCAGTTACACTGGTGTGTCAAGGGTAGATTACAGAGAATTGAGAGTTAAATGGGCAAAAAGAAAGTGAAAACAATAAATACTAGTACCTATTAATAGCATGGAAAAAACTGATAGCCTGTTCAATGTATCTTCATAATACAGCTCAGCTAAGATATACTTATGCTACAATTCTTTGAGGAAATTGATAATTTTTATATGACTTTCAGCAGTCACTTTCAATATTTACTTTCCATGTTACATGTCCCATTGTATGAAAATTTTGATATGCGTAAACACTGTAAATGAGGTATTCTGAAAGTATACTTGGAGGCCTGAATTTTCTATTTTAGATGGGTACAATGATAAAATTATAAAATATTTGAAAAATGTCCACAATAATTTTTGCACCAAGAAGAAATAAACTGCACTATGGTAAATCTATTTCCTGGGGTTGGGGGACACAAAACTGATTATATTTAAGCATGGACCTTTTATTTATTTTTACCTTTCAGATGATAAGTCATTCTATTACCTTGCCTCTTTTAAAGTAACAAATATAAAATACAAAGAAAGTTATGGAATGAAAAGCTCAAGAGAGTTTATAGAAAGGAGTCATCAGATTGAGAGAATGGTAAGTTCAATAGAAATTCTAAAAGTTTATGAGTGTGTTTTCTGTTTCACTTTCAGTATGGTTGCTATAAGAACTTAGCTTCTTCCTGCCTTAACTTCTTCTTCTGTGAACTGTAGATAATATATAGATCATATGGTTATGAGGATTAAATCACTTAATATATGTAAAATATTTAGAATAATGTTATGTACCATTAAACGTATGTAGATTACAGTAGGCCACCAATTAGCAACAACAACAAAAAAACCTGATGAGTCAAATAGATGTTCTTCCTATTTTTAACTCTTGATTTTCTTTCCTGGTTCATTTTCCATAATCTTTTTCAACATAAGAATGTAGGATTGCCATTTTGCCTTATCATTTTGTTTATTTTGCTTTTAAAATTATGTAAAGCATCACATACGAGGATGTATGTTGGCAATTTTTGATGCCAATCTCAAATCTAGTTCTGCCCCTCAAATATTTTGGTTTACCTTGAAAATTTACACATTTATCAAGGCATGTCTAATTTTTAAAGTATATAAGACAAGCTAGATCTTTACCTATCCTAGTAGAAAGTCAAATAGGATAGTCTTCTATTTTTCGTCCCATGAAAAGCATGTCCACGGAGACCACATATTTGTTTAGCAAAACCCAGTATATTAGCTTAAAGTGTACTCCTTAATGCTTAGGAGAGTTATTCTGGAACAACAGAGCAATAGCTCTGTAGAAAGGAGATTGAATTCGTATGATTATTTATGATTAGCTGTAAATACTAGCTCAATTAAAAGATGACCTTAGCACTCCAACCCTTCACTCATTTTACTTTCCTTTCTCTGAATTATTAACAATGTAGGAAAGTATTTGCATTTTATTTAGTTATTTATCTATATGTAGGTTGATTCTAACTATTGAAAACCAATGAAAGTATTTTTCATTTCCATAGTTGTTTAAATAGTGTTTGTCATTTAACAAGTGTTTTTTATAACCATGTTGCAGCAATTTTTATGCTATTCAAAGAAGAATGCTCCCAGAAGCAATTTTAAATACAACTCACTTATTTTTTTAAAGTTCTCCACCATTTTGCTATATCTTCAGATATGTCCAAAGTCTCAATATTTCTTTATTTCTTTCATTCTTCTCAAAACTTTGTGCTTTCTGCTTCAGTTTGAACGGGTTGCTTTCTAGGTCCACTTCAGAGAGGTAACCTGGGTCAAAACAGGACTGCTCTAGCATGTGAGATCCATTGCTTCTTGAATCCCATATTTTCCTTGATATGGTGGGTTATGTCCTCAAGCACCTTCCTTAAGAAAAAAGTGCATGGGAGGTAACATTTATGAATTACTTTATGTTGGAAAAAAGTCCTATGTTCCACTCAAGCAACAGTTTGAATATAAAACTTTAAATTGAAAATCACTTCTCTTCAGACCATCTGAAACCTTGCTTCATTTTTTTTATTCTATCACATGCAGCTGATGAGAGATGGTGTTTCTTTTAAGGAAATGTCTTCTTTCTCTAGAAGATTTTGTACTCTATTTTTTGTTTTCTAAAATTTCATAATGATGTGTCTTGGTATTTGAAATTTGATATTTCATTCATTTTTGTTGGGATATCATCATACTTTAAAAAGTGTGTAAAACATTTCAAAGAATATCCAAGAACCCACCACCAGTTTTCAGAACTTTACCAGTACTTCTGAAACCTCTATATGTTCTTCTCTCTCTCTCTTCTTCATAGTTAAACATTTCTATTTTGAATTTGGATTTAATCATTCTGTGGTTTTATCACCTATTTATGCATACTCAAATAGCATAGTATGCAATTTTACCTCTTTTGAACTTTATGTAAATGTAATCATATTATATCCTTCTGTGATTTCATTCTTTCACTCAACATTATATTTTGAGATTTTTCCCATTTTGATGCATGTAGCTATAGCTCATTTATTTTCACTTCAGTGTAGAATGCCCTAAAAAGAATATACTACTAATTATTAATTCATTCTGCAATTGACAAACATTTGAGCTACTTTGTAATTCTGAATAATGCAGCTAATTAACATCCTTTCAGTTTAGCGCATGTACTCCTAGTGCATGTGCAAGAGCCTCCCGTAGGTCATGAACCAAGCAGATGGTTTGCTGGGTTATAGGTAATGCTAATACTCAGCTTTAGCAGATTTTTATCAATGGTTTTCCAGGGGGTTTGTAGACATTTACACCACCACCAGAAGGGCATGAGAGTTCATCTTGCCCTTCCTACTCACCAAAATTTTCTACAAAATTGACTTTTGCCAAACTGGTATCTGTATAAAACGGTAACTCATTGTGGATTTAATTTGCATTTTCCTGATTATTAATAAGGTCCACCAGTGGTTAGCAACCATTTGTATTTTGTCCTTTATAAATATCTACTCATGATTTTTTTCCCATTACTTTTCTTTTTTCTTTCTTTTTTCTTTAGTTAACATACAGTGTAATATGACCATGTCTTCTTGTATTTTTGGTTTTTAATTTTTTCTTAGAAACATTTTTGGGAAATGAATACTTTGTTCATTATATTAGTGAAAAATTCTTTCAATTCAATCCTTTTTTCCATTTTGTGGCTTGCCTTTTCATTTTCTTTATAACATATTTTAATGAACAGTATTCTCAGTTTTAATATAGTTACGTACATCATTCTTTTGTTATTAGTGCCCTTTGTGTGTGTAAAAGAAATCCTTTCTGATACTGATGTCACTGTCAAAAAAATCCTTTTTCCTTTTTGCATTTAAGCATTCATTCTACATGGAGTTGATATTTGCATATGTGTTTGATTTAGAGATTTAATTTCATTTCAACCCCCCCCCCCATATGAGTAAGCAGTTCTCTTAGCACCACTGATTGAGCAGTCTTTTTTTTTTTTTGGCTGATATGCCATGCCATTTCTGCCACAAATCAAGTTTCCATATGTGAATCTGGATGTTGCTGGGCTCTCTAATCTGTTCCATCAATCAGCTTGTTTTGCATTGTGTCAGTACCACAATGTTTTAACCTCTGCAGTTTGACAGTAAGTGTTGATACTGGTTATATTAGTTTCTTAGTGTTGCTGTACCAAATTACCAAAAACTAGTGGATTAAAATAACAGAAATTTATTCTCTCACAGTTATGGGGGTTAGAAATCTGAAATCAAGGTATTAACAGGGCTGGGTTCCTTGAAATGTTCTAGGGAAGAATCTTTATTTGCCTCTTTCAGCTTCTGGTAGGTTCAGGCATTCCCTGACATAGCTACATAACTGCGATCTGTGTTTCCATCTTCACCTGACCTTTTGCTCTGTGCTTCTCCACTCCAATAAAGGCATTGGATTATTAAATTAAAATCATTAGATTCAGGATTTTCCTGGATAAAACCACATTGGTTTTATCTTGAAATCCTTAACATAGGATCTGCAAAGATTCTACCAGATAAGATCACATTCACATGTTCCCAGACTTAGACATATCTTTTTAGGGGGCCATCATTCAACCCAGTACACCTGAATTTATCACCATCTTCTTCAGGTATGTCTTAGTTATTCTTAACCCTTTTCTTTTCATATCAAATAATACACACATATGCAAACATACAAACATTTATATTGGGATTTTTATTCAGATTGCTTCAAATCGAGAGATTTAGAGAAATAATTGATATCTTCATTTATTTACCCATATTTACTATATTTCAATAAAGCTTTAAAGTGTTTTTCTTAAAGGTCTTATTCATCTTTGGTTAGATTTAATAGTAAAAGCTCTTTTTTTTTTGTCATTGCTTATATTTTGGATATTAACCCTTTATCGACTATATGATTTGCAAATATTTTCTCTCATCCCATAGGTTGCTTTTTCATTTTGTTGATGGTTTCCTTTGCCATGCAGAAGCTATTAATTTAATGTAATCCCACTTGTTTATTTTTGGCTTATTTATTTATTTATTTATTTATTTACCTGATTTTGGTGTCATATACAAAAAATCATTGCCAGGACCAGTGTCAAGGGCCTTTTTCTCCATGTTTTTTTTCTAGGAGTTTCATGGCTTCAGGTCTTAAATGTAAGACTTTAATCCATTTTGTATATGGAGTAGGATAAGAATCTAATTTCATTCTTCTGCATGTGAAAAACCAGTTTTCCTAAGACCATTTATTGAAGAGATTATACTTTCCCCATTTTGTATTCTAGGTGACCTTGCCAAGGATTAGTTGACCATATATGCATGGTTTTATTTTTGGGTAGTCTATTCTTTTCTATTGGTCTACATATTGGGTTTTGTGCCAGTATCATACTGTTTTGATTACTATAATTTTGTAATATAATTTGAATTCAAGAAGTGTGATGCCCTCAGCTTTGTTCTTATTCAAGATTGCTTTGGCTATTCAGGGTCTTTTGTGGTTCAATATGAATTTTATGATTGTTTTTCTATCTGTGGAAAATTGCCGTTGTAATTTTGATAGGTATTATATTGAATCTGTAGATTGCTTTGGGTAGAATGGACATTTTAACAATACTAATTTTTCTAATCCATGAACACAAGATATCTTTCCATTTGTTTGTGTCTTCTTCAATTTCTTTTATCAATGTTTTATCATTTTCAGTGTACAAATCTTTCACCTTCTTGGTTAAGTTTACTAGTTTACTAGTACATATTTTATTGTTTTTGATGCTATTGAAAATTATATTATTTTCTTAATTTCTTTTTTAGATAGTTCATTATTAGTGTATAGAAATGTGACTGACTTTTGTATTTTGATTGTGTATCTTCCAACTTCAATGAATTCATTGATTAGTTCTAACAGGTTTGTGAAGTGTGTGGGGAGGAAACATGTGTAATCTTTAGGGTTTTCTACTGTAAGATCATGTCATTTGTTCAGAGAATTTTACTTCTTCAATTCTGATTTGGATGCCTTTTATTTGTTTCTCTTATCTGGGATTTTTGTTTTCTTCAATAGCTGGGATTTTCAGCACTGGGTTGAACAGAAGTGGTGAGAATGGACATCCTTGTCTTGTTTCTGATTAAAGGAAAAGCTTTCAGCTTTTCACCACTGAATATGATGTTAGCCGTGGGCTTGTCATATATGACCTTTACTATGTTAAGGTACATGCCTAATTTGTTAAGAGTTTTTACTCATGAAAGGATGTTGAATTTTATCAAATGCTTCTTCTGTCTCCATTAAGATGATCATATGATTTTTATTTTTCATTCCGTTAATGTGGTGTGTTACATTTATCAATGTACTTATGTTGAACCATTCTTGTATTTCAGGGATAAATCCTACTTGATCATGGTGTATGATCCTTTTATGTGTTGTTGAATTTGGTTTGCTAGCATTTTGTTTAGGGTTTTTGTATCTATGTTTCATCAGGAATATTAGCCTGTACTTTTCCTATAGTCTTCTCTGGTTCTGGTATCAGGTAATGCTGGCCTCATAGAATTAGTTTAGAAGTATTTCTTCCTGTTCAATTTTTTGGAAGAGTTTGAGGTGATTGGTATTACTTCTTTAAATGTTTGGTAGAGTTCACCAGTAAAGCCATCTAGTCCTGTACTTTTCTTTGTCGCAAGATTATTGTTTACTGATTCAGTCTCCTTTATGTTATTGGTCTTTAAAGATTTCCTGTATCTTCATGACTTAGTTTTGATAGGTTGCATGTTTCCAGGAATATACCTATTTCTTCCATGTTATCCAATTTTTGGCTTGTAATTGTTCATAGCAGTCTCCTACGATCCTTTTTATTTCTGTGTATCAGTTGTAATGTCTCCTCTTCCATTCTTGATTTTATTTATTTGAGTCTTCTCTCTTTTTTTCTTAGTTTAACTAAAGGTTTGTCAATTTTGTTTAACTTCTCCAAAAGCCTATTCTTGGTTTCATTGATCTTCTCTATTATTTTTATGGTCTCTATTTCATTTATTTCTGCTCTGATCTATTTCCTTCCTTCTGCTAACTTTGGGCTTAGTTTTTATTTGTTTATTTTTTCTAGTTCCTTGAGGTATAAAGTTAGGTTTTTTATTGTAGATTCTTCTTTCTTGATGTAGTGTTTATCACTATAAACTTCCCTCTTATAATTGCTTTTTATGTATCACTTAAGTTTTGGTATGTTGTGTATCAATATTCAATTTGTCTCAAGATTTTTTTTTTTTGCTTTTTTAAAGATGTTTTTGCTTTTGATTTCTTCTTTGATTTATTGCTTACTCAGGAATGTGTTGTTTTATCTCCACATATTTGTGAATTTTCTTATTTTCCTATTGTTATTGATTTCTAGTTTTATACCATTGTGATCAGAAAAGATAACTGATATTTCAATCTTCTTAAATTTATTGAAATTTGATTATAGCCTAACATATGATCTATCCTAGAGAATGTTCCATGCATACTTGAGAAAAATGTGTATTCTGCTGTTATTGTAGGGCATGTTCTGTATATGTCTTTTAGGTCATTTAATTTATTGTGTTCAGCTCTGTTTCTGCATTGATTTTCTGACTGAATGATCTAGTCAGTGTGTCAAGTGGGTTATTGAAATTCTCTATTATTGTATTGCTGCTAATTTCTCCCTACATTTCTGTTAATATTTATTTTATATATTTAGGTGCTCCGATATTAGGTTCAGCAAAAAAAATAAATAAATAAGATAGTTATTTTCTCTAGTGTCATTCTCTGCCCCAAGGCCCATCTGAAATGCCAGAGCAAGATGTGTGGTAGGGTTTGCCACAAAACTGTTTTGTTTAGAAAACAGATTTATATTTTGATGTGTGCTCCATTGTTTTTGGCAGAGTTTAAAAAATAACTAATATAGTAATTAAAACAAGATAATTGTTTTCATTCTAAGAATTGCTAGTTTAATTATGTTAAAAAGTCACTGAAGAGTGACTATTGAATTCAATGCAATGCAGCAAGGAATTACTCTGTACCTTTTCTAAGACTAGCACTCAGCTAGATATTCTAACACAGACTGATCTTCACTTTCCCCTTGGAGATGTTAGATAATTAATCAGTGCACTCTTGGAAAGATTCCACACCTTAGGGCCAGTGCTCTGAAAACTTGTTTTTTTTTAATTGAAAAATAAATGTAAATAGAAGTTCTAATATTTTCCACATCCTCTATGAATCATTAGCTTCACTTTGAAAATCAATGCTCAGAATAATCCAAAAGATTATTACTAAATTACTTCACAGGTGATTGCACCCAGAGGTAAGAGGGTTGGGCTATTTATGTTATACCAATTAGAGCTGTCCAGGTAAGGTGGAGCATAAGCTCCCAGACATCAATAAGTGAGGTGCTCAGGCTAGACAAGGCAGGCCTCCGGAGAAGTACAGGTGTAAGCTGTTCCCAATCAATATTTCTAGAAGCTGGATTATGAGTACACCTTCCCAGTAAATGCAGTTTAGATAGGGAACAAGTATTCTACATTTCATCTTTTACCACAATTCATCATCTGTAAGTGATTTCAGCTTCTTAAGAAACTCCTTAAGAAAGAGGAAAAAAAAATATTTGCGTGTAAGTGATTATAGACATATAATTCCCATTGGCTAGGCCTCCAGATCATCTGAGACATGATCCTGACTTTGCTTCTTCTTCTTCTGTTGCTCTGTTGCTCTGTAAATTCCTATTCCCATAATAAATGGAACACTTTGGGTAGAAAGTACCAGAAACCCAATTAACAAGTCAAACAGAAGGAAGGAAGGAAGGAAGGAAGGAAGGAAGGAAGGAAGGAAGGAAGGAAGGAAAGGAGGAAGGGAGGGAGAGAAGACTGTGGGAGAACCTAGAGATTCATTTGACTTCAGATATGGTGGGATTCAGAGGCTCAAACAGTGTCTTCAAGCTATTATTATTATTCTCCATGTGGCAGACAAAATAGCTTACATTTATTCTATATTCACATGTTACCAGGTTATTAACTGAAGCAAGAAAAGAAATTTTTCCGTAATAGTCCTTGAAGGAAATTTTGAAGAATCAACATAGTTGGCTAAAGTTGGAATACCTCCTCAACCCTTCACTAATCACTGTGACCAAGAGAGTAAACCTGTGCCACCTGGTGTTAGGTGGGAGAAGGGGCAAGTTTAATTTCAACTGGATCATATGGAATGAGTTCTCTGTAGGCAAGCAGGGATCTCTTAGCAGAAAAAAAAGGGGAAGTACCAATGGGTATACAATAACTCTAATTCTAAAAATTTTTATCTCTAACCCAGATATCTCTGAACTCTAGACTTGTACGTTCAATGGCCTACTTGACATTTCCACATGGATTTCTCACAGGCATCTTGAAGTTATAACTAAATACAGTTTTTGAAAGTTGTTGCCTTCTCACTCTCTCTTTCCTACATTTTTCCACTCAACAAATGGCATCACTGTCCATCTAGTTGCTAGAATACTATTTTTCCTTATCCTCATGTCTAATCCATTCACATTTGATGTTTCTACTTCTAATTCACTATCTCTATCCTGGACCTAGATAATCATTCATATAGCCAGCTCACCATAATCATTGCTTCCACTCAGGCTCCCTCTAATATCTGTCTACATAGCAACCAGATGTTAAAAACACATTATAGGAGCACCTGGGTGGCTCAGTTGGTTAAGTGTCCGACTCTTGGTTTAGGCTCAGGTCATGATCTCATGGTTTCATGAGTTTGAGCCCCCCATCAGGCTCTGTGCTGACAGTGCGGAGCCTGCAGAGGATTCTCTGTCTCCCTCTCTCTCTGCCACTCCCCCACTCACACTGTCTGTGTCTCTCTCAAAATAAAATAAAAAAACTAAAAACCCATACGATAGGTTTTATTTTGGTTAAAATTTCATAAGTGGCTTAGAATAAGTCATTTTATGTACTTATAATAAAATCCAAACTTTTTACAAAGTTGTCTAAGGAGCTTAATGCTCTGCCTCTGACTATTCCTCCAATTTCTACACTCCTCCTTTCTCACTGTTCTCTATCATATTGACTTTTTTTTTTGAGGGGTGGGAGATAATCTGCACATTCAATTTCTTCTACCTGGAAGATTGTCCCATGATCTTGCTCTTGCTTACTCTTTCTGATTTTTTAGATTTCACTTAAATGTCCCTCCTTGGAAAACCCTTACATATTATAGACCCTCCAACCATAAAACTATCTTACTTAACTATATGAGTTGCCTCTCAACTGAACTACCCAGGTACCTCATTTACTAATTTTTATCCAGTGTTGTCACAGTGCCTTACACATAGAAAACTCTTGATCCATTGTGTTGAATGAATAAGTAAATGAGAAAAAAAAGGAAGGGGACAGAATATAGTGAAAAAGACATGAAGATATGCAAAAGCCAGCATTTTTTTTTCTTCACACTGTTGTTTATGATTAACCACAGCTGGAGAATCAGTTAATGAAAATGTTATTGTGTACCTATTTTGTGTAAGACTATGAAGAATGCCAAGATTTGAATAGCACAGTCTCTTGCTTATTGTAGTTTATAATATAGTTTATGTATAAAATTCTGTGCGTGTAAAAGAATACAAACTGAAAAATTAGACAAGAAGATGATTTGGTAATATGAAAGCTTCCACAGTACAGAATGTAATTGTCAAATATATATGATGTGAATGAAAGGTATTCTAGGAGTTCAGAGGAAGGAAAAATTCTTTTAAGCTAAGAGGAAGTTTTCTTGGAGAGGAAAGGGACAAAGGATTTGTTTTATTGGTGTATTCACCCTCTGTTCTTATATATTTCCCTGACAGTAGCAGAAAATATTTAAACTTGCCTGGCTTATTTTCATGGGTGGACCTGGAAAGGGATTCCCTAGGTGGCATCCAGTAACTACTGATCTTTATGAGGACTTAATCTGAATGCAGTTCCCAGCCAGAGGGAAGGTGCAAGCTCAAGCTTGTGAAAGATAGTAACTGGATGTCCTATTAGTCAGAGTCACACGTATTGTTTCAAACACGTCATTTTGTTTTTTGATGCTGGAGTTCAAGCCAAGGACTACAAGTGGGATCTGATTTTAAGGTGAACTTTCCCCCCATTTTAGCTTAAACCCTATCTTGTTTTAAATAGAACAATCTCTAAAAAACAACGACAACAACAACAACTATTCTTTGATTTGGACATGAAAAGGGAAGGATACAATTTGTTTTTGTAATTTGGACTAAATGTAGTATTACTGAGTTCTCAGAAAAATATAAACATAAGTTAATTTTCTCTAGAATTTGCTTACAATAATGATTAGGTGTCTGAAAAGGAACAGTTTTTCAGAAGCAGAAAAAAAAAAGCAACCTCCCAAGAGATGATCTTTTATAGGGTTTAGATTCAGGACATAAAAGATGTATTTGAGGTCTTCTTTAAAAGTTGCTTGCCCCAGGACCTCTCTACCTCCACCAACCTGAACATCTGTCATCAGCTATATAAATCGCTCAGAGTTGTCAGTGTTACTTAATATACTTGAGAACACCAGATCTAGGGCCAGATTCCCTGAGTTCAAATGCCAGAATCAGCATTTCCTATGCCACCTCAGACCAGTGTACTTAAGTGTCCTCATCCAGTTTTTTTTTTTATCTTCAAAATGAGGGTGATGAGAATTTTAAAAATACTTTACTCCTAAGATGGTGTGAGGTTTAAACAAAGGAATTGGGTCAATGTATACTGTGTAGTATGGACTTTAGTACATGTAAACTATTATTTGTGGTCACATCAATCCTGTACTGTATCCATTTTTAAACAGAGGTCAACTCCTCAGGAGATGATAGGCTTGTTAACAATAACATTCTAGTTTGAACAGATTCTTAGTACTTTCTTATATCTGTCTGATATGACAGAATCCTGATCCTTTCCCCTACTGCCATTATGTGTACAGTTCAAAATTTCAGGGGACATTTATGTAAATTGTTGCAGACCTTAAAATCATATTTTTCTCCAGGTTACTTGATACAGGAAAATAAAATGAATTCAGAGAAGCTTAGTGAAATCGTAAGTGACATAACTCAAAACTGATCCAAACCCTTGGAATGACAATACAAAAGGGGGGTCACCACTAGAGTCTTCTGCCTCCCACCTTGCTTTATATTCCCATAGATTTCTACTTTTTGGAAAAATTTTTAATTTTTTTAATGTTCATTTATTCTTGAGAGCAATAGACAGAGTTGAGTGGTGGAGGGGCAGAGAGCTAGAGACACAGACTCCAAAGCAGGCTCCAGGCTCTGAGCTGTCAGCACAGAGCCCAACATGGGGTTCCAACTCACGGGGCACAAGATCATGACCTGAGCCAAAGTCGGACACTTAACCAACTGAGCCACCCAGGTGCCTCAAAGGATTTCTACTTCTACTTTGCAATAAGATTTGCAGATAAAACAAAACAATGTGCTATTCTCTTCTTCCCTTTACCATATTGCTCATTTTTAATTCATTTATTCATTCATGGATTTTCACCATAATTCATCAAACATGCATTGAGTGTTTACTGTGGGCCAGGCAGTGTTCCAAACACTGGAAATACAAAGATGAATCAGACACACTCCCTACCATCATATAGCTCACAGTCTACAGTGAGAAAGCCACAATTGTAAACGGGTGTGATAATTGCTATAACAGCCTCATGTGCAAGTTGCTGGGGTGGCCCAAATAAAGGAGTATTGAACTTTGAGGAGGGCAAGTCAAAGATAACTTATTTGTCACTGGAGAGTCTGAATAGTATCAGAACTGTAATTAAAGGAATTGCAGAGGGAAAAAGTGCATTGTAGAAAGAGGGAAGTGAAATGTGCAAAGCCATAGAGGTGTGAATCAGTCTAGTGGGATTAGGACAGAGCAAGTAACTCAGTAGATGAAAAAATAGGCTTTGAAGGTAGGGATGGCTCAAGGGCCAGTGAAGGGATAAGATTGCAGAGCTCATGCTGAGGGAGACAGAGGGCTTGAAGTGGGAGGATCACATCCTCAAATTTGCACTTTGGGAATATCACTCCAGTTGGTACTATTGTGGGGGAACAACTGAGGGGAGAAAAGACAGAGTAGAACCACATAAACGTGCCAGTGAGGGGATGCTGCAGAGACCCAGGCACAAGTTTCAAAGGAGCTGATTTTAGACTACAGCTGTGGAGTTGGAGGAAAGGAGAGAGATTCAATATTGACTAGGTAAAATCTATTGAGCATTGTTATTAGTTTAAAGGCATCGAGGAGAGGGAGAAATCTTGTGGAGAGGGAGGCAATATCCCCTCTTCCCAGTGGATGTAGTATTTGAGGGGAAAGATTTACCATGGTGGTGGGCCTTCTGTAAACTTATGTGGACCTGGAATTTCTGATTTCTGACACTCAGTCCAGTGCTTTTTACTGTGAGGCAGTGCCTCAACAGTCTTTTGGGAATTAGGGCCCAGGAAATCAGCTCACTGAACATCCAAATCCTTCAATGGCTCAGGCTGGAGAAGCTGAGTAATAAAATGCTGATGGTATGGAGTGTGGTGAAACTTATTTCCGAACCTGGTACCAGCTGGAAGCCTGCCTGCCACGGAAAGATGACTAACAAGTGAGGGTGTCAGAGTCAAATGACACATCCTTACTTATTATGTCAAATGCTCTAGTAATGGGATAATTATTTAAGAAAGCAAAGAGTTGAGGGGTGCCTGGGTGGCTAAGTCGGTTGGGCATCCAACTTCGGCTCAGGTCATGATCTCATGGTCCATGGGTTAGAGCCCCGCGTCGATCCCTGTACTGTCATAACAGCTTGGAATCTAGATTCTGCTTTGGATTCTGTGTCTCCCTCTCTCTCTGCCCCTCCCAAGCTCAGGCTCTGTCTCTCTCTCTCTCTCTCTCAAAAAATAAACATTAAAAAAAATTTTAAGAGAAAGCAAAGAGTTGAAACAAACAATGGACTGGATGCCATATTTGGAAATACCACAAACTTAGGATGGGCTTTCTTAAAAGTGAGGATGCTTCCTTTAAAAATAGCACGGATACTTAAATTCATTTGACAATGATCAAATGAACATTATCAATAGTATGCTACATGACGGGCAAGGTGTGAAATGTGTGAAACATTATTTCATTTAATCTTCAAAACAACTCTGAGGTAGATATTGTTGTTATCCTGTTTTACAGAAGCTGACACAAAAGTATACAGTTTTGTTAAAGTTATTCAGTTCTCCAAAAATTAGAACCTCTTTTAGTCTTACCACTGTGATAAACCAGTTCCTGTCTGGGAAAAAAACAAAATTCTTATTTTTGCCTCAACTCTCTAGGAAAGACAAAGGAGTAACATTTTTCTTATGACTAATACTTCTCTTGTTTAATTATTCTAATCAGATGTCTAGGATATTTCGACGTTCTTCCAGAGGAGGTCGGTTTATCAAATCTCATGTTATCAGACTGAGGTATGTATACTTAGTTTGCGACTTCAAGCCAGTATCCTTAAGAAGTACTTGATCAACATGACTGCCCAGCTCCCTTGGGAAAATCTTTACAGGAACACAAAGATTTCATAAACCTGAGTAGTCAGCTTATGGTGCACAGACATTTCCCAGTCATGACAGGAATATGTCTGGAGGCAATGCCAGTCATTAGATGCTGGAAGGGGAAGAATGGCACTGGTACTGGGCTAAGTAGAATTTAGATGAGCTCTTTTTGGTTATCCTCTTTGTAGGCCTATCCAATAATCAGACTATGACTCTCTCTGCAGTAAGATTTTTCTTTAATGCCATTGCATTTTTATTATTATCTCTAATAGCTTTTCATTTTTATTTTTGGATGAGAGGCAGTATGCATAAATTAAACATACATATGTTATGAGTCTCAAATAAATTATTAGAATCCATCTAATAATTAGTATATACTTTTTATATGATGTCCAAAAGGCTTAGCATTTACTGAAATAATGTATCTTGTTTTCTACCCATTTTGGTGAAAAATTTTAAAATTTTTCGGTGGCTATCAATCAATATACAAATATAAATATATGTAATACTTAGTAGTCTGCTTCATTTCTTGACGATAAAAATACCTGTAGTTAAGAAGAACCTGCCTTTTCTTCTCCTCTCTTCCACTTTTTTTCCTTTCTTACTTTACTTTCTCTCTCCTTCCTTCCTACTTTGATTCTTTATATGTTTCAAGGTGAAATTCATTCTCAAGAGGTAACTAGAGGCTTTCTAGACCTATACATGGTATAAATGCATATCTTTGAACCTCTTATCAAAACATTTATTTTAATAAGTGCTTTCTCTAATTATCCACTTACCAAACATACGTAAACTATCAAATTCCAAAACATAAATAACTTAACACAATAAAGGTTTACTTCATTTCCATGACATAGTCCAAAGAGTCAGAAGTGGCCACAGGGGACATGGGTACTGGGAGGGACTGCAGAATGGAATTGCCCACTAGATCTTTGGTATCTGGTTGGCAAATCCAGGAAGAGTGAAAGCAGGGAGGGTGGTATGGGAAGTTTTCAGGGGCCAGGCTGGAAGTGGGATACATCATTTCTGCCCACAGAATTCACTAGAGTTACAATAAACTGCAAAGGAGGCTAGGGAATGAAATTTAGCCCTGTGGTCAGGAGGCAAAGGTAACTGGGTTTCGTGGGCACAAAGCATTGTCTCTGCCACACCACTACTGAAAAATGGTGTTGGTTACCGTGGCTTATAATGTCTTCAAAAGCAAATTGTTTAAGTGCATATAAAGCATGATTTCATGAACATGTCTTCCTTTCACTACCACCTGCAGACTGTGACCTAATTAAGGAGAGAGAACAATTTTTTTCAGCTCTGTATCCTACTCAGCGTTTCTGGAGATAATTTAGAAATCTGATATACACATATTTCATCCATTTTTAAAAATTTAGTGGGAATCTTAATAGGTAAAAATAGTTAATAATTAGAGAGGTGGCTTTGTTGTTATTATCTCTATTTATCTGCTTTTTTGCTCTTTAGTCCAGATGAACAAGGTATGAACATCCTTATGGTGCTTATGTTTCGATACCCATCTACTGATAGTGCTGAGCAAATCAAGAAAAAAATTGAGAGGATTTTATATCAAAGTCTGAAGACAAAACAGTTGCCTCTGACTATAAACAAATCATCATTCACGCTCACATGTAAGTCCTTTTATCATCTTTGTGGTTCCTTGGCAATCCTCTTTATTTTTCATAAGAATTTAGATCAATGTCTTCTCCCATTTTAAGACTTCACCACTGATATAGCAATGTAAATCTAAAATATAAATTCACTATAAGGCAAATTTTAATTTTGGAATTTATTTTCATATTTGATTAGGGGTTTTGCTAAGGTTTCTAAATTTTTTCCCATGTATCATGTTGGACCTTTGCAAAAGCATGAGAGGGAAAGTATTATTTTCACCACTGTAAGGAATCTGAGCCTCAAGTAAGATATAAGACAGGGTATTAGCAAGCCTTGGGGGGCCAAAATTAAAGCACAGGTGTTCTGACTCCCAGAGATCTTTACAGGTCAGTTCTGGGGATGAGCGCCTATAGTATCAAGAAAACCAACATCTTTAGAAAGGTTTACCACTGTAGGAAGAACCATTGCCATGATCTATGAAGAAGTTCTCTGGATCATTTCCAACTTAAAACAATGTTTTGTTTATTTCCTCCTTTATTCCTCACAAAATAAAATCAAAAAAGTTATTTTGTTTCCCCCCAAAAGTAGACAAAAATAAAGATGTTAAGAAATTAAAACTACCTTTAGCTAGTTGGAATCTAAACTGAGATGCATAACCATGGGGTTCCAATGATAAGTTTCATGGTCGAGTACTGTGGCTTTTTAGTTCCTTACCCCCTCCCCAAAAACACTAGCAGATGTCTCACGTGCGGTAGGTGCTCTGGTTCTGTTCATTGTTCTGATTAAGTACACCAAGGGCAGAGATTCCTGATTTGCCCTTTGGACCAGAAAGTCTGTTCCCGTCAAAGTATCCATGAATTTAAGAAAAAGATTATTTAAAGTTAATTTCTCTGTTTTTAGAAATCAGGAAACCCCCTTAAAATCCATTTTGAGATAGAATCCTCACACACAGTAATGACAACTTTCATGAATTAGAAATAATGAAGAGTGTACTATCTACCTTAAGTGTTAATCAATTATATGCCAAAGTAAAAGATGATATTTTTCAGCATTCCATAAAGGGCAATCTCAAATTAAATTTCAATTCCTGATAATATAATTTCTCCTAATGCATGATCATATATGCTAAAATAAAATATCCATCATAAAAGACATGTCAAAGGGATTTTTTTTACAATTAAAAAATAATTTTTCCAATATTTTTAAAAATAATTTTTCAGACTTCTTGGTCATGCACACTGACCTTTTACCCTACGGGTTATTGTTTTAATATCAAATAATTATATTCTATAACCATACTCCATAACCAAAATTCTGCTACAAACATTTTCTTCTGCCACATATATATCTCCCATTACATAAAGAGAAATGAAATGCCCAGGAAACCTCTAGTACAGTTTGGGGTTCATATCCCTTCTTGTGGAGAAGTCAGTGTTCCTGAGGAAATCGTTATATACCTCTCAATTTTCTCTGACAAATAAACAAAACAAAACAAACATCAAACCAAAAAAAAAAAAAATGCAATGAAATGGAACTCAAAAGAACGTGAAGAAAAGTGTGAAGGGAAAAAGATGTCACAGAAGGGAGGCATAAAGTGGTATGGGGAGAGTGTCCCTGGACAGGCTGTATATCAGAGCTTCTTCATGCCTCTAGTTCCTGCTGCCTGAGCAGCAACCTTCTACAATATTCACCAGGAGGAAGAATCCCCAGTGAGAGAAGACCATCAACTTGTATTGACTGAATTCCTATTGTTTATAGACCAGGGACGGAAACGGGGCTGTGAAGAGTCTGTGATACCCTTGGCTCCCTGGAGCTGCCCCTTTACACTGGCCACCAGGCATGTGCCTGACACGCATGGTCTGGTGCACCTAATACAGAGAGCACCAGCTGCATGGGAATCAGAGGTTGCCTCTTCCAGTTATGCTAGGGCTCCCAAAGAAGGCAATCAGGGATATTTATCCTTACCATTCTTTCCCAATGTCCTTTGCAGATTTCATAGCAAAAATCAGAAAATAACAAAACGCTCTCTTTTCATTTCTATGTAAAATTATACATTTTAGACCAAATCAAATCTGAGTTATTGTATATATTACTTGACTGAAAAATCTCATGCCCTCTTGAAAGATGGATAATAAGCATTTCTTCTAGTGATAATTTGAACAAAATCACATATAAACAGGAACATATTCTTTGACCAACTAATTCAATTTTTGTTTATTGCAGCTATCGACAGCAAAAAGATGAGGAATCTTCTCAACAGCCGTAAGTTCCAAAACCCACCACTGTCTATTTCATAACAAAGATAATGAATCAAAGTCACAGAAAAGTTAGAAGAAGAATTCATCAAGTCTTTTTTGCTCATCTTACGTTTTTGTAAACCACCTAGTGTTTTATTAATGGTTATTATTTTTTAATGCTTATTTATTTTTGAGAGAGAAAGAGAAAGAGCATGAGTGTGGGAGGGACAGAGAGAGAGAGGGAGACACAGAATCCAAAGCAGGCTCTAGACACTGAGCTGTCAGCACAGAGCCTGATGTGGGGCTTAAACTCATGGACTGCAAGATCATGACCTGAGCTGAAGTTGGAGGTTTAACTGACTGAGCAGCCCAAGCACCCCTATTGCTGGTTATTTTTAATATTTAAAACATTTAAATTTATGAATTTACACCAAATACAATTTTAAGTTTTATGACTTGCAGAATGTAGTAAAAGAAAATTCATAGCTTCTTGATATTATGCTTTTTGTGACTATATTTCTAACATTGTATTTTGAACATTTTAAGGTGTATTTATTTATTTTGAGAGAAAGTGTGCATGCAAGCAGGGGAGGGGCAGAGAGAGAAAGAGGAAAGAGAATCCCAAGTGGAATCCACGCCATCAGTGCAGAGCCCCACATGGGCATCTAACCCACAAACTGTGAGATCAGGACCTGAGCTGAGACCTAGTTGGACACGTAACCAACTGAGCCACCCAGATGCCACCTAACATTGTATTTTAATATTCTCTTTAAATATTTCTATTTTAATATTCTCTCAAATTAAAGAGAATGTTTTAAAGTAGTAACTAGTTAGGATTTTTCCTGTTAAATTTCTGTTTTCTTTCATTTTTGTTAAAATATCTGCTGTGTACATTTTCTGCCTTCTCTCGATTTCCTTTATCTCAATTTCTTATAGGATTCTTGGGTCATACACTTTCCCCTATAAATTCTATACACATTATTCCATTTTCTTCTAGTGTTTTGTTGTAGAGGAAAAGTCTAAGGCTGCTGCATTTTTTATTTTTACATAGGTTAATTTTTTTGTTCTTGGATGAATGTAGGAAATCTTTATCCTAAATTTTTTGTCAAGAAATCTGGACAATTATATTTTGCACTGAATTTTGACTAGGACATTATGAATGTTTTCAATCTGTACAGTTTTTTTTGTCTTATTCTGGAAAAACGTTCCATTGTACATTTGATGATTGATTTCCATTCCAATTTTTCTTTTTCTTCTCCCTCAGGAACACCAATGATTTATTTGAATTCCATTTTCTGCTCCCCATATCCATCATTAGTTCTAGTTCCAGTTCAGGTCACTTTCCTCCACATTCTGAAAGATCTTATCAATTCTGTACCCCCCCAAACCACTTATCTCAGTTGTCTGGTGTTACTTTTCCTCTTCCATGTGGATTTCATATCTGCTATGATATGCCTGTGATATCTAGAATTTTATTTGATTACCGACAGCTCTTTTGTTATGTGTACTCTTCTCGCAGCATATTTTCCCTCTTATGTTTGGCTGCTTTTGTTACATTAATATCATGTTTACTTGCACAACTTGGCTGGTAACACACATGTTTCCTAAAATTTTTTGTGGAAGATAACTTTCAGAAATATGTCTGTCTTCTGAGTTTTTATATCATCTGATTTGGGGGTCCCTAACCATACTATACAGTAAGATGCAGGCTTAAGGTTTGATCTTACAAGCAGAGTTTATGAAAACTACATCAGTCTCCCCCTTTGCACCACCAAATGTAGCATTCACTGATGCCAGCACTCTTCCTTTCACTGCTTAAATACTTTTTATGAGGCATCTCAGCCTGTTCTTCGTGCTGTAACTAAATATCATAGACTGGGTAGTTTATAAACAGCAGAAATTTGTTGCTCACAATTCTGGAGGCTAGAAGTGTGAGACCAGGGTACCAGAGTGGTCCAGTGGGGACCCTCTTCCAACTCACAGATTTAAAGAATCATCATGCCATGAGCAGAAGGGCTAGAGATCTCTCTGGAAACTCTTCCAAAGCACTAATCCCATTCATGAGGGCTCTGCCTTCCTGACTTAGCACCTTCCAAAGGCCCTACCTAGTAATACCATCACCTGTAAGAGTTAGGATTTTGACATAAATTTGACAGGTTCACATTCAGACCACTGCATGAGGTTAACTACATTTTCATAGAATTTCTCATCTTTCCTATATCTCTCTATAGGACGGTGTGCCAGAAATGTGGCTTCTGCATACATACATACATAGGAAGAAAAGAGTTTATGAGTCATAGTGGGATGGCTTAACCTATAGTATCTGCTTGGCTGGGAACAAGTGCAGTGTAGCTTAATTTCCTGGACTGGGGAATCCCCATAGCAGTAAGACAATGGCTTTGTCATCTTACCAGGATTCTCCACACAGTTCTGGTTCACAAGCTAGAGCTTATATAGTCCAAGAAGTTGCTCTCAAACCCCACTGGCTATTGGAGTTTCTACCAGAATTTATATATTTTTTTTCTTATTTTTCCTTATGTTGTGGTGATTTTGCTCTGTTGCCTTTGAAAAAATACCAGACTCAGATTTTTCATCTGCAATATGAGGATGACACCTAGCATAGGAATTGAGAAAATTAGAGAAAATATATGTAACAGTACATAAAAGGCCTGGCTCACAACTAGTAGATAGTATTTATATTAGCATTACTTTCATGCATATTTTAAGAGGAATTTGGGAGAGGAAGTATATATTAGGTACTACCAATATATTAGCCTAGAAATCCCATCTGTTTGATTTCATGGTCACCTTAAACTGGAGCTATTTAACTCAGAGGGAATTATGATGAATCTATAAACATGATTACAGGCGTCTATTTTTAACCTGTTTCTGAAAAAATATTCCTTTATGAAAAAAACCTAGTATTTTTAATAAAAATATAAATAATTGAAAAGTACATTCATTAATAGTGGTACCTGGCTGCCTCAGCTGGTAAAGCATGTGACTCTTGGAGCCATGAGTTTGTGCCCCAACTTGGGTGAAAGCTTATTAAAATTAAAAAAGAAAGACACATTAATAAAATATATCAATATGCTTTCTAGTCTTATTTAAGGTTGATTTGAACTCTAACAAATTGAGGATTTCTTGTCAGGGAATCTGATTTAAATTTTTTTTTAAATGTTTATTTATTTTTGAGAGACAGAGAGAGAGTGAGACGGCACAAGTGAGGGAGGGGCAGAGAGAGAGGGAGACACAGAGTCAGAAGCAAGCTCCAGGCTCTGAGCTATCAGCACAGAGCCCAGCATGGGGCTCAAACTCACAAACCGTGAGATCATGACCTGAGCCAAAGTTGGATGCTCAACCGACTGAGCCACCTAGGCATTCCTGTATTTTTTTTAAAACTAGTCTTTCAAATTTTAGAAAACCAAAAAAGGTCATTATTGTTTAAGACTGTTTAAATTCAGGACTTGCAAAGACTGTGTATAAATTCATGTCAAGGGAGAATCATGACCTGCATTTGGTACTAGGCTATCTCTCAGGAGCAAGAACACAAGTTTTGATGTAGATCCTCCTAATTTTACGTCCAACTCGTTCACTTACCAGCTGGATGACCTCTAGCACTTTATGATCTGTTTCCAAGGCTCAGTTTCCTCATCTGAAAAGTGGCTTGCTATAAATAAATCTAAAACACTTAGCAGAGGATCTATATATATATATTTTTTTCATGGTGTAAAATCCTTTTTATTTTTTATCTTTTTTAAATATATGAAATTTATTGTCAAATTGGTTTCTATATAACACCCAGTGCTCAACCCAAAAGATGCTCTCTTCAATACCCATCACCCACCCTCCCCTCCCTCCCACCCCCCATCAGCCCTCAGTTTGTTCTGTTTTTAAGAGTCTCTTATGCTTTGGCTCTCTCCCACTCTAACCTTTTTTTTTTTTTTTTTTTTATGCTCAATAAAATTTTTATCTACCTCTCTATGTATCCATCCATATATGCTTAATATAGAGAGACAGAAGTTAATTCCTAGACTGGATGCCTTGACATGTTAGTAAATATTTCTTCTGAACCTCAACAGGATCAGGAAGACCCCTATAGATTAACCTCAGACACTGAGTACTGGGAAAGGATTAAAGAACAGCAGGCACATGCACCCAATGTTTATAGCAGCACTATTGACAATAGCCAACCAAAGTATGGAAAGAGCCCAAATGTCCATCAACTGATGAATGGATAAAGAAGATGTAGTATATGGAATATGGAATATGGAATATGGAATATTACTTGGTGATCAAAAAGAATGAAACCTTGCCATTTGCAACAACATGGATGGAACTAGAGTGTATTACGCTAAGTGAAATAAGTCAGTCAGAGAAAGACAAATCTCATATGATTTCACTCATATGTGGAATTTAAGATACAAAACAGATGAAGATAAGAGAAGGGAAGTAAAACTAATATAGACACAAACCATAAGAGACGCTTAAATACAGAGAACGAACTGAGGGTTACTGAAGGGGTGTTGGGTGGGGGGATGGGCTATATGGGCAAAGGGCATTATTAAGTAGGGCACTTGTTGGGATGAGCACTGGCTGTTATATGTAAGTGATGAATCACTAAATTCTGTTTCTGAAATCATTATTATACCATATGTTAACTAACTAACTTGGATTTAAATTAAAAAAAAAAAAAAGAGCAGGCACAATGGACTACCAAAGCATCTGCACCCTATGCAAATCAGGATATGCTTCTTTTCTCTCCCTTTTCATGAAAACAAGCTAACATACATTTCTGTGACAGGCTGCGGAATAAGGATGACATCTTCAAACATGCCTTTACCAGCATCCTCCTCTACTGAGAGGATTGTCCAAGGGAGGGAAACAGCCATGGAAGGCGAGTGGCCGTGGCAGGCCAGCCTCCAGCTCATAGGTTCCGGCCATCAGTGCGGAGCCACCCTCATCAGTAACACGTGGCTGCTCACAGCAGCTCACTGCTTCCGCAAGTAAGTTCTCGAGGCTGCTGGGAGTCTTTCCCCAGTGCAATTTCATGTAATTGCACAATGCCTTATATTGTTGTGAAGAAAAAATACAGTGTACTTTGAAGACAATATTACAATTATCCAAATAGCTTTTAAAATTTTATAAGTGTATTTTTTCTACAGAAATAGTGTAATCTTAAAAATTGTGTTTAAGACAAATCTTTGTACCTTGGTGTTCATGAAAAACTATCCCAACCTTTGTGAACCAGTGTGGATGTCCTTGACATCATGAAAATGTTCTTGACAGCATGTCAGGAGCCCCAGGCCATCTCTCTCTGACACTAACCAGCTGGATCTATCACATACCTGGGCAAGCCATTTAACTTCTGATTTTCAGTGTCCTTATCCATAAAGCATGGATTGAGCTGGGCCTTTTAAATGAGGTCTCCTTTCTGGCACATAATGCACGGAGTGATAGGGTATTTCTATAATTTATTTTTTTAATGTTCATTAATTTATTTTGAGAGAAGGAGATAGAGATATCAGGTGGGAAAGGGACAGAGAGAGAAAGAGAGAGAGAATCCCAAGCAGGCTCTGTGCTGGCAGCATGGAGCCCAATGTGGGGTTCGAACTCACAAACCGTGGGATGATGATCTGAGCTGAAATCAAGAATCAGTAACTTAACCAACTGAGCCACTCAGGCCTCCCGGGATAGGGTATCTCTATTTGATCTACTCAATTGGTTTATGAGTTCCTTAAGGACTGAAATCACATATGTCTTCTTATCTACCAGAATTCTAGTTTTCAAAAGAAATCTTCAGCCCTAAGATTTCTGCATCAAATAAAACATTCCTTTAAAGTATAAATAAGTAAAACAGCCTTCCCTATCTCCAGCTCCCCACCATGTCCCTTTCCTCCCCCTCCCTACTCCCACACCCACCAGTCCTGCTCATCCTGAAGCAGTGCAGAGTACTTTGAAAATCACTGATCTTTCTGGTTTTTCACTAAGAAGTTTATGATTCACCAGCATTGTAATCCTGTATGAATGAGGAAATCCCCTTTATGAGTTCTCCTCTGTGTGATTTCCTTCTACATAAGTTTCCTTTACATAGAGAATTTCAAGTTTATATATACAGTATTTCTAGTCATTCCTCACAGGAATAATTAGAAAAAGAGGGAACTGGACTTTGAGGACAAATAGGGAGGTAAAGAGATAATAGGACTAGACAGAATTTCCTTGTAATACAACCTCGTGAGAGAGAAAAACTTCTGTGTGAAGGGAGAGCCTGAAAAATACTAAGAGGGACTGAGAAAGCCAGATTAAAGGGATTGGGGAGTAGGAAAGAACCTCTAACAGCCTGACATGGAGTTAAATCTGCTTAGCCCTTGAATATTGGGGTTGTGTATGGGCAGAGGGCAAAAAAACAAACCTGTATACACATGAGGGTTTGTGAAGCAGGCCAGATTATACTTTGTCCCAAAGATCATGGTAAGACCCAGAAACAAGAGCCAACAAGTGAGTCATAAAGTTAGAATGGATGAAGTATCTGATACGCAGGGAAAATGCCTCCTACTATCCATATTACCCAAAACAAAATGAATTTCTACACATTTCATTGAAATTATAGAAGAAAGAGAATCTGAAGAGTTTTTAATGAACAAGGAATTAGAAGATTGACAATTAATTATAAAATACCCATTACTACTATTAATCTAAACAAAGCATGGAAATTCCAAAATATCTTTAAGAGCTTTTGTACTCGCATTTGTCTCATTAATATTTTAAACTCTCTGCCTTAAGGCCAACAACTGCAAATTCTCTCACCAGAGAGATTTTTCAGGAGCATAATCCCAATAGTTGTGAGAAATACAGTCTCAATCTTTTTTAGATGACACAGGTAAGCATCACAAATCTTACCCTGTGATTTTTTTTGCAGAAATAAAGACCCAAGTCAATGGATTGCTACTTTTGGTACAACTATTACACCACCTGCAGTGCAACGAAGCCTGGGGAAAATTATCCTTCATGAAAATTACCATAGGGAAACAAATGAAAATGACATTGCCTTGGCTCAGCTTACCAACCGAGTTGAGTTTTCAAATATAGTCCAGAGAGTTTGCCTCCCAGATTCATCTATAAAGTTGCCACCTAAAACAAGTGTATTTGTCACAGGTTTTGGATCCATTGTAGATGATGGTGAGTGGTTCAACCTAATATACTTAGTACACAATTGTCTTGAGCTCTAACAAGCTGTCCTAGAGAATTTCTCTTTAGACTTTTCATAAAAATAATGATGGTTCCAATGTGTACAGCCCAGAGCAGAACAGGAATTTGTAGGTTAAAAAGGAATCAGGTCCCATTCCTTGAATTCACAATTAATTGGAGCAATGATGAAAAAGGGGTGAGGCTAACTGAGAACAGCATATCAGACTACTTTAGGTGCTACAAGAAGGGACAAAATACTATGGGACTATAAGGGAGTAAATGATTCTGAATTGTATATTTCCCAATGTAGAAGCTCCTAGTTAGCATATACTTCAGATCACAGTCTTACTGATAACTTTCTTTCTCTTCTTTCTCTTTTCTTTCTTTCTTTTTTTCTTTCTTTCTTTCTTTCTTTCTTTCTTTCTTTCTTTCTTTCTTTCTTTTTTTCTTTCTTTCTTTCTTTCTTCCTCATTTAATGGGGATTTATGATGACCATAAACATAAAAGTGTTTTGTGAATGTTTTGAGAATTTTCATTTTGATTATTTAATTTAACATACATTTCTTTTCACCTGTGTCACCTCCTGGTTGGTTCAAAGACATCAGTTCTAAAATTTTATAAATTGAAGACCAGAATTTAATATTTCTAGGTACCAGTTCATTTCACTCTAAATAGAGAGATTAATTGAATATTTTAAAATGGGAAAAAAGGGGTGCCTGGGTGGCTCAGTCAGTTGAGTGTCCAACTCCTGATTTTAGCTCAGGTCATGATGTCCTGGTTACTGGGTTTGAGCCCTGTGTTGAGCTCTGTGCCGACAACATGGAGCCTGCTCAGGATTCTCTCTCCCTCTCTCTTTCCCTACTCACATACTCTCTCTCTCAAAATAAACTTAAAAAAAAACCAGATAAAATAAAATGGGAAATAAATGTTTAAGGTTCTGTCAAAGATATCCTGAAAAAATTAAGAGACAAATGTTAATATATATTTACATTTTTTATAATGTTTATTTATTTTGAGAGAGAGAGAGAGACAGAGCATGAGCAGGAAGGGGCAGAGAAAGAGGGAGACAGAATCTGAAGCAGGCTCCAGGCTCTGAGCTGTCAGCACAGAGCCCGATGCAGGGTTCGAACACATGAACTGTGAAATCATGACCTGAGCCGAAGTCGGACACTCAACCGACTAAGCCACCCAGGCACCCTTGCTAATAAGTATTTAAATCTGGATTTTTTTTTCTTGACAGAACTCTATTATATGTGAAATTTCCCAAATGCTCCATGCATCTCTAGCGTGACTTTGTGAGATGTTGTTATAAGTCTCTTTTTGTGTTCTCTTCTCTTATCACTAGTGTAAGACTATTCACCAGCAGCTTCAATCTGGAACCATATGCTATTTACCTTCTTCTAAAATCCAGTCTTGCTTTGTACTGGCATCACATTTATGGCATATTGTGGGCATCGGTTCTTTTTCCCATGCTTCAAGTCACCTCTAAATAATTCGCTACAGCACAGAGTAGGGAACATAGCTCTGTGCAGCTCATGTACTGGTTTTTACTTGAATATCTTTCAGAAAATCAGTGTACTTCCCTGAGCCTTGATTTCCTTATACATAAAAGGCTACTGGTTAGTCAAGATCAGTGTGATGAACCCTCTCCTCATGAAAAAAAAAAGTGTAGACACACACACACACAAACACACACACTATTACATGTAGTTGTAAGGATTTCTCCTTTTTTTTATGTTTATTTATTTCTGAGACAGAGACAGACAGAGTATGAGTGGGGGAGGGGCAGAGAGAGATGGAGGGACACAGAATCCGAAGCAGGCTCCTGGCTCTGAGCTGTCAGCACAGAGCCCGATGAGGGGCTCAAACTCACAGACCACGAGATCATGACCTGAACTGAAGCCGGATGCTCAACCGACTGAGCCACCCAGGCGCCCCAGTTTTAAGGATTTCTAATGGCTTGAAGATTCACAGATATGATATAATATTGGGGTATGCATATGCATGGTTCCTTGAATTTAGACATTTATGATACAGAACATAAATAAGGCAATAATTATAATTAATGTTAATAAAATAATCTTTTGATTTTGTGCTTTTGTTCCTAGAAATATACAACACATACTTATTCCATGTCTTAGATACAGTTATATTCAAAGAACATATTTTTTGCTTATGTGTGTGTGTTTGTATGTGTGTGTTTATATAATAGGACCCACGCAAAACAAACTTCGGCAAGCCAGGGTGGAAACCATAAGCACGGATGTGTGTAACAGAAAGGATGTGTATGATGGCCTGATAACTTCAGGAATGTTATGTGCTGGATTCATGGAAGGAAAAGTAGATGCGTGTAAGGTAAGTCCAAAGTCAAGTTCAAAACTTTGAAAATTCCCATTAGCTATTTATAAATTTGGCATACATTTCCCCTAGCAGAAAAAAAGTCATCTATTTCACCAAGAATTCAGCTTATTTAATAATCATAATTTAAAAAGTTCTTGTATTAAGTATTTACTGTATGTCAAGCCAAGTGCTTATTTCATTTAAAATAGTGAAATCAAAGAGGTACGATTTTTACAAATTGGGAGATTAAAGTCTATTGCTCCCTATTTTTGATTCAAACAATTACTCTTCTGTTCTATTGTTATTTTCTTAAACAGAATTGGAAACAAAAGACAGAGAAACCTCTCCTCTGAAGATCACCTTATTCAGCTCTGGCATCATATCTCATGTATCTTACTTCATCTCCTGGCCTCCAAGTCTCTGTGTCCCTCCCACTATTAATGACATTAACACCTGAAACAGGTTTCCTGTCCATCCCAAGCCTGCATTATTAACACTGGCTCATTTAAATGCTGGATTCTTAGTTCCTAGACCTCCTACTCCCATTGATCTCCACTTCTGAGCCACATTTCTAGGGCCACATTTTGAGCCTTTCATCTCCAAGAACACTGATTCCCCAATCTTCCTATTTAACTTCCTGCCTGCATGTCAAGCTATTCCTGCTCCCTTGGCCATACCCTTTATATTATACCCCTGTCTACCCATCCTCACTCCCCAACTTACACAGCCTACACAAATGTACATTATGTCCCTTCTTTGTTTTATCTTTACCTTTACCTTCTATTGCCATCCAACAGACAATTTATTTAGATGGTTTATTGTCTGTCTCTCCCATTAAACTAGAATATAAACTTCAAGAAGGCACAGATTTGGGGGGGTCTATTTAATTCACTATTGTATTAACAACACCTAAATCAGTGCCTGGCACAGATATTTGTTGGCCAAATAAAATACCACTTTTCTTCAACTTCATAAAGACCTATAGACCATCGCTTCTCTGCTTTATCACATTCCATTAATCCTTTCTTCCATTGTCCACTTGTCCAATTTAGATTTCACTATTAATCATTTTCTGAACACTTTTGCTAATATCCTAAGTTCTCTTGTTGATCTGTCTTTTCAGTGTTTCTGTCTGACAAAGTCCCAAAACTGGAAGAACTTCACAATCTACTCTCTCTCTCTGCCTGCACCAAGGATGTCAAATGCTCCTGGAAAAAATACAACATAACACATTGGTTCCACTTTAGGTTTCAGATAACAAAAGTGACAATCCTACTATTTTTCTTTTTTTTTTTTTCCAAATCTACCTTTCTCTGAACTTACTCAACATTTTCCACTTTCCTTAACTTCTGGTTTTTTTCAACCTCTTTATTTTCAACTGATAATTTTGCTTCCCAGTTTTCAAAGAAAAGTAGAAATCGTTAAGTGGAGCATTGCCTCATCTTCCAACACCATGAATGCAGACCTGACTTCATCTGAACCCATAGTTAACATAGTTAACATTTCTCTTATACCTAGCTCCTTCTCTACTCATATCTCTCAAGTTAGGGGGAAAAACCTCTAACTTTTTTTCTTGACTTATAATGCCTCCAGCTAGCACTGCATCTTATCTCTTTACCGTGAAATATTTGGGAAAATGTCTATATCCATTGTCTCAATTTTCTCACCTCTCACTAACTCTTCAAACCATTTCAATATGATTTCTGCGCTTTCACTTCAAAATAGCTCTTCCTGAGGTTTTCACTAACCCACCAATGCCCTCCAGTAAATGTATTTTTGTCCTATTTCTTTTTTTCCCCTCTTAGCACCATTTAATAATGCCTACCACTCCCTCTTTCTTGTCTTCCTTGGCTTATAATGATTTTCAACTTACACCTCTGTCTACTTCTTCTCTGTTTCCTTTTCAGGTTCACTCTCTTAATCTCAGCCATTAAATTTTGATCTATTCTATGTCTGCTCCTCTTTTTACTCTATACTTTCTCCCTAGAGGATTTGCTTTTCCTCTTTAGCTTCAAATGCCATCCTTTGACAGATGATTCATGAATTTATACGTTTAGCCCCAACCTCCCCTTTTATCTCCAGATTTATATATTCAACTCCTACTTGACAACTCCCCTTGGATATTTCAAAGATATCTCAAATTCAAAATGTTGCACCTGATTCTGTTCTTTTTCCCTCCCCACCTGACCCTCTTCCTTTATTTTGTCTCTGTGAATGGCATCCCTTTTCACTCTGTTAAAGCAGAAAACTAGAAGACATTCTAGCTTTCTTTCCCTCCCCCATACCCAACAGATTACTTAATCCCATGGATTTTACCTCCTTTTCCCTACTTTTTCCTCACACTCCCTGATCTAAAGGAATTATTCATCTAGCTCATTTCCTTATATTCACACTTATGCTCCTGTAGTCCATTAGTCAAATGAAAGCCAGGATGATTTACAAGATGTTAATCTGATCTTGTAAGCCTCCTTCTTAAAACACTCCAGTGGTTTACCTTCAGTCTTAAGATAGAAAATATAACTTCTAAGCAAGACCCTCAGGGTTTCTCCAGGACTAGTTTTCTTGACCTTTACAGACTCATCACAGTCACTTGCCCCCTTGTTATCTTCTCTTCAGTACTCCTTTTTATCCATGCTGCCCCAGGCTTTTGCATATGCCAGGTTTCTTCATGTCACAGAGCATTTGCAGTACTGTTCCCTTTGCCTAGAACATGTTATATAGCCACCTCCCTTTTCATAAAGATTAAATTCTTTAGATATCAGCTCAATTACATCTCATCAAGGAAAACTTTCCTGACCTCCCTGACCAGTCCTATTCCCCTATGTATGTTTCCATAGTATTTACCATAGTAGTCACCTTGCATTTATTTGTGGGCTTGTTTAATTTAATTTGAGAGACAGAGACAGAACATGAGTGGGGAGGGGCAGAGAGCAAGAGAGACACAGAATCTGAAGCAGGTTCCAGGCCTGAGACTGGGACACATAGCTGGAACTTATTAAGTACTTCACAAAAGAATAAATGAATGAGGTAGAACAGGCACAGAGAGCTTACATATTTTACCCTAAGTCACATAGACAGTAATTGATAGAGCTAATCCTAAAACATAAGCGGTTCAAATACCAAGACCACACTTTTAACCTCTACATGTATATCTATTTATGTACTTAACTGTCCTTATTCCAAAACAGATTTAGGAGTGTTTATATAAAATTCATCAAGCAAGCATAATTATAATTAGGTGCATGAAAGCCAAGGAGACCAAGAATCAGTCTATAACATTGAGTCTAGCTAAGAATATTCGGAGATTATCAAAACTTTCCACCTATTCCCATATATACTAACTTCATATTTAATATTTTGTATATATACTTACTAACCCATGCAAAAAGCGTCTAATGAAACTAGCAAGGGGGCACCTGGGTGGCTTAGTTGGTTAAGCGTACAACTCTTGATTTCAGCTCAGGTCATGATCTCATGGTTCCTGAATTTGAGCCCTGCATCAGACTCCATGCTGACGGTGTGGAGCCTGCTTGGGATTGTCTCTCTCCCTCTCTCTCTGCCCCTCCCCAACTTGTGCTAACGCTCTCTCTCTTTCTCTTTCTCCCTCTCTTTCTCTCAAAATAAATAAACTTAAAAAAAAAACTAGGACTTAAAAAAAAAACAAGGATGCTGAACCAGAAATAATGTAACCATTGCACTTTAAAGTTTAGAATAAAATTTTAACTCAATTCAGAGAAACATTATATAATCTATCTCTAGTCTCGCTGCATGTTCTGCGTGCCAATTTCCTTTTTGTCTGTGGAAGGGAGATGATTGCAGTGACCTACCTCCCGAGTAAGAGTTTATAATTCTAAATATATTTTTGTTTTTTCTCAAGGGCGATTCTGGTGGTCCTCTGGTTTATGATAATCATGACATCTGGTACTTAGTTGGTATAGTAAGTTGGGGACAATCATGTGCTCTTCCCAAGAAACCTGGGGTCTATACAAGAGTGACTCAGTATCGAGGATGGATTGCCTCAAAGACTGGTATCTAGAGTGAATTGTCTATGAATTATATGCATGGCATATGAAGCTGAAATTCTTGCATATTGTATATTATTTTTATTCATGCGGTTTGGATCAGTGCTTTTTCTGGATGTCAAGAAATCCTCTGACTCAGACCTATGTAATATCATGAAGTGGTCTTTGCACACAAGTGACCGAACTCTTTCTCTACCCTGTGGGAGGAAGACAGAGCAAATGGCAATAGCACCAACTCCTCACAAGGGAAACTGTGGTACTTATAATAAGAGGACTATTTATAATGGTTTCCCCCAATGGAAGACAAGGAACATCATTTTTCACAGGATACGACGAGCTGCCAGGGCTGCCAAAAACTTACTCAGAGTATATCCTGGAGCACCTGTGACTCTTGTATCAAACAGCTGTCTTCCCTGAGAATTCAGAGCTTCAACATTCAAAGACTGATGGCTGGACGTTCACTGGCTAGAATGGAGAAGCATGGAATTACAATATAACTTGAACTCTAACCTGTGTTTCTAAATAATAATACAAAGCATTGTCATTAATAAGACTTGTGATTTAGAAGATGTTTGGGTGTACCTGAACTTGCTGTTAACACTTACATACACAAAGACTAGCTTCAGGATAAAAGCTGTATTGTGAAGGAGTGTTTCTGATTTATTCTTTAACAGCATCTTGCCATCCATATATCAATTGAAGTCAGGCCAGAAAGAAGAAAAAGAAGAATCTTGGGAGCATTTTTCCATGTGTACGAGGAGGATAAAAAGAACTGATGGGACCTAGGCTAGTTGAGTTGCTTTCAAGTGATTAAAAGCAAGAAAAACACACCTTAGATTTTTGGTGGAATGAGCTATCCAATTATTTATTTAGAAATATGTACAGCAGCATACAGTAACTGGTGTCTTTGTAAGCATAGAATTGTAAAGTCTTCAGCTCTCTGCCAGGTCAGATATCTATCAGGTTGGGAGAATTGATTTGCGTAAGCACTTCGGACAGTGCCTCACATATATTAAGCACTATGTGGATATTTCCTGTATGTGGAAGAAAGGAAAGCCTCCATGAGTTTTAAGATAAATTAACTTTGTCAAATGAGTGAATGGCTTTGGGACTTAAATACAGCTCAGAGTCTAATGGCAGAGAGCACAGGCTTTGGAAGCAGACTGCCCAGGCTAAACGTTGGCTTTGCCACGTATGAACTGTGCATCCTGATGCAGGTTTCTTGACATCTCTGTGCATTAGCACTTTTATCTCTACAATTAGAATAAAAATAATACCTACCTCATATGGTTGTTATGAGGATTAAATGCATTAGTAAAAGTAAAGCACTTGGAACAGTGTCTGCACACAGTAGTCTCTCAATATGAACTAGCTACTGTCAATTATTATGAATGTGCTTTGGACTCAATAAAACAGTATAGTTTTTAAAAGCAGTCCCTTCTTTAAAATCATGTAATTGATTTAAGAATGCTTAAATTACACTGTAAAAAAAACCCTAAGTGATCTACTGGATTTTCAAAATCATGTTTTGATATCTCAATATGTTTAGGACTGTGTCTGGTTATAGACATAGTTGTGGGGTGTGTGGTCATCAGTCACCGGGGTTGTGACTACAGAGATGCAGCGGTATTCACCTTCAGGGTTCACATGTACGACCAAAGTGCTTGATTTCTTGTTCTGATATATCAGACAAAAATCTAGCCTTTCTATTTCTTTAATGACAAACTTTTGTTAATTTACATGTATGTATGTTTATCTGTAACATATGTAGACAAGATAAATATAACTTAAAAACTTTCCTAGTTATCATTTACATCTTAATATTGAGATACAATAAACACAAAAGGGTCATCCACTCACACTCCCCTTTAAAAGGAAAATGTCACCAAATTTTTGAGTTGATGACTGCTAATAACTAAATATCAATAGAAGAAGCAGAGTAAAAACTTGAATATTTATACTTCCTTCTATGCAGAGAAACAAAAGCTTCCTAGAGAGTATTTAGCATATTTAAGATGTATTTGATTCATAATAGACCTTTTTATATTAAAGCTAAACATAGTCTTTTGTAGAAAGAGGAAAACAAATCTGTCTACAAAATCAATAAATTTCTACTGTGTAAGTTCTCTAACAATGAATATATGCTTTTGTGTAACTATATTTACATTTCAGAAGACTGATAGCTTTTTTGCATAGAAGTGCCTGTGAAACTGCACACTGATTTAAATGATTCAATGCTCAGTTCAAATTCAATTCAGTGACATTTTAACACAAATGAGAGCAATAAATACAAAAGGCCATAAGTAAATCCGAGAAATGGAAAAGTGGATTTTTAAAACGGGATTCATATGTCCTATTTTTAGTTTGATACCTGATCTGTTGAGTGGTGTTATAGGAGTCATGCAATGTATTTTACCTCATGTTTTCCATCTACCAAATGGGACATTAACTATCTACCTCATGGGATTGTTGTGAGGCTTTCCTGTTGAATAATAAGTTGAAAAGTCAAAGAATGTTTAAAGCCTGCTAAACAAATGTGAAGTGTGTTATTGTAAACTGATATCAGTACAGATGATGTTGCAAATACATTAAGATTTTAAAAAAAGGTTGTATTTTTTAAAATAGTGTTCACATTTTTACTGATAAATAGTATTGCCTTGTGAATTTTGCAAAAATATTGTGGTTAAAAAACAAACAAATAACAAACAAACCTGGGTTTTGCCTCCTGTGTTGTAAATGTTATAGTAATACTCTCATCTTAAAAAAACAAACAAACAAAAACCACCAAAATTTGCTTGACATATTGTTTTGAAAGGTCAAATCCATTAAACTGACAGTAAACAATACAGCACATAATCCCTGTGGAATCCTGATGGCATTTGGGGTGCCATGAGAACTAAAGAGTTCGTTTTTAACGCTAGAACAACAATGGACCAAATTTTTTGCAATGTTTAACCATCTCTCAATGAAATTCACAATTCAACAATAAGAGTAAAAGTACATCAATGGGAATCTACCCTCTTCAACTGAATAAATCTGTCACTTTGTTAATATGTTTGTTTGAGGGTGAGGGGATGTATTTAAGGCATTCCTTCATGCACTCATGAGAGTGAAAAATAACCTTGTTACAAATGACTGGAACCCTTGTGGCCAGTCTAGTCTTCCCCCACTACTCTCATCTGTTACGTGGCTGTCGCTAGCCAGGAACATTACAGTTCTAGAAGTCGCAGGAATTAGATTGTTGCCAGCTAATGTTTCTCTGTGCAAAAAAAAAAAAAAAAAAAAAAAAAAAAGTGAGGAAAATTAAATTCACATAGTATTCAGCAAAGTTTCATTGGACCAAAACAGTTTTACTGTTAAGACAAACAACAAAAGTATATCCAACTATACCTAAGGAAAGGAGGATAATTTTAATGAGGCAAAGCTGCAGAGCTAGGTAAATTGGCAGCAAATTTAAAACCTTAATATGGTATAAATTAAAAATCTAGATTATATTTTTAAATAACAAGCAGCAAAAGAACTCTACTAAACAACCAATGTCTTTCTCTTTGCTCTTTTCACTGCCTCATTAGAAAATCTGTTTTATGAATAGATAAAACACAGAAAGCCCACTAAAATTCAGCAAATTAAAATTTTTGATTGAGTTGGGTTTTTTTAACGTTTATTATTTACTTTTGAGAGAGAGAGAGGGAGCGCGTGAGCAGAGGAGGGGCAGAGAGAGGAGAGAGAGAACCCCAAGCAGGCTCCACACTCAGCACAGAGACAAACCACCGACTGAGCCACCCAGGTGCCCTAAGCTGTTTCTGTAAATACTTACAATAAACATTCTTCTACAGATTTCAATATTTTCCTTGCCTTAAAGTTTTAACATGGCTAATAAGAAATGCAAGCATGTCATAAAATTAAAAATCTTGTCATAAAAATTAAAAACTTTGCTTCCAACTGCTTCAATCTGTGAAATGCAACATTAATCTACCTACCTCATGATGTTTATGAAACTTTCCTGTTGAATAATACCATCTAAAAATCAGAGAATATTTAAAACCTGTTTGAAAAGTGCAAAGTTTATTGCTGGATACCGATACCAGCATGGTTGATGCCAAACGTGCACTAAGATTGTCATAAATTTTTATACAGTGTTACCATTTTCATTTATCAATACTAGTTGCTTTGTGTATTTTGCAAATGCCAGTGTTTTGTTGAATTATATTTAGTATTTTCTTTTTGTTAATGTTTTATTTATTTTTGAGAGAGAAAGAGACAGAATGTGAGTGAGAGAGAGGCAGAGAGAGAGAGAGAAACAGAATCTGAAGCAGGCTCCAGGCTCTGAGCTGTCAGCACAGAGCCCAAGGCAGGGCTCGAACTCCAAACTCAGTCAGAATTCCTCCAACTCTTAATTATATGCTTCTAAATACTTGTGTAGTCTTCCAACAATTACTGCTACACACTAGTATAAAACATGTAGTGTTTTTAGTATATAGGCTCATACCTCTATCTATTCCACACATTGTGCCTCCTAATTACTGCCAACCTCTTGATCACTCCTCACAATTATTGACTTACTAGGTGTCTGCTCAAAATAGATCTCTCTCCCTAACTTCTGTCTTCCTTGTAGTCAATTTCAACAGCCAAGTGGATAATCCACACTTAGTTACAATTCTTTGAACTCATAAATCCAAATGACTCTAACTTCCAAATGACCCCGCCTCCATAATCCCCTGCCTAGATTTTTGGAAGAACTCCAAAATGATCTTCCTTCTCCAACTTGATGTCCTCTAGTCCATTCTCCTGCGTTTCTGTTTCAATTACCTCTAATTTCTCCATCTCCTACAGAAGAGATACTTACTTAATTTAGAGCCCAACAACTTGGATAGAAAAAAAATCTTAACTTTATTTTCACTAACTTTTAACAGAAATTTGCTTTTTCTTTCTATTATAAAACAGGCATAAAAAACCCAAAAAACAAAAATAAAAATAGTAACATAAGTTATATCAGTGACTTTGTCACCAAGAGAGATTATAGATATTTTTACTTCATTTAACAGTTGTTACATACTTATCAAAATATGTTTATGCGCATCGCAGCTTTGAAACTGTTATTCAACATTGCTAAATCCTGTGATTTAATATGTTAATGGAAAACATATTTATTACTCTGTCACAAATTTAAAATTTTTCCCATAACTATACTACTATATATTGGTTTCCCTATAATTCTGTGTATTCTATTTTATGCATCTAAAAAAAACACACATTTTTAGGAGAAGGGATCCACAGCCAAAGATAGACATGGCATTAAAAGAAATTAAGAGACCTTGACCTATAGAGTAAAAAACAAAATCCATTTTCTTGATGTTAAAAAATTTCATGATTATACTCTTCCTATTTTCCATTTTAATCTCCCATCTTGGCTTCTTCCTTTTGGCATTCTTCACTTCAGTTTTTAAAAAGGTACCGCTAGTCCTTTATACACTGTAATGTTGCATCGCAAATGAACCCTTTTGCATAGAAGCTTCCCCACCCCCATCATTTTAGCAAGTGTGCTTTCTGAAACTGTTATACCACCTGACCATATTCCCAGAGTATATGATGTTAAATTTTCACTAAAATCTACTAACATTATTAAACATATAGGTAAAAGGATAGAAAATAATATTTTATTTTAATGTTGTGGTAGGGAGGCAGAATTCTGAAATGGTCCTCCAAGATCTTCTGTCCTAATCTCATTGTAAATAAAATGAGATACACATGTCCATGATAATGTTACATTACATGGCAAAAGGAACTTTGTAGATATGATTAAGATTACTAATCAGTTGACTTTGAATTAATAAAAAAGGAGGTTTTCCAGGTAGGTTTAACCTAATCTTTTAGAAGTAGAGAATTTCTCTTTCTGGTAGAAGAAAAGTCAGAGATTCTAAGTATGAGAAGATGCACTATTTCTTGCTTGAAGATGGAAAGAACTGTGTATCAGTTGCAGATAGCATTTAGGAGCAGAGCAGTCTTAGCTGACAGGCAGCAAAAGAACAGGGAACTTAGCCTTCCTGCAAGGAACTTAATTCTGCCAATGACTGGAATGAGCCGGAACATGATTTCCCTCCATAGCTTCCACAAAAGAACCTAGCTGAGCTCATACCTTGCTTTCCACCTATGAGACAGAAAGCAGAGAACAAAGTTGAACTTGCCCAGACTTCTGATCAGCAGAATAAAAACAGATAACAAATGGCTGTTGTTTTAAGTGGTTAAGTTTATAGGAATTTGTTACTCATTAATATAAAAATTGGCAAAGATATAGAATTTTTATTTATTAGCTAATTTGAACATTTTGTCCATATATCACTTATCAATTGTAATTATTGTGTGTTCCTGTCTTGCCAAAAACTTTTTTTCAAAACAAAAGAGGGATGGAAATGTGAGTGAATGTGGATTGTCAAATCAACGTTATAAAAGAAAGACAGTACCACATGTTCAAGTGTTTGCAGAGGTGCTGATAAGTGCATTTTCATTCAAAGACATCAAAGTTTCTAGTCTCAAATGTTTCACTCTTTAACAGGAGAGATGGATCCATAGACCTGAAAATAAGAAAAAGTAAAACTAGATGCCAGCTTGAAGGGAAAGCATGGGTGAGGGGTTGCTCAGATAGTGTGAGAGCCAGGGAAATCTGGAGGAGTCATCCGAGAATGTAGGCTTTCAAAGTCTCAGGACTCTGTGTAGACGGATTCTAATTAAATTACTTGAATCTTACAGTGAGGTGGATTTTGAATTGAGAACTGTGCAAGAAAGAAGGGAAAGGATATTTTAGGCACGTGGGCAAAGACACAATAGGAAAAAAAAAAAAAAGGACTTGATAAACAGAAACGAAAACTCCAAGTCAAAGAAAGCAGATACAGCCGTAGCTACAAAGAGCATATGAAAGAGAGTATGATCAGCTGGTGAAGCCTTTTAAAATGGCGGTTGGCACAAATATATTTTCATTTTTCTACCTTGAAGCTGGATTCCCCTTTAGAATACACACAAATGAACCACTGGGCCAGGCATAATGAGTACAGGTACCGTTGCACTGAGAAAAAAAAAGTCAAGGGCTATCAAATGTTTTACGAAAACCTTTGGTCTTGTTTCACGATTGCTTCTGAAAGAGAGGAAGAGCAGGGCCTGAGGACTAGACCTGTAATGACTCAGAAGGAAGAGTGACACCTCTCGAAAGACAAATACAAAACTTCTCCAAGTTTTCAAGGGTGTTGCTTAGGTTTTGTAGGCGCTACTGTTTCTCATTTATTTTCATTAGCCAAAGCCAGGAAATTCTTACTTCCTGCAACAAAGACTTATCAAGTGATTCTTCACTTCAAAACCTACTATTGGCTAAAATGTACCCATCCCAACTTGTTAAACTAGTTTATTCTAAATCCTTAAGCATTCTTTCTTTAGTTAGCTTACAAGTCTGAAAGAATGCCCAGGATGCTACTCATTTGACAAGAAATCTTAAGAAACACGGAGGTGGAGAAGTTTGTGTTCTCAGCAGAGTATGATGTATCAGTAAGTTTAACTTTATTTCATGTTTGACAGATTTGTTTCAGGTTGTGGTTTCTACTTCTGAAAATTATCGCGAACTGGAAATTGAATAGGTTTTTCTTTTCCTTGGCTGTTGTTGAAGACAATACGGTCGTGTTAGTGTTTTTTATTTCAGGAAACCATGCTAACAATTTCATATTTAGGATTTGAAAGGTTTAACAAGTTGGATTTTTATTGGAAATTTTAATGTGAAAATGAGATAGTCACAGAGACAGGAAGGAGAAACAGAGTCTGGGGTAACATTGTGTAAATTTGTATGAGTGAAAGGATGGGG
This sequence comes from Panthera tigris, assembly GCF_018350195.1. Lineage (NCBI taxonomy): Eukaryota > Metazoa > Chordata > Mammalia > Carnivora > Felidae > Panthera > Panthera tigris. Next base: position 148,860,396 of record NC_056663.1, read on the forward strand.
CAATTCTTGCATGTATCCAGATTCTAGAATATCTAATGCTGTTTGTGATCTTTCCAAATCATGCATTCAGTTGACACATTGAAGATACAGGAAATATACAAGTTGTAGAGCAAGTATTGTATTTTACCCCCATTCTGAAATTGATCAACATCATTGAAACTCAAAAAAAAAAAAAAAAAAGGAAACAACGTCCTTTGAGACTTTTTTTTGCTTTTTAAAATAAAAAGTTAAAGAACAATATAAGAATAATGTATACACAAGAATATAAAATAAGAGCAAAAAAAATAATCCTAAAATTTTTGTATTTAACAGATTTGAAAGGAAGTCTATGGAAAATAAATCTTAGACGTTTTTTAGTTCCCACTCCCCTGTCTAATCCATTCGGCATTTTTCTATATTTTTAACATTAATTATTTATTTGCAAATATGAGTCAATTAGTACAAATTACTCAAAATAATGAGGGAATTACAAATATCTTTCCTAATACTGTTTTTCTAGAGTTGCACTATTTCCTTTGTTGGTAATAATTGAATATTGTGTATAAAACTCAATTAAGCACACATGGACTTCTGGATCACAGTCTCCCAACAGATTTAATTCTCAATAGTCATTCAAAATGTTCATTTTTCTGCCTGCTCCCCATAGAGCTACACATTAATAACTTTAGGTTGTTAAAAGACAACATGAAATGAACAAAAACAACTTTTTACACTTAATTGATCTTATTTCTAGAACTGGCACACATTAGGATTCACTTTTTAAATGGAATGTAATAGAAGTGGGACGATGATCATTATTATTTTTATTTTTACTTAAAATTTTCTCCATTCTGTAGGGGGAAAAGTGGTGACTCCATATGATAAAGATAATCCAATTAATTATTATTATTATTATTATTATTATTATTTTGCTCTTCAATATGCTATTCAATTAATAGTCCTCAATTTATTCAAGAATTACTATGTACTAGTCACCATTTGGGACATCAGAGGCATAGGGATGAATAAACACACAGTTTTAATTGCTTCTTTTAAGGGTTAGGTAAATGTCAATTGTGTATCAGGGCTGGTTAAAGAAACCTACCGTAGGGGCGCCTGGGTGGTGCAGTCGGTTAAGCGTCCGACTTCAGCCAGGTCACGATCTTGCGGTCCGTGAGTTCGAGCCCCGCGTCAGGCTCTGGGCTGATGGCTCGGAGCCTGGAGCCTGTTTCCGATTCTGTGTCTCCCTCTCTCTCTGCCCCTCCCCCGTTCATGCTCTGTCTCTCTCTGTCCCAAAAATAAATAAAAAATGTTGAAAAAAAAAAATTAAAAAAAAAAAAAAAAAAAGAAACCTACCATAAAGAAATGAAAGTGACATAAAGCGATAGAGACAGGAACAACAAAACAAGCTGAAGTAAAAATCTAGGAAAAGCAGAAGACCTACCTCTGATCAATTGACCAGGAAACCATTTAGACCTCTCCATTCCTATTATTTTATATTCTTAAGATTTTCAAAATTTTCCCCTCCAAGTCCAAAATCCTTACAAATTCTATTGTACCTATCCATATTCAGATAAATGATTATATCTACTGTATAGATTTTTGCCATATTGGTTTTGGTTTTTCTTAGTTTTGTGGCTCCCAGGAGTAATAAGGGGTACGGGTGTTTGGATGGGTGGGGGAGGTATTGAAAAACTATCTCTGTTCTTCCCTTTGGAAATCCATGCCTCAGTGTAGTTAAATCTCAGAAGATTTTCTCCATTTGAAATATACAGGTAAATGTTTATTAATTTTTGTCACCTGTGGGTAATGTGAAGAAAATATAACTATTCTTTGTTGTACATGTTAGCACCTAGTAGAATTCTTGGCATGTAATATGTTAATTGAGCTGTTTGATTGTTCTTCAAATTTATATGGGACTAACAACTTATCAGGTTTGGTTATTTGGAACTTCTCCATTTGACTTAGCTGGATTTCATATCACTTTCAAAGACTCTTTCACACAGAAAATTTTGTTTACTTTTCTAGTAAGCCACTCTGTATTTAGATATAGTGGTATAAACAGGTGTAAATAGATTTATAATGTTTAGTCCTTATTTTCTTTCCTAAAACTGAGTAACTATGAAATAGATTCCTTGGATTATCACATTCCTACAATGAGGTTCTGAATAATTTTACATTTCTCTTTGCCTCACAGACATATAAGAGTCTCTTTTCTTTTTTTTAAATTAAGACATAATTAACATACAATATTACATTAGTTTCAGGTGTATAACATAATGATTTGATATTTGTCTATATTGTGAAATGATCACAATAAGTCTAGTAAACATCCATCACCATACAGTTACAATTTTTTTCTTGTGATAAGAACTTTTAAGATCTACTCTCTTAGCACCTTCCAAATAGGCAATATAGTCTCCTTGCTATACATTACATCTCCATGACTTATTTATTTTATAACTGGAAGTTTGACCACTTTTGACCAACTTCATTCATTTCTTCTGCCCTCCCTTACTGCCTCTGGCAACCACCTAGAGTCTCTTTTCATGCAGTAACACCCACCAATGGATTTTAAGTTCTTTCCCACATTGATTGTAAAAATCAAGTTTGGGTTTTATAACAATAGGCATAAAAAGACTCTGTCAAGGTTTGTTGTTGTTTTTTAAATATTTTTCAGAGAGAGAGACAGATAGACAGACAGACAGAGACAGAGTGTAAGCAGGGGAGGGGCAGAGAGAGAGGGAGACACAGAATCCAAAGCAGGCTCCAGGCTCTGAGCTGTCAGCACAGAGCCCAATGCAGGGCTCGAATTCACAAACTGAGAGATCATGACCTGAGCTGAAGTCTGATGCTTAACCAACTGAGCCACCCAGGCTCCCCTCAGGTGATTTTTAATTTGTAAACCAAGCTTGTCATTTAAACAACATATTTCCCTTATCGTCTGTAATTTCCCTCATTTTTTGGGCTCTAGGAATTCAGGACTGTCAATGTAGGGCTAGGACAAGATACCAAAAAAAAAAAAAAAAAAAAGAGAGAGAGAGAGAGAGAGAAGACAGATGGCCCCTTAACTGAGTAAGAGTAATTAGTATATCTGAAGTAGCAAAATTCCAAGTTTAAATTAGGTTTACCAGAACACACTCACATTATACATCGATATACATTTGTATTTTCTTTTTTATCAACACTTTTAAAAAATAAGACTTAATGAGATACAAACATCTGTTTTTCTATAGCTAAGTATTTTTACAGGATGATGTCATGATACATTATCTCTAATTTAAACCTCTACTTGTTTTTGTTTTTTAATTTTTCAATCATGGTAAAATGGATACACATATTGTAAACAACACTGTAATAATGAACATCCTTCTGGATAATTTTTGCACAATTTGAAATTATTTCCGTAGGATAAGTTATCTTGTGCATTTTCACAATTTTTGGAATGCCATCCCTTCATTAACAAACCGCTCTACATCCTAACCTTCTTTTTTCTCTGCGTATTCTCTATATCCCTATAAAACTGAAATATAATTCTTTCCTCAAGACATGTTATTTTTTACAACCATCTCAACTAAGGGTTTATTACTGAAGATTTAGTCTTGGTTCTCCTCACTCTTTACTGCCACCTCAGACCATAGTTCTCCACACCCTTGTAAACACCCTTGAAAACTGCTTTTTTCCTCTGAGGCTCACACAGTTTGCTTTCTGCCCCCTTTCTTTTCTCGTCATGGTCCTTATGGAACCACGAGTATGCCCCCTCTTTACTGAAGACTGGAACTTGCTTCCCTTTTTTTTTTTTTGTAAAGTGTATTTATTTTGAGAGAGAGAAAGAGACAGCACAAGCAGGGGAGGTGCAGAGAGAGGGGAGAGAGAATCCCAAGCAGGCTCTGTGCTGTCAGCATGGAGCCTGATGCTGGGCTTGAACCCACAAACCATGAGATTATGACCAGAGCTGAAATCAAGAGTCAGGCACTTAACTAACTGACTGAGCCACCCAGGCACCCCGGCACTTGCTTCCCCATCTCTTCCTCTACTTCACGCCCTACATTTACTCTAGGTAACATCACTACCTTTGTGCTTCATCTGCAACATCCTAGTCATTTATTTCCTCGATCTTCTCATCTCTAGAATATTGTCTTCAAATACTACTCTCATGTCCACACCCTAGACTTGGTCATGACTTGGAATTACCTTTCTGAATCATAACTTTGGACAACTATTTCTATTCTAACCTTCCTTCTTAAAGTCTTAGTTATTTCTAGTGCATAAGGGTTTTTTTTTATTCATTGGCTCTTCTAATCTGTGAATTCTTCATACCTATTAGTTGCCATCCCCAACACATACACGTGCGTGCGCACACACACACACACGTTTTTGTTTTGCTTGTGATCCTTATATTTATCATTTCAATAAATTTTTTAATGATGGCAAACTCCACTATATTCTATTGTCCTTTTTTTCTTTCATCATTCACACCTGGATAAATTCTAGAGAGAATATAATTGTCTGAACAGTGGCTCACCCCTGCCCAGACCAGAAAATTCACAAATGTACAAGAGGTGCCAATTCATCTAGGATTCAGCTCTCTCCAGCATTCCTACTACATTCCCTTAGTCTGTACTCCCATTTTCCACTGCTATTTCCAGCTCCTCCAGCCTCTCCAAATTTCCAATTCTCACCACCTGTCCTCTCATGTGTCTACTACTTCAAACAGAGAATGTGATTTATCAATTAGAAAAGAATTCCTTCAACTTCCTGACATTGAACCAACAAACCTACCTACATCCATTCATACTGTAACTGGATGCCTACAGTGTGTCCAAATTCTTCATTCTAGGTTAAGCCATATGAAAAGGTCAATAATACATGAACACTTTTGACCTCCACAAATAGCAATTTTATATGTAGGAAACTAAGAGTTTAGAATCCAGGATCCTTCAAATATCCACCCAACCTCAGGGTCTCTGCTGGCTTGTTAACACCATTGTAAGCATACTCAAAACTGTCCCATTCACAAGGGGAAAAAAATCCTCCATCAACCCATATGCCTTGATGACTTACTATCTTCCCATCCATAGTCAAATTCATGGGGGGAAAACGTTTACATCTGCCTTTCTGTCTCCTCACTCCCAATTTATCCTCAAATCCACTGACATTTTGTTTATAATGCCACTACTCTGTTCCTTTTCCTGTCATAGTCACCAGTGATTCACTACTGCTTAACCCAATGGGTTTCTACATTTTTATCATATTTGATTTCTCAACAGTGTATGCCACTGTGGATCAATCCTTCCTTGAATATCCTCTTTCATCATCATATCACACTTTACTTTCCTCTTTATTTTCCTCTGTGGTTTTCAGACTTCATTCTTTGCCCATATCTTAAATGTTAGTCAGTCTTCGTTAAGATTCCTCTCTGAGTCTTCCTTTCTTCCTATTATTTCAATTAAGAAAATTATTGACCACCTACCATATTCCATGTGCTAAAAGTACAATAATGAATTTTACACAGTACCTGGATTGTTCACTGCCATAATCTCAGTTACCAGAAGTACCTGGTATAAGTATAAACTTAATAATCATTTTTAAATGGTAAAGTAAAACTGCTAATGCATATTGAATGTTTTAAATCCATGTTTGTAAGCCAACCTACCTATTCCTTTTCATATTTGGAACATATAACTTAAAATTTGCCATTTGACTTTCCTTTTATTTATGAAAAATTGATAAATAGAAGATTTGATCTATTATTATTCACTTTCCTCTCCTTTAAAAAAAAGTAGTCAAATTATTTAGTGTTTCCTGTGATGATGTCTACATGCCATTTTTAGGAAGTGAATATCTCATGCAAAAATGCAAAAGCAAAACATGAAAATAAACTAAGATCATGTGATACTGATTTATCTAATCTGTTAGCTCCAAGAACTTTGCAAGCAAAGGTATCAACTTTTTATCAATGCTTGGTATCAAATAACTTAAAACAGTGAAAAAGACACAATTTATACAAACAAGGCAGTTTTTAAAAGAAGAGTTCTCCTTCTGGTGTGGCATTTAAGTAAAACACAAAGTGGGGTTTTTTTATTTTGGGGGGTTTTTATTTACTATTTTTTACAGTGTTGGCGTAGTACAATATTTTAAATGTCCCTATAGGAATAAGTAGTGTGCAATAATTATTTTATTTTATAGACTTATGGAAGGGAAGTTTGTAGTCTGAAAGTACTATTGCCCAGTCCATCTGCAATTAATCCTATTTCACAGATTCACGGCAAAGTTTTTCTGTTTCCCAGTTCATTAGCCATCTAAGAAAAAACTCCTTCCAAATTTCCTAGATATTGGCATATTACTGAGTTAAAATGCAAACTTAATCCTCAGTTTTGGTAAATAAACCACATAGAATTTCAGACTCATACACAGGGGTCATAGTAAGTGGATACTGAGAAATTTCTTATGCAAACAAAAGATCTAAGTAATAATAAGATGAGCTCAATGTTAGTTTATTTCAACAATAACAATGAATGTACTCAATTCCTACCAAGGACAAGACTTGTAACTGGGTACATGGTAGGGGAATAAAGGAAACCTGATTTCTGGTAAGGGGATGATTGAAAGAACAATAAGTAGTAATGAATATAATACAATTTAAAATTGAATAAATGTTAAGTACGAGTATAATCAATGCACTTCAGCAAAATTACCTGAAAGACCAGTACCCATACTGCTGGTGACAAATGAAATGACTTTAGGTAGGATTTACTTTAATGTATGATAGAGAAGATAAAGCTACTATATCAAACTCAGCATTTGATGGATATTATTGCTTAGGGATTGGCTATATTAAAAATGAGTTCATTTAAAAATGTAAGGAAATTTCCTTGAGATATTAGTGCTTATGGCAAAAAAAAATTGTGATGATTGCAACTAAAATTTGAAAATCATTCAAAAAAAGAACAATGAATTTTAAGCAGGACAGAATATGAACACTTCAAACACAGCACTTGAGTGAGTTCTTGAAGATGAGTACATTTTATGTACATAGGGAAGTGGCAATTGTAACTGGGGTTGTTAGACTCACAATACAGAAAGCCTCCTTATTTAGTTAATGTAATAGGTGTTAAGTTTTAGCTTTGACCACATTGAAATCCTCAAGAAAATGCAAATTAGAAGCCCTACTTTTTAAAACACATGCTCATTATGGGTTTATTATAGAGGGTACTTATATACTTCAGCATACATAAAAATAAAATCATAAACACAGCAGGGGAAATTTTGATTTTTAAGTTTCATGGTTGATGCTTTTTTATAATTACTATGGCTAAATATTGCTTTGATTGTAACTACCTGAATTTTCCAGTCCTTTCAAGTTTATCAAATGGAATCTTCTATAATTTTTGCAATTCAAGCTCAAATACCAACTCTCTGGCAAAATATTCTTGTGCCCTCTAAATAATCTCTATTTTATGAAGAACTAATAAATTAAAATCCAGATTACTGAAATGTTCCCCTTACAAAATAAATAGCAGCTTAGAGCAAATAGCAGGGAAGAAACACTGGGTTTGGAGTCAGAACACCTAAATGAAAATTCCTCTAGTTAATAGCAATGTGTCCTTGGACCATACACAAGACCTATTTTTATTGCTGTACCAATATTTCAGATAAACACCATGAAAACTACAAAAGATTACAAATGTGAAAGGTTATCATTGCTAATGGACCCCAGTGAAGGTGCCAATTAGAAGACAGTTTAGTGTGTTAGGATTTATTTGATCATGACCCTTATGCCAGACACACATGTGTAACAAATGACTAGGTGATTTTCTAGGGGGTTGTTATACTTCTTTGACTTAGATTCTTACTTAGGTTTCTGAGAATAGACTCCATAGAATGGCTTATAACTGTCCCACTTATAAGCGAATTAAGTCTCTTCCACAAAGGATTTTAGTTCCCTCCAACAGGAAAAATCATTTTCTGTCCTCTACTGCTTTTTTGGGTTCCCTGAAGGTCATAGCCCAGATAGTCGGTGACCTCACTGTCGTGAGACATGTGACTAAGGCATGCCTCTCCCACATGGTCTGCTGAACAGCTCCACTGTAAGGCTTTGGTTGCCCTGGTTACTCCGCAAAATACTAGAAGCTCTTAAGTGCTTCCATGTACTATTTTTCTGAGTCTTGGTGTTCTTCCAGATCCTTGGATTTGGGCTGAAAATGAAATTGCTTTTTTTTCATACAGTTCTGCTCAACAAAATTTCCCTTCCTTTTCCCAGGTTTCTATTTTTCTCACATGCCCCACTGGTCGTTGCTGTCGTAATTTTGGATTAGAACCTGTGTTCCACAGAGAAAAATGTTCATAGGTAGAAGACGAGGAACTTAGGTGGGCTCCAATAGTTAGTACTTTTATGGTCTTGGGTAAATCTTTATAGCCTCAATTGAAAAATAGGCAAATCATACCATGTGAACTCTACAAAGTTATGGGATGGGGGTGCAGATCAAGTGTTACGGGGTATGATAAAGCTCTTTAAAAACTATAAAGTGCTATATAAATTAAAGCTATTATCATTATTATTATTGTTAGGGTGACCTGTGCTTCACCCTTCCACCCTCTACCTCACCCTCCGCTCTCCCAAACCTGTTTGAAATAAGGTGGGGCATCCTTGACTAAAGGACCACTCCCTATCTTCTCAGGGGCCCTAAGACTCTCTAGAACCACCCCCACGAGGCTCTGATTACACTGTGCAAATTTATCAAACACAGACAGAAAGAACTCCCAACAATTAAGATAGCTTATCATATATATACAAATGCCATTTATATTTAACTGAAGTAATACAGTCACCCTGTGGCAGGTATTTTGCCACTGAAATGTGAGGATGAGTCATAGGAAACTGGGGACAAGAGAACTGTCTGTACACTCAGTTATCACATAGACAGGAATCTCCCAAATGAGTGTGACTTCTATGCAGTGGCTGGACTGCCTTAGTCAGAACAGAGTGTTTATATTTTTCTCTTCTTTCATTCTTTCTTTTTTCTTTTCTTTTTTTTTTTTTTTTTTTATACTTTTTAAGCCATCCCATTTTGTTCAGCAGGGTCAACCAGTCTTCCTCATCCAAGTCTGATAGCAAGAGCTAATATCAAGTGAGAATTTACTAGCTCTTCATTCTTATATCTCTGTAGGGGTCATCTGCATTTTCCAGATTAATAAACTCAGGCTGTAATAAATGAGGCAAGGCCATGTGACTAGTGAAAGCAAAGGCATTTTGTCTGAAAACGACCTGGGCTCTTTCCACCCCATACATGCAACCTCTCTTCAGAAAGCTGGTAAGGCTGCTGTGACCAAAGCAATCTCTTTAAAAAAAAAAAAAAAGTAATGTGAGAAATATTGCTTGTTTTCTGTTGAAGACTGTGTGATACATGCAGAATTATCTAGAAGAGATGGAATATCATGTAAAAATGTGTAAAATATTGTAACATGGTATTGTCTTCAAACATCTTATTAAAAGCCTGACCCATAATAGTGCACAATACATGCATTAAGATACAATCCAATAAATACGCTACTGTCAGCTTCTTTCTTCCTCATGAGGCCACAGCAACCCAGAGAACTTTCAAATATGTGACAGATCACATACAGACCAGATTATACAGCTGAGTGGGATATTGAGAAAACTCTCTGGGCAATTAGGAGAAATTATCTAGATAATTGTCTTAATTCTTGACTTCATCTTTTCAAAGTGATTCTCTCAGATTGTAGGGGGATAAGACTAGAACCCAATGTTTTCACTCCTTGTCCCATATGCCCTTCAGTTAAATTTCATTGTCTCTGCAGAAAACAGAACAATGTTTTGAACAGAACAGTTCAATGAATAAACCAAAATTTATTGCCCACTTTGGGCCAAACACTGTGTTAAACAGTATTGTTATAACAAGAAGAAAGGCAGAGAACACAGATGGGCACAGAAATAAGAGATAAAAAAGCACAACAGGGGTGGCAGATGTGTTGGTGGATGCTTTCTTCTGATTATTTCTATTTCCTCAGTGAAATTGTTTTAAGGCCACTAGCTGAGGGTGAGGATGAAGGAGGAGGTATTGAAGATTTGAAGAGACAAGGTATGAATAATTATCTATTTCTCACACTGGGAGAAAGAAAGAATAACTAAATGAGTATTATGGCAAGGAAGCACTGAGGCCAACTTGAGGTTAGTGCTCCTGCATTTACAATGAGACTCATCAGCAAAATTGGGTATTTTTTTCCCAGCCATATTTGTGTAAACACAGAGTAGGTATAAAGTTGTATTTAACCAGGGTTGGAGTTTTGTTAGATGATTATCACAGAGAGAAGATTACAGGATGAAAGATGTATGCCAGGAATGAGTATAATTAGAGACCATGGGATTTATGCCAAGTAAGAGAGCAATGTCACCATGAGGGTGATGGAAGACAGTGAAAAGATAGTAGGATCCATGTATTGTAAGTACCAGTGGGGGTGAAGTCAGGGTACTAAGGTAATGAGCTGGAAAAAAAAGAGTGGTGGTAGTTGCAGAGCTGGTTGATTAAAATTTAGATTGTGGAGAAATTGAAGTTATTGGTAATAACAAGATATAGAACATATATCTTGCTGGACAGCTGAGGTAGGGTGAAGGACAAAGTGACACAAATAACCAGAACATGAAATAGAACACAACCAACCCAACAAAATAGCAACAACGCAGTAGAGGAAACTTCAAGGTGGCTGCTAACTGGAGTAGGATCGCAGTGAAAGGAACTGGCCCTTAGAGGAGGGAGAAGGCATTGGAGTAGCACATCGAAAGGTTTCCAGAAATGGAAATACCAGCAGCTGTGAAAAGAGGAGGTTACAAATACAGGGGAAGAGAGGATATTTTAGGCAGAGGAAGTGTTGTGAGCAAAACAGGAATGGGTGAATGTAAGAAACAGAATAACACATGTGAAGAGAAGTACTATCCACTAAAAACCCAGAATTAAGCTAGACACACCAAATGAAAGACTCTTAAAAATCTAAATTATATCATGTTCTTCCTATATTTAAAGTTGTCCAGTGGGTTTCTATGACACTTTGAATTATCAGTGTTTTGGCATTGCCTTCAGGGGCCCCATGACTTGATACTTGTTTGTCCCTCTGGCTGAACCTCTTCTACTCTTTCTGGGACCGATCATGATCCAGCACCCTGGCCTGATTTCTTTCAAGAACTCAACAAGCTCACACTCTTTTTCTAGCTTTAGGAACTTGCTGCCACCTAGTTGTTCTTTACTCAGAAGTAAAGTTTCTAGAAGCTGTTTCTTCACAATTCACCTCTCAGCTGAAATGGCATCTCTGCAGGGACAACTCCTTACTACTCAGTTAGGCATCCACTCTCTATTCATTAATATGCTTTGTTTTCATGAGATGAAACTTATTCTTTGGCTTATTTTCAGCCTCTTTCCACTAGCCTGTGAGCTCCATAAAAGGAGATAACTTATCGGTCTTTGCCACAGTTTTTCCAGCAGCAGAATCAGTTTTAGCACATAGTGGGATCTCTATAAATATATCCTCAATGAATGATTGAACGAATGAATGAATACTAACCCAAAGAGCTTATAGCACACACAATGAGAAATATTCAAGGGTTTTTGAATGACAGAATCACATTATTAGAAGTGTATAATTGGAAGATAATTCTGGCAGCAACACTGTACCATGTATTTGAGGGGAAATTATCTGGGCATGAAGAGATCTATTAATAGCTACTGTGTTTGTCCAGGTGAGACACATTGAATGCCTGAAGTATGATGATGTTAAGGACATGCAAAGAAGGGGACAAATGGGAAGGAAAATTCAGAGGTAGACTGACTATGTGAAGCAGTTGTGCAGAGGGAGATGTCCTATGATTTCAAGGTTCAGAGAGTGGGTAATCTAGAAAACTGTGAATAATCTTATTAACACATATATTTGTCTTTTAAAAATGTTATTTAAAAAAGTAAAGGGAAGTAAAGGAAGAGTGTAATAAGAAATGTACAGACTTAGCTAAAAAGAGGGTGGTGATACAATAAGAACAAAGCAAAAGAAATGAGTAGAAGGAAGAAAACGGAAAGAAAAACCACTATGGAGAAGCAAAGAGAAAAAAGAAAAGATTAGTGAAGGTGTGAAGAAATTATAACATTTTTACACTCTTGATAGGAATGTAAAATGGTGTGGGCACTTTGGGGAAGTTTAGCAGTTCCTCTAAATGTTAAGCATAGAGTTATAAGACCGAGAAATTCCACTCTTAGCTATGCATGCAGAAGAGATGAAAACACATTTCCAGACAAAAATGTGAACATGAATGCTCAGAGAAGCATGATTCATAATAGCCAAAAAGTAGGGACAATCCAAATGTCCATCACCTGATGAATATACAAATAAAATATAGCATACCCATAAAATAGAATATTATTTGGCAAAAGAAAACAAATGAAGTCTTACCTCCCACTATGGAAAACAGTATGAAATGATACATACCATCACATTTATAGCTTTTGAAAATATTATGCTAAGCAAAAGAAGACAAATACAAAAGACATTTGTTATATGATTGATTCTGTTTATATGAAATGTCCAGGATAAACAAAACAATAGAGACAGAAAGTAGATTAGTCATTGCCTAAAGTCAGGGAGTTAGGAAAAAATAGAGAGGAACTGCTAATGGGTACAGAGTCTCTGGGGTAATACAAGGTTTAAAAATTGATTGTGGTGATAGTTAATTTTGTGAATATAATGAAAACCATTGAATTCTACACTTTACATGAGTAAACTGTATGGTATGTGAATTATATCTCAATAAAGTTGCTAAAGAAATAAAGGAAGGAAGGAAGACATCAAAAGGCTCTGGCAGCTCAAAATGTGTTTTGATTAAATGTAAAAACTCCTGACAGTTATTCACTAAAGCTGTCAAAGTTACCTAACTATCATTACTCTCCCCTTTTGGCACTCATGTGACTTCTCTAGCAGTAACAAACCTTTCTTTCAATAGTTCTTTCTGACTCAAGAAAGGCTTTACCTCATTTTCTTTTCACATTTCAAATTTAATTTTTAGAAATAAATATTTCCCTGTGGTTAGATACAGTGACAGTAGAACTTGTTCATTAGAAAATATTTGTAGCTAATACATCTGTGCATGCTTCAATGTTCAAAACAACCCCTGCCTTCTTGTGGAGGTCAAAATTTGTCATTAAACAGCAGTAGGAAGAGAGATGATTAAGGATAAATGATGCTTACTTGAAAATATTAATAAGAGCAAGAAAATGTACCAACAAAACTGAACCAGTGTTGGCCAAAGTAGTATGGTACTTCTCTGGCCAGTCACCTTCTCTTCAATAACCCAATAAGCCAATGGCCTATGCAACTTTTTGGTCCTCATCAGGTTTTAATTGCCTCAATACTCTAAATTTTCTTTCAAGGGGGACACCTGGGTATCTCAGCCTGATAAGCATCTTACTCTTGATTTCAGCTCAGGTCATGGTCTCATGGTTTGTGAGTTTGACTTCCACGTTGGGCTCTGCACTCTGTCAGTGTGGAGCCTGCTTGGAAGTGTCTCTCCCTGCCTCTCTGCCCCTACCCGACTCGCGCGTGTACGCACACATGTACACACACACACTCACTTTTACACACACACTCCCTCAATTCAAATAAACTTAAAAAAATTAAAATTTCCTTCAAGAAACAGCTTCTTATAGAACTTCATGCAAATTTGCATTCATGAACAGAACTCAATTATCCCCTTCTGAACTCTTATCAGCTAAAATACCAGTTAATTATGACATTAGTCAACTTTTCACTTATGAGACATTATGTCTACCTTATTTGCATAATGTGGAGTTATAGAAACAAGACACAGAGCTTGTCAGAACACGAAAGATAAAAGAAAGCTCAAATCTTTTCATTTAATCTTTTTCACAACTTGTAGTATTTCTACTCATATCACAGATTTTATGCAAGTCTCATCATATCTGGTGGTACAATTAAAATCATCATCATCACTGCTAAGCCACTGTTACTATGATAATAACACCATCACCTCCTGATACTTACACAACAACAACTTTCTTCCAGAACTGTTCTGTCTTCCCTAGGCAATGGGTTAAAACCCCAGCCAGATGATTCAATTATCTTGTCTGAAATTTTCTCATATCCATTATTGTAATTCTTCCCCTTATGGATTCTCCAAAATGTGTTCATCTGATAATGCCCACTTCTGAAACTAGGGATTACTCTTGAAAGCTCTGGTAGCCCCCCTTATCTCAAGCTTAGACTCTTATCTGCTGGAACTCTCCCTGGAGATCATCAGGGCTTTTCTAGGCTCCTAAGGGGCTTCCCAGTCTCTGCATAGTTTCTGGCCAGTGTTGTCACTCAGATTCCAAGGTCCTGGGCACCAATTCTCACCTCTTTCCTTCATGAGGGGCACATCTACCATCCAGCACATATTTTCTACCAGTTCATTCCATCTCATCTATGTACAAGGATATCTGCTTGATATCCTTTGTCTGCTACTTTTGATAATAAAAATAATAAAATAATCAAAACTCCTAAGTCTTCACTAGGTTTTAGTTACTATCCTAAATGCTTTAGGTATATTAACTCACTTAATCCTTGCAATAATCTCACAAGATAGGTATCATTACCCACATTTGGTAAAGGGAACCTGAGGCACAAAGAAGTTGAAGGACTGCCCAAGGTCCCACAGAGGAGCCAGGATAAGAAATCAGGTAGGCCAGCTGCAGAGCCCACATCCTTAACTACAATGAATAACCTCTTTCAGAGACCATGAACCCTTCAAGTCATGTGGCCATGGCTGTGGCAGAAAGAAAACCCTTTATCTCTCATCTTTGAATCACTGAGGGACAATATTATGGTTATATAAAATGTTTAAAAGCTCCAGGAAAACAGTAGATGGTAGGAGAGCTATCTAATGGGAAGGACCTGAATATGTACCTTGGTAAAAAATTGTTACATTGAAAGAAAATGGCTGACACTGATAAGAGCAAGGAGAGTTCATTCCCTTCTGCTGAGCTTTGGTTAAGAAATACCTCCCCATGAGACAGTCTGGATAATGAGCCACTCAGAATGTAACCAAAGGGGGGGGGGGGAGGGATCAAAAATGCTTTGACTTTTTGTGATTGACCTGTTGAATGAGTAACTTTTGTCACTGCTCATCTTTGCTTTGGCATAAACACTTCAAAGGTGAGGTCACTTTAAGTGTTTTTGTTTGTTTGAATGTCAAAGGTTTCTCTAAGGCTGGATTTTCCTACACTACACTGAATCTGTTTAGTCATCTGGCTGGGATAGTCTGACCAAAATTCAATTCTTTGAATTGGAAGGATTAGGGGGAAGGAGAAGCCAGGAAAGCAAGAGAAGGAAAGAATTGTCCTTTAGAGATTTTTAAGTGCAAAATTTATAATTGTATCTCTATCCCACATAAATGCTTAAGATCATTTCTCCTCCTACCATATTTGAAGAAATTAATCTCTTGCAAGACTTTCTGCTGAAAAGCGTTTTCTTGTTTTTTGGGTTTTTTTTTTTTTGTCACAAATAGTTTAGGGCTGCCTGCTTTTTTATGACACATAATTTTGTTTAGTAGACAAATATTTGCCAAGTACCTATGAGGTACAAACTCCACCAATCTAGAACAGCCAGTGATATTTCATCAATTTTTAAGTTAAAATTAGATTAGTACTGAAAAAAATCAGGAAGAAAAATTATTTTATTTTTTAAAAAAACATTTAAGAATACATTTTAGGGCATGTCTACATAATTAACAAAATGTACTCAGAGTGCCTGAGTGGCTCAGTCAGTTAAGCATCTGACTTCCACTCAGATCATGATCTCACAGTTTGTGGGTTTGAGCCCTGTGTCGGGCTCTGTGCTGACAGCTTGGAGCCTGCTTTGGATTCTGTGTCTCCTTCTCTCTGCACCCCACCCCCCCCCCCCCACTCCACTCATGCTCTGTCTCTGTCTCTTAAAAATGAATGTTAAAAAAAAATTCTAAATAAAAAAACAAAGAAAATGTACTCACACAATTTTTCAATATGACCCGTATGTAAGACTATAATTCATTCTTAGTGATGTTTCTGGTGTTAGAAGTAAAACAGTTCAAGGAGAATTTTTTTTTGAAACTAAATTGCCTCCTTATGAATGGTTTTCCATATCTGACTCAGAGGAGAGGAAAGATGGGTCCAGCATTTTCAAGCTTTAAAAAATTATCATGGTTAAAATAAATAAATAAATAAAAATTATTATTTTTCAACCACTGTTTCCTCCAAAGAGAAATCATTAGTCCTTCTCTGAAATTGTCTTAGAAATACTCTACAGCTCTAGGAGCAATTTGATACAATGCCATCCTTCTCTATAAGACTATAAGTTCCTTGAGAGGAAGATCTATTGAATATTCTTCATTATATTCCCCTGTTTTGTACATAGCAATGTTCAATAAATATTCACTGAGTTAACTAATGAATATATGCATTAATACATGCATTAATTAGGTATATCTATATTCTCATTCATAAATTCTACTTTCTCATGTATATCCTTGAGAAATCCTTGTCTTTGTTTATGTTGTTCCCTCTGTCTGTGGTAGACATCATTCTCACCAGTTCCTCCTCCTCAGCCTCCAAGACCCTGTTCAAAGGATAAGTTCTCTAAGGCAAAACCATTTGTATACACTCATCTCTCATTGCTTATTGGACATAATTCCATTATGGTATTTATCTCTTGTATTTTAGTAGTTACTTAATGTGTTGCTAGGTTACACATTCTTGAAGATGAGACTATGTCTTATTCACTTTTGAATCCCAAGCAGAAAGTGGCACACGAAGAAACTTGGTAAATGTTAACTGAATGAGTTCATGATTGCCCATGGTCTTCTATTAATAAAGGCAGTGAATATTTTCATCAGCTCTTTCCTTGCCCAGCTCTTCTAAAGATACCTCAGATGTTTGTAGATTTTAATACTCTTGTCTTGCTACCAACCAAAGAAAGAGTGGCAAGCCAGAGTAACTTTAGCTCCTCCCAGAAACACAACAAAACTCAGAACCAGTGCTACCTGAGATATTTATTAGAGCTCAAGTTGATGGTTCTTGGGTGAGGAAACTGCCTCTAACTTCTTTGTGAAGATACAAGGATACAGAAATATCCCCACTTTTTCCAGATTGTTGATGCCAAAAGGTACCCCAAGGTGATATCTTCAATTATTTAGTGCTGATCTACTTTCCACTTTACCACAACCATCCACCGATCCAGGGAAGGTAATTCTTTCTTCTGCTTTTACATGTGTAATTTTAACAGAACAAGAACCGGTACCTTTAACTTTCAGAGACATATTCCTGCCTAGTTCTCCCATGAATGAGATGTTCCTGGACAAGCCATGCCAGTTTTATTCTAGACTGTCTCAATTCTGTAATTATCCAGATTTAGCCTTTAGATTTTGGGCCCTGACTCTGGGATAGGGACAGAACTTTGTCACATCTCCCTGCCTCCACACTGTTTTTCCGAAATATCAGTCATTTGCATACCACTTTCATGCTTTTTGCCATATTTGCATACTACTGGTACTATTATTGTCTTAATATTTTTGTTTAAATTTATTATTTACTCAAGTAAATATGGCCTGTTTTATCCAATATCATCTATTAAAAATCACAGGTCTGAAATCGTATAGCCCTATGAAATAGATATTCATCAAACCAGTGGTTCTCATACCACGAAGTTCCCGGGTCCAAAGTCCTGAGCTATAATTATTTATTTGTTCATTATATTGATGATCTCTTTTTTATCTACCGATTATTTCTTCCTTATAGCTCTATTGTTTTTCTTCAACCTGTCCTATTCTAGATATTCTTCATATGCATTACAGGTTACTTGTCATATAAATCAGGATTATGGGATTAAGTACAGAGGTCTGAAAAAAGCCCCAAAAGCCAAAGTCCTAATTCCAGTTCCCCCAACACCCAACTTTAAGGTTTTATTATTATTATTATTATTATTATTATTTATTTGAGTATTATTGACACACAGTGCTATATTAGTTTCAGGTATATGACTTAGTAATTTGACAAGTTTATGCATTTTGCTATGTTCACCACAAGTATGGCTACCATCTGTCCCATTACATTGCTATTACCATATCATTGATTGTATCCAACTTTGAGCCTTTAGTAATCACTTTGAGCCTCTGTTGGGTTTATGCTAGAATGAGAAGAGTGACCCAGATGCTCTCATTATTTGAGGCTTTTTGGATGTGAACCACATGAGTGAAATATGTTTTTAGTTCATTTAACAAAGAAAAACATATTTCAGAAAATCTAGCATGATGGACCAGGAAGTATATGAAACAGTAGTCAATTGCAGTAAATTCTGACTTTCTAAAATCAAAATATAAAGTCAAATGTCAATCAGTTATATTTTTCATTAACAGTATTTTGGTATTTTTTCTATTTTTTATAGAACAATATATTTAATGTACTAAATGTAATATGAGCTAACCATGAATTCTAGAGAAAAAAAATTCTATATCAAAACTATGAAAAACTAAGATTTTAGTACTTAAGTTCTATTTGACTTTAATATACAACTCTCTCTCAAAAGGCCAGCAACACTGGGTAGAAGGACAAGTTCACTGAAACCATGGATGACTGCCCTTATTGTCACAGCTGTTGTGTTGGTTCTATCAATAATCATCGGTCTCCTTGTGTATTTTTTGGCATTTGGTAAGAATATACCTCATTGTATTATTTTGAAAATTTCAAGAGCCACTCAATTTATTTCAAAGCCTAATATTTTCTAATATTATAGAGTGCAATTTTATTTTTTTTTTATTTTTTATTTTTTATTATTTTTTTTTAATATATGAAATTTACTGTCAAATTGGTTTCCATACAACACCCAGTGCTCATCCCAAAAGGTGCCCTCCTCAATACCCATCACCCACCCTGCCCTCCCTCCCACCCCCCATCAACCCTCAGTTTGTTCTCAGCTTTTAACAGTCTCTTATGCTTTGGCTCTCTCCCACTCTAACCTCTTTTTTTTTTTCTTTCCTTCCTTCCCCTCCCCCATGGGTTTCTGTTATGTTTCTCAGGATCCACATAAGAGTGAAACCATATGGTATCTGTCTTTCTCTGTATGGCTTATTTCACTTAGCATCACACTCTCCAGTTCCATCCATGTTGCTACAAAAGGCCATATTTCATTTTTCCTCATTGCCACGTAGTATTCCATTGTGTATATAAACCACAATTTCTTTATCCATTCATCAGTTGATGGACATTTAGGCTCTTCCCATAATTTGGCTATTGTTGAGAGTGCCGCTATAAACATTGGGGTACAGGTGCCCCTATGCATCAGTACTCCTGTATCCCTTGGATAAATTCCTAGCAGTGCTATTGCTGGGTCATAGGGTAGGTCTATTTTTAATTTTCTGAGGAACCTCCACACTGCTTTCCAGAGCGGCTGCACCAATTTGCATTCCCACCAACAGTGCAAGAGGGTTCCTGTTTCTCCACATCCTCTCCAGCATCTATAGTCTCCTGATTTCTTCATTTTGGCCATAGAGTGCAATTTTAATTGCAACAATAATTTTCATAAATCTATGCATACTTCGTATGAAGCAGTATTAATTTGCATAAACTTATCTACATTTGGGAAATGATTATCCTTTATGTATAAAAATTATTTCTAGCATTTAAAATTTGAACTGGTTCATATAATATTATCTCTTGAACAATGCAATACATATTATTATATGGCTTAATAATATTTAATGTACTGAGGGTAAAATTTATTTTAGTAGCAATTCTGACTTCAAGGTTAACTTATGAGGATATATTATATTCTGTCATTATCTAATTAACAGCTTAAATGTATGAATTATTACTAACAGGTAATAATTTTATTATGAAACAATTGACAACCACATAACTCTGAGAATGTATGATCTTAAAAATAGGTTAGAAATACTTGCAACTCATGTACAATAAGGGGTAATATCCAAAATATATAAAGAACTCAAATAACTCGAAAACAGAAAGCCAAACAATCCAATTTAAGAATGGGCAGAAGACCTGAATAGACATTTTTCCAAAGAAGACATACACATAGCTAACAGGCACATGAAAAGGTACTCAACATCACTAATCATCAGGGAAATGCAATCAAAACCATGATATCACCTCACACCTATAGCATGACTATTATAAAAATGACAAAAAATAGAGGTAACCAGGGGGCTCAGTCAGTTAAGCATCTGACTCTTGATTCTGGCTCAGGTCATGATCTCACGGTCGTGAGATGAGCCCTGCGTCCGGCTCCGTGCTGGGCATTGAACCTGCTTAAGATTCTCTCTCCCTCTCCTTCTGCCCCTCCCTGTTTGCACCCTCTCTCAAAAATTAATAAAATAAATTAAAAAAATAAAAAGACATAAAATAACAAGTATTGGCAAAGATGTGGACAAAGGGAAACCACATACACTGATAGAGTGTAAAT